>NC_089491.1:177942177-179291140 GCF_036850765.1 Saccopteryx bilineata | reverse complement strand
TTTATAGTGTAGAAAACCAAAATCCCTTAATCCAATATACAAACAAGGAAGTCTCCAATACAAAGTCACTTATCCAAGGCATAATTGGATTTCTCATGAGAGTGCACCACCCAGATCATACAATCAGTCAAGGGTGTGGGGAAAAGCTTAGTCCCAAAACCAAACCTCAGGCTACAACAACCTGGCCTGCTTATAGCCTGTCCCCCACACCCATTATAAGTCACAAGCGAGCAAACATATATATCATGTTTACAAACTTATTTGACCAAAACTATGGAACCAGTGAGTGGTTAGAAAATATTACTACTAACAGAGATACAAAAGTGGGCGGTAGGTATAAAAAGGTTTACTACCCCTGGTGTAGAGAATCAAAGCCTTTAAGCCATATGCAAATAAGGAAGTCTCTGATACAAAGTCACTCATCTGAGGTATAAATGGAAATCCTCAAAAGAATGCACCACCCCCCACCATGCAACAGTCAAGGATGTGGGGAAAGCTTAGGGTGTTAAGAAGATCTTAGTATTAAAAGGGTGTGTGGAAGATCTTAGTATTAGAACGATGGGGATGAGCTTAGTTTTAAACTAAGCCCTAGGCTATAAGAACTTTGTTAGCTTACAGTCTGTCTCCCACATTAAGATATGCCTGTAATGGAATGAACTTTGCTCTCAGGACTACTTTTGCTGTGTCCCATAAATTTTGAGTTATTGTACATTCATTTTCATTTGTTTCAAAAAAATTTTAATTTCTTCCTTGATCTCATTCTAACCCATTCATTATTTAATACATGCTATTTAGCTTCCAAGTGTTTGAATGTTTTTCAGTTTTTTTATTGTAGTTGATTTCTACTTTCATGCCATTGTAATGAGACAAGATGCTTCATATAATTTCAATCTTCTTAAGTTTATTGAGATTTCTTTTGTGTCCTAACATGTGGTCTATCCTAGAGAATGTACCATGAGCACTTGAAAAGAACATATATTCTGCTGCTTTGGGGTGAATGGTTCTGAAGATGTCAATTAAATCCAGTTGATCTAGTGTGACATTTAAGGCTGTTATTTCTCTGTTTATTTTTTGTCTGGAGGATTTATCTATTGATGTTAGTGAGGTATTACAATTCCCTACTATTATCATATTGTTTTTGATTATGCCCTTTATGTTCATCAAAATCTGCTTTATATATTTAGGTGCTCCTATATTAGGTACATAAATATTTACAATAGTTATATCCTCCTGTTGGATTTCTCCCTTTATCATTATGTGGTGACCTTCTTGATCCCTTTCTACAGCCTTTTGTCAGATATAAAATTGCTACCCCAGATTTTTTTTTTCATTTCCATTTGTGTAAAATATATTTTTCCATCCCTTCACTTTCAGTCTATGTATATTCTTTGTTCTGAGGTGGGTCTCTTGTAGACAGCATATGTATGAGTCTTGCTTTCATATCCACGTAGCTACTCTGTGTCTTTTTATTAGAGCATTTAATCCATTTATGTTTAAGGTTGTTACTGACATGTATTTACTTATTGCCATTTAATTCTTTAAATTTACATTTCTCTTTTTCCCCCTTTTTTACAGCAGGCCCATTAACATTTCTTGCAGTACTGGTTTGGTTGTAATGAATTCGTTTAATCTTTTTTTGTCTGGAAAACTTTATTTCTCCTTCAATTTTAAATGATAACCTTGCTGGATAAAGTAGTCTTGGTTGTAGGTTCTTGTTTTGCATCACTTTAAATATTTCTTGTGAATCCTTTCTGGCCTCAAGTGTTTCTGTTGAGAAGTCAGATGTCATCCTTATGGGGGCTCCTCTAAAGGCAATTAACTGCTTTTCTCTGGCAGCTTTTAGTATTCTTTTATTGTCTCTTAACCCTGGCATTTTATTTATGATTTCTTGGTGTAGGTCTCCAGATGTTCTTTGTAATGGGACTCCCTGTGCTTCTTGAACTTGTGTGACTTTTTCCTTCATCAATTTAGCAAAATTTTCAGCTATAATTTCTATAAACAGGTTTTCTATCCCTTTCTCATTCTTTTCTCCTTTTAGGAACCCCTATGATGCGGATGTTGTTTCCCTTCATGTTGTCACAGAGGTTTCTTACAGTGTCCTCAGTCTGTTTGAGCCTCTTTTTATTTTGCTTCTCTGCTGCTGTATTTATGTTTATCTTGTTTATTAAATAGCTGATTCAATCCTCTGCTTCCTCTATCTTGTTGTTGATTCCTTCTAGTGCAGTCTTCCTTTCTGATATTGTGTCTTTAATTTATGTCTGGTTATTTCTTATGATATCAATGTCCTTTTTGATGCTTGCTATCTCTTTATTTAGATGCTCATTATGTCCATCCATTGTTGCTTTAAGATCCTTGAGCATCCTAAATGAATTATTTTAATCTCTGCATCTGGTAGTTTGGTTACTTCCATTTCATTTAGGGTTTTTTTTTCTGGGGATTTCTCTTGTTGATTCATTTTTGTCACATATTTTTGTCTACCCATTTTGTTTTTGTATAGACTTCGCTTTTAGCTATGCTGTTTGTATAGCTAACTGAGTCTAGGATTAGTACTATTTGCCACCTGCTACCAGTTGTGTTAGTTCTAGATCTTCTTGGGTTGGCATCAGCTATTGTTTGTAACCTGCTGTGGACTACTTGTTTGCAGCTACTGTTCTTTTTGCTCTTTGTGTCTGCATTTTCTGTGCCTGGGTAGTGTGGGAGGGGCCAGCTTGTGTAAAAGGATCAACTTCCTCTTGCTTAGAGCTTACAGCAGCTCAGAAAATGCCCCAAGTTCTCTAAGATTTGCCTCCACTTTTCAGCTGCTCCACCTTCTCTTGCAGCTGCCTGGTCTTCCCAGAGTCTTCTGTAGAAAGACTGTAGTGTGGGCCCAGACTGGCCTCACTCAACCAACCCCTCAACAGGTTGCAAGCTTGTTGGGTTAGGGCAGCTGAGGTTGGGAATACAATGTTCGTGTGACCTCCTACTTCAAGGTTTTCTTGGGCAGTATAGCTCAGGTCAGGGATTGTGGCCCCTACTCCAGGGCCTAATCCCTCAGCCACTGCTGGATACTCAAATTTTATTTCTCCCCAACAAGGTGAGCAGGAGGTTCATATCTGAGAGTTCCCTCTGCAGAAGTTCTTACAGGTGATGAGACCCTGGTCTCAGGGAGGATGACTGAGAGGGTCCTCTCCTGGGGCTGACTGTGCCCCCCCCAAAAGTGGCTAAACCCCTCAACCAGATCCAACAATATGCTCTCGGGGGTCCACACTTTGAATGTCCATGCCTCAAGTCTCTCTCCCTTCCCCCTTTGTAGTATAGCACAGCAGGGTAGTATAGTCACTACCCATGCCAGCTAACTGTGAAGCTCCACCCTATCTAATGCACATGAGCTGCTGATCAGAGAGCAGAATTTGCCTCAGCTGAACAAGGTGTGAGGATCCCTCCCTTAGGATTTCACTCTAGCAAGGGTTGTTAGGTCCTGAACTGATGTTCTCTGCAGCTGGCCACTGAATGTGCCAACCCTGGGCCTTCCTCGCAGGAACCTGGCACAGATCAGTGGGAAACACTGTCCATAACTGTCCCTCAGCAACCTTTTTGGAGCTACAATCTATCCAGAGTTTGTGGCTAGCTCTGCTGGGCCCAGGTGTGCATGGAAATACCAGCTGCACACCTAAGCTGGCTTTCATTCACTCTGGGCTTGAGACAAGTCTGCTTAAAAGGCCAAGGTTTCCTGATTTCCTCCTTCTGTAGTTCTATCTGCTGGCTGCTTGTTGGACTTGGCAGCTGAATATACCTGTGCTAAAGTCTAGAGTTTGCAGCAATTCGGGGATTAAGAAGGGTGGTGGGTGTGACTCCACCCCTTGGCTCCAAGTGTCAATATGTCTAGAGTTTTTTTGCACAGACCACAGTAGGTTGTGGTGTCAGGAGTCCAGTGTGTGTGGCACCTGAGACCCAGAGGTGTGGTCTTCCTGCCCTTTGGACAGTTTCAACTGAGTATCCTGTGAGGTGGAAGCACCAGTCTTAGACTCAGAAGCATGGGGGTTGGGGGTGGCTCTGGCCTCAATACCAGAAAACTGAGTCACTGATGTACCCCCTGCCTCCTGGCTTCTCCGCATGACCCAGTCACCCTGACTGGAGCAGGAGAGACTCCCATGGGTGGAGCAGTTGCTATTCTCCAGACTGATGCCACTCAGAGGTGATTGTTCCAGCCAAGTAAGATGGTGACAGCAGTATTGGAGAATTATTCAGCACAGAGGTTCTGGTAGCTGTCCCCCACAGTGTCTCTCCCTGGGCCTCTGACATTACACTCTCTTCATGCAACTCTAGTCCTCTCAGCTTTCCCTCCATGGGAGCCCCAGGTAAGTGGCTATGAATGAGATTTTCTGCTCAGGCCCTTTAAGATGGAGCCTGCATCTTCAAGGGCTCTGTCATGTTCTCGCAGACAAAAACCAGCCTCTTTTCACCTCTAAATGCTGTGTGGGCACCTCTTCTAGGCTCTGTGGCTCTAGGCTGGGGCTCTGGGCCTGGGGCTGAGGACCCACACTTCTCAAGGCGACCCACCCCCCACAGTAAGAGTCCCTCCAGGCCCTTAGCTGCAGCTTGCTCCTTAGAGCAGGGCAGCACTTTCCACATCTCTGCCCTTCCTACTTGTCCCGGTGTGGCTTCTTCTGTGATCCTTGATTATAAACTCCTCTTAGTTTAGTCCAAAGTTGGTTTTTCAAGATAATTGTTCTTAAATTAAATTGTAGTCCTGTTTGATCCTAGAAGGTAGCAGTTGGCACATCCCCCTACTCCATCGCCATCATAGTCTATTCTGATAATGTAATATTCATTTCTGACAGAATTTTATTTATGGTTCCTATATCCTTTTTCACACTATTATACTTCTATCTTCCTTGACCATTGTTATGACCTTTTTTTAAAAAACTCTGTATTTGATAAATTGCTTGTCTTCATTTTGTTTAGCTCTTTTTCTGGGAATTTTACATGTATTTAATGTGTAATACATTAATGTATTTAATACATTTCTCTTTGTCTCTCTACTTTGCCTGACTCTTTGTGTTTGTTTCTATGTATTAGGTAGATCTGCTATGACTCCCACTCTTAGTCAAGTGGTCTCACATAGTAGCTGTTCTGTGGATCCCAGTGGCTCAATCTTCTTGATCACCTGATCTGGGTTAAACTGGACCCATTAATATATTAAAAGCATCATACACCATGATCAAGTGGGATTTTTTTCTGGGAATGCAGGGTTGGTAAATGATTTGCAAATCAATAAATGTAATACACCACATAAATATAATAAAGTATAAAAGTCACATGATCATATTAATAGATTTAGAAAAAAACATTTGAGAAAATCTAGCATCTATATACAATAGAAATTCTTAGTAAAATAGAACCATAGGGATTATATCTCAACATAATAAAGGCAATATATGATAAAACCACAGCCAATATTATACTCAACTGGTGAAAACTAAAAGCATTTTCTTTAAGATCAGGAATGAGAAAGAAATGTTCACTTTTACCATTCTTACTCAGCATAGTGCTAAAAGTCCTAGTCACAGCAAGCAGAAAAGAAAAAGAAACAAAAGGCATCCAAATTGGAAAGGAAAAAGTAAAACTCTCATTATTTGCAGACAATATGATACTAAACATAAAGAACCCTAAAGATTCCACTAAAACTCTACTAGCATTTATATATAAATTTAGTAAAACAAGAGAATACCAAATAAAGATACAGAAAACATTTTTATATACCAATAATAAACTATAAGAAGGAAAACTAAAAAATAATTTTATTTATAATTGCATAAAGAAATAAGATACCTAGGAATAAATTTAACCAAGAATGTAAAAAACTGTACTTGGTTAATTTTAAGATACTAAAGAAAGAAATTTAAGAAGATATAAATAAGTGGAACCATATATTGTATTCATGGATAGAAAGAATTAACATCATTAAAATGTATATACTACCCACAGCAATTTAGATTTAATGTAGTTCCTATTAAGATTTTAATGGCATATTTCACAGAACTAGAATAAAAATTCCAAAAATTTATATATGGAACCCCAAAAGACTCCAAATACCCACAGTGATCTGAGAAAGAAGAACAGAGTTGGAGGAATCAAACTTTGTACTATAGTTACAATATCAAAATATAGTAGAAGGCCATATTAATCAAAAAAGCATGGTACTGGCATAAAAACAAACATACAGATCAATGGAACAGAATTGAGAGCCCCCCAAAATCAACCTTTGCCTATATAGTAAAATAATTTTTGACAAAGAAGGCAAAAACATATAATGGGGGAAAGACAGTCTACTCAATAAATAACATTGGGAAAATTACACAGATACATGCAAAATAATTTAGACCACATTTTTACACAATACGTAAGAATAAACTCAAAATGCATTAATGTAAGACTTGAAACCATAAAACTCCCAGAAGAAAACATAGGCAGAAAAATTACAGACATTTTTCATAGCAACATTTTTTCTGACATATCTCCTTGTGCAAAGGAAACAGAAAAAATATAAACTAATGAGTCTACATCAAACTAAAACATTTTTGCACGTTAAAGAAAATTATCAATAAAGTGAAAAGATAATCCACTGAGTGGGAGAACATATTCACCAATGATACATCAAATAAGGGGTTAATATCCAAAATTTATAAAGAACATAAAACTCAACACTAAATAAACAATCTAATTTATAAATGGGCAGGGATCTGAATAGATACTTCTCCAAAGAGAATGTACAAATGGCTAATAGACATATGAAAAGATGTTCACGGTCACTAATCATTAGAAAAATGCAATTACAACCACAATTAGATGTCATCTCACATTTAGAATGGTCATCCTCAATAAATCCATAAACAACAAGTATGGGCAGAGATGTGGAGAAAAGGGAACCGTCCTGCACTGTTGGTGGGAGTACAGATTAGTGTAACCACTGTGGGAAGCAGTATGGAGTTTCATCAAAAAATTAAGAATGGAACTGCCTTATGACCCAGCAATTTCACTTCTGGGGCACACTGATTTGAAAGAATATATGCATACCTACATTCAATGAAGCATTAATTACAATAGCCAAGGTTTGGAAGCAGCCCAAGTACTCATCAGTAGATGAGTGGATACACAGTGAAATACTTTTTGGCCATAAAAAAGAAGGAAATATTACCTTTTGTGACAGCATGAATGGACCTGGAGAGTATTATGCTAAATGAAATAAGCCAGTCAGAGAAAGACAAGTACCATGTGGTTCCATTTTTATGTGAAATCTCATGAACAAAATAACCTAATGAACAAAATAGAAATTGACTCATACATACAGAAAACTGACTACTGTCAGAGGATAGCATGTTTGGAGGGTTGGATAAAGAAGGTGAGGGGATAAGCAAAAAAAAAAATCTTCATGGACATAGATAACAGTGTCATGATTACCATACTAAAGGTGTGTGGGTGTAAACAAAGAGGGTATGCTGGGATAAATGGTAATGAAAAGAGACTTGACTTTGGTGGTGAACACACACAAGATACAGATGATGTATTAAAGAATTGTATACTTGAAACCTATATAATTTTATTAAGCAATGTCACCCCAATAAATTCAATAAAAATTTATTGCAAACTCAGAATAAATTATAATTTTCTTAATTTGATAAATATATATATAAAAATCTGTAGGAAACATCGTATTAAATGGTGAAATATTAAGAAAACCCTGAGGAGTAATTATAACATTCAAATTATGCATGAGGAAACTGGAATATAGAAAATTAAGTGAATTGTTCAAGGTTACAAGCTATATCAGTAGGAATAAGATTGCAAAAAGATATCAGACTTAAAATTGGGTCACCTCTCCCTACCACTAATTTCTGTATCTCAGCTTCTTTTACCCACATGATACACACAGTAACAAAAACAATTCACTACATTAATGTTTAAATTTTAATATCTAATTTTTATCTATAAATGCAAAACAAAAGTGCCGTTCATTCATTTGCATTTAGAAATATACTTTAGTTTGTAAGTCAATTTAAAACTTTAAAATAAACTCTTGATTTATTTATGAAACTTGTACGTGTTTAGGATATTTATTCTCTTGTGGTTTTCCATTCTGATATTTTGTTCTATGGAGGGAAGTTTGAGGTTGTTTTATTTTGTTTTGATTTGCTTAATTTAGTTTTTTTTTAATTGGTGGGGTGGGGTGGATAGAAAAAGTTTTTGTCTCAATACTGGGTAAACACTCTGGCAATATCATAACTTTTCTGGTCACTTGAAGGCAATAAATAGCCCAATGATTACATTAAATTGCCAACGCAATCTCAATTCAGTTGTTAGATCATCCAGTCTCAGATAATAATCCAAAATATTAACATCACTAGATAACAATCATCTCCCTCTGGCCAACTAAGATTCCAGGATGGGGGCAGAGGTAGGGTACTGACAGAATAGAAGAGAATTCTTACTTGGCTGGTACCTTTCCTCACTCTCTGAAATTGGCTGATTGTTTAAATCTCGATCTCAGGATTTATTGTCCTAGAAGCCCTTTGGAGGCTCCCACAGTCTCTTATGTTAGGATAGTATTGATTACATAGTATTGGTGTTAACAAATAACCCCTCAAAATCATTGACTCAAGACAACACAGTTTATTTTCTGCTCCTTCACCATGTGCCTCAAGGGTCGGAGGGCAAACTAGCTCTGTTTACTGTGGTCATTCAGAGATTTAGGTTAAGGAAGGCTCCACATCACTACACACGTTTCTAAGATCAAGGCAGGAGAGGAAAGCACACAGGGAGTAAGTCCTAGCTCTTACTATGTCTGCTCATATGAGACACACAACACTCTACTCCCCTTCTATTGGCCACACTGAGTTCATCAGGGATTTATAATCCTTCTGCAAAAGGAGACACCAAATGTAGGTGAAAGGCATTACTACCACTGGTCTAGCTATAACTCGGATGATATGGGTGTAGGTCTTCAGCAATATCCCCTCCACTTACCATTATCCTTCTGCTTCTGGTTTTCCAAAGTCCATCCTGTACAAACACTTACATTATGGTCTTTTCCTCTGGAAAAAACAACTCCAGGCCAAAATTTTATCATGAACCCCCATCTGTTCCCTGGATTTCATGTGCCTTTCCCCTGTCAGCTTAGAAGAACACTATTAATTCCCCAAATAGCAGCAACTCTCTCTTTCAACCTGTCCTTACATCAACACAGCTCACCAGGAAGCTGGCAGCATAAATATGTCCACAGCTTCAGGGATCAACATTAAGGTTTTTATCTACCCCACCTTGGCATGAGAGGTGCAGATTCAGAACAAGGCAACAGCTTTGTCCAAAGAAATCTTGTACCTCTTCCGCTTCTTTTTTCTTTCTCTAATCTTTTGCATTCTTTATGTATTTGAGGGCATTAAAAATTGTGAAAAACTTCATGACAGGTTTTTCTTATAATTTTGTGTATGGTCTGTCTCTCACTTATTTTGATATTTGATATTTACCATATCCTTGGTAAAATTTTCTTAATTAACACTCTACCTTACCCTTTTAACCTTACTATAGAAGCTTTATGGCTCAAAATAATTATTGGTGGTCATGTTTGAACTATAAAACCCCTGTTTAATCTCTTTCTGGTAAAACTGTTGTGGTACTCATTCACCCATTAGTGTGGACGTGTGGTCTTAGATTGAGTCAATAATAGTGTCTGATTCACCTGGTCTCCATGAATGGTTGAAGGATATGCATGTAATGTGACCTGCATCAATAAGGTCATTTACAAGCTTCTTCTTTGTAGAAAGCAAAGGAGAAATGTTTTATATCTCCTCAGATTATTTCAAACAAGATATAAGATCAACTCCTCATGAAAAAAATAGTGTTGGAGGGAACACTGTTACCATGTCTTCATACTGTAGAAGGAATATCTAATGTCATTGGTGAGAGCTTGTCATTCATTGACCATGCAGGGGGATGGCTACTCTGAAAAACAAATAACAGACTCCTCTACCTGATCCTGTTGCTTGTTTTATGGATATCTAAGAAACATAATGGACTCTTTTTCTTCTTCTTGCTGCCGTGCAAAGTTAGGGTTCATAAAATCTACTTTCTAGAAGTAAGCCTGACCAAAATATTTCTCTCTTTGTCTCATTTCTGCTAGCCAAGGAATGCCTGAGGTCAGCCTCTAATTTTCTGTGATGTTAGATCAATATGTGAATAGAAACCTATTCTATTATCAATCTATTGTTTTGGAGTGGTTGACTTTATGCATTGATCCCAGTTATCCTATATGTTTTTATTCTTTCAGTTAGAACTCAGGTAGAGAAGAGGTCTGAGTAACTGATTCAGAAAACTTCTAGCACCAGAAAATTTACTAGCTAGAACTAGAAGAGAAAAAACTACTTTCTTCTCAGATCATGGAGCTGGAAGAATGTAAGAGTGGAATTCCTACACAAATGGGGAAAATCTATTTTCATCAGTAAAAGTAAATCCAACCCACACAAGGAGGTAAAGATTCTCAAAGGTGATGACCTCTCTGTTTGCATCATCCCTAAGGCCAACTCCATGCATGGAAGAATTGCATTTGGGTTTATAAGAACCGTTACACTACCCTTATTTGCTCATGCTAATTTGATTTGAGCTTTTTGTCACTAGGCATTAAAATAAAAATCCTAATTGATACAATCCTTGACTGCTTCTTAAGATTATTGGCCACTTCCTCTGTACTTTTTCAGTAGCCTACTACATGGACCTGTGCAGTGGACATTAAGAAAATTATTTAGAACCAAACTATACTGGGAAGAATATGCACTCACCATTGCCAGACACCCACTTACTGATATTTACTAACAGGCAAAAATAAATAGATGATAGATGATAGATAGATAGATAGATAGATAGATAGATAGATAGATGATAGATAGATAGATAGATGATAGATAGATACACATTACATAGAAAAAATATGAAAAAACAAAAATGACCTAACCATTTAGCCCTCAGCTGTGTCTCATTTTGTTACCACTCAACAATGGTTGACTCCATCAATCCTTTTATCATATGCCTTCTTGAAAAAAAATCTTTGTAGTTTATGTCAGCTCTTAGAACTAAAGCCAAAACCTTATGTATGCTAAAGCACATTTTTCTAAGTGTTCATATGCAAGAGAAAAGAACATATTTAAGGAATTAAAGAATTATATGTATATGAATCTCTAGTTACTCAGAGAATTATTTTATAATCTATTTAGAATGCTCTTACCTTTTTTGTGTTGTACCACCTCTTGCTCCATGTAAAATCACAAAACTATTATATTTAAGGAAGAAAATGAGAAATTCTAAGGGTTGTTATCACACTGAATTTTTCCACTAAGAAAACCTGCATGCAGTTATATGACACAGGTATTTCTGTAATTATAATGTATTGAGCAAATATGTATTATATGGTGATTCAACCAACTACTAGAGAAACACAGTTGTCAGAGGCAAGAGGAGGGGAGAGTATACTTCAGAACATAGAGATATTATTTTAAAACAAATATTTAGATGTAGGAGAGGGAGTGAAGAAAATGAGTTTATGTAGCTCTATTTTTTATTTTTATATTAGCTGAGAGTGTGCTATATATAAAGTATATAAAGGAAGTCCAGCCACAAACCTTCAATGCTTTAATGAAAACCATTACCGGGGCTTGCAGATGCTTACTCTCCCCCAGGGCCAGGCAAGAAAATAAATACAACACAACATCTAATGAAATTCTGATGGATGTAGTTCCCTCCAGGTACTTTTAAGCAACTGTTGCCCTATATTGTATGCTTTTTGGTCTTGTTGCATAAAATGAGTGAAGTCTTTAAGAGAAATGCACAGGAAATTTGCAATATTTGATACCTTAGTTTATGCTATATTAATGCTAAGTCATATTATTGAAAGAACAAGGCCCTGACTGGTTGGCTCAATGATAGAGCGTCAGCCCAGCGTGTGGAAGTCCCAGATTCGATTTCCGGTCAGGGAACATAGGAGAAGCACCCATCTGCTTCTCCACCCTTCCCCTTCTCCTTTATCTCTATCTTTCTCTTCCCCTCCCACAGCCAAGGAGCAAAGTTGGCCCGGGAACTGAGGACATCTCCATAGTCTGCCTCAGGTGCTAGAATGGCTCCAGTTGCAACAGAGCAATACCCCAGGGGCAGAGCATTGCCTCCTGGTGGGCATGCCAGGTGGATCCCAGTTGGGCACATGCGAGAATCTGTCTGTCTGCCTCACCACACTCCCCCCTCCGCAAAAATCCAAATAAATAAAATTATAAAAAAGAAAAAAATATTATTTTTCACAAAAGAGAAAGAGCACCTAGGCTAGTGGAGATGGCACTGATGTGACAAGTAATAAAGTTGTCATCTAAACTGTGCTTTCTGAGACATGTTAGCATGTTCCCAGAGGCAGCAGCAGTCAGCAGTTAGCCTGCTGGAATTTAAGGTCTGCCTTAAAGGGTACAAAATGGTCCCTAGTCCATGTCACAGCTCTCAAATTGTGGTATGAGAAAATCTGCTTATTTTTGAGTCACTTGATCATTAAAAGAATGAAGATAAAATGATCTAGCTTTTACTTTTTTCATAGTCTTAGTAATTCCTACTTTTCCTGAAATATGCTTTTAATAATACAGAGGAGGGACTGAGGAAAAGTCATTCAAAGATATTTAGAAGAGACAGTTGTCAGAAATATTCCAAGTCCAATAGGGCTTACTTAAGTGAAAAGAGAAAACAACAAAACATCCTAAAAATATTAACCCTAATTTAGGTTCTGAGTAAAAACAACTGAATATTAAACATCTCATAATATTCACCAGATCCTTATTAGAATTAATGCCTCAGAAAAACAGAAACTTCATATAATATGTGGTGGGTTTTGAGTATGTCAGTAACCACAGTTTAAGGTTTGTTTTTTTTTTAAGCTTTCTCACTACCATCAGAGAAAAGAAAATTGCCCCAAATTTGTACCCTAATCCAACCTAATTCCTTTTCTTTACTAGTAAACTGTATTAATTGGTTTTCTAAACCCTAAAATTAGGATTACTAAGTGGAATAAAATTTGCTGTTAGCCTTCTAAACACTGTGGTTGTCCCCATTCTCTTCTTTATGGGAGAGAGCACTGTGAGACTCTGTACTCTGAGCATAACCTATAAAATGTGTCCCATTCCAGCCAAGATGGGAGGGATGATTAGCAAGTGGTGGTGATTTTCAATGAAAAATAAAAAAACAAATAGATAAGATCCTACAATATTAATTGGTCTTACTGTTAATAGACTCCACTTTGCTACTTTGAGAGAGCATATTGCTAAGCTGTCCACTGGGGATGAACTCACATCTACCGCTTTAAAGAGGAAGTGTATGGAGTGTCCTAGCCAGCAGTTTCCCATAGACTAACATTTTAGGCATTCAGAAGGGAGAATAAAGGATAGTGCCAGGTGAATAACTGACAGAGATTTTCTTGTGTCCCTACAATATTGCTAAATGTAACAAAATTGTCTGAAAGCAGAAACAGCAGTTACCAGCACAAATCAAAAGCATTTCTGGCAGAGGAGTATATCAATTGTTGTTGATAAATAGTGCTCATTTTTCCATTTAAATTTTAATAAAAATAATGTAGATTATACAAATATATTATACATACATATGCAGTTCATATACATATACTTTTCTAAGAAATAAGGTATAAAATAATAGGTTCCATTTGATCAGTGGTTATTGTACATAAGGCACTACACTAGTCACTTTTCAGAAACTGTCCTATTATCATTATAAGAATTCCATGAACAATAGTTATTTTTTCGTTTTATAAATGATTAAACGAGACCCCCCAAGATAGTAAATAGGTTTTCCAACATCAAGCATTCAGTAAGCTTTGCAACATATTCAAGCTTAAGGTGCTTGGATTTCAAATCCTGTGATCTTAAAATTTAATATTATTTACATTCAGAGGTTGAGAAAACAATATACTATTTGCATATAAAATATTTTGAAAAGGGCCTATTGAAGATGCTGGTGATTCCACCTAAGAAAGTGGAGAAGGGTTCACTTCTCCTCCACCTTCTCCACATTTGTCTTACATTACATGTGAAGTGAAGGAAATAACTGCTCACAAGCTGTAGTTTGTGCCAGTGACCTCCTTCATCAGTCTGTCATGAAGAAATCCTCAAAGATCAGTCTTTCTCCCACTTCAAAAAAACAGGACGTTAAAACATAGGCTACAGATCTTCGCTATTGTAAACAATGCTGCCACAAACATGGGGGTGCATTTCTCCTTTTCTAGCCATTCTATGGTGTCCTTGGGGTATATTCCTAAAAGTGGGATAGCTGGGTCAAAAGGCAGTTCGATTTTCAGTTTTTTGAGGAATCTCCATACTGTTTTCCACAGTGGCTGCACCAGTCTGCATTCCCACCAGCAGTGCAGGAGGGTTCTCCACATCCTTGCCAGCACTTATTCTGTATTGTTTTGTTGATGAGCGCCATTCTGACTGGTGTGAGGTGTTATCTCCTTGTGGTTTTAATTTGCATTTCTCTAATGATTAGTGATGTTGAGCATTTTTTCATATGCCTGTTGGCCATCTGTATGTCCTCTTTGGAGAAGTGTCTATTCAATTCTTTTGCCCATTTTTGGATTGGATTGTTTGTCTTCCTGGTGTTGAGATTTACGAGTTCTTTATAAATTTTTGTTATTAACCCCTTATCAGACGGATTGTCAAATATGTTCTCCCATTGTATAGTTTGTCTTTTTATTCTGTTCTTGTTGTCTTTAGCTGTGCAAAAGCTTTTTAGTTTGATATAGTCCCATTTGTTTATCCTGTCTTTTATTTCCCTTCCCCATGGAGATAAATCATCAAATATATTGCTCCGAGAGATGTCGGAGAGCTTACTGCCTATGTTTTCTTCTAAGATGCTTATGGTTTCACGGCCTACATTTAAGTCTTTTATCCATTTTGAGTTTATTTTTGTGAGTGGTGTAAGCTCGTGATCTAGTTTCATTTTTTTGCAGATAGCTGTCCAATTTTCCCAACACCATTTGTTAAAGAGGCTGTCTTTACTCCATTGTATTTCCTTGCCTCCTTTGTCAAATATTAGTTGTCCATAGAACTGTGGGTTTATTTCTGGGTTCTCTGTTCTGTTCCATTGATCTATATGCCTGTTCTTATGCCAGTACCAGGTTGTTTTGAGTACAATGGTCTTGTAGTATAACTTGATATCAGGAAGTGTGATACCTCCCACCTTATTCTTCTTTTTTAAGATTGCTGAGGCTATTCGTGTTCTCTTTTGGTTCCATATAAATTTTTGGAATATGTGTTCTATATCTTTGAAGTATGTCATTGGTATTTTAATTGGTATTGCATTGAATTTATAGATTGCTTTGGGTAATATAGACATTTTAATGATGTTTATTCTTCCTAACCATGAGCACGGTATATGCTTCCACTTGTTTGTATCTTCCTTGATTTCTTTTATCAATGCTTTGTAATTTTCCGAGTGTCCGTCAGAGGACAAGTGGATTAAAAAGCTTTGGTACATATATACTATGGAGTACTACTCAGCCATAAGAAATGATGACATCAGATCCTTTACAATAACATGGATGGGCCTTGATAACATTATACGGAGTGAAATAAGTAAATCAGAAAAAAAAACTAAGAACTACATGAATCCATACATAGAAGGGACATAAAAATGAGACTCAGAGACATGAACAAGAATGTGATGGCAACAGGGGTGGGGGTGGGGGGTGGGGGGGATGGGGTGAAGAAGGAGAGAGGGGTTGGGAAAGGGGAGGGGCACAAAGAAAACCAGATAGAAGGTGACAGAAGACAATTTATCTTTTGGGGAGGGGTATACAGCACAATCAAATGTCAAAATAATCTAGAGATGTTTTATCTCAACATATGTACCCTGATTTATCAATGTCACTGCATTAAATTTAATAAATAAATTTTAAAAAAAACATAGGCTACATGTTACAAGTCAATTTTTAAAGTTTTATATGATGTAAGATTTTTAACTGCTTATAAAAATATTTTTTTCCTCATAATTTTCCCTGTAAGCATTATAGCCTAAGAATAGTTAAAAGAAAGAAATATTTGATAACCACACACACTTACTTCATTTATTATCACAAGACAGTCAGGATATTGAAATAACTGTTCATCAACTTGATCAACATCAGAGGCAGAGTCCAGAATGGCCTGGATCTTTGGATTATATTATTATAGTCCATTTGGAAATGAGTGTTTTTAACATTCACAGAGTGGATCCAGAACACGATAATCAGTTTATGGTCTACATAGTAATGACTTGATACAGTGCAGCTAGGTATTCTATTAGGTAGGAGATATATAGATAGATAAATGATGATAGATAGATAGATAGATAGATAGATAGGTAGGTGATAGATAGATAGATAGATAGATAGATAGATAGATAAATAGATAGATAGATGATAGATACATACATACATATGTACACACATAAAAACAAACACATATATACATGTATGCATACACCGATTAATAGCTAGATAAAAAAGAAAGCAGAAAACTAGATGCCTGACCAGGTGGTGGCTCAGTGGATAGAACATCAGACTGGGACACAGAAGACCCAAGTTCAAAACCCCAAGGTCACCAGCTTGAGTGCAGGGTGGCTGGCTTGAGTGTGGGATCATAGACATGACCCCATCATTGCTGCCTTGAGCCTAAAGGTCACTGGCTTGAAGCCAAGGTTGCTGTCTTGACCCAAGGTTACTGCCTTGAGCAAGGGGTCACTCACTCTGCTGTAGACACTGGTCAAAGCACATATGAGAAAGCAATCAATGATCAACTAAGGAGCCGCAATGAAGAATTGATGCTTCTCATTTCTCTCCCTTCCTGTCTGTCTGTCTCTCTCTGTCTCTGTCTCTGTCACACATAAAATTTAAAAAAGAAAGAGAGAAAGAAAGAAAGAAAGAAAGAAAGAAAGAAAGAAAGAAAGAAAGAAAAAGGGAGAGAGAGAGAAAGAAAGAAAGAGAGAAAGAAAGAAAGAAAGAAAGAAAGAAAGAAAGAAAGAAAGAAAAGGGAGAGAGAAAGAAAGGAAGAAGGGAAGAAAATGATAATACTGTGAGAAGGTTAAAAAAAACTAGACTGATAGGCACAGATTCATATTGCAGATCTGAATTTCATTCTGAATGGGACACATGCATATTAAGTGGTGAACACCATCACTGGCCAACATTGTTGTAATTATCATTTTCTTTTTCCTTTTTTTCTTTTATGAAAAGCTGAATTTGATTAAGTCAATGAATCTTTATGAGATCCCATCATATTGATGTAATAATTACTTGAGTACATTGAGAGACAACATTTCTTGCATTACTCTTACTGGTTATAGAGAGTCAAGTGTCAATGTCCAGAGGAGATTATTTAGAACTAATACCAACTGTATTACTTTCGTAGGATTACTATAGAACAGTACCACCACCAGGTGCCTGAAAACAACAGATGTTTATTTTCTCACAGTTCTGGAGGCCAGAAGTCTGAAATCAAGTTGTCAGCAGAGCCATGCATCTTCTGAAGGTTGTAAGGAAGAATTTTTTTGGTATTTTTGAGCTTCTAATATCCCAGTAATTCCTTGGCTTTTGGCAACATAAATCCAATCTTTATTTGGTCTTCTTCCCTCTGAGTGTGCGTCTGTGCCCTCTACTTTTCTTATGAGGACAGAAGTCACAAATTTAAAGCCCATCATAAATCTTAGATGATTTCTTCTCAAGATCCTTAACTGATTACATTTATTGATACCTAACCTCAAAATAATGTGCACTCTGTGGTTCTGGGTAGATAAAAATTGGGGAGGGGGGTCACTATTCAACCCACGAGACATTCTCAGACATGAGCAAAAGTGGTGGGCCCCTCTCTGGTTCTCACTTTTTAGAGGGTCTTATTTATAGCAAACATAAAAATATAGATAGACCCACATACCACAGACACACAAAATATGTTTATTAAAGAATACAGGAGTGCCTCTGTAACTCAAGGAGTTGTACTCAACATCATCAAAGCCCAACCTGTGAGCATAAGTATCAACTCCCTTACTGACAGACTGACACAAATCGTGCCCCAGGGAAATGTTTACCCTCATTCATTGCAATAATCATCAGGCCAAAGAGCATCTAGCTAGGAACAGCATGAATATGTGGGTCCATAACAATGGTTCTAGTCAGACATGGATTAAGGTCAGTTGAGGCCCCAGGGTGCAAAAGAAAATATTGGGCCACTTAAAAAGAGAGAGAGAGACAGGGAAAATAAAATACATATTAACCATATTTTTAAATAAATAAATAATATTATGTACTATTAATGTTAAAATTGCACATCTGAAACCAAACTTGGTGTCATTAGAAAAAAGTATGCAGTTAGAATTTTGCAGGGCCCTTGAGAGGTTGGGACCCAGGGCGTGCGTTCGGTGAGCCCACTGTTAAATCCACCTCTGGTTCTAGTGCAGGAAGAGTACAAGTTGTAGAAATATTTAAGCAAGAGAGAAGGTTAATTCACTTGTCAAATATTTTCTTTAAAATAGTATGAATAAAACAGATTGTTGCTTAATAAAGTATTGTTTCCTAGTTGTGCTGAAGGTATAGTTACTTGCTTCTCTAACACTCTAATTTGTGGACTTAATTTGTGATCCAAAATTCATGAATTAGTACAGTATTCACCACAGTTTTATTTGATGGCTAAGAAACATTTTGTAATATTGCACCATTGATATTACTCTTTAACTTGTGTACATTTTTATGTCTATGTATGTCAAAATCTGACATGCATCAAGTATGATACTCAGTGAATATGGTGAACACTACATGTGAGAATTGTGAATAGTTTGTTATTAAATATTTAAGTAGCTAATTAATCTTTTAAATGTTAGCTTTATTTAAATAATTTGGATTTTTAAATTTTTACTAGTGTTGAAGTCTGCATTTTAACTTTAGTGGATAATATTGCATATTCAGAGAAAAAGAAATGTAATTTATTTTTGCATTCTATTTAATTTATATTTCTAATGATAATGCATTTAAATTATGTATAGTTTGAAAGAATTAATTAAATTTTTATATTTTGAAAGAGATATATTAAAATATATATGCACTTTAAAATTATTTACAATGTCCCTGACAGCCTGGCTCAGTGGTAGAGCATCGACCCAGTGTGTGAAAGTCCTGTGTTTGATTCCTGGTCAGGGCACACAGGAGAAGCACCTATCTGCTTCTCCAGCCCTCCCCCTCTTGCTTCTCTCTCTCTCTCTCTCTCTCTCTCTCTCTCTTCCTCTCCTGAAGCCTTGGCTTGATTGGAGTGAGTTGGCCCCAGGCACTGAGGATGGCTTCATGGCCTCTGCATCAGGCATTAAGAGATTGGTTGCAGAGCATCAGAGCAATGCCCCAGATGGGCAGAACATCATCCCCTAGTGCAGTGGTCCCCAACCTCCAGACCACGGACCAGTGCCGGTCTGTGGGCCATTTGGTGCTGGTCCGCAGAGAAAGAATAAATAACTTACATTATTTCTGTTTTATTTATATTTAAGTCTGAACGATGTTTTGTTTTTAAAAAATGACCAGATTCCCTCTCTTACATCCGTCTAATACTCACTCTTGATGCTTGTCTTGGTCACATGATACATTTATTCATCCCACCCTAAAGGCCGGTCTGTGAAAATATTTTCTGACATTAAACCGGTCTGTGGCCCAAAAAAGCTTGGGGACCACTGCCCCAGTAGGCTTGCCGATGGATCTGGTTGGGGTGCACATCAGAGTCTATCTCTGCTTCCCCTCCACTCACTGAATAAAAAATATAAATAAATAAATAAATGAAATTAGTTACAATAAAATATAAATTACAAAAAATCTTGATTGTAATTAGATAATTGGTGGTTGTACTGAAATTAAGACAAAAATAAATTTGATATAATAAAGACATAATAATTTACAAATCACATTATCTTTTTTTATTACCCTAAAATTTGCGAGCTCATCAACAGAATATCCCTACCCCCACAATAATAATTAAATACGTTTGTCTGACATTATGGCTACTTTCAATCAGATCAAAACCACAGCTAAAATATATTTTTAAATTATTATTATTGCAAAGCTATTAAATGCAAAAGGATAAAACACTTGTTTTTACAGTTTGTTAGCTTGATTTATAATTGTTAAATACTTAAATTACTGGGAAACCATATATTTTATTATGTAACAATCTATTTCATTCATGTTATATGAGAAAATTATTTGATCAATCAATTAGTATTTTCTATTTTTAAGTAAAATGGGCTTCCATTTGTTCTCTTTCCTCTAGCCCCACAATCATTAGCAGTGGACAGGGCCGGAACTTGCTTTCAAAGAACAGGGAGCAAGTAATGGGCAGGTGATTGGCTAATTTTCAGGCATTCCTATTATATCCATTTGGTAGGTCTGCTGAAACAAAATAACACATGCTAGATGGCTTAAACCACAGAAATTTATTTTCTCAGGGTTCTAGAGACTAGAATTTCAAGTTCAAGATGTCAGCTAGGTCGGTTTCTTCTGAGAACTATAAGGAAAGATCTGTTGTAGGCTTCTTTCCTTGGCTTGTAGAGGGCTATCTTTTGCTGTATGTTCACAACCTCCCTACGTACATCTCTGTGTCCAAATTCCCTCTTCTTATTGAATTAGAGCCAGTCATACTGCTGAGTGCCCACAGTTATTTAACTTATTATCTCTCTAAAGATGCTATGTTCTAGTACAGTCTTATTCTGAGATACTGGAGGTTAGGACTTCTACATATGAATTTTTATTTAGAGTGGGACACAATTCTGCTTATAACACCTACATGCAGACATGAAGATGATGTCTGTTCTTTATTTGTTTGTTTTTTCCTGATGGTTAAACTTTGTTGTTAATAAATACTTGGGCATTTTTTTACAAGACAATTAATGTATGCCAGCTGGTTTTTAGTCACAAAGAATGAAGACTTCTTATTAAGTATAATCATTTTTTATGGATTTAATTTTGACCCTCATTTCCTTAAAATCATCAACAAAATTTTATATAATAATTGTTCAGCTAATAGATATAATGTGGCATTCTCCCAAAAATCTATTTTTGCTATGTTTGACAGACCCTTCAATTTTATTTTAGCAATGCTTTGTTTTCTTGAGTCTTATGCAATTACTCTTCAAGGTAATAAACATGAGTCATTCTCTTATGATTGGTAATCTATTTTTATGTATCTGCATAATATGTAATCGATGAACTTTAATAAAATCAGAAGTGAGGTCCTCTTGAGGACATTTTCAGGCTGATTTTGCTGCAAATTTCAGTGAGTAGAAATTCAGTTAGCTCAGCACACAGTGTGTTTCCCTTTAAAACAGATGAGCTAATGAGAAGCATGTCTGTGCTGGCCTGGTATTATGGTCTGGCCTCAAATACTTGTTGTTAAAACAAACTACACAGCATCCAAGACCTAACTGCCAGTGATTCAATGGCGTAACATAATTGAATATAATTTCAGTTTGGAAAAAGTAAATAGGAAACAAGGCAACAAGAATAAGCATGTCTGAAAATATGTCATCTAACTCTTTTTCTGAAAGAAATCCAAGAGTTTATAGAACTAAACTAAATCAGATAATTCAGTCCATTTTCTCTTCTGAAAAAATGTTTTATTCCTAGTAATCAGCCAATTATTGAACTACCTAAGGGTTCTACCTAGAACCTAAGTCCAAAACTGACAGTTCTGGTAGCCTGGAAATTTGGCGTGTACAATGAAATCCCAAACCCTTCTCTTTGAAGAGCGTCCTCTAGGGTCTTTCTTTTTTATACTTCCACCAACTGCATAATTGCTCTCGAATCATAATTTCTTTTACATTAAATTGTATTTTATTATGTCCATGTCTATCTCCCTTATTTATGATAAACCACTATAGGTAGTTCAGAAACACTTTTTCTAATCATAATTTTATAATCATAATGCCTCACACAATTTAAACATGGAATAAGAATGGAATAAAAAAGAATTTTTAATTCTAAAATCAGAGAATAGGAGGGTCTTAAGGAAGCCTATTTGCTGAATCCCCCATTTTTAGGATATCTATACCAGTGACAAGAATCCCACACAAATCCACAAACATAACCGAGAAAGAATGTGAGTGAACCTTTAAAAAATGTTTCAATGCATAATCCAGCTGCTATTGCTACAGGTTTTTTCAATGTTGACATTCACTGTGGCTGCAAGTGTGTCAATGCATTTTTCTCTTACAGATAAAAAGTAGAGTAGTTGGGTATCAGTTCTTTGTCATGTGATCCCATCCAATACCCACCCAGTTCAAGTCCTATGAATCAGTGGCCAGTTTTCAGAAATATAATGTCAATAGACACTTGAATCTTCCTGTACCCTTTAAATTAAGATATTAAAAATGCTCTTCTTACATTACTATTACCATGGGTTCATGCTGATTGAGACATATATTCAGATATTCAGATGCAGGTTATAATTTTGTAGGTGTGTGTGTCAATTTTCTATGTGCTTACAATTCTGTTTAAAACTTTCAAGTCTCCTTAAAAGCAAAGTTATTCTCCACATTATCTCTAAAGTCCAAAAAAAAAAAAGGTCTGGCATGTAATATAATGCATATATATATATATATATATATATATATATATATATATTTGAATTTGGCAATCTTTAAAAATAATGATGTTCTCAATTATACTTCATCAAGGGTGGTTTATTTTCTTACTATGAGGGATTTATGTTCTAGTTTCCTTGTTTTGTAAGAGATTCTTCTTTATTTATAGCCAACTTAAATTTGTTTTGCTTTATAAACCACTGCTTTCTCATTTACATATTCCTAAACAAAGAGAAAATAAAGATGGCATCCCTCATTTGTGCATAATGCTCTTTGACCATCAATTCTTATTTCTAGAGTTTGACCTTCCCTCCAGTATCTGCTATGACCAGATGCCCTTTCAAATTGTATTTAAAACCCAGCAGTTAAAACATTAAAAAAATAAGGGTAGAAAACAAAAATATGGTATAATAAAATTCCTGCTAACATTTCCCAAGAATTTATTAAACTGTCAACCAGATATGTTACCTATTATTTTTGTGTTAACAGGATGCTATGAAAGTATAACAGGAATCATTTGGGGGGGGGTGTTCTGAAGGAGGAAAAGAATTGAAAATTCCTGGCTACTAAAAAGACCTAGATTTGTTATGCCAAGATAAGCTTCCTTACTATATTTGCTGGTAATTATCATATCCTTAAATCATTGAGAAAATACTGCCTTTCAATAGAAATGCTAGTTAACATCTACAAAGGATATAACACTTTTGCAATTCTCTGTTACTTACTAATTTGGGGAAACTAGGTAAGATTCTCTAAATTTCAGTTATCTTTTAAAGGGGAGTATCAATACCTACTAGGACTTCTTTAAGATTATACGGAATAATGCTTATAAGCACTGGGCCAATAAGAGTTCAATAAATATGGGTCAATATTTTCTTAGCAAGTACCTCTAGTATTGTAAAGACCTTCAAAATATTGGTGGAATGTGTGACTAAAGGCAAATATACTAAAGACTATACTGTTTTAAAAGAGTAATTTAAGAATAAGCCTTTATATAGGAGCCAATCTGAAAGAACTACCAATAATTAAATATATCATAATTTGAACAATAAAATAAGTAACATAATGAATTGTAACCCAAAGTAAAAAGTAAATATAAATAAGTTTTTACTGATATAAATAAATAATTTATGAATAAACAAGTAAAAGGGAGAGAAGGGACAACCTTCCTTATAAAAGAATCCCAAAAAATATGTGTAGATACTCTCCCCCAGTCTGTTTAATCCTCATTCCCACCTTAAGTATGGGCTGGATTTAAGAATTAGTGACTAGCTTTTAAAGAATTTAGTGTAGAAAGGGGGAAAGCAGTAGCTATACTGTGGGGGGAGAGGGGGAGTCTGTCTGACACTACCTTAATCAAGTGATTAAGTTGACTCTCCCCAGTGATAAGTTACACTGATATCAGGAATCCCTTGATGTAATGTGATGAAAGACCACTTCACATCTGTGGTATTCTTCTCAAAAACCCATGACCCCAATCTGATCATGAGAAAAACATGAGAGACATTTTTTATTTTTTTGTAACAGAGAGAGAAAGAGGGACAGATAGGAATAGACAGACAGGAAGGGAGAGAGATGAGAAGCATCAATTCTTTGTTGAAGCACCTTAGTTGTTCATTAATTGCTTTCTCACATGTACCATGACCGGGGGCTCCAGCAGACAGAATTACCCCTTACTCAAGCCAAAGACCTCGAGGTTTCAAACTTGGGTCCTCCACATCCCAATTCGATGCTCTATCCACTGCACCACTGCCTGGTCAGGCAGAAACATTTTTCAAAATATCTGACTAGTACTCTTAAATATGAAGGTTGTGAAAACAAGGTAAGTGTGAGAAACTGTCACAAACAGAGAGAGCTGACAACTAAATGCAGTGTAGTTTCCTGGGTTAGATCCTGGAGCACAGAAAGGACAATAATAAAAAGCTGGGATATCCAAATATAATCTTCCAGTTAGTTAATAGTAGTAAAACACCAATGTTGGTTTCTTGGTTTTGATAAGTGTGCTATGGTTCTCTGAGGTGCTAACATTAGGAGAAACTGAATGAATCTATGGAAATTTGGTTCTATTTGCAACTTTTCTATAATTAAAAATTATTCAAAAATAAAAAAATTATTTAAAAAACCCTTAATATGTGACATCATTCACTCCTTATTAACTAATTTCAAACTAAAAAAAAAATCTGCACAAGAAAGTAAAATCCTGCCTCTTCCTGTTCATTTGTAGAATATTGTAATACAGTGTCTAGTGAAGTTGTGAGGCTTAATCAACTCATAAAGCAATATTATAAAGCTTTTTGATGCCTGACCAGGTGGTGGCTCAGTGGACAGAGCATCAGACTGGGACACAGAGGACCCAGGTTCGAAACCTCATGATTTCCAGCTTGAGTATGGGCTCATTAGCTTGAGCACTTACTGGCTTGAGCATGAGATCATAGACATGACCAACCCCATGATTGCTGGCTTGAGCCCAAGTTTGCTGACTTGATCAAGGAGTCATTCGCTCTGCTGTAACCCCCCCTCCCCATCAAGGCACATATGAGAAAGCAATCAGTGAATGACTAAGGTACTGCAATGAAGAATTGATGCTTCTCATCTCTCTCCCTTCCTGTCTGTCTGTCCCTATCTGTCCCTCTCTCTGTCTCTGTCACAAAAAAGAAAAGCTCTTTGAAATCCCAAGATAAAAAGAAAATTACATATGTATATAAATAAAATCTTAGTTTGGCCCTCTGTACATGAGGCCCAAGTAAGAGCTGTGTCTTCTTTTTTTTTCCTTAAGTGAGAAGTGGGGAGGCAGAGAGACAGACTCCCGCATGTGCCCAACCAGGATCCACCCGGCAAGCCAACTAGGGGGTGATGCTCTGCCCATTTGGGGCCATTGCTTCATTGCAACTTGAGCCATTTTAGCACTTGAGGCGAGGCCATGGTGCCTCCTCAATGCCCGGGCCAACTTGCTCCAGTAGAGCCTTGGCTACAGAAGAAGAGAGAGGTGGAGAGAAGGGAGAGGGAGAAGGGTGAAGAAGCAGATGGGCACTTTTCCTGTGTGTCCTGACCGGTAATCAAACTGGGGACATATACATACAGGGCCAATGCTCTACCACTGAGCCAACCAGCCACGGCTTGAGGGCTGTATCTTTGTAAACTCTATTCTCTAATTAAATCCATTGTGATTTTAATTGTGAGTGCACAATGCTGAAATAAGTGATTGGAAAATTAAAAATCCAATCAATTTTATTATTTAACATCATGTATCATCTCATCCTAGCCAAAAGAGGAATTTTTTTGCTGATTTTATCTTGCTCTTTTCTCTTTAAAATACTGAAATTTAGATTACATTCAGAACTGGATGATATTGCACCATCTATGTGAAAACTGATAGGCAGCCCTTTTAATATATTGTGAGATAAGAGCCACCATACAATTGGTAGTCTACCAAACACCCCTCTGCAGAAATGGTGCAATTCAGCTGGGGTGGCTGAACTGCCTTCATGAGAGTTTTGTAGTTTTTTTACAAGTTTCCCAGCCCCCAATACTCAGGGTTATCATCGACTCATATTTTACAGGAGCTCTGATCCACTCTCTGGATCCCAGAAACTCCTTTCAACAACTGCTCACCAGCCTTGTCGCCAAATTTTGACCTTCTGTGATATCAAGTTTGAATTTTTGGTTTCAATTGATGAATAAGCTACTAGCAGATTGGCATATCTTTGATTAAACAATGGCTGTAGTTACCTCAATGTCAAAACTATATTTGATTTTGTCACTACAATCTGGTGAATAAAAGTTTTAATTCCAGTATTGATTAACCTGTCCAGGTTTTACTATTAGTCTCATCAGAAGGTTGATCTCACTAAATCAAAGCAGAATTTAATTAGAAAGTTTTCTTTCCTTGGTCTCAAAATATTTATAAGTCTGTTCATATAACAGGGAAAATAAGGGCTCTTAGAGTTATGCAGATCTTTTTGATAATTTTATTAACTAGCTGTTTGACTTTAGCAAGCCAAATTTTTTTTCCTGTAAAATGATAATTAAAGATATTAACCTGACATAGCTATTGTAAAGATGAAGTAAATTTAAATATGTAAAAGTATTTAGCACAATCCTTGACTCAGCAAGTTCTCTTCAACATTAAAATGATATTTAAATGGTGGTTACTTTCTAAGTAGCTCCGAAAAAAACTAGATAGCCATAATGTAACCAAAATATATGTCTCAATAAAAAAATAAATAAATTAGAAGAAAACATATTGTTGCCACATTCCTAATTAACACAACATATAAAATTTTTAAAATGAGGAATTCCGTTGTGTTCCTACATGCAGTCTAAATATTTTGATTGTTGGTACTTAAAGAAAAGTACATTTCATAATAAAAGTTAAAAGTACATGGAGTCTTTTTAGTAATTTTTTATTCTTTTGTTTACCTAAGTGTCTACTTCCAGACATTTTGCTTGGTACTGGGAATGGGGGTGGGGGAGAAAAGAGAAGAGAAAAGAGGAGAAGAGAAGAGAGGGGAAGGGAGGAAAGAGGGAGGGAGGGGAGGGGGGAGAAGGGAAGGGAAAGGAAGGGAAGGGAAGGGAAGGGAAAGGAGAGGAGGGGAGAGGAGGGGAGGGGAGGGGAGGAGAGAGGAGGGAAGGGGAGGGGAGAGGAGGGAAGGGGAGGGAAGGGAAGGGGAGGGAAGGGAAGGGAAGGGAAGGGAAGGGAAGGGAAGGGAAGGGAAGGGAAGAGAAGAGAAGAGAAGAGAAGAGAAGAGAAGAGAAGAGAAGAGAAGAGAAGAGAAGAGAAGAGAAGAGAAGAGAAGAGAAGAGAAGAGAAGGGAAGAGAAAACAGTAAGCAAATAAAGATGGGAAAACTGTCCTCTTGCTGCTTACAGTCTAGTGAGACAGATATTTAGAGAATATTTATAATTTGAGACTGAGGCAAGGCCCATGAAGATGAAATAAGTGAGAGTGAGACAAGAATTTCTGGATGATAGAACAGGAGGATGGTCAGGGAAGGAAAGGAAGAACCAGCTTACAGAGGCAGAGTGTTTATATGTGAGGATAATCTATGGAATGACTTATGAACTGAGTTGTGATTGATAAAAACAAGAGAGAATCTGTTCATGCTTCCCATTAGAGAGCAAGCCAGAAGAGAGAAGAATGAAGTGGTGAGGATGCACTAGTGTTTCCCCTTCACAGTGGCTAGACATGTGAGGGCGCTGAGTGCCGCCAGCTGTTAGCATATGAGGACTGGTGCCTGTGAGGCTGCCTTTTGCCACTGAGAAATGAACACAAGGTAGTTGACCCCAACAATATAGAGAATTTGTTTTGGAAAATGCAAAAGTAACTGTGGCTTGCCTGGACAACAAGAATGTTAGCAATAAGACTTCAGCAAAAACCTTGAGCTTTAGAAAGGATGATTTAAGGACAACCTGGAAAATGACTTTTTTCTTTACGTGACAAATGCTTCAAACCTGTGCATGTAACCTTGGAATTTTCATTAGCCCTATTGATATAAGGAATGACTCACCTTTGCCTAATAAATGAAAGAATGAAGTCTTAAAAACACAATCACCATTCCCCAACTCAGATGGTTTATTTCACAACTTAAAGTTTAACATTAAACAAATATAACTCAAGTTACAATTCAATGATGATTGATGTTTTTCATCAACATCCAATTATCATTTCATCAAGCACTGTCACCTGGGCCAAGAAAAACACAGAGTATGCATCGAGACAGGGTTATTCTCTATATATTTTCAAAATGACATGCAGGATATAACTACACTTACTGCATTTCTGACTTGTTAGATCATGTCACAGGGAACCTTTGCAAGTGAGTTTGGATCTTGTGTTATCACCTGTGCTTTCCAAAGAATATTAATTGCTTCTGCTATTTGAAGTTAAAAAGAAAACACACTTCATTTCTTTAACATATTCTATTAGAACAATATACATCTGTGTGCTCTTTGTCTTTTGTTAGCTGTGAAAGCAGCCACTTAGGGATTGACCTGGTTGCCAAGCAGTGGTGCATGGTCTTGTAGGAAGTGAGACAAACTGTAGGGATTTCAGAGAAACAAAAACAAAATAAAAATGTCCCTTTGACAGGGTTTCAAAGGAGACTATCACATTCAGGAACAGCTCTTCCAGGAAACACAATCACATCCCATTTTGTTCTGGGCTAAGCAGTGGTTCAAAAGAAGAGTAATGGATAGCTTGGAGTCTCTCATAATAAAGCCCCTCCCATCCACAGGGATGCCTTTTTGTCCCAGATTACTTTGCAAGCAGCTAGCTCCTACAAAGAAGCAGGGAGCTTTCTTTCTCACCACTTCTGACACTCCTCTCCTCTGGGGAGGCAGCACTGTTGCCTCAACATCAGTGGTTCCTTGCTGAGGAAAACGAAGAATGCACCTTCCCTGT
This sequence comes from Saccopteryx bilineata, assembly GCF_036850765.1. Taxonomy (NCBI): domain Eukaryota; kingdom Metazoa; phylum Chordata; class Mammalia; order Chiroptera; family Emballonuridae; genus Saccopteryx; species Saccopteryx bilineata. Next base: position 179,262,088 of record NC_089491.1, on the reverse strand, counting down.
CTGAAACTGCTGGCAGGGCTTAGTGCTGAAACGTAATTAATTGCTCCAATTGGAATTTGGCCAAAACCCCAAGGCTAACAACATACACTTATAGGAGAGGGGAAAAAGATGTAATGGGCTTCAAAATAAGAGATCTAAAAATTATATTAAAATAGACAATACAACATATCCTGCTGTGGCATATTTCAGCAGGGGATGACTTGGATGGGAGGACATGGGTAAGGAAACTGGGCTCTCTGGATTCTGGCTATCCACAGGGCCAACATGATCACAAAGACGACTTTTCCCCTCTTCCAAAAACTTGCCTCAACCTAGAATGATAATTAGGAAGCAGATCTGGCCTGAATATTTTATTAATTAAGTCTTAATCTCAGTAAAAATTAAGAAGTTCATATTAAGGACATGGGTTCTTGTTTAAGTGGCCTACTCCAAAGTTCAGGAAGAGTCTGGAAGAGTGTTAGAACAGCACTTAGAGGCTTCACCCCTTGGCAGGTTCTTCTCTCCTGTTCTTAAAGGACCACTGTGTACAGCACATGAGAATACAGAGAAGGAGGCACCCAGCCACGGAAATCTAAACTCAATTCAATTCAGCAAACATTTGTGGGCCAAGTCAGTGCTAAGAGGTGTAGGCACTATAACAAATGTTAAAGATAAAAGATGTTAATAGGCCATACTGGGCTCTTGGTTAAGTGGAGGGAAAAAGACAACTAGCCGTTGACTTGAAACCCAGAGCATCAGAGAGTAACCCATACTGAGAGTACTTACTGATCTAAAGAAATGTGTCTGATGCCCCCAATGCAGTACATAATGTCCAGAAATGGTGTTTATTCATGGGTAAGACATAATATCTGCCAAGTAAGGTAGTGATTTCCTGGTGGGTGGACATGATTTACAATTGCAGATCTGGGACAGTAGATATTAGCCAGGCAAGAATGGTTCATCTTTCAATCTTTCAAAAAATACACATTGGATATTGCTATGTTTTAGATGTTGTGCTTGATGTTGGAGGTATAGTTATATCTGATAGACATGCCATCTGAGAACTTACTTCACAGGTAACAATAAGTCAGCAAGTGATCTGTAATCATAGGCCAGACTCTCGATCACTTTGGAAAAAGGATAGAGGATAACTTTCAGGTCAGAATTTCCAAACCTAGACAGTGACAGATTACAAATAACTAATTAGGAAGTATGAAAAACAGTCTACTTCACAGGTATTTTTCAAAATAGGTTTTACAAAGCCATCAAATATCCTTGCATTGGTGAAAAGAAGAGAGGGGAAGGTCTTTATTCTGACCAATATATCTATATCGTTCCATCTGGCCTCCTTATAAATGAAACTACTTTGTCCTTATTGAAGAAAAAATACTTTCATGTAGCATATTAAAACACAAAAGTAATTTCATGCTCTAAGTTTACCATCCACGTATACTTTATTCTACAAACAATTTGAGACTGCAAGTTCCTTGAAGGCAGTATTTACATTCCTCTTGGCATCTAAAAAACCTAGCACAGTGTCTATCTAGTACATAGTACCTGCTTAAAAGTGTTTTTAGAACAAACTTCTCAGAGAGTGAAAATAAAGCTTATTGATCTCTGGCTATAAAGGGCAATGTAGGCCAGCAAATTTCAAAAAAATCAATATAGGGTAAAACAAATGTATAAAGCTCTGAGAATAGAGGGTAAGGATGGGACTTCACTTATGGTGCAACAGTGAAGAGAGAGTGGGCTTATGGAGGTATGAACAAAGGAATGATGATGATTTGATTCCCTAAGAATGATCAGTAGTAAAGTAGGTGGGGGAAGTGAAAAACATTCTAGAAAGAGGCCATCCAGTTCTAAGATGGCGACGGAGTAGTCGAATGTACCAACTGCCACCTCACAGGACCAAATTGGATTACAACTTAATTTAAGAACAATCACCTTGAAAAACCAACTTTGGCCTAAAAGAAGAGGAGTCTGTAACCAAGGATCCCAGAAGAAGCCACACCGAGAGACTAGTAGGAAGGGCAGAGATGAGGAAAGGGCTGCTCCACTCCCAGAGCGAGTGGCAGCTGAGGGTCCAGAGAGACTCTTACTGTGGGAGGATCATTCTGAGATGTGTGTGTGCTTATCCCCAGGCTCAGAGCTCCAGCCTAGAGCCCCAGAACCTAGAAGAGGCACCCAGACAGCATTTGGCAGTGAAAATAGCTGGGCTTCTGTCTGTGAGAAAGACACTGAACTTTCTGAGATTCAGACTCTGTCTTAAATGGCCCACACAGAAAATTTCATTCACAGCCACTTACCCAGAACTCTGGGGAAGAGAGAGCTGAGAGGACTAGATTTTTCAGGAGGAGAGTATAAAGTTGGAAGCCCAGGTAGAGACATTGTGGGGGATGGCCACTGGAACCCCTGTGCTGAGTCATTCTCAAATATTGCAGTTGCCAACATTTTGGGGTGGAGTGTTCCCTCTGTGTGGTAACAGCCTAGGAAAAAGCAACTGCTCTGCTCTTGGGAGTCTCTCCTCCTCCAATCAAGGAGATGGGTCATTCTGAGAGGCCAGGAAGCAGGGCATGAATCACTGACTCAGTTTTCTGGTGTTAAGGCCAAATACTCCCTCAAGCCACAATCCTGAGTCTAAAACTAGTGCTTCCCCAATAGCCTCAGCAATCCTGAAAAGGAAGAGTAATGCAGGAGGTATCACACTTCCTGATATCAAGCTATACTATAAGGCCATTGTACTCAAAACAGCCTGGTAGTGGCATAAGAACAGGCATATAGGTCAATGGAACAGAACAGAGAACCCAGAAATAAACCCACACCTTTATGGACAACTGATGTTTGACAAAGGAGATAAGAGCATACAATGGAGTAAAGACAGCCTCTTTAATAAATGGTGTTAGAAAAATTGGAAACCTATCCACAAAAAAATGAAACTAGAACACGAACTTACACCATTCACAAAAATAAACTCAAAATGAATAAAAGACTTAAATGTAAGCTGTGAAATCATAAGCATCTTAGAAGAAAACATAGGCAATAAGCTCTTCAACATCTCTCGCAGCAATATATTTGCCAATTTACGACACGGGCAAGTGAAATAAAAGACAGGATAAACAAATGGTACTATATCAAACTAAAAAGTTTTGCATAGCTAAAGACAATAAGAACAGAATAAAAAGACAGACTACACAATGGGAGAATATATTTGACAATATGTCTGATAAGGGGTTAATAACCAAAATTTATAAAGAACTTGTAAAACTCAATACCAGGAAAACAAACAATCCAATCAAGAAATGGGCAAAAGAAATGAATAGACACTTCTCCAAAGAGGACATACAGATGGCAAATAGGCATATGAAAAAATGCTCAACATCACTAATCATTAGAGAAATGCAAATTAAAACCACAATGAGATATCACCTCACACCAGTCAGAATGGCGCTCATCAACAAAACAACACAGAATAAGTGTTGGCGAGGATGTGGAGAAAAGGGAACCCTCCTGCATTGCTGGTGGGAATGCAGACTGATGCAGCCACTGTGGAAAACAGTATGGAGATTCCTCAAAAAACTGAAAATGGAACTGCCTTTTGACCCAGCTCTCCCACTTTTAGGAATATACCCTAAGAACACCATAGCACTGTTTCAAAAGGAGAAATGCACCCCCATATTTATGGCAGCATTGTTGACAATAGCGAAAATCTGGAAACAGCTCAAGTGTCCATCAGTGGACGAGTGGATTAAGAAGCTTTGGTACATATATACTATGGAATACTACTCAGCCATAAGAAATGATGACATCGGATCATTTACAACAACATGGATGGACCTTGATAACATTATACTGAGCGAAATAAGTAAATCAGAAAAAAACTAAGAACTATATGATTCCATACATAGGTGGGACATAAATATGAGACTCAGAGACATGGACAAGAATGTGGGGTTATGGGGTGGGGAGGAGGAGAGGGAGAGGTTTTGGGGAGGGTATTGGCACAAAGAAAACCAGTTAGAAGGTGAGGGAGGACGGTTGGACTTTGGGTGGTGGGACTGCAGCATGGTCGGGTTTCAGAGTGACCTGGAGATGTTTTCTCTGAACATATGTACCCTGATTAATCAATGTCACCCCATTAAAATTAATTAATTAAAAAAAGTTGTACACCTGAAATTTTTGGAATGTTATTAATTAATATTACCCTGATAGATTTCATTAAAAAATAAAAATAATCCAGCTATAGGGTAATACAGTAGTCCCCAACCTTTTATGGGCCACAGACCAGTTTAATGTCAGAAAATATTTTCACGGACCGGCCTTTAGTGTGGGACGGAAAAATGTATCACATGACCAAGACAAGCATCAAGAGTGAGTCTTAGATAAATGTAACAGAAGGAATCTGGTCATTTTTTAAAAATAAAACATCTTTCAGACTTAAATATAAATAAAACGGAAATAATGTAGGTTATTTATTCTTTCTCTGCAGACCGGTACCAAATGGCCCACGGACCAGTACTGGTCCATGGCCCAGGGGTTGGGGACCACTGGGGTAATAGAATAAATTAAAGGGAGAAATAGGATAGATAGATGAAGTCAGAAGAAAAGGAAAATGTAAAGGATTATTGTAAAATGCTCAAGGAAAAGATAAGAAAGCTAGAATGTAGCACTCTCTTAATTTTACTTTTTGGATTATAACTATCATTGTTCACTAGGTCATTTTCTGAGGTTCTCTGTTTTCTAATGCCTAGAATAGTGCTAAGACACTCTTGAATGAAGTATTGAATAAATGAATTAAAAATGAAAGTTAATGACCATAAAAATGCATAAGGAGATTTCCATGAAAGCAATACTTTTGAGTCTCATGACATAAACTGGAAGTCAGACTTTGGAGGAGAAATGTTGACTTGATTTGGACCTACAGGGTTTAGTGTAGAGAAGTGGCTTTCACGTGGATTTCTCAATCAGGGGATTGGAAAGTGAGTTTAGAGCCAGAGGCAGATTAAGGTCAGTTAAGGCCCTGGGTGCAGAAGAAAATATTGGGCTCCTTGAAAAAAAGTGTAAAGTTTGGGTTTTCCAGGTCCCTTTATAAGTCAGGGCCCAAAGTGTGCGACTGGTGTGCCCACATTAAATCCGCCTCTGCTTAGAGCTCTGAGACTAGATCTAGGGGTAGGATGGGAATCAGAAATATGATGCCAGTGACTTCAAAACTCTTTATATAACTAGCAAAATGAAAACTTCTCCTATTCTCCTCTCACAAAGTGGACTATCCTCTCCAATGAAAAACTAGAATTTGTCTCTCATATATACTGACCGATCTCTGTTTTTTGTTTTGTTGGTTTTGTTTTAGTACTTTTTGTTACCAATCTTTGAATTAAGCAGTTATAGTTGACTAAATTCTGAAACTGAAGAGTGCATGGGTGTGGCATTGTTTACTGGGAAGAATTAATTTATTTTGTTGCTTAAATTCAAAATCCTTTAATATGTTTCCTAAGAAGTCATCTGACATGGCAAATTATTGCAAAAATAAAACTGGAGAACAAGAACTAAATCCATGGCCGTAAGTTGAAGAGAATTACTAAGTGTATCTGGTTCCCTAGAATAATTTTACTAATATAAAGTCAGTGTCTCCCATTCCACATTTAATAGCATCAAATACATATTTAAATTATTTGTTGGAAGACTTGCCAGTATTGTAGCCTGAATGTTTCATGCCTGTTCTTGATGAGTGGGGGGGGGGGCATCAAGGAAGACAGAGGGAGGAAAGAAGGAAGGGAGGAAGAGGGAAGGGAGGAAGACATGTAGAATAGTAATCCAAGAAGAATGGTTCAGGGAAAGGACTATTTTTATGTTTTAAAAGTTCCTTTGCACCAGCAACAACATTATAGCTATTGTCATATCCCAGACATACTTGTATTACTATTCGTGGTAATAGTGAGTAGAAATGTTTTAGGCATGGCAGCTGACTTCAACTTCATGGTCCCCAGCTAGTGGATAAGCTGAGAGGCTTCACAGATCATCCATTGAGAACCATTCCTCTGATGGCATCAACGTTGACCTAGATGTCAAGGAACTCACATTCTTGTCATGGCGCTGTCTGTGCCTAACCACACGTCCCCTGGAAAGTCATTTAGCATTTGCTTTGGTTTCCTGTCTGAACAGCTGACCCTTCCTGATTTGTGGGGATGTTGCAAAAACAAATTAGACAATATATGAGAGAATACTTTGTATTCTCCTAAGAAAGGTGCTCTGTGATTCTAAAGGGTTATTATTAATACACCCAGAATAAAGACTATAAACTAAGCTGAAAAATAAATAGAAGTGATGAAAGTGTTCACAGTTTCCTGCTCTGCATACACAAATCTCTGCCTTTGCTGCTATTAGTACCAAATGATCCCAGCTACTTTTTCCAAAAGTTTAATCAGTAATTTTATGTGATCACACATTTGGTAATGTTTTTAAAAAGTGCATAAAAATGAAACTAATGTTATCTGGGAACAGACTGATCCAAGGATAGGATTTTTTAAATTAAGAACAGTATTTTGAGTCAAGAGGAAGCAGAAAGCCTAAACAGATCAATTAGTAGAGAAGAAATAGAAAAAACCATTAAAAACCTCCCCAAAAATAAAAGTCCAGGCCCTGACGGCTATACCAGCGAATTTTATCAAACATTCAAAGAAGACTTGGTTCCTATTCTACTCAAAGTCTTCCAAAAAATTGAAGAAGAAGCAATACTTCCAAACACATTTTATGAGGCCAACATAACCCTCATACCAAAACCAGGCAAGGAAGGCACAAAAAAAGAAAACTACAGAACAATATCTCTAATGAATACAGATGCTAAAATACTAAACAAAATACTAGCAAATTGAATACAACAACATATTAAAAAAATAATAAATCATGATCAATTGGGATTCATCCCAGAATCTCAAGGATGGTTCAACACATGTAAAACGGTTAACGTAATACATCATATCAACAAAACAAAGAAAAAAAACCACATGATCTTATCAATAGATGCAGAAAAGGCTTTCGATAAAATACAACACAATTTTATGTTTAAGACTCTCAACAAAATGGGTATAGAAGGAAAATATCTCAACATGATAAAGGCCATATATGATAAACCATCAGCTAACATCATATTAAACGGCACTAAACTGAAGGCTTTCCCCCTTAAATCAGGAAGAAGACAGGGTTCTCCACTCTCTCCATTCTTATTTAATGTGGTACTAGAGGTTCTAGCCACAGCAATCAGACAAGACAAAGAAATAAAAGGCATCCATATCGGAAAAGAAGAAGTAAAAGTTGGTTTTGTTATGTTCTTGGTTTATGTTTTGTTCTTCTTGGAGCTTTTACTTGTGGCTTTGTTGTTGTTGTTTTTTTATTCTTTGTATCTGATTGGAGAACCCCCTTTAGTATTTCCTAGAGTGGGGGTTTTCTGGTGATAAATTCTCTTATCTTTTCTGTTTCTGTGAATGTTTTTATTTCTCCTTCATATTTGAAGGTTAGCTTTGATGGGTATAGTATTCGTGGCTGAAAGTTCCTCTCTTTCAAGACTTTAAATATTGGGGTCCACTCTCTTCTAGATTGTAGAGTTTCTGTTGAGAAATCTGATGATAATCTAATGGGCCTTCCTTTATATGTTGTATTCTTCTTTTCCCTGGCTGCCTTGAGAATTTTTTCTTTGCAGTTGGTTTGTGCCAATTTTATTATGATGTGCCTTGAAGTAGGTTTGTTGGGGTTAAGAAAACTTGGAGTTCTGTTTGCTTCTAGAATTTGAGGTTTTAGTTCTTTCCAGAGGCTTGGGAAGTTCTCATCTATTATTTGTTTGAGTATGTTCTCCATTCCATTTTCTCTCTCTTCTCCCTCTGATATACCTATTATTCTTATGTTATTCTTTTTGATGGAGTCAGATAATTCCTGTAGGGCTATTTCATTTTTTTTAATTTTTGAATCTCTTTCTTCTTCTCTTTGTTGAGCCTCAAGTTGCTTGTCTTCTATTTCGCTGATCCTCTCTTCTATCTGGCCTGTTCTATTAGCTAAGCTTGTTACCTCATTTTTCAGCTCATGAATTGAGTTTTTCATCTCTGTTTGATTTGTTTTTATAGTTTCAATTTCCTTGGAGATATACTCTTTGTGTTCATCGAGTTGTTTTCTGAGCTCCCTAAATTGCCTTTCTGTGTTTTCTTGTATATCTCTGAGTATTTTTAGAATTTCTATTTTAAATTCTCTGTCGTTTAACTCCAAGGTTTCCAATATCTTAAATTTTTTCTCCATAGATTTTTCCTCATCTCTCTGTGTTACCTCTCTATCTTTTGTATCCATGATATTCGATTTTCTCTTCTTTAATGGCATCTGAGGGTGATTTTCTTGATAGTATTAATGAGATTTTATAAGGAATAAAAGGATAAAAAAATAAAAATAAAAATAAAAAATTGCACGTTTTTTTAATTATTAATCATTAAATAAAGAAAAATAAAATAAGATAAAAATTTGAGGGGAAAAAAAGGGAATAATTCCTTCCCCTCCTTTTTTCCTCTCCTCTCCTCTCCCCTCTTTTTTGAGAAAATCTTGTGATGAACTGTGAATTATATTGTACTAAATAGAACAAACAATACCTGTAGTGGAGGGCCTGAATTGGGGAGAAGTAATATAGGGGTAAAGGAAAAAAAAATACAAGAAAAAAATATTTATATATAAAAAAAGGGGGGAGCAGTATAGACCCACAAAAAGCAAATTAGGAAAAAATTTGGGTCAAGAATAAAATGTTTTGCTTTTAGGTGTTGGCTGACTCAGAGATATGATGTGAGGAATAAGAGGGAAACAGGAAAAAAGGGTGGAAAATTAAAAAATTACTATTGTATTTAGTGGAACAAGAACTAGATAAAATGGAGAGCCAGGGATGGGAGCACTGCTAATGTGTTAAAAAGGTGAAGTAAAAACCCTCCAAAATGCCACAAACTTAAGTTTGAGTCCCAGATAAGATAATTTGTTCGTTATTGAAGTTTGAATGAGAGAAGACATAAAGGAGAGAGGAAGAGACTAATATAGAGGGAGAAAAGAGAGAGAGAGAGAGAGAGAGAGAAAAGATGGAACCACTTAAAGAAGAAAAAAGAAAAAGGAGGAGAGAGAAAGAGAGAGTTAGGGGTTTTGGATTGCAACCCTCAAAGAGAGAAAGGAGGAGGAAAGAAAAGATAATGTGAGATGTAACACTTATGGGTAGTGTAGTTCAAAGAGAGGCGAGAGTAAGACTGAGAGAGAATTAAATGACCAAATTGGAGTAGAAAAAAAAATCAAGAATGAAGAAAAGAGACACAGACGAACAAATATAATAAAATGGGATAGGTTATAAAATCTGCAGATTATTCTTGATTTTGAGAGGTTGTCGTCTTGCTTTTTCTTTTCTGTCTTTCTGGTCGGTGACTTTGTACCCCGGGTTCTGCCCCTGTGGCACGCTCTGGAAGAGGTTTGCAGTTGATAATTCTCTATGGCAATGTCATGTATTGGGCTTCCGTCTCGTTGGCAGCCAAGGTTCATTAGTGTTTATAGGCTCCAACAGAGAGGATCTCTCACTGTGAGAGTGTTCCTGGAGCCTTTCTCCTAGTCTTTCCTTCCACAATTAGAAGCCTGATAATCCAGTTATGGGGTTGCTGCTGCCTCTGCCTGGATAGTAAGAGTCTCAAAGAGCTGGCAACTCCCCACTCTGTTCCCACTCAGCACAGGGCTCTGAGTAAGGCTCAGTCAGTCAGACCTGCCAGCATAATCAGGCGTGGCTTCCTCTCACTCAAAGATCTCTGGCTCTGTCCCTCTGTGGGATAACTCGAGTGCCCACTCCTGAGGCGTTCAGAAGAATCTCTAGCCAGACAGGTCACACTTCGAGTGAAATCCCTACCCACACAGAAAAGATCGAGCTTTGGAATTGGCTTTCGCTCTATCCTCGTACGGCTTTCCCAAGGGGCTAGGGCTGCCTGAGATTCCGCTCCTGGCCCACTCACAGACCTGCTCCTCTGTGGGAAAAACACAGGAGCCCACCTCTGAGGAGTTCGGAGGAATCTCCTGTTCACTCTTCCTGCGTGCGCACTGACCAGATTTTGAGGCTCAGGCGTCCGGGACGCCTCTCACTCCAAGAAAGCCCTCTGCCCACACGGAAAAGTTACTGGGTTGGAATTGGCTTTCGCTCTGTCCCCGTGCGGCTTTCCCAGGGCGCTGGGGCTTCCGCTCCTGGCCCGCTCACGGGCCTCTGATTCTGCTCCTCTGAGGGAAAACATGAGCACCCACCCCTGAGGAGTTCAAAGGAATCTCCTGTCCACTTTGTGTGCGTGCGCACTGACCAGATTATGAGGTTCACACGGACGCCTCTCGCTCCGCGAAAGCCCTCCTCCCGCACAGAAAAGTTCCGCCATTGGAGTTGGCTCCAGCTCCCTCCCCGTGCCCGGTCCCCTCAGGGCGCTGGGGCTCCTAGGAGATGCTGCTTTTTGCCCACACAGAGGTCTCTGACTTTGCTTCTCTGTGGGTTAGCATGGGCGGCGCCCACCCCTGAAGTGTTCGTAGGAATCTTTTGCCCACTAACCACGCCAACCAGGAGATGTGGAAAATGGCTGCCCCACTTGTCTTTCTTTGTCTGGGTTTGGCGCGTGCGTGTTAGCTTGAATTGCCCAGGTTTTTCCACGGCTTGGATCTCCGAGCCACAGCCTGATTTGGCTGTACCACAGCCTGGAACTATTCACTCCCTACGCCCACCTTAGTTTCTATATTCTCAGTTCTCAGTGAAAGCCATCCTGTTTGGATTAGAGAGGAAGGCGGAGCATTTCTTACTCCTTATTTCCCCGAAGTTTGACCATATAGTTAGCCAATCTTTCGCTTGATCCTACCTTCGGGTGTGTTGTGAAGCATCTGAAGACTCCAAGGATAGGTTTTTCTGTTTCTGGTTGAAGTACTTGTTGAGTTTATGGGGAGATTTTCGGTATCACTTCCTACCGCGCCATCACTGTCGCCATTGATATTTTGATAGGAATTGCATTGAATTTATAGATTGCTTTGGGAAATATAGACATGATGTTTATTCTTCCTATCCATGAACACAGTATATGCTTCCACTTGTTTGTGTCTTCCTTGATTTCTTTTTTCAATGTCTTATAATTTCCTGACTATAAGTCTTTTACCTTCTTGGTTAAATTTACTCCTAGGTGCTTTTATTTTTTTATTGTTGTTGCAATAGTGAAGAGGATTTTCCTTAATGTCTCTCTCAGACAGTTTATTGTTGATGTATAAAAATGTCACTGATTTCTAAACATTGAAGTTATACCCTCCACCTTGCTGAATTCATTTATGAGGTCTAGTAGTTTTTTGACTGAAACATTAGGATATTCTATGTACAGTATCATTTCATCAGCAAATAACGATAGCTTTACTACTTCTTTTCCCATTTGGATGCCTTTTATTTCTTCTTCTTGTCTTATTGCTATGGCTAGGACTTCCAGAACTATGTTGAATAAGAGTGGTGAAAGGGGGCACCTCTGCCTTGTTTCTGATCTTAAGGGGATTGCTTTTAATTTTTGCCCATTGAGTATGATGTTGGCTATCATTTTTCATAAATGGCCTTTATTATGTTGAGATATGATTCTTTTTTGTTTTTTTGTTTTTTAATAAATTTTTATTAATGGTAATGGGATGACATTAATAAATCGGGGTACATATATTCAAAGAAAACATGTCTAGGTTATTTTGTCATCAAATTATGTTGCAAACCCCTCGCCCAAAGTCAGATTGTCTTCCGTCACCCTCTATCTAGTTCTCTGTGCCCCTCCCCCTCCCCCTAACACTCTCCCTCCCTCCCTCCCATGTCCTCCCTCCCCCCCCCACCCTTGGTAACCACCACACTCTTGTCCATGTCTCTTAGTCTCATTTTTATGTTCCACAAATGTATAGAATCATGTAGTTCTTGTTTTTTTCTGATTTGCTTATTTCACTCCTTATAATGTTATCAAGATCCCACCATTTTGCTGTAAATGATCTGATGTCATCATTTCTTATGGCTGAGTACTATTCCATAGTGTATATGTGCCACATCTTTTTTATCCAGTCTTCTATTGAAGGGCTTTTTGGTTGTTTCCATGTCTTGGCCACTGTGAACAGTGCTGCAATGAACATGGGACTACATGTGTCTTCACGTATCAATGTTTCTGAGGTTTTGGGGTATATACCCAGTAGAGGGATTGCTGGGTCATAAGGTAGTTCTATTTGCAGTTTTTTGAGGAACCACCATACTTTCCTCCATAATGGTTGTACTACTTTACAGTCCCACCAACAGTGAATGAGGGTTCCTTTTTCTCCACAGCCTCTCCAACATTTGCTATTACCCGTCTTGTTGATAATAGCTAATCTAACAGGAGTGAGGTGGTATCTCATTGTAGTTTTGATTTGCATTTCTCTAATAACTAATGAAGCTGAGCATCTTTTCATATATCTGTTGGCCATTTGTATCTCTTCCTGGGAGAAGTGTCTGTTCATGTCCTCTTCCCATTTTTTATTGGATTGTTTGTTTGTTTGTTGTTGAGTTTTATGAGTTCTTTGTAAATTTTGGATATTAGGCCCTTATCTGAGCTGTCGTTTGAAAATATCAGTTCCCATATAGTTGGCTGTCTGTTTATTTTGATATCAGTTTCTCTTGCTGAGCAAAAACTTTTAATTCTGATGTAGTCCCATTCATTTATCTTTGCCTTCACTTCTCTTGCCATTGGAGTCAAGTTCATAAAATGTTCTTTAAAACCCAGGTCCATGATTTTAGTACCTATGTCTTCTTCTATGTACTTTATTGTTTCAGGTCTTATATTTAGATCTTTGATCCATTTTGAATTAATTTTAGTACACGGGGACAGGCTGTAGTCGAGTTTCATTCTTTTGCATGTGGCTTTCCAGTTTTCCCAACACCATTTGTTGAAGAGGCTTTCTTTTCTCCATTGTGTGTTGTTGGCCCCTTTATCAAAGATTATTTGACCATATATATGTGGTTTTATTTCTGGGCTTTCTATTCTGTTCCATTGGTCTGAGTGTCTATTTTTTTGCCAATACCATGCTGTTTTGATTATCGCGGCCCTATAATATAGTTTAAAGTCAGGTATTGTAATGCCCTCAGCTTCATTCTTTTTCCTTAGGATTGTTTTGGCTATTCGGGGTTTTTTATAGTTCCATATAAATCTGATGATTTTTTGTTCCATTTCTTTAAAAAAACTTATAGGGATTTTGATGGGAATTGCATTAAATTTGTATATTGCTTTGGGTAATATGGCCATTTTGATTATATTTATTCTTCCTATCCAAGAAGAAGAAATATTTTTCCATCTCATTGTATCTTTTTCGATTTCCTTTAACAATGCTTTGTAATTTTCATTATATAGGTCCTTTACGTTCTTTGTTATGTTTATTCCTAGGTATTTTATTTTTTTTGTTGCAATCGTGAAGGGGATTATTTTTTTGAGTTCGTTTTCTAATATTTAATTGTTGGCATATAGAAAGGCTATGGACTTTTGTATGTTAATTTTGTATCCTGCGACCTTACTGTATTGGTTTATTGTTTCTAATAATCTTTTTGTGGAGTCCTTCTGGTTTTCGATGTATAGGATCATATCATCAGCAAAAAGTGATAGCTTTACTTCTTCTTTTCCGATATGGATGCCTTTTATTTCTTTGTCTTGTCTGATTGCTCTGGCCAGAACTTCTAGCACCACGTTGAATAAGAGTGGAGAGAGTGGACAACCCTGTCTTGTTCCTGATTTAAGGTAGAAAGTCCTCAGTTTTATGCCGTTTAATAGGATGTTGGCTGATGGTTTATCATATATGGCCTTTATCATGTTGAGATATTTTCCTTCTATACCCATTTTGTTGAGAGTCTTAAACATAAAATTGTGTTGTATTTTATCGAAAGCCTTTTCTGCGTCTATTGATAAGATCATGTGTTTTTTGTTCTTTGTTTTGTTGATATGGTGTATTACGTTAACCGTTTTGCGTATGTTGAACCATCCTTCAGATTCTGGGATGAATCCCACTTGATCATGATGTATTATTTTTTTAATATGTTGTTGTATTCGGTTTGCCAGTATTTTGTTTAGTATTTTAGCATCTGTATTCATTAGAGATATTGGTCTGTAGTTTTCTTTCTTTGTGCCATCCTTGCCAGGTTTTGGTATGAGGGTTATGTTGGCCTCATAAAATGTGTTTGGAAGTATTGCTTCTTCTTCAATTTTTTGGAAGACTTTAAGTAGAATAGGAACCAAGTCTTCTTTGAATGTTTGATAGAATTCACTAGTATAACCGTCTGGGCCTGGACTTTTATTTTTGGGGAGATTTTTAATAGTTTTTTCTATTTCCTCCCTGCTGATTGGTCTGTTTAGGCTTTCTGCTTCTTCATGACTCAGTCTAGGAAGGTTGTATTGTTCTAGGAATTTATCCATTTCTTCTAGATTGTTGTATTTGGTGGCATATAATTTTTCATAGTATTCTACAATAATTCTTTGTATTTCTATGATGTCTGTGGTGATCTCTCATCTTTCATTTTCGATTTTATTTATTTGAGTCCTGTGTCTTTTTTCCTTGGTGAGTCTTGCCAAGGGTTTGTCAATTTTGTTGATCTTTTCAAAGAACCAGCTCCTTGTTTTATTGATTTTTTCTATAGTTTTTCTGTTCTCTATTTCATTTATTTCTGCTCTGATTTTTATTATCTCCTTTCTTCGGCTGCTTTTGGGTTGTCTTTGTTCTTCTTTTTCTAGTTCCTTAAGGTGTGAAGTTAAGTGGTTTACTTCAGCTCTCTCTTGTTTGTTCATATAGGCCTGAAGTGATATGAACTTTCCTCTTATTACTGCTTTTGCTGCATCCCAGAGATTCTGATATGTCGTATTTTCATTTTCATTTGTCTGTATATATCTTTTGATTTCTGCGCTTATTTCTTCTTTGACCCATTCATTTTTTAGAAGTATGTTGTTTAGTTTCCACATTTTTGTGGGTTTTTCCCCCTCTTTTTTGCAGCTGAATTCTAGTTTCAAGGCTTTATGATCAGAAAATATGCTTGGTACAATTTCAATTTTTCTAAATTTGCTGATATTGTCTTTGTGGCCCAACATATGGTCAATTCTTGAAAATGTTCCATGTACACTAGAGAAAAATGTATACTCTGTCGCTTTGGGATGAAGTGTCCTGTAGATGTCTATCATATCCAGGTGTTCTGGTATTTCGTTTAAGGCCACTATATCTTTATTGATTCTCTCTTTGGATGACCGATCTAGAGCCGTCAGTGATGTATTGCGGTCTCCAAGTATGATTGTATTTTTGTTAGTTTTTGTTTTAAGGTCAATAAGTAGCTGTCTTATATATTTTGGTGCTCCTTGGTTTGGTGCATATATATTAAGGATTGTTATGTCTTCTTGATTCAACTTCCCCTTAATCATTATGAAATGACCATTTTTGTCTCTGAGTACTTTTTCTGTCTTGTAGTCAGCATTATTAGATATGAGTATTGCTACACCTGCTTTTTTTGGGGTGTTGTTTGCTTGGAGTATTGTTTTCCAGCCTTTCACTTTGAATTTGTTTTTATCCTTGTTGCTTAGATGTGTTTCTTGTAGGCAGCATATAGTTGGATTTTCTTTTTTAATCCATTCTGCTACTCTGTGTCTTTTTATTGGAAAGTTTAATCCATTTACATTTAGTGTAATTATTGACACTTGTGGGTTCCCTACTGCCATTTTATAAATTGCTTTCTGTTAGTTTTGTATCTAGTTTGATTCTTCTCTTTTGTTTTTCTATCATTTGTTTTTGTTTGTTTGTGTTCCATACTTCTTTCCTCTGTTGCTACCTTTTTTAAGTCAAGTGTTTTTGTGGTGGTTTTTTTAAGGGTGGTTACCATTAAGTAATGAAAAGGGTACCTACCATATTCATTGTAGTACCCTATCTTATAAGTATTTCTGCACTTCATCATCCTTTGCTACTGTTAATCTCCATCCTCTCCCCCCTTTTTTTCCTTTGTTGTCACAGTTTAAGTTTGGTTTTATTGTGTTCTTGGTGGAGCTGTTACTTGTGGTGTTGTTTTCTTTTGTTCTTTGAATCTGGTTGGAAAACCCCCCTTAGTATTTCCTGGAGTGGGGGCTTTCTGTTGATAAATTCTCTCATCTTTTCTGTATTTGTGAATGTTTTTATATCTCCTTCATACTTGAAGGATAGCTTTGATGGGTATAGTATTCTCAGCTGAAAATTTCTCTCTTTCAGGGCTTTAAATATTGGGGTCCACTCTCTTCTAGCTTGTAGAGTTTCTGCTGAGAAATCTGATGATAATCTAATGGGCCTTCCTTTATATGTTGTACTCTTCTTTTCTCTGGCTGCCTTGAGAATTTTTTCTTTGTCATTGTTTTGTGTCATCTTTATTATGATGTGCCTTGTAGTGGGTTTTTTGGGGTTAAGAAAACTTGGTGTTCTGTTTGCTTCTTGAATTTGAGGCTTTAGTTCCTTCCACAGGCTTGGGAAGTTCTCGTCTATTATTTGTTTGAGTATATTCTCCATTCCATTTTCTTTCTCTTCTCCCTCTGATATACCTATTATTCTTATGTTATTCTTTCTGATGGAGTCAGACAATTCCTGTAGGGCTTTCTCATTTTTTATTATTTGTGAGTCTCTTTCTTCTTCTCTCTGTTGTGCCTCAAGTTGTTTGTCTTCTATTTCACTAATCCTATCTTCAATCTGGGCTGTTTTGTTAGCTAAGCTTGTTACCTCATTTTTCAGCTCGTGAATTGAGTTTTCATTTCTGTTTGATTTGTTTTTATAGTTTCAATTTCCTTGGCAATATATTCTTTGTGTTCATTGAGTTGTTTTCTGATCTCCCTATATTGCCTTTCTGTGTTTTCTTGTATATCTCTGAGTATTTTTAAGATTTCTATTTTAAATTCTCTGTCATTTAGCTCCAAGGCTTCCAATATGTTAAGTCTTTTCTCCATAGATTTTTCCACATCTATTTGTGTTACCTCTTTTCTTTTGTATCCATAATATTCGATTTCCTCTTTCTTATTGGCATCTGAGGGTGGTCTTATTGATAGCACTAATTAGAATTAATAAAGAGTAAAAAGAGGTGGATGACGTCAGAGTAATGGCAGAGTAGGAAGCGATACCGATGGGTCTCCCCCAAAACTCAACAGGATCTTCAACCAGAGGCAGAAAGACCTATACTTGGAGCCTCCAGATGCTTCGCAGTGCACCCGAAGGTATGGTCGAATGAAAAATTGGCTAAATATATGACCAAATCCTGAAGGAAGTGGGGAGTAAGAAATGCTCCGCCTTCCTCACTAGGTTAAACAGGGCGGCTTTCTCTGGTAACTGTGAATGTGGAAACTGAGGCGGGCAAAGTGGGTGAATACATCCAGGCTGCGCACAAAAGGCCGAACCAGGCTGTGGCACGGAGATCCTAGCGGAGGAAAAACTGTTCCTGTGGCAAGCCGGGCAATACAAGCTAACACTCATGCCAAACCCAAACAAAGAAAGACAAGCGGGGCAGCCATTTTACCCGTTCTCCTGGTTGGTGCGCAGTTAGTGGGCGAGAGATCTCTTCCTAAGCCCCAGAAGTGGGTGTCCGTGTTGCCCCACAGAGAGGCAGGGTCAGAGGCCTTTCTGTGGGCCGAAAGCAGAGTCTCTGGGCAGCCCCAGCGCCCTGGGGAGGCCGCGCACGGGAGGGAGCGAGAACTGATTCCAATGGTGGAAATTTTCCGTGCTGGTGAGGGTTTCACTCAGGGAAACGCGGCTGGCCTCATATCCTGGTGTACGCGCGCAGATAGGTAGTGAGCGATTCCTCCGAATGCCTCGGCAGTGCGCGCCCGTGTTATCGCACAGAGGGGCAGAGTCAGGGGCCTTTGTGTGGGCAAAAGCGGAATCTCGGGCCGCCCCAGCGCCTTGCAAAAGCCGCGCACAGGGACGGAGCGAGAGCGAATTCCAGCGCTGCAAATTTCCATGCGGTTGGGGGTTTCACTCAGAGCGTGAGACTACTGGCCGGATATCCTGGTCTGCGCGCGCAGATAGTGAATGAGAGTTTCCTCCAAGCACCCCAGAAGGGGGTGCCCGCCTGTGTTACCGGACAGAGTGGCAGAGCCAGAGGTCTTTGAGTGGGCGGAAGCCCCGCCTGATTATGCTAGCAGCTCTGACTGACTGAGCCTTACCCAGAGCCCTGTGCTGAGTGGAAATAGAGTTGGGAGTTGCCAGCTCTTTGAACCTCTTACTATCCAGGCAGAGGCAGCAACAACCCCATAGCTGGATTATCAGGCTACTAATTGAGGAAGGAAAGACTAGGAGAAAGGCTCCAGGAACACGGACTCTCTCACTGTCGGAGCCTATGAAAGCTAATGAACCTTGACTCCCAACGAGACTAAAGCACAATACATGACATTGCCAAAGAGACTTATCAACTGCAAACCTCTACCTGAGCGTGCCAAAGGGGCAGAACCTGGGGTACAGAGTCACCGACCAGGAAGAGCGAGAGAAAAGAAAAAACAAGAAGATACCCTCTCAAAATCAAGAATAATCTGCAGACTTTATAACCTATCCCATTTTATTATATTTCTTCATTTGTTTCTCTTATCTTCATTCTTGATACTTTTTTTCCTCCTCCAATTTGGCCAATTAACTCTCTGCCAGTCTTACTTTCTCCTCTCCTTGAACTACACTACCCATAAGTGTTACATCTCCCATTATCTTTTTTCTCCTCTTCCTTTCTCTCTATGAGGGTTGCACTCCAAAACCCTTAACTCTCTCTCTCTCCTTTCTTTTTTCTTCTTTTACTGGTTCCCTCTTTTTCTCTCTCTCTCTCTTTCTTTTCTCCCTCTATATTAGTTTCTTCCTTTCTCCTTTACATCTCCTCTCATTCAAACCTCAATAACAAACAAATTATCTTATCTGGGACTCACACTTATGTTTGTGGCATTTTGGGGGTTTTTTACTTCACCTTTTTAACTCACTAGCAGTGCTCCCATCCCTGGCTCTCCATTTTACCTAGTTCTTGTTCCATTAAATACAATAGTATTTTTTTAATTTGTCCCCCCATTTTTCTGTTCTCTTATTCCTCTCATCATAACTCTTAGACAACACCAACACCTAAAAGCAAATCATTTTATTCTTGACCCAAATTTTTTCCTTATTTGCTTTTTGTGGGTCCATACCGCCCCCCCTTTTTTTTTTCCTTTTTTTTTCTTTTTTTTTTTTTTGCCCCTTTATTACTTTTCCCCAATTCAGGACCTCCATCACAGGCATTGTTTGTTAAAATTCACAGTTCACCACAAGATTTTCTCAAGAAAAAGGGGAGAGGAGAGGAAAAAAGGGGGGGGGAATAATTTCCTTTTTTTAAAAATTATTATTTTATTTTTCTTTATTTCATTATTAATTTTTTTAAAAAAAACCAACTCTTTTTGATTTTTTATTTTTTTTAACTTCTTATTCTTTATTAAATCTCATTAATACTATCAGCAAAACCACCCTCAGATGACATTAAGGAAGAGAAAATCGAATATCATGGATAAAAAAGAAAGAGAGGTAACACAGCTAGATGAGGAAAAATCTATGGAGAAAAAATTTAATATATTGGAAACCTTGGAGCTAAATGACAGAGAATTCAAGATAGAAATCCTAAAAATTCTCCGAGATATACAAGAAAACACAGAAAGGCAATTTAGGGAGCTCAGAAAACAACTCAATGAACACAAAGAATATATGTCCAAAGAAATTGAAACTATAAAAAAAAATCAAACAGAGATGAAAAACTCAATTCACGAGCTTAAAAACGAAGTAACAAGCTTAGCTAATAGAACAGGTCAGATAGAAGAGAGGATTAGTGAAATAGAAGACAAGCAACTTGAGGCACAACAGAGAGAAGAAGAAAGAGACTCAAAAATTAAAAAAAATGAGATAGCCCTACAAGAATTATCTGACTCCATCAAAAAGAATAACATAAGAATAATAGGTATATCAGAGGGAGAAGAGAAAGAAAATGGAATGGAGAACATACTCAAACAAATAATAGATGACAACTTCCCAAGCCTGTGGAAAGAACTAAAGCCTCAAATTCAAGAAGCAAACAGAACACCGAGTTTTCTTAACCCCAACAAACCTACTCCAAGGCATATCATAATGAAATTGACACAAACCAACAACAAAGAAAAAATTCTCAAGGCAGCCAGGGAAAAGAAGAATACAACATATAAAGGAAGGCCCATTAGATTATCATCAGATTTGTCAGCAGAAACTCTACAAGCTAGAAGAGAGTGGACCCCAATATTTAAAGTCCTGAAAGAGAGAAACTTTCAGCCACAAATACTATACCCATCAAAGCTATCCTTCAAATATGAAGGAGAAATAAAAACATTCACAGATACAGAAAAGATGAGGGAATTTATCATCAGAAAACCCCCACTCCAGGAATTACTAAAGGGGGTTCTCCAATCAGATACAAAGAACAAAAAAAAAACAGAGCCACAAGTAAAAGCTCCAAGAAGAACACAATAAAACCAAATGTAAACTGTGACAACAACAAAAAGAAAGAGGGGGAGAAGATGGAGATTAACAGTAGCAAAGGACGATGGAGTGCAAAAGTACTCACAAAATAGTTTGCTACAATGAACAGGGTAGGGACCCCTTTCATTACTCAAAGGTAACCACCATTGAAAAAACCACCACAGAAGCACATGAGATAAAAAAGATAGCAACAGAGGAAAGATGTATGGAATACAACCAAATAAAAACAAAAGATAGAAAAACGAAAGAGAAGGATCAAACATGACACAAAACTAACAGAAAGCAAGATATAAAATGGCAATAGGGAACTCACAAGTATCAATAATTACACTAAATGTAAACGGATTAAACTCACCAATAAAAAGGCACAGAGTAGCAGAATGGATTAAAAAAGAAAATCCAACTATATGCTGCCTACAGGAAACTCATCTAAGTAACAAGGATAAAAACAAATTCAAAGTGAAAGGCTGGAAAACAATACTCCAAGCAAATAACATCCAAAAAAAAGCAGGTGTAGCAATACTCATATCGGATAATGCTGACTACAAGACAGGAAAAGTACTCAGAGATAAAAATGGCCATTTCATAATGGCTAAGTGGACACTGAATCAAGAAGACATAACAATTCTTAATATATATGCACCAAACCAAGGAGCACCAAAATATATAAGACAGCTACTTATTGACCTTAAAACAAAAACTGACAAAAATACAATCATACTTGGAGACCTCAATACACCGCTGACGGCTCTAGATCGGTCATCCAAACAGAGAATCAACAAAGACATAGTGGCCTTAAACAAAACACTAGAGCACCTGGATATGATAGACATCTACAGGACATTTCATCCCAAAGTGACTGAGTATACATTTTTCTCCAGTGTACATGGATCATTCTCAAGAATTGACCATATGTTGGGCCACAAAAACAACATCAGCAAATTCAGAAAATTGAACTTGTACCAAGCATATTTTCTGATCATAAAGCCTTGAAACTAGAATTCAACTGCAAAAAAGAGGAAAAAAATCCCACAAAAATGTGGAAACTAAACAACATACTTTTAAAAAATGAATGGGTCAAAGAAGAAATAAGTGCAGAGATCAAAAGATTTATACAGACTAATGAAAATGACAATACGACATATCAGAATCTATGGGATGCAGCAAAAGCAGTGATAAGAGGGAAGTTCATATCACTTCAGGCCTATATGAACAAACAAGAGAGAGCCCAAGTGAACCACTTAACTTCCCACCTTAAGGAACTAGAAAAAGAACAAAGACAACCCAAAAGCAGTCGAAGAAAGGAGATAATAAAAATCAGAGCAGAAATAAATGAATTAGAGAACAGAAAAACTATAGAAAAAATTAATAGAACAAGGAGCTGGTTCTTTGAAAAGATCAATAAAATTGACAAACCCTTGGCAAGACTTACCAAGGAAAAAAGAGAAAGAACTCATATAAACAAAATCTAAAAAGAAAGAGGAGAAATCACCACGGACACCGTAGATATACAAAAAATTATTGTAGAATACTATGAAAAACTTTATGCCACTAAATTCAACAACCTAGAAGAAATGGATAAATTCCTAGAACAATACAACCTTCCTAGACTGAGTCAAGAAGAAGCAGAAAGCCTAAACAGACCTATCAGTAGAGAAGAAATAGAAAAAACCATTAAAAACCTCCCCAAAAATAAAAGTCCAGGCCCTGACGGCTATACCAGCGAATTTTATCAAACATTCAAAGAAGACTTGGTTCCTATTCTACTCAAAGTCTTCCAAAAAATTGAAGAAGAAGCAATACTTCCAAACACATTTTATGAGGCCAACATAACCCTCATACCAAAACCAGGCAAGGATGGCACAAAAAAAGAAAACTACACACCAATATCTCTAATCAATACAGATGCTAAAATACTAAACAAAATACTAGCAAATCGAATACAACAACATATTAAAAAAATAATACATCATGATCAAGTGGGATTCATCCCAGAATCTCAAGAATGGTTCAACATACGTAAAACGGTTAACGTAATACACCATATCAACAAAACAAAGAACAAAAACCACATGATCTTATCAATAGATGCAGATAAGGCTTTTGATAAAATACAACACAATTTTATATTTAAGAGTCTCAACAAAATGGGTATAGAAGGAAAATATCTCAACATGATAAAGGCCATATATGATAAACCATCAGCTAACATCATATTAAATGGCACTAAACTGAAGGCTTTCCCCCTTAAATCAGGAACAAGACAGGGTTGTCCACTCTCTACTATTATTTAATGTGGTACTAGATGTTCTCGCCACAGCAATCAGACAAGACAAAGAAATAAAAGGCATCCATATCGGAAAAGAAGGAGTAAAGGTATCACTTTTTGCAGATGATATGATCCTATAAATCGAAAACCCCAAAGAATCCACAAAAAGACTACTAGAAACAATAAGCCAATACAGTAAGGTCGCAGGATACAAAATTAACATTCAGAAGTCAATAGCCTTTCTATATGCCAACAATGAAACAACTGAGAAGGAACTCAAAAGAATAATCCCCTTCACGATTGCAACAAAAAAAATAAAATACTTAGGAATAAACATAACAAAGAATGTAAAGGACTTATATAATGAAAAGTATAAACCATTGTTAAGGGAAATTGAAAAAGATATAATGAGATGGAAGAATATACCTTGTTCTTGGCTAGGAAGAATTAATATAATCAAGATCGCTATATTACCCAAAGCAATATACAAATTCAATGCAATTCCCATCAAACTTGCAATGACGTTTTTTAAAGAAATAGAGCAAAAAATCATCAGATTTATATGGAACTATAAAAAACCCCGAATAGCCAAAGCAATGCTAAAGAAAAAGAATGAAGCTGGGGGCATTACAATACCTGACTTCAAACTCTATTATAGGGCCACGACAATCAAAACAGCATGGTATTGGCAGAAAAATAGACACTCAGACCAATGGAACAGAATAGAAAGTCCAGAAATAAAACCACATATATATAGTCAAATAATTTTTGATAAAGGGGCCAACAACACACAATGGAGAAAAGAAAGCCTCTTCAATAAATGGTGCTGGGAAAACTGGAAAGCCACATGCAAAAGAATGAAACTGGACTACAGTTTGTCCCCGTGTACTAAAATTAACTCAAAATGGATCAAAGATCTAAACATAAGACCTGAAACAATTAAGTACATAGAAGAAGACATAGGTACTCAACTCATGGACCTGGGTTTTAAAGAGCATTTTATGAATTTGACTCCAATGGCAAGAGAAGTGAAGGCAAAAATTAATGAATGGGACTACATCAGACTAAGAAGTTTTTGCTCAGCAAGAGAAACTGATAACAAAATAAACAGAAAGCCAACTAAATGGGAAATGATATTTTCAAACAACTGCTCAGATAAGGGCCTAATATCCAAAATATACAAAGAACTCATAAAACTCAACAACAAACAAACAAACAATCCCATAAAAAAATGGGAAGAGGATATGAACAGACACTTCTCCCAGGAAGAAATACAAATGGCCAACAGATATATGAAAAGATGCTCATCTTCTTTAGCTATTAGAGAAATGCAAATCAAAACAGCAATGAGATACCACCTCACACCTGTTCGATTAGGTATTATTAGCAAGACAGGTAATAGCAAATGTTGGAGAGGCTGTGGAGAAAAAGGAACCCTCATACACTGTTGGTGGGAATGTAAAGTAGTACAACCATTATCGAAGAAAGTATGGTGGTTCCTCAAAAAACTGAAAATAGAACTACCTTATGACCCAGCAATCCCTCTACTGGGTATATACCCCCAAAACTCAGAAACATTGATACGTAAAGACACATGCAGCCCCATGTTTATTGCAGCATTGTTCACAGTGGCCAGGACATGGAAACAACCAAAAAGCCCATCAATAGATGACTGGATAAAGAAGATGTGGCACATATACACTATGGAATACTACTCAGCCATAAGAAATGATGACATCGGAACATTTACAGCAAAATGGTGGGATCTAGATAACATGATACGAAGCGAAATAAGTAAATCAGAAAAAACCAGGAACTGCATTATTCCATACGTAGGTGGGACATAAAAGTGAAACTAAGAGACATTGATAAGAGTGTGGTGGTTACGGGGAGAAGGGGGGAATGGGAGAGGGAAAGGGGGAGGGGGAGGGGCACAAAGAAAACAAGATAGAAGGTGACAGAGGACAATCTGACTTTGGGTGACGGGTATGCATCATAATTGAATGACAAGATACCCTGGTCTTGTTATCTTTGAATATATGTATCCTGATTTATTGATGTCACCCTATTAAAAAAATAAAATTAATTAAAAAAAAAAAGAGTTAAAAAAAAAAAAAGGGGTAAAACACCCCACAGAAAAAAACAGTAATAATTTATTATTTCCCCCTTTTTTTCTCTCTTCTCTTTCCCTCCTCTCCCCTCCTCAGGGAAATATCGTGCCTATAATGGAGGGCCTGATTTGGGGTGAAGAGTTCAAGGGGCAAAAAAAAGGGAGTAGGGACCTACTAAATGCAAAAAAAAAAAAAAGGAAGAAAATCCTAGGCAAGCATAAGATGATTTGCTTGTAAGTGATGGTCAACTAAGAGATATAATGAGAGGGATAAGAGGGAACCAGAAAAAAGGACCAAAAAAGAATAATAAAGAAGAAAAAATAAATATAATAAGTAAAAATCTGTTGTATTAAGTGGAGTGAAGACTAAATACAATGGAGACCTTGGGTTGGGAGGACCCAAAATGCCACAAAAATAAACAAACAAGAGAAAAAAAGAAAAAAATAAATAAAAACAAAAGCAAAAAAGAGAAATAAAGCCAAAAAAAAGCCTTGAGTCCCAAATTAACTAATTTGTTCGTGATTGAGGATTATATGGGAGGAAAGTAAAATGAGAAAAGAAAAAACGAATAGAAAGGAAAAAATAAGAAAAAGAGAAAAACGAAGGAAGAAATAAAATAGGTGGAGAAAAAAACAAAATAAAGCAAGACAAAAAAAACAAAAAAAAAAAACAAAAGAGGAGAGAGTGAGATTTAAGTGTTTTGGAGTATAACCTTAAAGGAGGGTGAGGATGAAGAAGAAAAATAAAATGCAACACTCATGGGTAGTGTAGTTCAAGAAAGGGGAAGCATAAGATGGGCAGAGAATAGAAGGACCGAGGTGGAGGAAATAAAGGCAAAAAGATAGAAGAAACAAACAACAACAACAACAAAAAAATTAGTGGATCAAGTTGTAAAGTTTGTGGGTTTTTCTTGATTTTGAGAGGTTAACTTCTTCCTTTTTCTTTTCTCTCCCTCTTCCTAGTCGGTGACTCTGTACCCCAGGCTCTGCCCCTGTGTCACTCTTAGGTAGGGATTTGCAGTTGATGGGATTCTATGGCAATGTCATATAATTGGCTTTAGTCTTGCTGGAAGTAAAGGCTTGTTGGCGTTTGCAGGGTCCAACGATGAGAGAGTTTGCTTTCCTGGATTCTCTCTCCTAGTCCCCCCTTTCTGAATTAGCAGCCTGGTGATCCAGCTATAAGGCTGCAACTGCTTCTGCCTGGGGAGTAAGAGGCTCAAAGAGCTGGGAAATCCCCACTCTATCCCCACTCAGTGCAAGGCTTTGGGAAAGGCTCTGAGAGTCAGGGCCTCCAGTGTAATCAGGCGGGGGTGGGAGTCAATTGTTGTCAAGGTGACTGTTCAGCGCCTATCATTTAGTTGGACCTCTCAACCCAGGCTTTCCACACTTTGTAGCCTGTTTTTGCAGGGAAGAAGAGGCACTAGTCTCTGCTTACGACTAGTGTAGTATAGACCTTATTATCTGCCAAGTCCTTCTTGTTAGCGTTTATCCCTGAATATGGAGGCTCTATCAATCAGAAGTTGCCCCCGCCCCTTTAGCGAGAGGCACTAAAAAATATCACGCCTCTTGTCTTGGATCGCTGAACTGAGAGAGATCTTATCAATTAGAACCGAGGGTGCGCAGATTTTATGGGTTAAGCTAATTTCAGTGATTGGGTCGCAGCTGTGCTTCCGAACGTATTTTAGGCTGCCTGCGCGTGCCCCTCCCCCAACGCTTGATTGTTAGCTTGAATGGCTGGGTGAGGTGCCCCGCCCATGGAGAGAATCTCCCAAGCCTTTCCCGCTCGCCCGCCGCTGGCGGCTGGACCGCACCAGGTGCAGGATAATGGAGCCCCCTGGGTGTGCGGGCCAGCAGGGCGCCCTGGGCACGTGAAATGCCCAAGGCACGCGCGCAAATGGGGCGCTCCGGGCACCAGTGGCCGGCGACCCCCACTCGCAGTGTGCGGGCCGCTGGGAACGTCAGCGGTGCTCAACCGGACCGGGCGCGCGCGGCTGCTGCTCGCGGTGGCTCGTGGCGGCCGCTCGCGGTGGCGGTTCGCGGTGGCCGCTTGCTGCGGCTCGCGGGGGCTCGCGGCGGCTCGCGGTGGCGGCTCGCGTCGGCCGCTTGCTGCGGCTCGCGGTTCCCAAGTATATGGCTGACTCACCGCAGGCGCAATCCCTCGCGGCTTGAATGAGCGTCGCTGCTGCGGTAGCTTCCTCCACACCCTCGTCTCTCAGATTCAAGTGATAACAGTCCTTTTGCTTTCAGTTTGTGTGGAACTCCGGAATGCTCCGAGGATAAATTTTTCTGTTTCTAGTTGATAAATTTGTTGTGATTTAGGGGAGAGCTGTCGGACGCGCTTCTCACGGCGCCATTTCCGTGACGTCACCTGCGAGATATGTTTCTTGTATTACCACTTTTTTAAGAATTTTGATCATAATGGGAGCTGGATTTTATCAAATGCTTTTTTGGCTTCTATTAATATAATCAATTGATTTTTATCCTTCCTTTTGTTTATGTGATGAATCACACTGATTGCTCTGCAAATATTGTGCCAGCTTTGCCTCCTGAGAATGAATCCCCCTTGATTGTGATGTATGACTTTTTTCATGTATTTCTTTATTCGGTTTGCTAATATATATTGAGAATTTTAGCATCTAAGTTCATCAGGGATATTGGCCAATAGTTTCTTTTCTTTGTAGTGTCTTTACCTGGTTTTAGAATGAGGATGATGCCTGCCTCAAAAAAAAGAGCTTGGAAATCTTCCCTCCACTTAAATTTTCTGAAACAGCTTGAGAAGGATAGGAATTCATTCTTTGAATGTTTGGTAAAATTCACCTGTAAAGCCATGACTTTACAGTCTGGTCCACGACTTTTGCTTCCTGAGAGTTTTTTGATAATTGTTTCAATTTCATTTGTGGTAATCGATCTGTTTAGGTTTTCTGATTCTTCCAGACTGAGTTTTAGAAGATTGTATGTTTCTAGGAATTTATCCATGTCACCGAAGTTGTCTAAGTTTTTGTCATATATATCTTCATGATATTTTCTTACAATCCTTTGTATTTCTGTGGTGTCATTGTTACTCCCCCACTTCCATTTCTAATTTTATTTAAGTTCTCTCTCTTTTTTTTAGATGAGTCTGGTTAAAGGTTTGTCAATCTTTTTACATTTTCAAAGAACCAACTCTTTGTTTCATTGATTTTTTGTATTTTTTTTAGCCTCCATGTTATTTATTTCAGTTCTGACCTTTATTATATCTTTCCTTCTACTTTCTCTAGGCTTTATTTGTTTTTTTTTTCTAGTTCTTTTAGATGCAGGGTTAAGGTGTTTATTTGAGCTTTTTCTTGCTTCTTAAGATATGCCTGTAATGCTATAAACTTCCCTCTCATGACTGCTTTTGCTGTGTCCCATAAATTTTCAGTTGTTGTATGTTTATTTTCATTTGTTTCAAGGAAACTTTTTTATTTCTCCTTTGATCTTGATGTTAATTTATTTGTTATTTAATAAAATAATTTTTAGCCTCCTAGTGTTTGAATGTTTTTCGTTTTTTATTGTAGGTGATTT
Source organism: Saccopteryx bilineata (assembly GCF_036850765.1). Taxonomy (NCBI): domain Eukaryota; kingdom Metazoa; phylum Chordata; class Mammalia; order Chiroptera; family Emballonuridae; genus Saccopteryx; species Saccopteryx bilineata. The sequence goes on along the minus strand of NC_089491.1, from coordinate 179,233,655 downwards.
CTAGTTTCATGCCATTGTGATCAGACAAGATGTTTCATACAATTTCAATCTTCTTAAATTTATTGAAAGTTGTATTGTATCCTAACATGTGATCTATCCTAGAGAATATATCATGAGCACTTGGAAAGAATGTATATTTTGCTGCTTTGTGGTGAAAGGTTCTGAAGATGTCAATTAAGTCGAGTTGATCTAGTGTGTCATTTAAGGCTGTTGTTTCTTTGTTAATTTTTTGTCTGGAGGATCTACTCATTGATGTTAGTGGGGTATTAAAATCTCTTACTATTTTTGTATTGTTGTTGATCTTACCTTTTATGTCCATCAAAATCTGCCTTACATATTTAAGAGCTCCAATATTAGGTGCATAAATATTTATAGTGGTTATATTCTCCTGTTGGATTGCTCTGTTTATCATTATGTAGTGACCTTCTTTATCCTTTACTATATAGCCTTTGTTTTAAAGGCTATTTTGGCAAATATAAGTATTGCTATGCCAGCATTTTTTTTTATTTCGATTTGCATGAAATACTTTTTTCCATCCCTTCACTTTCAGTCTATGTGTATCCTTTGTTCTGAAGTGGGTTTCTTGAAGATAGCATATGTACAGGTCCTGTTCTCTTATTCATACAGCTACCCCATATCTTTTGAGTGGAGCATTTAATCCATTTACATTTAAGGGTATTATTGACATGTATTTACTTAGAGCCATTTTACTTTTTAAATCTATATTTCTCTTTTCCTCAATTTCTTTTTTTTTTCTTTTGCTCTTTTTTGCAGCAGGCCCTTTAACATTTCTTGTAGTACTGGTTTGTTTATAATGAATTCCTTGAGTCTTTTTTTGTCTGGGAAAATTTTTATTTCTCCTTCAGTTTTAAATGATAGCCCTGCTGGATAAATAGTCTTGGTTGTAGGTTCTTGCTTTGCATCACTTTGAATATTTCTTGCCAATCCCTTCTGGCCTCAAGTGTTTCTGTTGAGCAGTCGGATGTCATCCTCATGTGGGCTCCTCTGTAGGTAATTAAGTGCTTTTCTCTTGCAGCTTTTTGTATTCTTTCTTTGTCTCTTAATTTTGACATTTTAATTATGATGTGTCTTGGTGTAGGCCTCTTTGGGTTCTTCGTAATGGGACTCTCTGTGCCTCATGAATTTGTGATTTTTTTCTTCATCAATTTATGGAAATTTTCAACTATGATTTCCTCAAACAGGTTCTCTAGCTATTGTTCATTCTCTTCTCCTTCAGGCACCCCTATGATGCAGATGTTGTTTCTCTTTATGTTTTCACAGAGATCTCAGAGTTTCCTTAGTTTTTCTGACTCTCTTTCATTTTGTTGCTCTACTTCAGTGCTTAAGTTTTTTTTGTCTTCTAAATCGCTGATTTGATTTTCTGCTCTCTCCAGGCTGCTGTTGATTCCTTCTAGTGCAGTCTTCATTTTGAATATTGTATTTGTCATTTCTGACTGGTTCTTTTTTATGATTTCAATGTCCTTTTTGATGCTTGTTATATCTTTATTTGTGTCCTTGTTATGTCCATCCATTGTTGCTCAAGATCCTTGAGCATATTAAAAATCTTTTTTTTAAAACTCTATATTTGATAATTTGGTTATTTTCATTTCATTTATTTCTTTTTCTGTAGATTTCTCTTGTTGATTCATTTGGGTCACATATCTCCATCTGCCAATTTTGTTTGTGTATAGACTCCTCCTTTGGGGTTGCTGCTTGTGTAGCTAGCTGAGTCTATGATTGGTGCTGTGTGTCACCAGCTATCAGTTGTATTGGTTCTAAATCTTCTTGAGTTGGCATCAGCTGTTGTTTGTAACCTGCTGTGGGCTATCTGTTTGCAAGTACTACTCTTTTTGATGTTTGTGTTTGCATTTTCTGTGCCTGGGTAGTATGGGAGGGGTGAACCTGTGTATAAGGTTCAGCTTCTTCCTGCTTAGAGCTGAAAGCAGCTCCCTAAAAGCCCTAAGTTTTGTAAGATTTGCCTCCACTTTTCAGCTGCTTCTCCTCCTCATGCAGCTGCCTGGTCTTCCCAGAGTCTTCTGTAGAAAAACTGTAGTGTGGGCCCCAGACTGGCCTCATCCAACCAACCCCTCAACAGGTTGCAAGCTTGTTGGGTTAGGGTAGCTAAGGTTGGAAATGAAAACTTAAGGGGACCCACTACTTCAGGGGTCTCTTGGGCAGTAGCTCATTACAGGGATTGTGGCCCCTAGTCCAGAGCCTAATCACTCAGAACTGCTGTATACTCAAATTTTATTTCTCCCCAACAAGGTGAGCAAGAGATTCAGATCGAGTGGGGCTGACAGGCCCTCTGCAGAAGTTCTGACAGCTGATGAGACCCTGGTTTCAGGGAGGAAGACTGAGAGAGTCCTCTCCTGGGCCTGTCTGTACCCCCCAGAAAGTGACTAAGCTCCTCAACCAGATTCATAGTAGGCCCATAGGGACCCACACTTTAAATGTTCATGCTCCCAGACTCCCTCCTTCCCCCTTTGGAGTCTAGCCCAGCAGGGTAGAATATCCAGCACCCTGGCCAGATGACTGTGAAACTTCACCCTATTCAATGCACATAAGTTGCTGTGCGGTGCTGATCACAGAGAGCAGAGCTCACCTCAGCTGGGCCAGGTGTGAGGGGCTCTTCCCTAGGATACCATTCTAGCAAGGGTTGTTAGGTCCTGAACTGATACTCTCAGCAGCTGGCCACTGAATGTGCCATCCCTGGACCTCCCTGGCAGAAGCTTGGCACTGATCATTGGGAAACACTGCCTGTGACAAGCCGTTAGCAACCTTTCTGGAGCTATAAGCAATCCTGAGTTTGTGGCTGCCTCTGCTGGACCCAGGTGCACATGGAAATACTGCTGCACACCTAGACTGGCTTTTATCTACTCTGAGCCTGAGGGAAAGTCTGCTTAAAAGTTCAAGGTTTCCTGACTCTCTCCTTCTATAGTCTTTGTCTGCTGGCTGCTTGTTAGCTCAGCCACTGAACATACCTTTGCTAGAGTCAAGAGCTTGCAGCAACCTAGGGATTAGGAAGGGTGGTTGGTGTAGCACTGCCCCTCAGTCTCAGTTGTCAGTCTGTCCAGACTTTTTTTTACAGACCTCCATAGGATATGGTCTCAGGATGCTGGTTGGTGTGGCCTCTGAGACCCAGAGGTATGGTCTGCCTGCCCTCTGGTTAGTTCCCACTGGGTCTCCCCTGAGTTGGAAGCACAAGTTTTTGTTTTTTTTTCTGTCCTTATTTTTGTCTACTAGTAATCCATGTTTGTGTTTAATTTTTGGATTTTCAGTTGCGTCTATAACTGCTTTTAGTTCATTTTTAGATAGGAGGGTTGTATGTCCTCCCTGTTCATAATTTTTTTATTTTAATGGGGTGACATTGATAAATCAGGGTACATATGTTCAGAGAAAACATCTCCAGGTTATTTTGACATTTCATTATGTTGCATAACCTCACCCAAAGTCAAATTGTCTTCTGTCACCTTCTATCTGGTTTTCATTGTGCCAATACCCTCCCACCATGCCCTCCTTCTCCTACCCCCCCAGTAACCATCACACTCCTGTCCATGTCTCTGAGTCTCATTTTTATGTCACATCTATATATGGAATCATATAGTCCTTAGTTTTTTCTGATTTACTTATTTCGCTCAGTATAATTTTATCAAGGTCCATTCATGTTGTTGTAAATGATACGATGTCATCATTTCTTATGGCTAAGTAGTATTCCATAGTATATATGTACCAAAGCTTTCTTAATCCACTCATCCACTGACGGACACATGAGCTGTTTCCAGATCTTTGCTATTGTGAACAATGCTGCCATAAACATGGGGATGCATTTCTCCTTTTGAAACAGTGCTATGGTGTTCTTAGGGTATATTCCTAAAAGTGGGATAGCTGGGTCAAAAGGCAGTTCTATTTTCAGTTTTTTGAGGAATCTCCATACTGTTTTCCACAGTGGCTGCACCAGTCTCCATTCCCATCAGCAGTGCAGGAGGGTTTCCTTTTCTCCACATCCTCGCCAACACTTATTCTGTGTTGTTTTGCTGATGAGCGCCATTCTTGATTGGATTGTTTGTCTTCCTGGTGTTGAGTTTTACAAGTTCTTTATAAATTTTGGTTATTAACCCCTTATCAGACATATTGTCGAATATATTCTCCCATTGTGTAGTTTGTCTTTTTATTCTGTTCTTATTGTCTTTAGCTGTGCAAAACTTTTTAGTTTGATATAGTATCATTTGTTTATCCTATCTTTTATTTCACTTGCCCGTGTTGTAAATCGGCAAATATATTGCTGCAAGAGATGTCAGAGAGCTTATTGCCTATGTTTTCTTCTAAGATACTTATGGTTTTATGGTTTACATTTAAGTTTTATCTATTTTGAGTTTATTTTTGTGAATAGCTTAAGTTGCTGGTCTAGTTTCATTTTTTGCAGATAGCTGTCCAATTTCCTAACACCATTTGTTGAAGAGGCTGTCTTTACTCCATTGTCTGCTCTTATCTCCTTTGTCAAACATCAGTTGTCCATAAAAGTGTGGGTTTCTTTCTGGGTTCTCTGTTCTGTTCCATTGATCTATATGCCTGTTCTTATGCCACTACCAGGCTGTTTTGAGTACAATGGCCTTGTAGTATAATTTGATATTCGGAAGTGTGATACCTCTCACTTTATTATTCCTTTTCAAGATTGCTGAGGCTATTCGTGTTCTTTTTTGGATCCATATAAATTATTGGAATATGTGTTCTATATCTTTGAAGTAGTCATTGGTATTTTAATTGGTATTGCACTGAATTTATAAATTGCTTTGGGTAATATAGACATTTTTATGATGTTTTTTCTTCCTAACCATTAGCACGGTGTATGCTTCCCCTTGTTTGTATCTTCCCTGATTTCTTTTATCAACTTTTTATAATTTTCCAAGTGCAAGTCTTTAATCTCCCTGGTTAAATTTATTCCTAGGTACTTTATTTTATTTATTTATTTATTTATTCATTCATTTTTAGAGAAGAAAGAGAGAGGGGGAGAGAGAGAGACAGAGAGGGAGAGAGAAACAGAAAGAGAGAAGGGGAGGAGCTAGAAGCATCAACTCCCATATGTGCCTTGACGAGGCAAGCCCAGGGTTTCAAACTGGCAACCACAGCATTTCCAGGTCGACGCTTTATCCACTGCACCACCACAGGTCAGGCCAGTACTTTATTTTTATGGTTGCAATGGTGAAGGGGATTGCTTCCTTAATTTCTCTTTCTGACAGCTCATTGTTATTATATAAAAATGACTCTGATTTCTGAGCATTAATTTTATATCCTGCCACATTGCTGAATTGATTTATCAGGTCCATAGTTGTTTTTTTGCGGGGGGGGGGGTTGTGCTTTTCTGAAGCTGGAAACAGGGAGAGACAGTCAGACAGACTCCCGCATGCACCCGACCGGGATCCACCTGGCACGCTCACCAGGGGTGATGCTCTGCCCACCAGGGGGCGATGCTCTGCTCCTCTGGGGCGTCGCTTTGCTGTGACCAGAGCCACTCTAGCGCCTGGGGCAGAGGCCAAGGAGCCATCCCCAGCGCCCGGGCCATCTTTGCTCCAATGGAGCCTTGGCTGCGGGAGGGGAAGAGAGAGACAGAGAGGAAGGAGGGGGTGGGGAGTGGAGAAGCAAATGGGCGCCTCTCCTATGTGCCCTGGCCGGGAATCGAACCCGGGTCCCCCGCACGCCAGGCCGAAGCTCTACAGCTGAGCCAACCGGCCAGGGTCCAGAAGTTTTTTGACTGAGACTTTAGGGTTTTCTATATACAATATCATATCATATGCAAATAATGCTAGTTTTACTTCTTCTTTTCCAATTTGGATGCCTTTTATTTTTTTTTCTTGTCTGATTGCTGTGACTAGGACTTCCAGAACTATGTTGAATAAGAGTGGTAAAAGGTGGCACCCCTGCCTTGTTCCTGATCTTAAGGCGATTGCTTTTAATTTTTGCCCATTGAGTATGATGTTGGCTGTGGGTTTATCATAGATGGCTTTTATCATGTTGAGGTATGTTCCCTGTATTCCCACTTTGCTGAGAGTTTTGATCATGAATGGGTGCTGGATTTTATCAAATGCTTTTTTGGCTTCTATTAATATAATCATTTGATTTTTATCCTTCCTTTTGTTTGTGTGATGAATCGCATTGATTGATTTGCAAATATTGTACCAGCCTTGCCTCCCAAGAATAAATCCCACTTGATCATGGTGTATGACTTTTTCCATATATTGTTGGATCCAGTTTGCTAATATTTTGTTGAGGATTTTAGCATTTAAATTCATCAGGGATATTGGCCTGTAATTTCCTTTCTTTGTGTTGTCTTTGCCTGGTTTTGGAATCAGAATTATGTTCGCCTCATAAAGGAGCTTGGAAATCTTCCTTCCTCTTGAATTTTTTGAAAAAGTTAGTTCTTCTTTGAATATTTGGTAGAATTCACCTGTGAAGCCATCAGGCCCAGGACTTTTCTTTTGGGGGAGTTTTTTGATAACTGTTTTAATTTCCTTTGTTATATTTGGTCTGTTTAGGTTTTCTGATTCTTCCAGATTAATTTTTGGAAGATTATATGTTTTAAGAAATTTGTCCATTCATGTAGGTTGTCTATTTTGTATTTCTGTTGTGTCAGTTATTATTTCTCCACTCTCATTTCTAATTTTATTTATTTGAGTCCTCCCTCTTTTTTTCTTGGTGAGCATGGTTAAAGGTTCATTGCTCTTGTTTACCTTTTCAAAGAACCAGTTCCTGGTTTCATTAATTCTTTGTATTGTTTCTTTAGCCTCTATGTGATTTATTTCCACTCTGATCTTTATTATTTCCTTTCTTCTACTACCTCTTGGCTTTACTTGTTGTTCTTTTTCTAGTTCTTTTAGATGCAGAGTCAAGTTGTTTATTTGAACTTTTTCTAGCTTCTTAAGGTATCTTGTAATGTTATGAACTTACCTCTCAGGACTGCTTTCGCTATGTCCCATATATTTTGAGTTGATGTATGCTCATTATCATTCATTTCTAGAAATTGTTTTATTTCTCCTTTGATCTCATTGTTAACCCATTTGTTATTTAATGACATGCTATTTAGTTTCCAAGTGTTTGAGTATTTTTCAGTTTTTCTCTGTGGTTGCTTTCTAGTTTCATGCCATTGTGATCTGAGAATTTGCTCAATATGATTTCAATCTTCTTAAATTTGTTGAGACTGCTTTTGTGCCCTAACATGTGGTCTATCCTAGAGAATGTACAATGAGCACTTGAAAGAATGTATATTCTGCTCTTTTAGGGTAAAAGGTTCTGAAGATATCTATTAAATCGAGTTGATCTAGTGTGTCTAATAATCTGCTGTTTCTTTGTTAATTTTCTTTCTTGAGGATCTATCTAGTGATGTTAGTGCAGTATTGAAATTCTCTACTATTATAGTATTGCTGTTGATCTTGCCCTTTAAATCCATCAAAGTCTACTTTATATATTTAGGTGCTCCTATATTAGGTGCGTAGATATTTATAATGGTTATATCTTCCTGTTGGATTGCTCCCTTTATCATTATGTAGTGGCCTTCTTTATCTCTTACTATATCCTTTGTTTTAAAGTCCATTTTTTCTGATATAAGTATTGCTACCTCAGCTTTTTTTTCATTTCCATTTGCGTGAAATATTTTTTTTCATCCTTTTATCTTCAGTCTATGTGCATCTTTTGTTTTAAGGTGTTTCTCTTGTAGACAGCATATGTATGGGTCCTGTTTTCTTATCCACGCAGCTACCCTATGTCTTTTGATTGGATCATTTAATCCATTTACATTTAAGGTTATTATTGATATGTAATTGTTTTTTGCCATTTTATTCTTTAAAACTGTATTCCTCTTTTGATATATTCTTTTTCCCCTTTGATCTGTTTACAACAGGACCATTAGCATTTTTTGCAGCATTGGTTTGGTTGTAGTGAATTCCTTGAGTTTTTTGTGGCTTTTTTGTCTGGAAAGCTTTGTATTTCTCCTTCAACTTTAAACGATAGCCTTGCTGGATAAAGTAGTCTTGGTTGTATGCTCTTGTTTTGCATTACTTTGAATATTTCTTGCCATTTCCTTCTTGCCTCAAGTGTTTCTGTTGACAAGTTGAATGTCATCCTTATGGGAGCTCCTTTGTAGATGATAGTCTTTTTTCTCTAGCAGCTTTTAATATTTTCTCTTTATCATCTAGCTTTGGTATTTTAATTATGATGTGTCTTGGTGTAGATCTCTTTGGGTTTCTTTTTAATAGAGTTCTCTGTGCTTCTTGAACTTGTGAGATGTTTTCCTGACTTAATTTAGGGAAGTTTTCAACTATGAGATGTTTGAACAAAGTCTCTATTCCTTGTTTTTTCTCTTCCTTTTCAGGAACCCCTATGATGCAAATGTTATTTCTCTTCATGTTTTCACAGAGTTCTCTTAGAGTTTCCTCAGACTTTTTGAGTCTCTTTTCTTTTTTCTGCTCTGCTTCTGTGCCTTCATTTATCTTGTCCTCTAACTCGCTGATTCAATTCTCTTTTTCACCCATCCTGTTTTAATTCCTTCCACTGTGTTCTTCATTTCTGATACTGTATTTGTCATTTCTGATTCTTTTTTATTATTTCAATGTCCTTTTTTTATTTGATGTTTCTTTATTTAGGTGTTTGTAATGACCATCTATTGTTGTTCTAAGATCCTTGAGCATCCTAACAATCATTATTTTAAACTCTACATCTGGTAATTTGGTTATATCTGACTCATCCAGGTCCTTTTCTGGGGATTTCTCTTGTTTCATTTGTGTTGCATTTCTGTGCCTTCTCATTTTGTTTGTGTAAAAGGTTTTGGCCACTTGCATTAACTGGGTGTGGTCTCTGTTCCCTAGGTGTTGTCTGTCTGCAGGCCCACCAACCCCTCTGCTGATGCTGCCTAGGGCATTTGGGTGCCAGCCCACTGGGGCTGTTGCTGTGGTTTCTGCCCTTCTTTCATGGGAGTAGGGGGTGTACAACTTTATATTACCACATCTGTATACTTTATCATGTGCCTCGCACCCAAAGTTTAGTCTCCTTGTCATTTATATTTGACACCTTTTACCTCTTCATCCTTCCCCTCTAGTAACCACCATTCATTCTGTTGTCTGTATCTATGAGTTTGTTTTTTGTTTCTTTGTTTTGTTCATTCATTTGTTGCCTTTGTTTTATATCCTACATATGAGTAAAATTATATGGTTCTTGCCCTTTTCCACATGACTTATTTCAGTTAGCATAATACTTCCAAGATCCATCCACATTGTGGCAAATAGCAATATTTCACCTTTACTATGGTTTAGTAGTAGTCCATTGTATACATGTATCACATCTTCTTTAATCATTTGGCAAAGAACACTTGGGTTGGTTTAATGTCTTTGTCATGCTACCATATTATCCAGCAATTACTATTCTGGGTATCTACCCCAAATTTTTAAAACATGTATTCAAAAAGTTATATGTTCTCCTATGTTCATTACTGCATTATTTATAAAAATCCAAGACATGGGTTACTTTTCTTAATATTCTCACCTCAAAAATAGTCTGAATTTTCACAGCCAATGAAAAAGCCCACATCATGGTCCTCTGCAATTCTGGCATGGTGTTATAGAGAATAGAGCACTCACCTTCTCTAGGGGGCCACAGTGCAGGACTGAGCCCCATCATTACTATGAGGGTGACAGAGGCAGTTATTATTCCTGTGCTGCTTTGTAAAATGAGAAAACCAGAATAAAAGTATATACATTTCTAAAATCCCTTCCAATTCTGGAACTTTATGCTCCAGAAAATGTAGATATGCTCCAGCTATCAGATAACTTACATTCCCATGCATGCCCTGTTCCTCTACACTAGCCTCCTATCTCTAAAATATCCTTCTTCAATCCTTTCCTTTTTATCCATTATAAACCATGCAGATACTTTATGGTTTTGTTCAAGTGTCACCTTGTTTGAATGGTTATTCCTCTGACTATAAGTGAGATCTTTCTTGGAATCATTTTTTTTCCTTGGAACTCTTAGATGATTTTATACATATCACTTTCTTAAATCCAATACCCTATACTTAAAATGGATTTAAAACTCACATACTATAAGTTAGATGTAAAGAAATATAACTTAATCACAAGCTTCTATTTCTCTGAATAGCAATGGGAAAAAATGCCCATGCTAAGTGACAGTTAAATTCCATGGAAAGCTAGGCTTGCAGGTTATTAATTAGGTCTATTTTGAGGTACATGCTTTCTAGATTATCTCACATCTCTACACCTTCTCCTTCTCTGACATAGTTTTTGAGCAACAAGAGATTCCTAGAAAATACCTTGATGGCAAGGAAAGGAGGTCCCTGACACATGTACAGTCCTTGGCTCCTCAGGGGCTCACTGGGCCATGTCACTTCATTTGATCATTGATTGGAGGTCTCTTTCCCCTCTACATCTCCTGGTATTTCCCTGACATGGATGTACTTTCCCATACGTGCTACTTATGCCCACAGTGCCCACTGTGGCTCCTGACCCAACAGTGTCTATCAGGCCTCTTCCTGTCCTGACATTAGGTCTCTGTAGTTCCCCTTTCTGGTCCTCAGAATTTCTGCTTCTCCCATGTTACACACAGGCTGCAGGAAACCAGAACCGGGAGAGGACGTGTCTCAAGCTCTCTATAAACTAAACACATACACCACCATTTCAAATCTACTGAAATCACTCTACATTATTGTGAGATTAGAGTTGCAGAACAGAAACAATTTATAGACATTAAAATCATACTGATCATTATTTCAGAACCTGACTCTACCCCTGCTTTCTGCTTTACTTGAGATTATCTTCTGTTGTCCCTACTAGAAGAAACCTGTATTCAAATTGGGGCATGCTCTTCTCTTTACCCAACTCTGTGATCTAGAAGTTTGCAAATATTCTGCCATATTTCTACATTAGTTATTTCGATGTTGGTTTTTCTCTCTTTTTATTTTATTTCAAGAGAAGAAATGAGTGTATGGTTTAGAAAATGCAGTTAACTTCTTTCTGTGTTTTACAGCTAGGAATTATGAATATTTATTACAGGAGACAGATTTGAAATTAGGAGAAATTTCACTCTGAATAAATTAAATTGTTTATATACTGTGGAAGATTTATAGCCCAATATAATCTTAAATCATATTTACAAAAGTATTATATCCAGGCCTTAGAAAGTTTATCATCTAAAATATTATGCAAGTTACAGAAATATGGACTACATTGCTTTAAACAAAAAGACTAGCTCAATGCTGGACTCTAGGAACCAGGCCCCTTGTGCTCCCAGTGCCAGCATCCTTGCTACATCCTCATAGTAGTATGAAGGATGCTGCACTTCCAGGAATCTTGTCCTCATCCTAGAAAAGAGAAAGAGAAAGGATCCTCTCGTTAGAGGATTTTTGCCTTTTTATTCAGGAAGAAATGTTCTCACAAGAGACTTCTACCTATCTATCATTAGCTAAGAATATTATACAAGTACCCTCCAACTCTATATAACTGGAATAGAATTGGGGACAGTGAGTGCTTTCATTTTCTTGCTTCTGCAGTAAAGAAATGCAAGGGGGAAGAAAAGCCTGACAGTGCTTTGTACTGGTCAGACCATATCTAAAATAAGGTGCTTGGTTTTGAGTACCATCATTAACAAGTAACAGATGACAGAACAGCTGTTGCTAAAAAGGGAAATATTTAGCCTGAAGAAGAGGAAACTGTATAAAACAACATCTGTCCTGAAATATTTAAGGACTATTATGAGAAAAAGATTTGTTCTATGTTGTTCAAAAAGGCAGCTCCAGAATGAGTGGTTGGGTCTTACCTGAGAAACATTTCCTACTTTATCTTAGAGTATATTTGTTCTCAAGAAAAGTAAACCTAATCAAAATAGATTAGAATAAAAGTAGGATAGCACATTTTTCCCTCCCCCTATCTCTTCTCTTCTCAATCTTCTTTTCTCTCTCTCCTTCTCTCTCTCTTTCTCACTCTTCCACCCTCTGCCCTTCCTCCTATCCCCCTCTCTCACTCACACACACACATAGTCTTTCATATCTGGTTCACTTTGCACATTTGCAACATTAATCTCTCTCTACACACCAGTTCTCTGTTAAACTAAATTTTTTCTCATGGTCCACCTCAAGTATTCCAGAAGACAAATTTCTAGTCTGATCTCAACTCTAAAATTCTGAGAGGAAAATATCTCATTGGACCACCAAAAGTCATATGCCCACACTTAGGTCTATCAGATGTAATTAAGAAAAAAGAAAGATATATGAACATATGGCTATCCTTATTTAACGTGTAACAAGTCAAATTCTCTAAGTTGCAAGCATAAAAGAAGTAATAAGCATTTCAAATAAATATCCCAGTGTCTGCCCTCTGCCACTCATCTGTTCTCTACTATAAAATTAATTTTTCTGAAAGACAGTTATTTGTATCATGTATTTGCAAACTTTCAATGACTAGACTGTCTATAAAATACTGCCTATCACTGAAGACCCTTAGCAATGTGGTCCAAATGCACTTTTTAATTTGATTCCTATAGTTCTGGTGATCATGCATGCAGGTCAGCCCAGGACAGTCCCAGTGTGGTCTGTTGCTTAAGTATAATTATTAAAAGTATCTCTTTTTACTCTATAATACGTCCTGATTTAGATGACAAAGAAATGTTTCCTCTACCCACAGGCCCATCCTATTATCAACTTTAAATTCCCAAAACCTAACTATTATTAAACATCCAAGAGAAATACCAATTTATTTTTACATAAAGCCTTCTCTGACCTAGTAAGGTCATAATAATGTTTCTTTCCTCTCAGATAGTATTTTATTTGTTTTTCTTTCTTACTATTTGTGACACTTCCTATATTTTATCATAATTAAAATTTCTGACTGTCTTTGTGTTCAGTAGAGAACCCTGATTAACATATGATTATCTTGCATCAGTTAGGAGATAAACATCAAGGAGTGTGTTCAGCCAACCTAGGTGATTATCATACTGCAGAAATTTGCCTTGAGAGTACTACTAAGAAAACAAAATGATATGGATAAGTAAAATCAACTAAAGTCGAATTTTAACGTTAACTCAGAGGTTGCTATACAATACTGAAATGAAATCCTTTTTCTTTGGTTACCTTCACTATAAAGGTCCCTTTAGCTTGTGAGAATGGTTGACATATCAGCTAATGCAACAGAGATGGCTGGGCTGGGCATAGTGGGAATTCTGGGTGCAGGTTTTATACTTGTTCACCTCAGATTCACTTACCTTTACCTGAAACCTCCTTACTGGTGCCCAATTGTAATGTCATAGAGCAAGGGCTCTCAGAGCAGACAGGCCCGGAGTCAAACCCAGTTCTGTCACTTCTAGTTATATGTCTAGGGCAAGTTTTCATTCTCTGGAAGCCCTGGTTTCCTCATCCATTAAATAAGTGTGACAGTGCACATCACATGGTTTTCAAGACTAAAAGAAATAACATGTATAATCTGCTTTGCACAGTATGAGTGTATAATTATATTTTTATCATTATATGGTTTGGATTCCATGAAATATGTACCTGTGAGATCCCAGGAAATTATTACCAGGGTTTTAATAAAGTTACAAATATACTAAGTACTCTTGAAGTTGGAGTAAATAATATGTCTCACAGGCACAAGTGTAATTATTTATTTTAAATATTAGATAATAAAATGGGAAATGATGTAAAAGCATTTTAAATACAGTAAATTTTAATTATTTTTTATCAATAGAGATTAATAGTAACAGATGATTGGCCATGGGATTCTGGATGTTAAAAGTAACCTCCACATTTCAAAACGTTGGTATTCCTGTTTTCACCAGAAGGGCTTTCTAGTTTCTATTAGAGCCTTTCAAAGAGAATTTTCAGTTGGTTTCTACAAGTCTCTACAACCAGCTGGCTAGTCTCTACAACATATGTGCTTGGCTCCACTGGCTCTAGTGGGGCTGGGGCACTGAGGCTGGACTGCCACTGTGCCCATGTGTTCTGAAATCTTATACTGGATGAGAGGTGGGCACTACTTGCCCATCAGTTGTGAGACAGGAACTGAAAATATTGTCAGGAAAAAAGCCTTTCAGAAGTGCCAAATCAAATTCCCAGATGCCCCTGCTAATGTGCTTTCAATTAAAAGTTGTTGAGCAAGAAGGAAAAGTTCAGGTACAAACTCAAGGAGATGCAGCTAGCTTAGGGGAAGAAAGAGAGACAACATTTTAAAGTAGAGGATACAGTAAATGGCATGGAATCATTCCTGCCTTGATGAGCTGGCAATGGCCTCAACTGTTCAGCGGAGGTAAGAGTATATAAAATTTAAACTGGCAAGTGAACACAGTTTCTACATTACTGTCCAATCAAGCTATTTTTCATGCAGACACATGATATCCCCTACTTGAATGTCAGCACTCTATATACAAAAGTAAAATTTGACTCAAGTTTATATTTCACCTAATATCTAAGAGTGTCTTGCCCACATTAGGTGCTCAAGAGATATCTGCTAATCATTACCAACATTCAGCATTGGAACAGGCTCCCTGCTCTGATAGTAAACATTACATCCCTGGAGGTATTTTAAGCAACGTCTCTAACAACTGTGTATGGCAAATTAGAAAAGGTTTAATAAAACATCTGTTTATGAGACCATAAAAAATTTCAATTGAAAACACCCAAGATTACTTCCAAATCCAAGAATCAATGATTCTATATTCTGAAATTAATGCCTATAGTTCTAAGATAATGAAAACTTTGACTTACAGTGATTAATAGGTAGTATTTTTGAAAATAGAATTTAAGCAATGTTCTGCTTGATGAAAAGCATTTTTTTAATTTCCTATGGATTTTTAAAATTGTATAATTGCAAGCGTTCATTAAGATATAATTAAATAGTACTCTTTCCACACTTATTAATATGTGCCAGGATTCCATAATTATACAAGTAATGATGAAAGGAAAATGTATTCCTTCAAAATCAAATGTATTTTATTTCTCTTAGGGAAAATATCCTGGCAAACCTACACAAATTATTATAGATAGAGAAGCTCTACTTTGGGGAAAAGACATTAAAATAAGGTAGAGAGAAAACCACACAATAGATGGAAATATAACATAATAATACTCCATACATGAAAATGCCTCTTCTCAGTTTCATAGAATTAATAGAATTCAGTAAAATCTCTTCATCATCACAGAAGTTTGTCCAAGTGTTTGAAGATGTTTTATATACTTTTGCCTTTTCATTGTATCTCTGATTTGGGTTAGTTTATGGCTCTGCTTCAAGTTTACTTTTATGGAGATTAATGTAATTTACAAGTATATTTTATTTTATGATGTACTTAACAATAAGTGGATAGTAATTAAGATTGTGTGAGATCGAGGAAAAATGCCCGGGAACTAAATACCATTTAAAAAAAATGTGTTCTTTGAGCTTAATAGCATTTGAACTATTTAAATAGCTTAAATTAAATTAAAGTTAATAGAGTTTAATTAAAGTTATAGTCAAGGGGAAATATTTTTTCACCAAAAAAAAGTTGTTCTGGGGTCATGGTCATTTTTTCTTGATTCTCAGTGAAGAAATAGCTTTTGGTTATTATGAGTCTTCAGGATCACAGTCTCGTGAAAGGCTCATGGATTAACAACATTGTGTAAAAGCTAAAGGGTGTTCCTTTTCCACAGGTAAAATTTCCTACAAAGACCCCAATGCAGGTATGCAGAAATTGTTAACTCATCGGGTTAACCAAAAGTCCATTATGTTCCACATTTAAACATGTAGCAAAAATGATTGACAAAGAGTAAAAATGGAGAATTGCCCCTCTAGCCCATCTAGTGCTTGGGAACACTTAAATGCAATTTCCTAAATCAGAAAGTGAGAACTTGTTTAGGACTCTGTTTATCATTCAAATTGTGCAATGATACACTTAGTTCTTAAATTGTACAGTGGCCTGCTTTTAAAAGGCAGGGTTAGGAGAAGAGTTGATGGGGTGGAGATTTATAGAGCTGCATGAGCCAGCTAATCACAGCTAATTTTGTGCTTCCTTTGCCTCTGATGGGACTCAATCTCAGTACCATCTCATCTATTGATGGGTTCTCTTTTTGTCAACTTGTATTGGTACATTTTTTCCAGCTGTGTGAATTGGCATATGGGCCACATACCCATCATTATTCCCTTAAAAAATCAAATTCTCCTGCTCTTAAAAAATTAAATTCTAAATAGCTAAAGCAACAACATGGTATTAATTTTTAAATGCATTTCATTTTATGTTTATTTTCCTCCTTTTAGGTAAAATACAGATTCTTTTAAATGAAAATAAACCCTGAATTAGTCACATGAGTGGGTGCTTTCACAGACAAGTGAGGTTGGGTGAAAAGAAAACCTGCAAAATAGAAGAATAAGGACTATTCAACGACAAACTGAAATCCTTTTTTCCCTGCTCTTGGCTTGGATGGAGTGAGCTGCGGTGCTGCTAAACTACACTGTCATTTTCATGGAAATAATAAAGGAATGACAGAAAGTCTAATCTTCTTTGCATGGAGGCCAAACTATTTAACTCTACTTTCGATTTTGGTTTGTTTATAAAAGTACTTTAAATGGCCTTTTATACTAATTAGCGCAGCAAATGTTGCACAACACTTGACATAGCATAGTTGGTGAATAGCAAATGAAAGAATTAATTAATTAAAGCATATAAACTTCAGATGTCTTCAGTCATTTGTTTAAATAAGATCTCAATCAAAACCAAGGGCATATATTGGGTTACTTGTGGGTATTATAATAGAACAATTATCTCATTTCTTTAAAAAAGACTGACTTCTCTTTAATCATTATCTTAAACCTTTATTATTCTTAGATTTTAAAATAAATTTTTAATAGAATACCTTCAATTACTTTCAAAGAAATAAAACACAAATTCAAATGTAATTTTCTGGGTTTCTGATATTATTCTTTGGTTTGCTTATGTTTCCTGTAAAATGAATGGTGATTAAAGTACTATATCTTATTATCCAAGTCATTACCAGGTGTGGGACAGTAAAAAATAAAAATAAATGAAGAAATACAATTTGGGGTATTTTACTAACTAGTATGAATTTTGTGTGAATTTTGGCAAGTGAATATCCTTTGTGGATCTGAGTTTTCTTATTTATGCGAAAGAGTCTCATTCAAGGGCTGTTGTGAGGACAAATGAAATATAAGAGCATCCTAAGACACCATGTCAATGTAAGGCATTTCTGCAATAACTATATAAATCACATTTACAAGTTAGACTAAAGATTAGAACATACTTAAAGAGAAAACTGGACCTGGTATCAAGAGATGTATATTCAACTTCCAACAGCTCCACCTTTCTGAACAAAGCCCTTAACCATTCTGAACCTCAATTTCCTCATCTGCAAAGTGAAAGTAATAATAATTCACAGTATTGTTGTGATTTAAGATATATAGAGAGATAAGGAGAGATAGGAGCTTGATTTTTCTGTGAAGAAACTAAAAAATTTGGCTTTCTTCATTGTCTGAAGATAAATGGTGTGGCTTCAGGTTCATGGTGGCTTCTGTCCTCTACCAAGAAGGATCCAAAATTATCAATGAAGGCAAAGTTTGGGCATGTAACAGCTACATAGTTTTGTTTTAAAATGTAGGGGCTCTCCCATTCACCTTGAAATCATCCATTATATGTTTCCAATGCCAAGTAAAATATCTTCATATAAGAGTCATGACCAAGAGAACAGATCTTAGGTGGAATCTTTGAGGTCATTTGATAGTGGTTAAATGTTTACTCTTCAAAATACAAATGGCCAACAGGTATATGAAAAGATTCTCATCTTCATTAGTTATTAGAGAAATGTAAATCAAAACTACAATAAGATAACCTCACGCCTGTTAGATTAGCTATTATTAACAAGACAGGTAATAGCAAATGTTGGAGAGGCTGTGGAGCAAAAGGAACCCTCATTCACTGTTAGTGGGATAGTAAAGTAGTACAACCATTATGAAAGAAAGTATAGTGGTTCCTCAAAAAACTGAAAATAGAATTACCTTATGACCCAGCAATTCCTATACTGGGTATATGCCCCAAAAACTCAGAAACATTGATATGTAAAGACACATGTAGCCCCATGTTCATTGCAGCATTGTTCACAGTGGCCAAGACATGGAAACAACCAAAAAGCCCTTCAATAGAAGACTGGATAAAGAAGATGTGGCACATATACAGTATGGAATACTACTCAGCCATAAGAAATGATGACATCGGATCATTTACAGCAAAATGGTGGGATCTTGATAACATTATATGGAATGAAATAAGTAAATCAGAAAAAACCAAGAACTACATGATTCCATATATTGGTGGGACATAAAAACAAGACTAAGAGACATGGACAAGAGTGTGGTGGTTACCAGAGGTGGGGAGGGGGTGCGGGAGGGAAGGAGGGAGAGGGGAAGGGGGAGGGGGAGGGGCACAAAGAAAACTAGATAGAGGGTGACGGAGGACAATCTGACTTTGGGTGATGGGTATGCAACATAATTGAATGACAAGACAACCTGGACATGTTTTCTTTGAATATATGTACCCTGATTTATTGATATCACCCCATTAACATTAATAAAAATTTATTTAAAAAAAAATGTTTGCTCTTCAGTGTCATGTGTTTGGTTTTTAGATCCAGTTCTGCAACTCACTGGGTGTGGAACCTTGAGAAAATTACTTGGCTTTGCTAAATCTCTATTTTCACATTATAAAAGAGAAATTATAATATCTATTTCAGCAGATTTTATAAGGATTAAGTGAGAGGATTAAATGTGTGTAACATAGTAAATTGTAAATAAACACTTGATATTATTTGATTTAACTCCTTTACTATATGGATTCAGAGAAAATAATAACAATAAATGTGAGTAATGCCCAGTATAGCTCCTTGCCTTTTGAATGTTTTTCCCATGTTTCCTTATCTAATTTTTTAATTGCCCCATGAAATAGGTTATTATTAGCACTATTTTGTAGAGCAGGAAACTGACATATAGGCAGATGATGTAACCCACCCCGATCTGTTCCAGAACCCTTAATGCAGGTCTCTTGGCACATAGAACAATGCAATTTCAGTTGGGTCAGGTATTAATAATAACTAACAATCTAGGCTACACACTGGCTGGGCATGTATATGTGTTATCTTATACATGCCTCACAACTACTTAACAGTTATATATATATATTTGAGTTCGCCTTTCAAAAAAGTAAAGCAACATGCACAGGGTCACTAAGTTATTAAGTAATAGAGCCAAATTTTAACCCTATTAGTATTATTTTGTATCATTAAACTAAAATCTGTACAGATAGAAAGCTATAAAGGAACACAGTGTTCAGAAAAGTATGTGATCTTCCAACAAGTAATGTTCAGCTTCTCTTTATGCAGCCTATGACAGTGGTAGGAAGACACTGTATAATACCAACACACTAAAACCTTCATACAAGCTACTTTGCCAGGTATTTACATATATTATCTTCATAGTAACCTCAAAAGATATATGTTATTATCCTTATTGAAACTGGCACTCAGAGACGTTATTCTTCCTTTCAGGCTATACAGCTAATAGCAGAGCTAATATTTGAATTCAGGTGTAAGAACAAAGCTCCTGACCTTTCTATGACAATGACGCTGTAGGCTTTTAGGGTATAAGGTGACTTAGACATCATCCACCAGTTCTTATCCCCATCTATGAGCAAATTGAGGCTGTAGAAACCCATGTTTTTCATTGCAGGTAGAACTTGTGCTAGAGGCCAACTTGTATAACTTTTAGCCCAGTGACCTTTCTACCTCTAAATTAAGTATAAATGTGACCTCTGCCCCCAGGAGTTCATATTGTAATTGGAGAATCACAATGAGAAAGCAGCACAAGTGAACAAGCATTGAAAGTTGTGTCCCATGCAGAAGGGACACATTTGGTAGAAGTTACAGAGAAACTGAGTTAGTGAGGCCAGGAGAGGCAAGTGGACAGAGACACTCCACTTTAAAGCACTTTAAGAATCATGTGGAGGAATTCCTTAAACTGCAGATTCCCAGGCTAGGACAAGAAAGTCTGAAATCAGCAGTCATATATTGTTTAACAAACAGCTCTGATTCTCAAGCCTGTACTAAAATTTACTACTTGAAAAAACAGGAAACTCACAAGAATGCTGGAAAGAGTAGTAAAAAAATAAGATTGAGTATGAAAGATAAGAGCGGATTAAGCATTTTGGAAACTAGGCAAAACACTTTGTGTTTGCTATAATAAATGGGGAGATTCCAGAGAAAGGGTATAGGGATGAGTGAGAGCTCCATGAAAAATGGCTCAAACCAGTGAGAACACGAAATGAGGAGTAGAACAGATACAGACGTGGAAGAGATAAAGGGGTATGTTTTGGAAGCATTTCAAATGAGACATTCAAAGGATTGGCAACTGGTCAGATGGAGGGAATAAAGTAGATGGATGGCATGAACACCTGGAAAGAGGAGCCCTAACTGGGTCTGATGATGGTGTGTGCACCCCTGTGTAGCTAAACACTGATCAAAATGACTTTAATTGTGCTCTGTGACGAAGTTAAGGACTCTTTATGCACTATATAGTCATAAAAGACAAAGTGCTTCTTTCAGCCGCTCTTATCTGAAAAAGGAGGCCAAACCACATATTCCTCAGGGCGTCATGAAAAGAACCCTTTTAAAGGACACAAATTAGAAAATGTTTTCCTGATACTTGATCTCACCCAAAGTGGGAGACCCTCAGTTTGGCCTAGAAAGGATTGATTATTTAACTCTTCTCCAACAGTTTTCTTCATGCCTCTTCAGTTTTGCCCAAAGACAGAGCTGATTTATTTATTTGTTTGTTTGGTTGTTTATTATTTAATTTAGTGAGAGAAGGGGAGGCAGAGACAGACTCCTGCATACAGCACAATGGGGCAACCACTTGGCAAGCCCACTAGGGGGTGATGCTCTGCCCATCTGGGGCCCTTGTTCGGTTACAACCCAAGCCATTTTTAGCAAGTCAGGTGGAGACCATAGAGCCATCCTCAGCACCCGGGCCAACCTACTCCAGTCAAATCATGGCTGCAGGAGAAGAGGAGAAGAGAGAGAGACAGAAACAGAGAGAGGTGAGAGGGGGAAAGGCAGGGAATCAGATGGGCGCTTCTCCCATGTGCCTTAACTGAGAATCAAACCTGGGGCATCCACAGATGGGCTGATGCTCTACCACTGAGCCAACCAGCCAGGGCACAGAGCTGAATTTTAGAAACATTTTCCAAAAGTCTTCAAATGCTCAGCCAGCATCTTTTTAAAGTCCTTTTAGTGGTTAAGGGATAATGAGGCACTAAATTGGATATTAAGGAGTCCTAGTTTGCATTGGGTAATCTTGCCAAAAGAAAAGAGTGAGAAAAAAATCAATAAGATAAAAATATATCTCAAATAATTTCAGTTAAACCAGACAAACCTGACAAATAACTGACAACTGCTTCATTTTTTTTTCTTCTAACTAAAGAATCCAGGTCTTTAAAGTTTTTTTTTCCATTAACACTTGAAAAATAGTAGTGGAATACCACCCTTTACAATATTTAAGATAAAATCTAAAATAAAAACCTGAGCCTCAAAAGCGAACCAATTATATGACTGTATGTGTATGTTTTCTCAACTAATCACACAGTATAAGGGATCACTCCAAGGATACTGAAGGGGTTGGATTAAAATTTAAAAAAATTTTAAAAGTCACTTTAGGCCCTGGCCAGTTAGCTTAGTGGTAGAGCATAAGCCAGTGTGTGGATGCCCTGATTTTGATTCCCAATAAGGGCACACAAGAGAAGTGACCATCTGCTTCTCTACCTCTCCCCCCACCCCTTCTCTCTCTATCTCTCTCTTTTGCCCTCCTTCAGCATTGGCTTGATTGTTTATCACATCAGCCTGGGTGCTGAGGATGGCTCCCTGGAGTGTCTGTCTCAGGTGTTAAAAATAGCTTGGTTGCGAGCATGTCCCAATATGGGCAGAGCATCCACCCCAGATAAGGGTTACCAGGTGGATCCCAGTCAGGGCACATCCGGGAGTCTGTCTCTCTATCTACCCTCCTCTAACTTGGAAAAAACAAACAAAAAGTCATTTTAATTGGATAATCAAGTCTAGTTCAATACCTAGAACATTAGCAAAAGTCAAAGGATCTGTTTTTTAAATCTATAAACTTTTCACTTTTAGAAATAGTTTTCATTCATCATCACTGATATAATCTACCTTTTCAGCTTGAGACTTCAGGTCTGATTTAAAAAGAAAAGTAGCTGCTCTTATTTAGGCAATTTATTTCAGTAAAATAACAGAGTTTTTTTGTTTGTTTGTTTGTTTGTTTGTTTTGTATTTTTCTGAAGCTGGAAACGGGGAGGCAGTCAGACAGACTCCCACATGCGCCCGACCGGGATCCACCCGGCACGCCCACCAGGGGGTGATGCTCTGCCCATCTGGGCTGTCACTCTGTTGCAACCAGAGCCACTCTAGCACCTGAGGCAGAGGCCATGAAACCATCCCCAGTGCCGGGGCCATCTTTGCTCCAATGGAGCCTTGGCTGCGGGAGGGGAAGAGAGAAACAGAGAGGAAGGAGAGAGGGAGGGGTGGAGAAGCAGATGGGAGCTTCTCCTGTGTGCCCTGGCTGGGAATCAAACCCAGGACTTCCACACGCCAGGCCGATGCTCTACCACTGAGCCAACCAGCCAGGGCCAAAATAACAGAGTTTTTGTGTTTTGTTTTCTTCAATATATGTACTGAGAATCTACCCAATTATCAAGGCACAATGATTATTATAGCAAATGTTAGACCTGAAAAATTTGGGTTCACATTACTAGCATTTTAAGTATTTCTATTCTAAAACTAATTTGATCATTTTGAATATTTATTATTTTTATGTAAAGCCCACATAATGGCATCAGTGATCTTTTCTTTAGTTTTTATAAAGACAGCCTGCCTAAATGAATTCCCCTATCCCAGATGGAAACTGAATTAGCTTGTAGAACAAAAAATAAAGGGTAGGGGAAGGGCACTAAACAAAATGCCTTTTAAATTCTTCAAAACTCACTCAAATGGACTGTTTGAATATGCAAGGAATACAAGAGCTTAAGAAGAAGAGTTTTACTATTAGAGAAACAGTAGACAAAGAGATAAGAAATGATACCAATTGCCTCCCCCCTTCTCTACATTTCTCACCTTTAATCCAAAGGAAGAATGTACCAAACCTCTATTCCTTCTTGCAGTGACAGCATCTCTCCAGTGCCTCCGAAAGCAGTAATCTTGATAAATAAAATGTCATTAAGTTTGAAAGCAGTAGTTTCATGGATAACATTTAAATGGTTTCCATGTGCCTTTTGCTCGTGCAGGATCAATCATCGTGATTGGTGTATTATAATTTCCCCTGACTAAATTGGTCTCTCCACTTTGCTTTTTCCCCAAGGAACTCAATTTAGCAGCAAAGAACCTTCCCTAAATCTTTCTATTATTATTTTTTTATATTAACTATAATACAAAGGACTAAAGTAAAACCCAAACTTAGAGATTTTTATTTTTAACCATTGGCAGGCATTTGTTTCACTGAAAAGCTCATTTAGCATCTTTTATTCTACATTTCCATTTATTGCTGGGTTGATTTCTGAATTCAAGTTTTGAGACAATAAAGCCCTCAGTATTAACAAGGGAACTATTGAGAGTGTAATAGAATTTAAGTCTACAAAGGATTATTTGATTTTTGATACAACCTTTTTACCTTTCAGAGTTTAGTTTTTAACAATAATTAAAAGAAAAGTGAATTTTAGAACCAGTGCATATTTTTAACACACTTGATATAAGAAATGTACGTTATTTAAATTCCAGTTCTGAAGCAATTTTTTCCCCTAATTTTCATAGGAAATAGGAGAATTGATGGTGTAGGTTATGCCAACTAGCTGTTGATACTAATACATTTGCACTAATAACTGTTGCACTAATACATTTCTGCTTTTGTTTTATAATTTTCTATTATAGTTTATATATTGCTTAAAGGCAATGACCAAGTCTATTTATAGTAAACAAAATACATGACCCAGAATCTCTATAACTTTCTACAGAGGGTCCATTTGAAAATACTTAAAATCCACACATCTTTCAAATACTTTATATTTCCACTGTTTTATAGAATACCATGTTGGTCATGTTGTTCAAATCAAGTGGAAACATAGATGTGCATAAGATAGTCATGTTCTGATATTTCTTACATTTTCCCATGGGATCATCACTGATGAGGAGGAGCCAAGAGAAAATAGATACAGACCTTGGGGAGTAAGCTCCCAAAGCAACCCACTTCCAACTTGAAATTTCATTGAAGTCTTGTGATATAGTTTTAAATTTTTTAAATTTTTATTTATTTATTCATTTTTAGAGAGGAGAGAGAGAGGGAGAGAGAGAGAGACAGAGCGAGAGAAAAAGAGGAGAGAGAGATAGAGAGAGAGAAGGGGGTAGGAGCTGGAAGCATCAACTCCCATATGTGCCTTGACCAGGCAAGCCCAGGGTTTTGAACCGGCGACCTCAGCATTTCCAGGTCAATGCTTTATCTACTGCGCCACCACAGGTCAGGCCCTAAGTCTTGTGATATAGTTTTAAATGCACACAATTTGTTCCTTCTGCAGCCTAATATCTTTGTTTTATTTAATTTGAAACCTAACGTGCTTATTTGGGTTAAAAGTTACATGAAACCAGTGTGTGCAGCTTGGGACCTCTGGCACTCCCTTGAGGATCTACTGAGACTGCATACCTTTAAACCATTAGCAATCATTAGCACAGTACAGCTAATATGAGTATTGGTTACTTTCAATTGATTTCTCATTTTTATCTCTATTTATTTATTCACTCATTCATTCATTCATTTAAGTGTGAGGCGGGGAGGCAGAGAGACAGACTCCCCCATGTGTCCCCACCAGGATCCACCCAGCAAGTGCCCTAGCTGGCCATGCTCTGCCCATTTGAGGCTGCTGCTCCATTGCTCAACAACCAAGTCGTTTTAGTGCCTAAAGCAAGGCATGGAGCCATCCTCAGCACCCTGGGCCTATTTCCTCTAACTAGTCAAGCCATGGCTGCAGAAGGGGAAGAGAGAGAGAGAGAAAGAGAGAGAGAGAGAGAGGAGGAGGAGGGGGAGGGGAGGGGTGGAGAAGCAGATGATCACCTCTCCTGTGTCCCTGACCAGAAATTGAACCCAGGACTTCCAGACGCTGGGCCAACACTCAGCCAACCCACTAGGGCCATGATTTTGCATTCTTAAGAAGAAAGATTGAACAGAGACAGCATCAGGAACTGGGGAAGAGGTAAAAGAGGTGGGCAGTGAGGGATGCAGTGCAGAACTCTGGCATTGTGGAGCTGTGCTAAAACAATTGTGCGTCTGGAAGAAAAGAATGCCATAAGAAGGAGATGAGGAAAGCTTACAGGGAGACAAAGTCAAACTTACTTTGCAATTTGCCTAGGGCCAAAGAATGATGCTTAGTAAAAAATACAGTGACTAATTTCAGTGATGAAAAGAAATGCTCTTGAAAATCAAGTGGAAAAAAAGGCAAACAACTGAGATTCTTACAGCCAGTGCTAGAATTCAGCCAGTTTGCACCAGTTCGGTAGAACCAATATCTAATTTTCTGTTGAGTTCTGCGAATTGGTTGTTAAAATGACACTTGTAATCAGGTTTTTTTTCTAAGGTGAGAACCTGGGCAGCTGCTCAATGTGGAAATCACAAATTTACATTCCTTACTCTTTCTTAATGTTCATCTGTGCAACCGTGTACTCTAACTGGCTGTAGTAATGTTCATTTCATCCATAGGTTAAAAAAAAAAAATGCAAGTGAGGATGCCAATCAAGATGCAATGTGGAAATATCTTAAATAACAGTTTTATTGTTTTGTTTTCAGGTATTATTTAATATTTTTTCATTACTATTTTAATACTCTTTCTTATAACATAATCTAGTTTTGTATATCTCTTTTATTGTTCTTATTTAAGTATTGAATGCATGAAATAATAAACTACCTTTTAATATATCATTTTTTATACTTAAAATGGTTATCAGGGCAGAGAACCAGTTGTTTAACCCTTTTTACTTGTAAATAATTTTTTAATGGGGTGACATCAATAAATCAGGGTACATATATTCAAAGAAAACATGTTCAGGTTATCTTGTCGTTCAATTCTGTTGCATACCCATCACACAAAGTCAGATTGTCCTCCGTCACCTTCTGTCTAGTTTTCTTTGTGCCCCTCCCTCACCCCCCCTCTCCCTCCCCCTGCCCCCCGTAACCACCACACTCTTGTCCGTGTCTCTTAGTCTCATTTTTTTTTTCTTTTTCATTTTTCTGAAGCTGGAAACAGGGAGAGACAGTCAGACAGACTCACGCATGCGCCCGATCGGGATCCACCCGGCACGCTCACCATGGGGCGACGCTCTGCCCACCAGGGGGCGATGCTCTGCCCATCCTGGGCGTCGCCATGTTGCGACCAGAGCCACTCTAGCGCCTGAGGCAGAGGCCAAGGAGCCATCCCCAGCGCCCGGGCCATCTTTGCTCCAATGGAGCCTTGGCTGCGGGAGGGGAAGAGAGAGACAGAGAGGAAAGTGCGGCGGAGGGGTAGAGAAGCAAATGGGCGCTTCTCCTGTGTGCCCTGGCCGGGAATCGAACCCGGGTCCTCCACATGCTAGGCCGACGCTCTACCGCTGAGCCAACCGGACAGGGCTCTTAGTCTCATTTTTATGTCCCACCAATGTATGGAATCCTACAGTTCTTGTTTTTTTTCTGATTTACTTATTTCACTCCATATAATGTTATCAAGATCCCACCATTTTGTTGTAAGTGATCTGATGTCATCATTTCTTATGGCTGAATAGTATACCATGGTGTATATGTGCCACATCTTCTTTATCCAGTCTTCTATTTTTTTTTACAGTGATTAAAGCCTTTAAGCAAACTCTTGGCCAATACAGCAAAAATCCATAAAAGAGTAGTGTCCTTAACATATTCACCAAGTCCAAGTTGGCCCCAACACCATGCCAAATCCCTGAAAAAATGCAACCCAACCCCAGTTCAGTCTGTTATGAGCTGTCACATGGAGCAGGAGTCCAGGAAAAGTCCATATCCAGGAAAAGTCCTCATGGCACTGGACTTGTTGTCACAATTCTATATTTTGCAGCTCATGTCCAAGTCCCAGTGACTGCTGCTTCTAGCTGGTAATGATTCAGGTAGACTGGAAAAGCCAGCTGCAGCATGTGTGGAGATGGAGCTTCTGTTCTCCTCTGCCTGGAGAGATGAGACCAGGTTGCTTTTCCCTGGAGCTCTGCGACTGTGGCACAGTCAAGAGAACCTTGGGATACACTAAGCTGGGTGGCAGAGGTTGATTCATAATAGAAGTTGGCAAAAGGGGGAAAGAGAGCTCTAAATTAGGAGTAGGTACCAGCCTGAAATATGAGTGGGGCATTGAGGTACGAGGGATAAAGAAAACACTATATATTAAGCAAAGCAGCAGAAAATAGGACTATCAACACCCACAACAGAGATCTTTGAGGGAAGAATAAAAAACCTGATTATTCAGGCAAAACATAGTTAAGTGGCCCTTGTGCAAATGAGATCAGTTTACCTGCTTCTTGGAAGAAATACCCTAGGCTCGTCCACAGTGTCATAGCTGGGGCCGACGGCCCTGGACCCCTTCAGCCTTCAGTGGCAAACCCCAGCATTCTGGGCAAGGTTAGGTCATAGGTGGCTGGAGCAGGGCTGGAAGAGACTGAACCCTCCCTTAGAGGAGCGAGGGAGAAGCCTACCTTCCAGTGTCCCTGTTGCCTCACAGCAGAGGCATGTAAGCCTGGCAGGCTTTAGCTCAATGACCTTCCTTTCCACTATTGTAGCAGGACCCAGATGGCATCCTATGAGACCCCTTTGGGGCGTTGGAGCCTTTAAGGGCGTATCCTAAAAGCTGGTAGTTCCCCTGATCTCTATTGGGCTTTTTCTGCCTCTAGGTATCTTAAAAGCCATGCTCAGAAGATCTAGCTGAGGGGGTTGAGGATCCCTATCTGCCTATATAAATCTTTTCCATATATCTGGAGTTATTTGGAAAAAGACAAAACAGTGTTATTAGCTGGATCAAATAAAGAAGGTAGTAGTTTGCAGGAGAAAAAGATTTGGCATCTCCTGTTCATCAGCATTCAAAAAAAATTTTAAAATTTTTTAAGTAAAAAGCATGATATGGTAGACCCGTAGGAGTTCCAGGATATGACTCCTCCCTTTTAAATTTTTTTTAAATTGACCTTAAAATATTTGCTGAGTACACTTTAATAATACCTTGACTTTAAAGATTGTAAGAATGACAAAATATACTAAATGCTTTTGCTCCATATGCAGGAGCATTGTCAGTTTAACCAGTTTAGGAAATCAAATAATAGAACAGTGCATACAGACAATGGGCTATAACATGCTTAGCAGCCTCTCCTGTTCTGATAGAGGTTACTATAAATCCAGAATATGTATCCACTGTAATGTGGACATAGGACTGTTTGCCAAATGAAGGTATATGAGTAACATCCATTTGCCAAAGTTGTCCTGGTATGGGTCCCTGAGGGTTAACTCCAAATGAAGGGGCAGATTATAGTATAGGACCCCTTGGACAAGATTTCCCAATCTGTTGTGCTGCTTCCCAAGAAAGTTGAAACTGTTTACACAGGGCTGCAGCATTCTGGGGATGAATAGTATGAGACTGAATTGCTCAATCTGTCATGGTTGCTCCAAATAATTTTCTTTTGGGTAGCTTGATCAACAAGGGCATTCCTAGGCCCTGGCCGGTTGGCTCACCGGCAGAGCATCAGCCTGGTGTGCAGGAGTCCTGGGAACGCTTCCCAGACAGGGCACACAGGAGAAGCACCCATCCACGCCTCCACCCCTCCCCCTCCCCCTCCCTCCATCTCCCTCCCCCCTCCCGCAGCCAAGGCTCCAGTGGAGCAAAGTTGGCCCGGGCACTGAGGATGGCTCTGCGGCCTCTGCCTCAGGCACTAGAATGGCCCTGGTTGCAAAAGAGCAACACCCCAGATGGACAGAGCCTCCCCCCCCTTAGACGTGCAGGGTGGATCCCAGTCAGGCGCACGCAAGGAGTCCATCTGACTGTCTCCCCACCTCCAACCCCAGAAAAATACAAAAAAAGAAAAAAAGGGGGGGTATTCCCTTGTGCTAAAGCTCCAGGGAACATGGAGTGAGCTCGAGTATGTCCTATAAAACATGGAGCTCTATGTTGACATACAAGTCTTTGAAGAAGGAGGAACTGCTGAAATAGTTCATCAACATTTGTCCCTAAGACAGCAGTCTTTATAGTGGAAACACTGTAAGTAAATATTTGCTGTCTGTATATGGATTAAAGGGGGAATATGGCAAATGCTGAAAAGCCATGATTATATAATTCTAGACTTTGAGCTGATTTTAAGTTGACAGTTTCAGTATAAAGTTGTCCATTGATTTGCAAGAGCAATTTGCCATTTAGTGGAAGTTTCCCACAGCCATTATTGTTGATCCTTTGAAAAAAGGAACAACAATAATTTTGAAGCTCAAAACCTATAAGCTGTAAGGGTCGCCTATGCCCCTTGATAATCCAGGAAGCAACAAGATCAAAATATGGAAGTGTATTCCATGGGCTATTAGATGGTTCAATGTGCCCAAGGTGTAGCTGCTCTTGTACCAATTGAGCGGCTGCCCTAAATTTCTCCTGAGAAAGGGGCCTTTGGTCTACCAATACAGGATTATCTGATTCCCAAGTAATTGGGTCTGCACAAAGGTAGCAGAAACTACCAAAGCCCCTATGCTAAATTTTGATATTCTAATCCACACCTTCTGGTATTGAGTGCCATTTCTATGGGGGTGGGAATTCCTTGCTGTTCTTTCCCTAGTCCCCTGGTGGGCAAAAATCCCCGATCAAGCATCTAAGTACTGACTCAACCATTAGGACTGACAAGCAACGCTCCCATATTTTTCAAAACATCTCTACCCCACAAACTAACAGGCCATCCAGGGAGCACATAAGGCTTAAAAAATCCAGAATGACCTTCTTAATCTTACCAATGTAGAAAACTAGAACTTTGTTGAGGGGATTTACTCTGCCCTATACCTTTTAATTCTGTGTCTCCTGCATGAGTGGGCCAGGAAGGAGGCCAATGTAGCTTAGCAATAACAGACATCAGCTCCAGTATCTAAAAGTCCTTTAAATATATGCTCATGTATTGTTAGTTCCACTTCAGGGCATTCCTGACCTATTTTTTTTAATCCAATTGGCAAAATCAGAGGAGCCAAATCACCAATTTCCTTGGGGTCCCTATTGCAGGATGTGGCCTGAGAAGCAGAATTAGCATCCTTATACTATTCTTCTAACTGCCTGAATTAGCTGTGAGACACATTCTTTTTTTTTTTTTTTATTAATTTTGACGCGGTGACATTGATAAAATTGTCTTTCATCACCTTCTAACTGGTTTTCTTTGTGCCCCTCCCCTCCCCTAACCCCCTTCCCCTTCCCTCCTCCCCACCCTGTGACCCCAACATTGTTGTCCACATCTCTGAGTCTCATTTTTATGTCCCACCTATGTATGGAATCATAAAGTTCTTAGTATTTTCTGATTTACTTATTTCGCTCAGTATAATGTTATTAAGGTCCATTCATGTTGTTGTAAAAGATCCTATGTCATCATTTCTTATGGCTGAGTAGTATTCCATAGTATATATATACCAAAGCTTTTTAATCCACTCATCCTTTGATGGACACTTGGGCTGTTTCCACACCTTTGCTATTGTGAATAAACCTGCCATAAACATGGGGGTGCATTTCTTCTTTTCAAACAGTGCTATGGTGTTCTTGGGGTATATTCCTAACAGTGGTATAGCTGGGTCAAAAGGCAGTTCAATTTTTAATTTTTTGAGGAATCTCCATACTATTTTCCACAGTGGCTGCACCAGTCTGCATTCCCACCAGCAGTGCAGGAAGGTTCCCTTTTCTCCACATCCTCGTCAGCACTTATAATGTGATGTTTTATTGATGTGCGCCATTCTGTCTGGTGTGAGGTGATATCTCATTGTGGGGGTTTTTTTGTTTGTTTGTTTGTTTTTTGTATTTTTCTGAAGCTAGAAACAGGGTTAGACAGTCAGACAGACTCCCGCATGCGCCTGACCAGGATCCACCTGCCACACCCACCAGGGGGCGATGCTCTGCCCACCAGGGGGCTATGCTCTGCCCCTCTGGGGCATCGCTATGTCACGACCAGAGCCACTTTAGCACCTGGGGCAGAGGCCAAGGAGCCATCCCCAGCGCCTGGGCCATCTTTGCTCCAATGGAGCCTCGCTGCGGGAGGGGAAAAGAGAGGCAAAGAGGAAGGAGAGGGGGAGGGGTGGAAAAGCAGATAGGCGCTTCTCCTGTGTGCCCTGGCCGGGAATCGAACCCAGTACT
Organism: Saccopteryx bilineata; assembly: GCF_036850765.1. Lineage (NCBI taxonomy): Eukaryota > Metazoa > Chordata > Mammalia > Chiroptera > Emballonuridae > Saccopteryx > Saccopteryx bilineata. The sequence goes on along the minus strand of NC_089491.1, from coordinate 179,202,203 downwards.
TCTGCACGCCAGGCCGATGCTCTACCACTGAGCCAACCGGCCAGGGCCTCATTGTAGTTTTAATTTGCATTTTTCTAATAATTAATGATGTTGAGTATTTTTTCATATGCCTATTGGCTATCTGTGTGTCCTCTCTGGAGAAGTGTCTATTCATTTCTTTTGCCCATTTTTGGATTTGATTGTTTGTCTTCCTGGTATTAAGTTTTACAAGTTCGTTATAAATTTTGGTTATTAACCCCTTATCAGACACACTGTCAAATATATTCTCCCATTATGCAGCTTGTCTTTTTATTCTGTTCTTATTGTCTTTAGCTGTGCAGAAGCTTTTTAGTTTGACAAAGTCCCATTTGTTTATCTTGCCTTTTATTTCACTTGCCTGTGGAGACAAATCAGCAACGAATATATTGCTGTGAGAGATGTCAGAGAGCTTACTGCTATTCTTTTAAGATTCTTATGGTTTTACGGCTTACATTTAAGTCTTTTATCCATTTTGAGTTTATTTTTGTGAATGGTGTAAGTTGATGGTCTAGTTTCTTTTTTTTTTTTTTTTTTTTTTTTTTTTTTCAGGTATCTGTCCAATTTTCCCAACCCCATTTGTTGAAGAGGCTGTCTTTACTCCAATGTATGCTCTTACCTCCTTTGTCAAATATCAGTTGTCCATAAAAGTGTGGGTTTATTTCTCGGTTCTTAGTTCTGTTCCATTGATCTATATGCCTGTTCTTATGCCAGTACCAGGTTGTTTTGAGTAAAATGACCTTATAATATAACTTGATATTTAGAAGTGTGATACCTCCCGCTTTATTCTTCCTTTTCAAGATTGCTGAGGCTATTTGTGTTCTCTTTTGGTTCCAAATAAATTTTTGGAATATGTGTTCTATACCTTTGAAGTAAGTCATTGGTATTTTAATTGGTATTGCATTAAATTTATAAATTGCTTTAGGTCACATAGACATATTATTGATGTTTATTTTCCTAACCATGAACTCGGTATATGCCTCCACCTGTTTGTATCTTCCCTGATTTCTTTCATCAATGTTTTATAATTTTCTGAGTACAACTCTTTAATCTTCCTGGTTAAATTTATTCCTAGGTACTTTATTTTTTTGGTTGCAATGGTAAAGGGGATTGATTCCTTAATTTCTCTTTCTGAAAGTCCATTGTTAGTATATAAAAATGCCTCTGATTTCTGAGAATTGATTTTATATCCTGCCACCTTGCTGAATTTATTTATCAGGTCTAGTAGTTTTTTTACTGAGACTTTAGGGTTTTCTATATACAATATCATATCAACTGCAAATAATGATATTTTCACTTCTTCTTTTCCAATTTAAATGCATTTTATTTCTTTTTCTTGTCTGATTACTGTGACTAGGACTTCCAGAACTATGTTGAGTAAGAGTGGTGAGAGGGGGCACCCCTGCCTTGTTCCTGATCTTAAGGGGATTGCTTTTAAGTTTTGCCCATTGAGTATGATATTGGCTGTGGGTTTGTCATAGATGGCCTTTATCATGTTGAGGTATGTTCCCTGTATTTCCACATTGCTGAGAGTTTTGATCATGAATGGGTGCTGGATTTTATCAAATGCTTTTTCTGCATCTATTGAAATTATCATGTGGTTTTTCTCCTTCCTTTTGTTTATGTGATGAATCACATTGATTGATTTGCAAATATTGTACCAGCCTTGCCTCCCAAGAATAAATCCCACCTGATCATAGTGTATGATTTTTTTCATATATTGCTGGATCCGGTTCGCTAATATTTTGTTGAGGATTTTAGAATCTATATTCATCAGAGATATTGGCCTATAATTTTCTTTCTTTGTGTTGTCTTTGTCTGGTTTTGGAATCAGAATTATGCTCGCCTCATAAAAGGAGCTTGAATGTGCTCCTTTGCACATTCAAGTCTTCCTTCCTCTTGAATTTTTTGAAATAGCTTGAGAAGGATAGGAGTTAGTTCTTCTTTGAATATTTGGTAGAATTCACTTATGAAGCCATCAAGCCCAGGACTTTTCTTTTTTGGGAATTTTTTGATAACTCTTTCAACCTCATTTGTTGTAATTGGTCTGTTTAGGTTTTCTGATTCTTCCAGATTAATTTTTGGAAGATTACTTGTTTCACGGAATTTGTCCATTTTATCTAGGTTGTCTAGTTTTTTGGCGTACAGTTCTTCATAGTATTTTCTTACAATATTTTGTATTTCTGTTGTGTCAGTTGTTATTTCTCCATTCTCATTTCTAATTTTATTTATTTGAGTCCTCTCTCCTTTTTTTTATGGTGAGTCTGGTTAAAGCTTCATTGATCTTGTTTACCTTTTCAAAGAACCAGCTCCTGGTTTCATTGATCCTCTGTATTGTTTCTTTAGCCTGTATGTCATTTATTTCTGCTCTGATTTTTATTATTTCCTTCCTTCTATTAGCTCTGGGCTTTACTTGCTGTTCTTTTTTTAGTTCTTTTAGATGTAGGGTCAAGTTGTTTATTTGCGGTTTTTCCAGCTTCTTGAGGTATGCCTGTAATGCTATAAACTTCCCTCTCAGGACTGCTTTTGCTGTGTTCCATAAATTTTGAGTTGATGTTTGCTCATTATCATTTGTTTCTAGGAATTTTTTATTTATTCTTTGATCTCACTGTTTACCCATTTGTTATTTAGTAACATGCTATTTAGTTTCCAAGTGTTTGAGTATTTTTCAGTTTTTCTGTTGTGGTTGATTTGTAGTTTCATGCCATTGTGATCAGAGAAAGTGCTCGATAGGATTTCAATCTTCTTGAATTTGTTGAGACTGCTTTTGTGTCCTAACATGTGATCTATTCTAGAAAATGTACCATGAGCGCTTGAAAAGAATGTATATTCTGCTGTTTTGGGGTGAAAGGTTCTGAAGATATCTATTAAATCAAGTTGATCTAATATGTTACTTAAGTCTGCTGTTTCTTTGTTAATTTTCTTTCTTGAGGATCTATCTAATGAAGTTAATGGGGTATTGAAATCCCCTACTATTATAGTATTGCTATTGATCTCACCCTTAAAATCCAACAAAGTCTGCTTTATATATTTAGGTGCTCCTATATTAGGTGCGTAAATATTTATAATGGTTATAACTTCCTTTTGGATTCCTCCCTTTATCATTATGTAGTGACCTTCTTTATCCCTAACTATATCCTTTGTTTTAAAGTCCATTTTGTCTGATATAAGTATTGCTACCCCAGCTTTCTTTCATTTCCATTTGCGTAAAATATTTTTTTCCATCTTTTTATCTTCAGTCTGTGTGCATCTTTTGATTTAAGGTGTGTCTCTTGTAGACAGCATATATATGGATCCTGTTTTCTTATCCACACAGCTACCCTATGTCTTTTGATTGGATCATTTAATCCATTTACATTTAAGGTTATTATTGATATGTAATTGTTTATTGCCATTTTATTCTTTAAAACTGTATTCCTCTTCTGCTATATTCTTTTTCTCCTCTGATCTGTTTATAACAGGTCCCTTAGCATTTCTTGCAGCCTTGGTTTGGTTGTAGTGAATTCCTTGAGTTGTTGTTTTGTTTTGTTTTTTGTCTGTAAAGCTTTTTATTTCTCCTTCAATTTCAAACGATAGCCTTGCTGGATAATGTAGTCTTGGTTGTATGCTCTTGTTCTGCATTACTTTGAATATCTCTTGCCATTCCCTTCTGGCCTCAAGTGTTTCTGTTGAGAAGTCAGAAGTCATCCTTATGGGGGCTCCTTTGTAGGTGATAGTCTTTTTTTCTCTTGCAGCTTTTAATATTTTCTCTTTATCACTTAGCTTTGGTATTTTAATTATGTTGTGTCTTGGTGTTGATTTCTTTGGGTTTCTCCTTAATGGAGTTCTCTGTGCTTCCTGAACATGTGAGATGTTTTCCTGCCATAATTGAGGGAAGTTTTCAGCTATGATATGCTTGAACAAAGTCTCTATCCCTTGTTCTTTCTCTTCTTCTTCCGGAACCACTATGATGTGGATGTTATTTCTCTTTATGTTATCAGAGAGCTTTCTAAGAGTTTCCTCATACTTTTTGAATCTCTTTTCTTTTTTTTTTGCTCTGCTTTCATGCCTTTATTTCTCGTGTCCTCTAACTCGCTGATTCGATTCTTCGCTTCATCCATCCTGCTTTTAATTCCTTCCATTGTGTTCTTTATTTCAGATATTGTATTTGTCATTTCTGACTGATTCTTTTTCATTATTTTAATGTCCTTTTCTTTATTTGCTATCTCTTTATTTAGGTTTTTGTAATGACCATCTATTGTTGTTCTAATATCTTTGAGCATCCTAACAATCGTTATTTTAAACTCTGCATCTGGTAATTTGGTTATATCTGATTCATTTAGGTCCTTTTCTGGGGATTTCTCTTGGTTCATTTGTGTTGCATTTCTCTGCCTCCACATTTTCTCTGTGTAAAGGAAGGTTTTGGCCCCTGGAGTCCACTGGGTATGGCCTCTGTTCCCTAGGTATGGTCTGTCTGCAGGCCCGCCATCCCCCTCTTCTGTTGCTGCCTAAGGCTTTTGGGTTTGGGCATTGCTGGTGCCTCCCCACTGGGGCTGTTGCTGTGGTTTCCACCTCTCCTTCATGGGAGTGGCTCTGATCACATGCTCAGGTGTACAAACCTTGGTGGCCTTGGCCTTAGCCCCACCCCTGTGGGTGGCGTTATGCTCGGCCCTGAGGGCAGTGGCAAGCACCTTTGCTCAGCTGCAGGTCTCTGCCTGTTTCCGGGCTTTCGCCCACCCTTACAGGAGGAGCCCGCTCATGGAACGGCTGCTAGCCTTAGCTCTACTGGCCAGGCAGGACTGCGTGCCCACACTCAGCTCAGTAGCAGAACTCCACCTGTTCTGGGCTTTTGGCTCCACCTTCGCGGGAGAAGCCAGGCCAAAAGCCTTGGTTCCGTGGTCAGGGCAAGGCTGTGCTCCTGCGCCCTTGCTCAATGGCTGGTCTCCACCCCTTTTGGGGTTCCTGCCCTTCTCCCACAGGCTGGATTACAGGCGGCATGTTGCTGGGTTTGACTGCTTTTGCACACCTACTCTTCCCCATCTGGGCATGACGAGCTCACACGTGAGCCCAGTGGCGGCCAGCAGGCTTCCGTCCCTGCTGACAGAACCGCACTTCCATGTCCTGCTGCTGCCCACCCTCCACACAAGCCCTCAGCCGTGTGGGGTGTGGGCACTGCAGCTCAGACCCTAAGACTCCCTACTGTAGTCCCCAAATCTCCCTCCTTCTAAGCAACTCTGCTCTCATTGCCATGGGGGAGCTTGTTTGGCTGCTCTCCTGCTTCCCTTTGCTGGTATTGCTGTTTCCAGGGGAAATATTCACTTCAGATTCCAGGAGTGACTCGACCCAGGGGTTAGGGTGGCTGTCTCCCAAAATGTTTCTCCCTGTGCCTCCTAGATTACACTCTCTTCCTGCTACTCTGGTATTTTCTTCTCTCCCCGTCCCCTGGAGCCCCAGGTGAGTGGTTGTGAGAGAGGTGTTCTGTGCGGTCCCTTTAAGAAGAATCCTGGGTCTGAGAAATCAGACTCTTTCTTACAAACAGTATCCTGACTTGTTTCCAGCTAAATACGGTCCTTACGCCTCTTCTGGCTGTGGGGCTGCAGGCTGGGGCTTTGTTCCTGGGGCTCAGGACCCTCCCCTCTCTGCTAAACTCACTTCCTGCCACCCGAGTCTCTCCCAGCTGCTGTTCGCTCTGGGGGGCTGTGCAGCCCTCTCCACGTTTCTGCTTTTCCTACCAGTCTCGGTGTGGCTTCTTCAGTGTTCCTTTGTTGAAGAGTCCTCTTAGTTTAGTCCAAAGTTGGTTTTTCCAGATGATAGTTCTTAAAATTAGTTTGTAATTCACTTTGGTTTTGGGAGGTGGATGTTGGTACGTCCACCTACTCCAGCGCCATCTTGTCTTCTCTTAGTTGCCTTTTAAAGTCAAATTCCACCTCTTTTTTCCTTCCTTAGATGCTGGACCCTGTGTCTGGCTTCCTCTTTCTGATCTAAGGGCTCCAGAGCTGAATGTCGGTACCCACCACTGTGGGGTCACACAGCTCAGATGGCAGAGCCATGAGGAGGGGCACAGCTAGAGAGGGTTCTGCCTGTTTAACCCTTCGAGTAGTGAGTTTTTTTCATGCTCATTGACCCACGAGAGTGATTTTTTTAAAGAAATTAGTACAGTTACAGTTTTATTAACTTAAAATTATGTTTGTTTGATAACCAATTTATGGAAGCAAGAAAATCATACATTTTTCTTTTTTTTTTAATGTTGCCCTACACATTGTTAAAATAAAAATTTTGTTATCTTGTACTCTTGATGGTCAGGAGGCACAAGAACATCCATGAAATCCATGAACATTTGTAATATTCAGGGGGTTATATTATTTGAATCCCATCACTGTGCATAATGTGCTATTATTTACCCAACCAGATGTTATGACAGTGTGTGTTTTCAAGGAGAAAAAACAACTAGATTAAAAGGACCAAATAAAGAACTAGATAAAGATTCTTTCCTACTTGGAATTTGATGTTTGGGAAAAACAGGCATTGTAAATCATTGAAAAAGAAAGAACAATGTAATAAATGATGCTGGAAAAGGTAATAATCCCTGTGGAAACAATGAAATTGGAGCCCTGTTTCCTTCACACAAAAATATTAATTCTAGGTAGATTAAAGACTTAAATGTGAAATGCATTATTTAAAACAGGTATTTTGAGAAGCCAATATAATAGAACCTCTGTATATGTTCTGGTGTTGGGCTATGGAAATACCTAAGATATTGCTTATAGCAATAAAGAAGTAGTAATTTCTCACTCATCTGTATACTTTAAAAGAATAAAACTAAAGAGTTATAAAGTTTATTCTCTTGTACATTAAAACTAAAGTTATAAAGTAAATCTCATTTTAATATCTTCAATTACATGAGATTTATCAGAATGTAGGTTGTAATTGTTTTGATGACTTATTTTAAATTATTAACAAAGAAAAAATTATGATGTGCTAAAATTTAATTTATAAAGGAAGCGATATGTCATCAACCTTTAGGATCTAAATCTTATTTGAGTGCAAATATTACTTGTAGTTAAAATTTAATGAAAACATAAAAGATTTGGATGAAAGCCAAATTATATTGATATCTTCAGGGGAATAAAAATTTGAATTTAAATGTAATCTTAAGGCTAAGTCTCTTTTGGTTTACAATATACACTATTAAATATCTCTGAAATCCATATCTTTATATTATTATACTAATAATATGAAATCCCATGGGTCTGGGAAAGGGCTGGTGGATCCCTTCCAAGGGCCTTGGGGCTAGTCTCCCCAAGAGAACTCCTTTCCCACACTGGTTACAGTGAAGTAGCAGCAGCATCGAGAGATTCCAAGATGGCAACAGAGCAGGCAGATGTTCCAACTGCCACCTCCCAGGACCAAATTGAATTACAACTTAATTTAAGAACAATCATCTTGAAAAACCAACTTTGGACTAAACAAAGAGGAGTCCTTTCAAGGATCACCAAAGAAGCCACAACAAGACTGGTAGGAAGGGTGGAGATGCAGAAAGGGCTGCCCCAATCTCAGGAGTGAGCAGAGGCTGAGGGTCCAGAGAGACTCCTCCTGTGGGGAGGCTCACTATAATGCAGGTGGCCAAGGGCAGGCAGGTCCACATTGGATTCAGGCTGACGGTAGAAAAACTGCAGAGCAGAAAAACACATTGGGCCATTTTTTTCATAAAGTCTCACAACAATGGACAAGCACATAGGCAGGGGAAATTGCCTCTCAGGCAAACAAACAGCAAAAGGGCCCCTCACAGTGGCAGGCAGGCAATTCTCACATCCGCAATCCCCCATCTCTCTCAAGCACAAGCAACCATAGCCTTCTATAAGCTATGCACATGCGCCTCTGCCACTTGCTCACCATGCACTGTTGGGCAAATAAGTTTGTAAAATGTGTTTTTTAGGTTTGCTCACTTATATTTTGCATTGACCTGGGCAGGGTCATATGTATGTAGTCTGCGAAAGGCTGGGGTTGCTTGACCTCAAGGCAGCAGATTGCAAATTGCAATTACCTTCCTGCTTGGGAGCGGCCATTGTATTGCTAATGTGTGCTGGAGAAGGGATTTTTCCCTAGCCTGGTTTTGCAGGAAGAGGAAGAGTGGAGATGAGGAACCAGAGCTGAGGGGCTTTGGGAGCTCCACTGAGTCTGATGGGGGCCTTTGATTCCAGGGAACTGGAGAAGATTTTCTGGGTTGTGGAACCGAAGAATGCATCAGGACTTTGGGAGCTCTGAATGAGAGGGAAGCGGTCTTCAGTCTTCCCTGCCTGTTTGCTTGTCCGCCAGCATGAGGCTTTAATAAATGAATGGCCCACCATTTTTTGGCTCCACTGTTTCTTTACCTTCTACCTGAATTCAATGAGAACCTACATGGCCATGATGGCAGTGGCCACTGGCCATACACACACTAATCAAGAAAAGTGCTTGCAGCTGTGTTGGTCAGATAAGTTTATAAATATGATATATAGGCCCTGGCCGGTTGGCTCAGCGGTAGAGCGTCAGCCTGGCATGCGGGGGACCCAGGTTCGATTCCCGGCCAGGGCACATGGGAGAAGCACCCATTTGCTTCTCCACCCACCCCCTCCTTCCTCTCTGTCTCTCTCTTCCCCTCCCGCAGCCAAGGCTCCATTGGAGCAAAGATGGCCCGGGCGCTGGGGATGGCTCCTTGGCCTCTACCCCAGATGCTAGAGTGGCTCTGGTCACGGCAGAGTGACACCCTGGAGGGGAAGAGCATCGCCCCCTGGTGGGCAGAGCGTCGCCCCTGGGGGGTGTGCCGGGTGGATCCCGGTTGGGCGCATGCGGGAGTCTGTCTGACTGTCTCTCCCCGTTTCCGGCTTCAGGAAAAAAAATATATATGATATGTTTGCTCGCTTATAGTTTGCATTGGGTGTGGGGAACAGGCTGTAAGCAGGCCAGGTCATTATAGCCTAAGGCTTAGTTTTCAGACAAAGTTTTTGCCATACTTTTAATACTAAGATCTTTTCAAAACTAAGCTTTTCCCCACACCCTTGACTGTTGCATGATGTGGGGTGGTGCACTCTCATGAGGAATCCCATTATGCCTCAGATAAGTGACTTACAATCAGAGACTTTCTTGTTTGTATATTGGATTAAAGGTTTTGATTTCTACACTATAAAATGAGGCAGAGGAGCCCATGCTGGAGGACAGCAGAGAAAGGCCATGTGGAGGAAAGGAGAAGCAGCCAAGATGGCAGAGTGCTGAAGGAAAAACCAGTTTGTGCAGAGTTTGTGCAAGGTGAAGGAAGGAATTGGGGAACAAAGGTGAATAAGTCTGGTGAGCTAGAAACTTTTGATTCTAGAAAACTCGGATAAGTCAGTAGCTTTGTGACACTGAATGAGTGGGTTTTGGAGCCCAGTGTGTGTTTTCACTTGCCCCCCAGGTGCAAACTAGGATTAAAGCTAATGGCCCACCAGTTTTTGGCTCTGTTGTTTCATTACCATCTGTTCAAATCCAATGCAAACCTGCATGGGTCAGGCAGCTGAGATGGTGGTCGTGGCTGCTGGCTTTACAAGCTGGTACACCAGCGAGCAAGCCTAACACAGCTGCCCCAAATTAGCCCTGAGAAGTGAGGGTCCTAAGCCCCAGGCCAAGTGTCCCATCTTAGAGCCCCAGAGCTTAGAACAGGTGCCCACATAGCATTTGGCAGGGAAAAGAGTCAAGGTTTCTGGCTACAAGAAAGAGACAGAGCTCTTGTAGACTCAGGCTATGTCTTAAAGGACCAGCACAGAAAATCTCATTCATAGCCACTTACCCGGGGCTTTGGTGGAGGGAAAGCTGAGAGGGCTCAGAGGACCAAAAGTGTGAAGTTGGTGGTCCAGGGAGAAACACTTTGGGGGATGGCCACCAGAACCCCTGTGCTGAGTCATTCTCCAATACTGCAATCACTATTTTTCTTGGGTGAAACAGTCTCCTCCATGTAACATCAGCCTGGGGGAAAGTAACTGCCCCATCCTTGGGAATTCCTCTTGCCCAACCATGGAGAGTGGGCTATTCTGAGAAGTCAGCCAGGAAGAAGAGGCATGTCAGTGATTCAGTTTTCTGGTGTTGAGGCTGGACCTTTCCTTGCATGCTCCCAAATCTACGACTGGTGCTTCTGCCTCATGGGAGACTCAATAAAAACTGTCTGGACTTCAGGCAGACCACACCTCTGGGTCTCAGAGGTCACACTCACTAGACTCCAAATGGCTACACCCTACTGAGGTCTATAAAAAAGGTCTGGACAGACTGATACCTAGGTCCAAGAGGCAGAGCTACACCCACCAGCCTACCTAATCCCTGAATTGCTCCAGGCTCTAGACTCTACCAGAGGTTTTATCTCACTGGTGGATGCCTACAAGCAGCCAGCAGACATAGGCTGCAGAAAGCAGTCTCAGGGAACCCTGGCCTTTTGTGGAACTTCACACAGGCCCAGTGTGGATAAAAGCAAGCCGAGGTGTGTATCCCGGTATTTCCATGTGCACTTGGGTCCAGCAAAGGAAGCCACAAACTCTGGATTGCTTGTAGCTCCAAGAAGGTTGCTGAGGGCCAGTCATGGATAGTGTCCTCCACTTGTCTGCACCAGGTTCCTGCCAGGGAGGCCCAGGGCCAGCACATCTAGTGGACAGCTACAGAGAGCATCGGTTTCAGGACCTAATGACCCTTGCTGGTGGCATGTCCTAAAGGAAGGCTCATTGGACACAAGGCCCAGCTGAGGCAAGTTCTACTCTCTGTGGTCAGCACCTTCACAGCAGCTCATGCACATTGGACAGGGTGGAACTTCATTGTCAGCTGGCCTGAGTGCTCAATATCCTACCCTTTTGGGCTAGGTTCCACATAGGGAAGGGAGAGAGCTTCGGAGCACAGATATTTAAAGTATAGGACACCACAAACCTATTGTTGGGCCTAGTTGAGGTGTTCAGGCACTTTTGTGACATGGTCAGCATCAGGGGAGGACTTTCTCAATCTTCCTCCCTGAGACCAGGGGCTCCTTAGGTGAGAGAATTTCTTCAGAAGGACTGTTGGTCTCACTCAATCTGAACCTGCTGCTCATCTCCTCGGGGAGAAATAAAGTTGGAGTATCTAGTAGTGTTTAAGGGTTTAGGCTCTGGAGTAAGAGCCACTTTTCCTGTGCTGAGCTCCTGACCAAGAGATCCCTGAAGTAGAGGGTCCCATTAACATTGTATTCCTAACCTCAGCTGCCCTAACCCACCAAGTGTGCAACCTGTAGAGGGGTAGGTTGGGTGAGGCCAGTCTGAGTCCACAGTACAGTCTTTCTAGAGAAGACTCTGTCAGAAGACCAGGCAGCTGCAAGAGGAGGTGGAGCAGCTGAAAAGTGAAGGCAAATTTTACAGAGCTTGTGGCTCTTATAGAGCTGCTGTAATCTCTAAATAGGAGGGAGCTGATTCTTATACATAGATTGGTCCCTCTCACACTACCTAGGCACAGAAAATGCAGACAGAAACAGCAAACACAGTAATAGTTTGAGACAGATAGCCCATAGCAGGTTACAAACAAAGGCTGACACCAATCCAAGAAGACGCAGAACCAAAACAATCAGTAGTGGCTGGTGGACAGCATCAATACTATACTCACCTAGCTAACAAGCAGTATGCCCAAAGGAGGAGTACAGCAGTCACCAGACACTGCGGAAAATAAATACACCCAACAGGACAGATACTGCAGAGTGTTTAATACTATGATCAAGATTGAACCTTAGAGCCACCCAGCCTGAAGGCATAAGTGCACCAACAGAAGACCAACTGTATTCAATACTCACAGACAATAGGAGGGTAAACACTACCCTCAAGAAGCACTCCTAGAGCAAGGAATTTAGATGGCCTAGAAGTCAGTACCACTGAGCCAATCTTTCTCAAAATGACACCACAACAACTTTCAAAGTCAGATAGTGCTACCTAATTCACAGACAAAATGGGCACACAAAGAAATACAACCCAAATGAGTCAGAAAGAGAAATCACCAGAAAAAGAAATAAATAAAATGGAATTAAACAGACTACAAGATGCAGAGTTTAACAAACTATAGAAATGATCCCTGAAAGTATAGTCTTAAGATGCAGAGTTTAAAATAATGATTTTTAGGATGGTCAAGGATCTTAGAGCAACAATGGATGGTCATGTGTTGTCCCAGTAGAGGCCAAACTCTATGTCAATCAGGTGTCCCTGATTCGACTTCCCCATGTAGTGGTACACTCCTGCTTATCAGCATGCTGGCAGCATCTTGGAGACTACTCTTGAGGTGGCTATGAGGATTCCACTTATCAGGGCTGACACCAACTGCCACCGGTGGCAAGAATCACACAGGCAGTTTATTACTCACAAATCCTTTTGGCATGCCCGGGTACAGTTTAAGGGGGGCTGGTCGGCATTCTCCTCTCAGTTGTTTTTGATCAGAGCAGCAAGGAGGCATTCCATGTTCATGTTGGAGTCTGGGCCACTACTGCAGCCTGGGGGCTCCTTAGCTTTAGTATCCTTTCTTGCCAAAGCCTTCTAAGAGGTATCAATCTTCAAGATTATCATCTCAAACCACCTTTTTGGAAGTCCCTCGCAGGGAGCCCTTTTGATGTTAATTTACTGAAATATTACATCAATTCACTTTTAAGATGTTCCTAAGGAAGCCTCCTGTCTACATCAACCCACAGAGTTATGACATCAAGCCACTTCTTATCTATATGTAACCACATACACACTAACTGAGCCCTGCATGAAAGACAGAGTCTGTTTACCATATCTGTAAACACTATATTAATTCCTATCCAGACAACATAACTTTACTTAATTTTCTTAATTGCTTTTAATATTATATCTTAATTATTTTTATATATCTTCCACATTTTTCTATATTTCTATATATTTAATTATTATAACTTTATATTACTGCAACATGTACCTAAAGAAACAGATGGCAAGCATCAAAAAGGACACTGAAATCATAGAAAAGAACCAGTCAGAAACGACAAATACACTATCAGAAATGAAGATTGCACTAGAACAGCGGTTCTCAACCTGTGGGTCATGACCCCGGCGGGGGTTGAATGACCAAAACACAGGGGTCACCTAAAGCCATCAGAAATACATATTTTATTTAAAAATGTATTGTATAATAAATATGTATTTTCCAATGGCTTTAGGCGACCCCTGTGTTTTGGTCGTTCGACCCCCGCTGGGGTCGTGACCCACAGGTTGAGAACCGCTGCATTAGAAGGAATCAATAGCAGGCTGGATAAAGCAGAGGACTGAATGAGTAATTTAAAGACAAGATAAGCAAAAGCACAGAAACAGAGCAGCAAAACAAAAAGAATCTCAAAAAGGCTGGGAAGATGATAAGAGACTTCTCTGACAACATAAAGAGAAAGAACATGTGTATCATAGGGGTTCCTGAAGGAGAAGGGAATGAAGTAATAGAAAAGCTGTTTAAAGAAATTATAGCTGAGAATTTCCCTAAATTGATGAAGAAAAAAGTTACACAAGTTCAAGAAGCACAGAGAGTCCTGCTAAAGAGGAATCCAAGGAAGCTTACACCAAGACACATCATAATTAAAATGCCAAAGTCAAGACACAAAAAAAGAATACTAAAAGATGCAAGAGAAAAGCAGTTAATTGCCTACAGAGGAGCCCCCATAAAGATGACATCTGACCTTTCAACCAAAACACTTGAGGTGAGAAGGAATTGGCAAGAAATATTCAAAGGGATGCAAAACAAGAACCTACAACCAAGACTACTTTATCCAGCAAGGCTATCATTTAAAATTGAAGGAGAGATAAAAAGCTTCTCAGACAAAAAGACTTAAGGAATTTATTACAACCAAACCAGTACTACAAGAAATGTTAAAGGGCTTGCTATAAAAAAGAGCAAAGGGAAAAAAAAGTCACGAGAAAGAGGATGGTAGGTTTAAAGAATAAAATGGCAATAAATAAATACATATAAATAATAACCTTAAATGTAAATGGATTATAATGCTCCAATCAAAAGACATAGGGTAGCTACATGGATAAAAAAACAAGACCCATACTTATGCTGTCTATAAGAGACACGCCTCAGAACAAAAGATACACAAAGACTGAAAGTAAAGGGTTGGAAAAAAGTATTTTATACAAATAAAAATTTTTAAAAAGCTGGGGTAGCAATACTTATATCTGACAAAATAGCCTTTAAAACAAAGGTTATAATAAGAGATAAAGAAGGTCACTACATAATGATAAAAGGAAAAATCCAAAAGGAGGATATAACTAGTGTAAATATTTTTGCTTTAATATAGGAGGGCCTAAATATATAAAACAGATTTTGATGAACATAAAGGTTGAAATCAACAGCAATATTATAATACTAGGGGTTTTAATACCTCATTAACATCTATGGATCAATCCTACAGACAAAAAATTAATAAACAGCAGCCTTAAATGATATACTAGATAAACTGAATTTAATTAATATTTTCCAAACATTTCACCTTAAAGCAGCAGAATATACATTTTTTTAAGGGTTTATGGTACATAATCTAGATTAGACCACATTTTAGAACACAAAACAAGTCTTGATAAATTTAATAAGATTGAAATCATATCAAGCATCTTCTTTGATCAAAATGGCATGAAACTAGAAATCAACCACAATAGAAAAACTGAAAAACATTCCAACACTTGAAGGATGAATAGCATGTTATTAAATGACAAATGGGTTAACAATAAGATCAAAGAGGAAATCAAACATTTCCTTGAAACAAATGAAAATGAACATACAACAACACAAAATCTATAGGACACAGCAAAAGCAGTTCTGAAAGGGAAGTTTACAGAATTACAGGCATAAAATTAAGAAGCAAGAAAAGCTTAAACTGCTTAACCCTAAGGATAAAAGAACTAGAAAAAGAACAACTAATAAAGCTCAGCGGAGTCTGACCAGGCAGTGGCACAGTGGATAGAGGGATAGAGTTTTGGACTGGGATGCAGAGGACCAAGGTTCAAAACCCAGAGGTTGCTGCTTGAGCATGGGCTCATCTGGCTTCAGCACAAGCTCATCAGCTTGAGCGCAGGGTCACTGGCTTGAGCATGGGATCACTTGCTTGAGCATGGGATCAGAGACATAACTCCATGGTCCCTGGCTTGAGAACAAAAGTTGCTCGTTTGCAGCCCAAGGTTACTGGCTTTAGCCTAATGTTGCTGGCTTGAGCAAGGAGTCATTCACTTTGCTGTAGCCTCCTGGTCAAGGCACATATGAGAAAGCAATCAACGAACAACTAAGGTGTTGCAATGAAGAACTGATGCTTCTAATCTCTCTCCTTTCATTCTGTCTGTCCCTATCTGTCCCTCTCTCTGTCTCTCTCTGTTTCTGTCACTAAATAAGTAAATGAATAAACAACTAGAGGTAGTAGAAGGAAGAAAATAATAAAGATCAGAGCAAAAATAACACAAAGGCTAAAGAAAAAAAATTTAAAAGGTCAATGATATAAAGAGCTGGTTCTTCAAAAAGATAAACAAGATTGATAAGCCTTTAACCAGACTCATCAAAAAAAAAAAAAAGAGAGGACCCAAATAAATAAAATTATAAATAAATGTGGAGAAGTAATAACAGACACCACAGAAATATGATGGATTGTAGTAAAATACTATGAAGTTCTATCTGCCAAAAAATTGGAAAACCTATGGGTAATGGATAAATTTCTAGAAACAAACAATCTTCCAAACCTCAATCTGGAAGAATCAGAAAAACTAAACAGACCAATTATGATAAGTAAAACTGAAACAGTTATAAAAAACAGCTCCCAGCAAACAAAAGTCCTGAACCAGATGCCTTCACAGGCAAATATTACCAAACATTCAAAGAATTAACATCAATTTTTCTGATGCTATTTCAAAAATTTCAAGAGGAGGGAAGACTTCCAAATTCATTTTATGAAGTAAGCATCATCCTCATTCAAAACCAAGTAAAGACACTACAAAGAAAGAAAACTATAGGTCAATATCTCTGATGACATAAATGCTAAAATTCTCAACAAAATATTGGCAAACTGGATCCAGCAATACACTAAAAAGATCACACATCATGATCAAGTGAAATTTATTCTGTGAAGGAAAAGCTGGTACAATATTCACAAATGAATAAAAAGCAATTTATCACATAAACAAAATGAAGCATAACAATCACATGATTAATAGATACAGAAAAAGCATTTGATAAAGTTCAGCATCCATTTATGATCAAAACACTCAGCAAAGTGGTAATACAAGAAACATACCTCAACATAATAAAGGCCAATAATGACAAACAGACAGCCAACATCACACTCACTGGGCAAAAATTAAAAGCAATCCCTTTAAGATTAGGAACAAGCCAGGAATGCCCCTTTCATTATGCTTATTCAACATAATTTGGGAAGTCCTAGCCACAGCAATCAGACAAGAAAAAAATAAATAAAAGGCATCCAAATTGAAAAAGAAGTAAAACTTTCATTATTTGCTAATGACAAGACACTATACATGGAAAACCCTAACGTCTCAGTCAAAAAACTACTAGACTTGATAAATGAATTCAGCAAGGTGGCAGAATATAAAATTAATATTCATAAATCTATGTCATTTTTACATACAAACAGTAAATAATCAAAAAAGAAAGAAATTAAGAAAACAATCCCCTTCCTATTCCAACAACAAAAAATAAAGTATCTATGAATAAATTTAACCAAGGAGCTAAAAGACTTGTAGTCAGAAAATTATAAAACATTGATAAAATAAATCAAGGATGATAGAAGCGAGTGGAAGCATATACCATGATCATCATAGGAAGAAATCTCATAAAAATGTCTATACTACTCAAAAGCAATCTATAGATTTAATGTAATTCTATTAAAATATCAATGGCATATACTTCACATATTTAGAACAAATACAGTGTGTCTGTAAGTCATGTTGCACTTCGTTATAAACGCGCTGATATTCACATTGCACTTTGGTCACGGATTCGAATTTAGTGAACCACAGAACACACTGAACTTTCCTCTGTACCGTCCACATTTCGACTGGCATGGATGTGGGCTGCTCTGCTGTATACACGGTGTTACATCATCATCTGCGCATGCGCACATGCTGCCACATCATCCTACAGAAACTGGGAGGGTTTTCCTTTTATTTGGTGCAGATTTCACATTTCTATCATCTTTTGTTGCTTTCCTGTGACCAATCAGAAGTGCACCATGACTTTCTGGACACACTGTATTCCAAAAATTTATGTGGAACCAAGAAGAAATCCAAATAGCCTCAGCAATCGTGAAAATAAAGAACAAATGGGATATCACACTTGATATCCCATTTCTTGATATCAAGTTATATTACAAGACCATTGTAATAAAAAAAAGCTTGGTATTGGCATAAGAACAGGCATACAGATCAATGGAACAGGACAGAGAACCCAGAAATAAACCCACATCTTTATGGGCAATTGATATTTAACAAAGGAGGCAAGAGTTTGTAATGGAGTAAAGACAGTCTCTTTAATAAATGGTGTTGCAAAAATTGGACAGGTATATTAAAAAAAAAGAAACTAGACCACCAACTTACACCATTCACAAAACAAACTTAAAATGAATAAAAGACTTAAGTGTAAGTTGTGAAACCATAAAAATCTTGGAAAAAAACATAGCAATAAACTCTTCGATATCTCTTGCAGCAATATTCTTGCCTATATATCTACATGGGCAAATGAAATAGAGGACAAAAACAAACAAGTGGACTATATCAAGTGAAAAAGCTTTCACATAGCAAAACACACCATGAACAGAATAAAAAGGGAACCTACACAATGAGAAAACATATACATCAATATGTCTGATAAGGTGTCAATAACCAAAATTTGTAAAGAACTTCTAAAACGCAACACCAGGAAGGTAAACAATCCAATTAAAAAATGGACAAAGTGCCTGAATAGGTGGTGGTTCAGTGGATAGAGTAACAGACTAGGATGCAGAGGACCCAGGTTTGAAATCCGAAGTTGCTGGCTTGAGCACGGGCTCATCTGGTTTGAGCGCAGGCTCACCAGCTTGATCACAGGGTCGCTGGCTTGAGCCCAAAAGTCACAGGCTTGAGGCCCACAGTTGCTGATTTGAGCCCAAGGTTGCTGGCTTGAGCAAGGGATCACTTGCTCTGCTGTACCTCCCTGCCCCCCAGGTCAAGGCACATATGAGAAAGCAATTAATAAACAACTAAAGTGCCACAAGGAAGAATTGATGCTTCTCATCTCTCTTCCTTCCTGCCTGTCTGACCCTATCTGTTCCTCTCTCTGTGTCTCTCTCTGTTTCTGTCACACACAAAAAATGACAAAGCACTAAACAGACACTTTTGCAAAGAGGACATATAGATGGACAATAAATAAATGGACATGGATGTCAGAGAAATGGCACCATGAGGAGTGCTCCTGATACCTCTCCCTGAAACTTCAACAAATTCAACAACTAGAGACAGAAAAAAATCTCAGGAACATCTGAAATACACATTCATTAAACAAAGGTATGATTGGGTGAAAAGGTAGCTGAATATATAATCCACTCTGAACGAAATAAGACGGAGAACAGAGTACTCTGCTTTCCTCACTGATCTGAGGAAAGGCTGCTTTCACTTAGTATTGAAAGGAAGAGAGGGCTGGGGTGTGGAAAGAGCTGAGCTACAGCAGAGATGTTCAAGCCAAGGAGAGAGTGTGCCCGCAGCTCAGCCCACATGGAGCTAACGCCAGCAGCAGACCCCAGTAGAGGTGGGCAAGCAGTTGCCTTGTTTACTCCCGGCATCCCAGTTGGTAAGCATGGGCAGTGTGCGACTGGATCCACCTGGTGCTTTAGGTGTGGGTGCCCATGTTCCCGAATGGAAGGGATGGGTCAGAGACTGTCAGCAGTAGCCCTCTGCATGGGCTGTGCTCAGAGTTTCTGAATAATCCCAGTTTCCCAAACAACAGTGCATGGGAAGTGCATGAAAGCCGGCTTCCCTACACTCAGACCTGTCTAGGCACAGTGCCTCAGCCAGCTATACAGGCAAACAAAGCACACTCCTGGGGAAGAGAACTGCGGAAGTGGTGGGGGCAAGGGCGTGCAGGCAGCTTGCAGACAGACTCTGGAGAGCAGACCTGCAGAGAGCTGAGGCATCCTAGACATGTGCGGAAGCTCATAGAAAGACACCCAAAAGGCAACTGACTCCCAGCCCTGCCTGATTACACTGGTGGCTCTGGCTGGCAAGGCCTTACCCAGTACCCTGTGTTGATTGGGGATAGAGGAGGGATTTGGCAGATCTTAGAGCCTTTTGCTCTCCAGACAGTGGCTGGGGCAACTTCACAGCTGGGTCCCAAGCCTGCTGGTTCAGGAAGGAGAGATTTGAGGAGAGGCTCCGGGAAAACAGACTCTCCCATTGTTGGAGCCTGCAAATGCTAACAAGCCCTGCCTACCAATGGGACTGAGACCTAGTTTATGACATCACCATAGCGATACAACAACAAATCTCTGCCTAAGAGTGCCACAGGGGCAGAATCTGGGGTACAGCACCACCAGCCAAAAAGAGAGAGAAGAAAGAAAATGGAAGAAGATAACTTCTCAAAACCAGAAAAAATCCAGTCTTTATACCTTTTTCTATTTTTTTCTTGTATTTTTTATCTTTTTTTTTTCTTCCATCTTGGTCATTTTATCCTCTTTCCATTTTATTCATTTATTTTCCTTTTGAACTTTATTACCCATAGGTGTTACATTTTTCATTCTTTTTTTTCTATGAGTGTTACATTCCAAAAAACTTAACTGAATTTTTTTCCTCTCTCTCTCTCTCTCTCTCTGTTTCTTCTTTTCCCATTCACTATTTCTCTCATTCAAAACTCACCCACAAATTATTTTATTCTGGATTCAAATTTTTTCTTTGTGGTATTTTGTGTGCTTTTTACATTGCTTTTTATCTCTTTAGCACTTCCCCCAACTCCAGCTCTCCATTCTATAGTTTTTGTGCCACTTAATACAATAGAATTTTCATTTTTTACTGTAATTTTTCTTTTTTTCTTTTTCTTTTTTCTTTTTTCTTACACTATTTCTCTCATTTTACCATCATTTACAAACAGATTATTTAATTCTTGATTCAAATATTTTTCTTGTGCCATTTTGTGGATTCTTGCCTCATTTTTTGCCTCTTTGTCAATCCCCCCCAACCCAGACCCTCTGTTCTACATATTGTTGTTCCACTTAGCACAATAGAATTTTCAAGTTTTCACTAAATTTTCACAAAAATTTTTTTATCAATTCTTATTAGTGTTATTAACAATACCACACTCAAATGCCATTAAAGAAAAAGAAATAGAATATCATGGGTAGAAAAGACAGAGATGTAGCTCAAATAGATGAGGAAAAATCTATAAAAAAAATTTCAATAGCTTAGAAATATTGGAGTTAAATGACAGAGAATTTAAAATTGAAGTCCTAAAAATACTCAGGGATATACAAGAAAGCACAGAAAGGTAATTTAGGGAGTAGCAGAATAGATTAAAAAAGAAAATGCAACTGTATGCTGTCTACCAAAACCACATCTAAGCTACAAGGATAAAAACAAATTCAAAATGAAAGGTTGGAAAACAGTACTATAAACAAATAACATCAAAAAAAAAAGCAGGTGTAGCAATACTTATATCTAACAATGCTGACTACAAGACAGCAAAGGTAATCAGAGACAAAAATGGTCATTTCAAAATGATAAAGGGGACATTGAATGAAGAAGGTATAACACTTCTTAACATATATGTACCAAACCAAGGAGCACCAAAATATATAAGACAGCTACTGATGGACCTAAAAACAAAAACC
This sequence comes from Saccopteryx bilineata, assembly GCF_036850765.1. Lineage (NCBI taxonomy): Eukaryota > Metazoa > Chordata > Mammalia > Chiroptera > Emballonuridae > Saccopteryx > Saccopteryx bilineata. Next base: position 179,181,352 of record NC_089491.1, on the reverse strand, counting down.
AAAAAAAAAAATACCATCATACTTGGAGACGACAATACACCACTGACTGCTCTAGATAATTCATACAAACAGAAAATCAATAAGGAAATATTGGCCTTAAATGAAACACTAGAACAATTGGGTATGATAGACATCTACAGGACATTTCATCCCAAAGTGCCAGAGTATACATTTTTCTCTAGTGTACATTCTAGAGAAATTCTCAAGAATTGACAATATGTTGGGACACAAAACAAACATCAAAAAATTCAGAAAAATTGAAATTATACCAAGCATATTTTCTGATCATAAAGACTTGAAACTAGAATTCAACTGCAAAAAAGAGGAAAACAAACCCACAAAAATGTGGAAACTAAACAACATACTTTTAAAAAATGAGTGGGTCAAAGAAGAAATAAAAGCAGAGATCAAAAGTTACATACAGACAAATGAAAATAACAATTTGACATAGCAGAATCTCTGGGATGAAGCAAAAGCAGTAATAAGAAGAAGTTCATATCACTACAGGCCTATATGAACAAACAAGAGAGCCCAAGTAAACCACTTAACTTCACACCTTAAGGAATTAGAAAAAGAAGAAAAAAGGCAACCCAAAACCAGCAGAAGAAAGAAAATAATAAAAAACAGAGCAGAAATAAATGAAATAGAGAACAGAAAAACTATAGAAAAAATTAATAAAACAAGGAGCTGGTTCTTTGAAAAGATCAACAAAATTGACAAACCCTTGGCAAGACTACCAAGGAAAAAAGAGACTCATATAAACAAAATCCAAAATGAAAAAGGAGAAATCACCACAGATAACATAGATATACAAAGAATTATTGTGGAATAGTATGAAAAACTATATGCCACAAAATTTAACAATATAGAAGAAATGGATAAATTCCTAGAACAATACAATCTTCCTAGACTGAGTCATGAAGAAGCGGAAAGCCTAAACAGACCCATAAGCAGGGAGGAAATAGAAACAACTATTAAAAACCTCCCCAAAAATAAAAGTCCAGGCCCAGACGGCAATACTAGTGAATTCTATCAAACATTCAAAGAAGACTTGGTTCCTATTCTACTCAAAGTTTTCCAAAAAATTGAAAAAGAAGCAATACTTCCAAACACATTTTTTGAGGCCAACATAACCCTCATACCGAAACCTGGCAAGAACGGCACAAAAAAAGAAAACTACAGATCACTATCTCTAATGAATACAGATGCTAAAATATATACTAGACAAAATACTAGCAAATCAAATACAACACATTAAAAAAAATAATTTATCATGATCAAGTGGGATTCATCCCAGAATCACAAGGCTGTTTCAACATACATAAAATGGTTAACGTAATACACTGTATCAACAAAACAAAGAACAAAAACTATATGATCTTATCAATAGATGCAGAAAAGGCATTTGATAAAATAAAACATCATTTCATGTTTAAAACACTTAACAAAATGGGTATAGAAGAAAAGTATCTCAACATAATAAAAGCCGTCTATGAAAAACCATCAACTAACATCATATTAAATGGCATAAAATTGAGGGGTTTTCCCCTAAAATCGGGAAGAAGACAAGGTTGTTCACTCTCTCCACTCTTATTCAACATAGTGATGGAAGTTCTAGCCAAAGCAATCAGACAAGAGAGAAAAATAAAAGGCATTCATATTGGCAAAGAAGAGGTAAAGGTTTCACTTTTTGCAGATGATATGATCCTCTACATTGACAACCCCAAAACTCCACAAAAAGACTACTAGAAACAATAAAACAATACAGTAAGGTCACAGGATACAAAATTAACATACATAAAGACAATTAACATTGTCTTTCTATATGCCAACAATGAAACATCAGAAAATAAGCTCAGATAACAATCCCCTTCATGGTTGCAACAAAAAAAGTAAAATACCTAGAAATAAACATAACAAAGAATGTAAAGGACCTATATAATGAAAACTATAAAGCATTGTTAATGGAAATCAAAAAAGATATAATGAAATGGAAAAATATTTTTTGTTCTTGGATAGGAAGAATAAAATAGTCAAAATGTCTATATTACTCAAAGTGATATACAAATTTAATACAATTCCTATCAAAATTCCAAAGTCATTTTTTACAGAAATGGAACAAAAGATCATCAGGTTTATATGGAACTATAAAAAACCCCGAATAGCCAGAGCAATCCTAAGGAAAAAGAACAAAGCTGGGGGCATTACAATACCTGAGTTCAAATTATATTATAGAGCCAAGATAATCAAAACAGTATGGCATTGGCAGAAAAATAGACACTCAGGCCAATGGAACAGAATAGTGAGCTCAGAAATAAAACCACATATATATGGTCAAATAATCTTTGATAAAGGGGCCAACAACACACAATAGAGAAAAGAAAGCTTCTTCAACAAATGGTGCTGGGAAAACTGAAAAGCCACATGCCAAAGAATGAAACTCGACTACAGTTTGTCCATTTGTACTAAAATTAATTCAAAATGGATCAAATACCTAAATATAAGACCTGAAACAATAAATTACAAAGAAGAAAACATAGGTACTAAACTCATGGACCTTGGTTATAAAGAGCACTATATGAATTTGACTCCAAAGGCAAGGGAAGTGAAGGCAAAGATAAATGAATGGGACTATATCAGACTAAGAAGCTTTTGCACAGCAAAAGAAACTGACAAAACAAACAGACAGCCAACTAAATGGGAGATGATATTTTCAAACAACAGCACAGATAAGGGCCTAATATCCAAAATATTCAAAGAACTCATAAAACTCAAAAACAAACAAGCAAACAATCCAATAAAAAAAAATGGGAAGAGGACATGAACAGACACTTCTTCCAGGAAGAAATACAAATGGCCAACAGATATATGAAAAGATGCTCATCTTCATTAGCTATTAGAGAAATGCAAATCAAAACTACAATGAGATACCACCTCACAACTGTTAGATTAGCTATTATCAACAAGACAGGTAATAGCAAGTGTTGGAGAGGCTGTGGAGAAAAAGGAACCCTCATACACTGTTGGTGGGAATGTAAAGTAGTACAACCACTATGGAAGAACATATGGTGGTTCCTCAAACGATTGAAAATAGAACTGCCATATGACCCAGCAATTCCTCTACTGGGTATATTCCCTCATAACTCAAAAACACTGGTACGTACAGTCACATGCAGCCCCGTGTTCATTGCAGCATTGTTCACAGTGGCCAAGACATGGAAACAACCAAAATGCCCTTCAGTAGAGGATTAGATAAAGAAGATGTGGTACATATATACTATGGAATACTACTCAGCCATAAGAAATGATGACATTGGATCGTTTACATTATCATGGATGGACCTTGATAACATTATATGGAGTGAAATAAGTAAATCAGAAAAAACTAAGACCTATAAAATTCCATACATAGGTGGGACATAAAAATGAGACTCAGAGACATGGACAAGAGTGTGGGGGTTATGGGAGAGGGAGGGAAAGGGAGTGGGTAGGAGAAGAGGAGAGGCACAAAGAAAACCAGATAGAAGGTGACAGAAGACAATTGGACTTTGGCTGATGGGTATGCAACATAATCAAATGTCAAAATAACCTAGAGATGTTTTCTCTGAACCAATGTATCCTGATTGATCAATGTCACCTCATTAAAATTAATTTTTAAAAAAGGTAAAAAAATAAATAAACAAAGCACTGAATAGACACTTTTGCAAAGAGGACATTATAGATGGACAATAAGCATATGAAAAAATGTTCAATGTCACTAATTTTCAGAGAAATGAAAATTAAAATCAAAATGAGATGCTACCTCACACCTGTCAGAATGGATCTCATTAACAAAACAACACACAACAAGTGCTAGTGAGGGTGTGAAGAAAAGAAAACCCTCCTGCACTGCTGGTGGGAATGCAGACATGTGTAGCCACTGTGGAGAACAATATGGCATTTTCTCAAAACCTTAAAAATTCAACTGCTTTTTTACCCATCTATCCCACTTTTATTAATATATCCTAAGAATCCCAAAATACTGATTGAAAAGAAGATATGTACCCCATATTTATTGCAGCCTTGTTTACAGTAGCCTAGATCAAGAAACAGCCCAAGATTACATCCTTGAATGAGTGGATTAAAAAGCAGTGGTACAGGCCCTGTCTGGTTGGCTCAGCAGTAAAGCATTAGCCCAGCGTGTGCAAGTCCCGAGTTCAATTCCTTGTCAAGGCACACTGGAGAAGCACCCATCTGCTTCTCTACCCTTCCCCTTCTCCTTCCTCTCTATCTCTCTCTTTCCCTCCAGCAGCCAAGGCTCCATTGGAGCAAAGTTGGCCTGGGGGCTGAGGTTGGCTCCATGGTCTCTGCCTCAGGCACTAGAATGGCTCCAGCCGGCAGCAGTGGAGCAATGCCTCAGATGGGCAGAGTATCGCCCCCTGGTGCGCATGCTGGGTGGATTCCAGTCGGGTGCATGCAGGAGTCTCTCTGACTGCCTCCCTGCTTCTGACTTCAGAAAAATACAAAAAAATACACACACAAAAAAAAAAAGCAGTAGTACATATACACAGTGGAATACTACAGTCATACAAAAGAAGAAAATCTTACCTTTTGCAATGGCATGGATAGACCCAGAGATTATTATACTAAGTGAAATAAGCTAGGCAGAGAAAGGCATATGTCACATGACCTCACTTATATGTGGAATCTAATGGACATGGTGAACTGAGGAACAGAATAGAGGTAGAGGTGGGGTCACAGGGAGCAGAGGGACAGCTGTCAGAGGGAAGGGAGATGAGGGGATGGGATCAGAGAAGGTGAAGGGATTAGTGAAATAATATATACAGTGTGTCCATAAAGTCAAGGTGCACTTTTGACTGGTCACAGGAAAACAACAAAAGACTATAGAAATGTGAAATCTGCACCAAATAAAAGGAAAACCCTCCCAGTTTCTGTAGGATGATGTGGCAGCATGTGCGCATGCACAGATGATGACATAACACCGTGTATACAGCAGAGCAGCCCACGGCCATGCCAGTCAAGATGTGGACGGTACAGAGGAAAGTTCAGTGTGTTCTGCAGCTCGTTAAATTGGAATCCGTGACCAAAGTGCAACGTGAATATCAGCGCATTTATAACACATCACCACCACATAGGAATAACATTACTCGGTAGGATAAGCAGTTGAAGGAAATTGGCAGTTTGGTGAAGAAACCCTGTTCTGGTAGGCCATCAGTCAGAGAGAGTCTGTAGAGGCTAAACGGGATAGCTACCTAAAGAGCCCTAAAATATCCATGCATGAGCCCACATCGAACTGCACTGAATAAGTATAAAACTGGGAGAATTTTCCTTTTATTTGGTGCAGATTACATATTTCTTTTTTTTTCTTTTATAAATAAATTTTTATTTTAATGGGGTGACATCAATAAATCAGGGTACATATATTCAAATAAAACATTTCCAGGTTATCTTTTCATTTAGTTCTGTTGAATAACCTTCACCCAAAGAGAGATCGTCCTCCGTCACCCTCTATCCAGTTTTCTTTGTACCCCACCCCCTCCCCCTCCCCTTCCTTCCCTCCCCCCACCCCTCGTAACCACCCCACTCCTGTCCATGTCTCTTAGTCTCATTTTTTATGTCCCACCAGTGTATGGAACCCTGCACTTCTTGTTTTTTTCTGATTCACTTATTTCACTCTGCATAATGTTATCAAGATTCCACCATTCTGTTATAAGTGATCCTATGTCATAATTTCTTCGAGCTGAATATTATACCATGGTGTATATGAGCCACATCTTCTTTATCCAGTCTTCTATTTTTTTTACAATGATTAAAGCCTTTAGGCAAACTCTTGGCCAATACAGCAAGAATCCATAAAAGAGTAGTGTCCTTAACATGTTCACCAAGTCTAAGTTGGCCCCATCACCATGCCAAGTTCCTGAAAAATGGAACCCAACCCCAGTTCAGTCTGTTAGGAGCTGTCACAGGGAGCAGGAGTCCAGGAAAAGTCCACATCCAGGAAAAGTCCTCATGGCACTGGAATTGTTGTCACAATTCTATACTTTGCAGCTCATGTCCAAGACCCAATGACTGCTGCTTCTAGCTGGTAATGATTCAGGTAGATTGGAAAAGCCATTTGCAGCATGTGTGGAGATGGAGCTTCTGTTTTCCTCTGCTTGGAGAGATGAGACCAGGTTGCTTTTCCCTGGAGCTCTGCGACTGTGGCACGGTCAAGAGAACCTTGGGATACACTAAGCTGGGTGGCAGAGGTTGATTCATAATAGAAGTTGGCAAAAGGGGGAAAGAGAGCTCTAAATTAGGAGTAGGTACCAGCCTGAAATATGAGTGGGGCATTGAGGTAGGAGGGATAAACACTATATATTAAGCAAAGCAGCAGAAAATAGGACTATCAACACCCACAACAGAGATCTTTGAGGGAAGAATAAAAAACCTGATTATTCAGGCAAAACATACTTAAGTGACCCTTGTGCAAATGAGATCAGTTTACCTGCTTCTTGGAAGAAATACCCTAGGCTCGTCCACAGTGTCGTAGATGGGGCTGATGGCCCTGGGCACCTTCAGCCTTCAGTGGCAAACCCCAGCATTCTGGGCAAGGTTAGGTCATAGGTGGCTGGAGCAGGGCTGGAAGAGACTGAACCCTCCCTTAGAGGAGCGAGGGAGAAGCCTACCTTCCAGTGTCCCTGTTGCCTCACAGCAGAGGCATGTAAGCCTGGCAGGCTTTAGCTCAATGACCTTCCTTTCCACTATTGTAGCAGGACCCAGATGGCATCCTATGAGACCCCTTTGGGGCGTTGGAGCCTTTAAGGGCATATCCTAAAAGCTGGTAGTTCCCCTGATCTCTATTGGGATTTTTCTGCCTCTAGGTATCTTAAAAGCCATGCTCAGAAGATCTAGCTGAGGGGTTTGAGGATCCCCATCTACCTATATAAATTTTTCCATATATCTGGAGCTATTTGAAAAAAGACAAAACAGTGTTATTAGCTGGATCTAATAAAGAAGGTAGTAGTTTGAAGGCAAAAAAGATTTGATGTCTCCTGTTCATCAGCATTCAAAAGAAATGTAAATTTTTATTTTTATTATTTTTTTATTTTTCTTATTTTTTTTAATTTTTTTTTAAGTAAGTAAGAAGCATGATATGGTAGACCCATAGGAGTTTCAGGATATGGCTACCCCCGTTTAAATTTTTTTTAATTGACCTTAAAATGTTTGCTGAGTACACTTTAATAATACCTTAACTTTGAAGATTGTAAGCATGACAAAATACAGTAAATGCCTTTGCTCCATATGCAGGAGCATTTTCAGTTTAGCCAGTTTAGGAAATCCAATAATAGAACAATGCATACAGACAATGAGCTATAACATGCTTAGCAGCCTCTCCTGTTCTGACAGAGGTTACTATAGATCCAGAATATGTATCCACTGTAATGTGGACATACAACTGTTTGCCACATGAAGGTATATGAGTAACATCCATCTGCCAAAGTTGTCCTGGTAAGGGTCCTTGAGAGTTAAATCCAAATGAAGGGGCAGTAGAGGACCCTTGGACAGGATCTCCCAATCTACTGTGCTGCTTCTAGAGAAAGTTGAAACTGTTTACACCGGACTGCAGCGTTCTGGTGATGAATAGTATGAGACTGACTTGCTCGGTCTGTCATGGTTGCTCCATATAATTTTCTTTTGGGTAGCTGATCAACAAGGGCATTCCTAGGCCCTGGCTGATTGGCTCAGTGGTAAAGTATTGGCCTGGTGTGCAGGATTACTGGGTTCGATTCCCAGTCAGAGCACACAGAAGAAGCGCCCATCAACTTCTCCACCCCTCCTCCTCTCCTTCCTCTCTGTCTCTCTCTTCCCCTCCCGCAGCCAAGGCTCCACCAGAGCAAAGCCACCCTGGGCACTAAGGATGGCCCCATGGCCTCTGCCTCAGGTGCTAGAGTGGCTCTGGTTGCAACAGAGCAACACCTCAGATGGGCAGAGCATTCCTCCCCCCCCCACACACAGTAGGCATGCTAGGCGGATCCCGGTCAGGCGCATGTGGGAGTCTGTCTCATTGCCTCCCCATTTCCATCTTCAGAAAAATACAAAAAATAAATAAAAGAAAAAATACAACCAAAAAAAAAGAAAAGAAAAAAAAAGGGCATTCCTTTGTGCTAAAGCTCCAGGGAGCATGGAGTGAGTTTCAGTATGTCCTATGAAACATGGAGCTCTATGTTGACATATAAGTCTTGGAAGAAGGAGGAACTGCTGAAATAGTTCATCAGCATTTGTCCCTAAGACAGCAGTCTTTATAGTGGAAACACCATAAGTAAATATTTGCTGTCTGTCTATAGATTAAGGGGGGAATATGGTAAATGCTGAAAAGCCATGATCTTTGTGCCCCTCCCATTCCCCAAACCCCTCCCTCTCCTCCCCCACCCTCTAACCCCAACACTGTTGTCCATGGCTCTGAATCACATCTTTATGTCCCACTTATGTATGGAATCATATAGTTCTTTGTTTTTTCTGATTTACTTCTTTTGCTCAGTATAATGTTATCAAGGCCCATTGATGTTGTTGTAAAAGATCCTATGTCATCATTTCTTATGGCTGAGTAATATTCCATAGTATATATGTACCAAAGCTATTTAATCCACTCGTCCTCTGATGGACACTTGGGCTGTTTCCAAATCTTTGCTATTGTGAACAATGCTGCCATAAACATGGGGGTGCACTTCTTCTTTTCAAACAGTGCTATGATGTTCTTGGGATATATTCCTAACAGTGGTATAGCTGGGTCAAAAGGCAGATCAATTTTTAATTTCTTGAGGAATCTCCATACTGTTTTCCACAGTGGCTGCACCAGTCTGCATTCCCACCAGCAGTGCAGGAGGGTTTCCTTTTCTCCACATCCTCACCAGCACTTATTCTGTGTTTTTTTATTGATGAGCGCCATTGTGACTGGTGTAAGGTGATATCTCATTGTGGTTTTAATTTGCATTTCTCCAATCATTAGTGATGTTGAACATTTTTTTATATGTCTATTGGCCATCTGTGTGTCCTCTTTGGAGAAGTGTCTATTCATTTCTTTTGCCCATTTTTGGATTGGATTGTTTGTCTTCCTGGTATTAAGTATTACAAGTTCTTTTTAAATTTTGGTGATTACCCCCTTATCAGACGCTATGTCAAATATATTCTCCCTTTGTGTAGCTTGTCTTTTTATTCTGTTCTTATTGTCTTTAGCTGTGCAGAAGCTTTTTAGTTTGATAAAGTCTCATTTGTTTATCCTGTCTTTTATTTCACTTGCCTGTGGAGACAAATCAGCAAATATATTGCTGCGAGAGATGTCAGAGAGCTTACTGCCTATGATTTCTTCTAAGATGCTTATGGTTTCACGGCTTACATTTAAGTCTTTTATCCATGTTGAGTTTATTTTTGTGAGTGGTGTAAGTTGGTGGTCTAGTTTCATTTTTTTGCAGGTAGCTGTCCAATTTTCCCAACACCATTTGTTGAAGAGGCTGTCTTTACTCCATTGTATGCTCTTACCTCCTTTTTCACATATCAGTTGTCCATAGAGCTGTGGGTTTATTTCTGGGTTCTCTGTTCTGTTCCATTGATCTGTGTGCCTGTACTTATGCCACTACCATGCTGTTTTGAGTACAATCGCCTTATAATATAACTTGATATCCGGAAGTGTGATACCTCCCACTTTATTCTTCCTTTTCAAGATTGCTGAGGCTATTCGTGTTCTCTTTTGGTTTCATATAAATACTTGGAATATGTGTTCTATATCTTTGAAGTAAGTCATTGGTATTTTAATCGGTATTGCATTGAATTTATAAATTGCTTTGTGTAATATAGTCATTTTAATGATGTTTATTCTTCCTAACCATGAGCATGGTATATGCCTCCACTTATTCGTATCTTCCCTGATTACTTTTATCAATGTTTTATAATTTTCCGAGTACAGGTCTTTAATCTCTTTGGTTAGATTTATTCCTAGGTACTTTATTTTTTTGGTTCCAATGGTAAAGGAGATTGATTCCTTGATTTCTCTTTCTGACAGTTCATTATTAGTGTATAAAAATTCCTCTGATTTCTGAGTATTGATTTTATATCCTGCCACCTTGCTAAATTCATTAACCAGGTATAGTAGTTTTTTGACTGCGACTTTAGGGTTTTCTATATACAATATCATATCATCTGCAAATAATGATAGTTTTACTTCTTCTTTTCCAATTCGGATGCGTTTTATTTCTTTTTTTTGTCTGATTGCTGTGGCTAGGACTTCCAGAACTATGTTGAATAAAGTGGTGAAAGGGGGCACCCCTGCCTTTTTCCTGATCTTAATTTAAGGGTATTGCTTTTAATTTTTGCCCATTGAGTATGATGTTGGCTGTGGGTTTGTCATAGATGGCCTTTATCATATTAAGGAATGTTCCCTGTATTCCCACTTTGCTGGGAGTTTTGATCATGAATTCGTGCTGGACTTTATCAAATGCTTTTTCTGCATCTATTGAAATTATCATGTGGCTTTTCTCCTTCCTTTTGTTTATGTGATGAATCACATTGATTGCTTTGCGAATATTGTACCAGCCTTGCCTCCCAAGAATAAATTCCACTTGATCATGGTGTATAATTTTTTTCATATATTGCTGGATCCGGTTTGCTAATATTTTGTTGAGGATTTTTGCATCTAATTTCATCAGGAATATTGGCCTATAATTTTCTTTTTTAGTGTTGTCTTTGCCTGGTTTTGGAATCAGAATTATGTGTACCTCATAAAAAGAGTTACAAAGTCTTCCTTCCTCTTGAATTTTTTGAAATAGCTTGAGAAGGATAGGAGTTAGTTCTTCTTTGAATATTTGGTAGAATTCACTAGTGAAGCCATCAGGCCCAGGACTTTTATTTTTGGGGAGTTTTTTTGATAGCTGTTTCAATCTCATTTGTTGTAATTGGTCTGTTTAGGTTTTCTGATTCTTCCAGATTAATTTTTGGAAGATTATATGATTCAAGGAATTTGTCCATTTCATCAAGGTTGTCTAGTTTTTTGGCGTACAGGTGTTCATAGTATTTTCTTACAATATTTTGTATTTCTGTTGTGTCGGTTGTTATATCTTCACTCTCATTCCTAATTTTATTTATTTGAGTCCTCTCTCTTTTTTTCTTGGTGAGTCTAGTTAAAGGTTCATCGATTTGTTTACCTTTTCAAAGAACCAGCTCTTGGTTTCATTGATCCTTTGTATTGTTTCTTTAGCCTCTATGTAATTTGTTTCTGCTCTGATCTTTATTATTTCCTTCCTTCTACTAGCTCTGGGCTTTACTTGCTGTTCTTTTTCTACTTCTTTTAGATACAGGGTTAAGTTGTTGTTGTGGTTTTTCTTTGTTTTTATATTTTTTTAATTTTATTTTTAATGGGGCGACATCAATAAATCAGGATACATATATTCAAAGATCACAACTCCAGGTTATCTTGTCGTTCACTTATGTTGCATACCCATCACCCAAAGTCAGATTGTCCTCTGTCATCTTCTAACTAGTTTTCTTTGTGCCCCTCCCCCTCCCCTTTTCCCTCTCCCTATCCCCCCTCCCCCCATAACCACCACACTCTTATCAATGTCTCTTAGTTTTACTTTTATGTCCCACCTACGTATGAAATAATGCAGTTCCTGGTTTTTTCTGATTTACTTATTTCACTTCGTATAATGTTATCAAGATCCCACCATTTTGCTGTAAATGATCCGATGTCATCATTTCTTATGGCTGAGTAGTATTCCATAGTGTATATGTGCCACATCTTCTTTATCCAGTCATCTATTGGTGGGCTTTTTGGTTGTTTCCATGTCCTGGCCACTGTGAACAATGCTGCAATGAACATGGGGCTGCATGTGTCTTTATGTATCAATGTTTCTGAGTTTTGGGGGTATATACCCAGTAGAGGGATTGCTGGGTAATAAGGTAATTCTATTTCAGTTTTTCAAGGAACCACCATACTTTCTTCCATAATGGTTGTATTACTTTACATTCCCACCAACAGTGTATGAGGGTTCCTTTTTCTACACAGCCTCTCCAACATTTGCTATTACCTGTCTTGTTAATAATAGCTAATCTAACAAGTGTGAGGTGGTATCTCACTGCAGTTTTGATTTGCATTTTTCTGATAACTAACGAAGATGACCATCTTTTCATATATCTGTTGGCCATTTGTATTTCTTCCTGGGAGAAGTGTCTGTTCATGTCCTCTTCCCATTTTTTATTGGATTGTTTGTTTGTTTGTTGTTGAGTTTTATGAGTTCTTTGTATATTTTGGATATTAGGCCCTTATCTGAGCTGTTGTTTGAAAATATCATTTCCCATTTAGTTGGCTTTCTGTTTATTTTGTTATCAGTTTCTCTTGCTGAGCAAAAACTTCTTAGTCTGATGTAGTCCCATTCATTAATTTTTGCCTTCACTTCCCTTGCCATTGGAGTCAAATTCATAAAATGCTCTTTAAAACCCAGGTCCATGAAATTACTACCTATGTCTTCTTCTATGCACTTAATTGTTTCAGGTCTTATGTTTAGATCTTTGATCCATTTTGAGTTAATTTTAGTACAGGGGGACAGACTGTAGTCCAGTTTCATTCTTTTGCATGTGGCTTTCCAGTTTTCCCAGCACCATTTATTAAAGAGGCTTTCTTTTCCCCATTGTGTGTTTTTGGCCCGTTTATCAAAAATTATTTGACTATATATATGTGGTTTTATTTTTGGGCTTTCTCTTCTGTTCCATTGTTCTGAGTGCCTATTTTGCTGCCAATACCATGCTGTTTTGATTGTCGTGGCCCTATAATACAGTTTGAAGTCAGGTATTGTAATGCCCCCAGCTTCATTCTTTTTCTTTAGGATTGCTTTGGCTATTCGGGGGTTTTTATAGTTCCATATAAATCTGAAGATTATTTGCTTTATTTCTTTAAAAAATGACATTGGAATTTTGATGGGAATTGCATTAAATTTGTATATTGCTTTGGGTAATATGGCCATCTTGATTATATTTATTCTTCCTAACCAAGAACAAGGTATATTCTTCCATCTCATTATATCTTTTTTGATTCCCCTTCACAATGGTTTATACTTTCCATTATATAAGTCCTTTACATTCTTTGTTATGTTTATTCCTAGGTATCTTAATTTTTGTTGCAATCGTGAAGGGGATTATACTTTTGAGTTCATTCTCAATTGTTTCATTGTTGGAATATAGAAAGGCTATTGACTTCTGTATGTTAATTTTGTACCCTGCGACCTTACTGTATTGGCTTATTGTTTCTATAGTCTTTTCGTGGATTCTTTGGGATTTTCGATGTATAGGATCATATCCTCTGCAAAAAGTGATACCTTTACTTCTTCTTTTCCGATATGGATGCCTTTTATTTCTTTGTCTTGTCTGATTGCTCTGGCTAGAACCTCTAGTACCACATTAAATAAGAGTAGAGAGTGGACAACCCTGTCTTGTTTCTGATTTAAGGGGGAAAGCCTTCAGTTTAGTGCTATTTAATATGATGTTAGCTGATGGTTTATCATATATGGCCTTTATCATGTTGAGATATTTTCCTTTTATACCCATTTTGCTGAGAGTTTTAAACATAAAATTGTGTTGGAATTTATCAAAAGCCTTTTCTTCGTCTGTTGATAAGATCATGTGTTTTTTGTTCTTTGTTTGTTGATATGGTGTATTACGTTAACCGTTTTACGTATGTTGAACGATCCTTGAGATTCTGGGATGAATCCCACTTGATCATGATGTATTATCTTTTTAATATGTTGTTGTATTTTATTTGCTCGTATTTTGTTTAGTATTTTAGCATCTGTATTTATTAGAGATATTGATCTTTAGTTTTCTTTTTTTGCACGTTCCTTGCCTGGTTTTGGTATGAGGGTTATGTTGGCCTCATAAAATGTGTTTGGAAGTATTGCTTCTTCTTCAATTTTTTGGAAGACGTTCAGTAGAATAGGAACCAAGTCTTCTTTGAATGTGATAAAATTCGCTGGTATAGCCGTCAGGGCCTGGACTTTTATTTTTGGGGAGGTTTTTAATGGTTTTTTTCTATTTCTTCTCTACTAATAGGCTTGTTTAGGCTTTCTGCTTCTTCTTGACTCAGTCTAGGAAGGTTGTATTGTTCTAGGAATTTATCCATTTCTTCTAGGTTGTTGAATTTAGTGGCATAAAGTTTTTCATAGTATTCTACAATAATTCATTGTATATCTACGGTGTCTGTGGTGATTTCTCCTCTTTCCTTTTGGATTTTGTTTATATGAATTCTTTCCCTTTTTCCTTGGTAAGTCTTGCCAAGGGTTTGTCAATTTTGTTGATCTTTTCAAAGAACCAGCTCCTTGTTCTATTAATTTTGTCTATAGTTTTTCTGTTCTCTATTTCATTTACTTCTGCTCTGATTTTCATTATCTCCTTTCTTCAGCTGGTTTTGGGTTGTCTTTGTTCTTCTTTTTCTAATTCCTTAAGGTGTGAAGTTCAGTGGTTCACTTGGGCGCTCTCTTGTTTGTTCATATGTGCTTGAAGTGATATGAACTTCCCTCTTATCACTGCTTTTGCTGCATCCCACAGATTTTGATATGTCATATTTTCATTTTCATTAGTCTGTATATATCTTTTGATCTCTGCACTTATTTCTTCTTTGACCCATTCATTTTTTAAAAGTATGTGGTTTAGTTTCCACATTTTTGTGGGTTTGTTTTCCTCTTTTTTGCAGTTGAATTCTAGTTTTAAGGCTTTATGATCAGAAAATATGCTTGGTACAACTTTGATTTTTCCGAATTTGCTGATGTTGTTTTTGTGACCCAACATATGGTCAATTCTTGAGAATGATCCATGTACACTGGAGAAAAATGTATACTCAGTCACTTTGGGATGAAATGTCCTGTAGATGTCTATCATATCCAGGTGCTCTATTGTTTTGTTTAAGGCCAATATATCTTTGTTGATTCTCTGTTTGGATGACCGATCTATAGCCGTCAGTGGTGTATTGAGGTCTCTAAGTATGAGTGTATTTTTGTCAGTTTTTCTTTTAAGGTCAATAAATAACTATCTTATATATTTTGGTGCTCCTTGGTTTGCTGCATATATATTAAGAATTGTTATGTCTTCTTGATTCAGTGTCCCCTTAGCCATTATGAAATGGCCATTTTTGTCTCTGAGTATTTTTGCTGTCTTGTAGTCAGCATTATTAGATATGAGTATTGCTATGCCTGCTTTTTTTTGGATGTTATTTGCTTGGAGTATTGTTTTCCAGCCTTTCACTTTGAATTTCTTTTTATTTTTGTTGCTTAGATGATTTTCTTGTAGGCAGCATACAGTTGGATTTTCTTTTTTACTCCATTCTGGTACTCTGTGCCTTTTTTCTTGGTGAGTTTAATCTGTTTACATTTAGTGTAATTATTGACACTTGTGAGTTCCCAATTGCCATTTTATAGATTGCTTTCTGTTAGTTTTGTGTCTTGTTTGATCGTTCTCTTTCATTATTCTATCTTTTGTTTTTATTTGGTTGTATTCCATACATGTTTCCTCTGTTGCTATCTTTTTAAATCATGTGATTCTGTGGTGGTTTTTTCAATGGTGGTTACCTTTAAGTAATGAAAAGGGTTCCTACCCTGTTCATTGTAGTTCACTATTTTGTGAGTACTCTTATACTACATCGTCCTTTGTTACTGTTAATCACCATTCTCTCTTCCCCTTTCGTTTTGTTGGTGTCACAGTTTAAATTTGATTTTATTGTGTTCTTCTTGAGCTTTTACTTGTGGTTCTGTTTTTTTTTTGTTGTTGTTGTTGTTCTATGTATCTTATTGGAGAACCCCCTTTAGTAATTCCTGGATTGGAGGTTTTCTGATGATAAATTCCCTCATCTTTTCTGTATCTGTGAATGTTTTATTTCTCCTTCATATTGGAAGGATAGCTTTGATGGGTATAATATTTGTGACTGGAAGTTCCTCTCTTTCAGGACTTTAAATATTGGGGTGCACTTTCTTCTAGCTTGTAGAGTTTCTGCTGAGAAATCTGATGATAATCTAATGGGCCTTCCTTTATATGTTATAGTCTCCTTTTCCCTGGCTGCCTTGAGAATTTTTTTCTTTGCCGTTGGTTTGTGCCAATTTCATTATGATGTGCCTTGGAGTAGGTTTGTTGGGGTTAAGAAAACTTGGAGTTCTGTTTGCTTCTTGAATTTGAGGTTTTAATTCTTTCCACAGGCTTGGGAAGTTCTCATCTATTATTTTTTTATGTTCTCCATTCCATTTTTTCTCTCTTCTCCCTCTGATATACCTATTATTCTTATGTTATTCTTTTTGATGGAGTCAGATATTTCTTGTAGGGCCATCTCATTTTTTTTAATTTTTGAGTCTCTTTCTTCTCTCTGTTGTGCCTCAAGTTGTTTGTCTTCTATTTCACTAATCCTACCTTCTATCTGGCCTGTTCTTATTAGCTAAGCTTTTTACCTTGTTTTCCATCTTGTGAATTGAGTTTTTCATCTCTGTTTGATTTGTTTTTATAGTTTCAATTTCCTTGGAAATATATTCTTTGTGTTCATTGAGTTGTTTTCTGAGCTCCCTAAATTGCCTTTCTGTGTTTTCTTGTATATCTTGGAGGATTTTTAGGATTTCTATCTTAAATTCTCTGTCATTTAGCTCCAAGGTTTCCAATATATTAAATTTTTTCTCCATAGATTTTTCCTCATCTAGCTGTGTTACCTCTCTTTCTTTTGTATCCATGATATTCGATTTTCTCTTCCTTAATGGCATCTGAAAGTGGTTTTGTTGATAATATTAATGAGATTTAATAAAGAATAAAAAGTTAAAAAAATAAAAAATAAAAAAGGGTTGTTTTTTTTAAAAAAAATTAATAATGAAATAAAAAAATAAAATAAAAATTTTTTAAAAAGAAAATTATTCCCCCCCTCCTTTTTTTTCTCTCCTCTCCTCTCCCCTCTTTTTTGAGAAAATCTTGTGGTGAACTGTGAATTATATTGTACTAAATAGAATAAGCAATGCCTGTAATGGAGGGCCTGAATTAGGGAGAAGTAATAAAGGGTCAAAAAAAATGAAAGAAAGAAAAAAAAAGGGTGGATGGACCCACAAAAAGCAAATAAGAAAAAAAATTGGGTCAAGAATAAAATGATTTGCTTTTAGGTGTTTGTTGACTAAGAGTTATGATGAGAGGAATAAGAGGAAAACAGGAAAATGGGGGGATAAATTAAAAAATTACTATTGTATTTAGTCGAACAAGAACTAGATAAAATGGAGAGCCAGGGATGGGAGCACTGCTAGTGTGTTAAAAAGGTGTAGGAAAAACCTCCCAAAATGCCACAAACATAATTTTGAGTCCCAGATAAGATATTGTTCGTTATTGAGGTTTGAATGAGAGGAGACATAAAGGAGAAAGGAAGAAACTAATATAGAGGGAGAAAAGAGAGAGAGAGAGAGAGAGAGAGAGAGAGAGAAAAGAGGGAACCACTAAAAGAAGAAAAAAGAAAAGAGGAGAGAGAGAGAGAGAGTGTTAAGGGTTTTGTAGTGCAACCCTCATAGAAAGAAAGGAAGAGGAAAGAAAAGATAATGGGAGATGTAACACTTATGTAGTTCAAGGAGAGAAAAGAGTAAGACCCGCAGAGAGTTAAATGACCAAATTGGAGGAGGAATAAAAAATATCAAGAATGAAGATAAGAGAAACAAACGAATGAATATAATAAAATGGGATAGGCTATAAAGTCTGCGTATTATTCTTGATTTTGAGAGGTTATCTTCTTGCTTTTTCTTTTCTCTCCCTCTTCCTGGGTGATGACTCTGTACCTCGGGTTCTGCCCGTTTGGCACACTCAGGTAGAGGTTTGCAGTTGATAAGTCTCTATGGTGATGTCGTGTGTTGTGCTTCAGTCTCGTTGGCAGTCGAGGCTCATTAGCATTTATAGGCTCTGCCAGTGAAAGAGTCGTATTCCTGGAGCCTTTCTCCTAGTCTTTCCTTCCTCAATTAGTAGCCTGATAATCCAGCTATGGTGTTGATGCTGCTTCTGCCTGGATAGTAAGAGGCTCAAAGAGCTTGCAACTCCCCAATCTATTCCCACTCAGCACAGGGCTCTGGGTAAGGCTCAGTCAGTCAGAGCTGCTAGCATAATCAGGCGGGGCTTCCACCCACTCAAAGACCTCTGGCTCTGCCACTCTGTGGGATAACACGGGCGCGCACTGCCAAGGCACTTGGAGGAATCTCTTGCCCACTATCTGTGTGCGCAGATCAGGATATCAGGCCAGCAGTCAAACTCTCTGAGTGAAACCCCCACCAGCACGGAAAAGTTCCAGCATTGGAATTGGCTCTCACTCTGTCCCCGGGCGCGGCTTTTTCAAGGCACTGGGGCGGCCCGAGATTCTGCTTTTTGGCCCACACAATGGCCCCTGGCTCTGCCCCTCTGTGTGATAACACAGGCGGGCCCTGCCGAGGCACTCGGAGGAAACTCTTGCTCACTTTCTGCGAGTGCAGACCAGGATATCAGGCCAGCCGCCTCACCCTCTGAGTGAATCCCCCTCCCACATGGAAAAGCTCCAGCATTGGAATTGGCTCTCACTCCGAACTGTGCACAGCTTTCCCAGGGTGCTGGGGCCGCCTGGAGATTCTGCTTTCAGCCCACACAGAGGCCTCTGACTCTGCCCCTCTGTGGGACAACACAGACGCATACTCCTGAGGCACTCGGAGGAATCTTTCGCTCACTCTCCGTGTGCGCACACCAGGATATCAGGCTGGAAGTCTCACCCTCTGAGTGAAACCCCCACCTGCATGGAAAAGTTCCAGTGTTGGAATTAGTTCTCGCTCCCTCTCCATGCGCAGCTTTCCCAGGGTGCTGGGGCGGCCCGGAGATTCCGCTTTCGGTCCACACAAAGGCCTCTGACTCTGCCTCTCTGTGGGACAACACAGGCGCACACTCCCAGGGCTTTGGAAGGAATCTCTCACCCACTATCTACGCATGCCGAACAGGAGATAGGGGAAAATGGCTGCCCCGCTTGTCTTTCTTTGTCTGGGTTTGGCGCGAGTGTTAGCTTATATTGCCTGGGTTGCCACACGAACAGTTTTTCCTCGGCTTGGATCTCTATGCCACAGCCTGGTTCGGCCGTTTGTGCCATGGCCTGGATCTATTCACCCCCTTTGCCCGCCTCAGTTTCTATATTCTCAGTTCCCAGTGAAAGCCGCCCTGTTTAGGTTAGTGAGGAAGGTGAAGCATTTTGTACTCCCTATTTCCTTCAGGGTTTGATTATATATTTAGCCAATTTTTCACTCGACCATACCTTTGGGTGTATTGCAAAACATTTGGAGGCTCCAAGGATAGGTTTTTCTGTTTCTGGTTGAAGATCTTGTTGAGTTTTGGGGGAGATTTATCAGCATCGCTACCTACTGCGCCATTACTCTGACGTCATCTGGGTTAAGTTGTTTATTTGAGCTTTTTCTAGCTTCTTGAGGTATGCCTGTAATGCTATAAACTTCCCTCTCAGGACTGCTTTTGCTGTGTTCCATAAATTTTGAGTTGATGTATGCTCATTATTGTTTGTTTCTAGGAATTTTTTAATTTCTTCTTTGATCTCAATGTTAACCCATTCATTATTTAATAACATGCTATTTAGTTTCCAAGTGTTTGAATGTTTTTCAATTTTTCTTTTGTGGTTGATTTCTCGTTTAATGCCATTGTGATAAGAGAAAGTGCTTGATATGATTTCAAGCTTCTTAAATTTGTTGAGACCGCTTTTGTGCCCTAACATGTGGTCTATTCTACAGAATATACCATGAGCGCTTGAAAAGAATGTATATTCTGCTGTTTTAGGGTGAAAGGTTCTGAAGATATCTATTAAATCGAGTTGATCTAATATGTCCTTTAAGTCTGCTGTTTCTTTCTTAATTTTCTTTCTTGAGGATCTATCTAATGAAGTTAATGGGGTATTGAAATCCCCTACTATTACAGTATTGCTGTTGATCTCGCCCTTTAAGTCCACCAAAGTCTGCTTTATATATTTAGGTGCTCCTATATTAGGTGTGTAGATATTTATAATGGTTATATCTTCCTTTTGGATTGTTCCCTTTATCATTATGCAGTGACCTTTTTTATCTCTAACTATGGTCTTTGTTTTAAAGTCCATTTTGTCTGATATAAGTATTGCTACCCCAGCTTTTTTTTCATTCCCATTTGCATGAAATATTTTTTTTCCATCCTTTTATCTTCAGTCTGTGTGCATCTTTTGATTTAAGGTGTGTCTCTTGTAGACAGCATATGTATGGGTCCTGTTTTCTTATCCACGCAGCTACCCTATGTTTCTTGATCGGATCATTTAATCCATTAACATTTAAGGTTATTATTGATATGTAATTGTTTATTGCCATTTTTTTTTCTTTAAAAATGTATTCCTCTTTTGCTATATTCTTTTTTTCCTTTGATCTGTTTACAACAGGTCCCTTAGCATTTCTTGCAGCCTTGGTTTGGTTGTAGTGAATTCCTTGAGTTTTTTTTGTCTGTAAAGCTTTTTATTTCTCCTTCAATTTTAAATGATAGTCTTGCTGGATAAAGTAGTCTTGGTTGTATGCTCTTGTTCTGCATTACTTTGAATATCTCTTGCCATTCCCTTCTGGCCTCAAGTGTTTCTGTTGAGAAGTCAGAAGTCATCCTTATGGGGGCTCCTTTGCAGGTGATAGTCTTTTTTTCTCTAGCAGCTTTTAATATTTTCTCTTTATCACTTTTCTTTGGTATTTTAATTTTCATGTGTCTTGGTGTTGGTTTCTTTGGGTTTCTCCTTAATGGAGTTCTCTGTGCTTCCTGAACATGTGAAATGTTTTCCTGCCTTAATTGGGGGAAGTTTTCCACTATAATATGTTTGAACCAAGTCTCTATCCTTTGTTCTTTCTCTTCTTTTTCAGGAACCCCTATGATAAGGATGTTATTTCTCTTCATGTTGTCACAGAGCTCTCTTAGAGTTTCCTCAGACTTTTTGAGTCTCTTTTCTTTTTTCTGCTCTGCTTCTGTGCCTTTATTTATCATGTCCTCTAACTCACTGATACGATTCTCTGCTTCATCCATCCTGCTTTTAATTCCTTCCATTGTATTCTTTATTTCAGATATTGTATTTGTCATTTCTAACTGATTCTTTTTTATTATTTCAATGTCCTTTTTTATATTTGTTATCCCTTTATTTAGGTTTTTGTAATGGCCATTTATGGTTGTTCTAATATCTTTGAGCATCCTAACAATCGTTATTTTAAACTCTGCATCTGGGAATTTGGTTATATCTGATTCACTTAGGTCCTTTTCTGGGGATTTCTCTTGGTTTATTTGTGTTGTATTTCTCTGCCTCTGCATTTTCTCTTCACGGGAGTGGCTGTGATCATGTGCTCGGGTGCACAAGCGTTGGTGGCCTTGGCCTTTGCCCCACCCCTGTGTGTGACGTTATGCTTGGTCCTGAGGGCACTGGCAAGCACCTTTGCTCAGCTGCAGGTCTCTGCCTGTTTCCAGGCTTTTGCCCTGCCCTTGCAGAAGGAGCCCACTCGAGGAACGGCTTCTAGCCTTGGCTCTACCGCTGGGCAGGATTGCGTGCCCAAGCTCAGCTCACTAGCAGAACTCCGCCTCTTCTGGGCTTTTGGCTCCACCCCTGTGGGAGGAGCCGGCTACCAAATCAGACTGCAAGCTTGGGTTGCACAGGCGGGGCAAGGCTGTGCTCCTCTGCCCTTTCTCAGGGGCTGGTCTCCACCCTTTCCGGGGTCCCCGCCCTTCTCCCACAAGCTGGATTACAGGCTGCTGGCAGCTGAGCTTGACTGCTTTTGCATGCCCCCTTCTGCCCAGCCGGGCAAGATTGAGCTCACACCTGAGCCCAGTGGTGGCCAGCTGGCTTCTGCCCCTGCCAGCAGAACTGTGCTTTTGTCTCCCGCTGCCGCACACCCTCCGGCACACCCTCAGCCATGTGGGTGGGGGCATTGCAGCTCGGACCCTAAGACTCACTACTGTAGACCCCAAAATCTCCCTCCTTCTGTGCAACTCTGCTCTGAGTGCCACAGAGGAGCTTGTTTGGCTGGTCTCCTGCTTCCTTTTGCTGGTATTGCTGTTTCCGGGGGAAGTATTCACTTCAGCTTTGGGGAGTGACTCGTCCCAGGGATTAGAGTGGCTATCTCCCAAAATGTTTCTCCCTGTGCCTCCTAGATTACACTCTCTTCCTGTTACTCTGGTCCTCTCCTCTCTCCCCCCCCCCATCCCGAGGGGCCCCTGGTGAGTAGTTGTGAGAGAGATATTCTGCGCGGTCCCTTTAAGAAGAATCCTGGATCTGAGAAATCAGACTCTTTCTCACAAACAGTATCCTGACTTGTTTCCAGCTAAATACTGTCCTTACACCTCTTCTGGGCTGTGGGGCTGCAGGCTGGGGCTTTGTTCCTGGTGCTCAGGACCCTTTCCCCTCTGCTAAACTCACTTCCTGCCATGTGAGTCTCTCCCTGCTGCCATTCGCTCTGGGGAGCTGGGCAGCCCTCTCCGCATTTCCGCTTTTCCTACCAGTCTCGATGTGGCTTCTTCAGTGTTCCTTGGTTAAAGAGTCCTCTTAGTTTAGTCCAAGGTTGGTTTTTCCAAGTGATAGTTCATAAAATTAGTTTGTAATCCACTTTGGTTCTGGGAGGTAGATGATGGTATGTCTGCCTACTCCAACGCCATCTTGTCTCTCCCAGATTTCACATTTCTATCGTCTTTTGTTGCTTTCCTGTGACCGGTCAAAAGTGCACCGTGACTTTATATACACTGTACTTAACACATAGATACAGATAATAGGACAGCAAATTCCAGAGGGAATGGGAGGAGGGAGGTAAGGGGGCAAATAGAGTGTAATGGGGGCACATTGTTGGGGGTGAGGGTGTTATATTGAGTGGGATAGTTGAATCTATGTTAACACAATAAATTTAAAAATTGAATTAAAAAATAAAAGAATATGAAATTTATGTTTTTAACTACACAGAGAACAACTCTAAATCTGAACACATATTTAATCAGACTAGTCAAACCTATGCTATTTCTCAGCCTCAACCTAATATATATGATTAACTGATTGCTTTTCTAAACTCTTTTTTTGTGTGATGGAGACAGAGAGAGGGACAGACAGACAGAAATGGAGAGAGATGAGAAGCATCAATTCTTCATTGCAGCACCTTAGTTGTTCATTGATTGCTTTCTCATATGTGCCTTGACCAAGGGGTAGGGGGGCTACCACAGACCGATTGACTCCTTGCTCGAGCCAGCGACCTTGGGCTCAAGCTGGTGAGCCTTGCTCAAACCAGATGAGCCTGTGCTCAAGCTGGTGACCTCTGAGTTTTGAACCTGGGTCCTCTGAATCCCAGTCTGAAGCTCTATTCATTGTGCCACCACCTGGTCAGTCACTTTTCTAAACTCTTTGTGTAAGTTTCTAGATATATACAAAAGATAAATTCCCATGTACCCACAATTTTAACAATTTTCCACCAATTTTGTTTTTTCCATGCACCCCAATAAAAACTTCTTTTTTGTTTTTGTGTTTTCTGTTTATTTGTTGTAATATTTTATAACAAATGCCTGACATTATGTATTTTATTTATAAATATTTCAGTGTGTATATCTAAGTGATTTTACATAACCTGCATTACCATTATAATACAATCATTTAATGCCATACTTGATTAGGTTTACCAGTAAATTCATCAGTTGTATTTTACCAAATTATATAATAATTTAGTATTTTGATACTATTATCTGAATCTAAATATTTAATCTAGATGTAACATATCATTCACATATAATTTGTTTAAATTTAATTGACTGGTCAATTCAGTTATAAACTGTACTAAAGGACTTTTTATCTTGCTTTTTTTCCCCACTATGTTAACCACTCAAACCAATATAAACATCTATTATTATAGGCCATAGTCTAAAAATAAGCATCTAATGAATATACATTGGACCAAATTAGCCATATCATAGTCAAGTTATTTAAATGCCAGGTTATGTAATCATTAGAATAGTTGATTATTATTTAAGGAATTAGGTTATGCCAAGATCACTCCAAAACAAATAAAATCAAGAGGTAGTAAGGGTGTAGGAAGAAAGTTTTGGAATTTTCAGAAACCTAGGTTCCAGTATCTATTCTTCCTCTTAATTAATGCCTTTGTTAAGTCCAACTAGTTAATAATCTGAGTCTCAATAACCTCATCTGTATTAGGGAAGAAAATGACATTATATCAATAGTTATTGACAAGCTTATATGAATTCAATGGATGTAAAGCATCAGTCACACGATGAGAACTCAATGAAGTTCTTTCTTTAAAAGTTTCCTAATCGATACCTAACAACGACATGAAAACAACCTAAAAATTATTCTCAGTTCATATGTTTTTAAACATCTTTTATAATATTCCAAACACTAACTGTCCCATTGACCAGCAATAATGGATAGTAATCACTCAAAAATAGTTATAAACTCTTTTACATTTTCATTAAGTAGATATATAAATTTACTTGCTTCTTTTGTATTTGATAATAAAAATGATTAATAATGTCTACTTGAAATAGTTATGAAACAACACTTCTCATTCATACTTTTCCCTGGTGAGTAGCTCAGTGATATGTGTACTTTGAGGATTAAGAAATTTATGAAGTGCTTATTATTAATCTTTAAATTTATAGATAAACAAACCAAGGCTCAAGGACAAGACAAAGGTCAGAATAAAAACTTTGACTATTGCCCAAAACCAAATGCATCCTCATTAACTTATTTCTATTTTAATGATTTGAGGATAGAAGAACAAGCATTCTATTCACCCAGGAAAAGATAAGACATGACATGTATTTGGATACTATGCCATATTACTATATTATATTGGAATATCAAAACTAAATCATAATGTAGCTATACAGCAGTGACCTTGTGAAAATAGCATACATACGTGCAGAAGACCCCCTGTTCTAAACCTCTTGTTGTGCTTTTTCAGAGTCCCTGAAACTCTTTGTTGATAAAGATGCTTTTTAATGCAGCAAGTTGAGGCTTATTAATCTATAAAAGTCTTCATGACAAAGCTGCTGTGGAACTGTATGCAATGCCTGGGCCTCAGGAGTGTGATTTTTCCAGTGGCACCAAGTTGATTCTTGGAAATTTACATGCTGTTATCTGTTTGACAATAAATTGCTATATAAATCTTTGATGTGATACACATGCAGGACTCTTTATTATAAGCTGTATACCTTGATAACCAACTTGACTTGTTTTTCTGTCCTTTTTTTTGAGGCAGTGTGCCTTTTGTTTCTGAAAACTCTCTTAAATCGATAGCAGAGGTCACATAAGTGAAATATGTAGGTTCTGTCTAAAGAAAGCAAGTTATTTTAGCTTCAGATTTCACCCTAAAGTACACACTGCATTGTTCTTTTTACTGAGAAAGTGGCAAGGGTCACTTTTTAATGATTTCTTTCTAATTAGAAAACATATTTAAGGCACAGGTAAGGTTCCACAAACCAGACAACTTGGTTTGAATCATAGCTTTGTTATGTACTGTCTCTGTTATCTTCAGCAAGATGTGTAATCTGAGGTTTAGCTATGACAGATGTGAAATTCCAGAATATATAAAATAATTCCTATTCTACTGGACTGTTGTGGAGATAAAGTGAGTTAAGAACATTGAAAATTCTTGAAGAGCACTTCACACATAGTAAGTTCTCGATAAATATGAATCATTGCTACTATTAACACATACCAATGATCTGCCATGTTGTAAGTAATATTTGGATGTCTACTTTATGCTAAGCATAGTGCTAAGTAGTTTAAAAATATTTTAATCAATTACTATTTAAGTACATGTTTTTCTCTCTGTTACAGTAATAAATAAACTAAAACTCAGAAAGATTACTTAAACTGCCTAAATTCACAGCCAGAAAACAGCTGAGCTGAGATTGGACTTAACGAGCCAGGACTGCAGCAGCTGCAGCAATGCTACCCAACACTGGTTTGCCATCAAATAGGTAGCCCATAAATAGTCATTCATCATTGCTCACAATAGCTGTGCCTCAATTTAAGAAACTTTATCAAACTAAATTTTAATAATTCAAGTATTTTAATTGGAAAAAATATTTATTATAAAATATTATACTTGTTTTTGTTTTATTGAGTTTGTTTTTTAAACCATAGCTTCCATATTTGGATACAATTCACTCTGTAGAACAATGACAGCTGCACAGAAACATCATTGCCAGGTATTGGGAGGTGGTGAGACAGCAATGTAAAGGGCAGGCACACGTCATAAAGAGTTATAGATCCTTTCAAGTGGATTAAGCATTGCATAAATTATAATATAAATGAACAGAAAATGTGTTTCAATGTGGGGGATAGGTGAAGGGAGTCAAAAGGTACAAATTTCCAGTCTACAATAAATTAAATAATGGGGATATAATGTACAGTGTGAGTCTATAGTTAATAAAACTGTATTGCTTATTTGAAAGTTACTAAAAGAAAAGATCTTAAAAGTTCCCATTTACAAGAAAGAAATTTTGTAGTTATGTATGGTGACAAATGTTAACTAGACTTAGCATGGTGATCATTTTGTAAAATATAAAAATATCAATAGTTATGTTGTATACCCAAAACTACTATAATGTTATAGGTCAATTATATCTCAATAACAATTTTTTTAAAAAAAAAGAAGTTGTGTTTTGGGCAGTCAATAGTGAATAATCACTTCTCTTTGATTGATTACTGTATGATCTTAACATTAATTGCAGAATCTATTTACTCTTTAGGTGTGGTATAGAACAAGGGTTGAAAAACTTTTCCATAAAGAGCCAGAGATAAAAATTTTAGGGTTAGGGCCAGATAGTGTCTGCCACAACTACTCAATCTTGCCACTATAATGCAAAAACAGCCATGGACAATGCATAAATGAGTAAGTGTGATACAATAAAACTTTATTTATAAAACCCAGGTAGTGGGGCAAAATTCACCTACAGGTCTGACTTCTGGTCTAGGATGTATCAAAACTAATGTTTCATGAGTAATTGCTATATGTACAAACACAATACTTCTCATTTCCAAAGTCCTTTATATTATTTTACCCTCTATTGTCACTTTCTCTACCTGTTGTGAAGAGTAAATGAAAAAATCTATGTCAAGTGCTTGAGACAAAGTATTCTAAAACAATATAGCTCTGTACACAAACATAAACACAAAAGTTGAATTGCCTAGTTTAAATTATAGCTCTATGACTTCTTAACTGTGCAGTCTTGGACAAGTTGCTTAACTATCCCTGTACTTCAACCTCTCTCCTTGTAAAGTGAGATAATAATAGTACCTATTTCACAGTTTGTTGAGAGAAGACAAAATGAGTAGATGTATCAAATTGTTTAGAACAGTGCCTAGGAAATGCTAAACATTATATAAATATCAACCACTACTACTATTATTAGAGTTTCACAACTATCAATCACACTGAATACTGTTACCACCATTAACTGAAAATCAGTAAGAGCTGCATTAGAATGCGAATTAGAATTAATGCAAGGAGAGTCAGAAAGGAAAGAGACCAGGATGAACTAGTGTTAGGGTACTAGAGGTAAAGGTGGACACTCAGTTGGGGTTGAATTATGCAGAATGTTAAATAAGACAAATATCCTGGACTTCTTTTCCCAAAGAAGAGAGGAATTGCCTACGGAAATCTCAATTCTGAACCTAAATCTTATGAATAATAAATATTATTATTCATTATTCTGTTGGTGAAGCACACATGACTTTTTCTAACCATATACAAAAGATTTTAGAAGTAGGAATTAAAAAGAAAAGGCCCTAGAGTCTCATGCACTCTAAGCATCTTGGATAAAATGCTGACAATTGGCATGGATTATGCACATGGAGCTCTAGTGATTCCCCCCACATTTCCTGTTATCTTATAATTTACCTGGAACAGAATGGTGAGGGGTCAGGAGAGAAGGGCTCAAATCCCCAAACTGTAAATCTAGGCTTTTCTTATTGAGTTGGGACAGGTTTTTTTTGTAGAAGTTTAATTAAAAAACAGGAATAATAATTTTAAAAATAGTATCTTAAAAACAAAAGGCAAAAAAATTAAACTCTTTCCAGAATTGCCACAAGAAGGATTGTGACAAGACCATACGGCAAAAACTGAGCTAATACTCTCACACAACATTGAGGAAGGAGAAGAAAACCTAGTATATAAACTAAGGTTGTTATAGCAAATACAAAAGAGTGGACAAGAAGGAAAACATATATTTTCACAAAGAGACAAACATCAAAGTGAAGTTATACATACATTCATTTGCAATGGGCCATACACGCAGAGGTCCAACAGAAATACACTGCAATTCACATGTGTGGTTTGCATTTTCCTAGTAGTCATATTTTAATAATTAAAAAAATACATTTAAGAATATATTTTATTTAACCCAATGTACCAAATATTATCATGTCAACATCCAATCAATATAAAAATTAACAAGATGTTTTAAATTCTTTTCATCATACTATGTCTTTAGAATCCATTGTGAATTTTATACTTGCAGCACATCTCAATTTGGATGCTAAATTTACACAGGTAATATTTAATCTGTAGTTCTATACAATGTACATTTGGAAAACAAATCCACACATCCAAGTGTACATAAGTTTTCTAACATTTGAATTGAATGTTAGTTTATAAATCTAAATTTAAATTAATTATAATTAAGTGAAATTAAATTTCTGTTCCTTAGTTTCTGGTAAAATTTCAAGGGCTCTGTAGCCACATGTAGCTAAAGGTTACCATACTGAACAGCTCAAAAAACTAGAGCCAGATAGGGTTAGCCATGCACAGGCTATCCAAACGAAGGTCCCTAATAGTCTGGTGGAGAGAAAGTGTTTGAGAGACTAAATGCCCTTAGGGTTTAAAGGAGCATTCTTGAGACCTTGTGTGTATCAGAATTTGTCTCTATGTCATAGTATTTAGTATATTATTGTGTTAGTAGTGTGTTTTAAGTCATAATTTCATCACAATAGAGAAAAAAGGACTATCTTTTATAATTACTTTATAATCTTTACAGTGCTTACCACAATGCAAGATATTGTGATCAATAAACAATTGATGAATTGGTTGATTTAATTAATTATGCTGCAATTATTTATGCAAACATTAAACACTGAAAAGACACAGGTTATTCATATCAGTGCTCCAGAAAGAAAATCTTACAGGAAAGAAAGAAATGTTGGCAGAGACAAAGAGGATAGAATTTCTAGATATGAAGATAAAACTCAAAGGGTAACAATAAGCTCATTCTAGGGGAAGTAAGATAAGGGTAGTATGAAGTAGTTGTTACTGAAGTAGAATGGAGAGTATAAATCAGGATGTAACTCAAAGGGTAGTCTACAGAGTTGAGAAACAGTCTTGAACTACAAAATTAAAGCGGGGATTTAATCTGAAGTACAAGCCATTGCATTTGTATAAAAGAAATAGAATAATCAAAATTGCTTCTTGCTGTAATTAATATACCAGATCTTGCAGAGGTAAAGGCAGCCTTGGCACTGTTTGTATCAGTGAAAATGGATGAGTAAGCCATGCTAGAGTTCACGCTATCAAAACTGACCATGAAAAAATAGAGTGATTATATAAAACTGTTCACAGAATTTCCAAACATGACTAAATTCTAGCCAGAGAGTATTTTAAACACTGTGTAAATCTGGCTTCAAAGTTATGTGTGAGGTACCCTACCTAATTGCACATATAGCCGAAAATGCCTACAGTCATTGCTGAAAATTCTGATAGCTTATTTAAATACCTTCTTTTCATATATCAACATATTTTTCCAGTGGAGGAAATGGGGGCAGTGGAGTTCTGGGACCTTTCGACCCACCATAATGAACACTGCTTGACAGTCTGCAAATGATTTAATAGTTAGACAGACGGGGTTTGTAAGGCCAATAATTTCCATCCCTGTAACTTTTTGAAATATAAACACATGTGATGAATTGTGTGTGGATGGATTAACTTTCTGAGCAACTCTACTGAGCAAGGATTCAAGAAATGACAAGGCAAAGATCTGCCTTGGATTGAATTATTAAAATTTATTTTATTCAACTTTATTTATTTTGCTAAGAGTAGGTGATGCCTTGCCCTGCATAATTGCAATAAAGCCAGTGAGCTTTGCCACCAGGAGATTGGTTTTCCACCTTTTCAGGGAGGAGAGCTGCACTCAGGTTTATGCCCCATGTTCACATGGAACTTCCTCCTTCCTGAGTGTTATGACTCAGTCAGGCATTTCTTGGCTGAATTGTAACCTAAGTTAAGTTGGCCTTTAGGATATTTCTGCCAACATTAGGACTCTCATGCCACCTCCTACTCACAGTTTTCAGTGTCCAAGGTCATATGCACTGATTAATGCCCCCTCTAAAATCTATACACTAGACCCTGTTGACATGATAATTCACCATTTCTGTCTATCAGTCTCTTCACTCTCAAATAAGATAATCCTTGTTAATAGGCTTGTTGGTTTGTTACTTTTTATTAATCCTAGACAAGATAATATCTTAGAATAGCTTAAAATGTTCCAGGACCTTTAAGTGATCACTAATAAAGAATTACAGATGCCAGCAGCAAGCCAGTTGTAAAGACAAATCGATGAGACTGGGCTCCTTGACATCCCATAAATAATACTTACTAGACAGATACCCTCTCCAGTTTCATCTTGGAATAATTGCTCAAATCCTGATATGTAGTCTACATAGTCACTTTGCACAATAAGTATACTGACTGCCTAATGTATAGTGAACGCTATGCTAGATATTAGCAATAAAAAGGTCAGTAATATGTGGTTGATATTCTACAAAATGTCACAGTTAAACATAGTAAACAAACACATTAAATAATAATTATACTATACTAACTCATAATGAGCAAAGTCCAGTGAGGACACAGAGAAGGGAAGAGTCCACACTGTTTAGAAGATAAGTGGGAGATTTTACGTGAGAGATGAAAATGGGGCTTAATCTTATAGGATGAGTAATAAGTAAGAGTTTATAAAGCAAAATGAAGAAAGAACTTTAATGGCAGCAGAGCGAAGGAGAAGAGAGGATAGGAGAGACAGCCAGAGCAGGAAGGGAACATGAGAGAGGAAGAGAGGGTGATAGACAAAGAGAGAGATTGGCTGAGATTCCTAGATTTTTATTAGACCAAAAAAAAAATTGGGGCAAGGAAATGAAGAGGATGTTGATTAAAGTTCTCCTCTCTACCCTCTGCGGAAATATTCTCTTCACAGTGTGAAGAGGGTAACTAACTAAAAGAGAGGAAGTAGCATTTTCTGAAAGAATTTATAATAAAATTACATCTAACCCCAAAGGGTCTAGTTATAACGTAACCTCACTTCATTCTTGGTCTCAAATTTCCAATTACTGGAGTTGCCTTAAGAAGAATTTGCATATTATTTTTAAAATATACAGATAGAAAATACTTTGTAATTCTAACAATGATTATTAATAAATCAAAATTTCTTCTGTGAGATATTAAATGCATTTAAAGAGAATATTAAAATCATTTTATATATGCCCTTATAATGAAATACCAGCTAACACCAGACACTATCTAAACATTAAGTGTATATTAACACATTTAATCCTCAGAAGCACAGACAACTATACAGATAAGGATTCTAAGGCATAGGTAGATAAAATGACTGTCTTGATGACATTGTGGGTAAGTGGCAGAGCTAGGATTCCAACGCAGGTGGTCTGTTTACATAGTCCATGTTCTTAATTACCATACTATGTTATTTCTTATACTGAGACAACTACCAAATCTATCAACTCTGACAAAACAAACAGAGGATCTGAGTAAAATTTTCTTTAATTTTATTTTTATTTTTATTTTTAATTATCATATTCCCTATGTATAAGACTCGCCTTTTTTCGAAAAATTTGGGGTCTAAAAACTGGGTGTGTCTAATACAGTGGTTGTAATTTTTTTTACTTGCATTTCCCACTTTTTCATGCTTGTTTTTGCACTCATTGAAGACGGCGATTCGTCATCAGACACAGATGAGAACAAGCTAATGGATGGGAGTTTTGACAGTGATGAGGAGTTGTATGAATTTTATGTTGAATAAAACTTGATTTAGATAATTTTATGTAATACAGTTTTTTTTTTCAAATTTCAAGCCCCAAAATTAAGATGCGTCTTATACATGGTATCATCTTATACATGGGGAATACAGTATATTCTCCAGTCATCATGTCAATCATCAAATGACTCTCTTAGGCTATTTTGACAGTCTACTAAGAAAACTTCAGTTTAGGAGGTTGTGACTGAAATGAACAATGGAGCTATATTTAAGTGAATATGATTAAACTCCGAAAATGTATCAGTTCTAACTCAGAAACATTTATTTGTGATTCCATTTTGCCCTAGTAGATAAATTAAAAATTAAACCAATCCAGCCACTAAATAATGATGCTCCCTAGGGTGACATAGGCAAAGCCTTCCCATAATTAAGTAAATGCTAACAGCAGAACCTGCACTAAAAGTAGCCAAATGGTTTAGAAACATGGGACTTCCCTGCTCTGAAATAGAAAACCCTTCCATGAAACTTAAGACAACTACTTCCACCCCAACTCTATTTTTTGCAAGTTCCTCTCTGTGCATGTGTGTATACATAATGTGTTAGATGCATGGTTTCAGTGCAATACTTCTTTAAAAGAATCAGAATAAATTACCCCCAAGTAGCTGAGTAAGAACTTATCTTCTATTTATCACATGTAAGTTGCTCTGCCTTTAATTGCATGGGGTGTCCTGATTACCCTACTTTCAGAGACAGGAGGGAAGAAATTGAGTGCTACTATGCGTAACTGAAGGATACTTTTTATTTCTGAAAGAAGTAAGTCTGTTTCCATGTCTTGGCCACTGTGAACAATGCTGCGATGAACATGGGGGTATGTGTCTTTACATACCCAGGTTTTCAAGTTTTGGGGGTATATACCCAGTAGAGAGCTTGCTGGGTCATAAGGTAGTTCTATTCTTAATTTTTTAAGGAATCACCATACTTCTTCCATAATGGTTGTACTACTTTACACTCCCACAAACAGTGAATGAGGATTCCTTTTTCTCTGCAGCTGCTCCAACACTTGTTTACCTGTCCTGTTCATAATAGCTAATCTAACAGGTGTGAGGTGGTATCTCATTGTAGTTTTGATTTCCATTTCTCTAATACCTAGTGAAGATGAGCATCTTTTCATATATCTGTTGACATTTGTATATTTTCTTGGGAGAAATGTGTGTTCATGCCCTCTTCCATTTTTTTATTGGATTGTTTGTTGCTGAATTTTGTGAGTTCTTTATATATTTTTAATATTAGCCCCTTATCTGAGCCCCTTTTGTTTAAAAATATCTCCCATTTAGTTGGATATTTGTTTTATTGACAGTTTCTTTTGCTGTGCAGAAGCTTCTTAATTTGATGTAGTCCCATTCATTTATCTTTGCCTTTACTTCCCTTGCCTTTGGAGTCAAATTCATAAAATATTTTCTTTAGCCAAGGTCCATGAGTTTAGTACCTATGTTTTCTTCTATGTAATTTATTCTTTCAGATATTATATTTAGGTCTTTGATCCATTTTGAATTAATTTTTGTGCAAAGAGATAAACTGTAGTCAAGTTTATTCTTTTGCATCTGGCTTTCCAGTTTTCCCAGCACCATTTATTAAAGAGGCTTTCTTTTCTCCATTGTGTGTTTTTAGCTGCTTTATCAAAGATGATTTGACCATATATATGTGGTTTTATTTCTGGGCTCTCTATTCTGTTCCATTGGTCTGTGTGTCCATCTTTCTGCCAGTACCATACTATTTTGATTATTGTGGCTCTGTAGTATAGTTTGAAGTCAGGTATTGCAATGTCTCCTGCTTTGAGGTTTGTTTTTTTTTTAGGATTACTTTGGTTATTTGAGGTTTTTTGTGGTTCTATATAAACTTGATAATTTTTTGTTCCATTTCTTTAAAAAATGACATTAGAATTTTGATGAGAATTGCATTTAATTTGCATATTTTGTTGGGTAATATGGCCATTTTAACTATATTTATTGTTCCTATTTATAAACAAGGAATACTTTTCCATTTCATTGTATCTTTTTCAATCTCCTTTAATAATGCTTTATAATTTTCAGTATATAGGTCCTTTACATTCTTTGTTATGTTTATTCCTAAGTATTTTTGTTGTTGTTCTTGCAATTGTAAAAGGGATTATTTTTTTGAGTTCTTTTTCTGAGGTTTCATTGTTGGCATATAAGAAAGCAATAAACTTCTGTATATTAATTTTGTATTCTGTGACCTTACTGTATTGGTTTATTGCTGAAATACCCTTCAATAGAGAATTGGATAAAGAAGATGTGGTACATATATACAATGGAATACTACTCAGCCATGAGAAATGATGATATAGTATCATTTACGACAACATGAATGGACCTTGATAACATTATACTGAGTGAAATAAGTAAATCAGGAAAAGCTAAGAACTGTGATTCCATACATAGGTGGGATAAAAAATTGAGACTTATAGACATAGATAAAAGTTCAGTGGTTAGGGGGGAAGGGAAGGGTGGAGAAGGAGGGGGATGGGGAAGGAGAGGGGCTTAAAAAGAAACAAAATACAAGGTGACAGAAGATGATTTGACTTTGGGTGATGAATATACAGCATAATCAACTGTCCAAATGATGTGGAGATGTTTTCTTCAAATCTATGTACTCTGGTTGACCAATGTCACCCTGTTAAATTTAATTATCTAAATAAAAAGTAAATAATATCTAAAAAAAAATTTTTTCAAATAAATAAATAAATAAGGAAGAAGTCAAGATGAGCCAAACTTCATTCTTTTGCTGTAAGGAATGCAACTTCTTGTTAGCAAAAAAGAAATAAAAAACTAGATCATAAGTTGCTCAGAGATATCTGGCTAGTAAGTGTAGAAAAAATTGATTTAAAGCTTGTAGATTGTCATTTATTCTCTCATTAAAAGGACCTCTATTATTTTCTGTTGCCATTATTCTGCTTGAATGCAAAAAAACTAAGGTGAAAATCAAAAGAAATAAATGTTAATCAGTGGATAGAGCATTGGACTGGGATGTGGAGGAACCAGGTTCGAGATCCCAACGTCACCAGCTTGAATGAGAACTCATCTGGTTTGAGCAAGGCTCACCAGCTTGAGCCCAAGGTCGCTGGCTTGAGCAAGGGGTCACTCAGTCTGCTGTAGACCCCAGTCAAAGCACATATATATGAGAAAGCAATCAGTGAATGACTAAGGAGCCATAACGAAGAATTGATGTTTCTCATCTCTCTCCCTTCCTGTCTGTCTGTCCCTATCTGTCCCTCTCTCTAACTCTCTCTGTCTCTCCCACAAGAAAAAAAAAATTTTAGAACCTGTTTATCAATTAAAAAGTCAAATTAGTCTATTGGAGTATTGCCTGGGATTCCATTTGTCAGTTTGAGGAGAACTGACATCTTAACAATATGCATCCTCTGGCCCATTAGTATGGCATCTCACTTATGTCTTTTTTCCCCCTATCTCTTGTCATTAGTATGTCATTTTCAGTGTACATAACTTCCACATTATTGCTAGATATATGCTTAAGTACTTCATGTGTTACATGCATCAAGTTGGCTCTGACTCCTGGAAATTCTATGAATGAATGATGTCTACAATGTCCTGTCCTGAATGCCCCTGCTCAGCTCCTGTGGATTCATACATGTGACTTCTTTTATGAAGTCAACCCATCTCATATTTTATCTTTAAAATAAATTTTGTATTTTATGCTATTATAAGTGGCAATGTTTTCTGAATTTTTTTTTTTTTTTTTGTATTTTTCTGAAGCTGGAAACGGGAAGAGACAGTCAGACAGACTCCCGCATGCGCCCGACCAGGATCCACCCGGCACGCCCACCAGGGGCGACGCTCTGCCCACCAGGGGGCGATGCTCTGCCCCTCTGGGGCGTCGCTCTGTTGCGACCAGAGCCACTCTAGCGCCTGGGGCAGAGGCCAAGGAGCCATCCCCAGCGCCCGGGCCATCTTTGCTCCACTGGAGCCTTGGCTGCGGGAGGGGAAAAGAGAGACAGAGAGGAAGGAGGGGATGGGGGTGGAGAAGCAGATGGGCGCTTCTCCTATGTGCCCTGGCCGGGAATTGAACCTGGGTCCCCCGCACGCCAGGCCGACGCTCTACCACTGAGCCAATCGGCCAGGGCTTGTTTTCTGAATTTTAATTTCTGATTTAGTGACCAGTTTATAGAACTACAGATTGTATTAGGGTATCGATTTTATGCTCTCCAGTGTTACCAGACTTACTCATTAGGTTAAGTAGCTTCTTGGTAGATTCCATCAGATTCCATCACACGGTCTACATAACAATCATGTCATCTGTGAATAAAAACATTTTTACCTCCTCCTTTATAATTTATTAGCTTTCTTTCTTTTCCTTGCCTTTTGCATTAGCTAGAAACTATAGATCAAGACTAAATATAAGAAGAGTGAAAATGATTGTATTGTTCCTTAACCTAGAGGAAAAACCTTGTTTCACCATTATGTCAGCTGCAGGTTTTCCTTATTTGCCCATTAGCATATTGAAGACACTCTCCTCTATGCCTAGTTTAGTGAGAATTTTTATCACGATTAAATTTGGATTTTTAAAACTACTTTTATGCATCTATTTAAATAATGATATTGTTTTTAGTTGATTAAAAAATTATATTGAACCCTGGTCAGTAGCTCAGTGGATGGAGCATCATCCCAGCATATAGACTTCTCGGGTTTGATTCCCAGTCAGGCACACAGAAGAAGCAACAATCTGCTTCTCCCCTCTCCCTCTCCCTTTTCTTTCATTCTTCCCCTTTCACAGCCAGTGGTTTGATTGGTTCAATTATGGATCAGGGTGCTAACAATAGCTCCCTTGGAGCACAACAGCCACAGGCACAAAAAATATCTCAGTACTCAAGAATTGGCCCCAGATGGGGTTGCTATTTGGATCCTGGTTGGAGCACATCTGGGAGTCTGCCTCACTATTTCCCTTCCTCTCACCTAAAAATAATAAAATAAAGTAGTAAAATAATAAAATAAAATTATATTGATTGATATTAGATGTTAAACCAACACTGTATTTTTTGGATAAGCTGTGTTTAGTAATGGTGTATCATCCTTTTCATAAATTGTTAGGTTTCATTTATTTAAAATTTTTTTAGAATTTTTGCATCTATACTAATAAAAGATAATGTATAATTTCCTCTCTTGTAATGTCTCTGTCTGGTTTTGGCATCTAGATAATAATATTATAGTTGAATAACTTGGGAAGTAATTCTCCCAAATTTTATGGAAGAGTTTGTTTAAAATTGCAATATTACATCTTTAAATGTTTGGTAGAACTTGCTAGTTAAGCCATGAAGGCCTGGAGTTTTCTTGTGGAGAAAATTAAAACTACAAATTCAATCTATTTAAAAAGTATAGGGCTATTCAAGTTATCTACTTCTGTTTGAGTGAGTTTGGGCAGTTTGTGTCTTCCAAGGAGTTTGTCTATTTCATATAAGATGTTGAGTTTATTCGTATAAAGTTATCTATTTGATATTTGTAGAATCTCTGATCATATAATTTCTTTTATTCTTGATATAGGTAATCTGTATCTTTTCCCTTTTTTTCTTAATCACTAAGACTAGAGATATATCAATTTTATTGGTCTTCTCAAAGAACCAGGTTTTGCTTTAATTTATTTTTCTCTCCTATCTTTCTCTTTCCTAATTTAAAATAATTCTCTTTCTCCCACTAACTTTGGGCTTAAATTTGCCCTTCTTATTTTCTAGTTTTTTAAATGGTAGCATTTAATTTTGATATGATATATTTTTATTTTTATTCAATTTAAAATAATTTCTAATCACATCTTTTATTTATTTTTTGACCCATAAATTATTTAGAAGTCTGTTGTTTCATTTCCACATATTTGGTCATTTTTCAGATAATTTTCTAAATATACTGAGACTTGCTTTGTGATCCCAAATATGGTCTATTTTGGTAAATGTTCTCTGTGCACCTGAAAAGAATGCTTATTCTGATCTTTTTTTGGGCGAGTATTCTATAAATATCAACTAGGTCTACTGGTTGATAATATTTTTCAAGTCTTCCATATTCTTTTTGACTTTCTATGTCAGCTATTGAGAGAAAATACTGAAATCTTTATTTATAATTGTAAATTTATTTATTTCTTCTTGTACTTCTTTCAGTTGTTCCACTGATTTGCATTGTTTTCAGAGAAATTTGCTGTCATCCTAATCATTTTTCCTTTCTATGTAACATGTTTTGTTTTTCCTGCCTTCTTTTAGGTTTTTCTCTTTATCACTAGTGTTTGCTGTGATGTATATTGGCATAGTTTTCTTCATATTTCTGTGCTTAGGATTGATGGTGCTATACATTTACAGTTTTCATCAAATTTGGCAACTTTTTAGTTATTATTTACTCAAGTATTAGTTGTGCTTTTTCCCCTTAAGAGGTTACAATTATAGATATATTAAGATGTTTGAAATAACCCCATAGCTCAATGATATTCTACTTAATTATTTTGTACTTTTTACTCCTGTGTTATATTTGAATAGTTTCTATTGCTATATATTCAGTAACCTTTTCTCTTAACTTAATAAGAAGTTAAGTTGCAAGTTAATTCTACTGAGTGAACTTTTTTTTTTTATCTTAGAAATTGTAGTTTTCTTATCTGGTAATTCAATTTTTAATTATCTTAAGTGTCATTAACTATTAATTCTGGGTTACTTTTAGACAATTAATTTTTTTCCTCATTATTGGTAGTATTATCTGTTGTGGATTGTAAATGGCAAAATGCCATTATAGATTCAAGGCTTAGCAAAAGGCTAAGTTCTCTCCCCTTCACCTCCATATTGGCTATGAAGCTGAGTATTTGCACCCACTTCACTTGCTTCCTTAAGTTGCTGGAAGCAATTTACATGCCCTTCCTCTTACTCTTTGTTTGTTCAGATGTTGGTTGATTTCACTTATGCATGGTAGGGGGATTCCTGTTTATGTGTTTGGAGAGTTCCTGTTTTAGCCACAGATGTGTAACTTTGTATCAAGGACTTCCTTGATTTGCATATGGCTATATAATAAAGCAAACTGAGGTATGGGGCACTTGGATACTGCCATTAGCATTGAAGAGTCCTCCCGATCCCATCCTTTTTTCTTTAATAAGTCTGTTTTCTTAATTCCGCACAGTTCTTACTCAAAACCCAGAATTAGGAGCCCCGCTGGTCCGCAGCAATTAGCCTGTTCTTTTTGCATGTCTGGTAATCTCTGAATGATGCCAGGCATTATTTATTTTACCATGTCAGTTACTGGATATTTTTGTTTTCTTGTATTAAACTTTGTTCTGGGATGCAATGAAGTTAATTGGAAATAGTTTGATACTTCTAAGTCTTGCTTTTAAGATGTGCTAGGTAATATTGGAATGATGCTTAGTTTAAAATTAGTTATTCCTCACTAGTAAAACAAGACAGCTTCTGAGTTCTCTACCCAATGTTCACAAATTCTGAGTTTCCAGCCTAAGCAGTAGTTACCACTGCAGCCCTGTGTGAATGCCAACCACTTTTCTCTCTGATGTTCTTAAATGGTTCTCCCTCAGCCTCAAATACTTTCCTCACACCCATGCACAATCAGTACTTTGCTAAATATTCAAATGGAACTCTCCCCAGATCTCTAAACTCCCTCTTCCCCATGTAGTCCTCTCTCCTCTGGCATACTGTCTCCTGAACAACGCCTTTTTGATTTCCTCATTTCCTAGTTCCATCCCTCTAACTTGGGGCAGGGGTGAGTGGGGTCCAATAAACTTTACCTGGGCCCCTCCTACCTATACTATAGCTTGACAACTCTCTCAAGGCAGTGGGCTGAGGCAATCATTGCACTCACATCATTAGTTTCTCTTCTTTCAAGGGTCATCATCCATCTTTGCCTGATGCTATGTTTCTCATATATTTCATCTTATTCTCTAGTTGTTGCTTCACAGGGAAATGTAAATGCAGCCTCTGTTAACTCCATTTTGCTTGAAATCAGAAGTTGCAAATGTATATTTATTTGTTAAAGCTTTCAAATTTGTTTTTTAAATTACATATATAAATTTAGATATCTTGTTATCCACAAGGAGATATATACTGTCTCCAGTTATGTAAAAAATTTCTTATAGGAAACTATACTTAATTCAATGCTGTGTAAGGAACCCTTTATGAAAATTATCTGACACTCCTCCCAACAACTTCATTCTTTAATGAAACTAAAAAAAAAAATATTCATTCAACATTTACTGTCTTCTTAGGCTGAGTTTTTCACTAAAGATTGGAGAGAACAAAACCAGACAAAGGACCTGCTCCCCATGGGACCCTATCTTTTGAGTTCAGGAGAACAAAAGAATTGCAAGAACACACTATGACACAGTTTTAACCGTTTCCTATCAACTACATCTTTCCTTAGAACCTTTCAGTATTCTCTTATGAAGAAGAAAGTAAAGTAGCCTTCCACATTTAATACACCATTAGCTGAGAATTTGAAACATTCTCACATATTTTTACTATAAAAAAAGAAAAATTTGTCATGAGAAAGAACAAGCTAGGAAAATTTTAAGGCAAGAAAATGACTGAAACCTCTAGATTTTCTA
The DNA here is from genome assembly GCF_036850765.1 of Saccopteryx bilineata. NCBI lineage: Eukaryota > Metazoa > Chordata > Mammalia > Chiroptera > Emballonuridae > Saccopteryx > Saccopteryx bilineata. Next base: position 179,140,690 of record NC_089491.1, on the reverse strand, counting down.
TATTTTCAAGACTCAGCATGTGAACAAAAGAGAAAAAGAAAAACTCATCTCACCTAGGTAAGGAAGCATGTAAGCAAAGGGTATCACCTCTTTCTTTCAGGAAAGTAGAATTTCAAAGCTTTATAATTTGAGAGGGAGAGGTAGGGAATGAGAATATGGTCAATTGATACCACTGAAGTTAATTGACAATTTGGGAAGGTGTAGATGAGAAAATTCATTTCTACTGCTTTTTCTGGTATTTGTTTCTTTCTGTTTTCTTTTTATCATAAATTTCATTTGGGATTCTAAGATATTACAAGTAACTTGTATAATGAATAAGACAATGTTAGCTAATAATTCTATTTTTTTCTCTTTTTTTATATACACACAAAATTTTTGCTAATATTTTAATTTAATACTTGGAATTACAATAATCAGATACATTATTTAATTCTTAAAATGAGAGACTGTTCATATGAAAATTTTCTATTAATTTTAAGAAACATAAGTTTAAAACTTTGCAACATCATTTGGATATATCCTCAAATTTAATGTTTTTTGTTTTCTTAAGGGTAAAACAGGGCATTTTCAATGAGTGGTATGTTGGAATCATAAATGGTGTCAGTAACACCACTAACTTGGCCCTAGAGATAAACCAGCAGCAGCAGCTGCACTGTTTGATATTGGAGCACAGGGCATCAAAAGACACAAGCATCATGCTTGATTTGTTTAGAAAACATCTCACTTGTTTTGAGCTCAATTAGAAAATGAACTTGACATATTAAACCCAATCTAAATCATTTGAACTTCCTTCTATCCATGCCTCAGCTCTCATATAAAAGATAAAGATTTCAATCAGAATAAATATATCATCAGAATGTATGTAAATTACTAAGTAAAATCAATATAAACCCAAGAGCAGTGTCTATGACCCATGTCCAATAATGTAAAACTTCTAGAAGTGGTTTAAATGTGCAGGACTCCTCAACAGTGGGTACCAATATGTTTTGGAAATAGGGTGCATGACCAATGATTTTAGATAAAATAGACTCATAACCAAGCTATCTCATTAGTTTCAATTTAGTTAACTAATTTGCCTAAAGTAATAATTAAAACATTGGTAGTACTCTCACTCCAAACAACAAACACTCACCCTAATGTTCCTTCATTCTGGAGAAGGGGATGCCAGAGACAAATACAAGTGCGTTTATAAACAAGGACTTGTCATCCTACTACCTAGATTGACAATGACAGTCAAAAGCAAGCAATCTGGAGATACATACATATGCCAAATGAGAAAACTTTTCTTCATGGTGTTTAATAATGTTGCCTTATATTTGAAAATTATTAGGCTGAACAGAAATGGAAATATGCTAATACTCATTTTCAATAATTTTTTAAATTCCTCCTTTCAATTTATCAAAGGTTTACCTCATTTCTTTCCTCAAAATCCTCTCAGCTTCAGAAGACCTTTTCCACAATAGAAACCAAACTCTTCCTATCTCATTGTCCTTCATTAAAGTACTTGTTAAAGTGAACTTTTTATTAGCATTAGTTTGTTTGAACTATATCCTAAATGGACTGCAAATCATCTTTGACATTTCTAACACAGAGCCTCACCCATAAGTGACTAATAAACATTTGTGTAATTGAATGAATTAGGAACCAAAAATTATGTATCGGTGGAGAGAAATGTGTTGTAGAATTGGTCACCTGAAACCTGTATGATTATGTTAATCAGCATCACACCAATAAAGTTTAAAACAAAAAAAAACAGAAGAACAAAATTATATATTTTATTATTTTAAAATATTGAGTATTTGACTGCCACAACAGAAAAAAAGGGGATAATTGAGGTAATATTTTGAGATCATTCCAAGATCAAAGATAAGGGTTTTATAATATGAGTATGTTATAATTTTCATTATTCCATAATCTTAATTAAAAATTTCTAAACTACCTTTCACTTCTATGAAATTTCCTTGCTTTGAAAGCACTTATCAGCCCTCACTCAATGGATAAAGCTTTGGCCTGGTATGCGAATGTCCTGGTTCCTTCTGTGGTCAGGGCACACATGAGAAGTGACCATCCACTTCTCTTTTCCTCCCTTTCCCTTCTCTCCCTCATCCCCTCCCACAGTCAGTGGTTTGATTGGTTCCAGTGTTGTCCATTGGGCACTGATGATAGCTCCATTGGAGCTGGGATTGCTGGGTGGATCTCAGATAGGGTGCATGCTGAAGTCTATCTCTCTATCTCCCCTCTTCTCATTTTTAAAAAAAAGCACTTTACTTTTTTTTAGCAAACTCATGCCTTTATTCTTTTCAGTAATAATTTTATAAATCTGCATATTATAGTATTGCTATAGACTAAATATTTGTGTGCCCCCAAAATTCGTATGTTGAAATACAATTTCCAATGTCATGGTATTTCAACATGGGGACTTTGGGAGGTGATTAGGTCACAAGGACACAACTCTTATGAATGTAATTAGTACCCTTATAAAGGAGACCCAAAAAGTTCCGTCACCTCTCCTCCCATGTGAAGACACAGCCAGAAAGACAGCTGTCTATGAACCAGGAAGCAGGCCCTCATCAGACACAAAATCTTCCAGAGCCTTAATCTTAACCTCCCAGCTTCCAGAATGTCAGAAATAGGTTATCTATTACCTAAGTGCCCAGTATGTTTGTTATAGCAGCCCAAATAGACTAGGACAATTTTATAAAATATTTGCATCACCCTTTCTAAATCTTTAATATCTTGAATTTTTAATTGCAATTATTTATTAAACATTTAATATGTTCTAACAGAAGTGATATATGGAACATGTAACTTCTATGTGAGTTAGAGACGGATCATGAGACTCAAACACGAGAAGTCAAGCACCCCAGGCGCATAAGCTTGTAAAAGCCCATCTGGCTTCTTTTTTTATTATTAATTTTAGTTTATTGTGTTAACATGGATTCAAGTGTCCTACTCAATATAACACATTCATTTCCCACCCACGTGTCCCCCATTCCACTTCCTTTATCCCTCTCCCCTTAATTCCCTCCCCTCTTCCCTCTAGGATTTGCTGTCCCATTATGTGTACCTCTGTGTTATGTATATATAGTTTCACTAATCCCTTCACCTTCTCTGATCCCATCCCCTCACCCCCTTCTCTCTGACAGCTGTCCCTCTCTCTGCTCCCTGTAACCCCACCTCAGCCTCTATTCTGTTCCTCAGTTCACTTTGTTCATTAGATTCTACATATAAGTGAGATCATATGATATTTGTTTTTTTCTGCCTGGCTTATTTCACATAGCATAATAATCTCCAAGTCCATCCATGCCACCGCAAAAGGTAAGATTTCCTTCTTTTTCACAGCTATGTAGTATTCCATTGTGTATATGTACCACTGCTTTTTAATCCATTCATCTGTTGACTGACACTTGGGCTGTTATTAGATCTTGGCTATTGTGAACTATGCTGCCATAAACATGGGGGTGCATATTTTCTTTTGAATCAGTGATTTGGTATTCTTAGGATATATTCCTAAAAGTAGGAAAGCTGGGTCAAAAGGCAGTTCTATTTTTAATTTTTTGAGGAATCTCCATACTGTGTTTCCACAGTGGCTGCACAAGTTTGCATTCCCACTAGCAGCGCAGGAAAGTTCTCTTTTCTCCACATCCTCACCAGTACTTGTTGTGTGTTGATTTGTAAATGAGCACCATTCTGACAGGTGTGAGGAGATATCTCATTGTGGTTTTAATTTGCATTTCTCTGATGATTAGTAATCCTGAACATTTTTTCATATGCCTATTGGCCATCTGTATGTCCTCTTTGGTGAAGTGTCTATTCAGTTCCTTTGCCCATTTTTTAATTGGATTGTTTACCTTCCTGGTGCTGAGTTTTAGAAGTTCTTTATAAATTTTGGTTATGAACCCCTTATCAGATATATTGGCAAATATGTTCTCCCATTCTGTGGGTTGCCTGTTTATTTTTTTAATGGTATCTTTTGCTGTACAAAAAACTTTTTCATTTATATAGTCCCATTTGTTTATTTTGTCCTTTATTTCACTTGCCCATGGAGATAAATTGGCAAAAATATTGCTACAAGAGACATCAGAGAGTTTACTGCCTATGTTTTCTTCCAAAATGTTTATTATTTCATGACTTACATTTAAGTTTTTTATTCATTTTAAGTTTATTTTTATGAATAGTGTAAGTTGGTGGCCTAGTTTCATAAATATCAATTGACCATAAAGGCATGGATTTAATTTTGGGTTCTCTGTTCTGTTCCATTAATCTGTATGTCTGTTCTTATGCTAATACCAAGTTGTTTTGATTACAATGGCCTTATAGAATAACTTGATATCAGGAAAAGTGATACCTCCCACTTTATTCTTCATTTTCAAGATTGTTGAGGCTATTCATGTTCTTTTTTGGTTTCGTATAAATTTTTGGAGTATAAATTTTTGGAGTATTACTCATTAAATTTTAAGTAGATGAGACTTAACTTTACATTTCTATGAAGTTTATAGAACTCTCCCATCGTAATTTTTTCTATTTTTACCAAATCACAAAGAAATGTAACACTTTTAAATATTTATGCTATTTAATTGAATATTTTGTTGTGAAGATACAATTTCAATAAACTTTGACCATATTTCTTTCCAATAAAGGTATCTTTCTAAATCTTAAGGGGATATTTTCATGTTGAAGTTATTATTAACTTTATTCTTAACCATAGATTGTATGTAAAATGCTTGCACAAATTTATGTTGAGGAACAGAGACCTGTCCCCCACCAATGTTTTTAGTTATTAGATGAGCCAGAGTTTTAAATAAACATGTATTAATATGTCTTGAGACATTGTCCAAAGTTCAAGATAATCTTATCTCTGTACAATTGAAGGAGTGACTGTTCTTTATCAACAAATGCCACCACATTTTGTTCTGCAAAGAACTCATCCTTGGCAATACATGGAAATGGCATTTTTTTTTTTTTTTTGGTGTGTGTATGTGGTGAAGGGGATAGGAAGTAAAATACTGAAGGAGGAAAAGACTGAATAAAGTAGAATACCAGTTTACCTTTGAAATTTGAATCCCAAGTCATTCTGGGAGTTAATAGAAAACCCAAAATCTTTATCAGTACACAATGCATAGTAAGTAGTAGTAATACAGACTATTCAGAGTGCTCAGTGAATATTAATAATGACTAAGTCTTGTCATTATTAAGCTACAGAGCTAGATCTTTCTACTGAAAACTGTCAGTGTCATTCAGGAGAGCCTTGAGGAGAATTTGAACTTAGTGACCACAAAGACCAGGCAATCCTTAGGTATAGGTGAAATTCAAAGTTTTACTGCTTTGAATTACTCTACAGACATTTGTCTGTTTAGTATAGTCCTAACCTAAGAATGTCCTCAACTAAAAGTAAATCAGAATTATCACACTACATTTTTCAGTCCACCCTCCTCTGAGCTTAATTATAAAGAAGTTTTTAAAAAACTTAAAGCCTGAAAAAGTTTGCTTCTCCTAAGCCATGCTCTGATTAATAATGTATATTAATTAACTGACCAAGACTCCTTTTTCCCTCAGACCAAATTTGATCCTGAATAACTGTAACCATTTAGAGTCTAATCACCTGCATATATGTTTTTCGGCCCTGCATTTGACTTTTTACTTCTGCTTAGAGTTCCCTTATTTTCCATGTCTACGTTATCATTATTGTAATACATGTTCCCACTGAAAGATGCTTCAAATCCTTGTAGATTAAGATGGTGAATAAGTAAGGAACTAAATAAGTACTTATGATCTGTCTCTTTAATACCTTGATTTACTTAATTTCTTTATCCTCTGTCCTGCCCCAAGGCATCTCCTCATCTGTAAATGGCTCCACTGTCCACTGAGATTTTAGGCCAAAAATCTAAGAATCATCTATAATTCTCTTTTCATCACCCTTCACATACAATTAATCATCTTCCTCTTTAATGCATCCTGTTTAACATTTTGGATTCCCTCCTCTAACCCTATCACTTTTGCCCTAGAATGCATTTGTGCCACCTCTCTAATGAATTACTACAAGAGCTTACTAAAAAGTCTTTATTCTTTCTCCTTTGCTTGGCTACATTCACTTTTTTTTAAGACTGTACATTTTTAGAGCAGTTTGATGTTCACAGAAATATTGAGAGGAAGATACAGAGGTATATGAACTGCCTCTCATATTATCAACATTTCCCATCAGAGAGGAACATTTGTTATAACTGATGAATCTGCATTAACATATCATTATCTGCCCTGGCCGGTTGGCTCAGCGGTAGAGCGTCGGCCTGGCGTGCGGGGGACCCGGGTTTGATTCCCGGCCAGGGCACATAGGAGAAGCGCCCATTTGCTTCTCCACCCCCACCCCTTCCTTCCTCTCTGTCTCTCTCTTCCCCTCCCACAGCCAAGGCTCCATTGGAGCAAAGATGGCCCGGGTGCTGGGGATGGCTCCTTGGCCTCTGCCCCAGGCACTAGAGTGGCTCTGGTCATGGCAGAGCGATGCCCCAGAGGGCAGAGCATCGCCCCCTGGTGGGCAGAGCGTCGCCCCTGGTGGGCGTGCCTGGTGGATCCCGGTCGGGCGCATGCGGGAGTCTGTCTGACTGTCTCTCCCCGTTTCCAGCTTCAGAAAAAATACAAAAAAAAAATAAATTAAAAAAAAAAACATATCATTATCACTCAGAGCCCATAGTTCACATTAGAGTTCACACTTGGTGTTGTATATTCTATAGGTTTAAACAAATGTATAATGACATGTATCTATCCACCACTATAATATCATACAGAGTATTTTCACAGTCTAAAAAACCTCTGTGTTCCACCTATTCATCCCTGCCTCCATTCCCAACTCCTGGCAACCACTGATCTTTTTACTTCTCCAGAGTATTACTATCCAAGAATGTCATACATTTGGAATCATACAGTATGTATCTTTTTAGATTGACTTCTCTCAGTGCAATACTCTATGTCTTTTCATGGCTTGATAGTTTGTTTTTGTTTTTAGCACAATACTATTTCATTGTCTAGATATAACACAGTTTATTCATTCACCTACTGAAGGACATCTTAGTTGCCTCCAAGCTTTGGCAATTATGAATACAGTCGCTATAAATATCTGTATGCAGGGTTTTTTGTGGACATAAGTTTTCAGCTTCTTTGCATAAATACCAAAGAGTGTGAGGGCTAGTATAGTATGAGTATGTTTAGTTTTGTATGAAACTGCCAAATTGTCTTCCAAAACAGCTGTACCAAAGTGACAGTCCCTGTTGCCTACATACAATTACATTTTCAATAGAATAATCTTTTAAAATATTAATCAGATATTTCTCTCTACTGTTTAACATCTTTTTGTTGGGGTTTAGCATACTTTAAATAAATTCAAAGCTTCTTTCTGGCCAAAAATGTACCATATAATCTGGCCACTGCCTGTGTCTGTCCCAAGCACAGTGAACCAAGCATGCAGGACATCCCTCCTCAGACACCCAAGCTTGTTCTCATTTTCCTATTTGTCGTTGCTTCTGGCAAGAACACTCTGCTCCATATTGTCTCATGGCTGCCTCCTTCTTTTTTCAAGTCTCACTAACATATCTCAAGTTCTGTTTTCTCAGGGACACTTTCCCTCACTACCACTCCCCATCAGCACCAACAGCAAACTAACATTGCCAACTCTCATTGCTTGCCAGCTCTTTCTTCAGTTTTACTTTCTTCATTATCCTTTTCCCATCTTTGTTTTATTATATTTGCTTATTACTTATTTATCTTCTGCATTCCAATATGAGTTTCCTGAAAATGAAGGCATTGTCTTTCATGAGTATTGCTTCATTACCACATTGAAAAACACAAATCGTAGGTGCTCAATAAATAAATATTCATTGAGTGAATGAATATTTGATGTTTCTTAAATGTAAAGCTCATCTATTTAAATTAGACCAGTAAGAAATAATAAAGATTAGTAAGACACCTGCCTTCTAAAAGCTAAAATCTTTTTGGAGGGACAAGGTCAATATATACAACACAAATAAAATTATAAGGGCAATCTACAGAGAGCAAACACTTTGCCACTGTAAATGAGTATGGCAAGTTCAATGAACAGTTGAGAAAGCAGCCTGTGTAAAACTTGTGCTGGACCTGAATTTTCTGCGTTGGAATGGTAGGCTGAAAAGTGTGTTTAGTCTTTAGGCTTCCTATCTTGCATAACAGGTAGAGAGATTACACATGTTAAAAACCTGACTCTGCTTTTATTTTCTGGATTAATTTCTCTGGTTTTTATTTTCTTTACTTATGAACCAAGAATAATGATAATATCTAACTCATTCACTCCACTTTCTGAGAGCATTAATCAGGCATTAGTCTAGAAATAGTTTAGTTCTGATTTAAAAAAACAGCATCCTATTCTCACTGAGTTTCTTTCCTAATAGGATATTTTTATAATAAACATATGTGCTTATTACATGAAATATGGCATGGAAGTTTTTAGCTCAGTCCCTGGTACCAAATAACCACTCAAAAATTATTATCATTTTATGAGATATTAGGAAATATTGTAGGTTTTAAAGCAGGAAAATAATGTGTTGAAAGCATCATTTTAGAAAGAATAACATAGTGAAGAAATAGAAATGATTAGAAAGAATTGAGATTAGAGGCAGGGAAAGTAGTTATAACTTTGGTAATTTATATGGTCTCCCATCATGCTACCAAAATAAGTATAATTCCAAAACCATAGTCTTGATTATACTGGGATTCTTAAATCTTCTTTAGGGTAATTCAGTTGCTCTGCTCTTGCCAGTAATGGATTCCAGCAATGAAACACATCCTTGTAGTATTCTTAGACTTATAAATAGATAATAAATATAGCAAAGACCATACTATATCTCAGCATTTTTTTATTTACTTAATAATCACAGGTGTTTAATATACTTCTCCCCAAATTAAATAATTTCTGATATCTGAGAGTTCAAATGTTAGTGAAGAAGGAATTATACAAGCATATCATAGCAAGTGGTGGACAATTTAATATAAAAGTTCAAAGGAAGAGCAAATGGCTATGAGAGAAGACTTCATGGAGGTGATAATAGGATAGTCAAGAATGAATACCAGTTTGCCAGTCATAAAAGAAACAAAAAATAATAACATTCTTTATTTATAATAATAGTAACATTTAGTGAGGGCTTACTGTGTGTCAGTTGCTGTTCTAAGTGTTTATAAGGATTAACTGATAGTCCTAACAATAAATCATAACATGGCAACTATGTTATTCCTGTTTTGTAGATGAGAAAACTAAAACCCAAAGTTATTAAGGATCTTCCTATGGGCACATAGCTATGAAGCAGTAAAAGATGTATTTGAACCCAAGGAATATAATTATACAGTTTGTTGTCATAATCACATCATGCTTTTTATAGTATATTGTATTTAATTAACCTCATATCTAATTCAGTGTCCATAATGAAAATACAAAAATTAAAAGAGAGAAATAAACAATTCTACTTATAATTCTTATCTATCCAGCCAGGTCCAATGGGAGTGGTCCTCCAAACACTGATTTCCCACATGCTGTGAGAGCAGAGGTTATAATCCCCTTACCTCTCTCTTGGTCATGGAACAGAAACATAAAAGACTTTTGTGCCACAATCAATTAGATTTGGAACAAGATACCCATCACTGGAAATCACCTGCTACTTCATCTATCAAAGCCACCAAAAGCGTTGGTGACTTGAAAAAGCAAGTCAGGCAAATAAATACTGCAAGAATTTTGGATATGCCCAGTTTTATCAATAGTTTTCTTTTTCACAGTGGTACAAAGCAGTAGCTATAAACTCAAAATCATTCACAGCAATGTAGCCCGACTGAGTATTGGAATGTCAGAAATGAGAAGGGGATTTCAGGCAAATTGAATATTTTGGTTTTATTGGGAAAGTAAACTCTCTAACAATCAAGGAATAAAAGCAATCTTTCAGACTAGTAGAATATAATTTCTATATTGTTTTTTTTAAGAGTGCTTCTTTATGGTTTTTCCAAGAGGGAATCAAAAAAATAAACATATAAAAAGGAAAATATTTACAGCTAAAGCCAATACAGGAACTTTCTTAATATTGCACAAAACACCTGGAATATAATCCAGTAACTAAACTAATTTTTAGACCTATTCTAATGTGAGTCTCTACTATATAATTTGCTGATTTTAGACAAAAATAATCAACTAAACGTAATCTCCAAAATTAACAAAACCTTGACTATTTTTATCACTTGCATTTTCATGTAAAATGTAACATCTGTATAAATGGGCCACTTTATATTTCCGTGTTTGTTTTAAGACAGTATGTATAGTGGTTTCAAGGACAGATTTTAGAGGTACAGGGCTTGCAATTGAATCTTAGCTCCTCCATTGGCTAGTCATATGCCTTTGAGTTAGTCACTTAGCCATCATGTGCTTTAGATTTTCCTTCTGTATATTGTTGAAAGTATCCATATGTACCACACTGAGGTGTTGTGAAGATTAAATGAGTGAACACACGTAAAGCTTAGAGAACAGAGCTTGGCACATAGTGATTCTCAGTGAATGTCTCCTATCACTTACTTGTTAATGTGGTGTTTACACCTTATATCATTTGATCTTCAAATTAACCAAGGTAGTTTAGTAGGACATGTACACACAGTCCTATTTGCTTTTTATGCACACTACACCCTTGTAGTTTATTTTATGTTTGTGTTTGTGTTAAAATTTTGATTATACAGATGCCCTGTATCCTTATTATGAATTTGGTAATTCCTTACTAGGAAATATCAGGAAAACAAAAAATACAGAAATAAGAAATTCAGGTAGAAATCACAGGTTCTGCCTGTACTACTATTCTGTGGTTGAGAAAATATAGTCCCTATGAGTCTACCTATTTTGCTTATAATACTGCCCCTTTTAGTTCTAAAGAGTTAAAAATAACTTGCTCACCAGTATAAATATTTATTTATAAAAAGTACCTATGTTTCATTTATTTGTATTATTTGGAATAGTCAATGGCCACAAACACTGTTGGAGTGAGAGGGTGCCCCTTGTCCCTTTCCCAGGTCCACTGGTCAGCTGGGGATCAGCTTCCAGTCTGCTCCCAGCCTGGAATCCCAGCAGAACCACCACCTGAGCTCGGCCCCTGCGGCTGCTTCCTCTGGCGCTGGACCACTGCCAGCGCCCTTTTCATCACCCTGATTCAGAGCTCAAACCTCCAAAGGATTCCACACCACTATTTGTTCTGACAAGGAAAATAATCCTATTTGTCATGAACAAATTGAAGAGTATTAATAAGAACATAACCAAAATGTTGAGGGAACTTAAAAACATTCTGAGGAAAGCCCAGATAAAGACACTGGGTTTCTTAGTGGAAAACTGAGGGACCAGGTGTATCTGATCACTGACTCGGAATATGTGAAAGGCAGAATGGGCGGCAGGAATGAGACTTTCTCTTGTGTTACTCCCACATGGAGACCTAGGGCTGTGGCTAAAATCAAGGCAGATAGATTTAGACTTAAGATATGGCTGGACTTACTGAGAGTCAGATGGTGAAATAGGTTTTTTGTGTGGTTCTTTCTTTTAATGTTTATTTTATTGATTTTTTTGGGGGGGAGAGGTAGATACAGGAACATCAATCTGTCCCCGTGTGTGCCCTGACCAGGTACTGAACCGACAACTTCTCTGCTTTGGGTCAACGCTCTAACCAACTGAGCCATCTGGCCAAGGAAGGCTCTTTTGTGTGGTCTGGGAGCCCCATCCTGGAGCTCTCCCAGCATGTGCTAGGAAGGTGTCAGAGATTCTCTCAAGTACACTCCAAAACTAGCTATGCTGACTGTCTTTCAAATCTCAAAGTGGGAACATATGACTACAAACCCATGGAATATAAGTAAAGGAAAAACTGATACTCACATAAATGGTTTCTATGGGACCAAAAGGAAGCTTTCCAATAGCAAGATGTATTTTTCACACATCTAAAATTGAAAATGTAATAGGCTATTAAATGTGCAGATATAAGGTCACTGTACTAAATATTTTACATACTCCTATGAATTAGATTGGATCTCCCATAAAGCTATATTGACATCCTAATCCCCAGTACCTGTGTATATGACCTTATTTGGAAATGAGGCCTCTATAGTTATATTCAAGTTAATATGAGGTCATCCAGGATTAGGGCTGTAAATCCAAAGACCAGTGTACTTAAAAGGAGAGAAAGATTTGAGACATACAGATACAGAGGGAAGGCCATGTACAGAGGCAAAAATTGATGTTACACAACCACAAGCCAAGGAATGTCAAGGTTTGCTGGTGACCACCAGAAGAGTCAGGGGAAGGTTCTTCCCCTAGAGCCTTCGAAGAACATGTCCCTGCCAGCTCCTTGATTTTGGACTTCTATCCTCTAGAACTGTGAGAGAATGAATCTCTATTGATTTAAGCCATGTAGTTTGTGGTAATTTGTCATGGCAACCCTAAGATACTAATATTTATGCTTAATTAGATTTATTTATTATTGAAATGCTATGAAAAGTATTATAATCTTTAAGATTGGATAAAAAACTATAACTGGAGAGATTAGAAAATTTGGTCAGTCATTTACTAGAAAATAGCAAAACAGAAGTCCATTTAGATTTGTATTTCTCTGAGTCCCGGTTCCTGTTCCACGCTACTTCCTACGACACACACTCACCCGGAGAACATCACACACCTTACTGTCAGGGCACAGATGTTCTCTGACTTATACAACAGAGCCTCAGTCTCCACTTAACATTTTTACCCATCCCAGAGGAGCCCAGTTTGGGGCCATCATCTATCATCAGACAGAAGTTCCTTCAGTACCTGACTTGGGTGGGAGAGGTACGGACCCGGAATAAAAGTGCAGTGTGCAGGGTCCGTGGCATCCCTTTCTACCAAGCAGGTACTGGTGTCACATCCTCCCTCTCGTCTCATATTTAACAGGATATAAGATATTTAATATGCTGAATTTTAACTTATTGGAAAGAAAATATAATCAAAACGGTCTGACGGTCTGTGCTGAAAACTTTCAACAGAAAAATAAAAGATTATGCAAATAAATATTTTTTATTTTTACCTTAAAGATTCAGATAACAATGCTTGGAGGACAGCTTGAAGTCATTGTGGTTTCTATCTTGGTCAAAGAGCTGATCTAAAAGTGTCATAAGGCCTGACCTGTGGTGGCGCAGTGGATAAAGCGTTGACCTGGAAATGCTGAGGTCGCCGGTTCGAAACCCTGGGCTTGCCTGGTCAAGGCACATATGGGAGTTGATGCTTCTAGCTCCCCTCCCTTCTCTCTTTCTGTCTCTCTCTCCTCTCTCTCCCTCTCTGTCTCTCTCTCCTCTCTAAAAATGAATAAAGAAAAATTAAAAAAATAAATAAATAAAATAAAAGTGTCATAAGCCTTTGTTATATCTTTAAACAGATTTTTTAAAGCTATATGTAAGGAAAATAACAAAGAGAAGTAAAATTGTGGATGAGCTCCAAGGAGCTCTGATGAAGGCTGATGTCCTGCCTCTCACACATCTGGTTATCTGGATGCTTGTCTGCTCCTTTGCGAGAGAAGGAGCTTTTGGCATCAGACATTTCTTGGCTGGTAGTGAGCAGCTGCCAGGCAAGCCTTCAAGTGGTTACCTGCCTCCCTTGAGTGAACCTTTTAAAATATTTATATCTATATGCTAATAAAAACAAACAGAACCATGTGCCCTGGTACTTTTTAAAGTTATGGAAATATTGTGTAATTCTCCTCAGGGAAATGCTTAATTTCACCTTTGAGAAAACAATGCTTCATTGTAGTCATGCTAAAGGAATGTCCAGATAGAGACATATGAAAATCAGATGTGTATATAATAGTACAATAGTAATGTAGTCTCACATCTCTAGAATCCAGTTGTGAGTATAGATGTATGTGGAAAAGGTCACTCACCTCCACAAGAACCCTTTCAACTCTCAGGATAAAGCAGGGCAGTTTGCTTCAAAGGGGAAGCCCCTAAGCTAGAGGTGTCTTACCCTGAGATTTGAGTCACCTATCATTTATTGAGTAGATACTTGGTGGCTTGAAGCAATTGGGGTTATAATGGTGATCAAACAGTAAGGCAAGTGGTGTGGTGAATGAAAAAACATTCGCTTTAGAGTTAAGTTCGAAATCCCAACTTTGATATTCATAAGCTGTGTTGTCTTGGCAACTCAACCTCTCTGCATGTCAGTTTTCTCATCTGCACACTCAATCATCACATCAACCTCACAGGCTGTTTCAAGTGTCACCAGATGAAACTGTGCACATAAAGCACCTCAGCAGGCCTTGTGTGCATCATCATGCCTCATGTGTGTTCTTCCTTTCCCTCTCCAATTCTCAACCTCTCCTTAACAGTAACCTCGGTTTTATAGGCCTTACTATACTCCCAGTGTCTTTGTGGATCAGTCACACCCCTCCTGAGCAAGCCTCATACCATCTGTCCTGGTCTGTGAGGCAGCAGTCACGGGACATATTCAATTCCTCTGCCCAGAGCCTAAAGCAGAGCAGGGGGAGGGGGTGAGAAAAGGCTGGTTGTAAATTGGCTGAAAGTATTGGTTGTTTAGGATTTTGTACATTTTTTTTTACTAGGAGGAGGAGAAGCTGAAGGACTTTAAACAGACTTTGGCTTAAAGAATCACTGTACAGAGTTTATAGCAGAGACAGGAGGGGATACAAGCCTTTTATTGTAGTTCAGTCAAGAGATAATGAGATCCTGGGTTGGGGATGGGGCAGGTGTCAAAGAAGAGAAGAATAATTGGATGCATTTAAGAGAAAATTGCAGGTAGAATGTTAGACTGGAGACTAATTAGATACAAAGTAAAGAGAGAAAAAAATCAATGGCACATCCATAATTGACAAGAGCTTAGAATAATATTGGGCACATAAATATTCAATAAATGTTAGGCTTATTATTTGTATTATTTTACTTACTTGTTATTACTTAATAATACTTTTAATTAATATATAATGGATAAATATAGTAATAGAGAATATAAAAGTATTACTATAAATATAATAATTTAGTATATTTATAGAGATGATTTAATTTATTGATATACTTATATTAATAATTTATATTAATAGATATATTATATATTAATATAAATATTTTAATAATTATTGTACAATATGTTAAATATATACAAATCACACATAAACTTTATTTTTTATTAGTACAAAATTATTAAATGATTCTTATGGTTTTGCTTCTAAAATTCTTTGGCTATGAATTCCAGTGAATTTATAATTAGTTATACTTTATAATAAGCAGTTTAAATAATCATGAAGTTTTACAAAAAGGGAAATCTAAACTATAGATTGTTTTCAAATGTCATGAAAATTTTATGAATATTAATTTTATCAGTTAATAAAGTGGACTTAGTGTTATATTCTGCAAACATTTAATTAAACATTTATCAATGTTAGTTTTATGGTTTTACTTTTTAGATTTTAGAGTACATCATTCACTTTTAGGACTTAAATATTTTCAAAGGGCCTTAAAAAAGCTCCAAGGACTTACTTAAGTCATGTGCCCAGTATACCTAATTATGACTAATTAACAGAAAGGATCTGAAATGGTAGACAACTGAGAAAGAATACATGGAAGCCAGGATCACAATACATGAGATTCTACAAAAGGGGACAATTTGGAGACAATGACATCATATGATTGCCTTTTCTTTAACTTTTTTTAATTGGTTCCCATGCTATCTCGTTCTTAACCTGGGAGTTCACCAAATGTCACTATAGTTTAACAAACTCCATTTACCTTTTATATATTATTTATATGTAAATAAGGGCTTATCAAATGTGCATTTTGTCAGACTTTTAGAATTAAAATCTCTGTATATTGATTTTCTTGTGATTGTATTAAGTTAAAAAAAAAGCAGACACTACCTCCATAGGATAACATTTTTTACTTTAAAAGGACATTAAAAATCATAATTTAAAGTGAAGAAATGACTGGACAAAGATAATGTAACAGCTACTAACAGTACCAAGGGAATCACTTCTAGAAATACACTGACTAATTCTTACAGGTCTCAGAGGCTTTAAAGAGACAGATGTCTCCTGGCCAGCAACTCACAGCCTAGAATCTCTGTGGCAGCTCACATGGCCTTCAAAGTGTTCACACTCTGGTCCCCTTTACATAGCACTGTGAGAAAAAATTAGGGAAGTTAAAATGATCACAACAATCTGTCAGGAAATTGATTATTTACCAGGAATTCTATTCACTAAACTTGGATGTATTTAAAAATTTTCTGAAATGCAAAATTCTTAAAAAAAAACCCAAAAAACCATTTCCATCTTTGCCAGTGGAAACCATTATAACTTACAGGATTTTCTGAAATGAGTTGCTTAATTAGTCACAAGAAATGATAAACGATAAACTGATCCTTGATTCATATAAAGAGCAACTTTTTTTCCCCAGACAGTTCCTTACCTAATATTGCTAATGGCATCATGATATCATGAGAAAAGTGAATTCTATACTGATTTTACACAGGGTGACACTCATCAAACTACAATGTCAGAAAGTGAAATACTTTCAGGACCATTGTAATAAAAGAGTTCTAATTGCCACAGTAATTATTCCCTTTCATTGCAGCTATCAGTCACTGAGAGCTTACTTTGTATAAGAGTGCAAAATAAGATCATCTACTCTTTGCAACAAATCCAATAATTGTTATTGTACCACTTTTATAGATGAAGAAGCTAAGTCTGATAGAATTTAAACTGCTTACCCAAAGTTACACAAGCCCTAGGCTTCAAGCCTATGTCTATATGATAGCATGGCCTTGCTCTTATGAACTATACAATTCTTCATTTGAATTACAGGGTATTAGTCAGTTGCTAGGCATTTCTGAAACCATCCCTGCAGTTGGTTACAATAGTCTAAAGATCAAGCTCCAGTTCTGACAAGAGGTAGAGAAATGAGACTCCTATCTGCTTAGTGCTATTGATACATCTGAGGTTATCCAAGGATCCGGGTAAAAAATGATAGCTTTGGAAGTGGCTGACTGATAACTCCTATGGAAGCACTATCCTAAATTCAACACCCCATCACCTCTACTAAAACCAGAGATACTGCCAGGAGCTCAGGAAATCCATAGCTCGTGAAATACTCACAATAAAAACTCCAGTTGTACCAAGCCCAATACTCTAATTGAAAAAAGAAACAAAGAAACATGGTATCTGTTTGGGATGGTCTTAGTCACCAGTTTCTCCTTGCTCTGAAGTCATGCAGTAAGAACCGTTGCTTAGCTCTGACCAGGGGGTTGGTGCAGTGGATAGAATGTCAGACTGGGACACAGAGGACTCAGGTTTGAAACCCAAGGTGGCCGGCTTGAGTGTGGATTCATCCAGCTTGAGCACAGGGTCATTGGCTTGAGCGCAGGGTCACTGGCTTGAGTGTGGGATCATAGACATGAACCCCATGGTCGCTGGCTTGAGCCCAGGGTCACTGGCTTGAGCAAGGGGTCACTCACTCTGCTGTAGCCACCCAGTCAAGGAACATAAGAGAAAGCAATCAATGATCAACTAAGAAGCCGCATGGAAGAATTGATGCTTCTCATCTCTCTCCCTTCTTGTCTGTCTCTGTCATAATAAATAAATAAAGACAAAACCATTGCTCAGAGATAGGCCCAGAGCCTCTCAGAGTTCCAGTACCATTATAGTTCCTCACTACAGTATTCTCCCATCCAGTCAGTAGTGCAAAGCAAGCAATAAGCCTTTCATGCGCGTATGGCAGCAATAAAGTGTGATTCCAGGGGAAGGAAATTATTTCCTACCCAAACCCATGAAACAATGCATTTGGAAAAGAACAATATAAGCAGTAAAGTACTCAATTGTAAAATAAAAAAAAATACTAGGCCCTGGCCAATCGGCCCGGCGTGTGGAAGTCTTGGGTCCGATTCCCAGTCAGGGCACACAAAAGCGCCCATCTGCTTCTCCACCCCTCCCCCTCTCCTTCCTCTCTGTCTCTCTCTCTTCCCCTCCCAAAGCCAAGGCTCCATTGGAGCAAAGTTGGCTCAGGCACTGAGGACTGACGGCTCCATGACCTCCGCCTCAGGCACTAGAATGGCTCCGGCCACAACGAAGCAATGCCCCAGATGGGCAGAGCATCACTCTCTGGTGGGCATGCTGGATGGATCCCGGTAGGTTGGATGCATGTGGAGTCTGACTCACTGCCTCTCCTCTTCTAACTATGAAAAAATACAAAAAAAAACAAAAAAAAAACCAAAAACAAATTAAAGCAAAGTTTCATATCATGTATAATCATGTCTTTAATTAGCTTATTTTAACTGACTTAATAAAAATGTATATGCCCACACCATGGTCAGTTAGCTCAGTCAGTAAGAATCATCCCAAAATGCCAAGGTTGTGGGTTCCATTCCCCCGTCAGAGCACATATGGAAAACAGCCACTAAATTAAGTGGAGCAACAAATAAATATTTCTCTCTCACTCCATCTCAGTCTCTCTTCCTTTCTCTGTCTTTCTAGAAGCAATCAATAAAAATTAAAAAAAAAAAAAAATTTGCCTGACCTGTGGTGGCGCAGTGGATAAAGCGTCGACCTGGAAATGCTGAAGTCGCCGGTTTGAAACCCTGGGCTTGCCTGGTCAAGGCACATATGGGAGTTGATGCTTCCAGCTCCTCCCCCCCTTCTCTCTCTCTCTCTGTCTCTCCTCTCTCTCTCTCTCTCTCTCTCTCTCTCTCCCCCTCTCCTCTCTAAAATGAATAAATAAATAAAAATTAAAAAATTAAAAAAAAATTTAAGGTATGTGCCCAGAAATAGCCTCAAAATATGCCTGTAATACATTATAGCTTGAAAGTTACTTTTTAATGTGAACACTTATAGTAGAATAAATACCTTTTGTTTTAATTCTGTTGCTCTTCATATTGTAGTAAAAAAAAACACACACATTAACATAAAGTTGATTATCTTAATCATTTTTAAGTGTACAGTACAGTAGTGTTAACTATATGCATACTATTACATATAGATCTCTAGAACTTTCTCATCTTGTAAAACTGTACCTCTATACTCATTAAACAGCCTCCTTCTCCGCCCTTCTCTCAGCCCCTGGCACCCATCATTCTACTTTCTGTTTCTAAGAGTTTGACTACTTCAGATACTTCATGTAAGTGGAATCAAGCAGTACTTGTGTTTTTATGATTGTCTTATTTTACTGAGCATAATGTCCTCAAGGTTCATCCATGTTATAGCAAATGACACAATTTTCTTCTTTTTTAAGGCTGAATAATTTTCTGGGCTTTATAATAAGCATTTTTTTCTACAGTAGAATACCAGCTAAAATATTTAACTTTTTTCACAGAAAAGTATAATTCTGCAGGATAAAAGAGGCTAGCAAGGTATTCTTCAGCAGTTTCCCACATTACTGCCTAAACCAAAGTTTTATTCAATGTTATTTTAAGTTTAAAAATTTAAGCATTTCAAGCAATAATTTGATATTTTTCTTTTTCACTGCTCCAAGTATGAAAAAAAGTAAGCATGAAGAACATTGGGGGGGGGGTCACTGAGCATCTCTTACTTGCCAAACTTCAATTAGGATGACACACTAATTTATTAATATTTGAATACATTTTATTTCCGTAGAAACACATAAGACAAAGTATATTCATTCATAAAGAAAGAAATGTAGATAAACTGTTTTTACTCTCACTCAAGATTTACTGAAAACCAATTTTTATCAATGCCTAAGTTGTTATCTCCTTTAAAACCAGCTAGAAATGTTGATTTTATATGTAGAATGTAAAAAACTTGTTTGTTAATTGTGCTCAAATAGTATAAAATTACCAAAATCTTTATTATTTCAAATAATTTAAAAAGATCTAGGTGTACATTAATAAACACACACATGCATAAAGAATCCATATGAGCAAGCATAGCATTTCTGGAAGAATTAGAGATATGCTCATGAGGTACTGCCTGGAGTTCTATCATTTTGGTTTAGAATTGCTGTACTTCACTCTCTCGTTCTAAAATACTTTCATTACCTGCACTTGAACATTGATCACAAACATCTACTTGCTCTCTCCTAAATGTTTTGTCAGAATATTTAATACGTAAAAATTAGGCAGAGAGGAGGAATTACATTTGTTGATTCTCGCCATTGTCTTGCATGCTCTTCCCATGCACATGGTGTATGTTCATTCTTTGACTTCTTTTCAGACTTCCCCATTTCACTGCTATGTTCTTCTCTGCCCTGCTCTTACCAAACCCCAGTGCATCAATCAAAACTCAATTCAAAATTATCTCTTTAGGGAGCCTTTCTTAAGTCCTGTAGGCAACATGTTAGTACTATCACTTTCCATTATAATATTTATTTGAAAATCTATCAGCTCCTCACACTGTGTAATTCTCAAGGACAGGGACTATGTTTTATTCATTTTTGTAGTTTCACTATCTATTACAGTACCTAGCATGTGCATAAGACATGCTTAGTACATGTTTGCTGATGGTTTTAAACACATACACACACACACACACACACACACACACACACACACACTACTCATTCTTAAAATACTGTGCTGTCTCCAGTTGCTTATTTTACTGTGTGCAGAATAGATTAATAAATATTTACAGTGGATTTTTTTTGAGCTATACAAATATTTTAAAAGTATTTATTTCATATTCTATCTATTTATTTTTAAAGAGAGGGAGGTGAGAGAGAGAGAGAAGAGGGAAGAAGCAGGAAGCATCAATTCCCATATATGCCTTGACCAGGCAAGGCCGGGGTTTCAAACCGGGCACCTCAGTGATCCAGGTCAACACTTTCTCCACTGCACCACCACAGGTCAAACTAAAAATTTTTATTAAGATACATTAAACTGACTTGAGGGAGAAATATTTTAAGAGAAAATTTAGATCTTTAAAAACATACATAGGTGATACCATTAAGTATATATGTGATAAATCATGCAAGCACTATAACTCAAAGGAGAGTTCTTTCTTGTGCATTTATTATAGAACTTTCCCTATGCTCTTTAAGCTGTAGGCAATTAATGTTTCTTATTATTAAAATGTGATGATGATACTAACAATAAAAGTGATAGCATTTATTCCATTCAAAAAGTGACCCCAATAACTAAAAACAAGTCTATGCAATGCTAATAAAAAGAAGGGACCTATGTAACAAAACTGTTTCAAAGCAAAGGAGTTTCATTTTTAAGTTATTGGTTAATTTGGTTGAAATACTTTAGAATAGATCATGACAACCAGCAAGAACTTCCCAAGTTCAGAATGCATTTACTTTTTGCAGATGCCTCAGTTTCTTGTCTCTTTTGGCCTGATCTGAATTAACTTCTTACACCCATTAGTCTTTTCCACTTCAAATCTCCTATACAATCCTGCCAGAAAATAAATAAATAAATAAATAAATAAATAAATAAATAAATAAAAAACATAAGAACAACCACTTTCTCAAGAAACATTAACACATAACCAAAACCATTCATTAAAAATAAAGACTTCAAACTTGGAGCTGGAAGAGTGCTGAGAGAATGTTCTTTTTAATTTTTTTTTTTTAAGTGAGAGGAGGGGAGATAGAGAAGACAGACTCCTGCATGTGGCCCGACCAGGATCCACCTAGCAACCCCTCCTGGCTCGATATTCCAATCAACTGAGCTATTTTTAGTGTCTGAGCCTGGCACTTGGACCAACTGAGCCATTGGATATGGGAAGGGAAGAGGGAGAAAAGGAGAAAAAGGATGGGCAGAGAACCAGATGATCATTTCTCTTGTGTGCTCTTGACAAAGAATGTTAATACTGGTTTTCTCTTCCTTGAAATCTGCAGAAGGTTCTTTCACACACTAGCTGACTCAATACAGAAAAGCTTAGACTTAGCCCAGCTTCATTTCCTTAACTTTGCAGACTAGGAGCTTGATTTCTACAAAAGGATTTTATTTTAACAAAATACCAGTTGGAAGTAAACACTGTGGAATTTTCACGGAGTTCATGAAATTGCACTGCATCTTCTCTTTCCTTTTCTCTCTTTCCCTGTCTCTCTATCTCTGTTTCTGCCTCTGCCTCTCTCTCTGCATGCCACACACACTCCCACTTTCCTTTCTTCTTTCTTTTCTCTAAGATTGAAAGAAATCTAACCACCTTGACCTTGCTTGTTTCAACACGAGCATCTCTAACTTCTTCCTTGATGTATCTAAATAAAAGGAAATGCACCACCAGCTGTGTGCCCCCATTATATACCCAGACAACCTCACTGTTCAGGGCATGCCAGCAGTAATGTAGCACCAGAGACTGCCAGCACCCTGTAATAACTATACAGTAAACTAGCAGGCATCAAAGGGATTCCTAAATCACACCAAGGACAGTTTTATTACCCATAAAGTAGAAAACCCACACAGAAGAGAAACTGTCCTGGCTTTACTGTTTATTGGCCAGGTGGAACTGATTAAGAATGTGAGAATCTGTGGAACCAATAATCATGGGCTCCTTGTGTTCAACGTAAGAAAGGGTTTCACATAACCCAGCAATGGCAGAGCATTAGTGCTCAAGAAATGCAAACTTGGAGTTATTTATACTCATGGTTGGGCTAGTTCACAGAAAATGATGTTAAGGGGAAGAGTGGAGAAGACAGAGAATCTACTCTCTGAAACCACAAATAAAGCATAGCAGACTACAATTTCTTTGAAAATAAATATAAAGATTAGCTCGAGTGAATTCAGTAAAGGCTATATTAAAATGCATGGGGAGCTCATACCCAGGCCTGGTTTCATTTGAAATCCTCTTTACAAAGGAGGTCAAAAATCGCATTCCCTGCAGGAAATACTTTCTTGTGTTCAGGCTGCCTCAGTGGGGAAAGAGGCTACTGAAGAACAGCAGCCTCAAGAAGGCAAGCAGAGGAGATAGGCGTATTATCTCTGACCCTCACATTTAGGAAAAGAGCCCTGTTTTGTGAAAATCCTAAAGTGGAAGAATCTGGAAAGGCAAATCAATGTATAACAGTTGATCAGTTTCAAGGTATAAATATTCTTCACTTTGCAAAAGATTATGCTGCAACATTGTTCTAAATGTGTTCCTACTATATCTTACAAATGGTTTGCTATTAATAAATGATATGTACTCATTTTGCCAAAGGCATCATTACATAATTCAAAAACACTGTTTTAAAATTATGCCAGAAAATCTATATATTGAATATTATGTTTACCATGCAAAAACAAATTATGGCTACTGAAGTCCAAAAATTATAATAAGTTTTCCAAAGACATTGATAGTTTTTCAGAATAATAAGTAAATTAAAATATGAATAGAATAAGATAGGTTGAAAGATTTCTTTTTTTTTTTTTTTGTGGCGGAGACAGAGAGAGGGACAGACAGACAGGAAGGGAGAGAGATGAGAAACATCAATTCTTTGTTGCGGTTCCTTAGTTGTTCATTGATTGATTTCTCATATGTGCCTTGACAGGGGAGGGGGGGGCTACAGCAGACCGAGTGACCCCTTGCTTGAGCCAGCAACCTTGGGCTCAAGCTGGTGAGCCTTGCTCAAACCAGATGAGCCCACACTCAAGCGACCTCCAGGTCTCGAACCTGGGTCCTCCACTTCCCAGTCCAACACTCTATCCACTGTGCCACTTCCTGGTCAGGCAGGTTAAAGGATTTAAATAGAAGTTTGCTTTTAACGGGATCAATCATTCAGTCTATATCAAATAAAAATTTTCACCAAGGATTTTTATGGATCTAGTTTTCAAAACTCTAATAATTTCAACTTCATTTCTCTAAAACCTTTATAATTTACTTCATTAGTTATAAATGATTATCAAAGGAAATATACTTTAGCATACATACATGGAACATGATTTAATTAAAAATAAAAAAAAGTTTGGTTTTTTTTTTGAAAGAGAGACAGAGACAGGAAGGGAGAGATGAGAAGCATCAACTCGTCATTGCATCACTTTTTGTTGTTCATTGACTGCTTCTCATATGTGCCTTGACCAGGGCTCTCAGGCCAAGCCAGTGACATCTTGCTCAAGCCAGCAACCTTTGGGCTCAAGCCAGCAACCATGGGACCATGTCCATGAACCCATGTGCAAGCCGAGGGCCCTGTGTTCAAGCTGGTGAGCCTGCACTCAAGTCAGATGACCCCACCTCAAGCTAGAGACCTGGGGGTTTTGAACCTGGGACCTCAGCATCCCAGGCCGATGCTCTATCCACTGCATCACCACTGGCCAGGCAAAAATAACTCTTTTATTGAAAGATTTAATGCTAAAACTTTAAAGATAATGTGTACAGAAAAAAAGCTCACATGTTCATATATTTTTCACTTATCAATAAAATAAAAGTGGAAACATAGCAAGTAATTAGAGCTACTGATTACTGTGGTATGTATTGTGCCAAAAGAAAAAGCCAAACATAACTGTGAAGTATATATAAGAAATCATTGCTTATAGTATATCTGTGAGTACTTCGAGTATAATTCTGTGTGATTCTGACTATCAATGATCATCAAATGCTATAAAGCAAAGCAATAACCTGTTAAGCATTTGTATACACTCAATGAGGAGTCCTAAGTCTGATTTAACATTTAGAGCTGAAATTCAGAATATCTAAGTTATCTTTCATTTTAAAACTCAAAGCATTTATTTCATTCAATGATCACTCTCAACTTGAAGGATTAGGACATTCTTGAAACAAAGGGACCTTCTGTAGCCCTTATGTTATTTTTCAACAATCCATGCATAGAGGATTAGGCAGGAAGTCATGCAACAGCTGTCTGGTCATGCATGCACTGTGGTCCAGAGGAAACGCATTGCCCAGCTGCAATGCAGTGGTTCATCTACAGTTGACAAATGTTATCTAACCAGGTTCAACAACAACATAATGAAGAGCTTAAGAGGTACACATAAATTTAAAAATAGGAGTGTGGTGAGAATAACAAGTGAGATTATTTTATTTATTAACATCTAGACTTCTAACTCAATAAAAATAGTATTGTTTTGATTTTGATCTGAAATAACTTTCAGAATTTTCTAACATGTATCTTAATTTGTCAATATCTTATAAATCCTATATAAATCCTAAAAATTTATTTGGAAAGTTGATTTCACAAGGAAAAATTTCTACAACTGGCAAGTGGGTTGTAAGCCTGCTAAGAAAATTAAGGCTCATGAGCCAAAACAGTAAAACAAGAGGCAAAGTTTCCTATGGAAGAACAGTTATGTTTGCTGAGTCAAGGTCTAAACTGATCAAGTCAAAACATAAATAGGTTAGGAGAGGTGCACTGCCCAGAGGTAGAAGCTCCTCACACCTGGTCACTTTGCACCAGTGAGGAGGGACTCTTCCTTCCAACCTGCCTAGCAGTGAACCAACATCTCTCCATGAATCCAGGTTTAGCAAGGCCTGACCACTATCCTGCTCCCTACCTGCCCATATACGGACTCACACATGCATAGATAGTCCTGAAATTTATGTCCAAAGTGCCTCGATATGTTCTTGCATGCTGGAAATTATTTGAATTCCTGGAAGACTTCCAGCAAAAAGCTGGGAAAATGCTAACTTCATCCTGTGTGACTCTGTTGGGAAAACAGCTGTGTTAGGCTTGCTCTCTGGTTTATTGGCTGAACTTTGTTTGATTAGTGCATGAGCAAGTGGCAGTGCCACACGGGGATGGTCTATGTAAAGCTGTGGGTACTTGCATTCACAGTGGATTATGGATGGTGAATTGCCTTCCCACCACTATGAGGGGCCATTTTACTGTTTGTTTGCCTGAGAAACGGTTTTCCCCTGTCTGTGTGCTTGTCCACTATTGCGAGACTATTAAACTGTAATGGCCCAATGTTTACTGGCTCCACAGTTTCTCTACCATCAGCCCGAATCCAATGAGGACTGCCTGGCCTCTGCCACTGGCATTACAGATTCCAACAACAAATCCATGATCTTACAAAGTGCAAATAAGATCAGGTTCTTCTGCTGACTTAAAGCTTTCAAAGCAAAAATTTAAAAACTTAAAAATTTTTTATCAGCAATCTTACCTTACTCTCTTCATGCTCTGGGTCTAACCCTAAAATATTAGTTACAATTTAGTAGAATTTTTGTTAATATTATTATAAGTATTATTACCGTTCCTATTAGTTTCCACCTTCCTATGCTACAATAGCAGCTCTGTATAGTCACAGCTTATTTAATGCCGCTTCCCAGTACAGTGTGTGGTATGTAATAGGCACTCAAAAATAGTTGTTGACTGACTGAATGAAATGTATTGCTCTCAGCTACAATACCCATTTCTGTCTCATAGAAGGTAGATTTTGGAAGAGAAATATGTGCCCTGAAAAATTAAAGAACAATACTGTAAAAACTACTTTCTTTCACATTTATACATACTATATTACATATAAGGGTGTTTGTGTGTGTGTGTGTGTGTGTGTGTGTGTGTGTGTGAGAGAGAGAGAGAGAGAGAGAGAGAGACCTCGATGTGGTGCTAGCTATGCAAATGAAGCTGCTGGCATTGCCATAAATTACCTCTGGCAGGTGAACATTCACCTCAGTGGGGTCTTCACGCCAGTAAGAAATAAGCAGCATTGGAAAAACAACATAAAAATACCCTTGCTTAAATCATTCTTTAAATGGTTAAAAGGTTCAAAACACTGAGGTGGGAACAGATGCAAGTTATTATAGTATTTGTCAGTTTTGCATTTCAGTTTTCCTTTCCTCATTACAATTTTGAACTAAATTTATTTTCCTTTGGGTTCTTCCCTGTACTACTTCCAAACACCCCTCCCCCTTTTTTTGTAGGACAAATCCATTTCCATATGGTGCACGAAACCGGCACAGGAAGATCTTAGGCTTCTCTCAGCTTTCTGTGTTCTCCTGATTGTTACAAACTACCCCAGTGCACAGGACTGCCTTGACCTTTAACTTCTCTCTTCCTGGTGTCTGAAACAGAATCACTTACAGATGAAGCAAAGCTGAAAAATCGTAAACATTTGGGTGCCAAGATGGCTGAGACTTCCTCCAGAGCAGTTCTGTACATTGTGCTTTCTTGTCATCTGTTTGATTTTCGGCCCCATCCAGCCTCACAGTCAGAAAAGGTAGACAGGTAATGTAAAGTTAAAAATTGATCTTTTTTTGTTTGTTATTTTTTTAGAAAAGGAAAAGAAGCTATCACATCAAAGTGCTTTATTTTTGAAAATGAATTCATGAGCACATGCATGTATTGACTTTAGATTTCAGTTCTCAAAAGAAGCCCCTATTTTTATAGAGTAAAACTCAATAATTCAATTAAACATTTAAAGGGTACCTAATTTGTGCAAACCATTGCAGTGAGTACTGTGGAGAGAATGCAAATCAAATACTATATTATTAATGTTTTTCTGAAGATTAGAGTAGTGGTAGAGACATATGCACACATGAAAATATTTAGTATACTATACTGAACAAATTCACCTTTTGTAGAGCATTACTGCATTGCAAGTGCAAGTCTATACATATATGCAGTGTGTCCGTAAAGTCATGGTGCACTTTTGACCGGTCACAGGAAAGCAACAAAAGACGATAGAAATGTGAAATCTGCACCAAATAAAAGGAAAACCCTCCCAGTTTCTGTAGGATGATGTGGCAGCATGTGCGCATGCTCAGATGATGACGTAACACCGTGTATACAGCGGAGCAGCCCACAGCCATGCCAGTCGAGATGTGGACGGTACAGAGGAAAGTTCAGTGTGTTCTGTGGCTCGCTAAATTTGAATCCGTGACCAGAGTGCAACGTGAATATTGGTGCATTTATAACAAAGTGCCACCACATAGGAATAACATTACTCGGTGGGATAAGCAGTTTAAGGAAACCGGCAGTTTGGTGGAGAAACCCCGTTCTGGTAGGCCATTAGTCAGTGACAAGTCTGTAGAGGCTATAAGGGATAGCTACTTAAGGAGCCCTAAAAAAATCTGTGCATGAGCCCACATTGAACTGTACTGAATAGGTATGAAACTGGGAGCGTTTTCCTTTTATTTGGTGCAGATTTCACATTTCTATCGTCTTTTGTTGCTTTCCTGTGACCGGTCAAAAGTGCACCATAACTTTACGGATACACCAATATGTGTATGTATTAAGGCATGAATAAAATTTTCTGTAATTATTATAAGGTCCATGTAACACACATGACACATACTATTATTGAATAAGGAGATTAAGAAATTTGCCCAAGTTGATACAAGTAAACCAGTAAGTGGCAGGAGTAGGCTTTGAAGTATAGTCTCCCTAACGCCAATGTTTATGCTCTTTCCACACAGCATCAGTCATGAGTGCTGCACATTATAAAAGCCCAAGCAAAGTGAGTTGAAATTACAGAAAGACAAATAAGGGAGATGGAAGGGACTGTCAACATAAGGTGGGGCAGTAATTGTATCAAAACACACAAAAAATCTTTTCCTTTCCAAGATTTGAAACTGCACCACATCAGTTATAAAACTTAAACAAAAAGGGGGTGATTCTTACCTCATGCATTTCAATTTATACTGAACATAAATTGGCCCCTCAAATTAGTGCTGTCAGTTATTGGCTTATTCTTAAATTATTTGAACGTTCACCATAATTAAGTATCTTTGACATAAAATATAACCTGGATCTAATACAAATGATAATGGATGCATGTGTGATATTCTTTTGTGTACTAAAATCCTAAAAATTCCAATGAATACAATATTAATCATCTCTCTCATAGGTGCCTTAAGGACTCCAAAAATTAACATTATCTCTTTTGACATTTTAAATCAGGCCCACTAATACATAAAAGAGGCCATAACTTTTTTAACCACAAAATTCAGGTCTCTGCTAACACAGCAAAAGTAGAAATTGAAGCACTTACCTGGAAAATTCAAGGTAATAAACTATGATGCTAATTAAGAGCCTGGGGCAGAATATGTCATAGAGACTAGGTTCAAACCCATCTCAAACACTTGTGTGCATAGGTCAGACTCAAGGCCCTCAGTGTTCACAGGGATTCTCAGCAGAAAAATCTCTATGTAGCCATTGTTCCAGTCACCATCAATTACTCTAAATAAATAACTATCTATACATATGCTTTCCAAGTAATCACAGCCAACGATTCAATTTAGGCACAGAACAAAAAGCCAGGACATTTAACCCTTTGAGTACTGAGATTTCTGTTAACCCTTTGAGTGAGGACATACATGAACGTCTGTACTACTCAAAGGGTTAAGTCTGAAAATAATCTTCTGGAGACCACGGCTGTTTGAATCCCCTAAAACTAAAGCTGAACATTGGTCCCCTTGAGAATCTGTGGGGATAGAAATATATGGCCTTCAATGGCTCAGAACTCTAGGAGCCATTCTAAAAGTTACCAAAGCGCTCATCTGGACACAAAGAGCCGCAATCTGAAGGGAGGGGAAAAAACAGATTCACCACATTCCCATTTTCAAAACTTTATTTTTAAAAGCAAGAGTTTCCCTCAGCGAGGTACCAATAAATGTAAAAGCAAATACACAGTGTAACCTTAACCATGTGGCAGTATCCCGTGTTCAAGCTTCCCCCAAATACCTAGTTTCATGTTAGCATGAGTTTTCCTTGAAGGAAAAGCCTCCTGCAAGAACGTGGAGCACAGCAGCCACTACAGTCTCATGGAAGAGAAACGAGGAAGTTGATTCTGGGCATCTCCTGCTGGAGCAAGGGCACAGGGGAGGACACAGTTCAAAAGGACTTTCTTCATTACTTACCGTGGCTTCTACCAGCTTGACTTGCCAATACATGTATCTACTGATATCAAGGAGACCCTAAACTACAGCTTTGCACAGAGGGACAATTCTGCCCCTTTGAACTGGACCATGAAAATAAAAATGTAAAGATCACTGTTCATGGATGCCTCACAGCCTAGTGCCACAGCCAGTGTTTCAGAAAAACAAGAGGATTTATTCTGGTGAGCCTGAACCTCCCCCCCCCCTTGACCACTGACCTTCCCAAACCAAGGCACATCCCCTAATACACCCACTGTGACCAGTTTTGTATAGATCCTTTTAAATGTTTTCTATGTATTTTCATACAATTATGAAATCACAGAGAATATATGTGCATTTAAGCAAAAAATATACCGCACTATTTATTCTTACACATATTCTTCTCATTTGATGATATATAACAGAGGTATCTACATGTCTACAGTAATCTACAGTTCCTTTATGTTTAGACATTCCCTACTGATAAAACAAAAGGAGTTTCTTAGTCTTTCAAAAAACTGTTCGGTGACTATCTTTGCAAAGGTTTCCTGTTGCAAATTTCTCTGTCTACTTAGAAGCAAACTGGTGGCTCAAAGGTTCTATGCATTTTAAATGTTAATAGGTGAGGCCACATTGCTCTCTCAGCTGTGTGTGAGTGCCTATTTCCCCACAACCTTGTCAAATTATGCTATTTGCAAATATTTAAAGCTTTTCCATCTGGTGGTTAAAAAGTAGCACCTAATTTTTGTTTTGTAACTTCTTGATTATAAATGGAGTAAAACAATTTTCTATACATTTATTATCTGTGGTTGCTTTTCTATACATTGACTACTTATATACCTGCCCAGTTTTCTATCACATGGTCTTTTTCTTACTGAAATTGGGAGTTTTTAAAGTGTACGTACAATATAGTAGATACCAGTCCTGTGTTGTAAATGGTGCATGGACATTTCCAGTTTTTCATTTGTGTTTTTAACTTTGTTTATGATCTATTTTAAAAATTTATTTTCAGTTTTCTTAGAAAAGCCTTTCTTACCTCAAGGCATTACAAATATTATTCTATGTTTCTTCTTGCAAGTTTTTAATACATTTGACTTTTATTTTAAATGGTGGGAAGTAGAAACACAATTATTTTTTCAAAATAATAATGCTGTCCAATAACTTTTGTAATTAATTTGAAATGACACATTTGTCATGCATCAAATTTTGATTTACACATGGTCTATTTTGGAAATTCTGTTGTATCCCATTAATTCATTTTGCCCCACACTGTTTAATTTCAATTAACTCTTTCTATATGTTTTGGTATAGAGTAGGACAATTTATTTTGTTTTCTTCTTTGAAAAGAATGCCTATTCTTGGATATTTTCTCTTCCATATCAGATTCAGCTTGTCAATTTGCATGACAAATAATTTTGAAATTTAATATAAATAGTATTGTGATTAGTTCTGAGGGAATTTACAATTTTTTCACCATTGAGTCTTCATATCAGATCAATATGTGTTTCTATGTTGATACCTACCTCGCTAAGCCTTTATAAAATATACTTCAATTAATTGATCAATTTAATTTTTATTCATTTATATTCTATTATTAATACCTCAGAATACTATTACTACCTACTGGGCCATCTTCTACTGCAACCCCATTACTCTCTTTTTCAAAAAACTTCTACCTTCTCTTGCCTATTTATTTTGTGAAATAATATTTAGCATGCTTTTATCTAGTTCTAAAGCAAAAATCAAACTTTTATCTTCCTCATTATGAAAAGGTGCACGTATTTCAAAGAGGTGAAAAAAGGATATTGAGTGGAATACATTCCAGCAAAAAGGAAAAGCACTTTCGGAGACAGAAAAATAGGAAGCCGTAGAGTATGTCTGATGATTAAACTGTGAGGTTAGAAGCACAAGTGTAGGGTGGCAGGTAATGACATGTGATTAGACTATAAGTGTGAGAATGACGTAGCTCCTGGAGGGCTTGCATGTTCCAGGATTACAGTACAGAAGTTGACTACACTGTATTTACTTAACTATGTGATGGCACGAATTTAAACCTAGAATTCCACCCCTAGCATAAACTCATATATTTTATATGTAATTTCATATCTAGAATCTCTGAGCATAAATGGTATTCTCACTAACAGGCTCGTCTTGTTCTGGGTGAAGAGACCCATTGCAAAGGGTTGTGCACAATCAGTAAATGAGCATCAAGAGTGAGTCCTGTCTGGGGGCTGGGCTTTCCCCCTTAGTTGTGAAAGTTAGAGAAATAAATGCTCTAAGGATTAACAAATAAATATTATTCTGAGAAGCAAAAGCAAACAAGCTTTAAACAGGGGTGTGGGGGGGGGCGGTGAAGAAAAGAAAGATATGGGAATAGGACAAGAGCAGAGGTTTCTGAGAACCACCCAGGCAGTCGTAAATGTCAAGTGAGCCCAGATAGTCTATTGCTTTTCCTACTTCTCTCACCCCTCCCTTAGGTAATTACTTCCTCCTGTATCTGACCTCCCTCTTCTGCTGCCTTTAGTTGCTGCTTGCCCTGATGTTGCTCAAGCAAAACATCTTTCTTTACTCCTCACTTCCCACCTTGAGAAAGAACACCTGGCTCTTTGCTCTGACTTGTGCTCTCCGCTCCATGCAATAAGTGGTAAGCTATTCATTTGGTGGAGAGATCCTCCTAGGAAATGAGTTTTCTGCCGCAGCTTCTTGAGCACCATTGTAGCTTATCTCAGATCAGATGCCCACTTTCAAGGATTCCATTAGACAATTTTGGTCAGGAAGGCTTTTAGCATTTCTATTATCAAAATAAGCCACCCAGCGGAGTGGCCTTGGTAAGAATTTCTGAGCAAAATAGTGCCAAGAGAAAAAAAAAAAGATGAAATCTAAGACACTCTTGCTTAATGCAGAACATCTGGTTACATTATCCTGTGTAGTCAGTACATCAGAAAGTATAAAATGCAACATACTCATGGCCAAGTTAACTCTGCCATATGAAGCTTAACCCTGGAACTTCTTGTATTTGCATTTCAACTGTAATTCATTTTCTGGATTTATCTTTTCATTAGGGGGTTGTGAGGAGGACAGCAAGAGAAAAGAGAGAGAACAAGAGAGAAAGAAATGGGAGAAAAAGAGAAAGTGTTCAAAAGATTTGTGAAGTTAACATTAAATGAAATTCCTTCCAACAAATGAGGAAAAAAAAATCCCTAGCCTAGGGAAGAGGTATTTTAAGCGACATTTAAGGAATACCAGCATTCAAAAGAGGTATGATGCTTATATATTTTGGTTATAGCAAACACCATAAAACACTTAAATTAATACTCCCATAAATAAGACTATTAAGTCACCATTTATCAAGTTTAGCTTCAGAGTCTTTCCTGTCAAAGACCTGGGTAGTAGTTTGAGCTGCACTTTAGTTTAGCTCATAGAAGTAAGGCTCAATTAGGACCAAAAAATAAGAAAGGGGATTTGACTATGCTACAGCCTTACCCAAAATGCTCCCAGGTCACACTGCACTGCTCAGAAAAGCAAAGTCCTAGCTCTCAAGTTTCCTTTCTTCAAAGTTGCAAGAGGCCAGACTGACTAAGATCTGCAAAGCTGTCTCCTTCAGCAGCTGAGTAACAAGACACTCTCACTTGTTTCTCCTGCTTGGTGTTGCCAAACAGTCTCAGAGCACTCTCTAATTTCATGCAGGGAGAGTCCTCAAATACGTAATTCTGAATGAAAATACACAATTCTTTAGGATCCAATTTTGAAACAGTGGTGAAAAACCTTGTCAAATGTTTGACCTTTCTTTTGTACTGAAGGTTATCCTTGACAACATTCAGATATAAAAGGGAACGTCAGTGACATTGCTGGGCTTTTTTGACTGAACCTGGGAAATGCATTTTCCTACAACACTGAATTGCCATCTGGTCTTTTTCTTTCTTCATTCATGTAATGGGTAAACTCGGTGGTATGCTAGTGCTCACTCATACTGGCTCCTGAAAGCTGACTGTGCGTGTCTCTTCCCAATTCTACATACAGTAGTACCTTGGTAGCTTAAAACTGGCCCCTGGTGGGAGTATTTATACCACGAACATGGGCAAACCCTACAAAAATCAGAGCTTTTCTTCAGAGAGCCAGTTATTGAATATTTACCACACAACTGAGTATGAAGTGCAGTATCCATATTCACAGTTTGCTGACATTTTAAAGACATTGTTCTGTTTAATTTTGCTATTTTCTATGTGGAATGTAACTTCTCTGACTTCTAAAATTGATCACCAAAGCAATCCACATGTTTATTTGACATGGCTTATTATAAACCATTATAGAAAATCATTAATGAGGAGATTGATTCCTCATTATTTCAAAAAACAATTAACTTTCAAATTGGGATTGATCCCAGACTAGAACTTAATGTGAAGTGACACGTGTACTTATTCATGACACATCTGGCCCATCACAAAGCTCCATTTGCCTCTCATCATAATGGGGGATTTACTAAAGGTGTCATTAAATATCTTCAAAAGGTATCTTCTTCTGTACCTTTAAGGGTTAGTGAAAGTTCCAAAAGAGAGGACTGAGGAAGTTTGTAGTTACAGTTTGAAGTTTGATTGATTAATTTTATTCTCCCTCTTTGGTCAGCAGGGATAACAGAACAGACCACACAACAGTGAAATGATCCTGCCTTTGGGTAGAGCCAAATAACATTTCTCATTTGACCAGGGCAAATCTATCAAGAGGGACTCTCAGAAGGTATTGTGCATTTACAAAATCCCAAACCATGGACTTGAAGCTGTTTATATTAGATAATTCTTTCTGAGACATGATGTCACTTTATTTTTCTTGTAATGTTGTTTATGAACAGGTCTGCAACTATAGTACAGAAAATGTGTTGATTATACTTATCACAATAAAATTGTTTTGCAAACACTTTTACAATTTTCATGCCAACAAAATAATTTGGAACATCTTGGAAAGACAGGCAATTTAATTTATTCATTAAGTTATATATATATATTTATGTATGAGGTTATTTTCTATTTCAAAAATTCATATTTTATAACTAAAGTATATTCTCCACTGGGATTAAAACAGTCCTTTTAGTTTAGAAATATAAGAACAAAAATTTATCAATTTTCTAAAGAAATTATTAAATGCTGCGATATATTTATAAGTTGCTTTGTCAATCTGGAAAAAAATGTATAATCAAGCATTTCCTGAATTTTCAAAGATATATTAGTATAATATATTTACATATAGTGTCAGAATCAATGGCTTTATGAACATCAGAGACAAAGTCTCAAAAACTGGAATTTTAAAAATCATGTCTGATTCTCTAATATAACAGATAAAGAAGTCAAATGGTGAGATTACATATTTATTCAGGTAGGTGGCTGCAGCCTGGGTATTAAACCAGGCACTCTGGTCTGGGAGGCATTCTTCATGACACCACAGTCTTTCCAAGATAAGAAGTCAACAGTCCAATATAGCAGGGATATCATTGTGTCACTATTTCTCCAGAGGGATTTTAGCACGTTTCAAATAAATTAGTTTGGTATCTTCATTTTGAAAATTACTTACTACAATGAAACCTCTACAATGCATATGTTGAAATACAGAATTTACTCCTCTAGATTAAGCATATTACATCCCACTTTGCCAGGGGTAAGCTTTATATTTTTAGATATATGTTCTGAGTTCAATATAAGTCAATATATTTCAGTAAGAATTATAATTCACAGTTAGAGAAATTAAGGCAAAAAAATTACTTAACATATCCAAACCACAGAGTCACAGTTAGAGTCAGGTCATTGCTTTCTTTCAGAATAGATTGCTTTTCACTTAAATACACATCAATTTAATTTTTAGTAACACAGAGGGAAACCATAAGAGTAACCCAGTGGCTTCCATTACCCACAGTAGCAAATATTCACTCAGAGATGCATCTTCAGGGCCTATAATACAGGCTCCACATTTGGGAAACCCCAAATATAATGAGGATATCACATTCTGGATTCAGCTCCCTGGTAGGAAAATCCTAATAGTCTCTAATTGGAAATCATTCTTAGTTGATTCTCTCTAGTCTTGAACTATACTCAAATCTTGTATTCATCTTATATATGTGACTTTTTAATTGATTTTATTAGGGTAAAACTAGTTAACAAAATTATACAGGTTCTAGGTGACCAATTCTATAACACATCTCCGTACACTGTATTATGTGTTCACCCTTCCAGTCAAATCCTCTACCATCACCATTTATCCCCCCACACCCTCTCCTGCCTCCCCCCACCACAATTCATGTCCATAAGTTTTTTCTCGTTTTTTGTCCTTTTTACTCAATCCCATCACCCTCTCACCCAGCGCCCCTAGCCACTGTCAGCCTACTCCCTATGTATGAGTCTGTATCTATTTTGCTTGTTAGTTCATTTTGTTCACTAGATTCCACATGTGAGTGAAATCATATGGGACTAGTCTTTCTCTGATTAGCTTATTTCACTTATTTGTTTGTAATGTTCACCTATTAGTTTTAAACTTTCAGAGTTGGATTAATATCTTGCCTAATGCAGGAATTTCTTCAGCATTGCAAAATCAGTCATCTAGTTTTTGTTTGAACACCAGTATTGAGAAGGAATACACGTCAAAAATTTTACAAAACCCTATCGCAATTCAACAAGAAGAGTATATTTCCTCTGTGGAATGCATCGCTAAAATTCATAGCATCAGTCTAATCATAAGGATACACCAGATAAACACAAAATGTAGGACATTCTACAAAATATCTGACTACTGGCTTGGAAACTGTTAAAGTCATGAAGGACAAGAAAGGCCCAAAAGTATCACAGACTGGAGAAGACATGATGACTAAAACCATTGTGGCATTCTAGACCAGACACTGGGACAAAAAACTTTATTAGTGGAAAAATTGGGAAAGCTCAAACATTAATTTCTTAGTTTTGATAAATCTTTCATGGTTACATAAAATGTTTAGAGTAGAGATTACCCTACATATGATGTTAACATTAGAGGAAGGTAGGTGAAGGGTATATAGGAAGTCTCTGAACTAAATTCACAAATTTTCTCAAAGTATAAAATTATTGTTTAATAAAATAAAAATTACCTTAAAAGGATATTATTTCCATTTTATGGGGAGGAAACTGATTGACTATGATGTGAGAGTTAGAATGAACTTTTACCTTTATCCCAGTCCTTACTTTACAGGGGCCTTAATCACCTTTTGTTGAGAGGCGACATGAGAATGAATGCTCAGTCTTGTTTTGAACCCAGTTTCTGCCACCCACAAAACTAGACAAATGTCCTTGTCTATAAAAGGTCACAGTGACTGACACAACATACATGGTCAATAACTGTTAGCCACCTCCTGGGAGCCACCCAATGGAAGGCACAGAAACTGACTTAGCTAATATTCAAGCTGCCATTTTAACTGTAGTCCCCAACTTGGCTGCATATCAAAGTCAATTGGAGAACTTTTCACAACTATAAATTTGCAGGTCCCATTGCATTTTTATAAGTCTCCCCAGACGATTCAAATATGCAGCCAATTTGGGAGAGCCATTGCTCTTTAGTATTTAGAAACTCACCAAGGGGGAGTTCTTTATGCAGTGTTCCTTGAAAGTCAAGAATTTAAATCTAAGACTCTGAATAAAGAACCAATAGATCCTTTATAATAGGTAACATTATACATAGTTCTACCTTCCCTGAGGGAGCATTGGAAAAAGGGCATTTGTATGTTATTTAAGGAAAGGCATAACTGCAGGAACTTAATCTCCTAGCCAATCCTAAATGCTATTACATATTTATGTATTCTCAGTGTGATCACTTTGTATTTAATCCTTTTACTTTCATTTCTCAGTTTACTAGAGCCAAGAAAATGCCCTTTCGTTTACCTGAGTTTGCTCATTCAACTATTTAAATGTCATTTTTCATAAAATAGTTTGACAAATTTGAGTTCAGGTATGAAAACCTGCCTGGGAAACAGCATGGTAAGAAAACATTGGGTCAAGACAAGGAATAAAGAAGGGACATTGACTAATGATTTATATTTTTACTCAAGGGCCATACTTATTATTTATAATATATATTTATAATATCCCCAAATAAATTTATAAATATACACAAGAATACATATATGTGTATCTAAATGTGTATATGTAAATGTATATATAAATGTGTATATAAAAATATAGATAAAGCCAAATAAATGGTTTCCTAAACTTTGGAATCCAGGGAAGGACTGATAGAAAATATAAGAGAATCTGTTGGTGGTAAGAAAGTAGTATGGTAAGTCAGTAGGTTTGGGATTTAGGGATGAGAGTGATAATAAGGCTAGAATGAAAAACAGAAGTGAAGCTTAAGTAAACAAGAAACAGTAAGTCCAGCATCAGGCAGGTTACCAAAGGGAGCAAGTCACATTTTCATCTAATGAGTCATACCACCCTTACATCAGATCTATTAGGTTCACTGGTTCTGGCTTCAACTTTGAAAATAAAGATGTTTGCAGAAGTTTTATCCTACCTTTATTTCAAAATGTACCTTGAAGTTCCTATATTCCTACTGAATATCACTTTAAAACAGAGTTCTATTTTGTTATTTTATATTCATGCTACACAGAAGTCTGTAAGAATTGTGATTAAAAACCAACATTATTGTGCCTTTTAAGCATCTGTGTGTGCTTTGCAATCTTTGGTCTAATTTCTCTTCTTGCTGAGTCTCCCTAAAAAGCTGCTCAGAGAACAGTTTATTCACAATCAATGGGCAATCCATGTGTGGATTAGCTCCGGGGTTTTCATACAAAGATAAGGCAGTGGCTGATTAATGATCAAAGGTCAGTCTTGTGTTAGAGAATGATTTTCCCATTGCTTAACTCCTGCCTTCTCTCATCACATCATAAAAGCTTCTAAAATGTAGGTACTCTCATTAATTAACTTTTAAAGGCAATTTGGAGTTTATTTGTAGATGTAGCATTTTTTTCAAAACTGACTTGTATTCATTATAATTTAGTGACATTAAAATGTCTTCTAGAAATCTTACAAATGCTAAGATTTATGTAAAAATAACTTCATAGTGGCACTGTTTATAATATAAAAATCTATAAATAATATAAATGCCTCATTGAAAGGGAATAATTACATATAATAGAATACATATAATGAATGCATTAGGTAACTAACTTAAATTATGTCTGTGAAGAATTATTAACATAGGAAATAACTATGATAATAAATTTTTAAAAAAAGAATTTTATGTTATTTCTAAACTACAGTTTAAATTAATGATAAATGAGCATGTATATGAGGCAGCAGAGTGTAATAATCAAGTTTGAACTCTGGGGTCAGACTCTGTGTGTTCTTAGACAAACTACTTCACCTCTCTGTATTTTAGTCCCCTGTAATATGGGAATAGTAATATCACCTACCCATAATATTTTTGTGAGTATCAATTTAGGAAATGTATATAAATACATAAGGTAGAAATTTATATAAAGGATGCAGAAAGTATATAAAGCACTATTCTATGTGCTTACATACATTTCATCATTTGATCGATTCAGTAAATAAACTATGAAATTATTGGTTCAGAATTCTCAGTAACTGTTAGCTGCTATTATATTATTATTATATTATTATTGACATTTTTTTAAGTTTGATTCAAGAAAACCCAAATGTTTGCAGTGGTTACCTCTACATAGTAGGTTTAATATGAGACTGTTAGTTTCTATTTATATTTTTCTGTTTTTTTATAAATTTAGAAAAGGGTGCATACAAGGCTTTTAAAATCAAAGAAAAAGAAAACCACATGATGTAAACATTAAAAAAATTTCTGTGACAATCTTCAAACCTTGAAATGCCCAGGTGTATTCACTCTAGTGATACCCACTGCAAATAAGGAACACATGTCACTCATTGAACTTCTAACACACTTGTGTTATTTCTAAGTTACTGACTTCAGCTTCTTAGAATAAGAAAGGTTTCCCCTACTGCTGAGCTATAATTTAAGCCTGTTCCTGCCCACATAATTGTTAAAGTTAGACCAACCCATTCCTAATTGATACACTTTATTTATGTCTTGTCTTTGAAGGAATACCCTTAAATATAACATAGTCAGCAATGGGTATTGGTTTGTTTTGTTTAGTTGTACTCTGTCTCTATCATCAAAAAATAACACTCAAATGAATGACAAAGATTCATGCAGTAGAAAAGAACTTCCAATTCTGAAACAACATGGCATCAACCCAAACCAAACAAAGATTATTACCATAGAAAAGAGTTGAAAAACTCTCATGGGATTTCGATACCAACAGTGACACATCT
Organism: Saccopteryx bilineata; assembly: GCF_036850765.1. Taxonomy (NCBI): domain Eukaryota; kingdom Metazoa; phylum Chordata; class Mammalia; order Chiroptera; family Emballonuridae; genus Saccopteryx; species Saccopteryx bilineata. Next base: position 179,100,642 of record NC_089491.1, on the reverse strand, counting down.
TAATTTGTTTTACATGCTGCCACCCTTAAGAGTATAAATTAGATTTGATAAGACCTATAAGCTTTCCAAGTCTCTGATTTATTTGTCCCTTCAGTCTAACCACCTAACACTCTCTGAAGAGCTCAAATTTCCACTCTGGGAGCCCCATGTCATGTTTAATTCAACTGACACATGCAGAACCTCCTCTTTTAAGAAAACCTTAAAGACTTAGTTTCAAAAGCATCTTTTCATATGTTTTATCTTTAAATCTATAGACTCAACCAAATTCTGGAACAAATAACATACCAGTTCTTCTTTATTTTTAACATTTATTTATTGATTTCAGCAAGAAAGGAAGAGAGAGTGAGAGAGAGACAATAACATCGATCTGTTCCTATATATGCCCTGACTGGGAATGGAACCAGCAACCTCTGTGCGTCAGTACAATACTCTAACCCAGTGGTCCCTGACCTTTTTTTGGGCCACGGACCGGTTTAATGTCAGAAAATATTTTCATGGACCAGCCTTTAGGGTGGGACGGATAAATGTATCAGGTGACCAAGACAAGCATCAAGAGTGAGTGTTAGACAGATGTAACAGAGGGAATCTGGTCATTTTTTAAAAATAAAACATTGTTCAGACTTAAACATAAATAAAACGGAAATAATGTAAGTTATTTATTCTTTCTCTGCGGACCGGTACCAAATGGCCCAGGGACCGGTACCGGTCCACGGCCTGGGGGTTGGGGACCACTGCTCTAACCAACCGAGCTATCCAGCCAGGGCAACATACCAGTTCTAATATAGGTTTGTTTTGTTTTTATTTTTTATTACTTTTGTATTACTCAGGACATGGTGTATTGTACCATGCAAATGGTAAAGCTGAAGAAGTCTTTCAAACTAATTATGTTGACAACCAATTAGAGCTGCTTTATAAGATCACAGTTGAGGCAAGTGAAAACTGTAACATTTATTTGGCAGCCAGATCCTATCACATATGTAGTTAGCGAAATTTTCAAACAGACCCAAATTAGATCATGCATAGTAATAAGGAATGATCCTACTGTTTGAGGTCAAATACAAAAAGTTATAAATAGACTTTTAAAGAAAAAGAAGTGAAAACAAAACAGAACAAAAAACCCACATGTTTGATGTAAAACATTAACTGTATGCCACAGGACGAAGCACCAGAATTCAAGGCAGGAAGTCTCATTCTTAGCTTCTGTTGTGCTGTTGGTCAGTTCTAAGTCCCTGAGCTAGTTACATAGGCTTTTTTCTTCATTACAATACTGAAGATTTAGGGCGATATGTGCAAAATATGTAATATATGCTTAACATACCTATAAATGAAATTAACTTTTTCTCTGGCACTGCCTCATGAACTATAACAAAACATGGCTATATAAATGTTTACCAAATTTGGAGAGCATTTTGAGGTGATTGACTTAAGATAAAAGCTCCATGGAATATTCACTTTGGAGACCTATTGACATCTCAAAAATAAGAGTCTCTACTGCCAAATCATTGGGAGGAAATAGACTGTGGTTTCAAAATCTAAAGAGCAGACAATCCAAATTTCAGAAGTTTATTAGTATTGGAGTTGCTTCTTACTTGGGTAGCTCCAATATCTATTACCTTACTTGAGTAATATCCAATATCCAGTGCTCCTTACTTATGAACTTATTAATATAAAGGTTGCTAATTATTTTCTGGAACAATGCCAGTCTAGTTGTAATGCAGATTTAAGAGGGGGGGAGAGAGTTATTGCTTTAATGCTAAAGCCCTTCAGGGTGGTCTCTGCAGAGTAATAGGTATCCCTATCCTTTCCAAGGCAACTCCACTGCCACTTTAGCCCCTAATACCTTCTCTAGGACCTACTTTATCCAGTGTCTCCACATTGACATATCTTCAACCATTTTTTCTTCTCTGTCTCATTTTCTACATCCTAAAACATGCTGTGCATTTTTTTCCCCAGTCAAAAGACTCAATACCTTTTGTTTTATATCCCATGTATGAATCATTCATGTGGGATATAAAACAAACAAAAAAGGGAACAAATAAACAACAGAAACAAACTCATAAATACGGCAACAGAATGTGATTACTTGAGTGGGAAGACAAGGTAAAGGGGTCATATATGGTGACAGGAAAAAATTAGACTTTGGGTGGTGAGCACACAGTGGAGTATACAGGTGTTGTATTATAAAGTTGTACACTTGAAATTTATATACTGTTACTAACATATGTTACTCCGAAAATTAATTAATTAATTAATTAAAAGACTCAACACCAACATTCTTAAAAGAGTCGTTTTTCTTTTCTGTCGCCATTCCTTCATCCTGTTTCACTACTCAATCTACTGCAACTGGAATTTTGATTCTACAAACTGACCAAAGTGCCAGTGACCCTCCCCACAGCCAAATCAGTGGCAATCTCTTGTCCTGGCCCTCTCTGTAGCATCTGATGCTATTTGACCTACTTCTGGAATACTGTACCCATAGTCATGGTTTTCATCATAATCTCCATATTGTTATTTATCTTTAAACTTGACCTCACTCATGTGTTTCAGTCATATCTACCTGCTGACTACCCATTTCTCCTGGATGTATCATAAGCATTTGAGACTCAAAACCTAGATCCATGAATTTTTGCTAAACTTGCTAATCCTCTTTATTTTATTAATCACATGGCGACACCATCTTTCAATCTCTTGAACCAGTAGTTAGTTACCTGGGAGGCATCTTCATATCCTTTCTTCAGCATTTCTCAAACTCAGTTTTATACCTAAATTGTTTTTACTTTCAGGGTCTAACTTTGTTCCCAATTTCCTCAATAACTCACAGAATAAATGTAATACTAGTTTCTGCAATGGATTCCATGCCCTTGTCCTATTCCATTCTTCCCACCTGAGTTTCTTAAGATTCTGTCCTTGGCTCAATTTTTCTCTCTGGAATCTTTTCCTGGATGATTTCACAAACTCTCAGAGTTGCTATACTCAAGTTGTGCATCAAAAATCAAGATAAAATTACTTCATATAACAAGTCTGACAGCAAAAATTTAATATACTTTCTTCCCCAAAAGTCTCCTCCTCTTTCTCTTGCATTCTGTATTTGGGTTAATTGCAACACTCAACAATGTCTAAACTGATACCTCCTCCCAAACCTACTCCTCTTCTCATCCTGGAGAATGCATTTGACTCTTCAGAAAAATTAGAAATGATTTTTATCTCTTTCTTCTTGATCATCAGCCATATCCAAAGGTCAAAAAACCCTGTTGATTATAAGCTTTAAAAATGCCTCTTTCATGTATGGAATACAACCAAATAAAAACAAAAGATAGAAAAACGAAAGAGAAGGATCAAACAAGACACAAAACTAACAGAAAGCAAGATATAAAATGGCAATAGGGAACTCACAAGTATCAATAATTACACTAAATGTAAACGGATTAAACTCACCAATAAAAAGGCACAGAGTAGCAGAATGGATTAAAAAAGAAAATCCAACTATATGCTGCCTACAGGAAACTCATCTAAGTAACAAGGATAAAAACAAATTCAAAGTGAAAGGCTGGAAAACAATACTCCAAGCAAATAACATCCAAAAAAAAGCAGGTGTAGCAATACTCATATCGGATAATGCTGACTACAAGACAGGAAAAGTACTCAGAGACAAAAATGGCCATTTCATAATGGCTAAGGGGACACTGAATCAAGAAGACATAACAATTCTTAATATATATGCACCAAACCAAGGAGCACCAAAATATATAAGACAGCTACTTATTGATCTTAAAACAAAAACTGACAAAAATACAATCATACTTGGAGACCTCAATACACCGCTGACGGCTCTAGATCGGTCATCCAAACAGAGAATCAACAAAGACATAGTGGCCTTAAACAAAACACTAGAGCACCTGGATATGATAGACATCTACAGGACATTTCATCCCAAAGTGACTGAGTATACATTTTTCTCCAGTGTACATAGATCATTCTCAAGAATTGACCATATGTTGGGCCACAAAAACAACATCAGCAAATTCAGAAAAATTGAAGTTGTACCAAGCATATTTTCTGATCATAAAGCCTTGAAACTAGAATTCAACTGCAAAAAAGAGGAAAAAAATCCCACAAAAATGTGGAAACTAAACAACATACTTTTAAAAAATGAATGGGTCAAAGAAGAAATAAGTGCAGAGATCAAAAGATATATACAGACTAATGAAAATGACAATACGACATATCAGAATCTATGGGATGCAGCAAAAGCAGTGATAAGAGGGAAGTTCATATCGCTTCAGGCATATATGAACAAACAAGAGAGAGCCCAAGTGAACCACTTAACTTCTCACCTTAAGGAACTAGAAAAAGAAGAACAAAGACAACCCAAAACCAGCCGAAGAAAGGAGATAATAAAAATCAGAGCAGAAATAAATGAATTAGAGAACAGAAAAACTATAGAAAAAATTCATAGAACAAGGAGCTGGTTCTTTGAAAAGATCAACAAAATTGACAAACCCTTGGCAAGACTTACCAAGGAAAAAAGAGAAAGAACTCATATAAACAAAATTCAAAATGAAAGAGGAGAAATCACCACGGACATCGTAGATATACAAAGAATTATTGTAGAATACTATGAAAAACTTTATGCCACTAAATTCAACAACCTAGAAGAAATGGATAAATTCCTAGAAAAATACAACCTTCCTAGACTGAGTCAAGAAGAAGCAGAAAGCCTAAACAGACCTATCAGTAGAGAAGAAATAGAAAAAACCATTAAAAACCTCCCCAAAAATAAAAGTCCAGGCCCTGACGGCTATACCAGCGAATTTTATCAAACATTCAAAGAAGACTTGGTTCCTATTCTACTCAAAGTCTTCCAAAAAATTGAAGAAGAAGCAATACTTCCAAACACATTTTGTGAGGCCAACATAACCCTCATACCAAAACCAGGCAAGGATGGCACAAAAAAAGAAAACTACACACCAATATCTCTAATCAATACAGATGCTAAAATACTAAACAAAATACTAGCAAATCGAATACAACAACATATTAAAAAAATAATACATCATGATCAAGTGGGATTCATCCCAGAATCTCAAGGATGGTTCAACATACGTAAAACGGTTAATGTAATACACCATATCAACAAAACAAAGAACAAAAACCACATGATCTTATCAATAGATGCAGAAAAGGCTTTCGATAAAATACAACACAATTTTATGTTTAAGACTCTCAACAAAATGGGTATAGAAGGAAAATATCTCAACATGATAAAGGCCATATATGATAAACCATCAGCTAACATCATATTAAATGGCACTAAACTGAAGGCTTTCCCCCTTAAATCAGGAACAAGACAGGGTTGTCCACTCTCTCCACTCTTATTTAATGTGGTACTAGAGGTTCTAGCCAGAGCAATCAGACAAGACAAAGAAATAAAAGGCATCCATATCGGAAAAGAAGAAGTAAAGGTATCACTTTTTGCAGATGATATGATCCTATACATCGAAAACCCCAAAGAATCCACAAAAAGACTACTAGAAACAATAAGCCAATACAGTAAGGTCGCAGGATACAAAATTAACATACAGAAGTCAATAGCCTTTCTTTTTTTTTTTTTTTTTTTTTTTGCATTTTTCTGAAGCTGGAAACAGGGAGAGACAGTCAGACAGACTCCCGCATGCGCCCGACCGGGATCCACCCGGCACGCCCACCAGGGGGCGACGCTCTGCCCATCCTGGGCGTCGCCATGTTGCGACCCTCCTGGGTGTCGCCATGTTGCGACCAGAGCCACTCTAGCGCCTGGGGCAGAGGCCACAGAGCCATCCCCAGCGCCCGGGGCCATCTTTGCTCCAATGGAGCCTTGGCTGCGGGAGGAGAAGAGAGAGACAGAGAGGAAGGCGCAGCGGAGGGGTGGAGAAGCAAATGGGCGCTTCTCCTATGTGCCCTGGCCGGGAATCGAACCCAGGTCCTCCGCACGCTAGGCCAACGCTCTACCGCTGAGCCAACCGGCCAGGGCCGTCAATAGCCTTTCTATATGCCAACAATGAAACAACTGAGAAGGAGCTCAAAAGAATAATCCCCTTCACAATTGCAACAAAAAAAATAAAATACTTAGGAATAAACATAACAAAGAATGTAAAGGACTTATATAATGAAAACTATAAACCATTGTTAAGGGAAATTGAAAAAGATATAATGAGATGGAAGAATATACCTTGTTCTTGGCTAGGAAGAATAAATATAATCAAGATGGCTATATTACCCAAAGCAATATACAAATTTAATGCAATTCCCATCAAACTTCCAATGACATTTTTTAAAGAAATAGAGCAAAAAATCATCAGATTTATATGGAACTATAAAAAACCCCGAATAGCCAAAGCAATCCTAAAGAAAAAGAATGAAGCTGGGGGCATAACAATACCTGACTTCAAACTCTATTATAGGGCCACGACAATCAAAACAGCATGGTATTGGCAGAAAAATAGACACTCAGACCAATGGAACAGAATAGAAAGCCCAGAAATAAAACCACATATATATAGTCAAATAATTTTTGATAAAGGGGCCAACAACACACAATGGAGAAAAGAAAGCCTCTTCAATAAATGGTGCTGGGAAAACTGGAAAGCCACATGCAAAAGAATGAAACTGGACTACAGTCTCTCCCCCTGTACAAAAATTAACTCAAAATGGATCAAAGATCTAAACATAAGACCTGAAACAATTAAGTACATAGAAGAAGACATAGGTACTCAACTCATGGACCTGGGTTTTAAAGAGCATTTTATGAATTTGACTCCAATGGCAAGAGAAGTGAAGGCAAAAATTAATGAATGGGACTACATCAGACTAAGAAGTTTTTGCTCAGCAAGAGAAACTGATAACAAAATAAACAGAAAGCCAACTAAATGGGAAATGATATTTTCAAACAACAGCTCAGATAAGGGCTTAATATCCAAAATATACAAAGAACTCATAAAACTCAACAACAAACAAACAAACAATCCAATAAAAAAATGGGAAGAGGATATGAATAGACACTTCTCCCAGGAAGAAATACAAATGGCCAACAGATATATGAAAAGATGCTCATCTTCTTTAGCTATTAGAGAAATGCAAATCAAAACGGCAATGAGATACCACCTCACACCTGTTCGATTAGCTGTTATTAGCAAGTCAGGTAATAGCAAATGTTGGAGAGGCTGTGGAGAAAAAGGAACCCTCATCCACTGTTGGTGGGAATGTAAAGTAGTACAACCATTATGGAAGAAAGTATGGTGGTTCCTCCAAAAACTGAAAATAGAACTACCTTATGACCCAGCAATTCCTCTACTGGGTATATATCCCCAAAACTCAGAAACATTGATACGTAAAGACACATGCAGCCCCATGTTTATTGCAGCATTGTTCACAGTGGCCAGGACATGGAAACAAACAAAAGGCCCATCAATAGATGACTGGATAAAGAAGATGTGGCACATATACTCTATGGAATACTACTCAGCCATAAGAAATGATGACATCGGAACATTTACAGCAAAATGGTGGGATCTTGATAACATGATACGAAGCGAAATAAGTAAATCAGAAAAAAACAGGAACTGTATTATTCCATACGTAGATGGGACATAATAGTGAAACTAAGAGACATTGATAAGAGTGTGGTGGTTACGGGGGGGAGGGGGGAATGGGGGAGGGAAAGGGGGAGGGGGAGGGGCACAGAGAGAACAAGATAGAGGGTGACGGAGGACAATCTGACTTTGGGTGGTGGGTATGCAACATAATTGAACGACAAGATAACCTGGACTTGTTATCTTTGAATATATGTATCCTGATTTATTGATGTCACCCCATTAAAAAAATAAAATTATATAAAAAATAAAAAAAAATAAAAAAAAATGCCTCTTTCAAAGACATTTTTGGTTTTCTGTTTTGGTTTTCTATTTATTCATTCTTTTCTTTTCTGAAAGTAATTTAACTACATTATTTAAAACTTACAACTAGAGAAGAAAAATCTCTCCAACTTTAGACACCATTTTTAGTATTTAGTGTATTTATGGCTTTAAAAATATTTTTTAAAATATGCTATAATTAGTACTGTCATCATTTTTCTTCATGATGCTACATAGACCTTATGCTATCTTAAAAGACTGCAATAATTAACCTAGTGCATATACCCAGTGCACATTTATTTCACAGCTTCCCTAAAATAAATTCTTTGGGGACATCTTTATTCTGATATATTTTTGAACCCCCATAGGCAGTTAGAAATTTGATAGATATTAATATAGAAATGTCTAGTAAACAGATGGAGCTTTGAAAGAATGTTTTCTTCAGCTGATACAAATTTTACCAGGCAATATTTCTTATCAAATCTTTCATATTTACCACTGGTCATCCAGAGGTCGTATGGATTGTTACTAGATCCTCAAGTCAAACTAATCAAGAATATTAGTACCAAATGAACGCATAATTCTGGTCTCACAGTAGAATCTCTGACATGGGGAATCATTTCATCTTTCCTTATCCCAGACCACAGTAAAGGGTTTAAAATACGGGCTCTGCAATCAGAGACCTAAGTTCAAAACCTAGCCCATTCACCTATTTAACTGGCCACTTTGATTGATTAATTTAGCTTCCCTTGGCCTCAGTTTCCTCTCATAACATAGTGGTAATAATAGGATCACTATTCAGTGTTGTCAAGAAGATCAGAGATGATATAACATTTATGAAGTTCTTAGTCAAGACCCTAGTCTATCACAAAGACTTCAAAGTATTGGCTACTATAATCATTTCTCAACCTTGCAAATTGATAATGGACTCTTGTCACTTATGTTCTTATTGATGTGGAGTTAATAAGCCTGAGCCTACCTCTCATTTTTCACTTTTTTTACTAACACACTCTTGAGTTTTTCTGCCTGTCCTATTGAGTTTTTCTGCCTGTCATATTCTGCTATTCTTTATCACTGACAGACAGTAAACAGTCTGAATGAACAGGAATTCCAATTCAGTCTACAACTTACCATAGCTTGTGCTACCCATCAGAGAGAGCTGCAGGCACTATAACCACTCGAATCATTTTTATGATGACACACATTCTATCAAACTGACACAAAGATTGGCTCCTTTACACAACTCTTAAAAAGCAAAACATTGATTCAGATCATTTATTTTGTTTAAGAAAGTATAAGAAGTTGTTTTGACTAGATTTTACCAAACTGAAAAAAAAATTAATTACTGTGATTAAATATTATCTAGACTATTAGTCTATGTAAACATTGCTTTAATTGCCATGTATTTTCTCCTATTTTTAAAGGAAGTTGTGAAATACTGTTTTGAAATTTTACCATATGACCCAGCAATCCCTCTACTGGGTATCTATTCAAACAATCAAAAATATTGGCACGCAAAGACACATGCACCCCCATGTTCATTGCAACATTATTCACAGTGGCCAAGACATGGAGCAACCAAAGTGTCCCTTGATAGAGGAATGGATAAAGATGTGGTACATATATACAATGGAATACTACTCAGCCATAAGAAATGATGACATATTGTGTTATGACAACATAGGTAGACCTTGAGAATATTATGCTAAGCAAAATAAATAAATCAGAAAAGGTGAGAACTACATAATTTCACACATAGATGAGATATAAATATGAGACTCACAGACATAAATAAAAATGAAGTGGTTACCAGGGGAGAGGGTTGGGGAAGAGGGGAGTAAAGAGGGACAAAATACATTGACAGAAAATGATTTGATTTTGAGTGATGAACACACCACACAGTCAACAATTCAAATGCTATAGAAATCTTTATCTAAAACATATGTGCTCTTATTGATCAATGTCACCCCACTAAATTTCAATTATCTAAATAAAATTTAAAAATTTTTTCTAATGAACGAGGTTCTTAGCAAGACTACTCTGATATTCATATTCCATGGATATTTATTTGATCTTTTTCTTTTCTCATTATTTACTTAGACTGATATAAGAAGACAAGTAAATAAAACAAATTATAATTAGAAGTGACCAACCTACCTCTTTCCCCAACCCAATCTCCAAAATTGCAAAGACTAATTACATCTTTAGGAAAATATAACTTTGCCTCTTATGTAAAACATGCCAAACCATGAGCAAAGAAGGCATTATGTATATATTAGTTTTGTAATTAGTAAATTAATATTAAAATATTACAAAAATTAACAGGTCACCTGCTTGATTAGTTTGAGAAAATTACTAGAGAGACTTTTCAGGTATTCATAAAGAAGCATAGTTTCCATTTTCTGTCTTTATTTTCTTTTAAAATATTGCTGAAGTTAATTTCTTATAGTAGCTGTATATAGCTCCAAGCATTCAATCTAATTAGAAGTCAAGTAAGATTGAAATAGTATCTTTATAAAATATAATTAATAATTTAAAGGCAATAGTTCAAGTTTCACCTTGAAGGTTGAATGTTTTTCTCCCCAAGTAATGCATATTTTTAAAATTCTAAAATAATCTCTATTCATGTAGTTAAGACAGAACTTTATTGTTCTTACTATTAAATGAAGAAATAGTTTAGAGCTGTTAGAGGTGGAATGTACCCAATAAAAAAGTAGAGCAGAAATTCAACTGTTATCAGTCCAATTTGAGTTGTATAGACAGTTGATTTAAATTATTCACTCTATACGGTGACAGACAGATTTTCTTTGCAAGGGTCCTCATTTTCCCTCCTTTTACCTACTCTATTTTTTATTTTAATTAATTTCCCCACAGAAAAGAGAAGCTCAGAACTCAGAATCTAAATACAAATAAACTCAAATTTTACTAATTTCTGTCTTACAGATGGCTAGCAGTGAGGTGTCTGTGTTCAATTTTTTTTCTCTAGGGATGCATACCAAATCACAAAAATGGGAGATAAGTTCTATTATGTCATAACCAACCTTACTCATTGTGTTTTCCCTTTTAATATTCACAAAGAGAAAAGTAAATATATCAAAGTATGAGCTAAAATAAATCCAGTTGTATTATCGAATATTTATTTAATAGTGACAGAGGAAAAGAGCAATACCAGCTAAACCAATCTAGGTGGCTAATAGTTTAGGTTATAAAACATTATTATGAACATACTAAGATAATATTATATGGGAAAAATCTTACCAGTTATTTCTTTAAGATGTACAATTTTACTAATTATGTTTTTTGTGTCATTACTATCATTTCCCAAGTTATTATTGTTTGCTATGCAATAAACTAAGCACATAAAAATACAACATTAAGTCCCCAAAGTATCTGAAATAGATATCATTACATCTGTTTTACAGATTGGAAACTGAGCCTCAGAAACATTAAACATGTTGCCAAAGATCATTCAGGATTTGAACACATGCTCTTAATCACCATATAAGTTGATTACATTTCTTTCTGTCTTTTCATATTCTAAGCAGTTATTCTTTGTATGGTGCCAGGTGTTTGGTCATTATTTATTAAATAATGATAATATAAGCTATTCTTTGATTATTTTATGTCGAAATAAATGTTATTCAACTTTCCTTGGAAATTTTTACAAAAAAATTTTGTTTTGTTTTTGTTTTGTGTTTGTTTCAATAAACATTTCAGGTTTATTCATCCTTCCCATCACATCTACCCAAACTCTTTACTTCTGTATCTCAAAAAGTTTATGGAGTTACATGGCCTTTCTTTTGAATTACATGACCACTGCTCCTTATGCATGGAGTACTCTAAAAGTCTCCTAATTGGAATGCCTGATTACTTCCTCCTCTGGTCAGTCCTAAATACCTCTACCAGAGTAATCTTCCTAAAACATAACTGGATCATACACTGTAGTTGAATTGATATTTTATTATAAATATCACATAGATAAAGGTAAACAACATATATATTTAGCAATGAAGAATCAAATGAAACCCATGCTCAAGGATCTACCAAATGGATTAAGAAAGAACAGCCTCAGTACCATAGAAGCTCTTGTGTGGCCTTCTCAAATCACATTCTATCCTTCCCCCAAGAGGTGAACATTGTTCTACATTTTATATTAATCATTCTCAATTTAATTTTGTCACCTTGTATGTAATTCTAAAAAAAATCCAACTTTTTAGTTTTGCTTCTTTTGAATTTTATTCAAATAGGCTCATATCGTACATACTCCTTTTACTCAACACTGTTTTCTTTGAAATGCATCTATGTTACTGACTTTGGTTGAGGCTCATTTACACTCTCTGCTGTATAGTATTTCTTTGTATAAGTATTTCAAAATACATGTACCCATGTAATTAATGACATACATTTGAGATGGCCCTAGTATTTTGTTATTGCTGTTAAACATCTTGCTGTGAATATTTGCACAGGAGCCTCTGGTGCTGGAGTTCTCCTAAGTACATATGTAGCAGTGGATTGTGCATGGACTCTTCTGGTAGATAATTCCAGAAGGTCTATATATACTTATATTCCCATGTGATTTATCTTTTTTCTAAAGCAGGGGTCAGCAAACTCCGCCCACTGGCCAAATCAAGCCTGCTGCCTGTTTTTGTAAATATAAGTTTATTGAAATACAGCCACCAATCGATTGGTTACATGTTTCCTGAGGTAGCTTTTGTGATATAATATCAGAGATGAGTCACTACAAGAGATCTTATGACCTGGAAAGCCTAAAAGATCTACCAGGGACAAGAATACAGTGATGGAGAGTGATTTGACTTTGGGTGATGGGTACACCATATAATCAACAGTTCAAATGCTATAGAGATTTTTACCTAAAACCTATATAGTCTTATTGATCAGTGCCACCTCTTTAAATTTAATTTCCTAATTAAAAAAGAAAAAAATTTACTATCTGGCTTTTTACAGAAAAAAAATGCTTACACCTATTCAATATCCTTGTAAACACTGGTATTTTTTTACTTTTAAAATCTTTGTCAGTCAGTTTGGTGCATATAAAATATCTTACTGTGGCTTAACATAAAAATTAAATTTGATTTAATTACTAATGATGTTCATCATCCTTTCATATGCTCTGAGATTTTCCCATTTCCTCTTCTGTAATATATTTACTCATACTTTTTGCCTATTTTTCTTTTAGTTCTTATTGGGTTTTCCTCCCTTCTGTCTTTCAGAGCCTTGGGAGTTCTTTATACATACTAGTTAGCAATCATTTTTCAGTGACATATGTTAGAAATACTTTGTCCCAATCTTTGGCTTATCTTTTACTCTGTGCCTTTATGGTGTCTTTTGTTAAACAGAAGAGCTTAATTCAAATGCATATGAAATATCTTAAGAGAAATTTCCATAGCCCAACACCAGAACATATACAAAAATTCTGTTATATTATCTTCTCAAGATATCTGTTTTAAATATTACATTTCACACTTAACTCTTTAATCCACCTGGAACTAATTTTTGTGTGTGAGGGAGACAGGGCTCCAATTACGTTGTTTCCACAGGGAATATCACTTTTTCCAGCATCATTTATTACATTTTTTTCTACTTATTTATAATACCCATTTTTCCAAAAATCAAATTCCAAGTAGAGAGAGAACCTTTTGTCTAGCTCTTTATTTGGTCCTTTTGGTCTAATCGTTTTTCTCCTTGAAAACACATACTGTCTTAACATCTGATGAGCAAATAATAGCACATGACGCACAGTGGTGGTATTCAAATAATTTAACTACTGGTTCTCTGCCTTAATGACCATTTTAAGTATAAAAAAATATATACCGAAAGGTGGTTTGTTATTTCATGCATTCAATACTTAAATAAGAACAGTAAAAGAAGTACACCAAACTACATTATGTTTAAGAAAGAATTTTAAAATATTAATTAAATAATACCTGACAAAAACCAATAAAACTGTTGTTTAAGGTATTTCCATATTGCTTCTTCATTGACATCCTCAACTTGCAATTTTTCTCACCTATGGATGGAATGAACATTGTTACAGGCACTTAGAATATGCTGTTGCACAGATGGACGTTAAAAAAGAGTAAGAAATGTAAATTTATGATTTCCTTAGCCTTACCTGTGGTGGCACAGTGAATACAGTGTTGACCTGGAACGCTTAAGTCATTGGTTCAAAACCCTGGGCTTGCCTAGTCAAGGCACATATGGGAGTAGATGCTTCCTGCTTCTTCCCCCTTCTCTCTCTCTCTCTAAAATTAATAAATAGAGTCTTAAAAAATATTTTTTTAAATATTTGTGATTTCCACATTGGGTGGCTGCCCAGGTGCCCATCTTGACAGAACCCTATTACAAGTGCCATTTTAACAACCTGCTTGCCAAACTCAACAAAAAATGAGGTATCAGTTCTACAGAAGTGGTGCAAACTGGCTGAATCCCACCACTGAGTATGCATCTCTGCTCTACCATATGCATTTAAAATTAGTTTATTCAAGTCAGTAAAAAAAATTGGAATTACCTTGAAATTTTTGAAAAATTTTGAGAGAATTCACTTCTTCATAACATAGGGCTTGAGAACATAGTATGCATGTTTCTATCTATTTAGGTCTGATTTAATATTTTATAATAAAAAGCTATAATTTTCATCATAAAAGGCATGAATATTTTGACAGGTTTTTATTTTTGGTGGAGGTTGTAGTTAATTATTGTTGTTGATTTGGGGGATAATACAAAGAATGTATTTTTAAATTTTATTTTAATAACATTCTATAATTGTTGTATGTACATAAATATAGAATTGAGTTTTGTATTTTAATTTTGGTATTAAATAACTTGCAAAGCTCTCTTATTAACTTAACAACATTGGTTCAGAGCAATGATAGTGGGCATCTTTGAGTTGTCCTGGGTTATAAAAAGAATACTTCTTACATTTCACACTGAGGATGATATTTACTGTACATGTCTGTGCATGGTCTTCCTCAGCTTCAAGGAAGTTTCATTATATTCTTAGCTTGCTAAAACCTTTACCAGAAATGAACATTAAATTATTTTCAAACTTTTTCTTAAATATGTTTTCTCCTTTATTATATTAATGAAGTAAATTATATTAATTGATTTTCTACTATTAAACCAACCTTGTATTACTAGGATAAACAATCTAACTCATTAATTGTGAATCTGCTTCTGATGAAAGTATGTAAGTTTATAAAATTATAAAATCCATTTTTAAATTTGATATAGGCTCTACACACATTTTGTTATATAATATTTCTGTTACTGTTTAGTTCTCTATATTTATCACTTCAATTTGATTTCTCTTTTAAACTACGAGTTCTTTAAAAATGTATTTTTAAGTATTTAATGTGTTTCTTCTTCCTAGACTCATAGTTATCACTTTCTCACTTCACTGGATTGTGTTTAAGAAATATGAGGTGTCTTACATCAACCTTTTCACATTTGAGGAGGATATCTTTATGCTCTAGAATGAGTCAATTTTTACAATTATTATGTTGTGGGTACATATAAAATGGAACTGTTACATCTTAAGTGTAACTTGAAGTCTGTATCTCTAGGAATGCCTCTTGAATTTAAGTTTACTTCTTCTTATAATAACTACATCAACTTTGTTTTATTTACCACTAACTAGTAAACAAACTTTTTCTGCCTTATCTTTTTAAAATTTATTGATTTGATTTTTAGAGAGAGGGAGGGAGAGAGAAAGAGAGACAAGAACTAATCAGTTCTTATATGTACCCTGATTCAGGGATTGAACCCACAATCTTTTACATATTGGGACAATGCTCTAACCAACTGAGCTATCCAACTAGGTCTGTCCTTTGATATTAAATCTTCACCCAAATATTTTAAGTATATATCCTATGATCTGAATATGGCTGGATTTTTATATTTGTTTTAAAGTTAAATCTGACATTTGATTTATAACTAGAGAATTTCATGTTTTAAAAAAAATTTTTTAGAAAATTATATTTAACAAGGTGACATTGATCAATAAGAGTATATAGGTTTTAGGTAAACATTTCTATAGAATTTGAACTGTTAATTATGTTGTATACCCATCACTCAAAGTCAAACCATTTTCTGTCAACGTATATTTGTCTTTCATTACTATCTTTCCACCATCCCCTCCTCCTCAGCCCTCTCCCTCTGGTAACCACTTCACTTTTATCTACGTCCATGCGTTTCAGGTTTATATCCCACCTATTGATATGTGTGAACTCACAAAGCTCAGCAACAAACAAGCAAACAAAGCAATTAAAAAATGGGAAAGGAACTGAATACATGCTTCTCCAAAGAGGACATACAGATGGCAAATAGGCATATGAAAAAATGTTCAACATCACTAATCATCAGAGAAATGCAAATTAAAACCACAATGCGATACCACCTCACACTTGTCAGAATGGCTCTCATTAACAAATCAACACACAACAAGTGCTGACGAGGGTGTGGAGAAAAGGGAACCCTCCTGCATTGCTGGTGGGAATGCAGACTGGTGTATTCACTGTGGAAAACAGTATGGTGTTTGCTAAAAAATTAAAACTGGAACTGCCTTTTGACCCAGCTTTCCTACTTTCAGGAATATATCCTAAGAATACCAAACCTCTGATTCAAAAGAGGATATGCACCCCCATGTTTATTGCAGCATTGTTCCCAATAGCCAAGTTCTAGAAACAGCCCAAATGTCCATTGGTGGACAAGGGGATTAAAAAGCAGTAGTACCTATACACAAGAGAATACTATGTGGCCGTGAAAGAGAAGGAAATCTTACCTTTAGTGACAGTATGCATGGACCTGGAGATTATTATGCTAAGTGTAATAAGCTAGGCAGAGAAAGACAAATATCATATGAGCTCACTTATATGTAGAATCTAATGAACAAAATTAACTGAGGAATGGAATAGAGGCAGAGGCAGGGTCACAGAAAGTAGAGGGAAGGGGGATTAGGGGATGGGACCAAAGAAGGAGAAAGGATTAGTAAAATTATACATACATAACACATAGATACAGATGACAGGACAGCAAATATCAGAGGGAAGTGAGGAGGGAGTGAGGGGGGGAGGCAAAGGGGTTGTAATGGGGGACACAGGGGTGGGTGTGAGGGTTTTATATTGAGTGGGACACTTGAATCCATGTTAACACAGTAAATTAAAATTAATAAAAAAATTTTAAAATCAACAATAAAAAAAATATGGGGAGAGGACCTGACCAGACACTTCTCCCAAAAGGACATACAAATGGCCAACAGATATAAGAAAAGATGTTCATCTTCACTAGTTATTAGAGAAATGCATCAAAACTAAACTAAGGTAACACCTCACACCTGTTAGATTAGCTATTATCAACAAGACAGGTAACAATAAGTACGGGAGAGGCTGTGGAGAAAAAACAACCCTATTCACTGCTAGTGGGAATGCAAATTAGTACAACCATTATGGAAGAAAGTATGGTGGTTCCTCAAAAAATTAACAGAACTACCACATGACCCAGCAATCCCTCTACTGGGGATCTACCCAAACAATCAAAAACATTGTTACGTAAAGACACATGCACCCCCATGTTCATCGCAGCATTATTCACAGTGGCCAACACATGGAAACAACCTAAATGTCCCTCAATAGAGATTGGATAAAGAAGATGTGGTACATATATACAATGAAATACTACTCAGCCATAAGAAATGATGACATATTGTCATTTACGACAACATGGAGAGACCTTGAGAACATTATACTGAGTGAAATAAGTAAATCAGAAAAAGTTGAGTATAGTATTTTTACATTAATTTTGATTAATAATATATATGAATTATTTCTGCATTCTTCTTATGCATTTTACGCTTTTACAGCTTTTTCTTTTTTTAATCAATGAAATGGGCATTATTGGAGCTTTAACAATAAAGTGAAATTTTAAAAATGTTTACATAAGCAAGATATACTCATTGTAGAAAGGATGAACACACCTAAAGGAAAACACACATAAGGAATAAAAATTTTTGGAATGCCATTTGATTTTCTGTATTCATTACCTTCATGTATACCTGTTTTTATTTTTATTATTTTTAATATATTCAATTAGATTGTATAATAATAGGATGTATACACATATACATAATGTTGAAGTATTTTGAGGAGAAAACTCATACTATGAAATAATATTTAAGGAGATTTCCTTAACAGCTTGGGATAGAGTGGAGGAAAGAGACTAACATCATAAAATGCAAAATAAAGAAGCTGCTATAGTTTTCTGAGCATAAACATATGGTTAAAGGTGTATTTTGAGCCCTGGCTGGTTGGCTCAGTGATAGAGCGTCGGCCTGGCGTGCAGGAGTCCCGGGTTCGATTCCCAGCCAAGGCACACAGGAGAAGCGCCCATCTGCTTCTCCACCCCTCCCCCTCTCCTTCCTCTCTGTCTCTCTCTTCCTCTCCCTCAGCCGAGGCTCCACTGGAGCAAAGATGGCCCGGGCACTGGGGATGGCTCTATGGCCTCTGCCTCAGGTGCTAGAGTGGCTCTGGTTGCAGCAGAGCAACGCCCCAGATGGGCAGAGCATCACCCCCTGGTGGGCGTGCCTGATGGATCCCAGTCAGGCACATGCGGGAGTTTGTCTAACAGCTTCCCCATTTCCAACTTCAGAAAAATATAAAAAAAAGTGTATTTTGATTCTCAGTATATACTTATTCTTAATAAATATGTCACTAAAAAGAAGCTAGAAAAGTCATACTAAGTTCAAAAACAAATCTTCATATGCCCACCATTATTAATGGAAGACACTGGTTTTTCTGTTGTTGTTGTATTTTTTATTTTTTATTTTTTATTTTTTTTCTGAAGCTGGAAATGGGGAGGCAGTCAGACAGACTCCCGCATGTACCCGACCGGGATCCACCTGGCATGCCCACCAGGGGGCGATGCTCTGACCATCCAGGGGGTTGCTCTGTTGCAACCAGAGCCATTCTAGCGCCTGAGGCAGAGGCCACAGAGCCATCCCCAGCGCCCGGGCCATCTTTGCTCCAATGGAGCCTTGGCTGCGGGAGAGGAAGAGAGAGACAGAGAGGAAGGAGAGGGGGAGGGGTGGAGAAGCAGATGGGTGCTTCTCCTGTGAGCCCTGGCCAGGAATCAAACCTGGGACTTCCGCACGCCAGTCCAACGCTCTACCACTGAGCCAACCGGCCAGGGCCTGGAAGACATTGTTTTAAGTTATAACTCAAGTATAAAGTCATTGAACCTTAGCAATTTAGTGATATCATTAATCTTAGTTGTGTGAAATAAATCAGCTTACTTGCAATGTCTTGACAAGTGATTGAAAGGTGAATTAGTTAATCAAAGATTTTCATCTATGTGTCAAATTGAATTGGGGGAATAGTTTTACTGAATTAACCAGTTGTGTAAATGTTGCATAAATATAGCCCTAGTTTTAAAATTAGGAACTGGCAGCATTTCTTTTGATGGTTGCCAAGTCTGGAGCTACTGAAGGTTGTCCCATCCCAAAACTTTCCACTCATAGCTGTCCAAGACCTTTTCTCTTAATTAAGCCAAAATAGCTTGATGTCTGAGCAACTTTCTGATTGCAAATTGTCTTTGGAAACTATTCTAAATCTTCCAGGCTTACAGGCCAACCCATGGTGGTTCTCTTAAGATTTATATACACTCTAGTGAGCTAGAAGAAGGGGATACAACAGGGAAGAATGCACTGGGCAGCGAAGTAGGTATTAATGAGTGGGACTTAGCAGAGGAGGAAACTTGTCCATTGGGGGCTTGTAGCTGTCATGAACAGTTTCTGTGAATTGTGGGCTAGCCTCGATTCCACACTGTGAGGAGCTTTTAGAAAGTTTGCAGAGTTCACCATCTTAGACCTGAACACCCGCATCCGTCTGACCTGTGTTCAACAGCCCAGTTCTTCCAGTTCAGGGACCTACGTAATTCTCTGAAAATGGTCACATACCACATTTTAGACCTGATACTTAGCATCATTTTTATTTTCCCATTTTAAGTTTCTTCTTTCTCCTCTTATTCATTTCAACACACACACACCTCTTTTGAGCATGTAAAATGTGCTGTGTTAGGCATCAGGTGAGGCTAAGGGATACTCACGATAAATAATTTAGAAATAATTTTTGCATTCTCAGAAGTCATAAATACATGAGCTCAGAACATGAATTGCAAAGGCCTTACTCACATCCACTCTTCAGCTTTCCCTTCCCATATGACCCCAACCCAGAAGGCTTTACTTTTGCAAAGACTCAGATAAATAGTCCTGCAAAATGCGGCCAAGCAGAACCCAGACAGATACACTCCTTGGGGAAAGGCTGAAACCTGCTCAGTCACATCCCACCAGATCTCAGGCATACAGGTGAAGGACTTGCAATATAACAAATGACTTTCCTTTCCTTATGCTAAACACAGATGCTTATTTTTAGTTACCGGGTGGTGTTTTCTTTTCCCATTTTGTGAAAACCTCTCTCTTCTGTGAAAGTTCAACTGTGAATTATCAAGACCCCACAAGAAGAGAACAGTGCTCCATGGAGGACACCTGTGGAGAGCCACCATGGCTGTTCCCCCCAAGTGGGTCTGCTAGGAACACAGCCATCCCCTCCCCCACAGGACGGCTCTGACCCAGGTTACAGCAATGCTAATGATTTGCTTTAATCCAATCAAAATAAGGATAGGCAATCTTAAAGCTCTTAAAGAAAAAATATCAAGTTCTACCTTTGACCCAGGCTATTTTTCTTCCAATATTTAAAGTTCAAACTCATCATGTTTTTCTACTTTTATTTCAAATGAGAAAATCACCCTATTGTATTTGATCACCTTCTTATTTTAATTTGCAGACTTGCTTAATAATAAAGCATGTGCTGGACCTTAGCCCAATATACCATATGTATAATAAGATCAGAACTCCCTTTTCTTTTTTTACTTACTAACAAAGAAATATATAAAATACTGACCTTTTGGGTAAGTGACTTTTGCATCCATTTTTACTCATTATTATGTTGCTAAGAAGTTGTAAGAGTGAGGTTGTACCTTGGCTTCTAAGAGAATTGTACCAGTCTTTATGAAACACATTGCTCACAGCTGTGGTGTAATAGCAATCACTAAAACTCACAGAACTTTTTATTCCACAGCAATGACATCATTAGTATAATTTAATGATAATTTACATGTGGGAAACAGTTGTCTACTGATGTGAAATTATCCTTAAACTGATTCTAAGTAGAGAAAGGAAGAATTTAACATAAAACAATTTTACGATTTCATTTGCATTCATCATTAATGTCACTTTCCAAATATTGTGTTTAATATTCACATACTTCTCCTACAATAGCAAATGATGTATTTCAGGTACTTAAGTAAGGTCGCAAGTGCTCCTTCTAGAAGACCACTGACTGCCTGAGATTCCTCAGCTTTCAGTTACAAATCTTCTGAAGTGTTTGTTCCTTAAAGAAAGACTTTATTTTTTAGAAATATAGCAGTGAGGCAGTTAATACCTAAAACCTAAACTGGTATACTCTGAGAATCTGATGAGGAATCTGAAGTTGTAATGGGAAGAATACCGACAGCAGGTGGATTATTATAGGGTGTTTAGGTGCTCACCAGTACAGAGTAAGAAAAAGAGAAGCAAGTAGAAAAGGCCTATTATTAAGTCTCTGCTGTGTCATCTCTGACATTGACTTATTTCTGAAGGTCACCTTATATCCCACCATTGGGAAAATTAATTTTCTGATTATTTTATAGGATCAGATAAGCCCCAAATTGCTTTTTAGTTAATAAAAACTAGCCTCTCCTTCACTTCTTTCATCCAAATAGGAAAAATAAATCTGTTCCAATGAGAGAACATGACCAAGGAAGCAAAGGGGAGAGCTAGGTAATCATCTGCAACAGACAGGCTCTCTCAAGGTGCATATTTCCAACTAGAAACACAAAGTTTCCAACAGTCATTAATTTAGGCATTCAGCCCAGGTGTACAAACCTCAGATTATGTGACAGCTCTGGGGACACAGACGTTTGGTATGGTTTTGCTGATATCTGTGCCATGCCAGACATTGTTCTACGCATGGGTTTTCAGTAGTAAACAGGACCAACTTCCTACTCTGCCTAGGGGCTTACCTTTGGGGGAGGAAGTAAATAATTACATATATATATATGTATGTATATATATATATGTCTGTGTGTGTGTGTGTGTGTGTGTATATATGTGTATATATATATATATATATATATATATGTTTAGGTAGTAAGGATACAAAGAAAAAGAGGAAGTAGGGAAAGGACTAAAGATTGCCTGGGTGCAAGGAGAGGAGGGAAACTATTTTAAAACTGTGATAAGAAAAGTTTCTCTTGGAGGTGACATTTGAGAAGACACCTTAATGTGGTGAGAATAAGCTAGGAGGTGATCAAGGAAGCACACTGCTGAAATAACAGCAGGTAAAACTGTGGTAGGTGAGAATAAACTTAGTATGTTCCCGAGGTCAAAGGCAGAGGAGCAGGTGTGGTGTGGCCAGAAGAGTGGTACAAGATCAGAGCAGAGCAGTGGGAGGTAAGGTTTGGGAAAAGGGCAGGTCCTATGGGGACTCCAAGACTGAGGTGAAAATTGAATTTTATTCCAGGTGTGAGAGAAACTGAAGGAAGATTTTGAGGAGAGTAGAGAAATCTGGTTTGTGTTTTAAGAAGATTTGAGCTGTGTTATGGAGAACTGATTATTAGAATTCAAGAGTGGCATCAGAGATCAGGGACAAGGCTTTTCCAGTGGGAGTGGAGGTGTTGAGACTGGTGAGAATCACAGCATACTTTGAAAACTGGGCTGAGAGGACTTGGTGGTGTGAGAGGCAAGTTGTGAAACTGTGAGAGAGAGGACAGAGGGAGGATAACTCCAAGTAGCTGGAGTAAGTCACTGAGTAAAGGTGCTGCCACCAGCAGAGATAGTGGTATTCATAGATCATTAAGACCATTAGTCTCTGGGCTCAAAGACTCAAAGAGCTCAAATCATGAGAAGGAAGACCACACTCCACACCACACACACACACACACACGCACACACACATATTGTATTAGAAATAATACCAGGAATTTTATGATCTCTGGATTTTCCACAACTTTTAGTACTTCTGCTTTTGGCTTTAGCATAAATAGACAACTGAATACTGTAGCCTACTCAGCTATCTAGATTCGGCACTGGCTGTTTGTACAAATTTGTCAGTTCAGAAGCATATTCTTTATTTTTAAGTGTCAGGTAAGCATCTCTTGTTTTGCACTACAGAATATAGTCTCCTTGTCCATACAAACATATAGAAAGGCATTGCCCATATAAACATATAGAAAAGCATCCCTTTATTTTCCAAATTTCTATACTGTTCTCAAGCAACCATGATTACTCAAGATAGAATCATAGTATCTTTTCCCATACTCCATAAGTTTCGTTTATATTTGACAGAACGGGGTGGGATGAGAGAGTAGTTTCATGCTCTCATGGTTAGAGTTTTGTCACCCATGAATAGGAACCATACAAAAAGGCTACATGGTAACAGTAGAGTTAGTACCCCACAATTCCAGAGTACCAACTTGTAGATTCTCAGAGTTTGGAGGGTGTGTTAAAATGCAGAAAATGTAGGTCCCCAGAACCCACCTATAAGATTCATAATTCAGGAAATTTGGAAAGGAGACAAATAGTCTTCATGTTTATTGCCTCCCCATGTCTGATGCTAGAGTTATACTGATCACAGTTGGAGAAACTCTTCATCTGTAAGTTGTTTCATTTTATCCTGTGAATTCTAAATGGTAAGCAGAGGAATCACATTGAGTATAAAGTTTTAAAATTAAGGATAATGAAAGATGAGAGATTTTAAAGATTTAGCTCTGACCTAAACTTCCATTTATTATATTAAAAGTCAGAGTTTTGCTAGGAGCAAAGATGGTTGCAGACTAAGTGGTTACACTCACCTCCTCTCAGGACCAAACTAAAATACAGAACAATCAACCTGAATAACCAACTGAAGACTAACGGAATAGAAGTCTTATAACTAAGGACTTACAGAAGATACATCAAGACTAGGAGGAAGGGCAGAAATGCAAAAGAGGCTGGCCTGGTTCCCACAAGCAGTAACTAATACTCCAGAGGCATATCCCAGCTACAAATGTTTCCTCTGAGAAGTGTGGGGTCTCAACCCCATGTTGGGCTCCCCAGCCCAGAGTACCTGAGCTCAGTCAACATCTGGCTGTTAAAATCAGTGGGGATTCTGTCTGCCAGGAAGAGATTGAAGTCTGCTAGAGACACAGGTGCCTTCCTAAAGGCCAATGCACAAAACCTCATTTGCACGTACTCCAGTGGAGGGCTCCAGTGGAGGTAGGGCAGACCACACTGGAGTCATGTGAGGAGAGATGGAAGTTTGTGGCTCTGG
This sequence comes from Saccopteryx bilineata, assembly GCF_036850765.1. Taxonomy (NCBI): domain Eukaryota; kingdom Metazoa; phylum Chordata; class Mammalia; order Chiroptera; family Emballonuridae; genus Saccopteryx; species Saccopteryx bilineata. Next base: position 179,076,335 of record NC_089491.1, on the reverse strand, counting down.
GAAGAGAGCACTCTGCAGGGTCAGTCTCCCACACCATAGACACCATGTTTCTTGGGTGGAGCTCTCCCTTCCTTACAGCGTCAGCCTGGGGAATGCAGTAGCCACATACCCTGTACTTCCTACCATGCAAAGTTTGTACCTTGCTGAGGAGTTGCTATCTGAGCTGGGGAGTAGAGGACTGGGCAGACTGAGAGGGTGTCAGTAACTGAGTGGTGTGTCTTTGCAGTAAGGACTACTTTTTCCCATTTTCCCATGAACCTGATTTTTGGTGCCTCCCACCACAGGAGATGTACTAGCCCTACACTCTAGGCTCCAGGTGCCCACCCACCCCCGACTCCTCTTGGCCCTGCCCTGATAAGGTCTGGGCAGAATCCAAGACAGACTGAGTTGTGTGGCTCTGAGATGAGGGGGGCTCCTCTCACCTTCCCCCAAGACTGACAAGTACTTTTCTCTCAAGGAAGATATACTAGCCCCACCTACCAACTCCTGGTGGCCTTGCCCTGTTGAGCTCAGGCTCCTGGCAATATCTGGGACAGACTGAGTTGTGTGGTTCTAGGAGGTGGGGGGGGCATTTTCCATTGTATGCTCAACTGGTGCTGAGTTTTCCTTTTACACAGCCAAATATTCATCTGTATGGGCCTGATAAACTCAGCTGACCTCACCCTGTAAACTCTGTAAGACTCCTACCCACCTACAAAAGTCTGAAGGCACCTGGTGGCTAGACTTCGTATACTCAGAGACCCAGAGACATTGCTAGGTCATCTCAAACCCAGCACTGGCACTGAGTTTGAGCAAGCAGTAATCTAGTGAATGCCATTTGACCCTACCTGGTCACTCACTGAGAACCTACCTCATGTAACTCAGGTACCACCAGAAGCTCTTTCAGTGGCTGAGCCTATTAGGCAGACAGCAGGTGGAGGCAGGCAGAGGTGGATTTCAGGGTGCCTTGGTAATTTTGCTGACCTGCCCTTGAGCTCTGTGCTGATAAAAGCTGGCCTTAATGAGTACCTTGGTCTTTCTTCCAAATACCCAGGCCCTGCCAAGGCAGCCACAAACTATACATTGCTTTGTAGCTCTAAACAGGTTGCCCAGAGCTAGTCACAGGCAGCATCTGACATTGGTTTACACAAGAGTCCCTCCCATGAGGTTCCAGAACCAATACACCCAGTGGTCAGCTGCAGACAACATTAGAGCAGGATCCAATTAGCTGCACAAGTAGCATATCCAAAATGAGATTTCAGCAGGCACCAGACTCTGCTGAAGTAAATTTTGCTTCATATGGTCAGCACCTACATAGCAGCTCATACTCTGTGGTATGGGGTAGTCCTCATGGTCAGCCAGCCTAAGGGTTGACTTCACAAAGAAATGGGCCAGTAGAAATCAAGACTCAATTACAACAAGAGGACCCATATAACCTCACAAGGAACATTCCCAGAGAACCCAGCTCAGGTGATCAAGGAGTCTGTACTACTGGATGCAGAACAGTAACTACATAAGGCCCCCTACCAGACTAGAAGTCATAGCAGACCTACCTATTTTATTTTGGGCAAGAGTCTTTTTTTTTAACTACTGATGTGAACATGGATTTCTTAAAAACAAACAAAAAAAACTCCACTCCAATTTCATCATCTAAATTATTAAACTTGCTTATTTCATTCAATTGTGTCAAACTATATTACTTAATTTCTGTTTAAAACAAATACTTTAAATAGCTTCATGTGTTCAAGTAATAGATTGGATACTTGAGTTTTTAACAAGTAGAGCTATGATGACCAAATTAGAAATTTAATTTTTGACCAAATTAGAAATTTAACAAGTAGAGTTATAATGACCAAATTAATTACCCTGTAATACATTTAACCAAGGATGTAAAGGAACTGTACTCAGAAAATTTCATGACACTGATGAAAGAAATGGAAGAAGATACAAATAAGTAAAGTATATACTATGTTCATGAAGAGGAAGAATTAACAGCCTTAAAATGTCCATACTACTAAAAGCAATCTATAGATTCAATTCAATTCCTATCAAGATACCAATGACATATTTCATAGAACTAGACAAATATTTCAAAATTTTATGTTGAACCACAAAGACACCAAATAGCCATAGCAACCTTAAAAAAAAAGTTGGAAGGATTATGCTACCTGATATCAAAGTATCTTACAAGGTGATAGTAATCAAAACAGCATGGTACTGGCATAAAAAAATAGATATATAGATAATGAAACAGATCAGAAAGCCCAGAAATAAACCCACACCTACATGGTCAATTAATATTTGACAAAGGAAACAAGAACATATAATGGGGTAAAGATAGTGTATTTAATCAATGGTGTTGGGAAAATTAGACAGATACATGAAAAAAAATTTAACCTAGGCCACCATCTTACACCATACACAAGAATAAACTAAAAATGAATGAAAGCCTTAAATACTAACATGAAATTATCAAAATCCTACAAAAAAAACAAAGATAGTAAGATCTCTGGCATTTCTCGTAGCAATATTTTTTCAGATATATCACTTTGGGCAAGGGAAAGAAAAGAAAAAATAAACAAATGGGACTACATCACACTAAACTGTTTTTATACAGCAAAGGAAACCATCAACTAAGTGAAAAGACAACTCACTGAATGGAAGAACATAATTGCCAATGATACATCTGATAAAGGGTTAAAATCCAAAATTTATAAAGAATATATATACCTCATTACCAACAACCAAACAATCCACTTAAAAAATAGGCAAAGAACCTGAATAGACACTTCTCCAAAGATAATATACAAATGGCCAATAAACAGATGAAAAGATGTTCAATATCATTAATAATTGGAGAAATGCAAATTAAAACCTCAATGAGTTATCAACTCGCACCTGTCAGAATGGCTATCATCAATAAATTAACAAACAAATGTTGGCAAAGATATAGAGAAAAGGGAACCCTCATGTACTGCTGATGGGAATACAGATTGTTGCAGCCATTATGGAAAGCAGTATGGAGTTTCCCACCAAAAGTGAAAATGACACTGCTTTATGATCCAGTGTAGGAATATGCTATGAAGACCTGCAAATTTAGGAAAACAACTAGAGACAACGAGGCACCCTAGGGTGAAAGCCCTGAGTGCATGAGAGTCCAGGAACCTCTCTGACCCTGTACTGGAAACAGTGCATGCTGGAAACAGCAAAACAGCAGGATAAAATTCAGTAACAATTATTTAGGCTTTCAGAACAGAGATTAGAAGTCAGCATGCTCCTTGTGTTGATTGATTTCACTCCCTGTAAACATCTGCTGTTTGCTTCCTTGAGTTATTTGTACTGGCTAATAAATATCTGAGTAAGGCTAGGGACAGGGCTTCAGTCATTTGGTCTGCTAACCAGGGCTGTTGCCTCCCCTCAGCCCCTTGGAGCATTTCATCTGGTCTCTGAGTAATTCATTATCATTGCAACAACCCAGGAATTCTACTTCTGGGAATATATCTGAAGAAGTTCGAAACCCTAATTTAAAAGAAAATTTGCACCTCTATGTTCATTGCAGCATTATTTACAATAGCCAAGATCCAGAAGCAACACAGTGCCCTTCAGTAAATGAGTGCATAAAAAAGCCATGGTAGCCTGACCAGGCAGAGGCGCAGTGGATAGAGCGTCGGACTGGGTCACAGAGGACCCGGGTTCAAAACCCCAAGGTTTCCAATTTGAGTGTGGGCTCATTTGGTTTGAGCAAGGCTCATCAGCTTGATCCCAAGGTTGCTAGATTGAACAAGGGGTCACTCGGTCTGCAGTAGCCCCCTCCCATTAAGGCACATATGAGAAAGCAATCAATGAACAACTAAGGAGTCACAACAAAGAGTTGATGCTTCTCATCTGTCTCCCTTCCTGTCTGTCTGTCCCTATCTGTCCTTCTCTCTGTCTCTCTGTTTCTGTCACACACACACACAAACACAAAAGCCATGGTACATTTACACAATGGAATTCTACTTGGCCATAAAAAAGAAGGAAATCTTACCTTTTGCCACAAAATAGATGGACCTGAGAGTATTATGCTAAGTGAAATAAACCAGTCAGAGAAAGCCAAATATCATATGATTTCACTTAATTGTAGAGTCTAATGAATAAAATAAACAAGATAGAAACAGAATCAGGGATGCAGAAAACAGATTGAGAGCTTTTAGAGGGAAGGGAGATTGGAGGGGCTAGGTGAAAAGGTGAAGGGAATAAGAAACAAGGAAACCTCATAGATGCAGATAACATGTGTGTGTTATATTACTCAAGTTGATTACCAGAGTGAAAGGGTGGAGGGGAGAGGTAGGAAAGGGTAAAGGGGGTATAAGTAGTGATAGAAGGAGATGACTTTGGGTGGTGAACACACAATACAATATACAGATGTGGTATTATAGAATTGTACACCTGAAACCTATATATATATAATTTTATTAACCAATGTCATTCCAATAAATTCAATACAAATTAAAAAATAAAAAGAAATTAAAATAATTTTAAAGAATCAGTTTTTTTTTGTTTGTTTGTTTTTATAATTTTATTTTTTTAATGGGGTGACATCAATAAATCAGGATACATATATTCAAAGATAACAAGTCCAGGTTATCTTGTCATTCAATTATGTTGCATACCCACCACCCAAAGTCAGATTGTCCTCTGTCACCTTCTATCTTGTTTTCTTTGTGCCCCTCCCCACCCCCTATCCCTCTCCCATTCCCCCCTCCCCCCCGTAACCACCACACTCTTATCAATGTCTCTTAGATTCACTATTATGTCCCACCTACGTATGGAATAATACAGTTCCTGTTTTTTTCTGATTTACTTATTTTGCTTCGTATCATGTTATCAAGATCCCACCATTTTGCTGTAAATGTTCCGATGTCATCATTTCTTATGGCTGAGTAGTATTCCATAGTGTATATGTGCCACATCTTCTTTATCCAGTCATCTATTGATGGGCTTTTTGGTTGTTTCCATGTCCTGGCCACTGTGAACAATGCTGCAATAAACATGGGTCTGCATGTGTCTTTACGTATCAGTGTTTCTGAGTTTTGGGGATATATACCCAGTAGAGGGATTGCTGGGTCATAAGGTAGTTCTATTTTCAGTTTTTTGAGGAACCACCATACTTTCTTCCATAATGGTTGTACTACTTTACATTCCCACCAACAGTGTATGAGGGTTCCTTTTTAAAGAATCAGTTTTAAGAAGCCGATTGCTCTTAATTTCAGATCTAATCACATTTAAAACATATCTTAAAGTAACTATAGTTACCAAATATAGATTGCCTTAGGATATTTTAGTTATTTTTAATTGAGGCAAGCATGTTACATTTGAGTGATTTCATAAAAACTGATTTAAATTTTTATTTATTCTTTTTTTTTTGCCTAGGGCAAAGCATTTAGAAAGAGCTTTTGTGCCTGCAATCAGTATGTGCAAATTATGCATAATTTTGTTTCCAACATTCTCATCTTGGTTCATAAGAAGTCAAGTATAATTACTAACAAGATGGAGAATTCTACCTCACCTGGAGACATTTAGCATATACTCTCATTAACACTACAACAAAAGATTCAAAGTTACAAGTAAAAAATATAGTACATTTTATTTTTCCTTTCACAAGTATATCAATTTCAATAAATAATCCAGTGGCTCTCAAACTTTTTGAAGTCAGAGCACATTTAAAATCCTACAAATAATTGTAGACACACTATATACAAATTTCTGAGAAATATGTTACAATAGTTAAATATTATAGAAATAGAATATAAAGTTCAAGCGTGTTTTTATGGTAATTAAACAAAATAAATATGACAAAATTAAATTTATTCTGACATTAAAAAACATTTTTATGTTACATTTTTTTACTTATGCTTTTTAGAATTTGTAAAAAAGAGGGGTTAAAAATTTAAAAGACAAAAAACATTCTTAGTAAGATCTAGTAAATTTTGCAGGTCCTGGCATGTTAAGTTTTTTCATTCTTGTGTTTATAAGAAACATGAGCCTGATGTGTCCTAGCAATTTCTTCAATGTTTGGACATATATTTGAAAGGCAAATTGTCATTTCCTCATCAATATATTGAAGAATTCCTCTCTTTTTACTCTTAATTGTGTTGAGTGCAGAAAACCCCCACCATACATATCATCTTAACTTTACACCAAACAAAGGATAGAAGAAACTTGCTTCCAGTCTTTCTGGAGAACATGGAGGGTAGTGTAAACAATCCAGCACCACAGCTTAACAGCCTTTTATAACCTAATCAGGCAAGTGAGGTAGGGGGTTGGGCAGGCTGTCAGCTTACAGCCAATTTCCCACACCTCTGTTCCCCAAAAATCTAAACTCCAAAAACCCTGTTGGATTTTGGTCCCCAACAGGCATATATTTCTCTGGAATACCATAGGGCACACCTGGAAATCTTCTAGGGCACACCAGTGCTTCCTGGCACACACTTTGAAAACCACTGGAATAATCACAAACTACAGGAGAATGCTCAGCAAATTCTAATGATGTATAAAATCCTTTTGAGGTAGAATCATTAACATTTAATGTAATTAATTATTCATGTTTCCAATTAATTTTGTATACTCTTGTTGGTGAAATCAAGATTTTTTCCAAATTCTTGTTCTTAAGATATGTCTTGGCTTTAAAAATTTTCACCATTACATAAAGTAATTTAATGTTTTAGGACAAACTGTTCACATAAGCTCCATTTTAATAATATATTTTAAAAATATCTGACAAAAGTAAATATTTTATACAAATTATCTTGGTGTAGAGACTCAAAATCATAGATGAGAGCTCTTAATATTAGGTGATAAAAATTAGAAAATGAATTCATAACTTTTAACACAGAGGAGCTTGTACCTCTTATGATATTAGAAAGTATAGATATTTATCCAAATCTCATTAATTTAATTTTCATAATGTCTATTACATTATTCATAACAGAAATTATTTATCATGACAATGAATGGCTTAATAAGTATAAATTAAGATAATGAAAGGGACTATCTTATAACTTGAGTGGGACTTTGGATGTGAGAAAGACACTAATTCAAATATCACTGAGAGGATTTGGGCAGAGTCACCTAAAGGAGATGTTTCTGGAGCAATGGACTTCAAGGGTAGCTTTTTAAAAAGCTGATTGGGAAACTAGAATTGAAAACTACTATAAAAAACCCCGAATAGCCAAAACAATCCTAAGGAAAAAGAATGAAGCTGGGGGCATTACAATACCTGACTTTAAACTATATTATAGGGCCACGATAATCAAAACAGCATGGTATTGGCAGAAAAATAGACACTCAGACCAATGGAACAGAATAGAAAGCCCAGAAATAAAACCACATATATATGGTCAAATAATCTTTGATAAAGGGGCCAACAACACACAATGGAGAAAAGAAAGCCTCTTCAACAAATGGTGTTGGGAAAACTGGAAAGCCACATGCAAAAGAATGAAACTCGACTACAGCCTGTCCCCGTGTACTAAAATTAATTCAAAATGGATCAAAGACCTAAATATAAGACCTGAAACAATAAAGTACATAGAAGAAGACATAGGTACTAAAATCATGGACCTGGGTTTTAAAGAACATTTTATGAACTTGACTCCAATGGCAAGAGAAGTGAAGGCAAAGATAAATGAATGGGACTACATCAGAATTAAAAGTTTTTGCTCAGCAAGAGAAACTGATATCAAAATAAACAGACAGCCAACTATATGGGAACTGATATTTTCAAACGACAGCTCAGATAAGGGCCTAATATCCAAAATTTACAAAGAACTCATAAAACTCAACAACAAACAAACAAACAATCCAATAAAAAAATGGGAAGAGGACATGAACAGACACTTCTCCCAGGAAGAGATACAAATGGCCAACAGATATATGAAAAGATGCTCAGCTTCATTAGTTATTAGAGAAATGCAAATCAAAACTACAATGAGATACCACCTCACCCCTGTTAGATTAGCTATTATCAACAAGACGGGTAATAGCAAATGTTGGAGAGGCTGTGGAGAAAAAGGAACCCTCATTCACTGTTGGTGGGACTGTAAAGTAGTACAACCATTATGGAGGAAAGTATGGTGGTTCCTAAAAAAACTGCAAATAGAACTACCTTATGACCCAGCAATCCCTCTACTGGGTATATACCCCAAAACCTCAGAAACATTGATACGTGAAGACACATGTAGCCCCATGTTCATTGCAGCACTGTTCACAGTGGCCAAGACATGGAAACAACCAAAAAGCCCTTCAATAGAAGACTGGATAAAGAAGATGTGGCACATATACACTATGGAATACTACTCAGCCATAAGAAATGATGACATCAGATCATTTACAGCAAAATGGTGGGATCTTGATAACATTATAAGGAGTGAAATAAGCAAATCAGAAAAAAACAAGAACTACATGATTCCATACATTGGTGGAACATAAAAATGAGACTAAGAGACATGGACAAGAGTGTGGTGGTTACCAAGGGTGGGGGGGGAGGGAGGACATGGGAGGGAGGGAGGGAGAGAGTTAGGGGGAGGGGGAGGGGCACAGAGAACTAGATAGAGGGTGACGGAGGACAATCTGACTTTGGGCGAGGGGTTTGCAACATAATTTGATGACAAAATAACCTAGACATGTTTTCTTTGAATATATGTACCCTGATTTATTAATGTCATCCCATTACCATTAATAAAAATTTATTAAAAAAATAAAAAAAAATAAAAAAGGTCAAAAAAAAAAAAAAAAAAAAAAAAAAAGAAAACTAGTCAATTTGGGACACTTTAAAAAATTCTCCTTCACCTGTACAGGAGTTAGGAAAGCATACAAACTGGCATTAGCCAGTAAAAAAAAAAAATTCTGCTACAACATGTTAAGTATCTCAACAGCTAAAATATAATCTCCAGTATTAGTATTTTATTTCTCTAGGCTTCTTGGATCACATGTACCCCATCATGGTCCCCCTAATTATGTGCAGTCCTAGACAAAATTGTAAAAAATGCAAAGCCTGTTTCCTTTTCTGCATCTTTTAATTCTTCTGATTACAACTACCTGGGTTCTTCTGCAAACCATATGTAGTTTTATAGAACAGTGCACCTAAAGTGTCGGTGACACCTTATACAACACTCCTGGAATGAGGGTGTCTTGACATTGCAGAATTTAAGGGAGATAGTCATGCCTGAATAAATGCAGTTAATCTCAATGGTTAGATTTCAAGCACCAGACTGATATCTAGGCATGGATATCTACCATTACAAATCAGAACCTAAAGTGACTGACTCATACATCTACATGAGACACATCTTTTTCCTTAAACTTGGATCAATTAATAGAGGAGGAAAGAAAGGGGGGGAGGAAAGGAGAGGGAGGGACTGAAGCCAATAACCATCAAGAATTACCAGGCAAATTCCGTGCTGTCTTTATTAATCCCAATCTACTGGCTGGAAACCTCTTCCCTTAAGAAAGACTTCCTTCTTTTGAGTAGTGGGAAGCAGAGTAGCATAATGCTTAAGAGGGTACACTGAAGAGTCTAACTGACTGGATTTGAATCCCAATTTCACCATAGGCAAATTCCTTAGCACCTGCCTTTCCTTATCTGGTAACACGGGTTGTAAGTGTGAATGGAAGAAAAAAGTTAATACATATGACACAATGAGAGACTAGTGAGACCTTGACAAAATGCTGAATATCATCATTTGAGGAGTCCTTTTCTTCCACTTTGCCATACTCATCTATACAGAGCAAGTAAACAGAAAAGAGACATTTCTGATCCTCATGAAGGTGTTAGCAAGAGAAATGTAGTGATTGTGAGAAAAGTGTTCAAAAGATTTGCGGTTCTTTAATTTGCAAAGAAGAAAGCTAAGACGTATTTCTGGCAATAACTTCTATTTTGTCCAGAAAGTGCAGAAAAGCTCAAATGGTTGCAAGAGAGCAGGAGGACTTATTTAGCTGGGCTGTAAAGATGAACACTCTGACTGAAAAATGTTCAAGTCTGAAATAACTGCTCTGGGATTGTAGGAGGCTGCCTGCTGCAGGCGTGGTTCTGCCCAGGGCAGGCAGATGAGCAAGGTGCCCTTGCAAGCCTCTTCATGCTCTGTGTCAGTATTTCCATGGAAATCTTTTTGTATGAATGTATAAACATAATAGACGTGTGTAAAGCTTTGGGCTAAAACATTTTAGCAGGGAAGTATTTGTACTGTCTTTACTATGACAGAAGTACTATGTCATGTTGAATATGATTCCATAGAACCAAAATTCTTCTTTATTCTCCACTAAAAATACACAGAAGAATATGTAAACACTGTAGCCTGATAGTGATACTTGTATTTAGGAATAGAAGCAGAATTTCTAATGCAGGGAACCTGATTTTGAGAATATTAATAACAAACTCACTTTAAATAATTTGATAGTTTGGCCTGGGTAAATATCAAATGTGTAAGAAGATAAAGCTATGAATAAAAGCAAGAAATAACTCCTTTATGAGCCTTTTACTGGTTTAGAAGTGCACATTAATTCTTAGAATGGTGTATAGGCTGACCTTTCATCCAAGTAATGGGAAAAAAATATTCTGCAGAGAAGTTCTCGGGAGGGAAATTTGAATCTTTTTAGAAAATATGTGCCTAATGATTCTTTTTTGATCTCATGGAGTAAATCATAACAAATTGAAACATGCAATAGCTATTGGAGATGGAATAATATAATTCCTATTAAAAATCTCAGGATATGTACAGTATGCTGTTATAAGTAGTTAATCCTATATTAAATTTATAAAAGTTATTTTTTCCATCTTAAAATTAATTCTTTTCCTCATTTTACTCAGGGCTAGTAGTTGAGGATTTACCTCATTTCAACATTCCATTCATTAATAATCTCAGAAGCAGAACATTTCTATAGTTAACTAATTTTAATTCCCCAAATAATGAAAAGAAAGCAGTTTGAGAGTTAAGTCATGAGAACTAGAATCTACATGGCACTTTATATATTGATGCTGTGCAGCAATGTGTCACTCTGCACCCCTTTTGCAGATAAGGAAAATGAAGTATAGGATTGTTCAGTACACCCAACGCACAGCACCTGACCACCGTGCCTCCTCTATAACAAATTCTTAAGAATTTGGATTTCTGCATTTCTGACAGGACACATGTTTTCATTTGTTGAAGGTTTCCAGTGCTGTCTTAATATTGTTGCTGACTAGCAAAAAAAAAAAAAAAAAAAAAAAAAAAAAAAAAATGGAGCAGGGATTGGAAGTAGAGAAGAAATTGTCTTAAGGTGCTGAAAAGTCAAGAAACTGGAGACCACTAAAAGGACAGAGAATCTGGTGGAAGTCACACAGGTACCCTGAGCCTTTGGCCATTCTCTACTCCAGCTCAGGGCTCCCAACAGCCCCAGGCTACACTGAGGGGATTTCCAGGGTAGACAGTTTTGTCTACAATATGAGTTTTCCTCAGAGTACACATAATTCCTAGAGTTTAACTTGAGAAATAAGTAAAATAAAATATAGCATATGTTTAATTTGTAATTAAGTGACTCTTCAGACATCATTGTTCAATTCAAGTAATACCATATTGTTGGCCAACTTGAGAAAAACAGATGGGTGGATATCTTCATCTTTCTAAATATTTGTAAAGCGTTAAGACATGTTTCTTGCAGGGGTTTTGTAAAGTAAGATTCTATTCTCCTGCTTCCTACGTGAAGCATTGCATTTTTTGTGTGTGAGAAAAGGGGGTTATCTATTTCTTCTAAAATGCCTTAATGAATGGGGAAAGATATGGTTAGGTTACAGAGTACAGCCACATTTGCTTTTGGCTTCATTATCTGGGGGTTTTTGTTCTTTTCTTCCTGCTTTGCCTTATCTCTTTCCCTTTTCACAGTTCACACTTACACAAACTGTGTCATTCATTGTAATGATAAAGTAAGTACTGAGTGTTTAGCTTTCATTCTTGTCCTTGGATGTTAAAACTGACGGTTTAGCACCTCTATTACTTTTTATCAGTGAGTCATTGCCCTTGCCAGCACTCAAGATAAGAAAGTCTCACACTTGCCAGAGGGAGGGAAGAAAAAAACAGGAAAACTGAGAAGAGCACAGGGACTGGGTTATACTAACCAGAAAATGGATGGTAGGAAGCTGTTTTGAAAATGGATGGGACTTGCCCTTCATCAGGACAAAATTCAAAATGAGAGGCTATCCAGGTCTGATTTAGGCGCTCACCAATGGAGAGTAAATTTTCAACTACCTGGTTAACCAGTATAAACCACTGAAGGTGTAGAGAAATTCAACACTTTATCTCATTTTAATTCAAATGTTAAAAGACCTCCACCAAATCCTGTTTATGAGACATTAGCCATAGAACTAAGAATTAATATTTGCTATAACTGCAGTGTGTGTGTGTGTGTGTGTGTGTGTGTGTGTGTGTGTGTGTTTGAGTACCTAGAAAGACTACGCAGGTCATGAAAGAATCAGAGAATTCTATGGCATGTTAGGGCTGTTTTAGGGTCACTGTCATTAACTGATCAGTTTTGGAATAATAAAAAGAATTTTGTGTTTCTTTTTCCCTTCAGTTATAGACCATCTTTTCTGGGACTCTGCCTTAATCCTATTGTTAAGATACTACAGAAGAAGTTGCTCAGGGTTGTGAAAGATCTCAAGGACATTCAGTTCTTACCTGATCAGGTACATACCAATTGGGAGTTCTCCCCTATAGCTCATCAAGAGGTTGAAAAGTCTATAAAAACACTACATTGACTTTAAGTTCCCATGTGGAGCTAGTTTATGTTTCTATTGACTACATGACTGAGGACGTATTGAGAAGGAGAATAGCCATATGTAATGTATGCTACATCCTTTCCATGTCATCCTAGTTTGCTCTCTCAACAACCAGGTGAAGTTTTCAGTAAGCATGAGTCATACCTATAAGACATCCTCAGCTGATTTCCAATTATGATTACTTTAAAGTGGAACAAGCACAGCATTTAAAGATGTCTGCAAAGCAATCCATATGAAGAAATCTGCTAGATTTATAATATTTCTCCAGTTTCTACAATTGTCTTGCCCATATATGATTTCACAGTATTGTGTTTTAGTCATTCATTACCTTTAAAGAATCTTTCCCAAACTTCAAATTCATTACCAAAGAAATGATGTTACTTTCTGATTGCACTTGTATTTATTTGGTTTACACAATAACTTAATTGTGTAATCATAAATATAAACAAGTCTAGAATGACTGTGGGTCAACATCCGTCTGGTAGGAGCAAACATCCAGAGTATACCAGGGAGGGGCTGGTAGACTCTAGATTTTAGCTAATCCTAGGCATTAGTCAATAAATTATACAGAGAGAACAGGCAGCGACATCTAATCCAGTAAACTGATAAATGGGAATCATATAAAGTTTTTATTGTACTCCCAATTTACAGAAGGAGAAACTGAGGTGCTGAAAATTTAAATAACTTACTATCACATATCTGGTGAAACTTTTAAAGGATATATAGGATACATGGTGATGTGGGAATTTTAAGCATTATCTAGGAAGTAGTAGAGTGAAAATGGCCAATTACATTCCAGTGAATACTGTATGTGCTGGGAGTGCATTGGAGGAACAGCTAAAACAGAACTCGGGGAAGCCTCATCCAAAAGAGTAATGCTAACAGAAGTGCAAATTAACCAGGCAGAAGAAGGACAGAGTGGTCTGGACAAATGTACCAGCATGTGAGGGAGGATCACAGCATGGGAAGAGAATTGCAAGCAGTTCGTAGAGTAAAAGGGAGATGATTAAATAAAATTAGTTCAAGAGATAGGTAGAGACCTAACCCAACACACAAAAAAGGCTGTGTATGTCACTCTAAAAAAAATCAAACTTTACTCTGAGGCCATTGGGATCTTGTGAAAGGAATTAGGCAGTTGAGTCACAGGCTCAGATTTGAGCTTGTGGGATACCCTTTGACTTCACTGTGGAGAAAAGATGGAAATGCCAGCCAGGAATGAGTCTATCGCAGTAATCCAAGCAAGAGCTGATGGTGGTCTGAGTTTACATAATGCCAAAGGAGACAAAGAAGAGATATACTTAGTTGCCAGCTTCATCAGGACTTGCTAATTAATTGAATGTACAAGTGGTGGTGAGAATGAGGAAATGTTAAGGGTGAATCAGGCTTCTGGACCATAGTCATATGAATGGAGGGAGATATCATTCCTTGAAATAGCAAACTCAAGAGGAAAAACAGTAGGTTCGGGGATGGTGAAATTTAATTCCAGACAAGTTACATTTGAACATCAGTTTGGGATGACTTATGGATGATTACTGTAGCATCCACCAGGTACGAGAACAAACGTCGGAGACTTTCAGGAGTTAAGATGTTACTTTATTGGCCAGTTTAACCTGCGCAGGGGCAAACTCCCAAGATGTCTGGAGACACCGTGCTCACAAGGAGCTGCAAACAGAAGCCACGCCTGGTGCTTACAGCCAGGTCCTTATATATCCTAAGTGAGCAAGCATAATACAGAAGCAAACATAGCAGTTTAGCCATTGGCTGGGAAGGTCGCACGCAGCATAGCAACAGGGGCCGGTTTTAGCTTAGTGGCAAATTTCAAACATAAACTTCTGATAAGGGTCTCTGACCTTCTTTGTTCTCAGCCTCACAGGGCCATATCAGCACTCTCTGTTCCTTCAATAGTTATACTCTTGGCAGCCCCAGAATATCAGTACTCCCTGAATCTAACAATTACCTAAATAAATGTATCTAGAATTTAAGAGAAATATTTGGGCTAGAACTATGAATGTGGTAAATATCAAAATGTAGGTGTAAATGCAACTCACAAAAGATGAAATAATATAATGAGAGTGTAGAATGGGGAAAGAAAACAAGACAATCCTCCCCCAAAATGCTAGCCTATTTCTGACTATCTTGTATAGATGATATGCCAATTAGCAAGCCACGGTACTCATATCACCATAATGGCATGTATATAATGGCATATTTCATCTTTTAAAAAATTCCAATGCACTAAGCTTGATCTTATTTATATGAAATAGATGGTAGAGACTGAGCTGGAAGATCCACAGCATGACTTCAGTGTCTTGACCACTCCAAAGCAGGCAAAATATGCATTTGAAAACCAAGGTGCCATCATTATAAATATTTTCTAAATGTGTCATCAAAAAAGATGGTGTTGATGCTAACGGTAGCTGGAAAGAAGAGCATGGGGCACTGTATGCGAAATAGTGTACTTCAACTTCAAATTGAGTCTCTTGCCCCCAGCCCCATGAAGGCGCTTATACAGATGACTTGTTACAGTGAAAATCAATGGGCATTAGAGTTGGACTTAAAAGTCTCAATTCCAAGCTATCTTCACGTCTTCTCAATAATGAAAAGTTTAAGTGGCCCCAAGGAACGCTTTGGCAGAGAACATGCAAGTAAACACTGAGCACAGAAGTAGATATTTAAAATAAGCTTCCAGTTGCCACAGATAGGTTAGTTGCCTTCTCTGGGTCTATTTCCTCATTAGAGGAGTGCGTTCTCAGATGATTCCTGAGGTGGCCATATCACTCCCAAGAGTAAGTCCAGGCACAGACTTCACTGGAATGTCCTGTATGCTAAATCCACCCCAGGCAGGGAGTCTGGCAAGTACTTCTAGCGTGGTAGCATTCTCAATTAGAACTTGTCATCACTCAAAGCCCAGGAGGAACATGGTACATATATTATTTTTTTCCTCCTAGTTTTCATTTTGCTTTGGAATATTACTGTGACTATTTCTATTATTTCTAGCTATTGCATGTAATCTATGATTGCTCTCGCGATTTATTAGGTCATTTCCCATAATTTCCCCCTAGCTCTACCTGGCCGGCTATCTGTAGCTCAGTATATCATTTCCAATACCATGACTTTTACATTTTATTATTTTTATTTTTGGAGCAATATATAGGAAAAAACTCGGCCATTAGTAATGTTAAGGAAAACTGTACTCACCGAAACTATTGTTTGTGGGTAGAAGGGTAACTTATAAACTTTTTAAATTTGGAATTGAAAGGTTTCCTGGTAATAGAGCTAACTTAACTTTACAACCCCTCTGTTCCCTTAAATATCTCCAAATCAGCGAGCTGCCCTAATATTTGTACACTTGTTGGTTCACTCTCCCTTTTTCTCTTCAACTCCATTTAATATATGTATCCCAGGGTGTAGTGGAGACTTCTGGCCCTAGAGCCTGGAAAATGTAACTCCAAATTTCCTGCAATCTCAGCTCCACTTCCTCCTGTACTCGGGTCCCAGGCTTGGAGCTTGTTGTTGTCACGTGGCCCCGCCGGGGCCTGGCAGGCCAATGGGTGCGCGCGGGCTACTGCACACCCCGCCCCGGACTCCGCCGAGCCGGGACTTGGCGCTCCGCGCCGGGGAGGCGGCGAAGTTTCTTTTGCTGGCCAAAGGGGCTTCGGCGCGCCGACGCTGCTGGTCCTGAAACCTCCCTCAGTTGGCCGTCCTTTCGCGTGTATCTCACTGCTGCGGGGCATGAAAAGGCTTCGCAGTCGGCAGTAAAAGGAAGTTTCCCTGGGAGCGCGAAGAGCAGGGCGCGCACACGCGGCCGGGGCGCGGGCGTCCACTCGCAGCTGCAAGTTGGTGCTGGGCTTGGAACGCGCGCCGGCTGGGAGCGCAGGGCTGAGCGAGAGGCCGCAGCACCGCGATGGGCGCGCCCGCGGCGGCGCTGGGGCTGCTCCTGTGCGCGGTGCTGGGACGTGCGGGCCCCGCCGAGGGCAGTGGCCGCGGGGTCGCCGCCGAGCGCCAGTGCCCCGCGCCCTGCCGCTGCCTGGGGGACCTGTTGGACTGCAGTCGCCAGCGGCTGGCGCGCCTTCCTGAGCCGCTCCCGCCCTGGGTCTCTCGGCTGTAAGTATTCTTCCTGAAGGCGGAGGGGGAGCCGACCAGGGGTTTGGGCACCTGGCGCGCAGCAGCTTTTTCCCGGGCAGCTCTTTTGGCGCAGGCCTGGAGCGGCGCTGGATGGGGATGGAGAAGGAGCTGTCGGGGCCCGAGTCTCCCTTCCCAGTGCCTGGAGGGCCTCACGAATGGGATAAGGGAGCGAGCCACTGACAACTCCGGGGTAGACTCAGAGTCCTGCGCCTGGAGCTTTCCTAGGGGGTTAAATGCGCGCCCAGCCTGGCCGGGAGAGAAGGCCACCGGCGGGCTACAGGAGTTCAGAGTTCTTTTCGAGTGTGTAGGAGCCTGTGACTCAACTTTGGTTTCCAACTGCTTTAGGCCCTTTTGCTGTACCCAGCCAGTCACTGAACGCGTTTCTTTCATTTAGGAAGCGCCTACACTCGAGTTCGGGCACTGTCCAAGCTGTGGTAGACATCCTTTTGTTGTTCTTGCCCCTGTGCTTCATAAAGCCTCTTCCTCGACCAAATTGTAACATCCTCGTTCAGATAGGGAAGGAGCTAGAGTTCTCAGAACTAAGGGCGTGATTTCTGTAGCTTCTCAACACTACCAGACGCTTTAGGAGAGAGTGCTGGGTGCTGTTATGCAAGAGTTTGGATGCTAGCCGTGTGTGAAGTTTGAAAACCTGAAATCATTGCCAGCCGCGTTCAGGAACAAGGAAAAATAATGTAGTTTAGTTGATAGCCAATTCTTTCCAAATGTCATCTCTGTATTGTGTTCTCTACCAGCCTTAGGTTGTGTGTGTGTTTTAATTAGAGGATTCCTGTGGAATGTAAACAATGAAAACTTAGGCTTTATAAAACAAAAGTTCTCTGTTTAAAAACTATAAAAGCACAGTCTATCCTTAATCCGTAGATTTGGGCCTAGCATAATTGCAATGGAAATTCTAAATTCTTAAAAACAATTCTAGACTATCCTTAATGCCCTGTTAATAGTGGTGGAATAAACTGTTTTAAAGTCATTGTGCCTAACTAAAATCTTTCATTGTGAATTGTAGAATTGTTGACCATCAAAATTATATTCTGTGTGGTAGTAAACCTTCAGAGAAATGTAGAATTGGAGAGTTTTAGATTTATATTTAACCTCTTATCATGAAATATCTTACTTAGTTTTTATTACAGCTAGAGAAGTGGATAAGGGCTTTACCCTCAAACAGGAAAATTTTCAATTAGTTGTGGCTAATTCTGTTCACTTGCCTTTTGTGGAGGTCATGCTGCCTTATTCGTGAAATGTGAATAGCTCTATTGACAACATACTGGAACTGTACATTTGAATTACTGGAGGAAGGTGAACACTTATTAATAATAGAGGGATGAGAAAAAGAAAATGAATATAGTAGTGCTTCTTGGAGTGTGTTTAGAAAGGCTTGGGTCGTTCACAAATATAATTTATATTTAATAGTTTCTCATTGTCAAGTGGCCCCTTATGTTTTGTGAATTTGGAAGTCTTTAAAAAATAACTGTATTGCTTTTGATTAGAAGGTGAGTTAAACCAAAAGGGGTTTGATACCTATTTAAACATTGTCTTAAAAGTAGCTGACCTAATTAGGATTTTGTTTTGCAGATAATTTGGTGGCACACTAAAACAAATTACAGTTTATTTGGTTAGCACAATCTTTAATTACATTTCCGCCAGCAGTAAATTGTCTCAGTACAAGTTCACATTCCTTAAATGTATGTGAAAATAAGTTCCACTTGTATAAATAAGCACTGTGTCTCTTGTCAGAAGCCCCACTGTGATCACTCATTGGACAGCTCTGTCATTCTTGTACTTGTGTGACTTTTAACCAACTTTGTAGTTGTCACCAAACCATGTGGTCTAAATTCTTTATTGTAAATGTTCCTTTTGTTTGTGCCTAGAGCTCTAGAGGTGGCCTCTCTCCACCTTTGAAAGGAGCAGAAGAACACAAAGTATTGAGTTCTAACTTTTCTGTTACTTGGTGTTTGGAACAGGAGACATAACATAGCTGCTTCTTAAATTTTACTTAGTGAGAAAAGCTTTTAAGTAGATTGTTTCAGAGTTTAGAAATAAGTAGAAAAATGCATACTGTTCCCATATCTTCCTTTCCTTGGGTAATTAAGGTAGTAAAAGTTTGCCTTGGACTAGCTTATGAGAGCACTTCAGAAAAGTTTAGTGTGTGTCTTTTGTCATATTTGTTGAATTAGCAAGTTAAATAATAATCGGTCCTTTTATTTATTATAACTATTTTTTTACTTGATTCAGTTGTAATTTATTGCCGTTTTACAAACCCTATGTGTGAAAAGTTGCATAGTTTGAGGTGTACCATGATAATATTACAGTCAGTTCTCCTTTCCAAAAGTAACTTATAATATTTTAATGTAAGTGGCTATTTAAAAACAGTAACTATTTAAAAGTTGCTTACAACTTACTGCCTCGAAGGGCAGATTGGAGTTTGCATTTAGAATTTGTGCTTACACAAGGAGTCCTGAACCTAAAGAAAAGTACTAGTTAGAATATGTTATTTAGCCAAAAGAAGGAAAAGTTGCTCAATTGCCAGTGAGAGCTTCAAGTATTATTAAAAATCTTGCTGGAATTTCAAAATTATTTATTTTATCACATGGAAATATTTGTGTCAGGTGAAAAAAAGTCTAACGTGCTCTCTGCTGGTGGGTTTTGTTGGTGTTCACCTATTATGATATAAACCCTTGGGTTGGTACCAGATTGAGTCTGGGTGAAGGTATTAGTCCTTATGGTTTTCACAGCTGTTTTTCTGTATTTTCCAGACTAAAACTTGAGCATAGCAGGCTGATTTATGAGTCATTTTGGATCAGTGTCTTAAAACAGCTACAGCCTGGTTTTTTGTTTTTCAGCTTTCCAGATTTCTGCTGAATTAGCAGCTCTGCAGGCCCCAGTGGGATTGATTAAGAAGCTGTGCTGGATATGCATTTTAAAATTTGACTTGGAAGTCAGATTTCCAAATGCTAAAAGGAAGAAAATGATAGCTGGAACCAAATGTTGTAAATTAATTATTTTCATATGTACTTGCTTGCTCATATTCAGGACGAGAGACTTGTCTCTACTTGAAAATCAAGTAGAGTTTGATTTTCAAGTGTTTGACCAGCTGAATGCTGGCTAAATAGTTAACACCTCCTGCCTGAACTCCTTTCCCTTTTATTAACCTCACTACGAAAAGTTTTTTTAAAAAGGTAAAGTAAATGGTTGTTTAACCACTGTGTGAAACTGTACATCTGAAACTAACACAAAATATTGAATGTAAACGATAATTGAAAAAATAAAAATTGCCTAACCTGTGGTGGCGCAGTGGCTAAAGCGTCAACCTGGAACACTGAAGTCGCAGGTTTGAAACTCTGGGCTTGCCTGGTCAAGGCACAGAGGGCATAGATAAGAAGCAACTACTATGAATTGATGCTTCTCGCTCCTCCCCCGCCCCCTCCCCCCTTCCTCTAAAATCAATAAAATCTAAAAAAAATTTTAAAAATGCAAAAAATTGTTGTACATTTTTGAGAGATATATTCCTAAATGTTTCTTATGCTATTATAAACATTTTTTAAAGTTTCTTGGTGAAGATGTTCATTAAAGGAACTCTAAAAATGATCAATCTGCTTTCCTTTTTGAATGTTGTTACTAATTTTAACAAAACATCAACATTGTACAACTTGAATTTGTTTTTAATAGTCTAGCCATAAAAAAAATATAAGGAAGATTTAGAAAAATGTGACATTCTTTAACTGGAAAGTAATCATTACTGAAACATAAACTGTATTAAATCTAAATTTAGGTGCATTAAAAGTTTCATGGCTTTAAGCATTTAGCAGTAAAAGTCACTTAAGGGCTGATTTTTTTTCTGCCACATATATAATGTGGTTTTAATAGTGATATGCAAAATTCAGGATTGAAAGTGTTGCAGTAACTGGAATATTTAAGGTTTCCAGTTTGTGCTTAGGAATAAGGAGTGAGTGGTCCCCAGAATGTGCACTCTTTTCTAGAGGCAGTTTCTCAATTTCAAGGTCGTTTGTTGGCATTCTTATCCCATTACTGGTTGAGAAAAATGTTGGGCACTCAATCTCTGTTCTCCCAGAATTGCCCTGTGAAATAATCCTGAACGTAACGCATGTGGTTTTAGTTTTTCTAATTAAAAGGAAAAATCACCTGTGTTAAATGTAAATGCCAGATTGGCTCCTTTTCTTTTTAAAACTTGAAACAATAGGGGATACAGTTTTATGCTGGTTCAGTGTTTAGTTAAGTGGGTCCAAGTGAGACTTTCTGTTGATTCAGGCTACCTCCCAGGTGAAGGACTCTTTTCCTTAGTTGTTTTTAAACCCTGTGGGGAATCTGTGACTATCTGTGGTGCTAAAAGCACACAGGTTTTGTCTGAATCCTAATGTGAGTTGTGGGGCTTAGGGTTTCCTTGATGAACTCCAGATGGACCTGTGCTGGGTTTGTGAGGGAAAGTGTCTGGCTCCAGCGTGGTGAGCATGCACAGCAGTGGTTGTAATTGCAGGATTTTTATAGTTTCAAGACTGTGCCAGCTTTTTTTTCATGTTATAACTCTACCAGAACAAATCTACTCATGTCTGTTACTGTCTGGTAGGTCTTTAGGCAAACATGGTTCAAATAAAAAAAAAAAAAACCTTTGCAGATTTGTGTGGGTATGTGAAATAGAGAAATCCAGGTTTATTCTCAAAACAAAAATTCAGAGGCTGAAAGGGTCTCTGATTTCTAAGTGCCCATCCATTAGTTAACAATAAGTTACACTGTGCTTCTCTGGATTTCTCTGCTTTTTTCTTTTGGGGGCGTACTGATGCGTATAACAAATGGTTCATGCTTTTCTCCAATCAGATTTGGTTCTTTGAAACTTTGGTTTCTTAAAAATATTTATTTTTATACACTGAAAGGATTAATTTAGTAAGGTTGGTTAACCTCTTTAGTAGGAGAGCTTCAAACCATACTGTTAGCCTGGTTTTTAGTAGCTGTTCAGCCATTTTATTTTCATTACACCATTTTGAAGGCATAGATTCATTATGTTGACAAATATAGGGAATACAACCAAATATTGGGCAGATTTGGTTTTATAGTTTGAATCTTACATACTATGATGAATTTCTAGCCTGAAGTACTATATATGCAGGAATTTTATTTTATTTTTTATTTTTTTAAATAATGTCCAATGACAATTATTACAAAGTTAGATTGAGTCTTTGAATAAGAAGCAGTTATTTTAGTGATTGAAAAGAAATCTGATCACAGTGTTCTATACATTCTGCTTAACTTTGTTATTAAGTGGTTAATGTGGTTTAAATTACACATTATGTCACCAGTTACTGAGATTTGGGGATTCGGGAAAGCATAGGGTTCAGGTTGTTTTCTACCCTCAACACTCACTCGCGTGCACGTGCGCGCGCGCGCACACACACACACACACACACACACTACTTTAAATTGGTGCCTTAGCCTAGAATGTATGAAAAGCAATTTCTGTTTTGTTTGACTATAATAAGGACCCTGATGCAGAATTTTATAATAAAATTAAAAGATTTCTTTGAGCATTGTTTTTCAAGTGCTGGTCCCTGGACCAATCTGCCAGAAATTTCATGCCTGTCCATGAAAGAGTTCATTACCATGATGTATGAAGATTTTGGAACCAATGATTTTAGTTGAATTTGCTTAGGGTCAGGGTGATTTCTGCCTCAGTGATCCCCGAAATTATTGTTCTTTTTTCACCAGTCCCCAAGTGTAAAAGAGGTTGAAAACCAGTGCTTTAGAGCTTTTAGTTGTAGCAAACTGCCTAATTAGCCACTTTCATAAGCCGTGACTTCATCATATCAAGTTGGAAGTGAGAGATGGTAAGGGATGGGGAACGTAAGGCAAATCAGCCAGCTCACAGAAGCTCTGTTCACCCAGTGCCAAAAACCATCTCCTAAAACTTTTGTGGGCTTAAAGCATTGAATCCACCAGCCTTCTAAACTAATTTTGTCCTCAGAGTTTGTATTTTTGAGTTTAGTATTTTGTCACCATCTCGTTTGTGGAAGGGATGAACCAATTATTTCTTAGGTTGTCACTAGTGTTGATAGAGATATTTCACAGATTCAGTCTGTCTTGTATATCATTGAGTGCTAGTAGTGATTTTTTAAAAAACTACTTATAATTTTATTCTTGTTTTCTCATAGGGACTTAAGTCACAACAGATTTTCTGTCATCGAGGCAAGTTCCATGAACCACCTTCATAGTCTTCGAGAAGTGTGAGTCTTAGTTATTTTTTATTTGACATTTGAATAAAATATACTACCCATTACACTATTTAACTGTAAAGAACATTTAGATTACAATAAATTACTTAAAACTGTTAACTTGGGAGATACCTTTAAATAATTTTATGAAGTTTCACTTCTATGAATTACAGATTACCTAATCAGCTTTTCCCTTCCCTTTCCCCCCTTTTTGGGGGCATTTATAGGAAACTGAACAACAACGAATTGGAGATCATTCCAAATCTAGGACCAGTCTCAGCAAATCTTACACTTCTTTCCTTGTAAGTAAATGTTAGCAGGATTTCATATGTATGTTTGCAGGGACCAGAGGTAGCAGTTAGATATGGGCTGGAGTAAAGGCCTTAGAAGCAACATACGAATAGTTCCTTCAGTGGAGAATGGAGGTATTCTTTAAATTGGTTGGTTGGTTTTCCTGTCCCATCTCTCTCTCTACTAAATTTGAAGTATTGTTGTAACAACACACTTTTTACACTTTGCTGCCATTGCTGAACTGGTCTCCAAGATCCAGAGAAGCCGCCTGTACCCCATAGAGACATGTGTTTGATTATATTCCATAGACTAGGACTATAACTGTTATCATTTAATGGTTGGCATGAGATCTGTGGATTAAGTATTGTTACATAGTTGCTAGTGGAGAATGATCAGAGTTGTTTTGTGAGGAGAAATGGAAGTTTTAATAATGCGTTAGTGTCCTCTTTTAATTGTGGTGCCCGAGGTAGAAATCCAGGTTCAGAAACATCAAATCAAAATATGAAGTTTATACAGCTAACATTATATGATTGAAGTTAGAACTAGCAGAGAAATACCATTGCATGTTATTTTACAAATAGGAGTTTTCAAATAAAATTAAAATTGTGTAGCTTTTCTGTATGTTTAGGATAGATAATAACATGTATTATTCATGCATTAAAGATATTTTGGAATAATTTTGATTTAGCATTTAAAGGCAGCATTTAGAATGTGAATGGTTTAATTTCTAAAATTAAGTAGTTTGTCCTCTTAATCTTGAATAATTAAAAATGTATTTAGCGCATTAATGTTAAAAATGTTTTCCTCCTCTAAATAACTTAAGGAAAAAAACCACCATTGTTAGGTGCTGCTGGGAAAGGTGTTGGGAGGGTTGAAATTATACAGTAAATTTCAAGAGAGCTGTTCAATTAATTACAATGATCACAACCCAATTGCCTACATCTGGTAATTTATAGAGGTTTGTTTTCACTGAGGGCCCAGGTCAGCTAAGTCACTGGTGCAGCCGCTGTGTCTGCCTTCCTCTGTTTGAATAAGAACTAAGTGACATTTGATACTGATGTGGTTTTTCCAGAGATCAGAAACAGAAAAGAATGAAAGAAAAGCAGTTGGTATTTGACAAGTAAACAGTGAATTTAAAAAACATTTTTATGCTAGCATTAATACTTGTGTTTGGCCTTTCACAATTGCTTAAAATTTTGGCATCTGAATGAAGCGCTGGCTTTAGTAGCTTAAACCTCTTTAGCTATTCTCATTTGACCATTGAGGCCTTTTCTAATTTCAGGGAATGCCACTTCACCCTTCTGTCTTTGCCCTGTGTATTGGCAGATTCTGTCATCAGGTTTAAGAGAGCCTTGGTGGTGAGGGGGTTCATTGCAGGCTTCATAACTAAGAGTGTTTGTAGTGGCCTTTCAGAATCTGGGTGGGGTGGGGAAAACAGTCTCCTCTTTGACTTGATACAGATTTGAAAGCACAAGAACTTGAAGGAAATTAGAAAGTTATTTTTGAAAGAAATAACCTAGTGATTTTACATTCTAATGCTATAATTTGTAAGTAGAAGACTGAAATAAAATATGGAAAGTTAGACACCTTTAGAATTTGAACTCATCTTCATATTTTGTGTTTCACTTTAGTGAGTGCTGCATAATCTTTTCGGAACTGTAATAATCTCACTTTCTCCTTAATTTGCTGCAGTACATCTAACCAGGGATTGCTTTGTTCACCTATGTAATGATAGCTCCTAGTTTTTTCTTAGATCCATAGAATCTCTGAAGAGTAATTTATGTAATGGGCCTGCTAATTCAATATGTATAGTGAAAAATTGTTTTTGTACCTATAAAGTATTTGAAAAATTCACTTCTCTGGTTGTTTTCTTCTACACATATTTTGTTTTCTCCTGTAGGCTTCTTTGGATATTGTAGTACACAGTCATTGTTTCCAAAGCACTTCTACTTTCTGTTTCTTGTTTTGTATAGGCTAAAATGTTTAAAACATTTTCTTTTATATAGGAGCTCCTGAAAATAACCAGAGCTAAAAGTCCTTCCACATTTATGAAATTTCACACACAAAAAAATTGTTAAACCACATAGCATAAGTTAGATTACAGATATACTGCGGCACTACAATTAAATCCCACATTTTTTCAGGATTATTTGACTTTCATTCTGTTAAGATTATTATTTTTTTTACAGTTTATGGAGGAAATCATTTTTCTGGGTAATTTGCACAAGGTAAATAATTTTAAACATATTAAAGAAAAGGAAAAATTGAGAGTCTTGAGCAATATGGTATCATTGCTCCATATTGTTGTTACTCTGTGCAGTGGGTCCCTTCCCAGCGGGGAAGGAGACTGGGAGCAGAGAGACTGTATCTGGTAATACCCTTCTCTCTGAGCTGCAGAGAAGACTGTATCTGGTAATACCCTTTTCTCTGAGCTGCAGAGAAGACTGTATCTGGTAATAACCTTCTCTCTGAACTGCAGAGAAGACTGTATCTGGTAATACCCTTCTCTCTGAGCTGCAGAGAAGACTATCTGGTAATACCCTTTTCTCTGAGCTGCAGAGAAGACTGTATCTGGTAATACCCTTCTCTCTGAGCTGCAGAGAAGACTGTATCTGGTAATAATACTCTTTTCTCTGAGTTGCAGAGAAGACTGTATCTGGTAATACCCTTTTCTCTGAGCTGCAGGATCCAGGAGCTAATATTGAGTCCGATAACACCTCAGGCCCAGAAATTAATTTATTTGAGGACCAGTTCTGATGTCAGGGAAACTTGGCAAAATCTCAGGGTCTTAGGTTGACTATTGGGTAAATGTTGAAACTCACCATTAAGAAAACACATCACAGCCCTGGCTGTTTGGCTTAGCGGTAGAGCGTTGGCCTGGCATGTGGAAGTCCCAGATTGATTCCCAGTCAGGGCACACTGGAGAAGCAGCCATCTGCTTCTCTATACTTCCCCCTTTTCTCTCTCTCCCCCCCACCTACCCTCTTTCCCCTCTACCCTCCCCCCTTCTCCTGCAGCCATGGCTCATTTGAGCAGGTTGGCCCCAAGTTGGCCTTCGGCACTGAGGATGGCACCAAGGCCTCACCTAAGGCACTAAAAGAGCTTGGTTGCTGAGCAACAGAGCAGCAGCTCTGGATGGGCAGGGCATAGCCCAATTGGGGGCTTGCTGGGTGGATCCTGGTTGGGGTGCATGTGGGAGTCTGTCTTTTTGCCTTCCCACCTCTCATTTAATAAAACAAAACAAGAAACACATCTCTGATATTTCTAGGGACTTTTCAGAATATAAAAGACCTGAGTAGACTTGTTTTTCTTTGAATCTCACATAGCACTAACTCAGAAGTCAACTGGCATTCTAAGGGGGTAAGACATGGTTTGCGTTTATTTTTTGTTTTTCTCTCACAATTATTTCCTACCTATGGCAGGAAATATGTTTTCAAAAAAGAAATGGAATAATCTTTGGGATGAACATATTTTGTAGTGAATCTGTTGACCTGGCATAAGTCAGTTGTACTCACTGGATGTGATAGTCCTGTCTTCCTGTGATGTGTGTGGACTGCCAAACAGTAGACGTCTTTGAAACCTAGGACTTGGGTCAGGGTCTGGTTTCGGTCTGTGAGTTACATAGAATTACTGTTTAACAAAAGAGGAGTTATTGGTCATTGAAGGAAGCTAGTTGAGTCATAGACTTGACATTGATGGTATGTAGCATTGTCCAACATACAGATATTTACCTATTGTCTTAGAGATGAAAAGGTTTAGGTGAGTTGAACATCCAAGAACTACTTATAGTACTTGTTAAAAATGTAGATTTCCAGACCCTATCCCTAGATATTTTAATTTTATTTATTTATTCATTTTTTTACAGAGAGAGTGAGTCAGAGAGAGGGATAGACAGGGACAGACAGGAATGGAGAGAGATGAAAAGCATCAATCATTAGTTTTTCATTGCGCGTTGCAACACCTTAGTTGTTCATTGATTGCTTTCTTATATGTGCCTTGACTGCGGGCCTTCAGCAGACCGAGTAACCCCTTGCTGGAGCCAGCAACCTTGGGTTCAAGCTGGTGGGCTTTTTGCTTAAACCAGATGAGCCCGTGCTCAAGCTGGCGACCTCGGGGTCTCGAACCTGGGTCCGATGCTGTATCCAATGCGCCACCGCCTGGTCAGGCGATATTTTAAATTAATTAGTTTGAGTGGGGCCCAAGAACATTCATTTTAACACATCTATCTAGCTGATTCTAATCAGAAATTATATAAATATTTCTGGAATTACTGATAGCACCCATTTTATCATCATCAAATAAGCCTTTTCTCATTATTTCTTATCTCAAAGGTAAAGCATTTCTTCCAAATTTATCATTTTCTACATAATATGTTATTTTTCCAGAGATGACGTTGTCATCCTTCTGAAGAAGTTATAAAAATCACCCTTACTTATGGTCACACCCTAAAATATGTGCTCTAACAATGAAAAGCCATTGAAGAGCTTTTGGAAGATTGAGGTGATCAGATTTGCTTTTTGAAAGTGTTATTCTGGCTTGAGTGTGGAGAGTGGCTTAGAGAAGGCAGAGGGTAGTTTCAACAAGGCAGACAATGAGGAAGCCACTGCAGTCAGCCAGGAGAGACTGGCACTGTACTAGTGTTGCTCACAGCAGTAGAATAGCAGTTAGCAAAGCTCAGGTCAGATGGCTATGAATTCATTGCTGACTCTTCCCTTTGCTGGGTTTGTGACCTTGGGCAAGTCACTGTCTGTGTTTCCTCATCTATAAAATGAGAATAACCAGGCCCTGGCCAGTTGGCTCAGTGGTAGAGCGTTGGCCTGGCGTGCAGAAGTCCCGGGTTCGATTTCCAGCCAGGGCACACAGGAGAAGCGCCCATCTGCTTTTCCACCCCTCCCCCTCTCCTTCCTCTCTGTCTCTCTCTTCCCCTCCCGCAGCCGAGGCTCCATTGGAGCAAAGATGGCCTGGGCGCTGGGGATGGCTCCTTGGCCTCTGCCCCAGGCGCTAGAGTGGCTCTGGTCGCAATAGAGCGACGCCCCGGAAGGGCAGAGTGTTGCCCCCTGGTGGGCGTGCTGGGTGGATCCTGGTCGGGCGCATGCAGGAGTCTGTCTGACTGTCTCTCCCCATTTCCAGCTTCAGAAAAAAAAATAAATAAATAAAATAAAAATAAAATAAAATGAGAATAACCCATGCCCATCTCATAGGGCTGCTGTGGAGTTTTAGAGAATACAGGTAAAACCAGCTGGCATTTACTCAGTGAATATGAGCCATTCATGATGATCATTCATTCAACTAAAATTTATTGAATAAATCCGTGCCAGCTTCATTTTTCAGTGCTGGAGACACAGCAGTGAGCAATGTGGGTAGATTCCCTCTTACCAGGAAGCTTCTGAGGGGTGAGAAAAAATAAATGAGTAAACAAACTTTAAAAGAAAACTTGAGTTCCTTGAAAAATGCTATGAAGCAAAAGAAAAGACAATGGGATTGAGATCTCTGGCAGTTGCCCTTGAGTGTGGTCATGGAAGGCTTCGTTTGGAATGTTTAGCAAATCCTACTATGTGCTGGGTACTTGTGTTAGGGTTGAGATTCAACAGTGAACTAAACAGCTAAAAATTTTTGCCCTTGTAAGTGACCCTCTCATGAAAAGAGGAAGACAGAAAGTAAAATAAAGAAGAAATGTGGTCAGAAGGTGATAAGTGCTAGGGAGAAAAATAGAGCAGAAAGAAGGGAGGAGAGAGTGTGTTGGAAGAAGGGAATTACAGTTTGAAATGAAGGTTCAAGGAGTGACTCACCTGGCAGGTGACAGTTGAATCAGGATCTGACGGTGGGGGAGGTGGTCATGTGGGACATCCTGTGGGAGGGGTCATCTCCAGTTTCCTCTGCCCTGTCCAGGACCATCTTGCCATTTCTGTTCAGCTGTTATGTGGAAATGAAATAATTGTTTTTCATTTTCTCCCTTCCTATCCTTTGAGGCCTCCATGGCTCACTCTTGTTTTGCCCAGTACTTAACATATGTATGTGTGAGATAGAGTTGGTGCCTAATTAGTATATGAATTAAGGAATATGTATGGAATAGCCATATGTAGTTAGCATTATTAAAACAGATGTCCTCCTGTAAACTTAGTTCATACCAATGACTAAAAATTCACAGAGGAGACAAAGCATACCTGTGTTCTACTTAATTTGTGTTCAACAATGCATGCTTGGTAAAAAAAATAATAATAAATTAGAACAACCAATAATAATTAAAGAAAAAAAAAGAACAAGAGAAGCAGTTTAAGTAGCATAAGGTTTTAGCTCACCACTGCAGCCAGTGAGCACAGGCCCCGGAGCGTGTGTGACAGAAAGATCTTTCTCCCATTTTCCAACGTTCTAAATGAATACTGTGCCCCAGCGAGCATGCCTTTGGCCTTTGGAGGTACAGATTTTTCATAACCCCTGTTCCCAATACACACGGGAACTACATCATCAGTTTCTGAACTAAAAATTCACAACACAAAAATTGGCCCTATATAGGACTTATTGAGAGGGAGAAAGAGAGAGAGAGAGAGAGAGAGAGAACATAGGTCTGCATAAAAATTCTTTGGTAGTCTGTTCAGGGGTCTTCAAGGTTATATTCATGATAGCTGTTTTCCCCTATCCACTGGTTTTAGAACCTAGTGCCATGTAAGATGGAGTGCCATCACGTCATGTCCCCCATATTAGAGATGCTTTGGGGAGGCAGGAAAGTGTGAGAGCCGTGCATGCCCTTTGCTTCAAGTTCTGATGTGATTCACATGCTACAAAGAACAGTCCTGGGTGGTAGGAGCAGGGAGTACTGGGAATTTGTGCCATGAACAATAGTTACTGTAGAATTCTGAGAAGGGTGTGACTTTTCTTTTACTTCAGTTTTGAAACTCCCGCAAGTACTGTTTGTGTAGTGCTCCAGTGGCGTTTGTCACCCACCTAATTCCGGCATAGGACTCCTATCTTTCTGAGTGTTCAGTCTCCTCAGCAGCATAGGACAGCCTCTGGCATGGAGGGATGCTCACTGAATATTGGAAGGAATGAGAGATCACGGGCACTGATGCAGTGGTAGAGAGATCTGAGCTGGGAAAGGGGCACACAGGTTTCCGTCTCACACTTCTGACCTGTCTGACCTCAAGCAGAGTTAATTAACTCTTCTTTGTTTATATGTAACAACCGTGTAAGATGTTTCTCCCTTTCTCATCTGGTTCCGGTGAGGGATCAAGTGGCATGTTGTGCAGGAAGGGGCTCTGAGAAGTGTAAGCAGCCGCAGCTCCGCTCTGCAGCTGCAGTGGGCTTGGCGGGGTGGCAGACTTGAGGCAGTGGGCCAGAGTGGACTCTGGAACCAGGAAGGTCACAGGAAGAAGACAGGATTTAGAGGAATTATCCTGGCAGCAACAGATGAGGGAGGAAGAATGGGGTTAATTTTCAGGGAAATATTTTTTTCACATAGTTTTTAAAAAATGGGTGAGCATTCAGTTATAGTTACTAACTGAACATTTCTAGGGCTTGGGTATCTAGAAGGTGTGTTTTGAGCTGTCCTAGTGCCAATAACAAGGCCTACTAGGTGCTAAGGGCTAAGGAACAAAGCCAAACAAAATTTGGCCTCTGCCCTCAAGCGGCTTTGAATAGTAACAGGAAGGGAGACAATAAAGAGGTCCTTCTAGGAGGGTGCTGCCCTGGTTGATAGGGATGTGCTTGGCGCTGTCCAGTGCAGAGTAGGCTGTAGGTAACAGTACGTGTGCTGTGTGAGGAAAGAGGCTTGGGTAAGTGATAAGTTAGGGTCGGCTGAGGTGTTTTACATGTTTGGGGAGTCATTGTACACTTTTTAAAGCAGGAGAATGAAATGACTATTTCAGTTAATCACAGAACCTGCTTTTCTCTTTTTTTTCCAAGTCATTAAACAGTGTTCCTTTTCTGAATCAGGAGCCATAAAGACCGATAAATAATGTGACTTTGATATTTGACAGTTATGACTTGTGGAATACTTGTTATCTGTCCATCCTTGTAACTCTTCTGTGCTCTGAGCCCCGCTGTGTATTAGGGCCATGTCTTTTTCCCACAAAGAGAAATTGGCTATTGGGGGTGCCTCATTTGCATGCTGGCTTCTGTATGGTAAGAAGGGTAGATTTGAACTAGTGGTTAGAAATCTAATCAGCAGGGCTATGTCATCTAGGTGCTGAACCCAATATTATATTAAATGGGAATTTCATCTGTGAGCATGCATTTCTCATTACAGTCTAAAAAATCAGACTAATGAAAAATAATCAGTTTGGGAGGCAGTGATTTAAAAGATTATTGCTTGGTTGCATGGCACAGACTTTATTTAAATAATTTATCAAACTCAATTTATAACTTTTAAAAACTGGTATGTTAATAGTTCACAACTTAGAGATAAAGCTGCATATATGGAAGACAAGCATTATATATGTCTTCAAGTGATGATGTAACTGAATAATTTTATAACTGTACAGTACAGCTCTGTGTTTTTTAAGCCAAAACTTATGTGAGTTAATATTTGAAAAGCACTCACCATTTTGTCATATTAATTAAGGCAGTTGGGGAGTAGCATTAGTCAGAGTTAGAACTTCAGTTTCTGGGGAATCAGGAAGCTTTGCTCTGACTAAGTGGACATAAACATCCCAGTTTTACCCACATCTGGGTATAAATGAGCCCATATAATTCAATAACCTTAACTCAAAAATTCATCCCTAAATGTATGCTCTACCAATGTAAAAAAACGAACCAGTGTCTTCATATATAAAGGACATTGCATTACAGGGCTACAAGCTTCACCGAAACATGCCAGACATTAGTGTGTTTAAAGAAAGTAAGCTCATGAAGATCAAGTGTTACAAAATAAACACTTGGCCCTGGCCGGTTGGCTCAGTGGTAAAGCCTTGGCCCGGTGTGTGGATGTCCCAGGTTTGATTCCAGACAAGGGCACACAGGAGAAGTGCCCATCTGCTTCTCCTCACCCTTCCCCCTCTCCTTTCTCTCTATCTCTCTGTCTCTCTCTTCCCCTCCCGCAGCCAAGGCTCCATTGGAGCAAAGTTGGCCTGGGCACTGAGGATGGCTTCGTGGCCTCCGGCTCAGGTGCAAGAATAACTCCAGTTGCAACGGAGCAATGCCCCAGATGGGCAGAGGATCGCCCCCTGTTGGGCTTATTGGGTGGCTTCTGGTCAGGCTCATGTGGGAGTCTGTCTTTCTGCCTCCCTCCTTCTCACTTCGGAAAAATAAAAAAATAAACACACACATGCTTACACATGTTAATATGATAAGTTATATTCTTTTAACTGGACTTTAAAATGTTTATATGTGATTGGCACATTAAAGAGTTTACTGTACACAGACATGTACTGTGACAAACACTTGTAAGTTTATCTTCACATTTACTTTAAACTCCCCGTAATACAAGTTTGCAAGGTTTGTGAATCCTCCATTTAGAATGATTGTATTTGAATGAAATGTGTGATCATGTTATGGTTCTTTCAGCCATTCAGGAATTTTCCATTCCTCTTAGATTAAAAGCAAAATCTCTCTCAAGATATTAAATGCTCTCCATGATCTGAATCTTTTCCCAGTGAGCCTCCCCCCGATGCCTGCCTGCCTTCTGGGAATGTGCCAGCTTGTTTCTGCCTCAGTCCTGTTGTGCGTGCCTCTCTCTCTGCCTGGAATGCTCCCCCTCCCCTGCTGTGACGCCAGGCTTGGGTTCCCCTTATATTTGTTCACATCTCCTCTGTTTACAATATCTACTTTATTATAATATGTGCTGCTCACATTTTTCAGTTGCATATTTGTGATACTTTTAATGTCCATTTCCCCCACCTGAATGAAACTTCATAAAAGCTGAGGTCGTATCTGTTTTCATCCACACGGTAACCCTGGCATTAGTGCAGAAGATGGTAGACACTCAGTATGTTTGTCAGATGAATGACTTAAATGGATGTCCGTGTCCAAATTAATGTACATAATTGTTGAAGAAACAATTCAGTTAACTTTTTTCTTCCTGCCTCTTTATACACACTTAAAATTTTCATTGATGAAATTTGGCTTTTCCAAGGTGACAACATTACTAGATTTGGCATAATGACCCATTAAACAACTTTCTTCAGTGGTGGTTCTTGCAGCCGCAAATTTTCCCCCAGTCCCTTGACTTGACCTTCCAGTGTAGCATTCTACAAAAAGTCTTATATGAGCAATGTTTATCCTGAACTGACACCGTTTCCTCATCCCTTCCCTCAACTTGATGCTAGCCATTTGGGTTCCTGCTTTGAAGTATCAAGTGCAGCTTCTGCCAGAGACTTTCTAAGCTGAAGAAGGCTTTTGCTGCCAAGGCAGACAAAACAGTAAAGCTAGTTGCTATTCACGATTGGAGTGGCAAGATTCAACATGTGTTTCTATCCTGGCCTAATTGCTTTTCTTCCATCTCTTCCTTATTTTACTATCTCTGCCATCTTCCCTAGACTAGAGGCTCAGGGGTCCAAGTTGGGTAGAGAGACTAAAATAATGAAATAGGGCTCTGACTAGTAAGACTTCTTTCTTTGGCTAAAAGTTGCTTAAGTACTAAATTCACAACACGAAAGGAAAGGCAATCGCAATTATAAGCACCGCCTTTCTAGTAGTTAAAATTACCTGCCTGGCTGTTTCTTGCCCTCTCCTGGATGGAAGCCTTAGCCAATAGACATGGTAGTCTTTAGAGTGAGGGTGAAGACAAAATGAAGTAGTAAGGTAATATTTATAATATTTTTGCTGCAAAGTACTGTGCAGCATAGAGTAAGCATGGAATACATTCTATTTTACTGTGCACAAGCAATTTTAAATGTTTTCTTTTATAACAAAACAAACACGGAATAGAATTAGAATGAGCTTTATATATATATATAATATATATATAAATTTATTTTTTTTTTAGAAAAAAATAAAAGATGCTTTTTGAATTTAGTCATCTTTTGCTTTGTAATACTGCTTGAGGTATTGGCCCAGGAAAAGGTGGATGTTTACAGAGTCAAGAAAGTAGTCAATTAATTGTATAAATTCCTCTTTCTCTTACTTTTTCCTGTCTTTTTTGCTTTCACTCCCTTACCACCATCCCCATGTCAGTATCAAGAAAAAGGTCAGGGGAATTAGAAACAGTTTAGTATGTTCAATACTGTTCATAATTCATTTTTTGTTAGTTTTGAGTGTCTATATTCAATCATAGTGACTGGGAATTAGAAGACACGTTTCCTTCTGTGGAGAAACCTCTGGAAGTGAGGTTATCCAGCCGCCCCTTGGGCACATCCAGGGACATAAGCTCACTTCTTGGGGAGGAGCCATTCCATTGAAAATAGTTCTAATTGCTAGGACTTTTTTTTTTTAATTTATTATTTTTTTAAGATTTTTAAAATTCATTTTAGAGAAGGAACCGAGAGAGAGAGAGAGAGAGAGAGAGAGAGAAAAGGGAGGAGCAGCAGGAAGCATCAACTCCCATTTGTGCCTTGACCAGGCAAGC
The DNA here is from genome assembly GCF_036850765.1 of Saccopteryx bilineata. Taxonomy (NCBI): domain Eukaryota; kingdom Metazoa; phylum Chordata; class Mammalia; order Chiroptera; family Emballonuridae; genus Saccopteryx; species Saccopteryx bilineata. The sequence goes on along the minus strand of NC_089491.1, from coordinate 179,041,420 downwards.
CCAAGGTTTCGAACCAGCGACCTCAGTGTTCTAGGTTGACACTTTACCCACTGTGCCCCTGCAGGTCAGACAAGGACTTTTTATTTGTTAAGCTGAACTCTGCCCTTTGTGGCTTACACTTGTTACCCTAGTTTTATGTGCTGGAGAGAACAACTTCCTTCTATTTTCTGTATTATAAAGCAAGACTTTAGAATATAAGGTTTCCTTAGAGCCGCCTTTTCCCCCTCTCAAGTTCCAGTTCCTATGTGATGAGGGCTCCAGGCCAGTGCTTTGCAGTAGCACTGTCTGCCTCAATGAGCCAGTTCTATGTGCTGCCCACTGCACCAGCCACTAGACACATGGGTAGGGAACACTTGAAATGTGGTGTTACTGAATTTTCTTTTTTTTTTAAATTTTTTTATTTATAGGTTTAAATTATTTTATTTATTCATTTTAGAGGAGAGAGAGAGAAAGAGAGAGAGAGAGAGAGAGAGAGAGAGACGGGGGGAGGAGCAGGAAGCATCAACTCCCGTATGTGCCTTGACCGGGCAAGCCCAGGGCTTCGAACCGGTGACCTCAGCAGTCCAGGTCGACACTTTATCCACTGCGCCACCACAGGTCAGGCTTTTTTTTTTTTTTAATTTTTTTATTTATAGGTTTAAATTATTTTATTAATTTATTTGAATTTTCAATTTAATTTAACCGAATTAAATGTACATGGCCAATGGCTGTAGTACTGTACTGGGCATTGTAGGTCTAGATTTGTCTCCCTTCCAAGTTCCAGGCCCGACCCTGCTTAGCTTCTGAGATCAGATGAGATTGGGAGCATTCACGGTGGTATGGCCGCAGATGTGTAGATTTGTGAAGTCTTCCCCACCCACACCTTGTCTATCATGGCAGTGTGAAATACTGTGCCTAGAACAAATACTTGAGAGGTGGTCTAATACAGAATATGGTTAGACCATCACTCTGGACCCAAATACTGGAAATGTAGGAAGCGTAACATTAAATTTGGCATCTTAAGGACCAGATTGTAGTGTTGTCTCGTATTGAGTTCACCAAGTCTGCTGTCATTTTCATTAGAACTGCTTTCAAATAGGCCTTTTAAAATGATTAATTAAGAATTTAAAACACTGCCTTATCCCAGATTAATTTCTCTGGTTGCTTCTAGACCATCATTTTAGTACATTGAGAGGTTTGGGATCATGAGTCCTCTGTCAGATGCACTGTAGTTACAGTTCTGCGGTACTTGCGCTTGACAGCTCTGTTCCTTTAATACAGATGGGGGACTGAATGCATTCATTTAATTCTGCACTCTTGCTAAATCCCCTTGAAATGAAATTAATGGACTGTACAAATTAAGGGAACAGTTCAAATGAAAGATGCCATAATTTTTTTTAAAGCAAGCAGGCAAAGTGTACCTGATTTCAGAGAGAAACTGAAGTAAACTCCAAAATAAGCAAACATGTTTTGCTGTAGAACCACAGAACAGTTCAGGAACTCAAAACCTATAAAGGTAAGGGTGCAGAATAGGACTAAATATGGGGAATTGGTTCAATCTCTTTTATAAGAAGCAGTTTGACTTTTGGGTTCCTCCTCTAAAACTGAAAGCACAGTGACTGACCCTCCTCTAATGTAGGCAGAAGATTGGAAGTTGACTCTCTGGAGCGTTGAAACAGAAAAGCTCAGTAACTGAGGACACAGGCACCGCTGGCTGGGGGGTGGGGGAGTTGAGGGCAGCATATTCTGCAATCAGAGAAATTAAATCAAATCTGAGTAGTGAGAGCGACACCCGTCCCCTCAGCTATTTTCCTGTTAGCTCTCCCAGACACGGACTTGAGATTGGAGGATTTGAACAATAAGATGTGGAGATTTGTCATGAAATTGCTTTTTGCTCAGCCACCTGTGGTGAGACTCAACAGTCAACAGGTCCGTTCCACAGGGAGGCCTTACTAAGCTTTTTAGTGCTCTTTTTATTAAATGAGAGTGACTAGCCAGTCATCACCGAACTTTTGGAAAAGTTTCCAACAATGAAGGCAGAGTCTGAAACAAAGGTAAAGGAAACCATCAAAGGAAGGAGAAGGGAAGTTGAAAACAACCTAATATTTCTGGAAAGAAAAGAGATGTTATATCCATAAAACAAGAATGGTAAAAAATATAATAATGAAAAAAGGAATACTCAGAAAATAAGGAGGAACTCATGTCAAAAATATAATGACAGACACTTTAAGAGGTAACCAAAGTGTTGGAAGATAGTTGAAAAACTCAAAAAGAACAACCAAAGGACAAAAGGATGGAAAAGAGGAGAGAAAACAAGGAAATAGAAAGATCATGCAGAAAGTCTTAACACCTATCTCATTGGCATTCCACAAGGAGACAGATATGGAAGGGAGGAAATTATCAAAAACACCAAAAAATTTCCTAAAACTGAGAAACACATATTTCTAGGTTGAAAGTGTGCCAGCAAACAAGAAAGGAAAAAATACCTACACTAAGGGACATTACTGTGCAATTACTGAGTACCAGGCATAAAGAGAAACTCTGAGAAGAGGGGAAAAAGAAAAAAACCACCAAGCAAATCAGCTGTAAGAATTGACAGCAGTTTCCCCCATTATGCTCCTAGCAATTGCAGCATCACCTGGGAACCTAGCAGAAATTCAGATTCTCAGGCTCCACCCAGAACTACTAAAAGAGAAACCCTGAGGATAGGGCTCAACAATCTTTCAAAAAGCCCCTGTCCCATCCTGATGTCCGCTGTGGTTGCAGAAACATGGGTAGAAAACCAGAATGGCCTCTGGCTCCTCAAACTTACAACTATAAGCACTATAATAGAGTAAAGCCAAACCTCCAAATCCTAAGGGAAAAGGATTTCTAATCTAGACTCTATACACACCTACACTGACAGTCTAGAACTAAATATGAAAACGTGCGCACGCACATATGCACACACCTCTGTGCATGGATTCTTAGAAAGCTGATGTAGGTATGCCCCAGGGACTAAACCGAGCTGATGTAGGTATGCAGGACTAAACCGAGGAAGACTGGGCAGCCAGGTAGTGGGACTTCAACAGAGAAAAGAGATGAAATCCCTCCAACGTGAGGCCAGGTACTCTAAAAGACTTAGTTTTTACATGGTGATTGTGTGAAGCCTCTGAAGCAAATCTGGTCATTTTGCAGTGTTTGTCATCCACATTCAGAATCTTGGCTTCTTAGAGCTAGAAGAGCTCATTCTATTCCATTTCCTTCCGTTGACAAGTGAGAAAATCAAGGCTCACAAAGTGCAGTAAATCAAAACACAACCAGTAACAGAATCAACACTCCCTTGCTGGGGAACTATGTTGAATTGCTCCTTCAAAGAGATTCTACTTATAAAAAGAAAGAGAGAGAAAAAGTGCTCTTCATTTTAACAAGTTGTTTAGTGTACAGAATCACAGTTCTGTGTTTACTTTTTTTGGATGGCTGGTCTAATGGTCATAACATTTTCAGACATAATGTGCATCTTGAACCACAATATAGATAAATACTTACAGACTAAAGTTTGATCTAGAGTTTCTGGACTAATAATCATGATTTGAACCTATTTACTTAATCCCAATTTCGGAGGAACCAAAGATGAATGAGAAGTCCTCTCCATTTGCAAGTCAATGACAAGCTAATGGGAAGACTCAAATCCACAGCATAACCGTAAGATTGGTCTGCCAAGTGAAACTGGCGATGAAGGGCCTCTGTCTCAAAAGAGGGAAAAATTTTAAATTCGCTAAATTAGGGTTAGTTTTTATTGCACAGAATTAAATTGCTTCAGATTAAAATAATTGTTCAGTGAGTATCTTCTTTAGCACCCTAAATTGGAATACTTGCTCTTAAATTTATGTTTACATAAAGGACTAAATTGAATTTACACTTGAGGATCAAAAAGGGTTGTTTTGTATGTGGTGTGAATGGGTTTTTGACTCATTTCTTTTTTCATTTTAACATGTTATAATTGTCATATTAATAGGGCCCCGATTATCATATTAAAGCACTGTGGTCATCATGATATTCATGATCCAAAAGATAATTATTTTTTATATTGACCTCACTCTTAGCTGAATGAACTGACTTTTTCTCCTCACAGTGGCTCACTTGCTGCCTAGTGTCGTTAATTCTTAATCAAGAATCTTTCCCCTTGCTAAAGTTGCCTCATTTGGCTTTGTTCTCTGATGCCACAGTACCAGTGGACCAGTCTAAACATGTATTCTTTTAATGAAACTTCTTAATTACTTCTTTAGTAAAAAAGATGAGCAGAGAGAGTTTATTTTTATCTGCATGGGAGAGGTTCTTTGCTTGCCAAGTCTCTCTGTTAAAAGAAGCCTAATATTATGGGTTGTTAGTATTCCAGCCAGATAGTTTTCAGGGAAGCTTTTCAGGGTGGTGCGGGGGGGGGGGGGGGACGGGACGGGACAGAGAGTTATTGTTGGATGATTAAGCGACCTTTAATGTGTTTGCAAAATGTAGTGTTTTCTGTAATGACTTGTAATTCCTTTATAAATGATGCTGAACTGGTTACTTGCAAGTTATATATAGAAATCAGCATTTCCTTGGGGCCAAGCTAACTCTCTCAGTCAATAAAGCTAATATACTTGCTCTGTGGTTGTATGGGATGACCATGGATTCAGCAATTTGTTATTTGCAGTAACTGAATTGGACTTAAGAGATGTGGTTAGAGAAATATGTTCTGAGAAAAGAGGGCATTGCAACTTATTTTTAAAAAAGAGCTTTCAAGTTAAATTTCACCACACACATCCTCCCTTAAAGGCTAATGTGGCTCTAGCCAGTTGGTTCAGTGGTAGAGCTTTGACCTGGCATGTGGAAATCCCGGTTTCAATTCCCAGTCAGGGCACACAGGAGCAATGTCCCTTCCCCTATTCTTTCTTTTTCTCTCTCTTCCCTTCCCACAGCCGTAGCTTGATTGATTTGAGCATGTTGGCCCCAGGTGCTGAGGATAGCTCTTTGGAGTTGCTGCCTCAGGTGCTAAAAATAGCTCGGTTGCGAGCATGGCCCCAGATGTGGGTCTCTGGGTGAATCCTGTCAGGGTGCATGCGGAAGTCTGTCTCTTTATCTCGCCTCCTCTCACTTAAGAAAAATAAATAAAAGAAATATGAGAAAGGACAATGCCACAAGCACATACCTTCTCTCAACAGCCAAGGTTACACATCTTCAACATATCACAGCTGCAAAGCCTAAGTAAGCCTCCTGTTACCTTGTAAAATAGGTAGGAGACAGTTGAAATGACTGACAGATACTCTTTATTCATCAAGAAGTTACAGTTTAATTGGTTCAGGAATTCCAGTGTGAAGAAACCTGATATTTTGGTTCCTTACTAACAATGTTTTGGTCTGTGACCATTCAGACTCTGAAAATAAACTAACAATATTTACATGCACTTAAGAGTGCATGAGGTTCTTTTGAGTCTCTTGCTTTCGGAAGATCATAGTGAGTCACAAAGTATAGAGAACCAATCATCGAATGATTATGTTGTTAAAAGCGTAAGTTATTTAGTCTGGGTTTACATTTGCCAAGGTATTCAGAGTATCAGAACAAACAAACATTTCTTATATGTGAGAATAATACATTTGTGATTGTAGGCACAGGAAAATGTCACAGCTGGGCTATTTTCTAGTCAGCACCTCACACCTGAATGTGGAAGATCACTGTGTGTGCTTCGTGACAGTTCTCCCATATCAGCAATACAAAACACGGTACAAAACAGGGCGAGGAGATGGGTGGGCATTCCATAAGTGCTAAATTGGGTCTCTGTGGCCAGAGACTACAGGGGTTGTACAGCAGGTGAGAAGAAAAGCACAGCCTGTGCCCTGGCAAACCAGAAGACTGGTGCTTCACTCCCAAAGTGGATGTCTAGGCAGACAGTCACCATTGTCCCAACATGCCACCATCTGTCTTCTGCACTTCCTGCTGGTGCTCCTGCACCTGGTCTTCCATGCCTCCCAGCCAGTCTTTGTGCCCACGGTTGTCAGAGCAACCTTTCTAAAATACACATCTGATATTGTCACCCCACCATTTGGAATCCTTCTCCTTCCCCCAGCTTGATCTTGAGATAGAGGCCAAATGCCTAACATGGCTTGCAGGGAACCACTTGACCTACTATCATCTCCTTCTATCACTTCACTCTTCAAACTCCTCTTTCTCCAGTCTCCACTTGTGAATTCTCTGCATCAGCCATCCAGACTTTCTTCCATTTTCTCAAAGGGAAGAAGGCTCGCCTTGTTCTCACTTGCCTCTACCTGGAATATTAGCTGCCTCCTAATCGGGAAGTTTTGCTGACTGCCCTCACCCCCCCACCACTTTTTAGGAGGCTGTCCTTTTTTCTTCCCCGTACTCTTGCCCGATCTTAGCACCTAATCATTTTAGTGGCCACTCCCACTTGCTGGCCAGTCCTCCTCACTAGAATGGAAGCTCTGTGAGGTCAGGGACCATATCTGTCTTCTACATTGCTAGGTTTTGAGCACTCTGAGCAGCTGTTGTCACACACAATGATGAGTTGCGTTTGCCTCGACATTTTAAAGATAATCTGGCAAAGCAGGCTGAAAGGTGAAATCAGCAACAAAGTGAAGCCATTATTGTTGGGCCTGAGAAACCACTGCTGAAATAGTTAAGCCTTCTGTTTTTCCTGTGGCCTTTGAGAAGCCTGAGGGAACCCTCTGTATTCCAGCCGACCAACACCCCAGGTCTGTGTTTGTTCATTAGGGGCTGATTATACTTAACTCCGGCAATGATTTAACCAAGGAACACCCTGTACTGTCAGAAACCATAGATGGCCAAAATATTCATAGTCCTTAAGATGGATTTGCATAGAACTGAAATGCCTTCTATACGTACAGTACCATACTGTGATTTTTGAACAATGCCAGTAAGGCATTTTCACATGAACTAAAGTAATGGGAAAAGGTATTCACACAGTTTCTTTTGTTTCTTTTGTTAAGGCTTTGCATATTTCCCGCCAGAAACATTAACTGCAGTGCTTTTAACTTGTTCATCAATTTTGGTATTTATCCATATTTGGAGAAAAATTAAAGCTGGATCTGAATTAAATCTTTGTCTTCCAGAAGTGGCAACTTGTGATGCACACTGTTATCAAATGTGTTTGTATCGAGGGTTTTAGGTGATTAAAAAAGTTTTTAATTTAGTTTTTTAATATAGTCTCCTTTTTTAAAACTTTCTTGATATAAAGCATGGTATTTTAAAAACAAAACTGGTACCTATCATGTAGTTATTTGCCAGTTAAGTCTGAGAGCTAATATGAAACTGGTACTTGGATTTAATTTAGCTCCATTAGGACAGAGTTAAAATTCTGTGATACAGGGACTATTGTCCTGGCTGTTGTAAGGGATTTTTGTGCAGAGGAGCATGCTGACAAAGACAGCACTGTATGCACTCTGTCCATAACTGAGCACTTTCGCACTGCCATTTAGGAGGTGTGCAGCTCAGGAAATTGCTGGCTTTGGCTAGAGCATACTTTAGCTGCAAGGAAAATTTTATTCCTCACTCAAATAATTGGCAGTTTTAATACCTTGTTCATAATTACCTTATAAACAAACAAATACATAAACCAAAGATTATATGGCCTGTTACCTAACTCGCAGCCTTATTTGACCAATGTGATAGACACCTGTGGATCCCCTGTTCCCTCCCACAAAACACCACTTTGCTCCATTCATTGCAGAAATCTAAAGTTGAGCAATTTCTTTTTCTTGTTAAATGTAACTGTAGCTGTGCTAGCTTGACACCCGGGCCCAGAACCAGATGCAGAGTTGAATGGGAGGTACCGCTGGAGACAAAGGGGAGGTGGAGAGAGGATCGTGGTTACTTGGGCACTTCAGGGTTACTCCGCTGTTTGTGGGAGGACATCCTGGTAATGCAAACAGTGGGTTATGTATTTAAGAGCACATTTTTTTCCCCTAAAGTGTGGTTTTATTTAACTCACACACCCTGACCCTAAGGCCTTGTGGCTTGTCTCTTGGACTGAATCCATCTCTGGGACCTAGAAATTGACTAATTGTCTTGCTTGGCGTTAGCCTGTACCTCACAACTAGATCAAGGAGTTTATACTGTAGCAAGTCCAGATGTGAGACATGGTCAAAATCAGAGGTCATGGCTGACTTGACTCTAAACAAAGTCTGTAAGACTCTGGGAATCTAAGGGCTTGATATTTGTAACTTGTACATGGAGTTGCTAATCCTGGTGGTGGTTTTTTTTACCTTACTATTATACTATTATCACAAACTTTGGCTCTTGCCATAAACAGCACCTTCTTCTTACCTTCTATAGGATGACTTTAAAATGGAGTTAGATTCTCGGATGACTTGGATCCAAAAAGATTCCCCCACAGATCTTAAAAGTAGCATGTGGAGGATTTTATCACTATTTTGAGAGATTTCATTAGTTGTTTAAATTGAAAACTTTACAACCTTCTTGTTTTCTTGTGGGGACAAGCAGCACCTAACGTTTGTACATATTTAGGAAATCTACTCTGATGGATGTCTGACATGCAGACCCTGGGAGCCTCTCTTGTCCCCCTGAGGTGCAAGCACAGATGGGGGCATTGCCAGGACTTCCTTAGTGTTGGAGGTGAGGGTGGCTCAGTGAGCCAGGATGGACGCCCACATTCATCCACGTCTGAAACCAGGAGTACAGCATTGTTACAAGGGTGGAAAGTAGTAGGCATCTCTTGAGGTGCATCTCCTTACAAGGATTTAATTGTCAAAGCATCTTTGAAACTGGGTACTATAAAACAAGCCCTCAGGGATTGGTTTGGGACCAATAGGGACTTATTCTGTGAGGTGTTTAGGAAGTACTTGGACTATTAGATTAAAAGCTCTAATTTCCTAATTTTAAAATTAGCTATAATACCTATACCAGATAAATGTTGTGATTAAATGGCAAATACATATATGAAAAAGTGACTAGCATAGGGCTTGAAAACTAATAGTATGTCCTCAACAGTATTAGATTCTGTACTCATTCCAAGATACGGTCCCCATGTTTGACAGCCACCAGCCTCATGTGGCTACTGAGGACTTGAAATATGGCTACTGTGACTAAGGAATTGAATGTTAACACTGAATTTAAATTAAATTTAAAGAGCCTCATGTGGCTGCCATGTTGGACAGTCTGGTCTGGAGTTTAAGACTGTTAATGTCAAAAAATTTTAATCTAATTGCCACTTGGATTTATTTAGACTGGGATGCTCTTATGTAATACTTTTATACTATTCGGAGCCCTGAAGACTGGTTTTGAAGACTATCGCAGTGCATTGAAACTGGCTATTTCTTAAAGAAAAATAGATCTCTCTAGCATAGCTTTAAAAAAAGCCCCAATCTGATGAGTATTTTAAATTGGCACCTGAAGTGTTGGTACTTTCTAAGCGAATAATGAGAAGTAGACTAGAAATGAAGAAGAAGGAAAAGGAAACTGACACATCTGTGCCTGGAAGGCTAACTCGGGGACCAGGCATTCACATGTCATGGAATAAAAATAGAAAGGCAGAAGGACTGTTATCAAAGTAACAAAGAAAAAATAGTTTAAGTGCATATAGCGTTTAGGTAACACACAGAATTTTATAGAAATGCTTTTCATGTATTCTGATATTATGATGTACAGTTTCATTCAGGATTACAGCAACTAAAAAGATGCTGTTTAACTTTTAAAAGTATTGTTTAGAGCAGTCAATTTTCCATTTTTCTGGAGAACAGGTTTGGAATAGAAAACATTTTTTACCTTTCAGATTGTTGTACCATCACCCCGTTATCTTTGGTCTCCTTTAATTCCAGAGCTGGAAACAGGATTGTTGAAATATTACCTGAACAGCTGAAACAGTTTCAATCCCTGGAAACATTGGACCTCAGCAGCAATAGTATTTCAGATCTCAAAACTGTATTTCCACCTCTACAACTTAAATATCTGTAAGTGAAGTTTTCTTTAGCAAAAAAATGTTACCTGTGGTGAAAATACCATGTTATAATAAGAAAATTAACTTTAAGTTATAACAAACTGCCTGTTTTACTGCTGATGGATCAAAATGTAGCTTTTTTACTGGCTTATAATTTGCTGTAAGTCCTAATGACCAGTCTTCATTTTACTCTTATACTTTTGAATTACAAAAAAATTAGACATCCTTTGACTGTTAGAAAACTTACGGAGTGCAAAGGGTTTCTTTTAAAGAATCAGATTTACGCCATTGTTTTCTTAATAAATTAATAAAAATGAAAATTTTAAAAAGTAGATAAGCATCTCTAACAAATTTTTATGTCCTTCAGATTTTCCAGTTGCCCTTTCCCTAGCAGTGGGTGTGAATCGTAGTTAATACTGGTTCACGAGGACCTAAAGGGCGATTATTAAAGTGTCCGTTGTTGTAGATAGGGGTTAGGTTCTCTGGAGAGTCTTTATAATACAGATCGTCCATGCACTCTATCTTCCCAAAGAGACCAGAGAGAGAAGCTCATCTTCAGACTTTCAACAGGTACATCAATAGCAACCGGGTCACGTCAATGGAACCTGGGTATTTTGACAATTTGGCCAGTACACTTCTGGTGTTGAAGCTGAACAGGAATCGAATCTCAGCTATCCCCCCCAAGATGTTTAAACTGTACCAACTGCAACACCTGTAAGTAAAATACCTCTTAGGTGATGTTTCCTCACCTCCTCTAAATTCTTGGTATCTGTCCCCTAATATTCACATTGTGGCTGAAGGAGTTTAGAAGCAAGGATGTGGCCATCTTCCCTTTGAGAGCCAGAGTTGTAGAACCCCTGAATCATAACAATCCTTAAAAGTCATCTTGTACAGGCTCCTGTCTGACAAGGCATGTCGATTGTTACCAAAAGCATGAACAGTGTAGTCACTGAACAGCCTCTGCACAGAGGCGTCATTTGTGGCGCTGAAGAAATCACAGGGACTCTCCACGGCTGTGGTTTATGAGAATAATGCTGACAACTTCAGGAGGCTCTGATAGCTGAAGTGGTTATAAAGAACTATCTTGTTAATAATGGTCGAATAATCTGAACAGGCTCCTACAGAATGGTGGTGTTCAACCTTGGCTGCACATTACAGACACTTGGGGAGCTTTTAAAAATACCAGTGCACAGGCCACACCCTAGACCAATTATATTAGAACCCCTGGGGGTAAAATCCAGGCCTCAGTGAATTTTAAAACTCCCCAGGCGATTCCAATGTGCAACCAGGGTTGAGAATGACTGCCTTAAAGAGAAAGCATTAAACAGAGGACTTGTGAGAGTAACCAACTTTTATTAGCACATTGAGCAGGATAAATTTGACGTCCCTGTTCCTAAATAGACCTCATGTTTTCATGTTATATTTATTCTCATTCTGGATAATTTTAAAACAATTATTAATTTGTTAACTTTTATACTAAGTGGACAACTGTTTTGAAATTAAAGTATAGTCTAATTTCAGTATTTTATCATTCCAAAAACATACACATTTCAGAAGGAAATTCCCTTATTGCTAGTAAATCAACATTGTTCTCAATAAAACTGTTTAGAAATTTAAGACAATAGGTAATTTAACATTGGTTGTTTTAACTCTATTTTAGTAATGTGACATTTTATTACTGCCTCCAGAAGTTCTATAAGCTAACTATTTCACTGTAATATCCAATGCAGTGAACTGAACCGAAACAAGATTAAAAATGTAGATGGGCTCACGTTCCAAGGGCTTGGAGCTTTGAAGTCTCTGAAAATGCAAAGAAATGGAGTAACAAAACTTATGGATGGAGCTTTTTGGGGGCTGAGCAACATGGAAATCTTGTAAGTGTGGGTTATCACAGTTCCTACTCAGGTAGTATGATCACCGAATGTTCAGAAGCTTATATTTGAAATTCTATTTTAAAATCTCATAATTTGCGATCATATATAGTTTAGTTTTGCTTCAGGTGAAATGACAGAATTTTTAAGCATCTGGTTGGTCTTTTTTGCCAGTGTCTGTATATAACAAAAGCTAAATATCTCGTAACAAGAATATATAATAGGTTGTCATCATATGTCCCCTTTGAACAGACTAGATAATGAACTTCTGAGCCTGCTTTTTATTCTTATTGTAAATGTAGGCAGTTGGACCATAACAACCTAACAGAGATTACCAAAGGCTGGCTTTATGGCTTGCTGATGCTGCAGGAACTTCATCTCAGCCAAAATGCCATCAACAGGATCAGCCCTGATGCCTGGGAGTTCTGCCAAAAACTCAGTGAGCTGTGAGTTGCCTTTTATTCTCCTCAAGTTGGAAAGCAGGGATCATGCCAGAGCATGAGCTTCTTACCACTGATCTGTGAAATTTTTATAACAGTTTCCAAGGTGACAGCTTTTTTTCACAGGCAACCTAGTCATATTTTTGTTGTGATAAGTTGAAGCCAACTCTGCTGTTTCAGGTCTGTGGTTTATGGGCCAAAGCAATGATGGTTATTTTCAAATAAGTACAATTTTTTTTTTTAATAACAGATTAGAAATCACGTTTGCCGGATATTATTAAGAAAGCAGAGTTTTAGGATAAGGATTATTTCGGTTACCCATATTACCTGTTTTTGTTTGTTTGTTTTTGTTTTAACCAAACACTGTTAATTTAGAAAGTAAAAGCTATTTTATGTCTTTTTTTGTTCCTTTTCTCTTTACAGGGACTTAACTTTCAATCACTTAGCGAGGTTAGATGATTCGAGTTTCCTGGGCCTAAGCTTGCTAAATACACTGCACATTGGGAACAACAAAGTCAGCTACATTGCTGACTGTGCCTTCCGGGGGCTTTCCAGTTTAAAGACTTTGTAAGTTACAAGTTTTGCTCTCAGTACATGAACCTAATTGGTTCCTAAATGTGCCCACTTTTCTCCCAGCAGATTTCCTTTGTTGTGAGAAATGTGTACAGCCTTAGAAATAGCGTTTTAATCTTTCCCAGATCAGTTTGATTAAAATCAGTTCATTTCACCCTTATCTGTTTCTTAAAGGCCTTAAAAAGTACAGCCATCTGACTATTTTTTTTAATTTTTTTAAATTTTTAAATTTTTTATTTTTTTCTGTATTTTTCTGAAGCCGGAAACGGGGAGAGACAGTCAGACAGACTCCCGCATGCGCCGGACCGGGATCCACCCAGCACGCCCACCAGGGGGCGATGCTCTGCCCACCAGGGGTCGATGCTCTGCCCCTCTGGGGCGTTGCTCTGTTGCGACCAAAGCCACTCTAGCGCCTGGGGCAGAGGCCAAGGAGCCATCCCCAGTGCCCGGGCCATCTTTGCTCCAGTGGAGCCTTGGCTGCAGGAGGGGAAGAGAGAGACAGAGAGGAAGGAGAGGGGAAGGGGTGGAGAAGCAGATGGGCGCTTTCCTGTGTGCCCTGGCTGGGAATTGAACCCGGGACTTCTGCATGCCAGGTCAACGCTCTACCACTGAGCCAACCGGCCAGGGCCATCTGACTATTTTGGTGATTATAGTTAGCCTTCCCAGGATCTCCAGGAGGTTGGTAACTGTGCAGCAGGGAAACAATTTTAAGTTCGCTTTTTCTTTATAAAATGCAGATTAAAAATTACCCAGAGCAAAAAGATAGACAAAGGGCAGCAAAGATGCCTATTTATCTTAGCAGTTATATCCAGACTTAATCTCTGTCCAAGAGAAAAAGAGAAAGATGGATTAATTGACCTTTGCAAAATCTCTCAAATATTCATTTTAATGTTGTAAAATGGGCTTTTCAGTTTTGCACTGTCAGAAACATTTGCTCTGTTCACTATTTGAAGCATTACATAATTGAAAGACTTACTGTATGCTTTGGCTAACTCCTGCATATGTGGTTGGAACAGTGGTTTTAAAATTTAATGTATTTTTCAGACTATTCTAGTCTTTCAGAATTTAGTTATTTTGATAGAAGAATTAATAAAGCCAGAGTCAGCTGTCCTGATTTTGGGCAAAAACTTAAAACGTTGTGGAAAGAGGAGGACAGAGCATAGGAGGTATGTTGAAAAGAGAGAATTTACTATTGTTTGGAAAGGAGTGGAGATGATGTGAAGAATTATGAGGAATTTATTACAGATTACATGCCACCTGGGTGGTGATCTTAGACTTCTGAGTTTATCTCTAAAGAGAGTGATTATATCTTTTGTTAAGTACCTGGTACCATTTTCAATAACATTCTTCTCTTATATTAGGGATTTGAAGAACAATGAAATTTCCTGGACTATTGAGGACATGAATGGTGCTTTCTCGGGGCTTGACAAACTGCGGCGGCTGTGAGTATGGTTTGCCTCATACTTTGATTAGCTGTTTGACTTAAAATAAACACTGTGTTTTAATTAAGTCAGTTCCATAGCTTAAGGAGTTTAGAAATAGGTGCTTAATCTGGTTGCTACCTTTTGTCATTTCTCCAGATAAATGCTGCTGTACAAAATGTGTATTAATTTGCTTTTCTTCCTTGGATGTAAGGGTTTTATTCAACATTTCAGTTTGTATAACTTATTTTAATATCTAGGTAAGAATTTTAAATTGTCTTGAGTGCTTAGACTCTTAAAATTATCATGGTGTGTTTTAACAATTTAAAATCGTCAGTGTTACACTCGCAGAAATTTTTAAATGAAATGATCCTGTATTGACTGGCAATATTGAAGTAGATTCCAAGCAATACATGGTAAAAACACACTTCTGTTTAGCCACAGATTGGCCTTGCAGGTGGCCAAATTCTGTATTTTAAGCCAGTGGTTTTAAAATAGAGTTTCATGTAGCCCTAAATTTTTGTGAATAATGAAGATATTCTTGGGAAAGGAGGCTGAAGAGAAGGTCTCCACTGTTATCTGGTTTACAAAGTTATTAGAGTGCTGTGAAAATTTACTTGGCATGACGTTTCTACCTATAGGGAATGGCTAGCCACTCCTAAAGAGACTTTTAAACCACTGCTTTCATTTAACCATTAAGTAATTTACTGACTACCTATCTTTGTTGTGTTCTCAGCTGAATGTGTGAAAACCATGCTGAGCCATATATTACTGAAGTAGATGGCATGGATACATTTTTACAGAATATATTGTGGAATTCTAGAAAAGAAAGAATTCACACAAATGATTTCAAAAGCAGTTTTCTTTTCATGAGAATTATACCTTAAAAATGGCTTTTATTAACTATTCAAATGTCAATTTTGTGTTTTCAGAATCCTCCAGGGAAACCGGATTCGATCTATTACCAAAAAAGCCTTCACTGGTCTTGATGCATTAGAACACCTGTGAGTAGTTAGAATTTGGTTACCCTAAAGGTAGACTAAGGAGCAGTATCTACTTACGTGTCATGAAAGATAAAACAAACGAAAATGGAATTTTTTTTGACATCCTCTCTGTACCAGTAAGCACATTTACACATCTGTTTGGCCTTTGTCTGCCTCCCTACCTGCTTATCTAACTGTATCTATGTGAATGTATACAGGTATATATCTTGCATTTAAGGACATTGCTTCAGATTATTATTGGGTTTTGCTTAGTTATTTTTGTCAAGTAGTGATAACATTTTTTTTAAATGACTACCATTTATTATGCACCCACAACATGTCAGGCATCATGCCAGGTGTTTATATACAGTCTCATTTAATCCCCACGAGAAGACTATTAAATAGTTATTATCTTTATTTTTAAATTAATGAGTGAAGGTTCTGAGGGTTTGATTCCATCATATAGTTAAAAAGGTGACTTTGATATTAAAGATTAAAAAAATCCCACAGTTCTTGAGAGTGACATTTGGAGGGCATTAACACGACTTTCTCTGAGATTTTTTATTAGTTATTGCTGTTGTTTGATTGTAAAACATACAGCCTCTTTTTCCCCACTTTATTGTCCCTTTTTTGTTCTCTTGCTCCCGACCTGTTAGCAGCTGGCAGAGTCAGGACTCAGACCGGGGCTTCCTCTGCTTCTCTAGCGACCCTCATCGCACAGGCTCTTGCCTTCAGTCTCTGCCACGGCCATTCTCAGTAACTCCTGGCACACAATTTTAAAATGACATTTAGGAGCTAAAATATTTTCAGTTTTAGGAAAGCAGGTTAGCCAACCATAATAGCAGTCAAAACTTGCATGAGTTTCTAACCCCAAGTATATGTTTTACACGCGTACAGTAAAAGTACCAAATAATATTAATATCTCCACTTTGACTATTAAGGAATGCTTACAGCTAGAAGTTTTAATCTCTATTAACTCAGAGGAAAGAAGTTAGTATTTAAAACTGGTCCCCAACCCCCAGGCCACGGACTGGTAGCGGTCTATGGGCCATTTGGTACCGGTCCGCAGAGAAAGAATAAATAACTTAACATTATTTCCGTTTTATTATATTTAAGTCTGAACGATGTTTTATTTTTTAAAAATGATCAGATTCCCTCTGTTACATCCGTCTAAGACTCACTCTTGACGCTTGTCTCAGTCACGTGATACATTTATCTGTCCCACCCTAAAGGCTGGTCCATGAAAATATTTTCTGACATTAAACTGGTCCGTGGCCCAAAAAAGGTTGGGGACCACTGATTTAAAATATACATGTGGTTTGTACCCTCATTTGTGCTGCATGTTGAGAGCGAAGATTTAGCTGTGTTCGTGGACCACCTTGTTGTCGTCATCTGGCTCACCTGTCAGGTTGAGGGTTTGGACAGCTGACCATACCCTGACAGGGCAGCATCAGGCTGCGGTAGAAGAAATGTGCAAAGCTGGATTTGGAAGGGCAGACCAGTATTGCTGGACTTACTGAAACAAGTTATTTTCCAAGGGAAAGTAGCCAAAGGGGTTTGTCACTGACCCATATCATTTCTGGGAAAGTGAAATGAGTGGATCAGTGGAGTATTAACTTCTGCTTCAGTTTTCTAAACCTTCCTGACTCTTCCAGCCTCTTTCTCTGCCCTTCTTTCTGTCTTCTTGTCACTTGTCTCATTCAGAATCCTTTTTGTATACTCTGACCCCTTGTGAAGGAAGCAGAGTAGTAATCATTATAGAGAGTACTTTAATTCAAACTGCTTGTAAGTACTAGCTAAAAATAAAATCAGCCCAGAATATTGGCTCATTGTAGAAATGTTCTGCCTGAAGTGTTTGTTTTAGCAAGCACATCTTGCCTAAACACTTAACTGTCTTTACAGTAGCAAGTCATGTGTGGCAGAACTAGGCTAGTGATTAAGCATAGGTTTTGAAATGGAAAATAATTGGGTTCAAAGATCATTGCCTTTTTCCCCCGCTGAGCAAGGTAGTAATACAGTTTTTTGGGTTGCTGGGAGGAATAAATGTAATATATGTTAATCACATAACACAGTGCATCTCATAAAAAGTATTATTCTATACATGATGGTTTTTTAAAAGCATAATTATGAGCAATATTATTTGTATAATTAAAAGGTACTAATGGTTAACTTAAATAATGATAAATTGAACAAAATAATATGGCAGAACAGCTTGGGCCCCTATGAGTCAAATAACCTGTATGTGGTAAAGGGAATGTCTCTCACCATAACAGAGCTGGCCTTTGATATACAAATGTCCTTGTTCTCCAGCCCAGGCTTCTTAATGGGTTCCTTGAGAGTCAGCCTGTTTGCGCACTTCATCACATAGAGCAGGGGTTGGGAACCTATGGCTCGCGAGCCAGATGTGGCTCTTTTGATGGCTGCATCTTTAATAAAAAAAATAATAACTTTAAAAATAGAAAACATTCTCATGTATTACAATCCATTCATTTCCTACCGCTCACGTTCATGGTTGTGGGTGGCTGGAGCCAATCACAGCTGTCCTCCAGGACAACACCAAATTTTTATTGGATAATGCATAACGTACACGGGTCGTTGTATGGCTCTCACAGAATTACATTTTAAAATATGTGGCGTTCATGGCTCTCTCAGCCAAAAAGGTTCCCCACCCCTGACATAGAGTGTTTGATGAATGCAGAGGGCAGTGTGGGCCCAACCTTTGCCTGAAGGCATGCAGTGACCATAGTTCACTCTAATGTATTTGATTTGATTGTTTTCAGAGACCTGAGTGATAATGCAATCATGTCCTTACAAGGCAATGTATTTTCACAAATGAAGAAACTTCAACAATTGTAAGCTTTTCTTCTAAGAGTTTTCAATAAAGCTTAGAGGGGAAAACCATCATGGGGTATATCATCCTGGGTATGTCTATAAAATGTATCTAGCACATTCTTAAAATTTCTTAACATTTTATATCAGAAAACAAAAACGGCAATGACAGAAAAATTTGTTCCTTTTCTTAAAAGAGTTTTCCTTTCTGTGATGACTGCAATTTAAATTTGTAAGACATGATACAGTACAGTGCATAAGTATAGTAACAAGTTTTCAGTAGTGAGGTATTTTTGATATATCGGCACTTCTGTCTTAATAGGTCAGCAAGAACAACAAAAAATTGTGCTGGTCATAATCCATGCATGTTAAGAGGGACTCTAGGATATTATCGCATGGGCTGTGTGTATTTGGTTTCCATGTTCATTGCTTTGTTAATATTTACTTGAGTTTCATTTACTTGTACAAATCTGCATTTCATACAAAACAAATTGAATATAATTACTCTCCTCAGGCATTTAAATACATCTAGCCTTTTGTGTGATTGCCAACTAAAATGGCTCCCACAGTGGGTGGCAGAAAACAACTTTCAGAGCTTTGTAAATGCCAGTTGTGCCCATCCTCAGCTGCTAAAGGGAAGAAGTATTTTTGCTGTTAGCCCAGATGGCTTTGTGTGTGGTGAGTACAGCTATTGCCCTTGCCTTTTATTCATTTTTTTTAATTTCTCCCATTTGTCCAAATAATGGTTTTGAATAAATGTATGCTCTTTCAATAAAGCTTTTATTTATGCTGGGGTAGATGAAAATAGATCTATAGTTTTCTCATTATTTTAATTTTACATATGGGAAGGAGCGTTTTTGTCATCTTTGTTTTGGCATTGTGGTGGTTGAATGGAAAGAATGACATTGGATCTTTGGAGAATTGAAGGCTGTAGTGCCAGCCCTTCTACTTAATTAAATTCCCTCAGTCTCTGTGTCTGTGAAATGGGAACTCTGCTGTCGCTCTTCCCAGTGCCAGGGTTGTTGAGGGGCTCCCAGGAGCTCAGAGAGAAGGCTGAACTGAACCCTGTGCAAATGCTATTTATGTGACATAGAAAGAGAAAATTATTAGTGATTTATAAGCTGCTAAAATTGTGCTGTTGGTGGGTAAAGCATTACAAGTAATAGTAAGTTTGAATTTATTATAAATAAATTTAAGGTCTGTTCTAGTGTCTCAGCATTTCACCTTCAGAAGTCTTACCCAGATGTCAGCAGATCTGGATCAAAAATCAGTTTTCATCTCCCCGGGACAGTTTCCTCTTCTATACTACACTGTTTACTGTTCACCACTGTGGAGACTTTTGTAAAAATGAATGTAGGTGTAGAACATGAAATCAAAATATGCTTAAATTTTAGCATGTGCATTAAGATATTACAGAGCCTAATTTTACATTGGCCTTTAAAAATGTATTTAAAACTGCTTTGCCTGTGATTGTTTAGATAAGTAAAAAAAAAGATGTATATATATGTTTTTTTTTAGGTTGCAACATTAAACAGTGCCAACAGTTTCTAGAAATAAAACGTCTGATGTAGCTTTTGGATCTAAATAAGCTTTTGACACTTATCTATAAGGGCCTGAGCTATTTTCACAGTTCTCTAGTTCTAAGATATGAACTATTTATGACTTTGAGACATATAGGGTATGGCAAAAGTAGGTTTACAGTTGTCTATATGGGAAATAATACAATAATTAATAAAAATAATACAAGAATAAAGAATAAATGGTGTTTTGTGTACTCACAACTATAAATCTACTTTTGTCCCACCCTGAATATACAGTATTTATATTTCATTCCCTTTATTATAAGGAATAAACATTGACTTAACAGATGATAATTTTAGAATAATGCAAAAGAAACTTATCTTGATTACTACATGCAGGCATGGCATTGGAAATTAGCAGCACTGGGCCCTGGCTGGTTTGCTCAGTGATAGAGCCTCGGCCTGGCGTGTGGCAACCTGGGTTCAATTCTCAACCAGGGCACATAGGAGAAGCGCCCATTTGCTTCTCCACCCACCCCCCTTCCTCTCTGTCTCTCTCTTCCCCTCCCGCAGCCAAGGCTCCATTGGAGCAAAGATGACCTGGGCGCTGGGGATGGCTCCTTGGCCTCTGCCCCAGGCACTAGAGTGGCTCTGGTCGCGGCAGAGCGACGCCCCAGAGGGGCAGAGCATCGCCCCTGGTGGGCGTGCCGGGTGGATACCGGTCGGGCGCATGCGGGAGTCTGACTGTCTCTCCCCGTTTCCAGCTTCAGAAAAATACAAAAAAAGAAACAAAAAAAAATTAGCAGCACTGGAGTTATCCCACGCACTTCTTTTGTTTTTGTTTTGCAAGAGAGAGAGAGAGAGAGAGAGAGACAGGCAGGGAGAAAGATGAGAAGCATCAACTCATAGTGCAGCACCTTAGTTGTTCATTGATTACTTCTCATGTGCCTTGACCGAGGGGCTCCAGCCAAGCCAGTGACCCTCTGCTCAAGCCAGAGACTGACTTGAGATAATTTTGATGATTCTGCACTGAAGCCAGTGACCCTGAGCTCACACTGATGAGCCTGCGCTCAAGTTGGGGACCTCGGGGTTTCTAACCTGGAACCTCAGTGTCCCAGGTCAGTGCTCTAACCACTGTGCCACTACCGGTGAGGCATACACTCCCACGTTATTTTTGCAGAGAACCCAAATAATACATTTTGGTAGATCTGAGATGTTTCTTTCTGTGTTTAGACTCTCTCTGAGAAATTGAAGTTCAAAAAGGTAACTTCCAAAAAGTAACAGAGAACTAAAAATAACTGTTTGGAATGAAAGAGTTGCTTAGCTCTAATTATAATGTAGCTCTGGCGGTGGAGCACAGCGGCTTGGTGTGCGGTCCACTCGGAGCTGCAGGCTGAAGCCAGTGGCTCGCAATGAGCTGCGGAGGTGCTTTTTCTTTCACGACAGGATGATTTTCTTCTGTTCTACATGCATTTGACTGCTTTTCCTATGGGTTCTATTTTTTTGGTAACTAGGGTGTCAATTGTGATCTTTTGTGATACTGATATTGATGTTTAAATTCTTACTTTCGCTGCTCCTTATCTGTGGAGAACATGAGGAAGATTGCAGTTCCTGATAGTAGCATTTAAAAGGTGGTCTATAAGCCTGGAAGATTCCTAAACGATTTTGTCCTTCTATTTATATTTTAAAAAACACAAGTAGTCTGAGATATACTATATTCCAAAACAACAGTCTTCTCTCCGTTCCTGATTGGTAATGAGATCTTTGTCTCTACTTGAAGTAAATGAACCCCTTTATAAACACCACCACCGGGGCTGCTCATCCATCTGTGAAGCATACACAAAGGGTACAACCTAAGCCCCTGTTTGTTTTGAGTTTCTTGGTGTTCAGAGCTGAGTAGCATTTGGATTCTCAAGCCTTAAAGTTATTTTGTTTCCTCCTCTCCATTTTGAACAGATGATTTCCCTAAACCCCAGATCACAGTTCAGCCAGAAACACAAGCAGCCATAAAAGGGTCCAATTTGAGCTTTATCTGCTCGGCTGCCAGCAGCAGTGATTCCCCAATGACTTTTGCTTGGAAAAAAGACAATGAACTCCTGCATGATGCTGAAATGGAAAATTATGCACACCTCCGGGCCCAAGGCGGGGAGGTGATGGAGTATACCACCATTCTGCGGCTGCGCAACGTGGAATTTACCAGCGAAGGGAAATACCAGTGTGTCATCTCCAATCACTTCGGTTCATCCTACTCCATCAAAGCCAAGCTTACAGTAAATAGTATGTGATCTGACTTTTCCTTTTGTATTTAAAGGCACCTTTTAGGAACAGACAGCAGCTGATTTCTTCTTCCTAATCCTGTCCTCTGCTCTCATAGTTCTAGACCTAACTTTTTTTATTCTTACCCCTCACTCCACAAAATTAAGGTTCTTGGTTATTTGTATCTAAACAAGCACTTTTTGTGTCGATCCTATCCATAGTGTGGTGGGTAACCCAGAGATGAACCAGTTTGTACTCTTTGGAAATTCACAGTGTATTAATTTGACATGGGAGACCATGAAGCATAGTGTTAAAGCACACCCCCTTTAATGCAAAGACCTGGGTTTGAATCTTGCCACTTTTGCTTACAGCTGTGTGACTCCAAGCAAGTTACTTAACTTCTTTGTGCCTCCATTTCTATATCTGTCAATTAGGGAGAATAGTACCTCCCATATAGAGGTATGAAATTCATTAAATAAAAATTTGGTAAAGCAGTTGACAAAATATCTAAAATATAGTAAGTACTTTGTAAATGCAGTAAGTGTTCACTGCTATTAATAAAAGAAATATGTCATTGTTTGCTTGGTGTGGCAGGCACAGAGGTTGACAGTTGGATCCTTGTCACTTTATCATTAATCATTTTTAATTTGTACCTTCCATGGTAAAAAGAGTTTTGAATGATTCATTAATGCATTCAACAAATGATTGCAGAAGCCTGACACAAAAATTTTGAGTTTAAATTGTAGGACAGAACATATTTAAAGTCCTAGAGTATTAGAACCAGGAGGAAATTTAAAAAAAAAGAAGAAGGAATGGTCATGATACAAAGAAATAAACTGATTTGCCCAAGCTCTCATGGATAGTTTTTGAGGAAACTGAAAAGTAGCAGGAAGACCTTCAGTCTGAAGACCTTGTGTTTTATCCTGATTCCATCCTTTTGGAAGCTCTGTAACCTCGAGGAAGTCACTTAATCTTTCCATCTCAACTTAGATTCTTTGTCTTGTAATTAGAAATAACCCGTACCTTACCTGTGTCAGGCATCAAAAAGAGGTGGTAAAAACCTCCACAGTGCTAATGCCTACATTGCTTTTCTGATTTCAGTGCTTCCTTCCTTCACCAAGACCCCCATGGACCTTACCATCCGTGCCGGGGCCATGGCGCGCTTAGAGTGCGCTGCGCTGGGGCACCCAGCCCCGCAGATAGCCTGGCAGAAGGATGGAGGCACTGACTTCCCTGCCGCAAGGGAGAGACGCATGCATGTTATGCCGGAGGACGATGTCTTCTTCATCGTGGACGTGAAGATAGAGGACATTGGGGTGTATAGCTGCACTGCTCAAAACAGTGCAGGAAGCATTTCTGCAAATGCCACTCTCACTGTCTTAGGTAAGTGGGTAATTTCAGATTCTGTGACATAAATAAGTCTTAACTAGCTCACCCAAAGACCTTCAGTGTCAAAAAGCTCTGAGGGTGAGAGAGGATCCGTAGGACACCACCCTTTCCTGGAAAGAACAAATGGCTTGTCAGGAGCTTTGAGGTCAGGAGTGCATTACATCTTCAAGTCCGTGGCCAGTGAGATGAATCTGCTGCCTGTGTGCTGAGGAGAGAGAAATGCTTCCTGTTTTGTAGGGTTCACCCTCTTCTACTCTCTCCGTCATCCAGTCTCCACCGTTATCTTAACGCTGTGCAGAGTATGTGAGCTCACAGATTGGAAAGGACCTTTTTGTCTTTTCTCAGCCTGCCCTGGCACTCTGGAAACTAGAATTAGTTTATTTTTTACCTACACAAATGGTTTTTTAAAATGTGAACATATTAACCATATGTGTATCTTTAAAGGAGTTAAAGTAACTTATTGACACCAAATAATAAAAGGAAATCATTTTCAGAATTTCAGTATAGACCTGGACACCTAGTGCTAGAAAGTTTCTCTTTTTAAAAATTTAAATGTTTTGGTTTTTTAAAGCATCAACGCGCTCTCTTGCTTGAAATTATTTTTATACATTTTCTGTTTCTGAAAAATGTCTAAAATATTTGGCTTTGCCCTTCTTCTACCATTCTCTAACCTTGTCAAGAGTGAAGGAGATTGAGGTTAAAAAAGAGTAAATATTACCACTGATTGGTGGTGTGAGCAAACGACAGCTGAACAATGAAATAAAATCCCTAATGTTGTGTATGTTCAGACTCTTAAAGAAGCATGTGCATTAAGTTGTGGGAGAAGTAAAATTTATCTTCCAGTTTGAATGAATTCAAGGGCTGGGTCTTATTCGAAACCTAATTTCATTTAGTAGAGGAGTATCATAACTTGTCATTTCAGAAACACCGTCATTTCTCCGGCCCCTGTTAGACCGGACTGTGACCAGGGGAGAAACAGCCGTCCTACAGTGCATTGCTGGGGGCAGCCCTCCGCCCAGGCTGAATTGGACCAAGGATGACAGCCCATTGATGGTGACTGAGAGGCACTTCTTTGCCGCAGGCAATCAGCTGCTGATCATTGTGGACTCAGATGTCAGCGATGCTGGGAAATACACATGTGAAATGTCTAACACCCTTGGCACTGAGAGAGGCCACTTGCGCCTCAGTGTGATCCCCACTCCGACCTGCGACTCCCCTCAGATGACCGCCTCTTCGTTAGACGATGACGGGTGGGCCACTGTGGGCATCGTGATCATAGCGGTGGTTTGCTGTGTGGTAGGCACGTCACTTGTGTGGGTGGTCATCATATACCACACGAGGCGGAGGAATGAAGATTGCAGCATTACCAACACAGGTGTGTAAACAGAAGCTTGGCACCGGTGCAGCCGTTGTGTGTGTTTGTGATCCTGCGGTAATTTTCTTCTAGAATGTGTGTCTTGCAGTCTGAGGCCATGTCAGAAGGGTGACTCATTTGTTTCAAGCTGCAGAAATATGATTAGCTAAAAATAACTCCTTGGCCCAAAGTAAAGCTGATGTGAAAAGGTTAATATGTTTTGTTAAAACCTCAACAGAATATCCTGTTCCTGAGAGTCAGTGGAAACGGTGGAGTTAAACAGCCTGACTTTTTCACAAGATGGTAATGGAGATCCAGAAACAGCCCTTCGTTTTTGAGGGTCCTGCCCTGCTGTAGGTTTTGTCCTGTATGCAGGAGTCTAGGGAGACCACTAGTTATTAGTGGGAGAGGCCCACGTGTAAGCTCTGATACTGAAGAATAACACGGAGTCAGGACCATAGTGGAAATCAAGCTTGGTTCAAGAGCTTAGATCTATCCCATGAACATTCTTATTCTTTTTATACATTTATTGTCTTTGAAATTTGGGAGAGGCATCCCACTGGCAATCAAAGTAGGAAGTCCGCTCAGGCTTCCCAGAACAGCAGAGCCCTGGTCTGCCTGAGTGCTGCGTCCACGGCCGGCCGCAGCGATCCACAGCTAATTGCTGCTGGCTTCGCGGGAGCAGGTTGATTGGACCCTAGAGAAACCAACGCAGTATATACTGTTCACCGGGGAAGTGGGGGGGCTCTCAGGACCCTTTGTGGTTAATGGAGTGCTGTTGTTTGACTGCAGATGAGACCAACTTGCCGGCAGATATCCCCAGTTACCTGTCGTCTCAGGGAACACTAGCTGACAGGCAGGATGGGTATGTCTCCTCTGAAAGCGGAAGCCACCACCAGTTTGTCACTTCTTCAGGGAGCGGATTTTTCTTACCACAACACGATAGTAATGGTGAGTGTTTAAAATGAACATAGGCTGTAGTTGTTTTGAAAATACTCAGATGGAAGGCTGAAATATAACATTAATTTTCACCAGAAATTGAATTTAGGACAGCGAAAGTTAAAAACATTTTCTTAAATACTAGAAAACTCTTTGTTTCTGACAATAAAAGGAGACAAGTAGTAGGTAAAGTTCAATTTAGTTTCCTCCATGCAAGGTAAGTATTTTCTTTACATCATATGTCTTTTTTGGCCCTGGATGTTCTCTTTATTAAACGACATTGACTGGCTTCGTGCATGATCTTAAAAGTCAAATGATTTAAAAATCATTTTATTAAAGAAACCTAACTCTTGATTCTAGCTTTTAAGAACTGTATGTTCTTAAAAATAATAATGAAGGCAGCATGAATAAGAGTATAGGCTTGGTTCAAAACCCACTTCTGACATTTCCTGTGTATCCTTGGGCAGTTATAGTACTTCCTGTTAGATTGTTTTGAAAATTAAAATGGTAATGGAAAACGTGCAAGCTCTGATACTGAAGAATAACATGGAGTCAGGACTATAGCGGAAATCAAGCTTGGTTCACGAGCTTAGATCTATCCCATGAACATTCTTAAACCTTTTCTTTTTATACATTTATTGTCTTCGAAATTTGGGAGAGGCATCCCACTGGCTAAGTAGGAAATCCGCTCAGGCTTCTCAGAACAGCAGAGCCCTGGTCTGCCTGAGTGCTTGGCACATATTAAGGGTTCAACAAGTGGAAGCTAGTGACATTATTTTCAAGCATTTTGGCATCTTTTCCTACAGGCATTTATTGAGTGTCAGTTCTGTGGTGAACTCCATACTTGGGAGGAAAAAATATTTGTTTTCAGTTTCATTAGTGTAGTCAGTTTGAGACAGAAAGTTTAGCAAATAATTACAAACTTGGTAAGGCAGTGATAGAGGGTAGAAAGTTAAAAGATTTCAGTTTAAAAGTGGGTGTTCTGGTTAGATTCATTCGGTTGAAAAGAGCAGAGGCCCAAACTTGTTCAAATGTAACAGGGTTTACTGAAAAGACATTTATAAAAGTCTGCAGGGGCTAAACCGGAGCCTAACAGTGCCACACCGCCTGGATGCCTAGGCTAGGGCGTGGTCTGCTCTCGGTAGCGCTGCAGGTCAGCAGCATGCTGAGTCACATTCTGCACATTTGCTTTGCTCTGAGACAACCACCTACCCTCTGTTCGGTTTCTGCTTCCTGCTTGCCAGGCACATGGCTCATCATGGCATCTCTAACCCTCATCATCTGTCTTATCCTTCAACTGCTCTGTCCACTGCTAACTAGCACATTGGTGCTGGGTTGTTTAGCACAAATATAATAGAACTTGTTTTTGGCTGAGCCCACAGAGGTGGATATAACAGTGGGCGCACCCTGGACCCCGACTTCTGAAGGGTCTCATAAAACCCCAACTTTACACTTTTTGTAATGTAAGGAGCTCAATATTTTCTTCTGCACTCGGGGCCTCAACTGACCTTAATCCACCTCTGTGAGCCCATCTTTGCTTTGTGCATAAAGAGGTTATTGGTTAAGTAAGTGCCAGCCTATGGTCCTGGTCATCTGTGTGGAGAAAGGGCAGTGCTAATGGCTTCATGTGGTTTAGGTCACAGCGCTTTGCTGCAGTGTCCATATACAGATCAGTTTCTCATGGAGCCTGACCAGGCAGTGGCGCAGTGGATAGAGCGTCGGACTGGGATGCGGAAGTACCCAGGTTCGAGACCCCGAGGTCACCAGCTTGAGCGCGGGCTCATCTGGTTTGAGCAAAAGCTCACCAGCTTGGACCCAAGGTCGCTGGTTCGAGCAAGGGGTTACTCAGTCTGCTGAAGGCCCACAGTCAAGGCACATGTGAGAAAGCAATCAATGAACAACTAAGGTGTCGCAGTGAGAAACTGATGATTGATGCTTCTCATTTCTCTCCGTTCCTGTCTGTCTGTCCCTGTCTATCCCTCTCTCTGACTCTCTCTCTGTGTCTCTGTAAAAAAACAAAACAAAATAAAAAAAAACAAAAAAAAAACCAGTTTCTCATGGAATCAGGTGGGGCCAGCAAACAGGTTAACACATCAAGTGCAATGATTAACCAAGTCTCCGTTACTAAGATGTCACAAGCTTACTCAGTCCATAGGCTTCAGTAATTTTTTTTTTTAAAAACCTAAATTTCGTATTTTTTTTCTTTTATATGATACTTTGTTCAAAGTTTTCATCTATATATATGGAAAATAGCAAAAGTGGGGAAAATACTGAATGGTACTTGAATAGAATCGGTTCAGTGACTGAGATATCTGTTTTAAAGGGACGTGCCATATTGACAACAGCAGTGAAGCCGATGAGGAAGCCACCGCAGATCCATTCCTTTGTCCCTTCGTGGGGTCCCCGGGCCCTGTGTGTCCGAACGGCAGCCTGTATGGGTCAGACCCTTTCGAAGCCTATCATACAGGTATGCAGTTTTTTTTACCTCGCTTCTGTTTCCTGAAAGGTTTCTAGAACTAACACTAGTTGTCTCCTTCTGATACTGTCCCGAAATGAAAAAGGCTGTGGTCCGGACTTGAGGACTGCTTTACTGGACCACTGTGAGCCCAGTTACATCAAGAAAAAGGAGTGCTACCCCTGTCCTCATCCTTCAGAAGAACCCTATGAACAGAATGTCCGTGACATCGTGTGGTCTTCCCACATGAGGACATTAATCAACTCTACTTACTCTCAGAGTGAAGGGCTCAGAACGAAAAATGTGTGTCTGAACAAGTCCTCTTTGGATTTTAGTCCAAGTACAGAGCCAGCATCAGTTACTCTGAGTAATTCGTACATGGGTAAGTTTACTCAGTTATGAGATATCTTAACTTGGGACCCATGTCCCTCGTTGCATGTGGGAGAGCAATGAAAGCTTCAGTTGCTGAACTGGTAAAAAATGGTTTCTGTTTTTTGTTTGGTTTTATTTTTTAATGATTCAGTTATGACATCCTGTTAGTATATGCGTTTCTCAAAGCAGAGTCAGCTGTGGGGGAGTTTACTTGATTGTGTATTTCATCTACAGCAGCCTGAAGAGCTTTCCGGGTTACACTGTGTGTGGCATCGTGTAGAACACACGCGTTTTTGAAGTACTTAGGAGCTGAGTTGGTCAGCCGTGTGGAAAAAGCGGTTTGGGGCCACAGCAGCCTTTGGGGTAGAGTTGTGTGCAGTGCGTGATTGTGGTTTGGGATGTCTGGTGGCTTATAACTGAACCCTCAGCCGAAGGGTAGATGCATCCTACCTGGCGACAGCTCACTGTTCGTTTGCCAGGCTAGACTACCTTAGGCAAAGTAGACCAGCAGTGCCTTCAGGCCCTCATTGCTGGTGGTGGACACTGACTAGCACCAAGATTCACCTGCAGACATTTTTAGTTTAGTGCATGGAACCAGGGAGATGGAAAACTGAGCTCATCTTTTCGCTGAGTGTCGATAGGGGAAAATAAACCACAGCCTGTCCTGATTTTTTTTTTTTAAGAAATAGAATTTTAAAATATTTTACCCAGCTATTAAGAAATTTTGTTTGTCACAGTATAATTATATTCCTTTCTTGAAAAAAAAATGAAAATAGTATCTTTTATATAACTGAGGCAAAAATTTGAGTCAATCGAATAACATTTTCTACTAAAAAGGAAAGAACATAGTGTAAGGATTATTTTAAAAGATACTTTCTTTATTCAAGCATAGTTTATTTGTATGGAAATTGTAGGCTCTTCAGTCCTAAAGTGGGCTTTGGGGAGAATTTTTATTGGGGCACTTCCTTGCTCAGTGATTAATACTACTATAGGTCATGAGATGTGACAAAGGTCAGATGCATGTGTGTAGTGGACATACATGGGGGTATAAATGTCCTAAGCTCCATTCTGTCAGTTCTGCTCAGTAACAGAGAAACACACACCCGAGTAGGTACCATAATGTGGACGTGTAAAAAATGTTTACTCGTGTTTATGGGGTAAGATGCTCCATTTCACATGCTTTCTGGTGACTTACGTGTTGGCAAAAGGAGCCAGATGCTAAAGGCGTTTCTTTATTTCAGGAACATTTGGAAAGCCTCTGAGAACACCCCACCTGGATGCCTTTTCAAGCTCTGGACAGCCATCGGATTGTCAGCCAGGAGACTTTCACTTGAAAGCTCATTCTTCTCTAGACTTTGAGTCAGAGGAAGATCGAAAAGAAAGGACAGATTTTCAGCAAGAAAATCACACATGTTCCTATAAACACACCTTAGAAAACCACAGGACTCCAAATATTCAGTCTTACAACTTGGACACATAGACCGAACAAGACCAAAGCGTTCTAACACACTACTACCTCAAGTGGACTTTTATTTAAAAGAGAGAGAATCCTATGTTTTTAAATGGAGTTATGAATTTTAAAAGAATAAAATGTCTTATTTATACAGATGGACCAAAATTACCAAATTTATAAAAAATTTTATACTGGGAGTAACTTTCATATAAGAATTTCTTTAAAAACAATTTTATAACTTTGTTTTAGGCAAAATTTTGTGTAAATTAAGGGTGTAAATTCATGACTATTTTATGTATTTTTATAATGCAAGATTTCTTTTTACTGAAAATAAGTACTAAATCATTTTACGTAATACCTGTCTTGTACTTTCTTTGAATAGAGGTCATTTCATTTTATTTTGCACATAACATTTAATAAAATGTATCATTTTGATCCTAAGCCCCATCTATACAATATTATTTTTTTGTTTTCAACACCATGTAGGCTTAATTATTTTATAGTATCCTGTCTCAAATTGATGAAAATTATATATAGCACATAAAAATATGAGCAAAAAATGACCATTCTGCCTGCCTCCCAGAGTTGTCTTTAAGACTCAAATCAGATGTGAAAGCACATAGTAAACAGGAAGGCCCTATAAAGATTCAAGATAGATTAGTTTCTAACTTTTCAAACAAGATTTATTATATTCTGGTGTAATGTAGTATACCACCGTTGCTTAAATCACTGCTCAAGTCGCGATTCCTTAATTATAACAATGCCTTATTGGTCCAATGCCTTGTGCTTTTTCAAAGAGTTTCACGTTCACCGTCCCTTTAATGTTAACAAGGGCAGTCTTTGAACATTTCTGGAATTAGAATGGCTATAGTAGACGTGGATTTTCATACACTGTTCCAGGTTATAATGGGATGCTGGTAGAATTTTTTGCTGTTACTGATTTTCTCCTGGTTGAGCAGTTCTTACAGAAAAAGGTACAGTATTCTAACCTATCTTGCAACATTCTTTAAGAATTAAAATACTTTTATAATTTGGTCATCATAGCTGTACTTGTTAAAATCTTGACTCTCCTATCTGTCAAGATTTATAAAACACAGAAAACTATTTAAAATAATTTGTTTTAAACAGAAACTAAGTGACATAGTTTGAAGTGATTGAATGAAACAAGTTAATTCAGATAATAAAACTAGATTTTTTTCTTTTAGGAAATCCTTGTTCATGTTTGT
This sequence comes from Saccopteryx bilineata, assembly GCF_036850765.1. Lineage (NCBI taxonomy): Eukaryota > Metazoa > Chordata > Mammalia > Chiroptera > Emballonuridae > Saccopteryx > Saccopteryx bilineata. The sequence continues at coordinate 179,010,414 of NC_089491.1, read as the reverse complement.
AGTTTAAAAATAAATCTCTCTTGCCCAAGATAAATGAAATTGGTATGGAAGGAGTTAATATAGCATATTTAGCTTTAAAATCTAACCAGTTGAAATTGTGACTGTATGTCACTGTCATTTCTTTCGAACTAAATTGGACACAGGTGTTAGAAAAGCAGATTATCTTCTGAAGAGATGTTAAAGTTTTCTTGCTGCTTGGTGGATTTAGAGATTTGCTGTTTGTGTGCCAGAGCCTGGAACCCAGATCACAGCAAGATTTTCCTCCTTTAATTTAGACACACCGACTCCAAGGCAGGAAGTTGATTCTTCCTTGGACCACCAATGACTAAGTGCAGAGAAGTGATTTTGGATGCTGTGCCTTTATCATATTGCCAGATTTTCAAGTCTTATTGTTGACTTGTCTTCAGTATAACCAGATGTGATATAAGCATTACTAGGGACCTCTTCAGTAATTATGAACTTTCTGAAAGGATTTGATTTTTCCAGACTTAATTAAGTACAAAGGTTTAAATCATTAACACCTGAAATTCAAAACTTAGATTCACTCTACAGCAATATGATTTTTCCAATTTACTTTGCCCGTATGCCAAAATTTATGGGTTGAATATAATCTTAGCTGTCTGGAGAAATAGGAGGAGCTCAATTTCTTTTTGACAGTGGCAGGAAAAGGAAATACATAATTTTGGACCCCATGTTGAATTAACAAATTGAGTCTATTGAGTCTAGTAGGTATTAAGAGATCCTAAAATAACACAGACTTAGGAAAAATAACTAATGTAAACAAATATCAAATCACTTGGCTTATTTATGAATGGTTAGTTTTCAGTTTAATTTTTCTATGCTTTCTGATACCAGTTTATGTACAAATATCTTAATAGCCATTCATACAACTTTTGTATTTTTTTTTTCGAGTATTGACATTAATGATAAGATAGTCAATGTTTATAATCTATCTTGTTTTTTAACATATTGGGGGAAAATAGTCAATTGTGGCAGGCAACAATTTATAAAAATTAAATATCTATAGAACATTTACAATTTATTTTCAATGTTTTTCTAGAAAGAAACCCATAGTTATTTCCCAGAGTGAAGCCAGTGCTACTATTTTTAAAAACTTGATAGGAAAAGGGAAGTGCTTTAATTTCAGTACACACTTGAGGGGTTTGTCCTTTTGCTGTAATGTGATGGGAAGTACTTCACAACCAAAATTACAATATTGTGCTGTACTTTTATTTTCGAAGAGAATGAGAGCCAAATGTTATTGCACAATGCCTGCTCTGTCTCTTCCACTCTTGGAATTTGCAGCAATTGGACTTATGTAATAGGATAATTTATTTTTTAAATAATTTTTTAATTAAATTTATTGAGGAGACATTGGTAGAATCATACAGGTTTCAAGTGTACACTTCTATGATACATGATCTGTATATTGCATTGTGTGTGTGTCCACCATCCTAATCAAATTTTCCATCACTATATAATTGACCCCCTTTACACTTTATTACGCAGCGCCCACCTTCCCTCCAGTAACCACCACACTTGTGTGCGTCTGAGTTTCTATTTTATATCTTACATATGAGTAAAATTATATGATTTTTTTAGCTTTTTCTGACTTACGTCACTTAGCATAATATTCTCAAAGTCCATCCATGTTCCAAATGTCAGTGTTTCATCTTGTGGCTGAGTAGTATTCCATAGTATAAATGTACCACATCTTTATCCAGTCATCTATTGAAGGACACTTTGTGTCTATGTCTTGGCCACTGAATAATGCTGCAATGAACATAAAGTGGCATATATATTTGTAAATAAATGTTTTCAAATTTTTCAGGTAGATACCCAGAAGAGGTATTGCTGGGTCATAGTTAACTGTTCTTTATTTCTGAGAAAGAACCATATACAGTTTTCTATAGAGGCTGTACCAGTTTACATTACCACCATCAGTGAATGAGGGTACCTTTTTCTCCACAGCCTCTCCAACACTTGTTATTACCTGTCTTACTGATAATAGCCATTCTAACAGGTTTGAGGTGGTGTCTCATTGTAGTTTTGATTTGCGTTCCCCTAATAGCTAGTGAAATTGAACAGCTTTTCATACATATGTTGGCCATTTGTCTTCTTGGGAGAAGTATCTGTTCATGACCTCTGCCCATTTTTTTAATTGGGTTGTTTGCTTGGTATTGAATTTTATGAGTTCTTTATATATATTGGATAATAACACCTCATAGAGCTCTTGTAAGTATAACTTAGAAGTCACTTTTTAAAAAACAGCATTCTGTTACCACATTGAATATCACAGTGTCCTGCCAAAAAAACTATTAGGAGAGTCTTCCAAGAGCAATAGAGTTTTGTCATGAATTGAATAATTTCAGTATTCCAGAAATATTCAGAGACCAGAACTTATCTTTTTCATGACACATTTTATTTATTTATTTATTTATTTATTTATTTATTTATTTATTTATTATTTATTTATATTTTGTGACAAAGAAGGACAGATAGGGACAGAAAGGGAGAGAGATGGGAAACATCAATTCTTCATTTTGGCTCTTAGTTCATTATTGCTTTCTCATATGTACCTTAACCGGGGGCTATATATAGCAGTGGTCCCCAACCTTTTATGGGCCACATACCAGTTTAATGTCAGAAAATATTCACGAACTGGCCTTTAGGGTGGGACAGATAAATGCACAAAATAAAATTATGTGACCGCCGTAAAAACTGGTATTTTAAAATATAATTGTCGAACTTATGAGACAAGCGTCAAGAGTGAGTCTTAGAAGGATGTAACAGAGGGAATCTGGTCATTTTTAAAAAAATAAAACATTGTTCTGACTTAAATATAAATAAAACGGAAATAATGTAAGTTATTTATTCTTTCTCTGTGGACTGGTACCGGTCTGCGGCCCGGATTTGGGGACCACTGATATATAGCACAGCGAGTGACCCCTTGCTCAAGTCAGTGACCTTGGACTCAAGCCAGCAACTTTGGGCTTCAGGCCAGTGACCATGGGGTTAGGTCTATGATCCCACGCTCAAGCCAGTGACCCCTTGCTCAAGCTGGTGACCTTGGGATTTTGGACCTGTGTCCTCTGCATCCAGTCCAATGCTCTATCTACTGTGCCACCACCTCATCAGACTCCATGAGACAGTTTAAATTAATGTATGATAAGAGTGCACTGAAACAGTTTTGAGAATTTGCAGAGATACTTCAGTTGGTATTTTCACAGAAAAGAGGTTTGCCCACATATATCATATTTACTGAATATATGATGAATATATACTGAATTATCCCAACATTTTGGGCCATTTGATTGTTTGTTTTTTTGAGATGTCTGATAGTAGGGGTCTGTCTTCTAATAAAGATATTTGATTTTACTCAAGATATATTATCAAGATAAAACATACATGAGAGTTTATATTATAGATGGAAATGTGCAATTTATCAAATATATTGTTATTGCAAAATTGCAAGTTCATTTTTATTTTTACTTGTATTTCCTCACAAGTATCCTAATTCTACATTTTGAATTATATATCCTCCCATATAATGATTGATATCCAGGAACACAAAAAAATTATAACCAATATTCACATGTAGATTTTTATTAGTATTACATTTTTTAACTAAAGAATTTTTGAGAATACATTTTGAAAAATCAGGCAAAGCAACTCAAAATTGTTACAGTTTTATTCTTGGATTTCTCTAAGTACTTCCTCTTTTTCATATGTCTTTGTTGAATTTCATGGTTGATTTTGGCTGTTAAGTTTTAACCTTATTTCTTAAATCACATTTGAACATAATACCTAAAGCCTTTGTGAAATTATTGTCATTTTTATGGTAGTTATATGATATTTCTGCATATCACTTTATTTTTTCCTATTTGCAGCTCAGAGTTGAAATTTGGTAACAACACACTGTCAGTTGCCAAACATTTTTTATATACTTAATTGTGTATTTTGAATAGGTGAGGTGAATTAGTTAAAATGATCCTTGTCCTAATTACCAGTGGGATAGGAAACAGATTTGTAAATAAATAAATGCTTATAATACAATGTGTTAAATGCTGTTGTTTAGTAGGACCCCGTAACTGGGGGCCTAACTGGAATTTGTCTCTAATTCCACCTGAACTACCTAGAATTGTTAAATACACTTCAATTGGCACGTTTTAGAACAAGCTGGTTATCTGGTCCAGTGCTAGTATGCCCATTCTTGTTTAATTATCAGTCATCACCATTCCTGTTGATTTTGCACCTGAATTATCTCAAGGCTGTTTATGCCTTTCCTTGTATCCCATTACCTATCCCATTACCTCAGCCAAGTTCAGACCCTTATCTGTCCCTTGCAGAAGTGTCTTCTTGGCCCTTGTATCTCTCTTACCCAACTTCTTGTTTTGCTGTTACTAGAATTGTTTTTCTAAAATATCTCTAAATTGGGCACTTTCCTGTGTAAAAATCTTTAACAGCTAAACTTTAAGTCCTAATTATAGCATATAAAACCTTTCACATATTGATTCCAGCCAACCCTTCAAACCACGCCCCTTTCCCAGACCCCCCTCCCAACTTTTTAACAGGATAATACAGTACCCCTCGACTAGTCTCTTGCACCTCTATAGCTTTATTTTGACATATGTACAGCTCAGAGTTGAAATTTGGTAGCGACATACTATTGGTTGTTATTGTGCATATTTTTCTCATATTTGGTTCAGCAAATATTTATTGATTGGCTACTGTGCTAGGTGGTGTGTTAGATGCTTAGGCTATAATCAATACTATTAAAGCAAATATTCTTCTCCCAAGAGGCTCCTAGACAAATGACAAAACTATTTTCTTGAAATGCTCTTTTTCTTCTCTCATTTGGCAGAAACCCACTCTTTCAAAATCAAACCTTTCCTTTTACTCCAACATTTCCCCATAGAACTTTATATGAATCATTGTGCAAAAATCACAGAGAATCCATTAATACTAAGCCAGCTGTGAAGTCATTTATGGGAAATAATAAAAACAGTGACCTACATGACAATAAGAGAGTTTCTAGGAAGAAATAAAGTAAAAGCCTTTTTTTTTTTTAACGATCGTCAGATGACTGTCTAGCACTCAGCAAGAAAAGCAAACACTAAAGGTAAATAGGTGGCCAGCGGTGTCAATAGATTCCTTTTTTCCTGTCGAACTGGACATATGATTGCCCAGCGACTCTACTTGTCTCAACCATCTTACAGTTTGTAAGGACATGTCTGTAACCATACTGCTGTTTTTTTTCTAGTAGAATGTGAACAGGGTTGTTAAGTGCCACTTTCAGGCCTGGTCTACAAAACCTTCACACACCCTTTTTCCTCAGCTATCAGAATAGAAAGCATGGCCCAAAGCTCCCCTTCCTTGAACTCACTGGTTGAAGAGCTGGGGTATCTGAATAATTGCATGGAATATGGTCTCCAGATCAACCTGACATACTTGCTTTGAACCCTTACTTACAAAAGTGAGAGAGCAAGTATTTATTGTACTTGAGCATTATGTTTTTGAATGTACTTATAATAGTCCTGCCTCTACTTGAAATACTAGTTTTAATGTGATGAATTGCCCAAGATGCTCATTGACTTTGTTATTCATTAATTTATTGAGCTCCCTTTTAGAAACAAACAGCTTGGCATCAATGACCAGCTCTAACACTTAGATCAGAACCTGGGTTCCACTCTTGTGGTAGGTCATTAAGCCTCTGACCCACTTTCCGATTTTTCTAAAACTTCTCAAAAAGCAGACTTCCTCTTTGACTAGGGAGATAAGGATTTGCTCACATTCAACTAGAATTGCTTTTATCAAGATGGCCAGTGAAGATCACCAATACTCCTAACTTACAAATTTGATAATATATCCCTATTTGATTGGACTATTACATCATTGCATACTGCTTTATTCTGAATCTCTACATTCTTCTAGTTTGACTTGTGTTTTGCTGGTAATTTCTCCTTGGTCTGCTTTATTGTTGTTTCTCATGCCTGTTCCTCACCCCTTAAAAACAACATTGCTCAGGGCTTAACTTTATCTAATGTCAATCGGTCATTTTTATTTTTATTATAATTTTATTTTTTTAATGGGGCGACATCAATAAATCAGGTTACATACATTCAAAGATCAACAAGTCCAGGTTATCTTGTCTTTCAATTATGTTGCATACCCATCACCCAAAGTCAGATTGTCCTCTGTCACCTTCTATCTAGTTTTCTTTGTGCCCCTCCACCTCCCCCTTTCCCTCTCCCTTTCCCCCTTCCCCTCATAACCACCACACTCTTATCAATGTCTCTTAGTTTCACTTTTATGTCCCACCTACGTATAGAATAATGCAGTTCCTGTTTTTTTCTGATTTACTTATTTCACTTCGTATCATGTTATCAAGATCCCACCATTTTGCTGTAAATGAACCAATGTCATCATTTCTTATGGCTGAGTAGTATTCCATAGTGTATAAGTGCCACATCTTCTTTATCCAGTCGTCTATTGAAGGGCTTTTTGGTTGTTTCCATGTCCTGGCCACTGTGAACAATGCTGCAATGAACATGGGGCTGCATGTGTCTTTATGTATCGATGTTTCTGAGTTTTGGGGGTATATACCCAGTAGAGGGATTGCTGGGTCATAAGGTAGTTCTATTTTCAGTTTTTTGAGGAACCACCATACTTTCTTCCATAATGGTTGTACTACTTTACATTCCCACCAACAGTGGATGAGGGTTCCTTTTTCTCCACAGCCTCTCCAACATTTGCTATTACCTGTCTTGTTAATAATAGCTAATCTAACAGGTGTGAGGTGGTATCTCATTGCACTTTTGATTTGCATTTCTCTAATAACTAAAGAAGATGAGCATCTTTTCATATATCTGTTGGCCATTTGTACTTCCTCCTGGGAGAAGTGTCTGTTCATGTCCTCTTCCCATTTTTTTATTGGATTGTTTGTTTGTTTGTTGTTGAGTTTTATGAGTTCTTTGTAAATTTTGGATATTAGGCCCTTATCTGAGCTGTTGTTTGAAAATATCATTTCCCATTTAGTTGGCTTTCTGTTTATTTTGTTATCAGTTTCTCTTGCTGAGCAAAAACTTCTTAGTCTGATGTAGTCCCATTCATTAATTTTTGCCTTCACTTCTCTTGCCATTGGAGTCAAATTCATAAAATGCTCTTTAAAACCCAGGTCCGTGAGTTGAGTACCTATGTCTTCTTCTATGTACTTTATTGTTTCAGGTCTTATGTTTAGATCTTTGATCCATTTTGAGTTAATTTTAGTACAGGGGGACAAACTGTAGTCCAGTATCATTCTTTTGCATGTGGCTTTCCAGTTTTCCCAGCACCATTTATTGAAGAGGCTTTCTTTTCTCCATTGTATGTTCTTGGCCCCTTTATCAAAAATTATTTGACTATATATATGTGGTTTTATTTCTGGACTTTCTATTCTGTTCCATTGGTCTGAGTGTCTATTTTTCTGCCAATACCATGCTGTTTTGATTGTCGTGGCCCTATAATAGAGTTTGAAGTCAGGTATTGTAATGCCCCCAGCTTCATTCTTTTTCTTTAGGATTGCTTTGGCTATTCGGGGTTTTTTATAGTTCCATATAAATCTGATGATTTTTTGCTCTATTTCTTTAAAAAATGTCATTGGAATTTTGATGGGAATTGAATTAAATTTGTATATTGCTTTGGGTAATATAGCCATCTTGATTATATTGATTCTTCCTAACCAAGCACAAGGAATATTCTTCCATCTCATTATATCTTTCTCAATTTCTCTTAACAATGGTTTTATAGTTTTCATTATATAAGTCCTTTACATTCTTTGTTATGTTTATTCCTAAGTATTTTATTTTTTTTGTTGCAATTGTGAAGGGGATTATTCTTTTGAGTTCGTTCTCAGTTGTTTCATTGTTGGCACATAGAAAGTCTATTGACTTCTGTATGTTAATTTTGTATCCTACGACCTTACTGTATTGGCTTATTGTTTCTAGTAGTCTTTTTGTGGATTCTTTGGGGTTTTCGATGTATAGGATCATATCATCTGCAAAAAGTGATACCTTTACTTCTTCTTTTCCGATATGGATGCCTTTTATTTCTTTGTCTTGTCTGATTGCTCTGGCTAGAACCTCTAGTACTACATTAAATAAGAGTGGAGACAGTGGACAACCCTGTCTTGTTTCTGATTTAAGGGGGAATGCCTTCAGTTTAGTGCCATTTAATATGATGTTAGCTGATGGTTTATCATATATGGCCTTTATCATGTTGAGATATTTTCCTTCTATACCCATTTTGTTGAGAGTCTTAAACATAAAATTGTGTTGTATTTTATCGAAAGCCTTTTCTGCGTCTATTGATAAGATCATGTGGTTTTTGTTCTTTGTTTTGTTGATATGGTGTATTACGTTAACCGTTTTACGTATGTTGAACCATCCTTGAGATTCTGGGATGAATCCCACTTGATCATGATGCATTATTTTTTTAATATGTTGTTGTATTAGATTTGCTAGTAATTTGTTTAGTATTTTAGCATCTGTATTCATTAGAGATATTAGTCTGTAGTTTGTTTTTTTTTGTGCCATCCTTGCCTGGTTTTGGTATGAGGGTTATGTTGGCCTCATAAAATGTGTTTGGAAGTATTGCTTCTTCTTCAATTTTTTGGAAGACTTTGAGTAGAATAGGAACCAAGTCTTTGAATGTTTGATAAAATTTGCTGGTATAGCCGTCAGGGCCTGGACTTTTATTTTTGGGGAGGTTTTTAATGATTTTTTCTATTTCTTCTCTACTAATAGGTCTGTTTAGGCTTTCTGCTTCTTCTTGACTCAGTCTAGGAAGGTTGTATTGTTCTAGGAATTTATCCATTTCTTCTAGATTGTTGAATTTAGTGGCATAAAGTTTTTCATAGTATTCTACAATAATTCTTTGTATATCTACGGTGTCCGTGGTGATTTCTCCTCTTTCATTTTGGATTTTGTTTATATGAGTTCTTTCTCTTTTTTCTTGGTAAGTCTTGCCAAGGGTTTGTCAATTTTATTGATCTTTTCAAAGAACCAGTTTTTGTTCTATTAATTTTTTCTATAGTTTTACTGTTCTCTATTTCATTTATTTCTGCTCTGATTTTTATTATCTCCTTTCTCTGGCTGGTTTTGGGTTGTCTTTGTTCTTCTTTTTCTAGTTCCTTAAGGTGTGAAGTTAAGTGGTTCACTTGGGCTCTCTCTTGTTTGTTCATATATGCCTGAAGTGATATGAACTTCCCTCTTATCACTGCTTTTGCTGCATCCCAGAGATTCTGATATGTCTTATTGTCATTTTCATTTGTCTGTATATATCTTTTGATCTCTGCACTTATTTCTTCTTTGACCCATTCATTTTTTAAAAGTATGTTGTTTAGTTTCCACATTTTTGTGGGATTTTTTTCCTCCTTTTTGCAGTTGAATTCTAGTTTCAAGGCTTTATGATCAGAGAATATGCTTGGTACAACTTCGATTTTTCTGCATTTGCTGATGTTGTTTTTGTGGCCCAACACATGGTCAATTCTTGAGAATGATCCATGTACACTGGAGAAAAATGTATACTCAGTCACTTTGGGATGAAATGTCCTGTAGATGTCTATCATATCCAGGTGCTCTAGTGTTTTGTTTAAGGCCACTATATCTTTGTTGATTCTCTGTTTGGATGACCGATCTAGAGTCATCAGCGGTGTATTGAGGTCACCAAGTATGATTGTATTTTTGTCAGTTTTTGTTTTAAGGTCAATAAGTAGCTGTCTTATATATTTTGGTGCTCCTTGGTTTGGTGCATATATATTAAGAATTGTTATGTCTTCTTGATTCAGTGTCCCCTTAGCCATTATGAAATGGCCATTTTTGTCTCTGAGTACTTTTGCTGTCTTGTAGTCAGCATTATCAGATATGAGCATTGCTACGCCTGCTTTTTTTTTTGGATGTTATTTGCTCGGAGTATTGTTTTCCAGCCTTTCACTTTGAATTTGTTTTTATCCTTGTTACTTAGATGAGTTTCCTGTAGGCAGCATACAGTTGAATTTTCTTTTTTAATTCGTTCTGCTACTCTGTGTCTTTTTATTGGTGAGTTTAATCCGTTTACATTTAGTGTAATTATTGACACTTGTGAGTTCCCTATTGCCATTTTATAGATTGCTTTCTGTTAGTTTTGTGTCTTGTTTGATCCTTCTCTTTCATTTTTCTATCTTTTGTTTTTATTTGGTTGTATTCCATACATCTTTCCACTGTTGCTATCTTTTTTATCTCATGTGCTTCTGTGGTGGTTTTTTCAAGGGTGGTTACCTTTAGGTAATGAAAAGGGTTCCTATCCTGTTCATTGTAGGCGCACTATTTTGTGAGTACTTTTGCACTCCATCGTCCTTTGCTACTGTTAATCTCCATCCTCTCCCCACTTTCTTTTTGTTGTTGTCACAGTTTAAATTTGGTTTTATTGTGTTCTTCTTGGAGCTTTTACTTGTGGCTTTATTTTTTTTTTGTTCTTTGTATCTGATTGGAGAACCCCCTTTAGTAATTCCTGGAGTGGGGGTTTTCTGATGATAAATTCCCTCATCTTTTCTGTATCTGTGAATGTTTTTATTTCTCCTTCACATTTGAAGGATAGCTTTGATGGGTATAGATATCATGGCTGAAAGTTCCTCTCTTTCAGGACTTTAAATATTGGGGTCCACTTTCTTCTAGCTTGTAGAATTTCTGCTGAGAAATCTGATGATAATCTAATGGGCCTTCCTTTATATGTTGTATTCTTCTTTTCCCTGGCTGCCTTCAGAATTTTTTCTTTGCCGTTGGTTTGTGCCAATTTCATTATGATGTGCCTTGGAATAGGTTTGTTGGGGTTAAGAAAACTCGGAGTTCTGTTTGCTTCATGAATTTGAGGCTTTAGTTCTTTCCACAGGCTTGGGAAGTTCTCATCTATTATTTGTTTGAGTATGTTCTTCATTCCATTTTCTCTCTCTTCTCCCTCTGATATACCTATGATTCTTATGTTATTCTTTCTGATGGAGTCAAATAATTCTTGTAGGGCTATCTCATTTTTTTAAATTTTTGAGTCTCTTTCTTCCTCTCTCTGTTGTGCTTCATGTTGCTTGTCTTCTATTTCTTCTAATCCTCTCTTCTATCTGGCCTGTTCTATTAGCCAAGCTTGTTACCTCATTTTTCAGCTCGTGAATTGAGTTTTTCATCTCTGTTTGATTTGTTTTTATAGTTTCAATTTCCTTGGACATATATTCTTTGTGTTCATTGAGTTGTTTTCTTAGCTCCCTAATTGCCTTTCTGTGTTTTCTTGTATATCTCTGAGTATTTTTAGGATTTCTATTTTGAATTCTCTGTCATTTAGCTCCAAGGTTTCCAATATATTAAATTTTTTCTCCATAGATTTTTCCTCATCTATCCGTGTTACCTCTCTTTCTTTTGTATCCATGATGTTCGATTTTCTCTTCCTTAATGGCATCTGAGGGTGGTTTTGTTGATAGTATTAATGAGATTTAATAAAAAATAAAAAGTTAAAAAAATAAAAAATCGAAAAAAAGTTGTTTTTCTTTTTAAAAATTAATAATGAAATAAAGAAAAATAAAATAAAATAAAAATTTTTAAAAAAGGAAATTATTCCCCCCCTCCTTTTTTTTTCTTTTCTCCTCTCCCTTCTTTCTTGAGAAAATCTTGTGGTGAACTGTGAATTATATTGTATTTAATAGAACAAACAATCCCTCTAATGGAGGGCCTGAATTGGGGAAAAGTAATAAAGGGGCAAGAAAAAAAATAAAAATAAAAAAATAAAAAAGGGGGGTATGGTCCCACAAAAAGCAAATAATGAAAAAATTTGGATCAAGAATAAAATGATTTGCGTTTAGGTGTTGGTTGACTAAGAGTTATGATGAGAAGAGTAAGAGGGAAACAGGAAAATGGGGGGACAAATTAAAAATATTACTATTGTATTTAGTGGAAGAAGAGCTTGATAAAATGGAGAGCCAGGGATGGGAGCACTGCTAGTGAGTTAAAAAGGTGAAGTCAAAACCCTCCAAAATGCCACAAACATAAGTTTGAGTCTGAGATAAAATAATTTGTTTGTTATTGAGTTTTGAGTGAGAGGAGATGTAAAGGAGAAAGGAAGAAACTAATATAGAGGGAGAAAAAGAAAGAGAGAGAGAGAGAAAAGAGGGAACCACTAAAAGAAGAAAAAAGAAAAAAGAGGAGAGAGAGAGAGAGTTAAGGGTTTTGAAGTGCAACCCTCATAGAGAGAAAGGAAGAGGAAAGAAAAGATAATGGGAGATGTAACACTTATGGGTAGTGTAGTTCAAGGAGAGGAGAGAGTAAGACCGGTAGAGAGTTAAACGACCAAATTGGAGGAGGAAAGAAAAAATCAAGGATGAAGATAAGAGAAACAAACGAACAAATATAATAAAATGGGATAGGTTATAAAGTCTGCGGATTATTCTGATTTTAAGAGGTTATCTTCTTGCTGTTTCTTTTCTCTCCCTCTTCCTGGTTGGTGACTCTGTACCCCGGGTTCTGCCCTGTTGGCATGCTCAGGTAGAGGTTTGCAGTTGATAAGTCTCTATGGCGATGTCATGTATTGTGCTTCAGTCTCGTTGGCAGTTGAGGCTCATTAGCATTTATAGGCTCCGACAGTGGGAGAGTCCATGTTCCTGGAGCCTCTCTCCTAGTCTTTTCTTCCTCAATTAGTAGCCTTAGAATCCAGCTATGGGGTTACTGCTGCCTCTGCCTGGATAGTAAGAGGCTCAAAGAGCTGGCAACTCCCCACTCTATTCCCACTCAGCACAGGGCTCTTGGTAAGGCTCAGTCAGTCAGAGCCGCTAGCATAATCAGCCGGGGCTTCCGCCTACTCAAAGACATCTGGCTCTGCCACTCTGTCTGGTAACACGGGCAGGCCCCCACTCCCGGGGTGCTTGGAGGAAACTCTCGTTCACTATCTGCGCGCGCAGACCGGGATGTTAGACCGGAAGTCTCGCCCTCTGAATGAAACCCACCGCCCACACTGAAAAGTTCCAGTGTTGGAATTGGCTCTCACTCCTTCCCCGTGTGTGGCTTTTTCAAGGCGCTGGGGCGGCCTGTGACTCCGTCCTTGGCCCACACAATGGCCCCCGACTCTGCCCCTCCATGGGACAACACGGGCTCCCACTCCCGAGGTGCTGGGAGGAGTCTCCTGCCCACTCTCCGTGCGCGCAGACCAGGATGTGAGGCCGGAGTCTTGCCTTCTGAGTGAAACCTCCCGCCCGCACTGAAAAGTTCCAGTGTTGGAATTAGCTCTCGCTCCCTACCCGTGTACGGCTCTCCCAGGGTGCTGGGGAGGCCTGGAGGCTTTCAGCCCACACAGAGGCCTCTGACTCTGCCTCTCTGTGGAGTAACACGGGCGCACCCTTCGGGGGCTTTGGAAGGAATCTCTCACCCATTATGCGCTGACCAGGGGATCAGGTAAAATGGCTGCCCCGCTTGTCTTTCTTTGTCTGGGTTTGGCGTGAGTGTTAGCTGTATTGCCCAGGTTGTCACAGGAACAGTTTTTCCTTGGCTTGGATCTCCGTGCCACAGCCTGGTTCTGCCATTTGTGTCATGGCCTGGATCTATTCACCCCCTTTGCCTGCCTTAGTTTTTATATTCTCAGTTTCCAGTGAAAATCGCCCTGTTTAGGTTAGTGAGGAAGGCGGAGCATTTCTTACTCCCTATTTCCTTCAGGGTTTGGTTATATATTTAGCCAATTTTTCGCTCGATCATACCTTTGGGTGTATTGCGAAACATCTGGAGGCTCCAAGGATAGGTTTTTCTGTTTCTGGTTGAAGATCTTGTTGAGGTTTGGGGGAGATTTATTGGTATCACTTCCTACCCCGCCATTACTCTCAATCGGTCATTTTTATACTAATATATTATTTGTTTGGTGTATCTTTAACAATCCTGTCATTTTCAATTTTTCTGTGCAATGACTCAAACATCATTTTACTTATCTGAGGCATCTAAAGTAATCAAATTTATTGAGACAGAAAGTAGTACAATGGTGGTACCCGGGACTGGGGGGATGGGGATAACAGGAGTGGTTTAATGCGTGCAAAGTTTCAGATTTAGAAGATGGACGTCTGTTGCCTAACAGTGTGAATATACTTAACACTACTAAACTGTAACACTTAAACTGGTTAAGATGGATTTGTTTCTGTTTTGCTTTGTTCAATGGGAGGGATGGGTGAAAAATGGCAAAGGGGAATACAAATACGAACTTTCAGTTATAAAGCAAATAAATCACATAAAACTTCTAAGACTTCCAGTCAAGATAGTGGTGTAGGTAAACACTGTGCTCGCCTCCTCCCATGGGCACATCAAAATTGTAGATAAACTATAGAGCAACCATCATTGAGAACCACATGAATTCTAGCTGAGCAGTGTCCTGGAACTAAGGAGATCTAGAATAGTCCACATCAAGATTGGTAGCAGGGATATAGATTCAGAATGGGCTGGTCCCACACCCACATGTGACAATTAAAAAACTTGAACAATATCTCAGCTAAGGAGGTTCTTCCCTGAGTAGCAAGGGGTCCTAGCCCCACACCAGGCCTCCCAGTCCAGGGTTCCAGTGTTGGGAGACTTCCTCATAAGCTCTAGCTGTGAAAATTAGCAGATTGTGGCTAAGACAGAGGACTATTAGAGTCCTAGGTGTTCCTCTTAAAGGGCCAATGCACATATTTACTTGCTGATAGATTTGCTAGATCTGAGCTCCAGCACTGCTGTAGCAGCTTGAAAAACATAAGAAATGTATGAGAAGGATTTGAATTGTCTAGCTTTGGCCCTGGTAGGTTGGCTCAGTGTTAGAGTGTTGGTCTGGTGTGTGGAAGTCCTGGGTTTCATTCTCAGTCAGGGCACACAGGAGAGATGACTATCTGATTTTCAAACCCCTTCCCTTCCCCTTATTTCTCTCTCTCTTCCCTTTCTACAGCTATGACTCAATTAATTTGAGTGCATAGGCTCTGAGCATGGTTTCATGGAGCCTCCACCTCAGACACTAAAAAAACCTCAGTTGCGAGTGCCACCAGAAGGGCAGAGCATCAGCCCCAGATGGGAGTTGCTGGGTGGATCCCGGTTGGGGCGCATGCAGGAGTCTGCCTCTGTATCTCCCCTCCTCTCACTTAACCCTTTGAGTAGTGAGTTTTTTTCATGCTCGCTGACCCCCGGAAGTGAGAGTTTTTTTAAAAAAATGAAATTAGTTCCAGTTACATTTTTATTAACTTAAAATCATGTTTGTTTGATAACCAATTTATGGAAACAGGAAGAACATACATTTGCCTTTTTTAAATGTTGCCTTACATATTTTTAAAATAAAAATTTTTGTACAATTATACTCTGGACGGTCAGGAGTCACGAGGACATATTCAAAGGGTTAAAAAAAAAGAATTGTTTAGCTTCCTTATAACTAGGGCTAGAGGAGCAGATCTGTCCTTGCAGATGCCATTATTTCTTTGCTGAGACCTCCCCACATCCGGCCTGCAGGCGAAGGCATGTACTACAACCAATTCTCCCTCAGCTTGGGTTACACAGATTGCCCTGCGCTAGTGATCCCGCCTGAGACCCCCATTCCACCCAACCTTTGGGCCCATCCAAGCCACTTCCAGCAGCTTTTCCATACAAATTACTTGTCTTGGCTCTTGCTATGGACTTTTCTAAAATCTCTGAAAAGTTCACAAATGCCAAACAAGGAGCAGCTAGCCTCAGCATGTCCTGTACCTCTTGCTAAGTGGCCCCCAGCCCAGCACTAGCAGTAGCCAGTCTTGGTTTGCTACTCAGCCTCTCCCAGGTGTTTCCAAGACCAAAACAAGTGGTAGCGATTTGAAGATCACTGGTTTCATACCACATGGCCCTGGGCTGGACACAGGCAGCATCTGACTTTGGCCTGCATCACAGCCCCTCCCAAGAGGCTCCAAACTAGCACCCTTGGTGACCAGCTTTAGAGCACAACAGAAGACAACCTAACCAACCCCACAAATGACATACTCAAAGGTTGGACTTGGTAGGCACCAGAGCCCTACTATAGCAAATTCTATTCTATGGTGTCAGCCCCTGCACAACAGCTCCTCCTGTAGTCATCACTATATCTCATAGCTAATCAGCTTGATAGTCCCTCCCAGTGATGTGTCAACAGCAATCAAGGTGGGCACACACAACCTACACAAAGGACACACCCTGAAACAACTAGACCTTGTGACCAGGGAGACTATGCCACTTGGCCCTACAGGACACCTTCTATATAAGTCCACTCTAACAAGACAATGAGACATGGCAGATCTACCTAATTCATAAAAACTAACACAGTGTGTCAGCTAAAATGAAGAGACAAACATGTCTCAACTGAAAAAACAAAACAAAACTCAGAAAAAGAAATAAACAAATTGCAGACTTGTAATTTACCAGATGCAGAGTTCAAAACACTGGTTATAAGGATGGGCAAAGAACTTAGGGGAAGAATAGGTAAACTCAGTGAAAACTTTAACAAAGAAATAAAAATGGAGATAGAAAATATAAAATAGGATGTCATCAGAGTAATGGCACCATGAGAGATACTCCTGATCTCTCCTTAAAATTTCAACAATTTGAACAACTATAATGCAACGAAGGGACCTCAGCTGGGCTCACAGGTGCATCTTAAAGATTCATGCACTGAACGGACTGAAGGTGGGATGGGTTGAAAATGGGTGTGGAAGATAAAATGCACTCGCAGTTGGCTCTGGAGTGAAGAGAAGCCTAAGTGACCTGGTCTTTTTTCCTTTTTCTTGCTGGAGTGAGGGAGGGAGGCTCAAACTGCTTGAGCGTTGTTTGCTGGGAAACAGAAAGTGAAACCTGGAGTACCTGGGCCTCCTTTAGCCAGAGGAGTAGAGATTAAGGGGTAGAAGGGGAGGTGCTGAACTAAGGTACACCCATTCAAGCCCAGGTCATGGCACATGTTCTCGAGGTGAGCCCATGGGCCTCACTCTGCACAGTGTTGGAGAAGAACAAGGTGCAGCCCCCCAGCCTCCCAGACCCTGCATTTCTCCACTCATGGGTATCAAAAGTGGTAGTGGCAGACCTAAAAACGATTCTCCAGGACAACTCTCTCACTTGAGAAGCAGAGGTGCTCCATGTCTGATCCCCTAGCCTGTTGAAACGTGGGGAGGAGTGCCTGGAGACATAAAATCACCATTGATAGAACTGCAAACACAAAGTCTTAAAGCACTCACAATAGGCCCTACCTACCAATGCAACGGCAGCCCTGCCTGCATCATTATGACAGCAACATTGCAGTGAAGTTCTGTCCAAGAATTGCAAAGAACCAAAACTTACAGTACAGACAGTAAGACCTACTGGGAAAAAAAAGTAACCTCTCAAAACTTTGAGAAAAACTTTTTATTTTTTCCATTATCTTTCTTCTTATTATTCTTCTTCTTTTTTTTCCCCTTCATTCTTTTTTTCCCATTTGAATGTTTTTTCCATTTAAATTTTATTATCTTTAATTTTATATTTTTATTCTTATTTTTAGTGAGTGATTTGTTTTTAATTATTTTGCATTTAATCTTTTTTCTTTTTCTTTTTCTCATATGAATTATATTTTCTTCAATTTCTATATTTTTTTCTCTTATTTTTTGTGGTATTTTGTCTAATATTTATTTCTTTGCACCACCCATTTTTTCCTTCTTTCTTCTTGGTTTTGCTCTTTGTTTTCTGTGGTTATTCTTTTTTTACCTATATTTATTTTTAGAATTTTTATTTATTTTTTCAATTATTATTTTTTATTTTTTAGTTGTTTCTTTTTAGAGTTATTAACAATACAACTCTCAAATGGCATCAAGGAAGAAGAAATCAAATACCATTGATACACAAGATAGAGATGTAGTTAAGAAAGAAAATGAAAAATCTACAGAAAAAAATTCAATTACAGGGAAACCTTGGAGTTAAATGACAAAGAATTCAAAGTTGAAGTTCTAAAAATACTCAATGAAATGTGAGAAAACACTAATAGGCAATTTAATGGGTTCAAAAACCAAATTAATGAACAAAAGGAGTTCTTCACCAAAGAGACTGAAACTCTAAAAAAGAACCAAACAGAGATGAAGAACTCAAAATATGAATTGAAAACTGAGGTTACAAGTTAAGTTAATAGGACAGGTTAGATAGAGGAGATAATCAGTGACATCAAAGACAGCCTACTAGAGATGCTAGAGAGAGACTCAGAAATTTAAAAAATGAGAGTTCTACAAGAATTGTCTGACTCCATCAGAAAGAGCAATATAAGAAAAATGGGTATATCAGAAAATAAAACAAGAGAAAAGAGAATAGAGAGCCTATTCAAACAAATAATTGACAAGATCTTCACAAACCTATGGAAAGACTTAGAAACTCAAATAAAGGAAGCAAATAGAATGCCAAGTTACTGCAACCCAAACAGAACTACTCCAAGGCACATCATAATGAAATTATCACAAATCAATGACAAAGAAAGAATCCTCAAGGCAGCAAGGGAAAAGAAGAACATACCACATAAAGGAAAGCCCATTAGGATATCATCAGCCTTCCCAGCAGAAATTCTACAAGCCAGAAAAGAGTGAATGCAAACATTCAAAGTACTGAAAAAGAGGAATTACCAGCCAAGAATACTATATCCATCAAAGCTATCTTTTAAATAAAAAGGAGAAATAAAAAATTTTACAGACATAAAGAAACTGAGGGAACTTATCACCAGAAAACTCACACTGCAAGAAATACTCAAGGAAGTTATTCAACCAGATACAAAGAACAAAATGAAAGAAAACTACAAGTAAAATCTCCAGCAAGTTCACAAAAACAATGATAATCTGTGACAACAATACCATAAAAGGGGATAGAATAAAGATCAGAAGTAGCAAAGGGAGATGGAATACAGAAGTACTCAGAAGACAATGGACTCTTGTAAATATGACAATTTTTCTCATAATAACCTAATGGTAACCACCCATAAAAATGCCACTACTGAAACACATAGCTTAAAAAAAGAAGAAACATGACAAAGAAGTATAGAATATCACCAAACAAAAACAAATGACAGAAAAACAAAAAAGAAGAACCAAACAAAACACAGAGCTGCCAGAAAGCAAAACATAAAATGGCTATAGAAAATCCTCAAGTGTCAATAATTACCCAAAATGTAAATGGATTAAACTCACCAATAAAGAGGTACAGAGTAGCAGATTGGGTCAAAAGGCAAAACCTTACCATATGCTGCCTTCAAGAAATACATCTAGCTACAAGGATAAAAACAAATTCAAAGTGAAAGGTTGTAAAACAATTCTCCAAGCAAATAATACCAAAGAAAGGCAGGTTTAGCCATACTCATATCTGATAATACTGACTTCAAGACAACAAAGTAACCAGAGACAAAGATGGACATTTTATAATGATAAAGGGGACATTGCATCATAAGACATAACACTTCTTAATATATATGCACCTAACTAGGGAGTACTAAAATATATAAGACATCTACTAACTGATTTAAAAATGGAAACAGAAAAAAAACAGAATCATAATTAAAGATCTGAACACACCATTGACAGTCTAATCCAAACAGAAAACCAATAAAGATATGTTGGCCTTAAATGAGACACTAGAGCAAATGGAAATAATAGACATTCACAGGACATTTTATTCCAGAACATTAGATTATACATTTTTCTCAAGTATACATGGAAAGAATAGACCAAAAATTGGGCCACAAAACTAACATCAACAAATTCAGAAAGATTAAAATGATCATATTTCCCAATGAATAAGATGCATCCTTTTTTGAAAAATTTGGGTTCTAAAAACTGCATGCATCTTATACAGTGGTCATAGATTCTTTTACTTGCATTTTCTGCTTTTTTGTGCTTGTTTTCACGATCATTGTTTTTTTTTTTTTTTAATTTTTTTTATTTATTTATTCATTTTAGAGAGGAGAGGGGAGATAGATAGAGAGAGAGAGAGAGATTGAGAGAGAGAGAGAGAGAGAGAAGGGGGAGGAGCAGGAAGCATCAACTCCCATATGTGCCTTGACCAGGCAAGCCCAGGGTTTTGAACCGGCAACCTCAGTGTTTCTAGGTTGACGCTTTATCCACTGCGCCACCACAGGTCAGGCACACGATCATTGTTGAAGACAGTGATTCATCATTAGACACAGATGAGGACAAGCTAATGGATGGGACTTTTGAACAGGGATGAAGAGTTGTATGAATTTTATAATGAAAAAATACTATATTTATATTGAGTTCAATAACTTTATGTAAATTATATATATATTTTTTCAAATTTCGAGCCCCCAAATTAAGGTACCTCTTATTTATGGGTGCATCTTATACATGGGGATATATGGTATACCAAACATATTCTCTGATCATAAGGCTTTGAAACTAGAATTCAACTGCAAATGGGAAGCAAGGAGACCCACAAAAATGTGGAAATTAAACAACATACTTATAAAAAAAATAACTGGATCAAAGGAGAAAAAAGGTTATCAAAAGACATATACAGACAACCGAAAATGAAAACACGACATGTCAAAATTACTGGCATGCAGCAAAAGCAGTAGTAAGAGGAAAGTTTATATCATTATAGGCTTATATCAAGAAACAGGAAGGATCCCAAGAAATGACCTAACATCACATCTTACAGAACTAGAAAAAGAAGAATAAATACAACCCAAAGTCATCAGATTAAATGAAATAATAAAAATTAGAGCAGAACTAAATAAGATAAGAAACAGAAAAACTATAGAAAAATTTAATATAATGAGCTGATTCTTTGAAAAGATCAATAAAATTGATATACCACTCACTAGACTCACTAAGGAAAAAAGAAAAAGGCCTCATATAAACAAAATCTGAAATGAAAGAGAAGTTACCACAGATATCATAGATGTACAAAGGATCATAGTAGAATACTATGAAAAATTATATGCCACCAAATTCAACAATTTAAAAGAAATGAATAAGTTTTTAGAACTACCAGTATACAATTATTTTTACACTGAGTCACAAAGTCATCAAAAGCCTAAATAAAAACATAAGCAGGGAGGAAATAGAAACAACTATCAAAAACCTCCCCAAAAATAAAAGTCCAGGACCAGACGGCTACACTAGTGATTTCTACCAAACATTCATAGAAGATTTGGTACCTAGCTGTCTCAAAGTTTTCCAAAGAATAAAAGAAGAAGCAATACTTCTAACACATTTTATGAGACCATCATAACGCTCATACCAAAACCTGGGAAGAATAATACAAAAGAAAGAAAACTGCAGACCTATATCTCTAATCAATACAGATGCAACAGTCCTAAATGAAATACTAGCAAATCAAATATAACAACATATTAAAAAAATAATATATTGTGATCAAGTGGGATTTATTCCACGAGCACAAGAATGGTTCAATATATGTAAATTGATTAACATAATACTCTACCATATTGACAAAACAAAGAACAAAAATCATATGATCTTATCAATAGTTGTTGAGAAGGCATTCAATAAGATACAACATCCCTTTATGTTTAAAGCACTCAATACTGTGAGTATAGAAGAAAAGTACCTCAATATAATAAAGGCCTTATATGACAAATCATAAGTTAATATCATACTAAATAGTAAAAAACTGAAAGCTTTTCCTCTAAAGTCAGGAGTAAGACAAGGCTGTCAACTTTCTACACTCGTATTCATTATAGTGCTGGAAGTTTTAGCCAGAGCTATCAGGCAAGAGAAAGAAATAAAAGGCATTAGTGAAATTACTTAAAATAATAAAAAAGAAAAGACCTACCACTAAGATTACTCTACTCAGCAAGGCTAGCATTTAAAATCAAAGATAAAGAGTTTCTCAGAATAAAAAAGCTAAAGAAATTCATCACCACCAAATCAGTATTATGAGCAATATTTAAAGGACTTTAAGAATAGAAAGAAGAATGGTGTGATAATGTTTTGGAAATGGGTCATAGTAGGAAACAACATTAAGCATTGCCCGGTGGGCATTAGCAGAAATCAAAGGGTGAAATCTGAGATGATCTTGTGGAGAGCTAGCCCTAAATGTCAGTGGGCAGGGGACAGAACACTGAAATTTTGGAAGAGTCACTTTCAGAGAGGAGGTGAAGGGGCCACTGTTGGAGGGCTGAAAGTCAAGGTTAGTAGACTTGAGAAGAATAAAATGAAGTAATAGATGTTTCAAGAAAGTGCCAGCAGAACCATTAGAGGTCTTGAATACTGTTGATAGCTTCTGATGTTATCACTGAATTTCTCCGCCATTGAAATTACTTCGCTCCCTTCACCGCAGTTAATAGTCACATAACTTGTCCCTTTTAAAAAGACTGTTAACCTTTTTTGTACTCTGGATTCCTCTTCATTTCTAAACAATTTCACGTTCTTAGTTCTTTCTGCACCCTCGAGATTCTAAGCCACAAACTGGTATTCTTAGAATTTATTTTACATTCCATGGTCTCTCATCTGGCAAACCCATTTAAAGTAGTTGAATGGAAATTGCCTCGGAATTAAAACCGATCGCACCTGTGCTCAGGGGAATAGGCTTTGCTAAAGGGCTCCAAAATGTTTTGTATTGCTTGCTAGCAGTATCAGGCTAACCAGGTCAGTAAGGGGCTAAATTCCGGGTTTAGGTAATCTAATCCTTATTTTGTTGATAGATGCTGAGTATAATCTGCAGATTCTGCATCGAAACTAACACTTACCTGGGATATTTCTCTGCCAGCTGTCAAGTGCTTTTCCAAGCAGCGTTGTACTCAAGAATGCAGCTTCTGGGCAAGGGAACCGTCTAGTCATTTTAGATGTGGTTAGGGAAAAGGCTTGGGTGATGAAAGATTTTAGCTAACCTACATGACATAGCTAAACATTTCCAAAAACACTGCAGAACCTGAATACAAAGTGAATTCTTTTCTGGTAAATACTGGTTTCAGCACTTTTTTAAAAAAATAAAGGAATAGTATATTTATAGATACAGGAAAACTAAACCAAGAAGTGAACCATCACGAGCTGTTATAAAACCAAGATTCAGTGCTGCTGGATTTCAGGCTTCATGATCCACTGGCAGGATGAAATGGAGGCAAAGAGAACTGGGCTTGGGGGATTAAAGCTGGACCGAGGAGGAGACAGCATTTCAGAGCAGAAGATGCCGTGAAGTGCGGTTTGGAAGACCTTGGCCAGCCCAGGCCTCTCCTCAAACTGGCTCTTTGTCTTTGTGTAAATCAACCCCTCAGGGTCCCAGCCTCCTCATCTGGAAAAGAAAAACAATGCAAGCATACTTCTCTTTATTGCGCTGTTCAGATATTTTCTTATTTACAAAGTAAAGGAAAGGTTTGTGGCAACCCTGTGTCAAGCAGGTCTATCAGCACCATTTTCCCAACAGGCTCAGATGATGCTTAGCATTTTTTTTTAGCAATAAGATCTTTTTTTTTAAAATAAATTTTTATTAATGGTAATGGGATGACATTAATAAATCAGGGTACATATATTCAAAGAAAACATGTCTAGGTTACTTTGTCATTAAATTGTGTTGCATACCCCTCACCCAAAGTCAGACTGTCCTCCGCCACCCTCTATCTAGTTCTCTGTGCCCCTCCCGTCCCCCTAACTCTCTCCCTCCCTCCCTCCCATGTCCTCCCTCCCCCCACCCCTGGTAACCACCACACTCTTGTCCATGTCTCTTAGTCTCATTTTTATGTTCCACCAATGTATGGAATCATGTAGTTCTTGTTTTTTTCTGATTTACTTATTTCACTCCGTATAATGTTATCAAGATCCCACCATTTTGCTGTAAATGATCTGATGTCATCATTTCTTATGGCTGAGTAGTATTCCATAGTGTATATGTGCCACATCTTCTTTATCCAGTCTTCTATTGAAGGGCTTTTTGGTTGTTTCCATGTCTTGGCCACTGTGAACAGTGCTGCAATGAACATGGGGCTGCATGTGTCTTTACGTATCAATGTTTCTGAGGTTTTGGGGTATATACCCAGTAGAGGGATTGCTGGGTCATAAGGTAGTTCTATTTACAGTTTTTTGAGGAACCACCATACTTTCCTCCATAATGGTTGTACTACTTTACAGTCCCACCAACAGTGAATGAGGGTTCCTTTTTCTCCACAGCCTCTCCAGCATTTGCTATTTATTACCCGTCTTGTTGATAATAGCTAATCTAACAGGGGTGAGGTGGTATCTCATTGTAGTTTTGATTTGCATTTCTCTAATAACTAATGAAGCTGAGCATCTTTTCATATATCTGTTGGCCATTTGTATCTCTTCCTGGGAGAAGTGTCTGTTCATGTCTTCTTCCCATTTTTTTATTGGATTGTTTGTTTGTTTGTTGTTGAGTTTTATGAGTTCTTCGTAAATTTTGGATATTAGGCCCTTATCTGAGCTGTCGTTTGAAAATATCAGTTCCCATTTAGTTGGCTGTCTGTTTATTTTGATATCAGTTTATCTTGCTGAGCAAAAACTTTTAATTCTGATGTAGTCCCATTCATTTATCTTTGCCTTCACTTCTCTTGCCATTGGAGTCAAGTTCATAAAATGTTCTTTAAAACCCAGGTCCATGATTTTAGTACCTATGTCTTCTTCTATGTACTTTATTGTTTCAGGTCTTATATTTAGGTCTTTGATCCATTTTGAATTAATTTTAGTACACGGGGACAGGCTGTAGTCGAGTTTCATTCTTTTGCATGTGGCTTTCCAGTTTTCCCAACACCATTTGTTGAAGAGGCTTTCTTTTCTCCATTGTGTGTTCTTGGCCCCTTTATCAAAGATTATTTGACCATATATATGTGGTTTTATTTCTGGGCTTTCTATTCTGTTCCATTGGTCTGAGTGTCTATTTTTCTGCCAATACCATGCTGTTTTGATTATTGTGGCCCTATAATATAGTTTAAAGTCAGGTATTGTAATGCCCCCAGCCTTATTCTTTTTCCTTAGGATTGTTCTGGCTATTCTGGGTTTTTTATAGTTCAATAAATCTGATGATTTTTTGTTCCATTTCTTTAAAAAATCTCATAGGAATTTTGATGGGAATTGCATTAAATTTGTATATTGCTTTGGGTAATATGGCCATTTTGATTATATTTATTCTTCCATCCAAGAACAAGGAATATTTTTCCATCTCATTGTATCTTTTTCGATTTCCCTTAACAATGCTTTGTAATTTTCATTATATAGGTCCTTTACATTCTTTGTTATGTTTATTCCTAGGTATTTTATTTTTTTTGTTGCAATCGTGAAGGGGATTATTTTTTTAAGTTTGTTTTCTAATATTTCATTGTTGGCATATAGAAAGGCTATGGACTTTTGTATGTTAATTTTGTATCCTGCGACCTTACTGTATTGGCGTATTGTTTCTAATAATCTTTTTGTAGAGTCCTTCAGGTTTTCGATGTATAGGATCATATCATTAGCAAAACGTGATACCTTTACTTCTTCTTTTCCGATATGGATGCCTTTTATTTCTTTGTCTTGTCTGATTGCTCTGGCCAGAACTTCTAGCACCACGTTAAATAAGAGTGGAGAGAGTGGACAACCCTGTCTTGTTCCTGATTTAAGGTAGAAAGTCCTCAGTTTTATGCCGTTTAATAGGATGTTGGCTGATGGTTTATCATATATGGCCTTTATCATGTTGAGATATTTTCCTTCTATACCCATTTTGCTGAGAGTCTTAAACATAAAATTGTGTTGTATTTTATCGAAAGCCTTTTCTGCATCTATTGATAAGATCATGTGGTTTTTGTTCTTTGTTTTGTTGATATGGTGTATTATGTTAACCGTTTTACGTATGTTGAACTATCCTTGAGATTCTGGGATGAATCCCACTTGATCATGATGTATTATTTTTTTTAATATGTTGTTGTATTCGGTTTGCCAGTATTTTGTTTAGTATTTTAGCATCTGTATTCATTAGAGATATTGGTCTGTAGTTTTCTTTCTTTGCGCCATCCTTGCCAGGTTTTGGTATGAGGGTTAAGTTGGCCTCATAAAATGTGTTTGGAAGTATTGCTTCTTCTTCAATTTTTTGGAAGACTTTGAGTAGAATAGGAACCAAGTCTTCTTTGAATGTTTGATAGAATTCACTAGTATAACCGTCTGGGCCTGGACTTTTATTTTTGGGGAGGTTTTTAATAGTTTTTTCTATTTCCTCCCTGCTGATTGGTCTGTTTAGGCTTTCTGCTTCTTCTTGACTCAGTCTAGGAAGGTTATATTGTTCTAGGAATTTATCCATTTCTTCTAGATTGTTGAATTTAGTGGCATAAAGTTTTTCATAGTATTCTACAATAATTCTTTGTATATCTACGGTGTCCGTGGTGATTTCTCCTCTTTCATTTTGGATTTTGTTTATATGAGTTCTTTCTCTTTTTTCTTGGTAAGTCTTGCCAAGGGTTTGTCAATTTTATTGATCTTTTCAAAGAACCAGCTTTTGTTCTATTAATTTTTTCTATAGTTTTACTGTTCTCTATTTCATTATTTCTGCTCTGATTTTTATTATCTCCTTTCTTCGGCTGGTTTTGGGTTGTCTTTGTTCTTCTTTTTCTAGTTCCTTAAGGTGGGAAGTTAAGTGGTTTACTTCGGCTCTCTCTCGTATGTTCATATAGGCCTGAAGTGATATAAACTTTCCTCTTATTACTGCTTTTGCTGCATCCCAGAGATTCTGATATGTCGTATTTTTATTTTCATTTGTCTGTATATATCTTCTGATCTCTGCGCTTATTTCTTCTTTGACCCATTCATTTTTTAAAAGTATGTTGTTTAGTTTCCACATTTTTGTGGGTTTTCCCCCCTCTTTTTTGCAGTTGAATTCTAGTTTACAGGCTTTATGATCAGAGAATATGCTTGGTACAATTTCAATTTTTCTAAATTTGCTGATATTGTCTTTGTGACCCAATATATGGTCAATTCTTGAGAATGTTTCATGTACACTAGAGAAAAATGTATACTCTGTCGCTTTGGGATGAAGTGTCCTGTAGATGTCTATCATATCCAGGTGTTCTAGTATTTTGTTTAAGGCCACTATATCTTTATTGATTCTCTGTTTGGATGACCGATCTAGAGCCGTCAGCGGTGTATTGAGGTCTCCAAGTATGATTGTATTTTTGTTAGTTTTTGTTTTAAGGTCAATAAGTAGCTGTCTTATATATTTTGGTGCTCCTTGGTTTGGTGCATATATATTAAGGATTGTTATGTCTTCTTGATTCAACTTCCCCTTAATCATTATGAAATGACCATTTTTGTTTCTGAGTACTTTTTCTGTCTTGTAGTATGCATTATTAGATATGAGTATTGCTACACCTGCTTTTTTTGGGTGTTGTTTGCTTGGAGTATTGTTTTCCAGCCTTTCACTTTGCATTTGTTTTTATCCTTGTTTCTTAGATGTGTTTCTTGTAGGCAGCATATAGTTGGATTTTCTTTTTTAATCCATTCTGCTTCTCTGTGTCTTTTTATTGGTGAGTTTAATCCATTTACATTTAGTGTAATTATTGACACTTGTGGGTTCCCTACTGCCATTTTATAAATTGCTTTCTGTTAGTTTTGTATCTTGTTTGATTCTTCTCTTTTGTTTTTCTATCATTTGTTTTTGTTTGTTTGTGTTCCATACTTCTTTCCTCTGTTGCTATCTATTTTAAGTCAAGTGTTTTTGTGTTGGTTTTTTCAAGGGTGGTTACCATTAAGTAATAAAAAGGGTACCTACCATATTCATTGTAGTACCCTATCTTATGAGTATTTCGTCCTTTGCTACTGTTAATCTCCATCCTCTCCCCCCTTTTTTTCCTTTGTTGTCACAGTTTAAATTTGGTTTTATCGTGTTCTTGGTGGAGCTGTTACTTGTGGTGTTGTTTTCTTTTGTTCTTTGAATATGGTTGGAAACCCCCTTTAGTATTTCCTGGAGTGGGGGCTTTCTGCTGATAAATTCTCTCATCTTTTCTGTATTTGTGAATGTTTTTATATCTCCTTCGTACTTGAAGGATAGCTTTGATGGGTATAGTATTCTTGGCTGAAAGTTCCTCTCTTTCAGGGATATAAGTATTGGGGTCCACTCTCTTCTAGCTTGTAGAGTTTCTGCTGACAAATCTGATAATAATCTTATAGGCCTTCCTTTATATGTTGTACTCTTCTTTTCCCTGGCTGCCTTGAGAATTTTTTCTTTGTCATTGGTTTGTGTCATCTTTATTATGATGTGCCTTGGAGTGGGTTTGTTGGGGTTAAGAAAACTCGGTGTTCTGTTTGCTTCTTGAATTTGAGGCTTTAGTTCTTTCCACAGGCTTGGGAAGTTCTCGTCTATTATTTGTTTGAGTATATTCTCCATTCCATTTTCTTTCTCTTCTCCCTCTGATATACCTATTATTCTTATGTTATTCTTTCTGATGGAGTCAGACAATTCCTGTAGGGCTTTCTCATTTTTTATTATTTTTGAGTCTCTTTCTTCTTCTCTCTGTTGTGCCTCAAGTTATTTGTCTTCTATTTCACTAATCCTATCTTCAATCTGGGCTGTTCTGTTAGCTAAGCTTGTTACCTCGTTTTTCAGCTCGTGAATTGAGTTTTTCATTTCTGTTTGATTTGTTTTTATAGTTTCAATTTCCTTGGTAATATATTCTTTGTGTTCATTGAGTTGTTTTCTGATCTCCCTAAATTGCCTTTCTGTGTTTTCTTGTATATTTCTGAGTATTTTTAAGATTTCTATTTTAAATTCTCTGTCATTTAGCTCCAAGGCTTCCAATATGTTAAGTCTTTTTTCCATAGATTTTTTTCACATCTATTTGTGTTACCTCTCTTTCTTTTGTATCCATAATATTTGATTTCCTCTTTCTTATTGGCATCTGAGGGTGGTCGTGTTGATAGCACTAATTAGAATTAATAAAGAGTAAAAAGAAAGAAAAAAAAAAAAGGTAAAACACCCCACAAAAAAAAAAACCAGTAATAATTTATTATTTCCCCCTTTTTTCTTTCTTCTCTTTCCCTCCTCTCCCCTCCTCAGGGAAATATCGTGATGACCTGTGAATTATATTATGCTAAGTGGAACAAAAACTGCCTATGATGGAGGGCATGATTTGGGGCAAAAAAAGGGAGTAGGGACCTACTAAATGCAAAAAAAAAAAAAAAAAAAGGAAGAAAATCTTAGACAAGCATAAGATGATTTGCTTGTAAGTGGCGGTCGACTAAGAGATATAATGAGAGGGATAAGAGGGAACCAGAAAAAAGGAGAAAAAAAAAAGAATAATAAAGAAGAAAAAAAAAATAAGTAAAAATCTGTTGTATTAAGTGGAGCAAAGACTAAATACATTGGAGACCTTGGGTTGGGAGGAATGCTAGTGAGATAAAAAGCAATGTAAAAAGTACCCAAATGCCACAAAAATAAACAAACAAACAAAAAAAACAAAAACAAAAGCGAAAAAGAAAAATAAAGCCAAAAAAAAACCCCTTGAGTCCCAAATTAACTAATTTGTTCATGATTGAGGATTAAATGGGAGTAAAGTAAAATGAGAAAAGAAAAAATGAATAGAAAGGAAAAAATAAGAAAAAGAGAAAAACAAAGGAAGAAAAAAAAGGAAGAGAAAAAAAACAAAATAAAGCAAAACAAAAAAAAAAACAAAAGAGGAGAGAGTGAGAGTTAAGTGTTTTGGAGTATAACCTTAAAGGAGGGTGAGGATGAAGAAGAAAAATAAAATGTAATACTCATGGGTAGTGTAGTTCAAGAAAAGGGAAGCATTAGATGGGCAGAGAATAGAAGGACCGAGGTGGAGGAAATAGAAATAATAATAATAAAGGCAATAAGATAGAAGAAACAAACAACAACAACAACAAAAATTAGTGGAACAAGTTGTAAAGTCTGTGGATTTTTCTTGATTTTGAGAGGTTAACTTCTTCCTTTTTCTTTTCTCTCCCTCTTCCTGGTCGGTGACTCTGTACCCCAGGCTCTGCCCCTGTGTCACACTTAGGTAGGGATTTGCAGTTGATGGGATTCTATGGCAATGTCATATAATTGGCTTTAGTCTTGCTGGTAGTCAAGGCTTGTTGGCGTTTGCAGGGTCCAACGATGAGAGAGTTTGCTTTCCTGGAGTCTCTCTCCTAGTCCCCCCTTCCTGAATTAGCAGCCTGGTGATCCAGCTATAAGGCTGCAACTGCTTCTTCCTGGGGAGTAAGAGGCTCAAAGAGCTAGGAAATCCCCACTCTATCCCCACTCAGCGCAAGGCTTTGGGAAAGGCTCTGGCAGTCAGAGCCTCCAGTGTAATCAGGCGGGGTGGGAGTCAATTGTTGTCAAGGTGACTGTTCAGTGCCTAGCATTCAGTTGGACCACTCAACCCAGGCTTTCCACACTTTGTAGCCTGTTTTGGCTGGGAAGAAGAGGCACTAGTCTCTGCTTGCGACTAGTGTAGTATAGATCTTATTATCTGCCAAGTCCCTCTTGTTAGTGTTTATCCCTGAATATGGAGGCTCTATCAATCAGAAATTGCCCCTGCCCCTTTAGCGAGAGGCACTAAAAAAATATCATGCCTCTTGTCTTGGATCGCTAAACTGAGAGAGATCTTATCAATTAGAACCCGTGGGTGCGCAGATTTCATGGGTTAAGCTAATTTCAGTGATTGGGTCCGCAGCTGTGCTCCCGAAGGTATTTCAGGCTGCCTGCTCACCCCTCCCCCAACGTTTGATTGTTAGCTTGAATGGCTGGGTGAGGTGCCCCGCCCACAGAGAGAATCTCCCAAGTAGGGAAGACTGCCCCAGCGCCTCTCCTGCTCTCCCCGCCGCTGGTGGCTGGATCGCACCAGGTGCACTTTAATGGGGCACCCTGGGTGTGCGGACCAGTATGGCACTCTGGGCGCATGGAATGCCCAGGGCACGCGCGTGAATGGGGTGCTCTGGGCACCGGTGGCTGGGGACTCTCACTCGCAGTGCGTGGGCCACTGGGAACATTAGCAGTGCTCACTCTGCAACCGGACTGGGCGTGCGCCGGCGGCTGCTCGCCGCTCCCGAGTGTGGGCTGACTCACCACAGGCGCACTCCCTCCGTGGCTTGAATGAACGTCCTCCACACCCTCATCTCTCAGATTCAAGTGATAACAGTCCTTTCGCTTTCAGTTTGTGTGGAACTCCGGAATGCTCCAAGGATAAATTTTTCTGTTTCTAGTTGATAAATTTGTTGTGATTTTGGGGAGATCTGTCGAACGTGCTGCTCACGGCGCCATTTCCATGACGTCACTCAAGATCTTTTTTTAAAATTAACATATGTTCATTGTATTTTAGATATGATGCTTTTAAACACTTAACAGACTACAAAAAAAAGAATAGAAAGAAGGAAAAAGAAGATAAAAAATATAAATAATAAAATGGCAATAATACATCCCTATCAACAATTACTTTAAATATAAATGGATTAAGTGCTCCATTCAAGACATAAAATAGCTGACTAGATAAGTAAACAAGACCCATACATATGCTACCTACAAAGAACTCACTTCAAATAAAAAGATACACATAGACTGCAAGTAATGGAATGGAAAAAGTTGCTTCATGTAAATGAAAATTAAAAAAATGGGTAGCAATACTTATATCAGACAAAATAAACTTTCAAACAAAGACCATAACAAGAGACAAAGAGGGTCTAGCAATTCCACTTCTGAATATATATCTTAGAAACCCATAACACTAATTTGGAAAGACATATGCATCTCTATGTTTATTGCAGCATTATTTACAATAGCTAAGGTATGAAAGCAACCTGTGTGCATCAGCAGATGACTAAAAGTGGTACATATATGCAACGGAATATGACTCAGCCATAAAAAAGAGTGAAATCGAGGAGAAGATGTCAGAGTAATGGCGGAGTAGGAAGCGATACTGATAAATCTCCCCCAAACCTCAACAAGATCTTCAACCAGAAACAGAAAAACCTATCCTTGGAGCCTCTAGATGTTTCACAATACACCCAAAGGTATGATCGAGCGAAAAATTGGCTAAATATATAACCAAACCCCGAAGGAAATAGGGAGTAAGAAATGCTCCTCACTAACCTAAACAGGGCGGCTTTCTCTGGTAACTGTGAATATAGAAACTGAGGCGGGCGAAGGGGGTGAATAGATCCAGGCCGCGGCACAAACGGCCGAACCAGGCTGTGGCACGGGAATTCAAGCCAAGGAAAAACTGTTCCTGTGACAACCTGGGCAATACAGCTAACTCTTGCGCCAAACCCAGACAAAGAAAGACAAGCGGAGCGGCCATTTTACCTGATCCCCTGGTAGCTGCATAGTGGGCGAGAGATTCCTTCCAAAGTCCCCGGAGGGTTTGCCCATGTTACTCCACAGAGAGGCAGAGTCAGAGGCCTTTGTGTGGGCCGAAAGCCTCCAGACTGCCCCAGCACCCGGGGAGAGCCGCACACGGGGAGGAAGCGAGAGCTAATTCCAACACTGGAACTTTTCAGTGTGGGCGGTAGGTTTCACTCAGAGGGCGAGACTTCAACCTCACATCCTGGTCTGCGTGCACGGAGAGTGGGAAGGAGACTCCTCCCAGCACCTCCGGAGTGGGAGCCCATGTTGTCCCACGGAGGGGCAGAGTCAGGGGCCTTTGTGTGGGCCGAGGGCGGAGTCATGGGCTGCCCCAGTGCCTTGAAAGAGCAGCACACGGGGACGAGCGAGAGCCAATTCCAACATTGGAACTTTTCAGTGCGGGCGGGGGGTTTCACTCAGAGGGCGAGACTTCTGGTCTAACATCCTGGTCTGCGCGCGCAGACCCGCCTGTGTTACCGGAGAGAGTGACAGAGCCAGAGGTTTTTGAGTAGGTGAAAGCCCCGGCTGATTATGCTAGCAGCTCTGACTGACTGAGCCTTACCCAGAGCCCTGTGCTGAGTGGAAATAAGAGTGGGGAGTTGACAGCTCTTAGAGCCTCTTACTATCCAGGCAGAGGCAGCAGCAACCCCATAGTTGGATTCTCAGGCTGCTGGTTGAGGAAGGAAAGACTAGGAGAGAGGCTCCTGGAACACGGACTCTCTCACTGTCAGAGCCTATAAACGCTAATGAGCCTCGACTGCCAACGAGACTGAAGCACAATACATGACATCGCCATAGAGACTTATCAACTGCAAACCTGTACCTGAGCGTGCCAAAGGGGCAGAACTCGAGGTACAGAGTCACCGACCAGGAAGAGGGAGAGAAAAGAAAAAGCAAAAGATAACCTGTCAAAATCAGAATAATTCGCAGACTTTATAACCTATCCCATTTTATTATATTTGTTCGTTTGTTTCTCTTATCTTCATCCTTGATTTTTTTTCTTCTTTTTTCTTTTTTTTTCCTCCTCCAATTTGGTCATTTATCTCCCTACCAGTCTTACTCTCTCCTCTCCTTGAACTACACTACCCATAAGTGTTACATCTCCCATTATCTTTTCTTTCCTCTTCCTTTCTCTCTATGAGGGTTGCACTCTAAAACCCTTAACTCTCTCTCTCTCTCTCTCTCTCTCTCTCCTCTTTTTTCTTTTTTCTTGTTTTAGTGGTTCCCTCTTTTTTTTCTCTCTCTCTTCTTTTCTCCCTCTATATTAGTTTCTTCCTTTTTCCTTTACATCTCCTCTCATTCAAACCTCAATAACAAACAAATTATTTTATCTGGGACTCAAACTTATGTTTGTGGCATTTTGGGGGTTTTTTACTTCACCTTTTTAACACACTAGCAGTGCTCCCATCCCTGGCTCTCCATTTTATCAAGCTCTTGTTCCACTAAATACAATAGTAATTTTTTAATTTGTCCCCCCATTTTCCTGTTTCCCTCTTACTCCTCTCATCATAACTCTTAGTCAACCAACACCTAAACACAAATCATTTTATTCTTGATCCAATTTTTTTCATTATTTGCTTTTTGTGGGTCCATACCACCACCCCTTTTATTTATTTATTTATTTTTTCTTGCCCCTTTATTACTTTTCCCCAATTCAGGCCCTCCATTACAGGCATTGTTTGTACTATTAAATACAATATAATTCACAGTTCACCACAAGATTTTCTCAAGAAAGAGAAAAGAGGAGAAAAGGAAAAAAAAAGGAGGGGGGGAATAATTTCCTTTTTTTAAATTTTTATTTTATTTATTTTTCTTTATTTCATTATTAATGAAAAAAAACAACTTTTTTAAATTTTTTATTTTTTTTAACTTGTTATTTTTTATTAAATCTCATTAATACTATCAACAAAACCACCCTCAGATGCCATTAAGGAAGAGAAAATCGAATATCATGGATGCAAAAGAAAGAGAGGTAACACAGATAGAAGAGGAAAAAATCTATGGAGAAAAAATTTAATATATTGGAAAACTTGGAATTAAATGACAGAGAATTCAAGATAGAAATCCTAAAAATACTCAGAGATATAAAAGAAAACACAGAAAGGCAATTTAGGGAGCTCAGAAAACAACTCAATGAACACAAAGAATATATGTCCAAAGAAATTGAAACTATAAAAACAAATCAAACAGAGATGAAAAACTCAATTCACGAGCTGAAAAACGAGGTAACAAGCTTGGCTAATAGAACAGGCCAGATAGAAGGTAGGATTAGTGAAATAGAAGACAAGCAACTTGAGGCACAACAGAGAGAGGAAGAAAGAGACTCAAAAATTAAAAAAAATGAGATAGCCCTACAAGAATTATTTGACTCCATCAGAAAGAATAACATAAGAATGATAGGTATATCAGAGGGAGAAGAGAGAGAAAATGAAATGAAGAACATACTCAAACAAATAATAGATGAAAACTTCCCAAGCCTGTGGAAAGAACTAAAGCCTCAAATTCATGAAGCAAACAGAACTCTGAGTTTTCTTAACCCCAACAAACCTACTCCAAGGCACATCATAATGAAATAGGCACAAACAAATGGCAAAAAAAAAAATTCTCAAGGCAGCCAGGGAAAAGAATACAACATATAAAGGAAGGCCCATTAGACTATCATCAGATTTCTCAGCAGAAACTCTACAAGCTAGAAGAGAGTGGACCCCAATATTTAAAGTCCTGAAAGAGAGAAACTTTCAGTCACGAATACTATACCCATCAAAGCTATCCTTCAAATATGAAGGAGAAATAAAAACATTCACCAATACAGAAAAGATGAGGGAATTTATCATCAGAAAACCCCCACTCCAGGAATTACTAAAGGGGGTTCTCCAATCAGATACAAAGAACAAAAAAAAAATAAAGCCACAAGTAAAAGCTCCAAGAAGAACACAATAAAACCAAATTTAAACTGTGACAACAACAAAAAGAAAGTGGGGAGAGGATGGAGATTAACAGTAGCAAAGGACGATGGAGTGCAAAAGTACTCACAAAATAGTGCGCTACAATGAACAAGGTAGGAACCTCTTTCATTACCTAAAGGTAACCACCATTGAAAAAACCACCACAGAAGCACATGAGATAAAAAAGATAGCAACAGTGGAAAGATGTATGGAATACAATCAAATAAATACAAAAGATAAAAAAACGAAAGAGAAGGATCAAACAAGACACAAAACTAACAGAAAGCAATCTATAAAATGGCAATAGGGAACTCACAAGTGTCAATAATTACACTAAATGTAAATGGATTAAACTCACCAATAAAAAGACACAGAGTAGCAGAATGGATTAAAAAAAATCCAACTGTATTCTGCCTACAGGAAATGCATCTAAGTAACAAGGATAAAAACAAACTCAAAGTGAAAGGATGGAAAACAATACTCCAAGCAAATAACATCCAAAAAAAAGCAGGCGTAGCAATACTCATATCTGATAATGCTGTCTACAAGACAACAAAAGTACTCAGAGACAAAAATGGCCATTGCATAATGGCTAAGGGGACACTGAATCAAGAAGACATAACAATTCTTAATATATATGCACCAAACCAAGGAGCACCAAAATATATAAGACAGCTACTTATTGACCTTAAAACAAAAACTGACAAAAATACAATCATACTTGGAGACCTCAATACACCACTGATGGCTCTAGATCGGTCCTCCAAACAGAGAATCAACAAAGATATAGTGGCCTTAAAAAAAACACTAGAGCACCTGGATATGATAGACATCTACAGGACATTTCATCCCAAAGTGAGTGAGTATACATTTTTCTCCAGTGTACATGGATCATTCTCAAGAATTGACCATATGTTGGGCCACAAAAACAACATCAGCAAATTCAGAAAAATCGAAGTTGTACAAACATATTTTCTGATCATAAAGCCTTGAAACTAGAATTCAACTGCAAAAAGGAGGAAAAAAATCGTACAAAAATGTGGAAACTAAACAACATACTTTTAAAAAATGAATAGGTCAAAGAAGAAATAAGTGCAGAGATCAAAAGATATATACAGACTAATGAAAATGACAATACAACATATCAGAATCTAGGGGATGCAGCAAAAGCAGTGATAAGAGGGAAGTTCATATCACTTCAGGCATATATGAACAAACAAGAGAGAGCCCAAGTGAACCACTTAATTTCCCACCTTAAGGAACTAGAAAAAGAAGAACAAAGACAACCCAAAACCAGCCGAAGAAAGGAGATAATAAAAATCAGAGCAGAAATAAATGAAATAGAGAACAGTAAAACTATAGAAAAAATTAATAGAACAAAGAGCACCAAGGAAAAAAGAGAAAGAATTCATATAAACAAAATCCAAAATGAAAGAGGAGAAATCACCACGGACACCGTAGATATACAAAGAATTATTGTAGAATACTATGAAAAACTTTATGCCACTAAATTCAACAATCTAGAAGAAATGGATAAATTCCTAGAACAATATAACCTTCCTAGACTGAGTCAAGAAGAAGCAGAAAGCCTAAACAGACCTATTAGTAGAGAAGAAATAGAAAAAACCATTAAAAACCTCCCCAAAAATAAAAGTCCAGGCCCTGACGGCTATACCAGCGAATTTTATCAAACATTCAAAGACTTGGTTCCTATTCTACTCAAAGTCTTCCAAAAAATTGAAGAAGAAGCAATACTTCCAAACACATTTTATGAGGCCAACATAACCCTCATACCAAAACCAGGCAAGGATGGCACAAAAAAAGAAAACTACACACCAATATCTCTAATGAATACAGATGCTAAAATACTAAACAAAATACTATCAAATCGAATACAACAACATATTAAAAAAATAATACATCACGATAAAGTGGGATTCATCCCAGAATCTCAAGGATGGTTCAACATACGTAAAACGGTTAACGTAATACACCATATCAACAAAACAAAGAACAAAAACCACATGATCTTATCAATAGACGAAGAAAAGGCTTTCGATAAAATACAACACAATTTTATGTT
Organism: Saccopteryx bilineata; assembly: GCF_036850765.1. Lineage (NCBI taxonomy): Eukaryota > Metazoa > Chordata > Mammalia > Chiroptera > Emballonuridae > Saccopteryx > Saccopteryx bilineata. Next base: position 178,973,110 of record NC_089491.1, on the reverse strand, counting down.
TAAGACTCTCAACCAAATGGGTACAGAAGGAAAATATCTCAACATGATAAAGGCCATATATGATAAACCATCAGCTAACATCATATTAAATGGCACAAAACTGAAGGCTTTCCCCCTTAAATCAGGAACAAGACAGGGTTGTCCACTCTCTCCACTGTTATTTAATGTGGTACTAGAGGTTCTAGCCAGACAAGACCAATCAGACAAGACAAATCAGACAAGACAAAGAAATAAAAGGCATCCATATCGGAAAAGAAGAAGTAAAGGTATCACTTTTTGCAGATGATATGATCCTATACATTGAAAATCCCAAAGAATCCACAAAAAGTCTACTAGAAACAATAAGCCAATACAGTAAGGTCGCAGGATACAAAATTAACATACAGAAGTCAATAGCCTTTCTATATGCCAACAATGAAACATTTGAGAATGAACTCAAAAGAATAATCCCCTTCACAATTGCAACAAAAAAAATAAAATACTTAGGAATAAACATAACAAAGAATGTAAAGGACTTATATAATGAAAACTATAAACCATTGTTAAGAGAAATTGAGAAAGATATAATGAGATGGAAGAATATTCCTTGTTCTTGGTTAGGAAGAATAAATATAATCAAGATGGCTATATTACCCAAAGCAATATACAAATTTAATGCAATTCCCATCAAAATTCCAATGACATTTTTTAAAGAAATAGAGCAAAAAATCATCAGATTTATATGGAACTATAAAAAACCCCGAATAGCCAAAGCAATCCTAAAGAAAAAGAATGAAGCTGGGGGCATTACAATACCTGACTTCAAACTCTATTATAGGGCCACGACAATCAAAACAGCATGGTATTGGCAGAAAAATAGACACTCAGACCAATGGAACAGAATAGAAAGTCCAGAAATAAAACCACATATATGTAGTCAAATAATTTTTGATAAAGGGGCCAACAACACACAATGGAGAAAAGAAAGCCTCTTCAATAAATGGTGCTGGGAAAACTGGAAAGCCACATGCAAAAGAATGATACTGGACTACAGTTTGTCCCCCTGTACTAAAATTAACTCAAAATGGATCAAAGATCTAAACATAAGACCTGAAACAATAAAGTACATAGAAGAAGACATAGGTACTCAACTCATGGACCTGGGTTTTAAAGAGCATTTTATGAATTTGACTCCAATGGCAAGAGAAGTGAAGGCAAAAATTAATGAATGGGACTACATCAGACTAAGAAGTTTTTGCTCAGCAAGAGAAACTGATAAAATAAACAGAAAGCCAACTAAATGGGAAATGATATTTTCAAACAACAGCTCAGATAAGGGCCTAATATCCAAAATTTACAAAGAACTCATAAAACTCAACAACAAACAAACAAACAATCCAATAAAAAAATGGGAAGAGGACATGAACAGACACTTCTCCCAGGAGGAAGTACAAATGGCCAACAGATATATGAAAAGATGCTCATCTTCTTTAGTTATTAGAGAAATGCAAATCAAAAGTGCAATGAGATACCACCTCACACCTGTTAGATTAGCTATTATTAACAAGACAGGTAATAGCAAATGTTGGAGAGGCTGTGGAGAAAAAGGAACCCTCATACACTGTTGGTGGGAATGTAAAGTAGTACAACCATTATGGAAGAAAGTATGGTGGTTCCTCAAAAAACTGAAAATAAAACTACCTTATGACCCAGCAATCCCTCTACTGGGTATATACCCCAAAAACTCAGAAACATTGATACGTAAAGACACATGCAGCCCCATGTTCATTGCAGCATTGTTCACAGTGGCCAGGACATGGAAACAACCAAAAAGCCCTTCAATAGACGACTGGATAAAGAAGATGTGGCACATATACACTATGGAATACTACTCAGCCTTAAGAAATGATGACATCAGATCATTTACAGCAAAATGGTGGGATCTTGATAACATGATACGAAGTGAAATAAGTAAATCAGAAAAAAACAGGAACTGCATTATTCCATACATAGGTGGGACATAAAAGTGAAACTAAGAGACATTGATAAGAGTGTGGTGGTTATGGGGGGAAGGGGGAAAGGGAGAGGGAAAGGGGGAGGGGGAGGGGCACAAAGAAAACTAGATAGAAGGTGACAGAGGACAATCTGACTTTGGGTGATGGATATGCAACATAATTGAAAGACAAGATAACCTGGACTTGTTGATCTTTGAATATATGTAACCTGATTTATTGATGTCGCCCCATTAAAAAATAAAATTATAATTAAAAAATAAAAGAGTGAAATCTTGCCATGTACAGCAATATAAATGTCTCTTTCAGGTATTAAGCCAAGTAAAATAAGTCAGACAGAGAAAGACAAATACCATATCGTTTCACCTCTATGTGGAACCTAAAAAACAAACAAAAAAGGGAATGATAAAGAGAACAAACTGATGGTTGACAGATGAGATGGGAGTTGGGGGGATGCATGAAAAAGGGGAAGGGATTAAGATGTGCAAATTGCCAGTCATAAAAATGGTCACGGGATGTCAAATACAACATAGAGAATATAGTCAATGATATTGTAATAACTATGTATGGTGTTAGATGGGTACTAGACCTTTACTGATGAAGACTAGTAATGGGGGGATCACTTTACAAGTTATGCAAATGTCTAATTACAATATTATGCACCTGAAGCTAATATAATATTTTATGTCAACTGTAATTGAAAATTTATTTAAAAATAAAATAAATAAGTCACAAGGATATCAAGTCCAGCACAGGGAGTATATAGTCAAAATGTTATACAAATTTAATACAGTAATAGATCTTTCTTGGTGATCACATCATAAGATATTCAAATGTAGAATCATTATTTTATATACCCAAAACTGATATAATGATGTGTGTCACGTATATTTTAATTAAGAAATAAAATAAATTAAAATAAATGTTTAAGATGGTAAATTTTATGCCTTTTTTCCACAATAAAATATTGTGTCTGTTATAGTCAGAATTTACCTGAAAATTTTCCCAACACAGTGGTCTTAATTTTTATTTAGAGGAGTTTAAAAGCTGTTACCAATTCAAGATTACTAATATATATGGAATTATTACTGGCGCTTTTTGATCTGCTTTCTATGCTTTTCTTTGCTTTCTTCACACTTTCCCTTTCCTGACTTCTTTTAGATTGCTGGAATTTAATTTGGTACCTATTATATATGCATTTTTTTTTTATTTTGGGAAATTATGCTTAAATTCTAGCATCTATTTCTCTGATTCCCTTTGTTTCTTTTTTTGTATTTTTCTGAAGCTGGAAACGGGGAGAGACAGACAGACTCCCGCATGCGCCCGACCGGGATCCACCTGGCACGCCCACCAGGGGCGACGCTCTGCCCACCAGGGGGCGATGCTCTGCCCCTCCCGGGCATTGCTCTGCCGCGACCAGAGCCACTCTAGCGCCTGGGGCAGAGGCCAAGGAGCCATCCCCAGCGCCCGGGCCATCTTTGCTCCAATGGAGCCTTGGCTGTGGGAGGGGAAGAGAGAGACAGAGAGGAAGGAGGGGGGGAGGGTGGAGAAGCAAATGGGCGCTTCTCCTATGTGCCCTGGCTGGGAATCGAACCCGGGTCCCCTGCACACCAGGCCGACGCTCTACCGCTGAGCCAACTGGCCAGGGCCTGTTTCTTATTTTTAACAAAAGATAAAACTTCTCTGTCCTTCTCTTAAACAAGATAATGACTTAACCACCTTATTTCCTGCACACTAAAGTTCCCACGGCTTTCTACAACCCCCACCATTTTCACTGATGTTTCTAGAATTGTTTCCACATGGTTTATAGATTGCCAACATATTCTACCATTTCTTCAATCATTTTTGTTTTCAATATTTAATGTCATTAAGTTTGGTTTATTTTTCTTACTAATGAGCTATATTGCTTAGGACTTCTTTCAACCTGTTGAAAACTATATTTTCATAGCTTTGGTGGGTCTAAAAATATCTTCATCTTGCCTCTACTCTTGAATTATGGTTTAGTGTAGTATAAAGTATTAAATTGATGGTAGTTTTCCCTTAACATTTCAAAATACTACTCAATTTTCTTCAAAAATCATCTGCTGAAATTGGTTCTAAGTATATTTGTTATTCTTTTCTCTCTGGTAGCAGTTAAGACTTTGCACTTTATCTTTCATGCTTCCCAATTTTACTGTTGTGGGGCTAGATGTAGGTTTTTATTTAACATACCTATCCCTAAGCATGCATTTTTAATCCAAAAACTCATGTCCTCAATTCTGGAATTTATTTTTTAGAAAATTGCTCATCTGTTTGTTTTTGTATTTTCAAATCCCCTTAAGATGTGTTTTGAAACCTCAAATAATCTTTCACATTTTTCATTTACTTGTCTTCTGTGTTCCTTCTGGATAAATGGTCATTAGTGTCTGAATTTTATAATTCTTTAACTGCGTTCTAGAATATTCATTTTTTAAAGTCAAGGACTCTCATGTATACGTGATTGCTAGTTGTTTCTGTTTTTAACCATTTCTTTTTGAGCTATGTCTGCTAGTTGGTGTTTCACAATCTTTTTTCTGGTTCTTTTTTGTGTCTCTGAAAATCTTCAACAAAATGATTTCAAAATCACTTCTGAGAATGTTTTGCAATTTTTATTTTTTCTTTTCTTTTTTTTTCTTTCATTTTTCTGAAGCTGTAAACAGGGAGAGACAGTCAGACAGACTCCCGCGTGCGCCCGACCGGGATCCACCCGGCACGCCCACCAGGGGCGACGCTCTGCCCACCAGGGGGCGATGCTCTGCCCATCCTGGGCGTCGCCATGTTGCGACCAGAGCCACTCTAGCTCCTGAGGCAGAGGCCACAGAGCCATCCCCAGCGCCCGGGCCATCTTTGCTCCAATGGAGCCTTGGCTGTGGGAGGGGAAGAGAGAGACAGAGAGGAAAGCGCGGCGGAGGGGTGGAGAAGCAAATGGGCGCTTCTCCTGTGTGCCCTGGCCGGGAATCGAACCCGGGTCCTCCGCACGCTAGGCCGACGCTCTACCGCTGAGTCAACCGGCCAGGGCAATTTTTATTCTTTCAAAACTGGCATTATCTCCTACTTGTCGATCTTCTTGACTTTCTTTTAGTGGTAGTTTTGGTTTGAAATTTTTGTTTACAGGTTTGTATATTTTTTGCTCTTTTAGGACTGTTTTTTTCTTTCTTTCTATGGTGGTTTGGTTGCCTTGAGGCACTGCTAGAACTCTAGTCCCCAAATAGGTTTTATATTAGAAGCAAGGGATGATCTGGAACACTTAAAAAATAAGTCATAGGAGCTGGCAGGCAGCTTGGTTTAAGTCCAGTCTGTCTTCTTTAAGTGCACAAATGACTAACACCTGAGCCTTGGGCAGTGGCCACTGGTTTTTCCATTGTAGCTCCACAGGTGGAGAGCCCTGCCCATGTCCAGTGTCATGCAAAGAGCCTGGCTTCATTCCCTTTGTCATCTGATCAGACTTCTGGTTCTATCTGCCACTTTTCTGTCTTAGAGCATCCCAGAACCACGATGTTTGCCTGTTACTATTCTGTGTTGTTTATTTGTTACTTGAGCCTGGTCTATAGATATGTTCATGTCATTTTTGAGTGTGGCTATATCATGGATATATAACACACACACATACATCCATACATTCAGACATAGAATGTTTATATTTGCCAGATGAAGATAGAAGCAAGAAATCATAATGTTATCCTGACCAGAAAGACCTTCTTCTTTTTTTTTTTTGTATTTTTCTGAAGTTGGAAACAGGGAGGCAGTCCGACAGACTCCCGCATGCGCCCGACCGGGATCCACTTGACATGCCCACCAGGGGGCTATGCTCTGCCCATACGGGGCACTGCTCTGCTGCAACCAGAGCCATTCTAGTGCCTGAGGCAGAGGCCATAGAGCCATCCTCAGCGCCCGGGCCAACTTTGCTCCAATGGAGCCTTGGCTGCAGGAGGGGAAGAGAGAGACAGAGAGGAAGGAGAGGGAGAGGGGTGGAGAAGCAGATGGGCGCTTCTTCTGTGTGCCCTGGCTGAGAATCAAACCCAGGACTCCTGCACGCCAGGCCGATGCTCTACCGCTGAGCCATCTGGCCAGGGCCCAGAAAGACCTTCTAAATGAAGTTGCCAGTGACTGTGATGGAGAAAGTGAAGACACCTAAGTTCTAGATTTGTGATTAGATGGATGGTGGCACCATTAACTGAGAATAGAGCATGACAAGTTTGGTGAGAGAAGATAATAAATTTTACTTGCTACAATTTGAAGAACTTTTTTAAAAACCAAGAGGAAATTTCAATAGACTGTTACAGAGCACAACACTCAAGAGAATAAAAAATGCTCCCGATCAAGAAATGTGAATCATTCTTATGTATGCTAGTCTAAGTCCTGAGAGGTTATGAGATGAAGAGAGTTTATAGAGTAGATAAAAGAGCCCAAAGTGTAGGGAACAAAAGATAAAGTAGAATTAGCAATGAAGCCTACAAAAAGGATATCACATCTTGGGTTGTATTATTATAATAGTCATGTAATTAATATCTTTGCTTCCAACATTACCCTGTTTATTCTTATTAACATAGCCACTAGAGGAACCTATTAACATAAAATTCTTTCCTTTGATAAAACTCCTCAGTATCTATGCCTTCTCCACTGAGAAAATGTTCTTATGGTAGCTCCTTAAGACCATGTGATCTGACCTCTGGATGGTGTCTTCTGTATCATCTCCTACTCTTTCTCTCTGGGCCACCCAAATCAAGCCACATGATTCAACACCATTTGCATTTACAGTTTTTCTACTCTGTGTAGAGTGCTCTGTCCCCTGATAACAACATTGCTGGATTGCTCCCATTTTCCAGGATACAGCTCAAGTGATTAAATTTTATGTGGACACTCCATATAAAATTTTAGTCCCCATCCCTGATACTGCTAAGCATTTTTCTTTGCTTTATTGTTTATTTAGTCCTTGTGATGGTATAACATACCATTTATTTAACTCATTTATTTTGAATATTGTCTGGCCTCCACAATATGCTCAATGAGGGCAGCAACTTTTCTTTCTTTTGTTTGTCCTTGTAGTCCCTGCAAGTGGAATAATGCTTGACATATAAAAAGTGCTCAATACAGGATTGTTCAATAAATAAATAAATAAATAAATAAATATTAGGCAATTAATAAATTTTCAATTTCTTTTTTGCTCTTTATTTTTCTTTTGCCTTTCTGGAAGCATTTTCTAAGGCTTCATTGCTAATTTCAGCTGTGAATGTAGTGAGGATTATAATTGTTTATATATTTTAAATATGGATTCAACAGGATGGATTGGATGTGGGGTATGCAATCAAGGAACACTGTATCCCAGGTCTGCTGTGGCCAGGAGCTCTGTGACCGAGGCACATTGTGCCCCAAGCTTTCCAGCACTATTAGGTCCTCTACTGACCATCCCGTTCTCTGGGGGCAGTAGAAAGAAGCCACCCTACCCTAGACTAACTCGCAGCTGTGATTACCCAAAGCCAGAGGCCCAAATAGACTTAAGTCACTCCTTTCTTTCATCATATAGCTCTGGTTCCATACTTACACCATGCTTATCTCTTATCATGCCCTATCCCCTGCATTGCATCTCTTACAGAAGCTTCTAGACAACAGTGAGTAAATCATTGCAAATTCACATAGCAACATAGACAAGGTACATAAACTAAGTGTTTGACTTGAACCAGATATAATACATTAGGGAATGGCAGAGACTGGGGTGTCATCAAAGATGGCAACAGCTAAAATTAGGTTGTCCAAGACCTCCCAGGAACTGCATTGTTTGGGTGCTCTTGTAGAAACTGTCTGTGTACCCAAGAACCAATGTTGTAGTGAATGGGTGTCCTGAGCATTCTTACTGTGGTCCTGTTTTGCTGATTTCTCAGGTTTTCTCAACTTGGACCTAACCTCAGACCAGGTGTTTTTAAATGAGTAATTTAGATTTATGTTTCTAATCCAGGAGTGGAATCTAAGTGTAAGAGAGAGCTATTCTAGATAACTGCTATATTTTATAAATGAAGGCTGTCAGAGGAAAACATGTTAAAGGCGTTTCTTGGTTTCTTTATTCAACACCCTACCCAGGGGAAAATTTATCCTACCTTTTAGGCCCAGGTGTTCTTTACAGTTAACTAACAGCATGGCAGAGAGAGGGGAAACTCACTCAACTTTTCACAAAGTAATAAAAGTTTATACTGGCTTTGTTAATATATGTAATTTTAAACACGCTGCCTAAAATAAAACAAAAATAAAACCATGTTGTCTAATGCTCAATTCTGTGTGGAAATCCCTCGTGTCCACAGGAAACTCGGCAAATGGGGAGTCTAAAGTGGTCCCAGGCTCACCCTCACCCTCACTGCACTTTGTTCCTACAGATGCTAATATAAATCAATTAAGGGCTGACACAATTGGCTGCCTGACAAATGTTCCATAATAATGCAGCTCAGGAGAATGTGGAATTTCTGAGGTGCTGGTTATAACGCTTTCAATATAGCTGTAAATTCCATGTCAGCACAGGTGGAAAGTTGTGTCATAAATAAAACGTTTCCCCAATTCCTAAAAAGCTCCCTAGGTGATTGACCAAAGCAAGTTGTTATTTAATTCAACCACTAAAATTTTCAAGGAGTAAAAACCAGACCTTCATCAAATTCAGACCAAAAATGTGGGAGGAAGGGGAGAAAGTTTATGTAGCTAAAAGAGGAAAGGAGGAAAGGGAAAAAAAACTGGCAGCCAGGTATTAAAATGAGTGAGAGCTGCTCCAGCTGATGCAATTAGAGTGCTCATTATTTGGGAAATAGTAAAAGAAAAGACGATGGCTAGACATGTGCTCAGTTCCATGGGAGTAATTAAAGGAGACACATCACTTCTCCCCCTCAGTGGACCACAGCATGTCATGCATACGGTGACTTAACTTTTCCACTGTATTTTAATGGCTAATGATGGGAGCACTTACGATTCATGTGGTTCTATTATACGCTTCTCACACTTGGAGAAGCTACATGGACTTAAGCCAATCACCTTATTGAATGGAGGATGAAGAGAGAACTATGGTTCTCATGGGTTTTCTCTCAGAATCTCTATAAGAGTAGGTACTTCTTTTAGTATTCTCCACAGCTTTTAACATTAACTCTGAGGACATGGAAGACATACCAACACTACAGTGAAGAATGAATAAAATCAAAGGAGCTCTCTCGAAGATGCATCATTTCAGGATACATAAGATAAGTAGGGCAGAATCAGCAAGTTTAGTTGAAGACCTAAAATTTGAAGATACACCAAGTGTGGGTTTTTTTTTTATATCTGTATTTCTCTGAAGTGAGAAGTGAGGAGGCAGTAAGACAGACTCCCACATGCACCTGACCAGGACCCACCCAGCATGGCCACATCTGGGGGCAATGCTCTGCCCATCTGAGATATTGCTCCGTTGTGGCTGGAGCCATTCTAATGCCAGAGGTGGAGGCCATGGAGCCATCCTCAGTGCCCGGGACAATGTTGCTCCAATGGAGCCTTGGCTGTGAGAGGGGAAGAGAGAGATAGAGAGGAAGGACAGGGGGAAGGGTGGAGAAGCAGAAGGGCGCTTCTCCTGTGTGCCCTGACCAGGAATTGAACCTGGGACTTCTACACACTGGGCCGACAATCTACCACTGAGCCAACCAGCCAGGGCTAGCGTGGATTTTAAAATAATGGTTTCTGATCACTCTGTCAAGTTTTCTCTTAATTCTCTATAGTTTTAGATGTCATTATGTCCAAGTATATTTTGATTGTTTATTGGGAGAATAAAAATCTCCTAGAGATATAAGTATAAAAAAAAATTACTCTTTAAATTGGTGCTAATGCATACTCTTATTTTCAGAGAGATAGCTAAATAAAGTGAAATAACTCTTATTGCCAAGATAATAATTGGTTTTATTTTTATGCCTTTCATTTCACATTTTATCTAGTTTCTCTGCCAAAGTTATGAATATCTATCTATGTATGTGCACAGATGTGTATTTGTGTAATTCTGAGTAGGCTCTTAGGATCCTTCTATTAAAGATCTTAAGTATCATAAGTATATCATTAAATTCCTCTCTGGTGTAATAGCTATGAAGATATCACAGAGGAGCTGAAGATAATATCTATTTTCTGTAAAATGAATACTTTCTACATTTGTGAATCATAGTTGTGCTTACTTTTCTGTTCATGGGACTAATTGTGATTTTCATTAGGAACATTAGTAATTCCCAGTGTTTCTAAATTTCACAAGTATACATTTCTAAACTTTTGTCTTATACTTCAATAACCTTATATTATCAAGTGCTTTTATTAGGAATGCTATCAGAAAAGACCATATCTCTACTTAATCAAAATTAATTAAGTAGTTAGGAATAATTATCTATTTGTTAATATAATATATTTATGTTAATTGAGTATATTTTGATCTTTCTTCTTATAGTTTTTATTTATCTAGTCCTATGAAATAGAAGAACTGAGGAGAAAATCTTCCAACTACCTTTCTACAAACTCAATTCCTATTCTGCTCATCATACACTCCAGTCAACAATATTATATTCAACTGTGCTATGCTTTTCCTAGTCCCCAGATGTTAACCATACTATATTTCCTTTTGTCAGAAGGTAAGTCCCCTGCCCATTCTATTAACTCCAGCTCATTCTTGAGGTCTCAGCTTCCAGATCCCTTCCTCCAGTAAGCTTTTGCAGACTCCTTAGACAAGGCAGGTGCTCCCAGGCTCCCTGGTTCTTTTATGCCTCCCAGATAATCATTTTAACCTTCTCTGTCCAAAAGTCTCCCAAACCTCCTCATCACTTGTTCACACTCAGCTAATTTTATTAAGAAAATAGGAGCAAACAAAAGAGAACTTTCACAAAGTCCCCCACTACCCACCTACCTGCATCTATGTTCAAAAAGCTGCCATCTGTCTTATTTTGCTCCTTTGCTGTGCACCCACACCTATTACCTCCTACCCTGGGTCTTCCCTAAGGGAGGCAACTTTGACAACGAGAGAACTTGTTCAATGGACTGCTTGGGAACTTAAGAATTTCTTTGACATGGCATCTCTGAAGGTGTCCTGCAAACCTTGAACAATCAGTTTGTCACAAAACTATGGTCAGATCATTAATATTCTCTCATATTTGCTTCCTTTCCCTTCCCTTTCCCCCTCCCCTTCTCCTTCTCCCCTCTCCTTCCTTTTCTCCCCTTCCTTTCCCTTCCTTTCACACCACACTCTCTCTATCCTCATTCCTGCTTCCTTATAATTTCATTCTCCCAATAAAAGATAAAGCTTTAACATATTAAACAATGTTATACTATATAACCTTGTTTTTCTAGGGAACAAAAGAAGACATTTTTTGTTGTGCACTAGATTCTCTCTTGACTATTCAAGGTCACTGACCATATAATTCATCTCTCTTACATTATCCATTTTTCTCTCTATTCTGAATTTTTAAAAATAAGGATACAGACCAGTTTTATTTCTCTCATATTAAAAATTAAAATCTGGATGCCATCTGGACATGATTTCTTTCTGCAGCTGCTCCATTTCTCTCTCTCGCTCTCTTTTCTATTTTTTCCAAATCACAAAACTCTTGGAATAGTTATAGTTAATTCCTCACCTTCTATCCTTTCATAAAACCACCATGTTCAGGCTTCTGTACCCACCTCTTCTCTAAATTGACTTTGTTATGATCACCTAAGACTTCTATGTTTCCAAATCAGATGGTACCTTATCATCATACCTCTGGCCAACCTACTAACAGCATTTGACAGTTGAACAATTCTTCCTTCTTAAACATTTTCTTCTCTTGGCTTCTAGGATATTTTTTTGGTTCGCCTTCTATGCCAAGGACTGTGTCTCTCATTCTCCTTTGGTGTTTCCACCTCATACTCCAGACTCTTTATTTTATTTTTTATTTTTTTTGTATTTTTCTGAAGCTGGAAACGGGGAGAGACAGTCAGACTCCTGCATGCGCCCGACCGGGATCCACCTGGCACGCCCACCAGGGGGCGACGCTCTGCCCACCAGGGGGCGATGCTCTGCCCCTCCGGGGCTTCGCTCTGCCGCGACCAGAGCCGCGAAAAGAGCCACTCTAGTGCCTGGGGCGGAGGCCAAGGAGCCATCCTCAGTGCCCGGGCCATCTTTGCTCCAATGGAGCTTCACTGCGGGAGGGGAAGAGAGAGACAGAGAGGAAGGAGAGGGGGAGGGGCGGAGAAGCAGATGGGCACGTCTCCTGTGTGCCCTGGCCGGGAATCGAACCCGGGACTTCTGCACGCCAGACTGACGCTCTACCACTGAGCCAACCGGCCAGGGCATACTCCAGACTCTTAACTTTGGAGTCCCTGAACCTCTTTCATCTCTATCTACACCCAATCTTGATAAATATTGTCTTATACTATGACTTTAAATACCATCTAGAATAGATGCTGATTATGTGGATGTTTATATCCCCAGCACTCCTCTCTTCCCTAAACTTTTCTAGTCTTCTGCCTTGTTGACATCTCCATTGAGATGTGTGTTAGGGATCTTGACCTTCACATGTCAGATACTAAGCTCCTGATCTTCCCCTCTCAAAAGCTGCTTCTCTTGTAGTCTTTCCCATTTTATTTAATGGCAACTTCATTCTCCCCTTTCTCATGTTTAAAAAATAATAAGTCACTTTAACTTCTCTCTTCTTATGACACCCTATTTCCAATCCAGGAGCAAATTTTATTGACTCTGCTTTCAAATTATATTCAGAATCCTACAACTTTTTCAACCAACCTGTTCCAAGCTACCTTTCTCCTCACCTGAATTAATGCAGTATATTCATAAGTGGATCCTAATTTTTGTACCCTTCCATCTATTCTTAAGAACACTACCAGGGTGATCCTATTATAACATACTGGTTCTGCCCTTCCTGTGTTCAAAACACTGCAGTGAAGTTAGAGTAAAAGACAAAGACCTTTACATTTGTCGGCAAGGCCATATAGGATCCAGATTACCCTTACATCTCTGACACTATCACCTACTGCATTCTGTGGCCCTCACTACCGCCACCCACATGGACTCCATGCTCTCTCCTTGATGCCTTTCCCTTTGCTGGGCCCTCTGCTTCTGCTTAACTCTCCTTGCTCTTTCTTTCCCTCTTCCAGTACAATCCTACCCTAAATATTCACAGAACTCACTTCTTTTACTCCTTCAGGTCTTTAGTCAAATGTGATTTTCTCTGGCAGGATCCCTTTACCCTCTAATTTCGATTGCTCAACATTCCCCACCCTTCTGCCCGCATTGTGTTTTTCTTACGACTCCTCACCATCTAACCTTTCTTATATTTTATTTATTTTATTTTTCTCTCTCCTTTAACTGGAATGTAAGCCCTATAAAGGCAGGGATCAGTAAGTTCCTGGCTATATTCTCAGTGTGAGTGATAGCACCTTGCACATAGCAGACAGTGAATACCAGCAGCACACTGTTCTTTCCTCATCCCAACATCTGTCTTATACTACAGCAAATGCTTGTTAAATGTCTCTGTAAACACAATAAATTAAAATGAATAAAAATTAAAAAAATATATCTCTCTCCCTCACCAGAATGAGCAGTTTGCTAGCAGGGTCACAGTCGCCATTCTTTTCTGCAGTATTCTCAAGGCCTAGCAGAGCACCCGCTGGTGCAGAATTAGATGTTCAATAAACATGTCAGAAAACTGAATAACAATTTTCTATTATCCACATGACTTACTAATTTAGATGCATTTAGATGACTGATTTCCTAAATTTAAGTGATGTCAGTGGGAAAGTCAAGAAGTTGGCTTTTGACTTAGCTCAGGCCATTCACAGCTTCTACCTTGGATTTAAGAACCATTGAGTCCTGTTAGTTACAAACACATTAACAAGATTTGGGTGGCAGTCATCACTTACATGGGGTGCAGTGCTAGAGGTAATGTCCCCATTTGTCATGTTAGAATTTGAATCATATAGATATGATTTAGGGGTTACCAACATTCCCTAAAAGCCTATTGTAATGTTTCTCCATTCCTCCGTTCTTCTTTGTTGCTTTAAGGAAAACAACAACACACTTTTATTATTCTTTTTATTATAAAAGTACTCATAATAAGCTTTAAGGACAATAGTAGGAAAATAAAACTCAGATCATTTGTTATCTCTCTGTTCAGTGTTAAACCATGTTATCACTGTAATCAGATCACATTTCTATACCTTATTTTTCATGTAAAACATCATAAATAAAAAATATAGCATTCAATACAATATGTATATATTTATCACACATATACATGCCATACAGTCATTTTTTAAAGAATATAACTAGACTTATTACACTTATCATTTCACATTGTGTACAAATATCGAATCATTATGTTGTACACATGAAGTTAATATATATAATGTCATCCCAATTATACTTCAATGAACATATATGTAAATCATAATTTATTTTTACATTTAAATTATTTTAATTTTTTTCTAATGAAAATAACATGTTTATAAATGTTACTTATTTGCTCAGAACAAATATCTAAGAGAGAAAATATTAGATCAAAGGTTAGCTACATTTTAAAGCTTGCTGGATTTTGTTTTTATGAAAAGCTCCATCAACCTGACCTATGGTGGCGCAGTGGATAAAGCATCGACCTGGAAATGCTGAGGTCGCCGGTTCGAAACCCTGGGCTTGCCTGGTCAAGGCACATATGGGAGTTGATGCTTCCAGCTCCTCCCCCCTTCTCTCTCTCTTTCTCTCCTCTCTTTCTCTCTGCCTCTCCCTCTCTTCTCTAAAAAAATGAATAAATAAATAAATAAAACTCCATCAACTCACACTCAACTAGCAGTGTAATGTGAAGGACTAATTTCCTAGTCCTTGTCTGTAAATTTCGACAATATGAGAAATGAAGATGAAATCTTGTTGTTATTTTAATTTACCTAAATAGTGTTCAGTGCTCGCTGTAGGCCAACAATTTTTAGAGCATTTAAAAGTGTATTAGATAATTTGGTCTTCAAAATGTTTTTACAAAGTAGATATTACGAGGTATCTTACTAATGCCATTAATGAGGCTCAGAGAAATTAAGTCCTTTTTCATAAGTCAAAATTGGAAATAACTTACTCTAGGTTAAAAATTTTTGAACTCATCACCAAACCTGGATTTGAACTTTAAGCCTGGTTACGTAATCTCCATGAGAGTGAAATTGATTTATTTCATGTTTATAGGTTCGTTTTTTTTTCTTTGTAACCTTACTATTCAAGACATTTTCCTATTTTTATTTTAGGATGTTACTTTTATTTATATATAAGAAATACTTATCTATTAACTATAAAATAATCTGTGATACACTTTTCAAATGTTTCGCAGATGAGATCTTTGTCTTCAATCTGTATATGGTAATCTGGTTTATGGACATTTTATATTTGATGTAATCTATTGTATCATTTGTTTCCCTTGTGGCTTTGCTGTAATATTTAGTCATCTTCATACTGGAGATATAGAAATAGTCACCTATATTTTCCTTTAGTTCTTTCATGGGTTCACATTTTGCATTTAAATTATTGGTCTATGTGAAATTTATTTTTATTTTTTTAAATTAATTTTAATGAGATGACATTGATAAATCAGGGTACATATGTTCAGACAAAATATCTCTAGGTTATTTTGAAATTTCATTATGCTGCATTCCCATCATCCAAAGTGCAATTGTCTTCCATCACCTTCTTTTTTTTTTTTTTTCTGAAGCTGGAAATGGGGAGAGACAGTCAGACAGACTCCCACATGCGCCCGACCGGGATCCACCCAGCACGACGCTCTGCCCACCAGGGGGCGATGCTCTGCCCCTCCGGGGCGTCGCTCTGCCGTGACCAGAGCCGCGACCAGAGCCGCGACCAGAGCCACTCTAGCGCCAGGGGCAGAGGTCAAGGAGCCATCCCTAGTGCCCGGGCCATCTTCGCTCCAATGGAGCCTTGGCTGCGGGAAGGGAAGAGAGAGACAGAGAGGAAGGAGGGGGTGGAGGTGGAGAAGCAAATGGGCGCTTCTCCTATGTGCCCTGGCCGGGAATCGAACCCGGGTCCCCCGCACACCAGGCCGACGCTCTACCGCTGAGCCAACTGGCCAGGGCCGTCTTCCATCACCTTCTAACTGGTTTTCTTTGGGCCTCTCCCCTTCCCCAACACCCTCCCTTTCCTCCCCCCCACCCCGTAACCCCACACTCTTGTCCATATCTCTGAGTCTCATTTTTATGTCCTACCTCTGTATGGAATCATATAGTTCTTAGTTTTTTCTGATTTACTTATTTTGCTCAGTATAATGATATCAAGTTCCATCCATGTTGTTGTAAATGATCCAATGCCACCATTTCTTATGGCTGAGTAGTATTCCATAGTATATATGTACCAAAGCTTTTTAATCCACTTGGGCTGTTTCCAGATATTCGCAATTGTGAACAATGCTGCCATAAACATGGGGGTCCATTTCTTCTTTTCAAACACTGCTATGGTGTTCTTCGGGTATATTCCTAAGAGTGGTATAGCTGGGTCAAAGGGCAGTTCGATTTTTAACTTTTTGAGGAATCTCCATACTGTTTTCCACAGTGGCTGCACCAGTCTGCATTCCCACCAGCAGTGCAGGAGGATTCCCTTTTCTCCATATCCTCGCCAGCACTTATTCTGTGTTGTTTTGTTGACGAGCACCATTCTGACTGGTGTGAGATAATATCTCATTGAGGTTTAATTTGCATTTCTCTAATGATTAGTGATGTTGAGCATTTTTTCATATGCCTATTGGCCATCTGTATGTCCTCTTTGGAGAAGTGTCTATTCATTTCTTTCACCCATTTTATGATTGGATTGTTTGTCTTCCTGGTATTGAGTTTTACAAGTTCTTTATAAATTTTGGTTATTAATCCCTTATCAGATGTATTGTCAAATATATTCTCTAATTGTGTAGTTTGTCTTTTTATTCTTTTCTTATTGTCTTTAGCTGTGCAATAGCTTTTAAGTTTGATATAGTCCCATTTGTTTATCCTGTATTTTATTTCACTTACCCGTGGAGATAAATCAGAAATATATTGCTGCCAGAGATGTCAGAGAGCTTACAGCTTGTGTTTTCTTCTAAGATGCTTATGGTTTTATGGCTCACATTTAAGTCTTTTATCCATTTTGAGTTTATTTTTGTGAGTGGTATAAGTTGGTTGTCTAGTTTCATTTTTTTGCAGGTAGCTGTCCAATTTTCCCAACCCCATTTGTTGAAGAGGCTGTCTTTACTCCAATGTATGCTCTTACCTCCTTTGTCAAATATCAGTTGTCCATAAAAGTGTGGGTTTATTTCTGGGATCTCAGTTCTGTTCCATTGATTTATATGCCTATTCTTATGCCAGTACCAGGCTGTTTTGAGTACAATGGCCTTGTAGTATAACTTGATATCCGGAATTGTGATACCTCCCACTTTATCTTTCCTTTTCAAGATTGCTGAGGCTATTCATGTTCTCTTTTGGTTCCATATAAGTTTTTGGAATATGTGTTCTATATCTTTGAAGTAAGTCATTGGTATTTTAATTGATATTGCATTGAATTTATAAATTGCTTTGAGTAATATAGACATTTTAATGATGCTTATTCTTCCTAACCATGACCATGGTATATGCTTCCCCTTGTTTGTATCTTCCTTGATTTATTTTATCAATGTTTCATAATATTTTGAGTACAATTCTTTAATCTCCCTGGTTAAATTTATTCCTAGGTACTTTATATTTTTGGTTGCAATGGTGAAGGGGATTGCTTCCTTAATTTCTCTTTCTGACAGTTCATTGTTAGTGTATAAAAATGCCTCTGATTTCTGAGTATTAATTTTATATTCTGCCACCTTGATGAATTCATTTATCAGGTCCAGTAGTTTTATGACTGAGACTTTAGGGTTTTCTATATACAATATCATATCATCTGCAAATAATGATAGTTATACTTCTCCTTTTCCAATTTGGATGCCTTTTATTTCTTTTTCTTGTCTGATTACTGTGGCTAGGACTTCCAGAACTATGTTGAATAAGAGTGGTGAATGGGGGCAGCCCTGCCTTGTACCTGATCTTAATGGGATTGCTTTTAATTTTTGCCCATTGAGTATAATGTTGGTGGTGGGTTTGTCATAGATGGACTTTATTATGTTGAGGTATGTTCCCTGTATTTCCACTTTGCTGGGAGTTTTGATCATGAATGGGTGCCGGATTTTATCAAATGCGTTTTCTGCATCTATTGAAATTATCATGTGGTTTTTCTCCTTCCTTTTGTTTATGTGATGAATCACATTGATTGATTTGCTAATATTGTACCAGCCTTGCCTCCCCAGAATAATTCCCACTTGATCATAGTGTATAATTTTTTTCATATATTGCTGGATCCGGTTTGCTAATATTTTGTTGAGGATTTTAGCATCTATATTCATTGGAGATATTAGCCTATAATTTTCTTTCTTTGTGTTGTCTCTGCATGGTTTGGGAATCAGAATTATGCTTGCCTCATAAAAGAAGCTTGGAAGTCTTCCTTCCTCTTGAATTTTTTGAAATAGCTTAAAAAGGATAGGAGTTAGTTATCTTTGAATATTTGGTAGAATTCACTTGTGAATCCATCAGGCCCAGGACTTGTTTTTTGGGAGTTTTTTGATAACTGTTTCAATCTCATTTGTTGTATTGGTCTGTTTAGGTTCTCTGATTCTTCCAGATTGATTTTTCAAAGATTATATATTTCAAGGAATTTATCCATTTCATCTAGGTTGTCAATTTTTTTGGCGTACAGTTCTTCATAGTATTTTCTTACAATATTTTGAATTTCTGTTTTGTCAGTTGTTATTTCTCCACTCTCATTTCTAATTTTATTTATTTGAGTCCTCCCTCTTTTTCTCTTGGTGAGTATGGTTAAAGGTTCATCAATCTTGTTTACCTTTTCAAAAAAACAGCTTCTGGTTTCATTGATCTTTTGTATTATTTCTTTAGCTTCTATTTCATTTATTTCTGCTCTGATCTTTATTATTTCCTTCCTTTTACTATCTCTGGGCTTTACTTGCTGTTTTTTTTCTAGTTCTTTTACATGCAGGGTCAAGTTTTTTATTTGAGCTTTTTCTAGCTTCTTACGGTATGCCTGTTATGCTATGAACTTCCCTCTCAGGACTGCTTTTGCTGTGTCCCATAAATTTTGAGTTGATGAATGCTTGTTATTGTTTCTTTCTAGAAATTGTTTTATTTCTTCTTTGATCTCATTGTTAACCCATTTGTTATTTAATAACATGCTATTTAGTTTCCAAGTGTTTGAGTATTTTTCAGTTTTTCTGTTGTGGTTGATTACTAGTTTCATGCCATTGTGATCAAAGAAAGTGCTCGATATGATTTCAATCTTCTTAAATTTGTTGTGACTGCTTTTGTGCCCTAACATGTGGTCTATCCTAGAGAATGTACCATGAGCACTTGAAAAGAATGTATATTCTGCTGCTTTGTGGTAAAAGGTTCTGAAGATATCTATTAAATCGAGTTGCTCTAGTATGTCCTTTAAGTCTGCTGGTTTTTGTCAGTTTTCTTTCTTGAGGATCTATCTAGTGATATTAGTGGGGTATTGAAATCACCTACTATTATACTATTGCTGTTCATCTCGCCCTTTAAATCTATCAAAGTCTGCTTTATATATTTAGGTGCTCCTATATTAGGTGCATAGATATTTATAACAGTTATATCTTCCTGTTGGATTGCTCCCTTTATCATTATGTAAGACCTTCTTTATCTCTTACTATAGCCTTTGTTTTAATGTCCATTTTGTCTGATATAAGTATGCTACCCCAGCTTTTTTTTCATTTTCATTTGCATGAAATATTTTTTTCCATCCTTTTATCTTCATTCTATGTGCATGTTTTGTTTTAAGGTGTGTCTCTTGTAGACAGCATATGTATGGTGCTGTTTTCTTATCCACGCAGCTACCCTATGTTTTTTTTATCAGATCATTTAATCCATTTACATTTAAAGTTATTATTGATATGCAGTTGCTTATTGCCATTTTATTCTTTAAAACTGTATCCTCTTTTGCTATATTCTTTTTCTTCTTTGCTCTATTTACAAAAGGCCCCTTAGCATTTCTGGCAGCATTGATTTGGTTGTAGTGAATTCCTTGCATTTTTTTTGTCTGGAAAGCTTTTTATTTTTCCTTCAATTTTAAACAATAGCCTTGCTGGATAAAGTAGTCTTGGTTGTAGGCTCTTGTTCTGCATTACTTTGAATATTTCTTGCCATTTCCTTATGGCCTCAAGTGTTTCTGTTGAGAAGACGGAAGTCATCTTTATAGGCCTCCTTTGTAGGTGATAGTCTTTTTTTCTCTAGCAGCTTTTAATATTTTCTCTTTATCACTTAGCTTTGGTATTTTAATTATGTTGTGTCTTGGTGTAGTTCTTTGGATTCCTTTTTTTTTTTTTTGATTCCTCTTTAATGGAGTTCTCTGTGCTTCTTGAACTTGTGAGATGTTTTCCTGCCTTAATTGAGGGAAGTTTTCAGTTATGATATGTTGAACAGAGTCTCCATCCCTTGTTCTTTCTCTTCTTCTTCTTCAGGATACCCTATGATGTGGATGTTATTTCTATTTATGTTGTCAAAGAACTCTCATAGAGTTTCCTCAGACTTTTTGAGTCTCTTTTCTTTTTTCTGCTCTGCTTCCATGCCTTCATTTATCTTGTCCTCTAACTCTCTGATTCACCTCTCAGCTTCATCCATCCTGCTTTTAATTCCTTTCATTCTGTTCTTGATTTCTTATATTGTATTTGTCATTTCTGACTGATTTTTTTTTATTATTTCAATGTCTGTTTCTATATTTGCTATCTCTTTATTTAGGTGTTTGTAATGACCATCTATTGTTGTTCTATTATCTTTGAGCATCCTAACAATTGTTATTTTAAACTCTGCATCTGGTATTTTGGTTATATCTGACTCATTCAGGTCCTTTTCTGGGGATTTCTCTTTATTCATTTGTGTTGCATTTCTCTGCCTTCTCGTTTTGTCTGTGTAAAAGAAGGTTTTGGCCACTGGAGTACACTGGGTGTGACCTCTGTGTTCTCTAGGTTTGGTCTGTCTCCAGTCCTGCCACCCCCTCTGCTGTTGCTGCCTTTTGCGTTTGGGTATGGGCATTTCCGGTGCCTGCCCACTGGGGCTGTTGCTGTTGTTTCTGCCTCTCCTTCACAGAAGTGGCTGTGATCACATGCTCGGGTGTACAAGCTCAGTGGCCTTGGCCTTCACCCCACCTCCACAGGTGTCATTTTGCTCAGCCCTGAGGGCAGGAGTGAGCACCTTTGCTCAGCTGTGGGTCTCCGCTTGATTCTGGGCTTTCACTCTGCTGTTGCAAGATGGAGCCCACTCATGAGATGGCTGCAAGCCTTGGCTTCACAGGCCGGGGGGACTGCATGCTCATGCTCAGTAGTGGTACTCTGCCTGTTCTGGGCTTTTGGCTCCACCCCCGTGGGAGGAGTTGGCTTTCAAATCAGGCCACAAGCCTCGGTTCTGTGTGCTCCTGTACCCTTGCTCAAGGGCAGGTCTCCTGCCCTTCCCCCGCAGCTGGGCTTGACCACTTTTGCACGTCTCCTCCTCCCTAGCTGAGCAAGACTGAGCTCACAGCTCAGTGGTGGCCAGCTGGCTTCTGTCCTTGCTGACAGAACCATGCTTCAGTGTCTCGCCACTGCCCGCCCTTGGGCAAGTCCTCACCCTTGTGGGTGGGGACACTGCAGCTCAGACCGTAAGACTCACTACTGTAGTCCCAAAAGCTCCCTCCTTCTAAGCTACTCTGCTCTGAGTGCCGCGGGAGAGCTTGTGTGGTGGTGTCCTGCTTCTTTTGCTGGAATTGCTGTTTCCAGAGGAAACCCTCTTCTTTCTACTTCAGACCTCTCCTCTCTCCCCATCCCCCAGAGCTCCAGGTGAGTGGTTGTGAGAGAGGTTTTTTGTGCAGTCCCTTTCAGAAGAATCCTGTGTTGAGAAATTATTTTCTTTCTCACAAACAATATCCTGTCTTGTTTCCAGCTAAATACTGTCCATACACATCTTCTAGGCTCTGGGGCTGCAGGCTGGGGCTTTGTTCCTGGGATTCAGGACCCTTTGCTCTCTGCTAAACTCTCTTCCCACCATGCGAGTCTCTCCCAGCTGTCGTTTGCTCTAGGGAGCTGGGCAGCCCTCTCCACATTTCCGCTTTTTCTACCAGTCTCAGTGTGGCTTTTTCAGTGTTCCTTGTTTGAAGGGTCCTCTTAGTTTAGTCCAAAGTTGGTTTTTACAGATCATGATTCTTAAAATTAGTTTGTAATCCACTTTGGTTCTGGGAGGTGGAAGTTGGTATGCCACCTACTCCATCACCATCTTGTCTTCTCCTATGTGAAATTTATTTTGATGTGAGGAAGGAACCTAATTTTTTTCAGATGATTTAACAATGTTTAGGACCATTTATTAAATTATCTATTCCTTTTCTACTGATACAAAATACTTTATTATATATTAAATTTTTTTAACTACTCAGATATTATGTCTGGATTTTTACTCCCCCTTACTTTTGGAAAAGTGTATTTCAAAGTGTCATTTTAGGGGTTCTATAGTGTTGTGATATGAGAAGCACATGTTTGAGACTTACTAGATATATAATTAAAGCCAAAGAAGTTCTTTGGTTCACTTTATTTTGTAAAACAAAGAAAAAGCATAATAGTTGCTCAACTTATAGCTAAAGTTATTATGCAGCAAAACAAATTTTAATAAAAAATGTTTAATTAACCAAAACTCACTATTCAGATGCCATGATATGCAAAAAGCATTGAACCATGATTTTAAAACATTTATAGTAGAAAACAATTTTTTTACTTAAGTTAACTTGAATAAAGGACAAATTATTTTGTTAATTCACATTTCCTTTTGAGGGCTACTTCTAAATCAGATCAATATTTTTATTCTGTGTAAGGGAGAAAGATTCTTGTGCCACATAGAGGCAGTCTTTCTACATGTCCATATGACTGCCAGCTCTACCTTTTCTTTCTTTTCAATAATAAATGCTTTCTTTGAAAAGTCAGTGGAGTATCTTTCCTCTAAATATGAAAGCAGATGTAGACATATTCCCCAAACACAGATATAGATGCAAGAATCACTACCAGCCCTGAGAGATGCTGATGCAGACTCTGTCTCTTGGTGAGCTGAAGCCCTCATGGTCTTATTTACATGCATGGCTCAGAGGTCCATAGGTTTGCTTAAATATCTATAGCCCACTGTTTATAGTGAGCAGAGTTAAAAATTCCTAGTACTCTAATGAATCTAGTCAGTCCAGGTGGAAATCACCTGATGAGAAAGATTTCCTAGAGATAGTCTTCATCTTAAATATCTCCCCAATTTTTGGTCAGTGAGCCTGAAATTATACTACTTCTTGCTTTTTGACTTGTGAAATATGTATTATTACTCAAGTTATATCACAATTACGTCCTAAAGTTTCCAGGCGTCCCCAAACTATGGCCCGCATGCTGCATGCAGCCCCCTGAGGCCATTTATCTGGCCCCCTGCCACACTTCCAGAAGGGACACCTCTTTCATTGGTGGTCAGTGAGAGGAGCACTGTATGTGGTGGCCCTCCAACAGTCTGAGGGACAGTGAACTGGCCCCCTGTGTAAAAAGTTTGGGGACCCCTGCTATCTTTTTGGGTTGCCTCTGATTATTCTGCCATGATTTCTACATTATCTTCAGCATAAATCCTCATGAACAGTGGTTCTAGGAGCCTAACACTGACTCTACACCTTCCTTTTCTCTCCTCTAGACACCAAATATTGCCTACTTTTGAAGTCTCATCTCCTGAGAAGTCATATATTATTCCTTATACTGCTATCCACATCCATATAACTATTATACTCTTATATGACTATTCATATGAATCCATATAACTATTCATACTCAACTGAACTTAATTAACTGAATAGTATTGTCAGTTTATGTTCTGTCTATAGAGCTAGACCATTGATTCTTTGAGGGAGCACACTAATCTGGGTCTATTTAAATCAACTTTTAAAACAATCTCAGTGTTTCAATTAATACTAAATAAAATTTACTTAATTTACCTCTCTAGCACACATAGTATGTCTAAGAGTTTTATAGGCAGCTTTAAAACTTTCTGTTTAACCTGCCCTTCACTTTCTCACTCATTTCTCCTTTCTCTTTTTTCCTGTTATAGCCCATTGTACCCAGGGGCTGCTCAACAAATGTTAATGATCATGATCTTTTCAATCAGCAATTTGTAAAGTGAGAGATTATTGTCTGTAGTAGACAAGGGAGACACTATTTTCTATCCATGCTAATAAAAGTTTTGACTTATGAAGACAATATCTACAAACACTGAATGATAAAACTAAACTCCTTAGATCTTCCAAAGCAAATAGTGTCCAGATTCAAGAGGAAGAGTGACACCTACTGTTCAGGAAATGCTCATTGGTGTTATGCATTGATATCTCCTGCATTCATGCCTGTGCCAACAATATGAGCTATAAATAATAACATGTCCAATGCAAAGTAGTATTTGCCAGCTGTTTGTAGCAGTGCACATCGGATACCAGCAGCATTTGGTCTGTGAAGTTTATTTATAATTCACATTGGCCAGCAACTTTATTTTAATATATGCTCATTTAAACAACACATTACTAAATATGAGAAATAGCTACATAAAAGCACAACGAAGGCATTTAAAATTTTTTTAATTATATTTTTAACTTTTGTGTTAACATGAATTTAAGTGTCCCACTCAATATAACACACTCAGCCCCCAAAGATGCCCCCCATTGTACCCCCTTTGCCCCATTGCATTCCTCCTCCTCTTCCTTCTGGGACTTGCTGCCGTTATCTGCATCTATGTGTTATGTATATATAATTTCACTAATCCCTTCACCTTCTCTGATCTTGTTCCCTTTTTCCCCTTCCCTCTGACAGCTGTCTCTCTGCTCCCTGTGATCCTGCCTCTGTCTCTATTCCATTCCATAGTTCACCTTGTTCATTAGATTCCACATATAAGTGAGATTTATAATTTTTTTCTTTCTTTGACTGGCTTATTTACTTAGCATAATAATCTCCAGGTCCTTCCATGCCATCACAAAAAGTAAGATTTCCTTCTTTTTCACTGCTGCATAGTATTCCATTGTGTATATGTACCACTGCTTTATTATCCACTCATCCACTGACAGACACTTGGGCTGTTTCCAGATCTTGGCTATTGTAAAAAAGATGCTGCAATAAACATGAAGGTGTGTATTTTCTTTTAAATCAGTGTTTTGGAATTCTTAGGATATATTCCTAAAAGTGGAATAGCTGGGTCAAAGGGCAGTTCCATTTTTAATTTTTTTAAGAAACTCCATACTATTTTCCACAGTGGCTGCACAAGTCTGCATTCCCACCAGCGGTGCAGGAGGGTTCCCTTTTCTCCACACCTTCATCAGCGCTTGTTGTACGTTGTTTTGTTAACGTGCGCCATTCTGACAGGGGTGAGGTGGTATCTCATTGTGGTTTTAATTGGCATTTCTCTGATGATTAGTGACATTGAACACTTTTCATATGTCTTGGCCTCTTTGGAGAACTGTCTATTAAGTTCCTTTCCCCATTTTTTAAATTGGATTGTTTACCTTCCTGGTGTTCAATTTTAGAAGTTCTTTGCAAATTTTGGTTGTTAACTCCTTATCAGATATATCAGTAAATATGTTCTCCCATTGTTTGGGTTATCTTTTTATTTTGTTAATGGTATCTTTTGCTGTGAAAAAACTTTTTAGTTTAATATATTCCCATTTATTTTTTTCTTTATTTCACTTGCCTGTGGAGATATATTAGCAAAAATATTGCTATGAGGTATTGCAGAGAGTATACTGCCTATGTTTTCTTTCAAGATTTTTATGATTTTATGACTTACATTTTAGTCTTTTAATCATTTTGAGTTTATTTTTGTGAATGGTGTAAGCTGGTAATCTAGTTTTATTTTACTGTATGTACTGGTCCTATTTTACTGATGCCATTTATTAAAGAGACTCTCTTTACTTTATTGTTTACTCTTGCTTGCTTTGTCAAATATCAATTGACCATAAAGGCTGGTTCTGTTCTATCGATCTGTATGTCTGTTCTTATGCCAGTACCAGGCTGTTTTAATTACAATGCCCTTGATATCAGAGAGTGTGATACCTCCCACTTTACTCTCATTTTCAAGATTGCTGATAAATTTCGGGTTCAATTTTGGTTCCATATAAATATTTAGAATATTTGTTCTAGATCTGTGAAGTATGTCATTGGTATTTTAATAGAAATTGCATTGGATATATAGATTGCTTTGGGTAATATAGACATTTTAATGATGTTTATTCTTCCTATTCATGAATACAGTGGAATATGCTTCCACTTGTTTGTATCTTTTTTTATTTCTTTTTTCAATGTCTTAAATTTTTTTGAGTACACGTCTTTTACCTCCTTGGTTAAATTTATTCTTAGGTACTTTCTTTTTTTATGCAACAGAGAAAGGGATTGTTTCCTTAATTTCTATTTCTGACAGTTTATTTTTTATATATAAAAATGCCACTGATTTCTGAATACTAATTTTATACACTGCCACCTTGCCAAATTCATTTATCAGTTCTAATAGTTTTTTGACTAAGACTTTAGGGTTTTCTATGTACAGTATCATGTCATAACCAAATAATGACAGTTTTACTTTTTCTTTTCCAATTTGGATACCTTTTATTTCTTCTTCTTGTCTGATTGTTGTGGTTAGGATTTCCACCATATGTTGAATAAGAGTGGTAAAAGAGGCACCCCTGCCTTGTTCCTGATCTTAAAGGGATTGATTTTAATTTTTACCAATTGAGTATGATATTGGCTGTCAGTTTGTCATATATGCCTATTATTATGTTGAAGTATGTTTTCTATATTCCCACTTTGCTCATAATTTTGAACATAAATGGGTGCTAGATTTTATCAAATACTTTTTCTGCATCTATTGATATCATCATGGGACTTTTACCCTTCATTTTGTTTATGTGATGAATCACATAAATAAAATGTAGCTGCAAATATTGTACCAGCCTTGCTTCCCTATAATAAATCCCACTTGATCATGATGTATGATCTTTTTAACATATTGCTGGATCCAGTTTGCTAACATTTTGTTGAGAAATTTAGCATCTATATTCATCAGGGATATTTGCCTATAGTTTTCTTTCCTTGTAGTGTCTATATCTGGTTTTTGAATGCATCCCTCATTAAATACACTTGGAAGTGTTCTGTCTTCTTACATTTTTTGAAATAACTTGAGAAGAATAAATGTTAGTTCTTTGAATGTTTTGCAAAATTTGCCTGTGAAGCCATCTGGTCTAGGACATTTGTTTGCTGAAAGTTTTTTGTAACTCTTTCAATTTCATTTGTTATAATTGGTATGTTTAGATTTTCTGGTTCTTGCAGATTAAATTTTGGAAGATTATTTGTTTATAGGAATTTATCCATTTTGCCTATGTTATCCATTTTGCCTATGTTGTCCAATTTTTTGACATATATATCTTCATATTATTTTCTTACAATCCTTTGTATTTCTTTGGTGTCATTTGTTATTTCTCCACATTCATTTTTAATTTTATTTATTTGTGTCCTCTCTCATTTTTTATTGATGAGTTTGGTTAAAGGTTCATCAACCCTATTTACTTTTTAGAGAACCAGCTCTTGGTTTTATTGATCTTTTGTATTTTTTTATAGCCACTATGTCATTTATGTCTGCTCTGATATTTATTATGTCATTTTTTCTACATTCTCTGGGCTTTATTTGTTGTTCTTTTTCTAGTTCTTTTAGGTGCAGTGTTAAGTTGTTTATATGAGCTTTTTCTTCCTTCTTAGCTATGCCTGTAATGCTATGAACTTTCTTCTCAGGACTGCTTTTGCTCTGTCCCATAGATTTTGGATAGTATGTTTATTTTCATTTGTTTCAAGAAAATTTTTGATTTCTTCCTTGATCTCATTGTTAACACATTTATTGTTTAACAACATGCTATTTAGCCTCCAAGTGTTTGAATTTTTTCAAGTTTATTTATTGTAGTTGATTTATAGTTTCATGGCATTGTGATGAGAAAAGATGCTCTTTATTGTGACAGAGACAGAGAGAGGAAAGGATAGATAGGAAGGGAGAAAGATGAGAAGCATCAATTCTTCATTGTGGCAACTTAATTGTTCATTGACTGCTTTCTCATATGTGCCTTGACTGGGGGGATACAGCAGACCGAATGATCTCTTGCTCAACCAGTGACCTTGAACTCAAACTAGTGAGCCTTGCTCAAGCCAGATGAGCCAGTGCTCAAGCTGGCGACTTCGAGGTCTCAAACCTGGGTCCTTCAGTCCCAGTCCAATGCTCTATCCACTGCGCCACTGCCTATTTAGGCCAGAGAAGATGCTTTATATGATTTCAATCTTTTTAAATTTGTTGAAACTTGTTTTGTGACCTAACATGTGGTCTATCCTAGAAAATGTACCATGAGCACTTGAAAAGAATATATACTCTGTTACTTTATGGTGAAAGGTTCTGCAGATATTAATTAAATCTGGTAGATATAGTGTGTCATTTTATTTGTTAATTTTCTGTCTTGAAGATCTATCCATTGATGTTAGTGGGGTATTAAAATCCCCTACCATTATAGTATTGCTGTCGATCTCACCTTTTATGTTCATCAAAATAATCTTTATATATTTAAGTGCTCCTATTTTTGGTGCATAAGTATTTATAATGGTTATATTCTCTTGTTGGATTGCTCCCTTTATCATTATGTAGTGACCTTCTTTATCCCTTACTTTAGTGTTTATTTATTTAAAAAAATTTTATTTAGACAATTAATTTTAATGGAATGACATTGATCAATTAGAGTACATAGATTCAAAGAAAACATCTCCAGATCATTCTGACATTTGATTATATTGCATACCCATCACCCAAAGTCAGATTGTCTTCCATCACCTTCTATTTGGTTTTTGTTGTGCCCCTCCCCTCTCCCTGGTAAACAACACACTCATCCATGTCCATGAGTCTCAATTTAGTGTCCCACCTATGTATGAAATCATATAGTTCTTAGTTTTTTCTGTTTACTTATTTCACTCAGTATAATGTTATCAAGGTCCATCCGTGTTACGCAAGTGATACTATGTCATCATTTCTTATGGCTGAACAGTATACCATAGTATATATGTACCACATCTTTATCCAATCATCTATTGAAGAGTTTTTTGGTTGTTTCCATGTCTTGGCCTCTGTGAACAGTGCTGCAATTAACATGGGGCTGCATGTGTCTTTACGTACCATTTGGGGGTATATACCCAGTAGAGGGATTGATAGGTCATGTGGTAGTTCTATTCTTCAGTTTTTGAGGAACCACCATACCTTCTTCCATAATGGCTTTACTACTTTACATTCCTACCAACAATGAATGAGGGTTCTTTTTTCTCCACAGCCTCTCCAACACTTGTTATTACCTGTCTTGTTGATAATAACTAATCTAACAGGCATGAGGTGGTATCTCATTGTAATTTTGATTTGCATTTCTTTAATAGCTAGTGAAGATGAGCATCTTTTCATATATCTACTGGCCATTTGTATTGGCCTGGAAGAAGTGTCAGTTCATGTCCTCTTCCCATTTTTTTATTGGATTGTTTGCTTCTTTGTTGTTGAGTTTTGTGAGGACTTTGTATATTTTGGATATTAGGCCCTTATCTGTGCTGTTGTTTGAAAATATCATCTCCCATTTATTTGGCTGTCTTTTTTTGTTCCCAGTTTCTTTTGCTGTGCAAAAGCTTCTTAGTCTAATGTGGCACCATTTATTTATCTTTGGCTTCACTTCCCTTGCCTTTGGAGTCAAATTCCTAAAATGCTCTTTATAACCAAAGTCCATGAGTTTATTACCTATGTTTTCTTATATGTAATTTATTGTTTCAGGTCTTATATTTAGGTCTTTCATCCATTTTGAATTAATTTTGGTGCAAGGGCACAAACTGTAGTTGTTTTATTCTTTTGCATGTGGCTTTCCAGTTTTCCCACCACCATTTATTGAAGAAGCTTTCTTTTTTCCATTGTGTGTTTTTGGCTTTTTTATCAAAGATTATTTGACCATATATATGTGGTTTTATTTCTGGGCTCTCTATTCTGTTCCATTGGTCTGTGTGTTTATTTTTCTGCCAGTACCATACTGTTTTGATTGTTGTGGCTCTATAATATAATTTGAAGTCAGGTATTGTAATGCCCCCAGGTTCATTCTTTTTCCTTAGGATTACTTTGGCTAGTTGAGGTTTTTTTATAGTTCCATATAAACCTGATGATTTTTGTTCTATTTCTTTAAAAAATATCATTGGAATTTTGATGGGAATTACACTAAATTTGTATATTGCTTTGGGTAATATGGTTATTTTGACTATATTTATTCTTTCTACCAAGAACAAGAAATATTTTTCCATTTCATTGTATCTTTTTTGATTTCCCTTAACAATGCTTTATAGTTTTTAGTATATAGGTCTTTTATATTTTTGTTATGTGTATTCCTAGGTATTTTATTTTTTCTGTTGCAACTGCAAAAGGGATTATTTTTTTGAGTTCATTTTCTATTTCATTTTTTTTGCATATAGGAAGGCAATAGACTTCTGTATATTAATTTTGTATCCTGTGACCTTACTGTATTGGTTTATTGTTTCTAATAGTGTTTTTGTGGGGTCTTTGGGGTTTTTGATGTACAGGGTCATATAATCTGCAAAAAGTGAAACTTTTACTTCTTCTTTCCCAATATGAATGCCTTTTATTTTTTTCTCTTGTCTGATTGCTCTGGCTAGAACTTCTAGCACTATGCTGAATAACAGTGGAGAGTGTGGGCTACCTTGTCTTTTTCCTGAGGAAAACTCTTCAGTTTTATGCCATTTAATATGATGTTAGCTGATGGTTTGTCAAAAATGGCCTTTATTATGTTGAGACATTTTCCTTCTATACCCATTTTGCTGAGTGTTTTAAACATAAAATGATGTTGTATTTTATTGAATGCCTTTTCTGCATCTTTTAATAAGATCATATGGTTTTGTTATTTGTTTTGTTGATATGGCGTATTACTTTAACTATTTTACATATGTTGAACCGTGCTTGTGATTCTGGGATGAATCCCACTTGATCATAATGAATTATTTTTTTAATGTGTTATATTCGATTTGCTAGTATTTTGTTTAATATTTTAGCATCTGTATTCATTAGAGATATTGATCTGTAGTTGTATTTTTTGTGTTGTCCTTCAAGGTTTGGGGATGAGGGCTACATGGGCCTCATAAAATATGTTTGGAAGTATTGCTTCTTCTTCAATTTTTTGAAAGACTTTGAGTAGAATAGGAACCAAGTCTTCTTTGTATGTTTGATATAATTCAATAGTATAGCTGTCAGGCCCTGGACTTTCATTTTTCAGGAGGATTTTAATAGTTGTTTCTATTTCCTCCCTGCCTATGGGTCTGCTTAGGCTATCTACTTCTTCATGACTTAGTCTAGGAAAATTGTATTGTTCTAGGAATTTATCCATTTCTTCCAGATTGTTAAATTTGGTGGCATATAATTTTTCATAGTATTCTATGATAATTCTTTGTATATCTATAATATCTGTGGTGATTTCTCCTCTTTCATTTTGAACTTTGTTTATATGCATCCTTTCTCTTTTTTCCTTAGTGAGTCTTGCCAATGGTTTGTCAATTTTTTTGATCTTTTTAAAGAACCAGCTCCTTGTTTTATTGATTTTTTCTATAGTGTTTCTGCTCTCTATTTCATTTATTTCAGCTCTGATTTTTATTATTTTCTTTCTTTGGCTGGTTTTGGGTTGTCTTTGTTCTTCTTTTACAAGTTTCTTAAGATGTGATGTTAAGTTGTTTACTTGGGCTCTCTCTTGTTTGTTCATTTAGGCCTATAGTAATATGAACTTTCTCCTATTACTGCTTTTGTTGCATCCCAAAGAGTGATATGTCATATTGTCATTTTCATTTGTCTGTATGTTTTTTTTTATCTCTGCTTTTATTTCTTCTTTGACCCACTCAGTTTTTAGGAGTATGTTGTTTAATTTCCACATTTTTGTGGGTTTATTTACTTCTTTTTTGCAGTTGAATTCTAGTTTCAAAGCTTTGTGATCAGAAAATATGCTTGGTATAATTTTAATCTTTCTGAATTTAGTTTTGTGTCCCAGTGTATGGTCAATTCTTGATAATGTTCCATGTACACTGGAGAAAAATATTTATATTCTGGCATTTTGTAATAAAATGTCCTGTAGATGTCTATCATATCCAATTGTTCTAGTGTTTTGTTTAAGGCCAATATTTCTTTATTGATTTTCTGTTTGGATGAATGATCTAGAGCCATCAACAGTGTATTGAGGTCTCCAAGTATGATTGTATTTTTATTGGTTTTTATTTTTAGATCAGTTAGTGGATGTCTTATATACTTTAGTGCTCCTTGGTTTGGTGCATATATATTAAGAAGTGTTATGTCTTCTTGATTCAATGTCCCCTTTATCATTATGAAATGGCCATCTTTGTTTCTGATTACCTTTTCTGTGTTGTAGTCAGCATTGTTAGATATAAGTATGGTTACACCTAATTTTCTTTGGATGGTATTTGCTTGGAGAACTGTTTTCCAACCTTTCACTTTAAATTTGTTTTTATCCTTGTAGCTAGATGTGTTTCTTGAAGGCAGCATACAATTGAATTTTCTTTTTTTGATCCATTCTGCTACTCTGTGCCTTTTTATTGGTGAGTTCAGTCCATTTACATTTAGTGTAATTATTGACACTTGAGGGTTTCCTATTGCCATTTTATATATTACTTTCTGATAGCTCTGTATCTTGTTTGGTTCTTCTTTTTTGTTTTTCTGTCTTTTGTTTTTGTTTGGTCATATTCCATACTTCTTTCTTCTGTTTCTTCTTTTTTTAAGCCATTTGTGTCTGTGGTGGTTTTTTCAGGGGTAGCTACCATTGAGTAATAGAAAGGATATATATCATATTCATTGTAGTATATTATATCATGAATACTTCTGCACTCCATCTTCCTTTGCTCTTGTTAATCTTTGTCCTTCCCCCTTTTTGTTTTTGTTGTCACAGATTAATCTTGTTTGTATTGTGATCTTGATGGAGCTTTTACTGTAATTTTGTTCTGTTTTGTTCTTTGCATCTGGTTGGATAACCCTTTTTAGTATTTCTTGAAGTGGGTGTTTTCTGGTGATAAATTTCCTTATCTTTTCTATATCTCTGAATGTTTTTATTTCCCCTTCATATTTAAAGGATAGCTTTGATGGATATAGTATTCTTGTCTGGAAGTCCCTCTCTCTCAGTGCTTTAAATATTGGCATCCACTCTCTTTTGACTTGTCAAGTTTGTGCTGAAAAATCTGATGATAACTTAATGGGCCTTCCTTTATATGTTGTACTCTTCTTTTCCCTGGCTGCCTTGAGGATATTTTCTTTGTCATTAGTTTGTGATCATTTCATTATGATATGTCTTGGAGTAGGTCTGTTTGGGTTAAGGTAACTCGGTGTTCTATCTGCTTCTTGGATTCGAGGCTCTAATTCATTCCACAGGGTTGGGAAGTTCTCATCTATTATTTGTTTGAATATGTTCTCCACTCCATTTTTTCTCTCTTCTCCTTTTGATATACCCATTATTCTTATGTTGCTCTTTCTAATGGAGTCAGACAATTCCTGTAGGGCTATTTCATTTTTTTACATTTGTGAGTCTCTCTCCTCTTCTCTCTCTAGTGTCTCTAGTTACCTGTCTTCTATGTCACCCATTCTCTTCTCTATCTGGCCTGTTCTATTAGCTAAGCTTGTTACCTCATTTTTTCAGTTCATGTATTGAGTTTTTCATCTCTGTTTGATTCCTTTTCATAGTTTCAATTTCCTTGGTGATGTATTCTTTTTGTTCATTGAATTGTTTTTTTGAGCTCTTTAAATTGCCTTTTCATGTTTTCTTGTATTTCCCTGAGTATTTTTAGGACTTCAAAATTTTATTCTCTGTCATTTAACTTTAAGGTTTCCAAGCAATTAAAATTTTTTCTAGAGATTTTTTTTATCATCTATCTAAGCTACATCTCTGTCTTTTGTATCCATGATATTTGATTTCTTTATCCTTAGTGGCATTTGAGAGTGGTATTGTTAATAACACTAACAAGAGATGATTAAAAAATAAAATTAAAATTGAAAAAATACTGTGAAAAAATGAAAATATTATTATGATAAGTGGAACAAAAACTACATAGAATGGTGAGCCAGAGCTGGGGAAAAATGAAAAGAGATAAAAAATGAAGTAAAAAACACACAAAATGCCACACAAAAAATATGAATTCAGAATACAATAATTTGTGCATAAATGATGATTGAATGAGAGAAAACATAAGAGAAAAAAGAGAGAGAAAAGAAGAAAAGAAAGTTTAAGGTTTTTGAAATGTAACACTCATTAAAAAATACAAGAATAAAAAATGTAACACTTTTTATTTATAAAAAAGTTTGAATAATAAAGTTCAAAATGAAAAAGAAAGAATAAAATGGAAAGAAGATAAAATGACCAAAGCGGGGAAAAAAAGATAAAACAACAAGAAATAAATGAAAAGAAGTTATGAAAAATATAATTCTTTCCTGGTTTTGAGAGGTAGCTTCTTCATTGTTTTCTTTTTGGCAGGTGATGCTTTACTATGGGTTTTGCCCCTGTGGGGCTCTTGAGTAGAGATTTGCTGATGTGTTGCTGTGGTGATGATGTAAGCTGGGTGACAATCTCATTGGTAGGTGGTACTTGTTAGGGTTTGCAGGCATGACAATGGGAGAGTCAGTCAGTTTTCCAGGTGCCTCTCCCCAAGTCTCTCCCTTCTAAGCCAGCAGCCTGGGAACTCAGCTGTGAAGTTGCCCCAGCCACTTCTTGTGGAGCAAGAGATTCTAAGAGCTTCCAAGTTCTTCCTCTAGCACCACTCAAAGCACAGTTCTGGGTAAGGCTGTGCCAACCAGAGCCGCCAGAAAAAGTAGTCAGGGCAGGGAGGCTATTGCTGATCAGACACCTTTCTAAGGGCCCCCAGGCATGTCTAGTTCACCTTAGCACTCCACAGTTCTAATCTCCACAGGCTTTTCTCCCTTGTGCCCTGTTTGATAACCTGCAGCCCAGCCTCCATGACTTCTGCAGTGCACTCGGATGTCTGCTCCACAGGAATGCACTCTGTGACCTGTATTGGCTCACGGAGGCACCCCACCCAGAAAGGTCCTGGCCTAGTGATCCTGGCCTTTGTGCATTTCTCGTGCTGTTGTTCTGGGAGCTGGGAGCACACAGACACACTGGCTACAGCCCATGCAGAAGTCCACTGCTGACAATCTCCAGCCTAGCCTCTCTGACAACAAACATGCATACTCACGCCAGAGATGCCAGGTGGAACCACTCACACACCACCCATGATTATGAACCAGGAGCACACAAAGCCCAAAGCTGCTCTGGCACTGGCCTGCATGGGCAATCTGCTCTGGCTACTTTCATCAAAATCTGCCACCTGTGCTAGCCCCGTGTCTGTGATCTAAGGCTGAGTCATAATGCTATCTCCTTGGCTTGATCATCTGCCTTAGCCCAGTTTCTTCTCTCTGCCACTAATCCTTCATTTCTCTTGGTTCTAGGTGAAAGTGGCCCTTCCTCAGATCAGTGAGGAAAGTGGAATACTCCATTTTCCATCTTATTTCCTTCAGAGTGGATTATATATTCAGCCACCTTTTTGCCCAATCATACCTTTGTCTGGTGTGTGTATATTGCAGATGCTTCTGAGATTGTTTCTCTGTCTCTAGTTGAATTTGTTAAAATTTCAGGGGGAGATATAGGGAGCACCCCTCACAGTTCCATTTCTCTGCTGTCACTCTATAGCATTATTTTAAAGGCTATTTTGTCAGATATAAATATTGCTACCCCAGCTTTCTTTTCATTTCCATTTGTGTGAAATAGTTTTTTTCCATTTCTTTACTTTTAGCCTATGTGTATCCTTTGTTCTGAGGTGGGTCTCTTGTAGACAGCATATATACAGGTCCTTTTTTCTGCTGCCCTATGTATTTTGTTTGGAGCATTTAATCTATTTACATTTAAGTTTATTATTGGCATGTACTTATTTATTGCCATTTTATTCTTTAACCTACCATCCTCTTTTTCTCAAAAATTTTTTTCTTTTCTTTTTCTTTTTCTTTTCTTTTCTTTTTAATAGCAGGCTCCTTAACATTTCTTGCAGTACTGGTTTGGTTGTAATGAATTCCTTGAACCTTTTTTTTGTCTGGGATGCTATTTATTTCTCCTTCAATTTTAAATGAGAGTCTTGCTTGATAAAGTAGTCTTGATTGTAGGTTCTAATTTTGCATTGTTTTGAATATTTCTTGCCATTACTTTCTGGCCTTGAGTATTTCTGTTGAGAAGTCAGATGTCATCTTTATGGGGCTCCTCTGTAATTAATTAACTGCTCTTCCCTTGCAGCTTTTAATATTTTTTCTTTGCCTCTTTGGCATTTTAATTATGATGTGTCTTGGTATAGGCCTCTGGGTTCCTCTTTAATGGGACTCTGTGCTTTGTGAACTTTTGTGACTTTTTCCTTCATCAAT
Source organism: Saccopteryx bilineata (assembly GCF_036850765.1). Classification (NCBI taxonomy): domain Eukaryota; kingdom Metazoa; phylum Chordata; class Mammalia; order Chiroptera; family Emballonuridae; genus Saccopteryx; species Saccopteryx bilineata. The sequence continues at coordinate 178,936,505 of NC_089491.1, read as the reverse complement.
TTAGGGAAATTTTTAGCTATAATTTCTTTTTTTTTTATTAAATTTAATGCAGTGACATTGATAAGTCAGGGTACATATGTTGGGAGAAAATATCTCTAGATTATTTTGACATTTGATTGTGCTGTATACCCCTCCCGCAAAGTTAAATTGTCTTCTGTCACCTTCTATCTGGTTTTCTTTGTGCCCTTCCCCTCCCCTAACCCCTCTCTCCTTCTTCACCCCATCCCTCCTCCCCCAACCCCCCACCCCTGTTGCCATCAAATTCTTGGCAGCATTGTTCACAATAGCGAAGATCTGGAAACAGCCCAAGTGTCCGTCAGAGGACGAGTGGATTAAAAAACTTTGGTACATATATACTATGGAATACTACTCAGCCATAAGAAATGATGACATCGGATCATTTACAATAACATGGATGGACCTTGATAACATTATACGGAGTGAAATAAGTAAATCAGAAAAAAACTGAGATGAATCCATACATAGAAGGGACATAGCTATAATTTCTTTAAACAGGTTCTCTATCTCTTGTTTGTTCTCTTCTCCTTTAAGAACCGCTATGATGCAGATGTTGTTTCTCTTCATGTTGCCACAGAAGTCTAGAGTTTCCTCAGTCTTTTTGAGCTTCTTTTTTTATTATTTATTTATTTATTTTTGCTGCTCTGCTTCTGTGCTTATGTTTACCTTGTCCTCTAAATCAGTGATTTTCAACCTTTTTTGAGGCGTGGCACATATTTTACATTTACAAAATTCTGGGGCACACAACCTACCAAAATGACACAAAATGACACTCTAACACAGTACATATTGTACATATAGTTAATAATATAGTTTCTAAATGTATTTATACTCACACCTGACCATGTGTCATGGCACACTGGTTAAAAAACACTGCTCTAAATCACTGATTTAGTCCTCTGCTTTATCCAGCCTGCTGTTGATTCCTTCTAGTGCAGATTTCATTTCTTATATTGTATTTGTCATTTCTGATTGATATTTTTTTATTATTTCAATGTCCTTTTTGATGCTTGCAATCTTTTTGTTTAAGTTTTTATCATGATTAGCCAATGTTGCTCTAGGATCCTTAAGCATCCTAAAGATCATGTTTTAAGCTCTGAATCTGGTAGTTTAGTTACTTTCATTTTATTTAGTTCTTTTTCTGAGGATTTCTCTTATTGATTCATTTAGGTCATATTTCTTTTTCTGCCTATTTTGTCTGTGCATTAGGTAGCAATATGTGACTTGAAAATTTGTTGTGGTGTCTGTATAAGGAAAATAGGCTCTGTGTTACTGACCTCCAGGCCACCTAAATATGTTGCTCTAGGAATGTTTCTTTTTTTAAAATTTTTTTATTTTAATTATTTATTTTTTTAAAGAGACAGAGAGAGAGCCAGAGAGAGGGATAGATAGGGACAGACAAACAGGTGCATCAATCATCAGTTTTTCATTGCAGCACTTTAGTTGTTCATTGATTGCTTTCTCATATATGCATTGACCATGGGCCTTCAGCAGACTGAGTAACTTTTTGCTCAAGCCATCGACTTTGGGTCCGAGCTGGTGAGCTTTTTTTTTTTTTTTTTTTGCTCAAACCAGATGAGCCTGCGCTCAAACTGGTGACGTCGGGGTCTTGAACCTAGGTCCTCTGCATCCCAGTCTGATGCTCTATCCACTGTGCCACTGCCTGGTCAGGCTAGGAATGTTTTGTAAGGTTAGTTTTACCCCTCCAGTTTTATTTGAGTATTGAGTGCAGTTGGTCTTTTCATGGGTGCTGTTATCCCTTCAGGCTGGCTGGCTCTAAAGTTCCATCTTGGCTCTGGTTGACTGATTTAGTGGTAAAGTTTTCAGATGTTCCAAGCATTTAAATATTCCAAGTTCAATTCCTAGTCAGAGCACACAGGAGAAGTATCCATCTGATTCTCCAACCCTCCCCTTCTCCCTGGTCTCTTTTTATCTTTCTTTTCCCCTCACAGCCATGGCTCATTTGAAGCAAGTTGGTCCCAGGCACTGAGAATGGTCCCATGGTTTTGCCTCAGGTGCTAAAATAGCTCAGTTAGCAAGCAACAGAGCAAAAGTTCCAGATGGGCAGAGTAATGCCTGGTAAGGGGCTTGTTCAGTGGATCCCCATCAGGGCACATGTAGCAGTCTGTTTCTTTGCCTCTCCACTTCTCACCTAAGGAATAAAAACAACAAAAAAGGGTCAGCCTTGATCATGTGTATTAGGCACTGTGTAGTGTCTGTCCTGTTGGGTGTATTTATTTTCCATGTGTCTGGTGCCTGCTGGACTCCTCCTTTGGGTTTCCTGCTTGTGTAGGTAGCTGAGTCTAGTACTGATGCTATCTGCCACCCACTACTGGTTGTGTTGGTTTTAGATCAGGGGTTGGGAAACTTTTTGGCTGAGAGAGCCATGAACGCCACATATTTTAAAATGTAATTCCATGCAACGACCCATGTATGTTATGCATTATCCAATAAAAATTTGGTGTTGTCCCGGAGGACAGTTGTGATTGGCTTTAGTTGCCCACAACCATGAACACGAGCGGTAGGAAATGGATTGTAATACAAGAGAATGTTTTATATTTTTAACATTATTATTTTTTTAATTAAAGATTTGTCTGCGAGCCAGATGCAGCCATCAAAAGAGCCACATCTGGCTCACGAGCTATAGGTTCCCATCCCCTGTTCTAGATCTTCTTGGGTTGGTCTCAGCTGTTGTTTGTAAGCTGCTGTTGGCTACCTTTCTGGAGCTACTGCTCTGTTCACTGTTTGTGTCTGCAGTTCCTGTTCCTGTGTAGTGTGGGAGGAGCCAACCTGTGTATAAGGATCAGCTTCCTCCTTCTTAGAGATAACAGTAGCTTAGTAAAAGCCCCAAGCTCCTTAAGATTTGCCTCCACTTTTCAGCTGTTCTACCTCCTCTTGCAGCTGCGTGGTCTTTCCACAGAGTCTTCTGTAGAAAGATTGTAGTGTGGGCTCAGACAGGCTTCACCTCACCAACCCCTCTACAGGTTGCAAGCTTGGTGGGTTAGGGAAGTTGAGGTTGGGAATACAACATTAGTGAGACCCCCTACTTCAGGGGTTTCTTGGTGAGGAGCTCAGTACAGGGAAAGTGGCCCTTACTCTAGAGCCTAATCCCTCAGACACTGCTGGATACTCCAATTCTATTTCTCCCTAGCAATGTGTGTAGCAGGTTTAGATTGGGTGGGGCCTACAGTCCTCTCTGCCAAAGTTCATCTAGCTAGGGAGTCCTTGGTCTTATGGGGGAAGACTAAGAGAGTACTCCCCTGGGGCTGACTGTGCCCGCACAGAAGTTGGCTAAGTCCCTCAACCAGACCCAACAGTAAGCTTATGGAGATCCTCAATTTGAATATTCATGGTTCAAGCCTTTTTCCCTTCCCCCTGTGGAACCTAGCCCAGTGGGGCAGAATATACAGCAGCCAGGCCCACTAACTGTAAAGTTCCACCCTGCCCAGTGCACATGAGCTGCTGTTGGTGCTGACCATAGGAAGTGGACTGGCCTCACCTGGGCCCGGTGTCTGATGTGCCCTCCCTTAGGACTCACTGCCAGCAAAGATTGTTAAGTCCTAAACTAATGCTCTCTGCAGCTGGCCACTAGATGTGCTGGCCCTGGGCCTGACTGGAGGGAACTCAGTGCAGATCAATGGAGAACACTACCTATGATTGGCCCTCAGCGACCTTCTTGGAACTACAAACAATCCAGAGTTTGTGGCTACTACCTTTGCTGGTCCCAGGTGCACATAGAAATACCAAGCCACACAGATAGGTTGGCATTTACCCATACTGGGTATGGGACAATGCCTGCAAAAAAATAAGGTTCCTTAAAAAAAAAATAAGGTTCCTTGAACCTCAACTCCTGCAGCATCTGTCTGCTGGCTGCTTGTTGGGCTTGGTCACTGAAAAAACCTCTGGTATAGTCTACAGACTGGGGTAATTCAGGGATTAGGAAGGGTGGTGGGTGTGACTCTGTCCTTGGCCCCAGGTGTCAGTCTGTCCAGACTTTTTTTACAGTCCTCAGTAGGTGTGGTCCCCAGCAGTCCAGGGGGTGTGTCCTCTGAAATCTAGAGATGTGGTCTGCTCACAGTCTGAACAGTTTATACAGAGACTCCCATGAGGTAGAAGCACCAGTGATAGATTCGGGAGCATGAGGGTGGAGGGAAGTTCCAGCCTCAATGCCAGAAAACTGAGTTCTTGACATGCTACCTGTTTCTTGGATGACTTCTCAGAATGACCCAGGAGGAATTCTTGAGGTAGGGGCAGTTGTTCTCCCCAGGCTGATGCCACTCAGAAGGGACTGCACCACCCAAGAAAGATGGTGACAGTGGTGTTGGAGAATGGCTTAGCACAGGGGCTCCAGCAGCCGTCTCCCACAGTGTTTCTCCCTGGGCCACCAACTTTACACTTTCTTCACACAACTCTAGTTCTTTTAGCCCTCCCTCCACTGGAGCCCTGGGTGAGTGGCTGAGAATGAAATTCTCTGCGCTGGCCCTTTAAGGTGGAGCCTGATTCTCTGAGAGCTCCATCTCTTTCTCGAAGAGAGAAACCTCAGCTCTTTTCACCCTAAATGCTGTGGGGGTGCCTTTTCTAGGCTCTGAGGCTCTAGGCTGGGTGTAAAGCCAGTGGCTGCTGCAGTGGCCATGTAGGTTCTCATTGAATTTCAGCAGACAGTAAAGAAACAGTGGAGTTGGAGGATGATAGATCAGTCCAATTTATTAGAGGCTCACCAAGACAGGCTCGTCAAAAGAAAACCAAGGGAAAAGAAGAAAGTTGATTTTTGCAGCAAAGGGCAAGGAATCAGGGAGGGAATAAAGTAACTCAAATGCACCTCTCAGTGGTGGGGCAGGATCTCCCTTATTCCCCCTGAGGGGAAGTATTTACATTCTTACAACAGTGCTGTCATGTGCTCCTGCACTATTAGCACAAAAGGCTTGCAGCCAGTAAACCTATGAGCAAGTCTAACACAGCTTTTTTCCCCACACTGGGACACCTTTCCTGAGGCTGAGGACCCTCCCCTTTCAGAGCAAACCTCCCCACAGTGAATTCCTCTGGACCCTCCACCACCACTCGCTCCTGACAGCAGGGCAGCCCTTTCCGCATCTCTGCTGTTTCTTCCAGTCTCAGTTTGGCTTCTTTCTATGATCCTTGGTTATAGACTCCTCTTCGTTTAGTCCAAAGTTGATTTTTTAAGGTTATTCTTAAATCAAATTGTAATCCAATTTGGTCCTGGGAGGTGGCAGTTGGAACATCTGCCTACTCTGATGATATCTTGGGACCCCTCCCAATGAGGGCATATTTTTTTAAATTACCAAGGAAAATGATGAATTATGAAGGAATAATTTCAATAAGAATACCTGGTGAAATATAAATTTTTGGATAAAATGATAGCCCTGTAATTTTAAAGAAAAAAATTGAAAGCTTAAAGTTTTATGCTACATGTGACCTATATAAAAAATAACTTCTTTTAAAAGGTCATTGTCAGCAGCAAAGAAGACATCGACTTTTATGTGGTCAAGTGTATTTTTTTTTTGAAGACAGAGAATGGCCCACTGGGGATAATCTGTCATTCAACCTCAACTTGAACACTTCTGGTGACACAAATATTACTATACCTTGAAGCAGATACAATCATATGTAATAACATGGAAATACCTGCCTTAACTTTGTTATAGAACTGTTGAACATATCCACTGGTAAAATGTATATGAAGCCATTTTGAAATGTGTGTAGTACTCCAACAAGGCATAATGAATACAATTAAAGCCAATTCTATCTGGAATTAAAAAAAATTAGTTAATCTGTATAATATAACTGTTAAAATCTTATTACCCTTTTAAATATTATATAATATAACTTGCAATTGTGCTGGAAATTGGTATTTCTAAAGGACATAACCATCTTTGGAGTTTTTTTTAAAGCTGTAAAGAGAATTTAAATTTCTATAAGTGGCTTACAATCAGCATTTGAATAAAACTCTCATTTACATATGTTTACTGAATTACAAAGTTATATTATTCACATTTAACACTGTTTTTATCATAGGGGAAAAGAAGTCAGTCTTACATTATTAAATATGATGTTAACTGTAGGTTTATCATAGGTGTCTTTTATCAGATTTAAGGAGTTCCTTTTCTTTATTTTCAGAGACTTTAAAAAAAATAAGAAACAAATGTTGAATTAGTCAAATATTCTTTTTTATTTTTATTTTTTATTTTTTTACAGAAACAGAGAGAGAGTCAGAGTGAGGAATAGACAGGGACACACAGACAGGAATGGAGAGATGAGAAGCATCAATCATTAGTTTTTTGCTGCGCATTGCGACACCTTAGTTATTCATTGATTGCTTTCTTATATGTGCCTTGACCATGGGCCTTCAGCAGACCGAGTAACCCCTTGCTTGAGCCAGCGGCCTTGGGTCCAAGCTGGTGAGCTTTTGCTCAAACCAGATGAGCCCACGCTCAAGCTGGCGACCTCGGGGTCTTGAACCTGTGTCTTCCGCATCCAGTCTGACGCTCTATCCACTGTGCCACCACCTGGTCAGGCTCAAATATTTATTCTTAAGTGATCTCTGTTACTTTGTATCTTTTAAAAAATGTGTCTATTCTATCTAAGTTGTTGAATTTATTTCCATAAAGTTTTTTTAATGATAGTCTCTTATTTCTTAAGTGATTATATAATCTGCAGTGATATCAGCTCTCTCGTTCTTTGTCTTCTCATTTTTGTTTTTGATTATTTCATTTAGTGGATTTTTACTTTTATCAAGCTTCTCAAAAAAAGTCTTTAGATTTTATTCTTTTTAAAAAACTGTTTTTCTGTTTTATTACTTTCTACCCTGCCTTTTTAAATGTAATTCATTTGACTTATCTTGCATTTAGTTTGTTCTATTCTTAGTTTCTTAAGGTAGAAACACAGGTCATTGATTTTTTTTTCTTTTCTAATAAAGTATTTAGTGCTATAAGTTTTCTTGTAAGTACCACTTCAGCTGCAGCCTGCACATAGTAATATGTTCTATTTTTATTTTTTTTTCAGTTCAAAATACTTTTTAAATTCCTTTTAATTTCTCTTTTATCTTCAAGTTATTTAGCAGTATGCTATTGAGATCTCAATTATTTAGAGATTTTCTACATAATTTTTTTAGTTACTGATTTCTAATTTAATTCCTTTGCGGTCACAGAGTTCAATTTGTGTGATTTGAGGTTTGTACGACTTGAAACTTGTTTTCTGGGTCAAAATATGATCTCAATTGGACATGCACTGTGGGCACCTAGAAAGAATGTGTATTCTTATGTTGTCCTTGGAGTGTTTTATAATTTTCAATTAGGTTAAGATGGTTAATAGTATCATTCAGGTCTTCTATACTCTTCATTTTTTTATTGTTATTTGGTCTACTGGTTCTACCAATAATAGAGAGATGACAGTGTTGGACTCTTCAAATATATTATTGGGTTGTCTATTTTTCTTTTCAACTTGATTGATTTGTTGCCTTTATTTTTATTTCAGTTATTAAGAACATAAACATTTATATCTTCATGATGAATTAACCCTTCTAACTGTAGAAAATTACCCTCTTTTTCCTTGATAACATTGGGGAACAGAATTTTTGTTGCATCCATAAAAACACTTGTTCTTACCTAATTCAAGTGTGCTGATCTCAAATCTGACATTAGTTTTTCTCTGTAAGCTACAGTTGTTTTTGCAATTCAATATTTTAGGTTTTTGTCTTATAAAGTTTTCAACATTTAGTTTAACATAATGAAGTAGAATGTCTTCTTGGGCATCATCTTTGTGAAAATATAATAATTTATATAATGCAGTAAATACACTAATACATTAAAAGATATGATTGCATCAGAATTTGTCTACAATTTCAAAATAGAACATTTAAAACACTTATGTTAATCATAAAATTTGCACAAAACTTATTTAAATTTTATTCAGGCAAATTTGCGTTTGTAGCTCTTGCATGTGAGTACTTCTTGAGTATAATCTCATTTGATGCTCCAGTCTGCTCATCACTAACAGCTCCAAGATTTTTGGGAAACTTATCAAGGTGACTGTTCAGGAAGTAAATCTTAATGCTCATGTTACATCCAGTGTCATGGAAAGTCAACAGCATCCTTTGAACCAGAAGTTCATAGTTTTCTGCTTTTTTGTTGCCAAGGAAGTTCTTTGTAACTGCCATAAAAGACTGCCATGCTGCTTTCTCCTCCTTATTCATCTTCCTGGCAAATTCTTCATCACATATGAGGGTTCAAATTTGAAGTCCATCAAATACACCTGTTTTTATCTTCTCAAAAGACAAGGCAGAAAAAGCAGAAATAATATGTTGAAAGCATTCACTTTCTCTACTCAAAGCCTGAACAAACTGCTTCATTAAGCCAAGTGTGATGTGAAGTGGGGGAAAATGATCCTGTGTCAATTAACTACAGGTTCATTCACAATATTTTGCATCCTTACCTCCAAAACTTGAAAGCATTCACTTTCTCTACTCAAAGCCTGAACAAACTGCTTCATTAAGCCAAGTGTGATGTGAAGTGGGGGAAAATGATCCTGTGTCAATTAACTACAGGTTCATTCACAATATTTTGCATCCTTACCTCCAAAACTTCACGTTTCAGCCATTTCTTCTGTGTCCAGTGTTTCTCCCAAGCTCGGCTGTCCCACAAACACTGAAAGCAAAGATACTTCGTGAAACCTCTCTGTTGTCCTAGCAGAAAATTTATCATTTTAAGACCCACACAAATGATCCAGTTACGCTCCTCAGACTTCAGAAAGTCGAGGACAATTTTTATGTCATTATAATCTTCTCGTAGATGAGTTGAATAACCAATTGGAACCGCTGCATAAACATTACCGTTGTGTAGGAGAACACATTTCAGAGTCTGTTTAGAGCTGTCAAGAAATAACCACCATTCTGTTGGACTGTAAGTGGTAACACCTAGCTGGCTGAGAAGACTACTGATATCATGAGAGTAAACAAAGTGTTTGTCTTCGGAAAAAAAGTCCACAAAAATTTGTTCACGCTTCCTAAAATGAGATACTTTAGCTCACTGGTGAAGTACATTCTTTTCTTGAAGCCTGGAGGCTAATAACTCAGCTGCTTTCTTTGATAGGCCCAAATCTCTTACTAAGTCATTCAATTCAGGTTGGCTAAACTGCTGAGGGGTTAATGACTGCTTGGCATCAGAAGAAGACCCTTCAGATTCTACAACCATTTCCTCATGCATCTTATCAAAATACACTTGACTGCCATGTTCACTTCTTCATCCTTAGAAGAAATAAAACCGTTGAAAACTGGAACCGAAGTATCTCAGAATGTGGGATGGGTTGTATTGCTGAAGGAATATTAGGATATGCGATCATATGCTGTTTTTTTTTCTTGCGGATGCCCTTTGTATGGATCAGACAGAAATAATAGTCACTGTTGTGGTCCTTAGGTTCACGCCAAACCATGGGAATACCAGAAGGCATTCCTTTGCATTTTCCTTTTGTCCAGTCACGAAGCATTTCCTCACAATTATGACACACAATATGAGGAGCCCAATTCTTGTCTTGATTGCCAAGGGGAACTTGAAAATAGGCAATATATGCATGTGTCACAAATGATGAAATATTGCGCCTTTGACGTTGAAGTGTGTAACAGCCACATATATAACAGAAGATGTCAGAACTATTCTTACATTTACGCCTACATGAAGAAGCCATGATTCAATCCTAAAACAAAATAAGAGGGTGTTTTTATCAGATAATAATTTTTTACATTTAAAAAAACTACAATTATGTAAAAGTGATTTTTGTAAAACATTAATTGCCTTGTGGTTATGTTCAATCCAAGAGTCATTGCCCTTTAACTCCAATTTAAAAACCAAAGCATGCCATTAACTGTAACAAAAAGAAATTAAAATTGCATAAAAACTAGAGCATGCACCAAAAAATGGATTTCAGATTTGGAATCAGCAATGCAGAAATATATAAAAACAGTTCTAAACCTCATGCAACAAAAAATTAAAAATAATTTGTTCCTCAGTGTTACTTGTCTGAAATTTACTTTGATATCAATGAACTCACTTTCTTATGTTGCCTGAACTTCAGTATCATGAAAACTATTTATTTCCTACATTTTTTCTGTTTTTTCAATTGTTTCACTTGAAAAGGTAAATTTGGTCCCTGTTATTCCATCTTGCTTGGAGATGAAAAAGAACTTTAATTGTATTTTATTTTCATTAATTTAAATCTAAATAGCCACATGTGACTACATTAAGTAGCACAGAAGGTACTTTTTATTTTTCAGAGACAGAGAGAGAGTCAGAGAGAGGGATAGACAGGAACAGACAGACAGGAATAGAGAGAGTTGAGAAGCATCAATCATCAGTTTTTTGTTGTGACACCTTAGTTGTTCATTGATTAATTTCTCATATGTTCCTTGACCATGGGGCTACAGCAGAGTGAGTGACCCCTTGCTCAAGCCAGTGACCTTGGGTCCAAGCTAGTGAGCTTTGCTCAAACCAGAGGAGCCCATGCTCAAGCTGGTGACCTCGGGGTCTTGAACCTGGGTCCTCCGCATCCCAGCCTGCCTCTCTATCCACTGTGCCACTGCCTGGTCAGGACAGAAGGTACCTATTATAGAGGTATTTATTCACCTTGTAAAATTTCTTTGAACAGTGCACTTAAAATTTACATGTTTGGCATATGTGTAATACTTCAAGAAAAAAATGTTTGAAGAACTAAAATATTTTCCTAAAATGTGCTAATTACAAACATCATTTTTTTTCTGGATCACTTATCAAGAAAGCTTTTTGCTTATTTGTTGATCATAACATTTTAGCAAGAAGGAGGTAACCAAGTAGTACCCTATTTTTTTCCCCCAGGAAAGATAAAAGAATGAGCAGTAAGTAAAGCATGTTTATTTAAACTATATTACTACATTTATATTACAAGACTGAGGATGGTGTCATTTTTAAATTCCAGTGAAGTTAAACAGAGTGGTAAAAGATCTATATAATATAGCTTTACCTAGTATCTTATATCTGATTTATTCTTCTTTCATATGTGACTCAGTTTAAATCTTGTCTTTTAAAAAGTTTTTAAAAATATACATAGCCCTAGGTATTTCAGTTTGACTCATTCTTTACAGATGAGAGATATCTGAGCAGGCAATGTGCATTTACAGCCTGAGAATTACTAAAAAATAGGTCATGTCTTTAATTTTTGTGTGATTTTATATTACCCACAACCTAGGTTTTATTACTTTTTAATATAAAGTATAATAAAAATCTGGTTGTGGGTAAAAATAGATTTTATTATTTTTTATAACAAATTGAATATTTATTTACAATGAAGTAATAAATCATAATAAAATTCTAATTTCTAAAAGCTGAAAAATACCACAAACATGACAAAAAGCCATAAAACATGTTTACTTACTAGTGAACTGCCTAACACATCTCTATGATCTAAATTTTTAGCTAGCTCTTTATATGGTAAAATTATTTTCTATGATCTTTTTATAGAGAGATGAGATAAATAATTCAGTCTGCTCTAAATTTGTTGTTTTTGTTACTGAAATTTAGTAAAGATTTTTTTTTCTTCTAACTTGTTATAATGTAAAATTTTTAGTTTGTTAAATTTAGGATAAGTTCTACCTAGTTTCCTTCATCTATGAACTATGAAAATCATGGAATTTTAGGTTTCTTGTAAAATGGCTAATTTTATTTTTTCCTGCTTTATCAAAATATAATTGATAGCGTTGTGTAAGTTTAAGGTATATGGTACAATGGCTTGATATATATATATATATATTATAAAGGGATCACAATAAAATTAATTAATATATTCATCACTTAACACAGTTACCTTTTTTTGAATAAGAACTTTTAAGATCTACACACTTAGCAATTTAAAGCATACAATTCAATATTAACTATAGTCATGGTGCTATACATTACATCACCAAACTTATTCATTTATAACTGGAAGTCACACTCTTTAACCACCTACCTTTACCCATTCCCTCCATCCACCACCACTGGCAACCACCAATCCACTCTCTGTTTCTATGAATTTAAAATTTGTTTTTTTTTAGATTTCACAAACAAGTGAGTTTGTTTAGTATTTGTCTTTCTCTGTCTGACTTATTTCACATAGCATAGTGTTGTTAAAAGATTCACTCATGTTGTTATACATGGAAGGATTTCCTTTTTTATGGTAGAATAATATTCCATTGCAGATGTATACTACTTTTTCTTTTCAACTTTGTTGATGAACATTTAAGTTTTTACCATGTCCTGGCTATTGTAAATAATGCTACAATGAACATGGAGATGGTACAGATATCTCTTTGAGATAGTGATTTTGATTCCTTCAGGCAATTTACATAGAAATGGGATTGTTGGATCATTGGAGTATATGGTTAGTTCTATTATTAATATTTTGAAGAACTACCATACTGTTTTCCATAGTGGCTGCACCAATTTACATTCTCATCAGTAGTTCATAGGAGTTCTCTTTCTCCATATTCTCACCAACAGTTATCTTTTGATTTTTTAATGATAGGCATTATAACAGGTGAGAGGTAATATCTTATTGTGGCTTTGATTTGCATTTTTCTGATGATTAGTGATGTTGAACACATTGTCATGTATCTGTTGACCATTTATATGTCTTTTGAAAAACAAGTGTCTATTCATGTCTTCTGCTTGTTTTAAAATTATTACTTTTGTTTGTTTGTTTGTTATTTGCAATTGAGTTGTATGAGTTCCTATTGGTCTTGGAGAAGTTGAGTTACTTGGAGGTAAAATAGCTTTGTCTCCTTTGATGTTCCAAATAAATAGATATTGTTATTTCACTGTTGTTATTATTTTTAATTAGAAGGAAAAGAGGATTGAATGAAAACTCTGTTAATTGGTAACTAAATTCTCCCTTCTAACACTGACTGACCCAGGCATTTTATAAATATGTTTATGACAAAATTATTGCTCATTATAACAATTCTTATTAATTTAAATTTCTATCATTGATTTGATGCTTTTTGTTGATCTTGAATGTCTTATGAATATTGCAGGAGTCTCCCTGGTCAGACAGAACAGATTTATAAGATGACTACCACTTTAAGAGCTTGTGGCTTTGGACATTTTCTTATTCTGAAAACCTGTGTTTTTTTTTCCCTGCAAGATAATAGTATTAATATAATATGACATAACAATAGCAGGGCCATTACATTTAAATTAATTTATGTATTTAATCCCAAATAGAGATTAAAATTGTGATACTGCAATTGCTGTTCTTTTACTGCCATAATTAGACTGAGGAATAGAAAAGATTAGTACTTAAGTGAAATAATATTTTTATGTAAAAATATAACATATTTCTTTAACTGGCATTTACTATGTGCTTCAAAATCCCTCCTTAAAAGTATGCCACTGTTTATTTTTCCTCTTGAAGCAAAACAAATCTGTATAAAAAATTAAACAGACAAAATGTAGTAATATAAATAGCATGATATAAATTTTTCTCTGTGTATTGAGAATTTCACCTTTGGTTTATAAATTTTGCATCTTTTAGTATTTTGGTCTTAACAAAATTAAAAGTGTTTTCAGGACTATCACAACTACATATTAGGAGGGAAATTGCTGACAAGAATTTTATCATGAAATGGAGTTACACAGCAAAAATATTTATTTTAGCTACAAATGGGAAAATAGCTTCAATTAGTTTTTTGCAGAACCTTGATTTATGTAGATTAGGTGGTGAATCAAAGGTGTTTAAGGTACTGGATTTAATAAATTCAATTTAAGGTATTACTTTGGGATAATGCATAAAACACTCCCCTTAGTACGTATTTACTAGTAAGACAAAAAAAATCATACTTCTAGAAACTGTCACTACCTGAAGAAAAAAAAATGTATTTAAGACACACACACACACACACACACACACACACACACACACACATATATATAATATGAATTGAAAACAGTAACTGTGTTAAAATTTATCCAAACTAGAAAACCGTACATTTAATATTTGCATTTAAATACCATTTTTTTTTTGCACACGAAAGAGAGAGAAAGAGACAGATAGGAGGGGAGAGAGATGACAAACAACTCATAGTTGTGGCGCCTTAGTTGTTCATTGATTGCTTTCTCATATGTGCCTTGACCAGGGGGCTCCAGCTGAGCCAGTGGCCCCTCGCTCAATCTGGTGATCACAGGATTTTGAATCTGAGTCCTCAGCATCCCAGGTTGACACTCTATCCACTGCACCACTGCCCAGTCAAGCCCATATCTTTTTTATTTAATCTTCAAGAAAGCAATTTTGACACTTGTTAAAGAATCCAGACAGACATACTTCTTTAACTTTGAAAGCAAGCGTTTACCTTCACAGCACTAAAGTTGTGGTAGTTATCAGCAAAGAGATGCACATAGTCGCTAAAAGAGACATGATATTGCAATTCTGAGGAGCATTTGATTCACAGAAATGGCCTCCTTCCTTAGAAGATGGATATGTAAATATGGTAGCACAGTCCTCATTATACTCACCTTTGATGCTGTGGGGCTAACATCATATATACAATACATATATATGTATTGTAGTATATACAACACATAAGCAAATGGGCATGGGGGAGTTTCAAGAAAACTTTAGAAAAGCAGTTAGTACAGATAGGGTAAAGGAACATAGTTTTTTGACCCTTGCCTTAGGACAATTGGGCTGTACTTCTAACACTGTCTGAAACATTTGAGAAATCTGTGTGTACAAACATTTCTCTTTTGTCCTTTTGCTCCAGGGTCATGCTGAAGAATATAGAGATCTCCTCTGAGTACTGAACTTCTTGCTCAACCTAGTTTTTCTGCCTTTTTTTTTTTTTACTAGATAAAGGCACTGGAGAATTTCAACACTCACTTGTCCATTTTTCTTTCCTGAGACTTCTGTAAGAAAATATACTTCAGAGTTCTTTTAAGGAAACGAGTTGCTGCTCAAAATAATTTCTTTTACTTGGTCTATAATTCCATCAGTTGAATCCATTTGAATTAATAATCAAACTCTATATTTGGAATTGAGTTTTGTTATTAAAATACTTGTTTTAATGTTTATTTTATTGATTTGAGAGAGAAACGAAGGGAGAGAGAGAGACAAAAATATCAATCTGTTCTTGGATGTGCTCTGACCAGTAATCAAACCAATAACTTTTGTGCTTTAGGACAACACTCTAACCAATTGAGGTATCTGGCCAGGGCTAGAGTTGTATTATTAATCACATCTTGACATTTATCAACTTAATTTGGTTGTTACAAGCTCATTCTTGTCGGCAAGTGTCTATTCCTTGTAGCTGTAGGACTGAGGCCCATCGTTATTTTCTTCCTGGTTGTCAGCGAAGGCTGCTCCCAGTATCTAGAGATCACTTGCATTTCTTACCAAGTGACCCCTCCATCTTTAAGTTAACAATAGCATATTGAATCATTTTTGTGCTTCCAGCTTCTGGCTTCCTTTTCTGTGATCAGGAAAAACAAATCAGATGATAGCAACAATAACAAACAACCTTTTTGTTTTTAAGGGGCTCATGTAATTGATTTAAGTTCTTGGTTATCTCTCTATCTTAATGTCAACTATGCCATAAATATAATGTAGTTAATGAAAGTAAAACCCATCATATTCTCAGAATTTGGGATTATATAGGGCATATAAATCAAGGTGTTGAAAAATCTTGGGAGACATTTTAGAATTCTGCCTACACTAAACCTTTCACACAAAATTTTGAAACAGCAAAGTGATTAACAGATTCCAGAGTAGAAAACACATATCATGTACCATGGGTTAAAAAACTGACCAGTATCAAAATTATTATGAGCAACAACAGCTTTTAAAAGATAGCCCTGGCCAGTTGGCTCAGTAGTAGAGCGTTGGCCTGGCGTGCAGGAGTCCCAGGTTTGATTCCTGGCCAGGGCACACAGGAGAAGTGCCCATCTGCTTCTCTGCCCCTCTCCCTCTCATTCCTCTCTGTCTCTCTCTTCCCCTCCCGCAGCCGAGGCTCCATTGGAGCAAAAATGGCCTGGGTGCTGGGGATGGCTCCATGGCCTCTGCCTCAGGCGCTAGGGTGGCCGCAACAGAGTGACGCCCGGGATGGGCAGAGCATCGCCCCTTGGTGGGCATGCTGGGTGGATCCCGGTCGGGTGCATGTGGGAGTCTGTCTGACTGCCTCCCCATTTCCAGCTTCAGAAAAATACAAAAAAAAAAAGTAAAAACATTTTCAAATTTTTAAAAGAACTCATTTCTCAATTTAATATTATATATCTAGCCAAAATATCACTCCAAATATAGGCAGATTAAAGATAATTTTAGATCTGTGAAGAGTCATAGAATTTTTATCTTTTCACATACATTTTTCTAAGAGCCAAAGGAAATACAAAATTAAGAAAAAAGATGACACCAGATTCAGTACACAAAAAATCAGTGAAATGAACTCCCAAGATGGGCAGGTCTAGATAATCACCGTCTAGACTGGAGAAGAAAAAAAAAGGAGGATGATGTTAAAGTAATGGCAGCATGAAAGATACATCTGATCTCTCCCTTTAAAAATTTCAAGAAATTGAACAACTATAATGCAGCGAAGTAACCCCAGCTAGGCTCTCAGGCACACCTGAAAGATCCATTCACCATTTGGACTAAAGGTGAAACTGGTTGAAAAGGAGGACAGAAAGTAAAATATCTACATTCTCAGTTGACTCTAGAGAGGAACCAAACACAAAGTGACTGGGCTCTTTATTCTCTACCAGACTATAGGGAGGAAAGAAGCTCAGGGTGTTTGGGTTTTGTCTGAGGGGTACGGAGAGGAAAACCTGGAGTGACTGGGTCTCCTTTTGCCAGGTGGAGCAGTAAGTAGAGGGGCAGAGGGGAAAACTGAACCAAAGCAGAGAGGGGACAGAGTCACATAGAAGTGAAAAAACTAAAGAGGGAAGAAATAGAAACAACTATCAAAAACCTCCCCAAAAATAAAAGTTCAGGACCAGATGGCTATACTAGTGAATTCTACCAAATGTGCAAGGATTTGGAAATTGATAAACATAATATACCACATCAACAAAACATAGAACAAAAGTCAGATGATCCTATTAATAGATGCAGAAAAGGCATTTGATAAGATACATTATTGCTTTATGTTTAAAACACTCAATAAAACCAGTATAAAAGGGAAGTACCTCAACATAATAAAGGCCATAGATGACAAACCATCAGCTAATATTATACCAAATGGTGACAAAATGAAAGCTTTTCCTATATGCCAATGAAGAAATTTCAGAAAATGAACTAAAAAATTTTTTTTTAAATTGCAACAACAAAAAATATCTAGAAATAAACTTAAGAAAGGATGAGGAGGACCTACATATTGAAAACTAAAAAATATTATTGAGAAAAATTAAAGAGACAATAAAAGGGAAAAATATTCCGTGTTAATGGATTGAAATAATTAACATTAAAATGGCCATATTACCCAAAGCAATAGACAAATTTAATACAATCTCCATCAAAATCCCAATGTCATTAAAAAACATGGAACGAAAAATCACCAGGTTTTTATGGAACCATAAAAAATCCTGAATAGCCAAAGCAATCATGAGGAAAAAGAATGAAGCCAGAGGTATCAAACTTCCTGACTTCAAATTATACTATAGAGCCACGATAAATAAAAACAGCACGGTATTGGTAGAAAAACAGACATACAGACTAATGAAACAGCATCAAGAGCCCAGAAATTAAACCACATATATGGACAAATCATCTTCAACAAAGGAACCAAAAACACACAATGGAGAAAAGAAAGCTTCTTCAATAAATAGTGCTGGGAAAATTGGAAAGCCAAATACAAAAGAATGAAACTTGGCTACAGTTTGTCCTCCTGCATAAAAATTAATTTAAAATGGATCAAAGACCTAAATATATAAGCTGAAACAATAAATTACATACAGGAAAACATAGGTACTAAACTCATGGACCTTGGCCAGAGAGAACAATTTATGAACTTGACCCCAAAGGCCAGGGAAGTAAAGGCAAAAATCAATAAATGGGATTATATCAAAGCAAAATGCTTCTGCATAGCAAAAGAAACTGACAACAAAACAAACAGGCAGCCAACTAAATGGGAGATGATATTTCCAAACAACAGCTCCCATAAGGGGCTAATATTCAAAATATATAAATAACTCACAAAGTTCAGCAACAAACAAGCAAACAATTCAATTAAAAAATGGGGAGAGGACCTGAACAGATACTTCTCCCAAGAGGACATACAAGTGGTCAACAGATATATGAAAAGATGCTCATCTTCATTAGCTATTTGAGAAATGCAAATTAAAACTACAATGAGATACCACCTCATACCTGTTAGATTGGCTATTATTAACAAGACAGGTAATAACAAGTGTTGGAGAGGTTATGGAGAAAAAGGAACTCTCAATCACTGCTGGTGCACAACCATTATGGAAGAAAATATGGTGATTCCTCAAAAAATTAAGAATAGAACTACCACATGACCCAGCAATCCCTCTACTGCGTATCTACTCCCAAAATGCAAAAACGTTGGTGCGTAAAGACACACAGACCCTCATGTTCATTGCAGCATTATTCACAGTGGCCAACACATGGAAACAACCAAAGTGTCCCTCAATAGAGGATTGGATAAAGAAGATGTGGTACATATATACAGTGGAATACTACTGAGGTATAAAAAGTGATGACTAAGATTATTCCCAAAATTTAACTCTCCACATACAAAATATCATATTCTTATATAAACTTTTTATGATGTTCAATTTTTTTAACTGAAAATTTTTTAAACATAAATTTGTAAAAAATAATTTTTCTTGATATGGCTAAAGAATTTTCCATATTTAATGTAAAACCTTAATCCTGAAAAAAGTATTTCTGAAAATTATGTTTATTAAGTATTTATATTTATCTCATCTCTTTACTAATAAATTTGAATTGAATTAAAAAAAGTCTTCAGTAGAAACTTTAATTTTCATCTTAAATGACTGTAATAATAGTACCTATTTCATAAGGTCATTACAAAGGCTAAATTAGTCAGTATGTGTAAAGTGCTTAAAACAGTATCTTACATTTATGAGCCCAACATGAGTGTTTGTAAAATAAGTTTGGATGTAGCTATAAGAAAAACTAAAAAGTGAAAGGGCTCATGAGAGATGGGTCAGAGTTCTTGCTTATTTTTGAGTTCTTTCAATTTCATAAAATTTTTTTTTAAATGTGGTACTGGTTAACAATGTCATATATTTCAGAAATATTAAAGCAGAGATGCTTAAAGCGAATTCATGTATATAGTAGTAAAGAAGTAGTTGGTAACTTCAGCTATGACAGTTTCAGAAAAATGATGACAATAAAAAAGAGAGAGAGAATTTGATAAGTTTATGAGTAATAGAAGAGTAAATAAAAGAACTGAAGAGATTAAGAGAAAAACTCATAGACACAGAGAACAATAGAGGGAAAGGGAGATGGAGGTGAGGTAGAAGAGGGTAAAGGTGGATAAGTGGTGTTGGAAGGAGACTTGACTTGTGGCGGTGAACACACAATACAATATACAGATTATGTATTATAGAATTGTACACCTGAAACATAATTATATTAACCAGTGTCACCCTAATAAATTCAATAAAAAATTAAAAATATGCTTTAACAATATTTATTGAAGCAGATTATATTAGTATCTAACCTGCTCCCTCATTGGTTTTTGTATTTAAGTATCTCTACTTTCTTTTTTATACAAATGAAAAACTTCAAACCACCACTGCAGACATATGAACAATAAAGAAGTGTCACAAGTAGAAATGCAAAGTTTCCTGCAATCCCAACTCCTCATTGATAAAACTGCGGTGAGCAGTTTGGTACGTAGTCAACCAGGTATTATCTATGCTTGTACTATGATATTTTGTGCAAAATACTTTTTTATTTATAATTTTTAAACGAAACATGTCATCTGCTATGGTATTCTGTAACCTGCTTTTTTTCCAATTTAGTGACTGTCTATATAGCTCTGCCTCTGTCTTCGAACAGCTACACAATAGACCGCAGTATGAATGTTTTGGGGGGTTTTCAATTGATCCCTTTCTTATGACATTTCAATTTTTTTTCTATTATAAACAGTGCTACAGTGACCATCTGGTACATCATTTTGATTTATCTCCCATTTTTATAAGTTAAGTACCTTCATAAGCTCTATTAATATTGTCAAGCATGTACCTTTTAATTTCTAAAGTTGCTGCTTCAGGGTCTAGCAAATTTTCTCCACTTTTGGGGTATATTGGTTTTCTTAAAAAATGCAATAGAAAGTGATAAGTAGTGTAAAAAGTATTTTTTTCAAAAAGTTTTATATCGATGGGAGGAACAAAACAGGATAGTGACATGAGCAGGAAGTCGAACGTGTTTTAGAAAAGAAAAAAAGTTCTGTCAAGTCAGCCCAAATTAAAATAGTTAGAATATTGTATTTTGATATACACAGCAAATATATTTTTTAAATTTTATCTAAAGCTTAAACAAAATATTTTCAGGAAAACTTTTATTGATGTCTAACATGTAAACTACGTAAAAACTAAGGCTCTACCAGGCAAGCACAGCTTTGCATCAGGGTCCACAGTGCTGTCCTGGAGGTGTGAGCCAGGACCTGCTGAGACACTCCTGTAGAACAATGCGACTTTGGCTGCTCTCGTGTTCCTCCCCCTTTCAGGCTCTATCTCACCCCAGCACATGAGGGGCTACAGCCACACCTGGATGTGCAGAGGCAGTTGTCTTAAGAACAAGGCTGTGCTCAGATCCTTCTTTTACACCATGTAGTCTCCAAATGTTGACACCTTCTGGAAATGTTCCATGGAGGACAATCCAGGTAACAAATGAGTGACTGATTGAAATTGGGTTCAGTGGCCTGACCTGTGGTGGTGCAGTGTATAAAGCGTCGACCTGGAAATGCTGAGGTCGCCGGTTCGAAACCCTGGGCTTGCCTGGTAAAGGCACATATGGGAGTTGATGCTTCCTGCTCCTCCCCCTTCTCTCTCTCTGTCTCTCTCTTCTCTCCCTCTCTCTCTCCTTTCTAAAATGAATAAATAAAAAAAAATTATAAAAAAAAAAAAAAAAGAAATTGGGTTCAGTTCATCTTTCCGTTCATTTTGAAACTGGTAGGAGTTTTCCCTGTATTTTTTCATGATTTGTCAACATCAAATCGAACCAGCACTTCATCACAATACTATTGATTCAAACTGTGGACTATGGACTGATGTTGGCCCAGGAACCATCTGTTAATAGTTTGCCATGGTAACCAAAGTTAAATATTTATTTTTATAGCAGTTGGACATAGTATCTTAACATCTTTTAAACTTAATTCTAAAATATTTAAATCTGTATGTCTGCTTTATTAAAAATTCATTTTCCTTGGAATTCCTTTTTTCTATTAATCAGTGCATCATCACAGAAGTGACACATTGAATTTTTTTTTTAAGTTTTTCACCATGGACAATTTGAGAAGCACCACTTTAGAGCACTTTCTAAGGGAGCTCGGAGAGGCCTCTAGAGGACAGGGATTCTAGCTCCCTGCCTGCCGGCTGGAGGGCCATTGTCATTCTCTAAGACCTTCTGTCTTTCTCTTTCACACCAGGACAATATTCATATCTCAGAGTGCTGTTGTGGTGCTGAAATAAAATCAGGGATTGGAAATTGATGAGTTCCCACTAAAAAAGGCACAGCCCTTACTCATGGAACTGCCATAGCTGTTCTATGCATGAGTAAGGAGAGCATGTCTGCAGTTTCTATGGAAAATAGAACTTCATAAAAATGTTTTGTGCTTAAGTTATTTTAGGAATCTTTGGCAAAATTTCTCACTCTGATGTATGTATTGAACTGTGCAGTGACAGATTTCTTTAGAGTGATTAGTGAGCAAGTAACTCTGCATGGGCTTTTATCTCCCTTTACATTGTTTTGCTGCCTGTTGGCAGTCCCTTGTCTCACTAATTTAGTGGATAATGAATGAAATATGGTTGGCAATCCCTATGTCGTTGAATTATAATGTCATTAATCTTTCAAGTTTCTTCCATAGATTCTGCTGATCCTATGCAAAGTGAAGGGATCTGGCTTACCTACAGAGATTCATCAAACCACCTCAGGGAATGCAATTCCTTTAAGATCTATTTTCTGTTTTATTTTTATATGACTATGCATTTTCATGCCTGATTGAGATGGGGTTCTTGCTGAAGAGGTTTGTGGAATTTCTATCCAATTAGCATGGGCCACTTTGTAGATGTAGACATATTTTTTTAAACTTCCAACAACTCTAAGTTCGCATGAATTTATTCTTTCTTAACTTTTTTTAGTCTTGGTGTTCAGGACAGAAACTGCCCTTTTCAAGAAGTTTTATCTAGCTGGGTAGAAATCTATGATATCTTGGCATTAAAATCGCCCCAGAGGGATAATTCAGTGCAACTATTTCAATCTTTATACCAATTAAATTGGTATGCTCTATATCTCATCCTGTCAAACAAAACAGGTTTCTAGGCCATCGTCCCACCTCTCACATAGAGAAAGCCATCAGATTTATTTGATCCTACTCAGATTTAAGATTATATATCCCCCCCCCGAGCTTTATGGCTTCTAATAACAGCAAAAAGTACTAAAAACGAGCAAACAAACTATTTTTCTTGGCTTCCTTTCAATCATCATGTAACGTACTTTCTGTTTTGTCTTCATCAGAAATAAATTGTACTTTAAATTCTTGCTCTAATTAAGTATGTCAAATATATACAATATGATAGTATCTCTAAAGTGGAAACTACTTTAGTTGGCACTATTAGGAGGGCTTTAAAAAGTATTTTACAAGCCTATAACATCATTCTAAAACAGGTTTTGTTGCTTCGAAGATACTGGCATCCTCCTGAGATTAAGAAATTGCTATAATTGCTATGTGAAAGTGCAGGCAGAGGGAGAGGTTTTGCTGATAAATTTTGAGGCACTTTAGAAAATAAAGACAACTAGTATTAACTACATAATCTCCTTTCTGCACTGCTACTTGCTCAATTCCTAGTCCTCCACACCTTGCTCTTCATTCCTCCTACTTTCAGCTGCAGTTTGCCGCAGCTCTTTGCGACCTTAAGATTCATGCAACTGAGTCACTTGGAGAAACAGCTCCACATTCACAAGGAAACAAGCATCATAACCAGAACTGAATTTATTGTTTTGGGAGGTCATGGGGTTTTGTGTGTTAACTTCTAGGGACAAAAGAAACATACATTCTGGCTATAATTTATGCTCTGCCATATATTTCCTATTTAATGCTTAATTGATTTCTTTTATCAGTTAGAATCACAGGCAACATTTCCCCTTACTTTAGATAGCTGGTCATTTTCTCTACCCCTTCCCTAGTTTTCTTTTTTCTTTTTTTAAAATATTTTTCTGAAGCTGGAAACGGGGAGGCAGTCAGACTCCCGCATGCACCCGACCGGGATCCACCCGGCACGCCCACCAGGGGGCGATGGCTCTGCCCATCCCGGGCATCGCTCTGTTGCGACCAGAGCCACTCTAGCGCCTAAGGCAGAGGCCATGGAGCCATCTCCAGGGCCCGGGCCATCTTTGTTCCAGTGGAGCCTTGACTGCGGGAGGGGAAGAGAGAGACGGAGAGGAAGAAGAGGGGGAGGGGTAGAGAAGCAGATGGGCGCTTCTCCTGTGTGCCCTGGCTGGGAATTGAACCCAGGACTTCTGCACACCAGGCAGATGCTCTACCACTGAGCCAACCGGCCAGGGCCCCTAGTTTTCTTTAGCGTTCTCTGATGAGTATTATTCTTCTTATGTGACAAATGGACTTAACTTCCTAAGACACTGATCTAGTCATTAACATCCATGCACACAGACTGTTCCTGCTCAGAAAACACCTTAAGGACACAAAAGCAGTCTGGCTTTTGCAAGAAACCAAATTTCATAAATTGAAATGGAAAAAATACTTTCAGATAAAAAGACTTTTATTAAAATTTTTTGTGAGGGCTCAGGATACAGAAGCAGAAGGCAGGTCATTGGAACAAAGATTTTTCATTATGACCTTTCAGTTTGGAGACGGTTGCTGGGGGTGGCAGTGTGAGGCAGAGCAGAGAGCAGGTAGGTGCGATGTGGAAGGAATGCAGGGGCCATGAATTCTGGAGACCCCAGGTGACCACAGATGAAGCATTCATTTCTCTCTGAGCTGGATATGGCTACTTCTGTTTGAGAACCAATCAATGTCGACTTGCCATATTGATTAAGCATGTCCTATATCCATCAATTCCTCCTGTTTCGGGTCAAGCTTTGCTTATTCTTTTCCTCTTTAAAAGGAAGTAGGTGGTAAATCCTCAATGCCATGAAAGACATAATTAACCTTATTAACATAAACAAAAATATTCTCCTTTGGGTTGACCTGTTTTTATATTTCTATAAATCAATTCTGAGTTGAGTTGTGTTTATTCTTCAATTGTATTTATTGAGTGGCCACTATGTGTCACAAACTGAATTA
Source organism: Saccopteryx bilineata (assembly GCF_036850765.1). Classification (NCBI taxonomy): domain Eukaryota; kingdom Metazoa; phylum Chordata; class Mammalia; order Chiroptera; family Emballonuridae; genus Saccopteryx; species Saccopteryx bilineata. The sequence goes on along the minus strand of NC_089491.1, from coordinate 178,911,970 downwards.
GGTGTTAGGGAATGCTCCAAGCCTGATCTCAGAAAACTCACAGACTATTGTGAGAAATGAGAAAAGATTTTTTTCACTTAAAATATGAGTTACAATCACAGTGAGTAACAATTCCAATAGTTAAGTACCATTCTTTTCTTTTTTCCACCATTATGTATATGGTGGCATTGATATGCTTATATGTTTCTCTAGGTACAGAATGAAAGCCCTGGTTTGTAATGTTTGCCAAATGCCATGGTGTAAGTATTTCTACCACGGTCAATCACAAGTTCCCAACTCTACAACAACTGGCTTGCAAACTTCCTAAAAATTTGGCAACAGGTTGCCAGCTCGTAAGTGCTGGTGCTAGTATACCTCTGCATGGCCAAGATACGTATCCTTTTAGTTACAACTTTCTGATATCTTTTATTTCTTTGTTTTTGATTTCATAAAGAGAAAAAATATAAGTAATTTCATGATAAATATTAAAGTGATATAAGCTTATTTGATTACTAATGAATATTCATTATTATCATTATTGATATTTATATATTTTTCAGTCATACTTTTGTTTTTTCTTTCTTACTGAACATTTTGGGATGAGATTGATTAATAAAATTATATAGGTTTCAGGTGTACAATTCTAGAATACATCATCTATATATTGTATTGTGTGTTTACTACCCTAAGTCAAGTCTCCTTCTATCACCATTTATCCCCTCTTCTACCTACCTCAAGACCCCTTCTCTCTGGTAATCTCCGAGCTGTTGTCTATGAGTTTTGTTTGCTTCATCCCTTCACCTTTTTACCCAATCCTACAACAGTCATTTTTTCTTAACCAAATATTACATAGATATTTTTTCTCTCAGCTTCTATGTTTCTCTCTCTCTCTCGGTTGTGGTTAGAAATCTAAGGGGCCCTGGCTGGTTGGCTCAGTGGTAGAGTATTGGCCTGGCGTGCGGGAGTCCCGGGTTTGATTCCCGGCCAGGGCACACAGGAGAAGCGCCCATCTGCTTCTCCACCCCTCCCCCTCTTCTTCCTTCTGTCTCTCTTCCCCTCCCACAGCCAGGGCTCCATTGGAGCAAGGTTGGCCCAGGCGCTAAGGATGGCTCCATGGCCTCTGCCTCAGGCGTTATAGTAGCCCTGGTTGCAACAGAGCAATGCCCCAAATGGGCAGAGCATCGCCCCCTGGTGGACATGCCAAGTGGATCCTGGTCGGATGCATGTGGGAGTCTGTCTGACTGCCTCCCCGTTTCCAACTTCAGAAAAATACAAAAAAAAAAAAAAAAAAAAGAAATCTAAGGAATCTAGAACAATCATTGAAATATATACTATTTAGGGGTTACATAAATTTTTAAATTTAAAACTCATTCTAGGACCAGGTGTAGAATTACAACAACAGATATGGGTTGTGGTGCCAGCTCTACCAATAACAGACTGCTAAACTGGGGTGACTTTATTACCTTCTCTGAGGCTGTTTGCTCATCTGCAAAACAGAAACCGTGACACTTTCACTGGATTACTGTAAGGGTGCTAAGACTTAAAGACTATTTTCATGAAGGGACACAGCATGATGACATTTGGATAGGTAAAAAGCAGAACTCTTAATTACTTACAGCTCCATGTTGTCAGGGACACAGTACAGCATGCTGCACTGTAGAGGGCAGCTTTTATATGGGAAGCCAGGTGGGGGTAGTTAGGTGTTATGGGCTGTCTGTGGATGGGCTAATTTGAATATTCAAGTGACAGCTCACAGAGTCTGTTCTTTGCTGTGTGATATATGACCTGAGGGTAATTAAGGCTATTACATAGTGGCCTGGAGTATGAGAGCTTAAGGTGAGTGGTTGGGGTGTGAACTTAATCAGTTGCTCAAGAAGGGGAAGCGACCAATCTCTAGCCAGCAGAACCTCAAAACTTGGTCACGACAACATTGCATATATATGTGTGTGTGTGTGTGTGTGTGTGTGTGTGTGTGCAGGGTACCTGGCCCAAAGCCTATTTTTCTTTCTTCTTCAGCTTCATTTAAAACCCCTCATAGGACAGGAAAATGGACATTATCAACAGAAGCTGTAGCATAGTCCTTTACAAACTTTGTGTGATTTCATCTGTAAATTAAATGGGGTAACAGTGGTTCTTTTAAAAAAATTATTGAATTTATTTGAGGTGACACTGGTTAATTAAGTTATACAGGTTTCAGTTGTACAATTCTATGACACATCGCTGTGTATTGTGTTGTGTGTTCACCACCCCAAGGCAAGTTTCCCTCCATCACCATCTATCTCCCCCGCAACCTCCTTTTCCCCCATCCCTTTTCCCTTCTGCAATCTCCCTTTGTTGTCTATGTCTATAAGGTTTTATTCTTGCTTCATCTAGAATGTTCTTAACATTCTAGAGTCAAAGGCTCACTGAGAATTCTTTGAAAGTTCTTGATAGCCTCTTCTGAAATGTGTAAGATACAAATATATATATATTTACCACAATTCATTTTGTTGCTTCAGAACCTGCACTTTACAAAATCCTTTATTTTGGTATTAGAACAGAACACTCTGCCTTCATTTTCTTTTGGAACAGTTTTGTTGAAAGAGATTACTTTAGCAGCATGTTGGTTACTGCAGGGCATTGAAACAGAAAGTTGCTGAATTAGCATGGCCAAATAGCCACCAAACAATCCAGGTCTGTAAATGAGCCTCCTTTTGTCAAACTTAGAACTTTTTTTAATACTCAGTGAAAGTGAAATTTCTTCTTTAGGTTCAACGAAGGCCTTTGAAACTTGACCTTTGGAAAATTATAGATTTTTGAACATTGTAAAAAAAGAAATTTATATTGTTCCCAATTTCTTCAACCTTCTTGAAGAAATACTATCTTCCATAAAGGTGACAATAGCCTAGCAGTAAAAAAGGCTTATTTCAACCTAATTGGCAAAAATCTTTGACGTCATACATTTTGACATATTTTTAATAAGTAATGTAGTAAATACTTATTAATGATTTGCTATGTATTTGGACCTCTATTAGGCTTTAAGGATATAGCAGAGAATAGGGAAGATAATGACTTCAATGAGCCATGATGATGTGTAGAGCTTCTATCTTCAGCCAACAAAAAACCCCACATGTACTGCCAAACATTTCCAACCATAGTGTTCCAACATTTTTTTCCAGTTAAAGACACTGTATTTTTCTTTTTAACAACCCAGAGACATCAATTTCCTTGCAGTTTCCAGAATAGACATAAAACAAAAGTCAGTAATAAATTTTAATGGCACCATAATTTATATATTCAACAAATATAATGAGCACCTACTATATGCCATTCACTGTGGATGCAGCAGTTAACAACACAAACCTGATCTCATGCCCTTGAATAAACTGTAGGGAAGAAAGCTGTAACTATCTACATTTGGAGGCATCAGTTATTCCATCCAATTCAGACTGAAGAAAAATGGTACATCAGCCAATTCCTCTAAGATATTAAGCAAAGCAGCCACACTGCTGCAGTGGATGATGTCGACAGAGACACAAACCACAGACCAAGGCAGAGACCACTTTTCCTACTTCCAAAGCATGGATTCCTTGAAGCCTCTCCAGTTTATGTCACGTATCTCCTTGGCAGTACAACAAAAAACTCACAGAGAACTTCAGTTTTCACATGGGAATGTAAAGGGAGCACTTATAGACTGCCTGTCTATCACAGGTTTCCTAAAATTTCTTCTTTCTCTAAACATATATTTCTCTAAACAATAGTTTAGTCGGCACTACTGTGATTCTGTAACACGATTCTCTTCAATGGCCACAGCCATTGAACTAAGGAACAGACACCTGATCCACACTGGAAAAATTATTCTTTTCTCTGGGGGAATTTGGATCTATAATTAAGAACTTAAAAGCATCAATTTAAGTAAAAGATATCAGAGCTACCTACCCAGAGTCTATTTTCTTAGGTTTAAAAATATAATCAGATTGTATTTCTCCCCTGATTAAAACCATGCAATGATTTTCCATTGCTCTTAAAATGAAAACTAAATCTTTATCTGTGTCTGCACAGCCCTCAAGGACAGCTTCTGCTTACCTTTTTGACCTCACTTTTTATCACTCTACTCCTCATTCAGCCTCAGTATTCTTTCTACTTCTAAACTACCTCTGAAATATGGCATGTTCATTTCAGTCTCAAAGACTTTACATTTTCTCCTCCTAAAAATTGAAATGTTTTCCAATTTTCCCGTGACAGTCTTCTTTTCATCACTCAAGTTTCAGCTTTCCTTTGCGACCTTATCTAAAGCAGCACCCTCCCCTCCCCACCCAAGTCACTTGGACTTGTATTATCTTTTCCCTTTATTTTATGTCTTATTATTACTTGAAATTATATTAAGGTGTATTTGCTTACTTCTTACCTCATTACCCCTCAATTAGAAATATGATGGCAATCAATATCAATATAAATTTGCTGAATGAATAAAGGATTGAATGATCCTGTTACACGTAACACTTAGGAACTGCTGTCATCTTTGTTTTCCACTAAGGAATAGAGGAAGGTACAGAGAAGAAAGGAAAATAAAGCAGATGTGCTAAGATTAGCCTTAGTGAGAGACTGAGAGTCCCGAGATTATTCAAATACCTGGTTTCAATTCATTCCTTAGGCTCAAATACATTCTTCTTGTCTTCTTTGAAATGCTCTCAAATGCCTATATACAATCTGGCCCCCACCCCACATTTTTTTTTATGTTGAAGCTAACTGACATAAGATTTCTGTTACTTCTAATGAAAAGATCATTGCTTTTTAAAACATTGAGGTATGATTCATATAATTACAAATTCATAGGTCTTAAGTGCTCAGTTTGAGAAGTTTCCACATTTGTAAGCATCTATGTAACAGCTAACAAAAACAAGACATATGTCCCCTCCAGGAAGTTCTCCACCCCCTTCTCAGAGGCAATCGCCTTCAGACTGGCATGAACATAAATTAGTTTTGCCTCCTCTTATAAATAATATAAATGGAATTATGCAGTATGTATTTTCATGTCTTATATTTTCCAGTCAGCATAATGTTTTTGACATCCATACTTTGGCATCAAGTCAAATCTTCATTCAGGTGTTTTTTTGTTTTTGTTTGTTTGTTTTTAATTGTTGAGTAGTATTCCATTGTGTAGATGTACACCATTTGTTTACCCAAGAAAGAATTATAAATGCAGACATTGGCTGAGTGGCGGTAGAGTGAGGATAGTGGGAATCTCTTATCTAGGACCAGGAGGAGAATTGTTATAGCTGTGGTAGCAGAGCAGTTGGTTATCTATCCCATATTCTTGGTAGCTGTGTCCAAGACTTTTAGGGGGCTTCATAGTCAATGTCAGGATATTTTAGAATTATTGGCTACTTTACTCAGGTTTCATTGAGGATTTTTTACAAGAGGAATAATGTTCAGTTCAAGGTGGCTCAGCTGAAGCCGCTCAAGGACAATAGCACATGTTTGTCACCTCTGCTTCTGACCAGCCTGCAGCTGGAGAGGTATGATCATCTTTTACCTTGCTGAATAGCAAGAATCAAATTCTCACTCATATTCCACTCTGCAATTTGAACAAGTTGAATTCTAGAAATCGAATGCACATACCTGGGAGGTCACAGAAAATGTAAGACACCCTCCCAAATACCAGTACTGTAGGGTTGACACATTGATGACCTTCCTTTTGAAAATACATTCAGCTGGAGCTCGAATAAATCTGTGCTTAGAGAGTTCACAAGTCCCAGTTCAGGCTTAGGGATTCAATGAATACAAGTAAACAATATTTTTTTCATTAGTTATTTAAAAATAGAATTCTCAAAAATGAAATTGACATGTGACCAAGTTCTGTATTTCCAGAAAACCCAGTAAAGCAGGACCCAAGTACAGGCACTAACAAGAAGTGAATTATGATAGTGATTAATCCAACCTTGAATGCAGTTCCTGAAGAGAACTTTGGGGAACCCTCCCAGTCAGTGGTGGAATAATTAGAAATTCGGTATTCACTTCACTTCCAAAGAAGAGTGTTAACTTGCATGCACAAGGCATTAATTTGCTCATCCTATAATTTACCTTGTATCCCTATCCATCAAGATATGCTCTGAATTAGTGGCCAATGTATAATGTTGTCATTCTTTTATTCACTTATGTCTTGCCATTTCTATGTTGCTTTTCTTCTCACCATTGTTTATTGGATATGTTACATAATGTGAGGAACCATATAGATAAGTGATTGAGACTGAAATAAAACTGAGCATCACTCAAAATACTGGCTATAGAGAATTATTGCCTGGGTCATTATATCAGAATGCAGGGAAAGTATAATATGGGGCCCAAATCCCACTGTTTGGGTTTTCACCTGGAAAAGTTAGACAATTTTCAAGCAAGATATTTTTGGAGTTGTGTATAGAGAAGAACACTGTACATATACCTTGAGGCTGGGAGCAAGGTAAGGGTGTACTGTACCTTTCTATGCAGTAATGGCAAATAATACCAATACATTTCTAAGACCTTACATTATCCCTTTTACCCACTAGTAGCATCAGTAGTAACTGTGTTCCTACAATATTAACTCTGCTCACAATTGTCTATGCATAGACACCTCCCCTCACACTAGTCAATTGGATCCCTGCCTAGGAATTTTGGAAATGGACTAAAGAGAAAAATCATATCCTTTCTGGGTTACTAAACTTATCTATATTATGAAAAACATAAGTGTGTTTGGGAGAATATTTTCCATCATCTAGAATATAAACAAGAAAAATGTTGTTATTCCGCCCACCCTGTGGAGCCAAGGCTTGCAGCCATCCCACGAGTGGGGTCCTCCTGCAGGGGCAGGACGAAAGCCCAGAATCAGGCAGAGACCCGCAGCTGAGCAAAGGTGCTCAACCCTCAGGGCCGAGCATAATGCCACCTGAGGGGGAGTGGTGAAGGCAAAGACCACTGAGACTTGTATACTCAGCACATGATCACAGCCACTTCCATGAAGGAGAGGCAAAAACCACAGCAATAGCCCCAGTGGGCAGGCACCAGCAATGCCCACACCCAAAAGCCTTAGGCAGCAACAGCAGAGGGGGTGGTGGGCCTGCAGACAGACCAAACCTAGGGAACACAGAGGCCACACCCAGTGGACACCAGTGGCTGAAACCATCTTTTACACAACAAAATGAGGAGGCAGAGAAATGCAACACAAATGAATCAAGAGAAAACTACAGAAAAGGACCTGAATGAGTCAGATATAACCAAATTACCATATGCAGAGTTTAAAATAACAATTGTTAGGATGCTCAAAGATATTAGAACAACAATAGATGGTCATTATGAACACCTAAATAAAGAGATAGCAAATATAAAAAAGGACATTGAAATAATAAAAAAAAATCAGTCAGAAATGACAAATACAATATCAGAAATGAAGAACACAATGGAAGGAATTAAAAGCAGGATGGATGAAGCTGAAAATTGAAACAGCAAGTTAGAGGACAAGATAAATGAAGGCACAGAGCAGAGCAGAAAAGAGAAAAGAGACTCAAAAAGTCTGAGAAATCTAAGAGATCTCTGTGACAAAATGAAGAGAAATAACATCCACATCATAGGGGTTCCTGAAAAAGAAGAAAAAGAATGAGGGATAGAGACTTTGTTCAAACCTATCATAGCTGAAAATTTCCGTCAATTAAGGCAGGAAAAGGTCTGACAAGTTCAAGAAGCACAGAGAACTCCATTAAATAGAAACCCAAAAAAATCTACACCAAGACAATTCATAATTAAAATACCAAAGCTAAGTGATAAAGAGAAAATATTAAAAGCTGCTAGAGAAAAAAAGACTATCACCTACAAAGGAGCCCCATAAGGATGACTTCCGACTGCTCAAAAGAAACACTTGAGGCCAGAAAGGAATGGCAAGAAATAACAAAGTAATTCAGAACAAGAGCCTACAACCAAGACTAGTTCATCCAGCAAGGCTATTGTTTAAAATTGAAGGAGAAATAAAAAGCTTCCCAGACAAAAAAAAAACCTCGAGGAATTCACTACAACCAAACCAATGCTGCAAGAAATGCTAAGGGGCCTGTTGTAAACAGATCAAAGGAGAAAAAGAATATAACAAAAAGGCATATAGTTTTAAAGAATAAAATGTCAATAAACAACTACATGTCAATAATAACCCTAAATGTAAATGGATTAAATGATCCGATCAAAAGACATAGGGTAGCTGCATCGATAAGAAAACAGGACCCATACATAAGCTGTCTACAAGAGACACACCTTAAAACAAAAGATGTACATAGACTGAAGATAAAAGGATGGAAAAAAACATTTCAAGCAAATGGAAATGAAAAAAAGCTGGGGTAGCAATACTTATATCAGACAAAATAGACTTTAAAACAAAGGCTATAGTAAGAGATAAAAAAGGTCCTACATAATGATAAAGGGAGCAAACCAACAGGAAGAGATAATCATTATAAATATCTACACACCTAATATAGGAGCACCTAAATATGTAAAGCAGACTTTGATGGATTTAAAGTGCAAGATCAACAGCAATAGTATAATAGCAGGCGATTTCAATACCCCACTAAGATAGATTCTCAAGAAAGAAAATTAACAAAGAAATAGCAGACTTAAAGGACACACTACATCAACTTGATTTAATAGATATCTTCAGAACCTTTCACCCTAAAGCAGCAGAATATACATTCTTTCAAGTGCTCATGGTACATTCTCTAGGACAGACCACATTTTAGGGCACAAGAGCAGTCTCAACAAGTTTAAGAAGATTGAAATCATATCAAGCACTTTCTCCGATCACAATGGCATGAGACTAGAAATAAACCACAACAGAAAAACTGAAAAATACTCAAACACTTGGAAACTAAATAGCATGTTTTTAAATAACAAATGGGTTAACAATGAGATCAAAGGAGAAATTTGAAAATTCCTAGAAATGAACGATAACGAGCATACATCAACTCAAAATTTATGGAACACACCAAAAGCAGTCCTGAGAGGGAAGTTCATAGCATAACAGGCATACCATAAAAAGCTAGAAAAAGCTCAAATAAACAACTTGACCCTGCATCTAAAAGAACTAGAAGAAGAACAGCAAGTAAAGCCCAGAGGTAGTTGAGGAAAGAAAATAATAAAGATCAGAGCAGAAATAAATGACATAAATGCTAAAGAAACAATACAGAGAATCAATGAAACTAGGAGCTGGTTCTTTGAAAAGGTAAACAAGATCGATGAACCCTTAACCAGACTCACCAAGAAAAAAAGAGAGAGAGGACTCAAATAAATTAAATTAGAAATGAGAGTGGAGAGATAACAACTGACACAACAGAAATACAAAATATTGTAAGAAAATACAATGAAGAACTGTACACCAAAAAACTAGACAACCTACATGAAATGGACAAATTTCTTGAAACATATAATCTTCCAAAAATTACCTGGAAGAATCAGAAAACCTAAACAGACCAATACAACAAATGAGATTGAAACAGTTATCAAAAAACTCCCAAAAAAGAAAAGTCCTGGGGCTGATGGCTTCACACATGAATTCTACCAAATATTCAAAAAACTAACTCCTATCCTTCTCAAGCTTGTTCAAAAAATTGAAGAGGAAGGAAGACTTCCAAGCTCCTTTAAGAGGCGAGTATAATTCTGATTACAAAACCAGGTAATGACAACACAAAGAAAAAAAATTATAGGCCAATATCCCTGATGAATATAGATGCTAAAATCCTCAACAAAATATTAGCAAACCGGATCCAGCAATATATGAAAAAAATCATACACCATGATCAAGTGGGATTTATTCTTGGGAGGCAAGGCTGGTACAATATTCACAAATCAATCAATGTGATTCATCACATAAACAAAAGGAAGGAGAAAAACTACATGATAATTTCAATAGATGCAGAAAACACATTTTATAAAATCCAGCACCCATTCATGATCAAAACTCTCAGCAAAGTGAGAATACAGGGAACATACCTCAACATGATAAAGATCATCTATGACAAACCCACCACCAACATCATACTCAATGGGCAAAAATTAAAAGCAATCCCATTAAGATCAGGAACAAGGCAGGGTTGCTCCCTTTCTCCACTCTTATTCAACATAGTTCTGAAAGTCCTAGCAACAGAAATCAGACAAGAAAAAGAAATAAAAGGCATCCAAATTGGAAAAGAAAAAGTAAAACTATCATTATTTGCAAATGATATGATATTGTATATAGAAAACCCTAAAGTCTCAGTCATAAAACTACTGGACCTGATAAATGAATTCATCAAGGTGGCAGAATATAAAATTAATACTCAGAAATCAGAGGCATTTTTATACACTAACAATGAACTGTCAGAAAGAGAAATTAAGGAAGCAATCCCCTTCACCATTGCAACCAAAAACATAAAGTACCTAGGAATAAATTTAACCAGGGAGATTAAAGGCTTGTACTTGGAAAATTATAAAACATTGATAAATCAGGGAAGACACAAACAAGTGGAAGCATATACCATGCTGATTGTTAGAAAGAATAAACATCATTAAAATGTCTGTATTATCAAAAGCAATTTATAAATTCAATGCAATACCTATTAAAATACCAATGACTTTCTTCAAAAATATAGAACACATATTCCAAAAATTTATATGGAACCAAAAGAGAACACGAATAGCCTGAGCAATCTTGAAAAGGAAGAATAAAGTGGGAGGTATCACACTTCCGGATATCAAGTTATACTACAAGGCCATTGTACTCAAAACAGCCTGGTACTGGCATAAGAATAGGCATATAGATCAATGGAACAGAACTGAGAACTCAGAAATAAACCCACACTTTATGGACAACTGATATTTGACAAAGGAGGTAAGAGCATACATTGGAGTAAAGACAGCCTCTTCAACAAATGGGGTTGGGAAAATTGGACAGCTACCTGCAAAAAAATAAAACTAGACCACTAACTTACACCATTCTCAAAAATAAACTCAAAATGGATAATAAACTTAAATGTAAGCTGTAAAACCATAAGCATCTTAGAAGAAAACATAGGCAGTAGGCTCTCTGACATCTCTTGCAGCAATATATTTGTGATTTATCTCCACAGGCAAGTGAAGTAAAAGACAGGATTAACAAATGGGACTGTATCAAACTAAAAAGCTTTTGCACTGCTAATGACAATAAGAACAAAATAAAAGGACAAACTACACAATGGGAGAATATATTTGACAGTACTTCTGATAAGGGCTAATAACCAAAAATTATAAAGAACTTGTAAAACTCAATACCAGGAAGACAAACAATACTATGAAAAAATGGGCTAAAGAAATAAATAGACATTTCTCCAAAGAGGACATACAGATGGCCAATAGGCATATGAAGAAATGCTCAACATCACTAATCATTAGAGAAATGCAAATTAAAACCACAATGAGATATCATCTCACACCAGTCAGAATGGCGCTCATCAACAAAACAACACAGAATAAGTGCTGGCGAGGATGTGGAGAAAAGGGAAACCTCCTGCACTGCTGGTGGGAATGCAGACTGGTACAGCCTCTGTGGAAAACAATATGGAGATTCCTCAAAAAATTAAAAATTGAACTGCCCTTCCCCACTATCCCACTTTTAGGAATATACTCCAATAACATCATAGCACTGTTTGTAAAGAAGAAATGAACCCCCATGTTTATGGCAGCATTGTTCACAATAGCGAAGATCTGGAAACAGCCCAAGTGTCTGTCAGTGAACGAGTGGATTAAAAAACTTTGGTACATATATACTATGGTATACTACTTAGCCATAAAATATAATGACATCGGATCATTTACAACAACATGGATGAACCTTGATAACATTATACTGAGCGAAATAAGTAAATCAGAAAAAACTAAGAACTATATGATTCCATACAGAGGTGAGACATAAAAATGAGACTCAGAGACATGGACAAGAATATGGGGGTTATGGGGTGGGAGGATGGAAAGGAAGGGGTTTCGGGGAGGGGAAGAATACAAAGAGAACCAATTAGAGAAGACAATTGGACTTTGGGTGATGGGAATGCAGCATAGTCAAATGTCAAAATAACCTAGAGATGTTTTCTCTGAACGTATGTACTCTGATTTATCAATGTCGCCCCATTAGAATTAATTTAAAAAATTATCCTGCACCTGATCTGCAGAAGCAGTAGAATGAAGTCAGATGGATAGAAATGAGCACAGTAGAAAAAGAATGAAGAGTTCAAATAGTGTTAATGTTTCTTGTTCTAGTTTTTCTGTGACCCAGGTAATTTCTTCCTTTAAGTTCAATAAAAGAATCTAATGCCATGTAGTAATTTCCTTTTTGTGCATGAACTAGTTTGTTAAATTTCTCATGGTTGTAAATGAAAAATGTGTAAAATTTCAACATTTTCAAAATGAGCTTTCTTCTCCTGAAAGCCACGTAGATTAATATACATTGGAAACATGCTTAGTGGAATTTATGCTTCTTTTGGCAAGAGCACTACTAACTAAGAAGCACTTAGTCCCAGAATGTTTGGTAATGAATGTAAAAACCAAATGATCTGCATGTTTCATTGTATCTTTTTTTCTTTGGCATTTTCTCACTTGAGCTTTTCCTCACATGATCAATCTGTAATGAGATAATTATAGTCATTATGGTAGAATATATTTTTCCTAATATTTTTCAAAGAAAAGTTATTCTAGACATTATAACATGGCAACAATGACAAGCATATGTCATTAAACTGTCAACAATAGTACTTCAAGCCACTGTCCAGTTGCCTTAATGAATATGTTAATAATTATATCTTATTAATTTGAAAACAATTTAGCCAAAGGATGATTTCCAATGTAATAAAAATTAAATGAAAGAATTTTTAGTTAGAACGACTTGAATTCTATCCTTGGACCTCCATGGAGCCCCACCCATCCCAGAACCTTAGGAGGATATATTTTTCTTTCATTACTCAAGCTTCAATTTCAGTATTTCTTCTCAGGCCAGAAATGACTTGGCTCTCCAGGGCAGACAAAGTGGGTTCCCAAAGATCTGGCTTATTCATGAAATTGAGGTCTGTGAGATGGAGGCAAGAGCCCTTTCTGAGTCAAAATCTCCTCTGCAAGTGCCAGGTACCCAGGAGGCAGGGTGCAGACCGTATCAGGTGCAGACCTTCACTGTCTCAAAGCTGTGGCTCAGTTTCTTCTCTAGTCCTGCATATGAGCCTCACTCAGTTCCAAAGTTTTATTTTTAAATGTCTTAATAGCAGTACACTTCATTTCTGCCTTTCTTTTAAGTACATGTGTATTTAATCTAAGACATAATAAGTTATTATGGAACATTAAATCTAGTAGGGTCCTTACTGATTATTAAACACCATCCCCCAGCACATCATTTTACAGTTTTAGAAAGGTGAATGAAGTGTCTAAAGATACACAAAGTTAGCAATGGAAATGGAGTCCTGTGCCTAGGACTTCTGACTCTAAAAACATCACTTTTGTATACCAGCTTTATAGCAGATAGTGCTAGGGGGAAGATTTCCAAGTTTCTTTTTAATCTCAGAATTCAGCTATGTAATATTTTTCCAGGTAGCAAGCTCTTACTCATTGCTTTTATCCCTGAAATTTTAAAATAATTCTCATGAATTATTCCAGGCACATGGAAATCAAACATCAAAGGATAGAAGCAGAAATAATAGAACACAAAGCTGCAAGCAAGTGTCTCTTCTTTATATGGTAATATTTAATTTCCAATTACTGGTGCAAGAAGACATCCAAAATGTCTCAGAAATAGTTACTATTTAATGTGAAATCTTCCCTGCTGCTTCTGCTAGACAACATTTCATATCTGCTTGTAACTGCCTCTACATTTATTTTTTTTTAAATCCAGGGAAATAATTGTCTTGATACTCAATTCTTGTTTTTGCTGCATTGAATAAAAAAAATGTGTATTTTGTTTTTGGAACAATATTGTCTTGCTTGTACAATTTTTCTTTGGCCTGAGTTGAGGTAGTGGGAATTTCAATCACTGTAAATCATGAGGAAAATGTTGTTCTCATGTTTGAAAATATGGCAACAAAGAGCATCTCTTGTAAACTAGATTAGAAAGCCCCCAATGAGCAGAATATTGTACAGTTATCTGGTGTTTCAGAATGACATCATTTCTCCAACTTCCAAAAATTAGACTTGAGTATTTCCTATTTGCTCCAAAGGATTCTGTCTAAATAGCACTGTCTTGGTAAATCCCTGAAACTAATGTGCTACATGTTTCAATACTGTCAGAAGAAGCAAAGTGACACATGCAGTTAAATACTCATGGAAATAAAAGTGGCTGGATTTACCAAGTGTGGTTGGCTTTCTCCAATAAACCTGAGGTTTGCTGTCCGGGAGGGTAGTTCCAGGACCTCCCTCCCTATGAATGTCCCTTGCTGGCTGAAGATATCTGAAGGCCTGTCAGCATGCCATTCTCAAGAACATATTGTCATTTTCCATTTTAATAAAGTATTGTTATTTTACCAGAAAAATCACACATTTTTGCACTTTTTGCTAATGGAAATTTGTGTGTGCACAATCTCAGTTCACCTCAAAACTGAGGAAATACAAACCTTCTTTGTACCAATTAATCTTTACCACAACCCCTGAAGATAATCCATAGGAAGAAGAAGGAACCATCTATAATATAGTAACAGGGCAAATAAAAAGAGATATGACTAAGGCAGCCCAGAACTCTCAAAAAAATACACTTATTTCTGACCTATGTGTTGCCAAGGAAGCAGACTGCTAAATGTATCTTGGGGCCTGCAGCTGCCAGGAATGTTTTCTGGGTGGTCACAGAGCTCATTAATCATTGCTCAGTGCTTACCAGACTGATGGCAGGTTGATGTGCAAGAAGCCTAAAGAGTGAGTAAACCTGGCAAATCTCGTCATTTTATTGGCTTGCCTAAATCCTTTCAAAGCCCAAACCTCTTTGCGTGGCATAATGAGGCATTTCCTGATGTAACCCTAAATTCCTCTTCCATATCATCTCTCACTATTCCCTTTGTCCTAGCCTAAGCTTTTGGTTATGCTTCTGTACCTTTGGTAATTTTGCTTCTTTGGTTGTAATACCCTCCCGTCCCTTGTCAACCTGGTGAACCATATAACTTTCACAGCCCCGCTCAAACTCTACTCACTGCAGACAGTTGATTACTCCCTTGTTCTGTCCTCTCCTTACAGTTTTATACTTTTTATTTCCTCCTGGAAACATCTTTTACTATTGACACTACTGCTTACTACTATAACTTCTGTTTATTGTAGCTATTCTATAAGGGCAGGAACCAAATTTATTCATGGTCTTATCTCAGCAGCACAACTCCTGGCACATGACTAATGCTTAGTGAACACTTGATGAAGAAATAAATGACTGAATGCATCCAACCAATGGATGTCTAGATTGTGACCAATAGTGACAAAGGCAATTGTACTTTTAGTATAGAACAAAACCATCCACCAAATTCAGTGTTCACAGTCCTAAGTGTATAAAATGTTGTTCTGCAAATAAGGTCAAGAGGTACTAAAAATCTAGAGATCCAAAAGCCAGTGTAATGTATGGAATTAGAACAAAATGTCCAAACCAGAGACTGGCTTTTCCACAGCGACCAAGAAAGAGATAGAGCAGGAATCTGCAGTTAAGACTGAAAATAGCCTCTTCAGGCAGTGGCGCAGTGGATAGAGCATCGAACTGGGATGCAGAAGGACCCAGGTTCGAGACTGCAGGCTCATCTGGTTTGAGCAAAGCTCACCAGCTTAGACCCAAGGTCGCTGGCTTGAGCAAGGAGTTACTTGATCTGTTGTAACCCCATGGTTAAGGCACATATGAGAAAGCAATCAGTGAACAACTAAGGTGTCACAATAAAAAACTGATGGTTGATGTTTCTCATCTTTCTCTGTTCCTGCCTGTCTGTTTCTATCTATCCTTCTCTCTGACTCTCTCTCTGTCTCTGTAAAAAACAAAAAATACTGAAAATGGCAGGGTAGTAGAAGGAAAATGGCAAAAAGACAATTGTGGACAGCAAACGGTCCAAACCACATCAGGTTCCAGGTGTCTGACAGCAGAGCAGGATTACAGAAAACTTACTTTGGGTAGAGGAAATTCAGTCACCTAGGACACAATAGAAATGCAGTCTATAAATATCTCAGAAACAAAAAAGAAAATCTAAGAACTAAGTAATAGATCAGCAAGAATGTCTCATGCCAAGTCATTTACTTGCTTGTTTCAGCTTATATTTCTTCTTCCAAGGACAAGCCCTGATTACAGAATCTCTAGGACTATTCATACCTGTGGAGTGGTGAGAGGAGCATTTAATAGTTAAGCTGTGGAGTCGGACTGCCTAGGCTAGAAGTGTGCCATCACTTTCCAGCTGTGAGGCATTAGTCAATTACTTAACATCTGTGAGTTGCTTTTAAAAAGGGGCTGATAACCGCAGCTACATCATAGAGTTGTCAGGGGATTGAATGAATTAATAATCCAGGGGAAGAATTTAGCTCTCAGGCTGGAAGATTCAGAATGGGTAGACAGGGAGTTAATTACAATTTTAGAGAAGCTCAGAGTGAGAAACACATACTTAATTGTTCATGTAAAAGTAAAATGAGTTCTCTTTTTATTTATTTGCCTTTATCAAATAATTATTACAATGTCATTTAGAAGGAAAAAATTCTACTAACTAAAATGACAACTCTTTGAGTAGAAATAAAAACATAGAAATGTATATAACCAATCTAAAACTTTACAAAAAGGAATAGAGTTTTATTTGATAACTGATGTATTAGTTTAAACAACAGTTTGGTTACAGTTCTTTTAAAAAGCGGTTGTAACAATATAAAATAACATTTAATTTTGCATACAAATATTGATCGACTTACGACCTATGCAATTTACGACCATTTGACTTTATGACCACAATTGTTAGCCACGACTGCTCCACGTCTGGCAGTGCAAGCGTTGTCCAGCTGGGGAACGACAGTGTAGACCAACTTTTGGCAGCACTACCATCTCCGCCTGCACCATTTCAACTGTTATCCCAGATTTGGTACAGCAATTTGTGTTTTGTGTCTTGGATATTTTTCATCAAACCCCTCCCAAGATGTCTACCAAGAGGAAATTGTCTTTGCAAATATTAAACCAGTTGTACTGGTAATGCAGTGTTTTACTTAAACCTAACGAATGTAAAAATAAGAAACAAAATGGTGTAGAGATGATACAAATGGCATAAAATGAACAAAGAAAATCATGATATATAATAATGAAAGAAAATTATGATAAAATATGAATTAAAGATTTTTTTTTGTATTTTTCCAAAGTTGGAAATGGGGAGGCAGTCAGACAGACTCCCGCATGCGCCCAACCAGGATCCACCCGGCATGCCCACTAGAGGGCGATGCTTTGCCCATCCGGGGCGTTGCTCTGCTGCAACCAGAGCTATTCTAGCACCTGAGGCAGAGGCTACGGAGCCATTCTCAGCGCCTGGGCCAACCTTGCTCCAATGGAGCCCCGGCTGCGGGACGGGAAGAGAGAGACAGAGAGGAAGAAGAGGGGGAGGAGTGAAAAATGAGATGGGTGCCTCTCCTGTGTGCCCTGGCCAGAAATCAAACCCAGGACTCCTGCACACCAGGCCGATGCTCTACCACTGAGCAAACTGGCCAGGGCCGTGACTTAAAGATTTTTATAACATCATTTCACAGTACTGTACATATAGCCTACTCAACTTAGGACCAAATCGTGTTACAACTGGTCTGTCGGAACCAATCGTGGTCCTAAGTCGAGCACTAGCTGTATATAGGCAATTAAGAATTAAACCCATTACTCTGCCATCCTCTGAACCCTAAGTTGCTTCCAGCTTTCTGTTCCAACCATTCCCAAAGTGAGCTAACATTACAAAGAGCAAGAGAGGAGGAAGAAGGGGATGCACTTCCCCTTTAAGAAATCATCTCAGAAATTGCCACACCACTGCCCTACACTTGTTAGCCACAATGAATAGCAGAGAAAACTGAGAAATAAAATTTTGTTCAGGTGATATGTATAACATGTCAAGTCTTCATAAAGTTTTTTTTTTAATTAATCATTATTATCCACAGCAGAAAAGACTGAAAAATGAAATCTAAAAATTGGGGCAACTAATAGTCTTCACCAGAGGAGGCTTTCGTGTTCTCCACATGCACTGGAGTACCAGCTTCATAACTCTTACTACAATAAGAGCATTTGTATGTAAAAGTCCTAGATTGAAGTTACAGAAATTCTGAAGGATTTGAAACTTCATAATAAGTGGTTTTTTTTAATCAGTGGCCCTTGGACCACACTGTTCCTACTGTCTGTAATTACCTCCTTACTATCTAGCTAACTCTTACTCATCTTTCAAAACCCATCTTAATCATTACCTCTTTGTGATGTCGCCTCCATTTCTCCTGCACACTTAGCTTTGCCCTCTCTGTGTTCCCACAACACATTGTTCTTTCTACCTGGTGTCATACTTGGTACATCATACTTGACTATTCACATTTTGCTCTCTTGAGTTGACTGTGAATTTGGGGAGGCACACGGGCACTCAGAAATATTTGTTTAAGGAATGAATAAACTTACTTCTTCCTGAACGGGTGATGATTTATATGGCATTATTTCAGAAAAAGTTTCTTTGACGGTCAGAAATACAACATGAATAATGATAAGCACATTGATCATAGTGGTGCTGATGGCAATGGCTACTACTGTTTCTCCTGAGCAGAATAAGAGTGGCTGAGTGTCAGGAACTTAATGCAGAACATGCCCAGTCTCAATAAAACCTTTAATATAAAGTGTGATTATTCACATTTTGTACCTGAGAAAATTGAGGCTAATATAAATCGTATAGCTTGCAAGTGTAAGGCTGTCTTCACAAACTCTAGTATAAATTATAAACTATATTTCTTTGTCAGCATTTCACTCTCTTGGGTTAAGCCGAGAGTAGTAGCCTCTTGAACATCTTCTTTTTAAATGCAGACACTCTTGAGTGGCACTATTACACAAGTCCCCAGCACCTAGGTGGGCTTTCTTTATTAGGTTCCTTTCATTATGATTGAAAGGTTGGGAGATACACAGAAGAATGAAGGGGAAGAAAAGGTTGGAAGAGAGTGGAGTGACCCATGTTCCAGCTTTATACTTGAGCTGGGGAATGGCTTTTTGTGAAGGATGAAGCTATGCCAGTCAAAATCCTGCCCACTTCCTCCTTCCCCAACCTACTCAAAGACTTGCCAACAACTCCTTCACATGTGCGTTCTCTTTAATGTCATTCTATGTACACACAAGCACGTACACAGAAAACCTCTTCTCTTATTTCACAAAAAAATAAAACCAGCAGACTGAACAAGCCTCCACTTTTCTGCCATTAAATCTATAAACCTTCCTGCACCCTTACCTCTTATCTCTTATGCTTTCATTTTATCTTATCATGGTTCAGGATGTCACCCTCCATCTGTTATAGCTCCCACATCCCTCACAGTTTCTCTAGAACCACACACTATTCACTATATTTTTCTTTTTGGTTCTTTAGTTTCTTTCCATTGCACCCTTCCTACAGTCATTTAAAAAAACATAATTCACTTTCATATTAAAAAACAACCACCATCTTTAGACTCTACTTCCCCTTGGATTGTTGCTGCATTTCCTCTCCTTTACAAAGCTTTGAAAAAGTTGCCTTTATTCACCGATTCATTTGCCCACCACTCACTCCTCCCTCACTCCTTTGTGCTGCTCTCCCACACCTTCAGCCATGTGGCCCCTATGGGAAGCCAACGAACATTTTTGTTTCTCTGTTATTTGATCCCGTCAGCAGTATTTCAAATTGTGCTCTGTCTTTCTTGAAACACTTTACTTTGAGCTTCTGTGTCACCAAAATATCCTCCACCCCCACCTACCACCACCCATATTCCCCTACTCCCTATCATTAACCTGGAAACTAATTTATCTCAGCATCCTTTGCTAAATCACTGTCATTTACTTGGCTTTTAATCTTGAGTTATTCAAAGCTTTAAATTTATGTCTTTTCTCATCTTATTTTCTATTGTCTCCCTCATGATTTTATTCATGCCCATATCTTTATTCACCATTTATATGATGAATACTTTCAAGTTTGAAATTGAGTTTCTTCATTCCAAACTTCCCTCTGAACTCCACATATATCCAGCAAAAGGCCAACTCAACATCTCCAGCTAGTGTCTCAAATTAAGCACACGCTAATCAACTTTACCATAACCATAACTGAACTCATGGTCTCTTTCTTCAAACCTAGGCCTTAGCCTGTCAGTGCACTCTTGTTTAATAAATAATGTTAGTATTTATCCAGTTGTCAAAGTGGTAACTTGGAACATATTATTGTCTTTAAAGAAAAGAATGTAGTTCTGCCTGCCTTGACTTCTGGGATTTTGGCAGCCTCTAGGAAGATCAATGATCCTGTCCCTGATACTCACTCTATAGTGAATGCCCTCCTCTCAATTGTGAATTGGACTTGCTAATTCACCTCTAATAAGTAGGCAGAGCAATGGGATTTCATTTTCCATATTAAGTTACAGAAAGATTGGTTTACCTCTCTCTCTCTCTGTTTCTCTCTCTCTCTCTTTCTTCTTGAAGTAAAGAAAGCTAGCTGCCATATCATGAAATCACTCAGATAATCCTGTCACACATTAAGAAACTAAAGGCTTCAGCTGCAAAGGAAGGTGAAAAACCAAAATCATGTCATTATTGTGTTAATTTGTATTTCTCTGATGACATAAACCAGGAGTCCCCAAACATTTTACACAGGGGGCCAGTTCACTGTCCCTCAGACCATTGGAGGGCCGGACTATAAAAAAAACTATGAACAAATCCCTATGCACACTGCACATATCTTATTTTAAAGTAAAAAAAAAACAACGGGAACAAATACAATATTTAAAATAAAGAACAAGTAAATTTAAATCAACAAACTGACTAGTATTTCAATGGGAACTATGCTCTTCTCACTGACCACCAATGAAAGAGGTGCCCCTTCTGGAATTGCAACGGGGGCCGGATAAATGGCCTCAGCGGGCCGTAGTTTGGGGACCCCTGACATAAACATTAGGCATCTTTTCATATGCTTATTAATATACTTGTTCACATGCTATGTATCTTCTTGGTGAATTGTTAAGGTCTTTGATCCATTTTTAAATCTAATTGTTTTCTTATTGTTGAGCTTTAAGAGTTCTCTGTAAATTTTGGAAAACAGTCTTTCATCAGATATGTCTTTTTCAAATATTTTCCCACAACTTGTGTTTTGTTTTTCATTCACTATACTGATCTTTCACAGAACCAGAGCCATTTCACAGAGCCCTGACAACAACCCCATAAGTGCAGTTGGAAATTGATCATTCAGCCCCAGTTAGGCCTTGAGATGACTGCAGCTCTATCTGGTTTGATGCAACCACAGAAGAGACTCTGAACCAGCTGAACTGCTGTTTGAACTTGCTGTGTTTTGAGTAATTGGTAATGGAGCAAAAGATACCAATATGTATTTGAAAGGTAGTATGCTTTTGTGGACTTAGAGAAACTAGATAGCTCCTTACCAAGAATACTTTTATCATTTTGTCAGATTGCAAAACAACTTATATAATAAGTAGTACATAGATATTGACCAATTAAAAACAACTTACACTTTCTTATAAAATAATGAAGCAAAAAATTGTTTTTAGTAAAATTGTCATTTTAAAAAGACTGATTTTCAGAGCAGTTATAGGTTTACACAAAACTGAGAGAAAAACACAGAGATTGCCCATATGCCTCCCACCCCCTACACATGTATACTTTTCCCCACTATCAACACCCACTACCAGAGGCGTACATTTGTTGCAACTGATGAAGCTACATCTACACATCACAGTTACTCAAAGTCCATAGTTTACATTAGGGTTCACTCTTGATGTACATTCTCTGGGTTTGGACAAATGTATAGTGACATATATCTATCATTATAATATCACACAGAATATTTTACTGTGCTAAACATGTTCTGTGCTCTGCCTGTTCATTCCTCCCGCCTCACTTCCTGACTTGTCTTCTACTCCTGAAAAGCTTTAACTGTTACACAAATAAGACAAAATATAAATACCCATGATTCATGACCTGTAATATGTTTTGATCAAATAATAAAGCTTATGAAACCCATTAGAGACCCATCCTTACCTTCACACATGGTGGTGAAATGTTGGGTGTCAAGGTATCTATTAGCTGCCCCAAAATTTGTGGGAATCCGTTATAAGTTCAGCACACATTAATATATTCCATTTCCTGTGTACATTTTTTATTTTTAATTCAGAGCCAAGATTATGAGATTTTTTCACTTTTCTTTTTCAAGTGAATAAAAACCAATCCTAGTTTGTCTCTCAATCTTCCTTTCTCCCACTTTAATTTACTTCATGTCTGTGTTTTTCCCCCACTTTTTTCACCAAAGATAATGGTCATTTATTTCTCATTAATTTTATATTCAATCACAAAGGATGCCTGAACCAAAGACAAGCACAATATAATAAAAAGTAATAACACAAGGAATGACTAAAATCAAACCTTATTGTTTTGGTAAAAATAAAGATGCAAGTTTTACTACACTTTTTTTATGAATGAATTATGCACTTTAATTGGTTTTAATCCTCTATAATAACCAGAAATTTCTCTAAGAGCAAGTGTAGGCAGCACAGAGCATTGAAACAGGCAAACAGAGCTTTTAAAAGAGACAACAGTAGGAATAATCACATGGTTGAAGTAGACATCATTGCCTTGTAATCTCCTTGGGGGCTTACCAACTGTAATCTGAAGTGACCCTCACTCATAGGGCAGTGAGAGACCAAAGCAACAGGCAGACCAGTCCAGATTGGTAGGGGGCAAATATAGTGAGCAAGGGAACTTGCTACAAGGCTTGTCTTGGGCGACTGCAGGATAAGTAGATCTTTACATCAGCCCTCCAGAATCTTAAAAGTTTATCCAAGTCTTAACTGAGTTTAGTCCTATATACCCTCTAGATCAGTGTTTCCCAACCTTTTTTGTGCCATGCCCCACCTTAACCTTTCTAAAATTTTTATGTCCCCCCCTATGTAACATACATAATTTTTAACATTAAAAAATTGATTTGTTCACTTAATAAACATAAATGATAGGTTCTAGGAAGAAATCACTATGAAATTGTTAACAAAACACAGTAAGTAAAATTTCAAAACATATCATGAAAAACAGAAATTTAAATTCCAAATAATTTTAATACAGATTTTTCTATATTAATTTATTATTTTAATTTAGTGTGATCCTTGCACTTGATGCTTGCTGCACAGAGATTTTATATTAGGTTCCAATTTGGTTAGCTTTAGTCTCAAGTCTCCACGTTGTGTTATATCCAGCCGATTTCTTTTTTTTTACAAGTAAATCATTTACAACACTAAATCCACATTCAGCTAAAAATGAAGATGGAAATGGTAGCAATAGTTTTCTTGCACATTTGGTTGAATTTGGGTATTTGATTTCTGTTTCCTCACAAAGCCATGCCATCGCTCCTTTGATATTAAATAAAGCTTTAACTGACTCATCATTTTGCAATTCTGCGAGTTCTTCTTGATACTGCATATTTGATATATCAGACAAATCCACTAACATTGGCTGCATCATCCATGTTGGGAAATCAATTTGTTTTAAATCAGAAAATCTTTCTTTTAAATCAGCCGATAGAATATTCAAATGATTGACAATAACAAGTAAAGCGGTATTAGTTACTTCACATTTTTGGAGCCAATGAAACTGTTTAAAGTTTTTGTTGTTAATATGTTTCTGACATAACTCAATATTGGTAATGAAACCAAATATCTTTGCTTTTGCATCAACAAGAGTTTTATTTGTTCCTTGAAGTTGCTTATTTAATATATTTAGTTTTTCAAAGATATCAGCTAAATAACTCACAAATGCTTTACCATCTATTGTTAACAGATACTTCATTTCAGGTTTGTCGCTTAAAAAATCACTAAGAGTATCAAACAGTTCCATAAATCTTTTCAGTTTCCTTTAGATAGCCATCTTACGTCAGTATGAAGTAAAAGTCTCACATGGTCTTCATTTTGTTCTTCACAAAATAGCTTGAAAAGACGCTCACATTTGGCACTAGCTTTAATAGCATTAACACACTTTATTACTGTATGTAATACTTCATTCAGAACAGGTGAGATTTTTTAGCTACCAAGTTTTCCCTATGAATAATACAATGCACAAGAATCATTTCTGGATTTGCATCTTTCATCAATTTTAAGCAGCCATTTTTCTTGCCCATCATATTGGGAGCACCATCTGCAGCACAAGATGTTATATTTTTCATTGGTATATCATTGACATCTAAGTAGTTTTTTAGCTTATTATATATATCTTTGGAGGTAGTGGTGCTTTCTAATCTTTTACAGAACAACATTTCTTCAGCAAAATGTCCTTTATCAATATATCTTATGTAAGTTATCAATACTGCCTCACTGTCTCTCAAAGTTGATTCATCCATTTGCAAGGAGAATTTTCTTGTTTTCAGCTTTTCAATAAGTTGTTTTTCAATATCCTCACTCATTTCATCTATTCTTCTGCTAACAGTATTGTCACTGAGTGGCAGAGCTTTTACATCTTTGTCATCTTTTTCAAGAATCATTTTAAGAAATGCTTATATTGGCGGTTTTATTAAATTCTCTCCTATAGTGTGATTTTCTCCAGTTTTAGCGATGAATAAAGAAATTTGATAACTAGCCTCAAGAACACGATTATTAGTTGAAGTATGAGCAGTAAATAGAGACTTTAATGTTGTTCTTTTTTCAAAAATTTTCTTTAAAATTTAAAGTAACTCAAATCTGAATTAATATGAGCACTATATTTCACCTTCAAATGCGCCTCAGGACGACCTTGTTTCATTGATTCGTTGGTCAAGCATTGCTGGCATAAAAGACAAAAAGAAATCTGCTCATCGTGAACAGTGGGTATGAACCCAAATTTTAAATATTCCTCTGAATATTGACGAGTTTTTTTCTTGCTTGCACCAGTCATTTTACTATGGGCTATAAGAAATAAAAATAAGATCTATTAAAAACTAATATTAAAATATGTGTTAAAATATATTCAACGTGACATAGAGTAAACGTATACTAAAAATTCATATTTATTTAAATGTATATAACACATTTACTACACTGCCACCGCAAATCAAAAGGTATCTATATTTTTTCCACTTGACAAAATTTTCTGGAAAGTTATGCTTCTAAAATTAAAATTGTCGTGCATGCACTATTATAGCCCCAATAATATTTATAAAATATTAGTGCTTTCTAGCCCCGATGCAAGAAGTACTTAATAAAGAGTTTAATATTGATAAAAATAAAATCAATACTTACCAATTGTATCTATACAATATATATATGTATATTTATTAAATCAATGAGCTTTTACAACAGTTTTGACTGACACTTATTTCAAATTAACACCAACTGAATGATGTGAAACACTACAGAAGTTTCGATGGGCCAATTAGGTGAGAATAACTGCGTTGTTTAGCGAGTTTTTAAAATGTCCAGGGTTCCCCGCGGCAGACAGCATGCTCCGCGGTGAACCCAGGATGAAGTTTACTTGACGACGCCAATCACCCAGTTGATATTTTGGTCTCATCAAACAAAATTATACTTAATAATTATTTACCGCAATTATTTAAGAATTGCATTTTTTGTTAAATTTGGCACCGATATCTAGAATTGCATTTAAATGGCCCGGGGTGAAAGAGTTAAAGTCGTGTCGAGTCCATTTTCAAATTGCCCCCCTTAACTACTGAATTGCCCCCCTGTGGGGCGTGGGCCCCATGTTGAAAAACACCGCTCTAGATGGTCTCAACAACACCTTCTTTCTAAAGGCTGTGCCTTTCAACAGCCCCCATTGTGGAAATGATGGGCAGAGCATGCATGCATTCCAAGGACAGAGACTAGAATCAGAAGCTTTTAATTGCCTGAGTTCAATTTGAGAGTCAACTTCTTTTGATTACCTTCTCCAACAGAAAGAAGAATAAAAACATTTATCCACAATAAATATTAGAAACCCACACGACTTTGTCCCAAAATTTTAACATGAATAAGAATAATTTAATTAAAAATGGAGCTTGACTTTAATTGTACAGAATAAAGAAACATGTTATTAAAATATTCAATAATAACTTATTGATAAAAATTTGTTAAAACATTGAAATTTTCCATTAACTACATAAATAGTATCCTTTCCAGAACTAAAATAACTAAAAATGAGTCATATTTCTTTACTTACACTTGATGCTGAAAATAAAGAATGGTTAATTTAAAGAGAATCTTCTATTAACTCAAGTTATCTGATTTTTTAAAAATGAGCATTGTGTGGGTGGGTAAAATATAGAAATAATTGCTGTGAATATATTAATCATTATATTATTTAGAAGAAAATTTTAAAGCAAAATAAAAAGACTTTCTTATTAAAACTAGGCAATTCAATATAAAATTTTAGCAGTTATGACTCTGTACCTTTAATTTTTCATTACCTTATGGACTCCAATGAAAGTGGCACATATTGGGAAACTGATTAATCTCATATTGAAAACAAAACAAAACAGCACCAAAGGATCTTCTATTTTGTAACTAACCCACCAGTTAACATGCTGCTGATAAATCTCTAGTCATATACATCCTTCAAATTGAAGAGAAAGCCATCTTTTATTCATGACCATTTACACACACATATACCCTTGGCACAGACATGCACACACATTCATATATAGAAAACACTATCCCCAAACACCAGTAATATTCTATAAAGATTTTTGCTTTATATCTTTTATAATTTCCATTAGCTGCTACATATTGTTTTATCAGTTTTGTCTGTTTCAGATAGCCTATTGAGGTTTTCTTATACCTTTTTTAATGTGAGAACTACAGGAGGTCATTGGGTTCCAACACAGTTCTGTCCCTACGACAGTGATGTAACCCAAATTTTGGTGTAAGTCGAAACACATCTGAGCCTAAGTCACTTACCTATCCTAACACAGTTGTAAAATCATAATCTAGAACATAAAAACACAATGAAGCCACAGAAAAAAGAAAAGGATATACACTGTACTGTAATAACAGAAAAAAAATGACAAAAAAATTAGTGTAAAAAATTTCTTACCTTTATTCCTGTGGTTGGCTTGCACACTGGAGGGGGCATTACAAGATGGGAGTAACCTATTGAGAGGAGGAAGCTGGAGAGGCAGAAGAACCTGCAGAAGGTGCTGGAGATACTGGGTCAGATGAATAGGGATTGCCTAAGGAACATGCAGGAGATGCTGGAGATGATTCTACCTGTATTACAGGTGTTTCATCTGGAGAAGTAGCTGATGTAGAGGGTACAGGGTCTGTTGCAGGCCTCTCTACCTTCTTAAAGAATTGTTCTAGGCTAGTCTGGAAGGTTGATGAGTTCTTCTCTTCCAAAATCTACTTATAGCATTACAAGGCATACATAACAGCTTTGTATGTAGACCTTACTGAATCTGTCATCACTGGGGTCCTCAGCCTGAAATTTTTGCCAACCCAACCCCTACCATAGAAAAACCTTCTGCCAAACACTTGGCAGTAAATCTCTTGGGTTATGGGGTTTCTATCTCTCCCCTCTTCAATCAGCTGCTTCTCAAGATGAATGAGGTCCTCAGCAGAGGACCACATAGTCTATAAGTACAACACTAATGGCATAAACCTAAACACTCACATCACAACTTTTTAAATTTTTATGGCAGTGAGCATTGTAAACTCAAAATGTAGTATGTCAAGACTGTTGTAACCGAAGGAACTCCTGTATAGAATAATAATGCCAATGATTTTTAATCCTTTGAGTAGTATGAACGTTCATGTACATCCTCGTGCCTCCTGACCATCCAGAGTATGACTGTACATGTATGTCTTTAAACGGAGGGACACAGGGTGATGTGCATTGATTGTAACAACCACTTTGCCTGCATCCATGTTTTGAGGAATACCAGTTTGAAAAAATTTTAAACATAAGGAATAAATAAAAATGCCTATAAGTTGTCCTAAGAATATCATCATATGCAAGTACATATTTGATATTCTGCTAATAACACTTCTTTATTTACAGGTGAGAGGTACATGAAAATTGCATAACAAACATTTTTATTTTAAAAATGTGTAAGGCAACATTAAAAAAAAGGCAAATGTATGTTCTTCCTGTTTCCATAAATTGGTTATCAAGCAAAAATGATTTTAAGTTAATAAAACTGTAACTGGTACTAATTTTATTATTTGGAAAAAAACCAACACTCCCAGGGATCAGCAAGCATGAAAAAAGCTCACTACTCAAAGGGTTAATTGTATTTTTTTATAAAAGCAAAAAAAAAAAAGCACAAGAAATATGCCTAATATGCAAATTATATAAAATAAAATTACATTAGCCACATCTCAATTATATCATGGTAACATAGTTCGATGCAAACTAGCATTAATTATTTTTTATTGAGATAGAATCTATACACAATAAGACTCATTCTTTTAAAGTGTACAATTCAGTGGACTTTAGTAGACTTACAAAACTGTGCAGCCATTACCATTTTGTAATTTCAGAACATTTTCATCACCAACAAAAGAAACCCCATACCTATTAGCCCTCACTCCTCATTCTTTCTTCCCTTCAGCCTTTAGTAACTACATTTGTCTTTCTCTATTCTGGATATTTCACATAAATGGAATTATACAACATGTGACCTTTATGTGCAGCTTCTTTCGCTTGGCATAAGTTTCAAGGTACTTTCATGTTGTAGAATATTTCAGAGCTTCATTCTTTTTTATGACCACATAATATTCCATTGTGTGGCTATACATTTAAAAAATCTATTCATCATTTGAAAGACATTTGGAATGTTTCCACTTTTTGTATAGTGTTGCTATGAAAATTCATGTACAAATTTTGTGTGGACATGTTTTCAGTTCTTTTATATATCTAAGAGTGAAATTGCGAGCTTACATTGTAATTCTATGTTTTCTACTTTGAGGAACCACCACAGTGGCTGCACCATTTTATATTACTATTAGCAATGTTAAAGGTTCCAATTTCTCTATATCCTCCCTAACACTTATTTTCTGTTTCTTTGTTTGTTTTTAGTTTTATTACAGCTATTCCAGTGAGTATAAAATGGTGTCTCATTGTGGTTCTGATTTGCATTTCCCAAATGACCAACGATGTTGAGCATATTTTTATGTAACTATTGTGCACTTGATAATATTCTATTCAGAAACAGATATTCAAATTACTTGCCCATTTTTACTTTTTATTACTGAGTTGCAAGACTATTTTATATATACAGGATAAAAGCTTCTAATCAGATGCATAATTTAAAAATATTTTCTATCAATGTATAGGTTGTCTTTTCACTTTCTTGATGGTGTCCTTCAAAGCACAAAAATTTTTGTTTGAAGAAGTACAATTTGTCTATTTTCTTTGGTTACTTGTGCATTGTCATATATAAGAAACCATTGCCTAATCTAAGATCACAAAAATATGTGCCTATGATTTCTTCTAAGGATTTTATAGTTTCAATTCTTGCATTTAGCCTTTGATTCATTTCAACTAATTCTTATATGGTTATGAGGTAGCAGTCCAGCTTTATTCTTGTGCATGTAGATATCCAGTTTCACCACCCAATTTGTGAAAAAAGCTTTTTTTTTTTGCATTGAATTGTCTTGGAACACTTGTAAATATTAATTGATAATAAATGTAGGGATTAATTTCTGGGCTTTCAATTCTGTTTCATTTACATAAATGTTTATTGGTTCTTATGCGAGTACCGCACAGCATTGATTACTATAACTTTGTAGAAAATTTTGAAGTGTGGAGTCCAACAAAAATATTCTTTTTTTTTTCTTCTTTTTTTCTTTTCATCTTTTTTTTATTTATTAAATTTAATGCAGTGACATTGATAAATCAGGGTACATATGTTGAGAGAAAACATCTCCTGATTATTTTGACATTTGATTGTGCTGTATACCCCTCGCCCAAAGTCAAATTGTCTTCTGTCACCTTCTATCTGGTTTTCTTTGTGCCCCTCCCCTCCCCGCACCCCTCTCTTCTTCCTCGCCCCCTCCACCCTCCCCCCACCTCACCACCCCTGTTGCCATCACATTCTTGTTCATGTCTCTGAGTCTCATTTTTATGTCCCATCTATGTATGGATTCATATAGTTCTTAGTTTTTTTCTGATTTACTTATTTTACTCCGATAATGTTATCAAGGTCCATCCATGTTATTGTAAATGATCCGATGTCATCATTTCTTATGGCTGAGTAGTATTCCATAGTATATATGTACCAAAGATTTTTTATCCATTCGTCCTCTGACGGACACTTGGGCTGTTTTCAGATCTTCGCTATTGTGAACAATGCTGCCAAAAACATGGGGGTGCATTTCTCCTTTTGGAGCCGTTCTATGGTGTTCTTGGGGAATATTCCTAAAAGTGGGATAGCTGGGTCAAAAGGCTGTTCGATTTTTAGTTTTTTGAGGAATCTCCATACTGTTTTCCACAGTGGCTGCACCAGTCTGCATTCCCACCAGCAGTGCAGGAGGGTTCCCTTTACTTCACATCCTCGCCAGCACTTAATCTGTGTTGTTTTATTGATGAGCGCCATTCTGACTGGTGTGAGGTGATATCTCATTGTGGTTTTAATTTGCATTTCTCTAATGATTAGTGATGTTGAGCTTTTTTCATAATCCTATTGGCCATCTGTATGTCCTCTTTGGAGAAGTGTCTATTCATTTCTTTTGCCCATTTTTGGATTGTATTGTTTGTCTTCCTGGTGTTGAGATTTACAAGTTCTTTATAAATTTTGGTTATTAACCCCTTATCAGACGTATTGTCAAATATGTTCTCCCATTGTGTAGTTTGTCTTTTTATTCTGTTCTTGTTGTCTTTAGCTGTGCAGAAGCATTTTAGTTTGATATAGTCCCATTTATTTATTCGGTCTTTTATTTCACTTGCCCGTGGAGATAAATCAGCAAATATATTGCTCCGAGAGATGTCGGAGAGCTTACTGCCTATGTTTTCTTCTAAGAGGCTTATGGTTTCACGGCCTACATTTAAGTCTTTTACCATTTTGAGTTTATTTTTGTGAGTGGTGTAAGCTGGTGATCTAGTTTCATTTTTTTGCAGGTAGCTGACCAATTTTCCCAACACCATTTGTTAAAGAGGCTGTCTTTACTCCATTGTATTTCCTCACCTCCTTTGTCAAATACCAGTTGTCCATAGAGCTGTGGGTTTATTTCTGGGTTCTCTGTTCTGTTCCATTGATCTATATGCCTGTTCTTATGCCAGTGCCAAGCTGTTTTGAGTACAATGGCCTTGTAGTATAACTTGATATCAGGAAGTGTGATACCTCCCACTTTATTCTTCTTTTTTAAGATTGCTGAGGCTATTTGTGTTCTTTTTTGGTTTCATATAAATTTTTGGAATATGTGATCTATATCTTTGAAGTATGTCATTGGTATTTTAATTGGTATTGCATTAAATTTATAGATTGCTTTGGGTAATATTGACATTTTAATGATGTTTATTCTTCCTAACCATAAGCATGGTATATGCTTCGACTTGTTTGTATCTTCCTTGATTTCTTTTATCAATGCTTTGTAATTTTCCGAGTACAAGTCTTTAGTATCCTTGGTTAAGTTTATTCCTAGGTACTTTATTTTTTTGGTTGTAATTGTGAAGGGGATTGTTTTCTTAATTTTTCTTTCTGACTGTTCATTGTTGGCGTATAAAAATGCCTCTGATTTCTGAGTATTGATTTTATATCCTGCCACTTTGCTGAATTCATTTATCATGTCCAGTAGTTTTTTGACTGACACTTTAGGGTTTTCTATACACAATATCATATCATCTGCAAATAATGATAGTTTTACTTCTTCTTTCCCAACTTGAATGTCTTTTATTTCTTTTTCTTGTCTGATTGCTGTGGCTAGGACTTCCAGAACTATGTTAAATAAGAGTGTTGAAAGGGGGCAGCCCTGCTTTGCTCCTGATTTTAAGGGTATTGCTTTTAATTTTTGCCCATTGAGTATGATGTTGGCTGTGGGTTTCTCATAGATGGCCTTTATCATGTTGAGGAATGTTCCCTGTATTCCCACTTTGCTGAGAGTTTTGATCATGAATGGGTGCTGGATTTTATCAAATGCTTTTTCTGCATCTATTGAAATTATTATATGTTTTTTCTCCTTCTTTTTGTTTATGTGATGAATCACATTGATTGATTTATGAATATTGTACCAGCCTTGCCTACGAAGAATAAATCCCACTTGATTATGGTGTATGATTTTTTCCATATATTGTTGGATCCGGTTTGCTAATATTTTGTTGAGGATTTTAGCATCTATATTCATCAGAGATATTGGCGTATAATTTTCTTTCTTTGTGTTGTCATTGCCTGGTTTTGGAATCAGAATTATGCTCACCATATAAAAGGAGCTTGGAAATCTTTCTTCCTCTAGAATTTTTTTTTATCTTACTATAGTTTCTTTTTTTTTTCTTTTTAATAATTTTATTTTTAATGGGGCGACATCAATAAGTCAGGATAAATATATTCAAAGATAACAACTCCAGGTTATCTTGTCGTTCAATTATGTTGCATGCCCATCACCCAAAGTCAGATTGTCCTCTGTCACCTTCTAATTTTCTTTGTGCCCCTCCCCCTCCCCCTTTCCCTCTCCCTCTCTCCCATCCTCCCGTAACCACCACACTCTTATTAATGTCTCCTAGTTTCACTTTTATGTCCCACCTACATATGGAATAATGCAGTTCCTATTTTTTTCTGATTTACTTATTTCACTTTGTATAATGTTATCAAGATCCCACCATTTTGCTGTAAATGATCCAATGTAATCATTTCTTATGGCGGAGTAGTATTCCATAGTGTTTATGTGCCATATCTTCTTTATCCAGTCATCTATTGATGGGCTTTTTGGTTGTTTCCATGTCCTGGCCACTGTGAACAATGCTGCAATGAACATGGGGCTGCATGTGTCTTTACATATCAATGATTCTGAGTTTTTGGGGTATATACCCAGTAGAGGGATTGCTGGGTCATAAGGTAGTTTTATTTTCAGTTTTTTGAGGAACCACCATACCTTCTTCCATAATGGTTGTACTACTTTACATTCCCACCAACACTGTATGAGGGTTCCTTTTTCTCCACAGCCTCTCCAACATTTGTTATTATCTGTCTTATTAATAAAAGCTAATCTAACAGGTGTGAGGTGGTATCTCATTGCAGTTTTGATTTGCATTTCTCTAATAACTAATGAAGATGAGCAACTTTTCATATATCTGTTGGCCATTTGTATTTCTTCCTGAGAGAAGTGTCTGTTCATGTCCTCTTTCCATTTTTTTATTGGATTGTTTGTTTGTTTGTTGTTCTGTTTTATGAGTTCTTTGTATATTTTGAATATTAGGCCCTTATCTGAGCTGTTGTTTGAAAATATCATTTCCCATTTAGTTGGCTGTGTTTATTTTGCTATCAGTTTCTCTTGCTGAGCAAAAACTTCTTAGTCTGATGTAGTCCCATTCATTAATTTTTGCCTTCACTTCTCTTGCCATTGGACTCAAATTCATAAAATGCTCTTTAAAACCCAGGTCCATGAGTTTAGTACCTATGTCTTCTTCTATGCACTTAATTGTTTCAGGTCTTATGTTTAGATCTTTGATTCATTTTGAATTAATTTTAGTACAGGGGGACAGACTGTAGTCCAGTTTCATTTTTTTGCATGTGGCTTTCCAGTTTTCCCAGCACCATTTATTGAAGAGGCTTTCTTTTCTCCATTGTGCATTCTTGGCCCATTTATCAAAAATTATTTGACAATATATATGTGGTTTTATTTCTGGGTTTTCTTTTTTTTTTTTTTTTCATTTTTTTCTGAAGCTGGAAACGGGGAGAGACAGTCAGACAGACTCCCACATGCGCCCGACAGGGATCCACCCGGCACGTCCACCAGGGGCGACGCTCTGCCCACCAGGGGGCGATGCTCTGCCCATCCTGGGTATCGCCATATTCTGACCAGAGCCACTCTAGCGCGTGAGGCAGAGGCCACAGAGCCATCCCCAGCGCCCGGGCCATCTTTGCTCCAATGGAGCCTTGGCTGCGGGAGGGGAAGAGAGAGAGAGAGCGGAAAGCGCAGCGGAGGGGTGGAGAAGCAAATGGGCGCTTCTCCTGTGTGCCCTGGCCAGGAATCGAACCCGGGTCCTCCGCACGCTAGGCCGACGCTCTACCGCTGAGCCAACCGGCCAGGGCTTATTTCTGGGATTTCTATTCTGTTCCATTGGTCTGAGTGTCTATTTTTCTGCCAATACCATGCTGTTTTGATAGTCATGGCCCTATAATATAGTTTGAAGTCAGGTATTGTAATACTCCCAGCTTCATTCTTTTTCTTTAGGATTGCTTTGGCTATTCAGGGTTTCTTATACTTCCATATAAATCTGATGATTTTTCCTCCATTTCTTTAAAAAATGTCATTGGAATTTTGATGGGAATTGCATTAAATTTGTATGATGCTTTGGGTAATATGGCCATCTTGATTATATTTATTCTTCCTAACCAAGAACAAGGTATATTCTTCCATCTCATTATATCTTTTTCGATTTCCCTTAACAATGGTTTATAGTTTCCATTATATAAGTCCTTTACATTCTTTGTTATGTTTATTCCTAAGTATTTTATTTTTTTGTTGCAATCGTGAAGGGGATTTTTCTTTTGAGTTCGTTCTCAAATGTTTCATTGTTGGCATATAGAAAGGCTATTGACTTCTGTATGTTAATTTTGTATCCTGTGACCTTACTGTATTGGATCATTGTTTCTAGTAGTCTTTTTGTGGATTCTTTGGGGTTTCGATGTATAGAATCATATCATCTATACATCGCAAAAAGTGATATCTTTACTTCTTCTTTTCCAATATGGATGCCATTTATTTCTTTGTCTTGTCTGATTGCTCTGGCTAGAACCTCTATTACCACATTAAATAATAGTAGAGAGTGGACAACCCTGTCTTGTTCCTGATTTAAGGGGGAAAGCCTTCAGTTTAGTACCATTTAATATGATGTTAGCTGATGGTTTATCATATATGGCCTTTATCATGTTGAGATATTTTCCTTCTATACCCATTTTGTTGAGAGTCTTAAACATAAAATTGTGTTGTATTTTATCGAAAGCCTTTTCTGCGTCTGTTTTTAAGATCATGTGGTTTCTTTTCTTTGTTTTGTTGATATGGTGTATTATGTTAACCCTTTTACGTATGTTGAACCATCCTTGAGATTCTGGGATGAATCCCACTTGATCATGATGTATTATCTTTTAAATATGTTGTTGTATTCGATTTGCTAGTATTTTGTTTAGTATTTTAGCATCTGTATTCATTAGAGATATTGGTCTGTAGTTTTCTTTTTTTGTGCAGTCCTTGCCTGGTTTTGGTATGAGGGTTATGTTGGCCTCATAAAATGTGTTTGGAAGTATTGCTTCTTCTTCAATTTTTTGGAAGACTTTGAGTAGAATAGGAACCAAGTCTTCTTTGAATGTTTGATAAAATTCGCTTGCATAGCCATCAGGGCTTGGACTTTTATTTTTGGGGAGTTTTTTAATTGTTTTTTCTATTTCTCCTTTACTAATAGGCCTGTTTAGGCTTTCTCCTTCTTCTTGACTCAGTCTAGTAAGTTTGTATTGTTTTAGGAATTTATCCATTTCTTCTAAGTTGTTGAATTTAGTGGCATATAGTTTTTCATAGTATTCTACAATAATTCTTTGTATACCTATGGTGTCTGGGGTGATTTCTCCTCTTTCATTTTGGATTTTGTTTATATGAATTCTTTCTCTTTTTTCCTTGGTAAGTCTTGCCAAGGGTTTGTCAATTTTGTTGATCTTTTCAAAGAACCAGCTCCTTGTTCTATTAATTTTTTCTATAGTTTTTCTGTTCTCTATTTCATTTATTTCTGCTCTGATTTTTATTATCTCCTTTCTTCTGCTGGTTTTGGGTTTTTTTGTTCTTCTTTTTCTAGTTCCTTAAGGTGTGAAGTTCAGTGCTTCACTTGGGCTCTCTCTTGTTTGTTCATATATGCCTGAAGTGATATAAACTTCCTTCTTATCACTGCTTTTGCTGCATCCTATAAATTCTGATATGTCGTATTGTCATTTTCATTAGTCTGTATAAATCTTTTGATCTCTGCACTTATTTCTTCTTTGACCCATTCATTTTTTAAAAGTATGTTGTTTAGTTTCCACATTTTTGTGGGATTTTTTTCCTCTTTTTTGCAGTTGAATTCTAGTTTCAAGATTTTATGATCAGAAAATATGCTTGGTACAGCTTCGATTTTTCTGAATTTGTTGATGTTGTTTTTGTGGCCCAACATATGGTCAATTCTTGAGAATGATCCATGTACACTGGAGAAAAATGTATACTCAGTCACTTTGGGATGAAATGTCCTGTAGATGTCTATCATATCTAGGTGCTGTAGTGTTTTGTTTAAGTTCACTATATCTTTGTTGATTCTCTGTTTGGATGACTGATCTAGAGCCGTCAGCGGTGTATTGGGGTCTCCAAGTATGACTGCATTTTTGTCAGTTTTTGTTTTAAGGTCAATAAGTAGCTGTCTTATATATTTTGGTGCTCCTTGGTTTAGTGCATATATATTAAGAATTGTTATGTCTTCTTGATTCAGTGTCCCCTTAGCCATTATGAAATGGCCATTTTTGTCTCTGAGTACTTTTGCTGTCTTGTAGTCAGCATTATCAGATATGAGTATTGCTACGCCTGCTTTTTTTTTGGATGTTATTTGCTTGGAGCATTGTTTTCCAGCCTTTCACTTTGAATTTGTTTTTATCCTTGTTACTTAGATGAGTTTCCTGTAGGCAGCATACAGTTGGATTTTCTTTTTTAATCCATTCTGCTACTCTGTGCCTTTTTATTGGTGAGTTTATTCTGTTTACATTTATTGTAATTATTGACACTTGTGAGTTCCCTATTGCTATTTTATATATGGATTTCTGTTAGTTTTGTGTCTTGTTTGATCCTTCTCTTTTGTTTTTCTATCTTTAGTTTTTATTTGGTTGTATTCCATACATCTTTTCTCAATTGCTATCTTTTTTATCACATGTGCTTCTGTCGTGGTTTTTTCAATGGTGGTTACTTTTAAGTAATGAAATGGGTTCCTACCCTCTTCATTGTAGCGCACTATTTTGTGAGTACTTTTGCACTCCATTGTTTTTTGCCACTGTTAATCTCCATCCTCTCCCCCCCCTTTCTTTTTGTTGTTGTCACAGTTTAAATTTTTTTTTATTGTGTTATTCTTGGAGCTTTTACTTGTGGCTTTGTTGTTTTTTTTGTTCTTTGTATCTGATTGGAGAACCCCCTTTAGTAATTCTTGGAGTGGGTGTTTTTTGATGATAAATTCCCTCATCTTTTCTGTATCTGTGAATGTTTTTATTTCTCCTTCATATTTGAAGGATAGCTTTGATTGGTATAGTATTCATGGCTGGCAGTTCCTCTCTTTCTGGACTTTAAATATTGGGGTCCACTCTCTTCTAGCTGGTAGAGTTTCTGCTGAGAAATCTGATGATAATCTAATGGGCCTTCCTTTATATGTTGTATTCTTCTTTTCCCTGGCTGCCTTCAGAATTTTTTCTTTGCCGTTGGTTTGTGCCAATTTTATTATGATATGCCTTGCAGTAGGTTTGTTGGGGTTAAGAAAACTTGGAGTTCTGTTTGCTTCTTGAATTTGAGGCATTAGTTCTGTCCACAGGCTTGGGAAGTTCTCATCTATTATTTGTTTGAGTATGTTCTTTATTCCATTTTCTCTCTCTTCTCTCTCTATATACCTATTATTCTTATGTTATTCTTTTTGATGGAGTCCGATAATTCTTGTAGGGCTATCTAATTTTTTTTAATTTTTGAGTCTCTTTCTTCTTCTCTCTGTTGTGCCTCAAATTCCTTGTTTTCTATTTCATTAACCCTCTCTTCTATCTGGCCTATTTTATTACCTAAGCTTGTTACCTTGTTTTTCAGCTTGTGAATTGAGTTTTTCATCTCTGATTTGTTTTTATAGTTTCAATTTTCTTGGAAATATATTCTTTGTGTTTTTCGAGTTGTTTTCTGAGCTCCCTAAATTGCCTTTCTGTGTTTTATTGTATATCTTGGAGCATTTTTAGGATTTCTATCTTAAATTCTCTGTCAGTTAGCTCCAAGGTTTCCAATATATTATATGTTTTTCTTCATAGATTTTTCCTCATCTTGCTGTGTTACCTCTCTTTCTTTTGTATTTGTGATATTCTATTTTCTCTTCCTTAATGGCATCTGAGGGTGGTTTTGTTGATAGTATTAAGGAGATTTAATAAAGAATAAAAAGTTGAAAAAATAAAAAATCAGAGTTTTTTTTTTAAAAAATTAATAATGAAATAAAGAAAAATTAAATTAAAATTAAAAAAAAAGAAAATTATTCCCCCCTCCTTTTTATCTCTCCTCTCGTCTCTCTTCTTTCTTGAGAAAATCTTGTGGTGAACTGTGAATTATATTGTACTAAATAGAGCAAACAATGCCTGTAATGGAGGGCCTGAATTGGGAAGAAGTAATAAAGGAGAAAAAAAAAAAAAAGAAAGAAAGAAAGAAAGAATGAAAAAAAAGGGCATATGGACCCACAAAAAGCAAATAAGAAAAAAAATTGCGTCAAGAATAAAATGATTTGCTTTTCTGTGTTGGTTGTCTAAGAGTTATGATGAGAGGAATATGAGGGAAACAGGAAAATGGGGGGACAAATTAAAAAATTACTATTGTATTTAGTAGAACAAGAACTAGATAAAATGGAGAGCCAGGGATGGGAGCACTGCTAGTGTGTTAAAAAGGTGAAGTAAAACCCTCCAAAATGCCACAAACATAAGTTTGAGTCCCAGATAAGATATTGTTCATCATTGAGGTTTGAATGAGAGGAGACGTAAAGGAGAAAGGAAGAAACTAATATAGAGGGAGAAAAGAAAGAGAGAGAGAGAGAGAAAAAAGAGGGAACCACTAAAAGAAGAAAAAAGAAAAAAGAGGAGAGAGAAAGAGAGAGAGTTAAGGGTTTTGGAGTGCAACCATCATAGAGAGAAAGGAAGAGGAAAGAAAAGATAATGGGAGATGTAACACTTATGGGTAGTGTAGTTCAAGGAGAGGAGAGAGTAAGACCGGCAGAGAGTTAAATGACCAAATTGGAGGAGGAATAAAAAATATCAAGTATGAAAATAAGAGAAACAAATGAACAAATATAATAAAATGGGATAGGCTATAAAGTCTGCGTATTATTCTTGATTTTGAGAGGTTATCTTCTTGCTTTTTCTTTCCTCTCCCTCTTCTGGTCAGTGACTCTGTACCTCAGGTTCTGCCCCTTTGGCATGCTCAGGTAGAGGTTTGCAGTTGATAAGTCTCTATGGCGATGTCGTGTACTGTGCTTCAATCTCATTGGCAGTCAAGGCTCATTACCATTTATAGGCTCCGCCAGTGAGAGAGTTTGTGTTCCTGGAGCCTTTCTCTTGGTCTTTCCTTCCTCAATTAGTAGCCTGATAATCCAGCTATGGGGTTGCAACTGCCTCTGCCTGGATAGTAAGAGGCTCAAAGAGCTGGCAACTCCCCACTCTATTCCCACTCAGCACAGGGCTCTGGGTAAGGCTCAGTCAGTCAGAGCTGCTAACATAATCAGGCAGGGCTTCCGCCCACTCAAAGACCTCTGGCTCTGCCACTCTGTGGGATAACACGGGTGCGCACTGCCGAGGCACTTGGAGGAATTTCTCGCCCACTATCTGCGTGAGCAGATCAGGATATCAGGCCAGCAGTCTCACACTCTGAGTGAGACCACCACCCGCACGGAAAAGTTCCAGCGTTGGAATTGCCTCTCGCTCTGTGCCCAGGCGCAGCTTTTTCAAGGTGCTGGGGCGGCCCAGATTCCGCTTTTTGGCCCACAGAAAGGCCTCTGACTCTGCCCCTCTGTGGGATAACATGGGCGGGCACTGCTGAGGCACTCGGAGGAATCTCTCACTCACTATCTGCATGTGCAAACCAGGATATCAGGCCCACAGTCTCACCTGAGTGAAACCCCCACCCGCACGGAAAAGTTCCGGCATTGGAATTGGCTCTTGCTCCGTCCCCATGCACGGCTTTCCCAGGGCGCTGGGGCGGCCCAGAGATTCTGCTTTCAGCCTACACAGAGGTCTCTGACTCTGCCCCTCTGTGTGGTAACAAGGGCGCCCATTCCTGAGGTGCTGGTAGGAATCTCTCGCTCACTCTCCGTATGCACGACCAGGATATCAGGCCAGCCGCCTCACCCTCTGAGTGAATCCCCCTCCTGCACCAAAAAGTTTCATCGTTTGAATTAGTTCTCGTTTCCTTTCCGTGCGCGGCTGTCCCAGGGCACTGGGGCGGCCCAGAGATTCCGCTTTCTTTTCTTTTTTTTTTTTTTAATAATAATTTAATTTTTTTAATGGGGTGACATCAATAAATCAGGATACATATATTCAAAGATAACAAGTCCAGGGTATCTTCTCATTCAATTATGTTGCATACCCACCACCCAAAGTCAGATTGTCCTCTGTCACCTTCTAGAGATTCCGCTTTCGGCCCACACAAAGGCCTCTGACTCTGCCTCTCTGTGGGACAACACGGGTGCACACTCCCAGGGCTTTGGAAGGAATCTCTCGCCCACTATCTACGCGTGCCGACCAGGAGATTGGGGAAAATGGCTGCCCCGCTTGTCTTTCTTTGTCTAGGTTTGGCGCGAGTGTTAGCTTGTATTGCCCAGGTTGCCACAGGAAGAGTTTTTCCTCAGCCTGGATCTCCGTGCCACAGCCTGGTTCGGCCATTTGTGCCACGGCCTGGATCTATTCACCCCCTTTGCCTGCCTCAGTTTCTATATTCTCAGTTCCCAGTGAAAGCCGCCCTGTTTAGGTTAGTGAGGAAGTCGGAGCATTTCTTATTTCCTATTTCCTTCGGGGTTTGATTATATATTTAGCCAATTTTTCGCTCGACCATACCTTCAGGTGTATTGCAAAACATCTGGAGGCTCCAAGGATAAGTTTTGCTGTTTCTGGTTGAAGATCTTGTTGGGTTTTGGGGGAGATTTATCGGTATCGCTTCCTACCACGCCATTACTCTGACGTCATCCTCCCTCTTGAATTTTTTGAAATAGTTTGAAAAGGATAGGAGTTAGTTCTTCTTTGAATTGTTGGTAGAATTCAGTTGTGAAGCCATCAGGCGCTGGACTTTTCTTTGTTTGGGAGTTTTTTGATAACCATTTTGATCTCATTTGGTGTAATCGGTCTGTTTAGGTTTTCTGATTCTTCCAGATTGATTTTTGGAAGATTGTATGTTTCAAGGAATTTGTCCATTTCATCTAGGTTGTCTAGTTTTTTGGCATACAGTTCTTCATAGTATTTTCTTACAATATCTTGTAATTCTGTTGTTTCAGTTGTTATTTCTCCCCTCTCATTTCTAATTTTATTTATTTGAGTCCTCTCTCCCTTTTTCTTGGTGAGTCTAGTTAAAGGTTCATCAATCTTGTTTACCTTTTCAAAGAACCAGCTCCTAGTTTCATTGATCCTCTGTATTCTTTAGCCTCTATGTCATTTATTTCTGCTCTGATCTTTATTATTTCCTTCCTTCTACTTCATTTGGACTTTACTTGCTGTTCTTTTTCTAGTTCTTTTAGATGCAGGGTTCAGTTGTTTATTTGAGCTTTTTCTAGCTTCTTAAAGTGTGCCTGTTGTTCTATGACCTTCCCTCTCAGTACTGCTTTTGCTGTGTCCCATAAATTTTGAGTTGATGTATGCTTATTGTTATTCATTTTTAGAATTTTTTAATTTCTTCTTTGATCTCATTTTTAATCCATTTGTTATTTAACAACCTGCTATTAAGTTTCCATGTGTTTGAGAATTTTTTACCTTTTCTTTTGTGGTTTATTTCTAGTTTCATACCTATGTGATCAGAGAAAGTGCTTGATATGATTTCAATCTTCTTAAATTTGTTGAGAGCACTTTTGTGCCCTAACATGTGGTCTATCCTAGAGAATGTACCATGAGCACTTGAAAAGAATGTATATTCTGCTGCTTTAGGGAAAAAGGTTCTGAAGATATCTATTAAATCGAGTTGATCTAGTGTGTCCAATAAGTCTGCTGTTTCTTTGTTAATTTTCTTTCTTGAGGATCTATCTATTGATGTTAGTGGGGTAATGAAATCCCCTACTATTATAGTATTGCTGTTGATCTTGCAGTTTAAATCCATCAAAGTCTGCTTTATATATTTAGGTGCTCCTATATTAGGTGCATAGATATTTATAATAGTTATATCTTTCTGTTGGATTACTCCCTTTATCATTACATAGTGGCCTTCTTTATCTCTTACTATATCCTTTGTTTTAAAGTCCAATTTGTCTGATATAAGTATTGCTGCTCCAGCTTTTTTTGCATTTCCATTTGCATGAAATTTTTTTTCCATCCTTTTACCTTCAATCTATGTGTATCTTTTGTTCTAAGTTGTGTCTCTTGTAGAGAGCATATGTATGGGTCCTGTTTTCTTATCCATGCAGCTACCTTATGTCTTTTGATTGGATCATTTAATCCATTTACATTTATGGTTATTATTGATATGTAGTTTTTTATTGCCATTTTATTCTTTAAAGCTGTATTTCTTTTTTGCTATATTCTTTTTCCTCTTTGATCTGTTTACAACAGGCCCCTTAACATTTCCTGTAGTATTGGTTTGGTTGTAATGAATTCCTTGAGTTGTTTTTTGTCTGGGAAGCTTTTTATTTCTCCTTCGATTTTAAATAATAGCCTTGCTGGATAAAGTAGTCTTGGTTGTAGGTCCTTGTTCTGCATTACTTTGAATATTTCTTGCCATTCCCTTCTGACCTCCAGTGTTTCTGTTGAGAAGTCGGATGTCATCCTTATGGGGGCTCCTTTGTAGGTGATAGCTTTTTTTTTCTCTTGCAGCTTTTAATATTTTCTCTTAATTGCTTAGCTTTGGTATTTTAATTATGATGTGTCTTGGTGTAGGTTTCTTTGGGTTTCTCTTTAATGGAGTTCTCTGTGCTTCTTGAACTTATGAGAGTTTCTCCTGCATTAGTTTAGGAAAGTTTTCAGCTATGATGTGATTGAACAAAGTCTCTATACTTTGTTCTTTCTCTTCTTCTTCAGGAACCCCTATGATGTGGATGTTATTTCTTTTCATGTTGTCACAGAGCTCTCTAAGAATTTCCTCAGACTTTTTGAGTCTCTTCTATTTTCTTCTCTGCTTTCATGCCTTCATTCCAGTTGTCCTCCAACTCGCTGATTTGATCCTCAGCTCTATCTATCCTGTTTTTAATTCCTTTCATTGTGGTCTTTATTTCTGATATTGTATTTGTCATCTCTGACTGATTCTTTTTTATACTTGCTATTTCTTTATTTAGGTGTTCATAGTGACCATTCATTGTTTTTCTAAGATCCCTAAGCATCCTTATAATTATTATTTTGAACTCTGCATCTGGAAGTTTGCTTATTTCCATATCACTCAGTTCATCTCCTGAAGGTATCTCTTGTGGTTTCATTTGGATTGCACTTTTTTGTCTTCTCATTGTGTTTAGGTGTTTTATTTGTAGAGTTGGTTGAGTCTAGGCTTGGTGTTGTCTGCCTCCAGTTTTCAGTTGTGTTATTTCTAGGTCTTCTTGGGTTGGTATCAGCTATTATTTATAATCCACTTTCGGATTTGGGCCGCTTTGAAGTCTTGATTTGTTTGTTTTCTTAACAGATGATAGTCTTGTTTATTGATCTCAGCAGGGGGTTTCCTTGAAACTGTATCCAGGAATTCGATGGGTGTAACCTGAGACTCTGAAGGCTTCTTCCTCCAACTAATCTCTCTGGGGGCAGGGTGTTTTCTCAGCTTCAGTAGGGGGAGGTGTATCTCAGATCTCCATGGTGACCTGAGTTACTGCCCCTCCTCCCTACTTCTTGTTTGCTGATTGGAGCTGGAGAGATGTCCGGAGATCTCTGATCCAGAAGCAATTCAGTACTGTTTTGTGGAAGGTTCAGTCCCTCTCCCAGCTATGGCCACCTCCAATGTGGATGATTCAGCTTTTTTAGTTCATCTCCTGCATTCTTATCCCCTCATAGTCTGTCCCTCTCTCTGTCCTTTCCACTTGGGAGATAATCTGTACTTTTCAACACACCTCACTCCCTGGTCACCAGGCAAGTGGCTGTGAGCAGTATTTTCTTCTCTTTTTTCTGGGTTGTGATCCCCTCTGGGCTCTCAGCCTCCCCTTTCCCTCTGTTTCTATAAACAGGGGAGATTCAGGTGCTCCCTACCATGTTTTTTGTGGCTTCTTTTTTGCTCCTTGGTTTTTGAGAGCTGTTCTTGTAGTCCAGAGTTGGTTTTACATGCTGACTTTTCCTAAATTGATTTGTATTCCAGTTTGGTGGTGAGAGCTGGGCATTTG
The DNA here is from genome assembly GCF_036850765.1 of Saccopteryx bilineata. Classification (NCBI taxonomy): domain Eukaryota; kingdom Metazoa; phylum Chordata; class Mammalia; order Chiroptera; family Emballonuridae; genus Saccopteryx; species Saccopteryx bilineata. The sequence goes on along the minus strand of NC_089491.1, from coordinate 178,867,467 downwards.
TGCATCTGCCTTCTCCGTTGCCATCTTCTAATCCTCCTAGTTTCTTTTCTTATTTGTGCCACTAACACTATTATTCTTCCATAATAAATATTTGTTGATTACAGGATGAGAGAGATACTGACTGTTGCCCTGGTGATGTTGGTAATGTGCCAAAAATATTCTTTTTTTAACATTATTTTAATCATTCTGTATATCTTGCATAGTCATAAATTTTAGGATCAGCTTGTCAATATCTGCAAAAACACCATCTAGGATTTTAATATGCATTGCGTTGAATCTGTAGGAACCACTGTGGGGACTATAGCTTTCTGAATAATAGTAAGTCTTCCAACCCATATATACACAGGGCATCATTCAATTTATTTAGGTCTCTAATTTTTTATTTATTTATTTATTTATTTATTTATTTATTTATTTATTTATATTTTTCTGAAGTGAGAAGCGGGAGGCAGAGAGATAGACTCCCGCATGCACTCGACTGGGATCCACCTGGCAATCCCACCAGGGGCGATGCTCTGTCCATCTGGAAAGTTGCTCTGTTGCAACCGGAGCCATTCTAGTGCCTGAAGTTGAGGTCATGGAGCCATCCTCAGTGTCTGGGCCAACTTTGCTCCAATAGAGCCTTAGCTGCGGGAGGGGAGGAGATAGAGAGAAAGGAGAGGAGGAAGAGTGGAGAAGCAGTCTCCTGTGTGCCCTAGCTGGGAATCAAACCCTGGAACATACACATGCCAGGCTGATACTCTACCACTGAGCCAATCGGCCAAGACTCTAATTTATTTTTCAATGCAGTTTTGTAATTTATCAATGTAAAAGTTTTCTACTTCTTTAGTTAAATGTTTCTAAAGATGTTAAAATTTAAATCTTCTTAAATTCTGTTTTAGATTGTTCATTGCTTGTGCATTGAAATATAATTAATTTTTATATTATCTTTTACCCTGTAAATATGTTCTACTTACTTATTAACTCTCACAGTTTAGGGGAGATTTCTTAGGATTTTCTATAGATGAGATTATGTCACTTGTAAATAGAGATACTTTCAAATATAAAAGATAATCATTTTCTCTTCTAGCCTAATTTCCTTTGTTAGAACCTCTAATAAAATTTTAGAAACAGAAGTGGCAAGAATGGATATCCCAGCCTTGTTCCTGTTCTTAGGGAAAAGCATTCACTCTTTCATCATTAAGTATAATGTTAGCTGTGGGGGGTTTATACAAGCCCTTTATCAAGCTGAAGAAATTCCCTTCTATTTTGGTGTGTTCAATGTTTTTCTACGAGGTAGAGTTAGAGTTTGTCAAATGCTTTAAAAGGATGTATTGAAATGATCATGTGGTTTTTACTTTTATGCTATTAATTGGTATATTACACTAATATATTTTCATATGTTGTACCAAACTTGCACTCCTGGAAGTTTGTATGATTCTTTTCATGCATTGGTGGATTAGTTTTATTGTATTTTGTTGAAGATTTTTGCATTTATATTCATAAATAACATTGGTCTATAATTTGCTCTTCTTGTGATGTCTTTATCTGTTTTTGTTATCAGTGTAGAACTGGTCTAATGCAATGACTTGAGAAGTGTTCCTTTATCTACTGTATTTTTGAAAGAGTCTGTGAAGTCTTGTTAATTCTTTTTTAAATGTTGTTTGATTTCACAAGTGAAATTCCTCAGTCCTGGAATTTTCTTTGTGGAAAGTTTATTGATTAGTGATTGAATCTCTTTATTTAGATTTTCTATATCTTCTTGAGTCAATTTCAGTTGATTGTACCTTTCTTGAATTTTGTTATTTCATCTAGGTTGTCTCATTTGTTGAAATATAATTGTTTATAGTTTTCCTTTGTAATGTTTTTTTCATTTTTGTAATGTTGGTAGCAATGTTTCCTCTTTCATTCTTGATTTTATTAATTTGAACATTTTTTTGAGGGGCAATGGGTCATTTTAGCCAAATGTTTTACAGTTTTGGTTTCCTTTCTGACAAGAGCTCTCCTAAATTGGATAGAGCTAAGTTGCCAGGTATTTAACTATTCAATTAAGACAAGAGGCCAAAACTAATGTAATGGTCAAGTCTTTAATCATTTGCTAAGATAGTATAAGCAGAAATTAGTGTGGAGATAGTACTGATTTTCCCCTGTTCCATTTTTTCACATGGAATAGCACTGGTCAATGCCAGGTTAATCAGCATAGATGTGGGAGTCTTTAGAGTTCTCCCTATTCTTTCCCTGTTAAGATGGCCTCTGCAGAGATGACTGAGGAAGGTCTCTGATGAAAGCTCCAGATAAAGAGGTCTTTGAATGGAGGCACCTAGACTAGTAATGTGAACAGCGTACACAGTATGATATAAATCTTTTTAAATTTATTGAGGTTTGTTTTATAGACTAACATATGGTCTATTCTGGGGAGTGTTTCTTGTATACTTCAGAAGAATGTCAATTCTGCTATTGTTCTATGGACTGTTTTACAAATGTCTCTCAGGCATAGTTGATTTATAGTGTTGTTCAAGTCTTCTACTTCCTTGATGATCTTCTTTCTAGTTGTTCTATTCATTATTAGATGTTGGATATTGACATCTCTACTTATTATTGTTGAATTATATATTTACCCTTTCAGTTCTTTCTGTTTGGTTCTGTATTTTAAGACTCTGGTTATGATTTACAGATTATATATATATATGATTGATATTGATATATATATGACATGTATATTACTCATATCTTCTTAATGGTTTGACCTTTTATCATAGAATATTCTTTTAATTTCTAGCAATAATTTTTATCTTAGTCTATTTTGTTTAATATTACTATAGCAACTTAAGCTTTCTTTTAGCTATTCTTTGCATAGTATGTGTCCTTGCATTCTTTAACTTTCAACTTATTTGTGTTTTTGAATCTAAATTGTGCATGTTGTAGTCAGCAAATTGTTGGGTTATAGTTTATTTATTTACTTTTCATTCTGACTCTCTCTTCCTTTTGAGTGGAATGTGTGATCTATTCACATTTAATAAAATTATTAATAAGAAAGAATTTATGTCTTCTATTTTGTTATTTGTTTTCTATATGTCTTATGCCATTTTTGTTTCTTTATTCCTTTATTGCTGCTCTCTTTTGTGTTAGATACTTTTTACTATATTATTTTAATTTTCTTTTAGTTTTGTTTATTATATAGTTTCTTGATTGTTATCCTGAAGATCACTATTAACATCTTAGCTTTAAAACATTTAGTTCAGATTTATACCAATTTTATTTAAATACTTTACAAAAACTCTGTTCTTATATGACCCCACTCCTTCCTTCTTCTCTCCTTTGTGCTATTACTGCTCTAAAATTACATGTTTATATACTTTATGCCCATTAGTATAGTTTTTAAATTATTGCTTTATACAGTTACTTTTGAAATCAGATATGAAAAAAAGTATAAGCAAAAAATATAATCATTTATACTGTCTTTCATATTTAGCTCTGTAAGTCTCATTACTCATTTTCATTATATCTTGTGTATTTGAGTTATTGTCCAGATCATTTTATTTTAGCTTAAAGAGTGCACTCAGTATTTCTTACAGAAAGGTCTTCTAATGATAAAGTCCATTTTGATTATATAGAAATGTCTTAATGTAAGTTTCTTTTTTGAAGGATAGTATTCTAGATATAAAATTGTTGGTTGGCAGTTTTTTCTTTATGTATTTTGGAAATGTCATCCTACTCCATGGTTTCTGTTGAGAAATTGCTACTAATCTTATTGAGGAATTTTTGTATGTGATAATCACTTCTCTCCTTACTTTCATGATTCTTTCTTTGGCTTTAACTTTTGACACTTTGATTATGTTGAGACTAGGTGTGGATATCTTTGAGTTTATTCTATTTGAATTTTATTGAGTCTTTTGGATCTTTAGACTAATGTTTAGTATTAAATTTGAAAAGTTTGGCCATTAATTTTTCAAGTGCTTCTTTCTGCTCCTGATTTTTTCTTTTTTCTGGAATTTTTTGTCATACATTTGTTGGTGGCTCACAAGACTCAGGCTTTGTTCATTTTTCTTTACTCTTTTTTCTTTCTGTTCCTTAGAATATATCATCTCCATTGACCTATCAGTGAGTCCACTGATTCTTCTACCAGCTAAACCTTCTGTTCAGTTTCTCCACTGAATATTTTATTTTAGTTTTTACTTTTCAACTCATAATTTCTCTTTTGTTCTTTTCATTATTTCTACCTCTATACTGATATTCTCTATTTGATGCAACATTGTTTTTTGAATATATTTAAAGTAGCTGATTTTAGGTTTGTCTAGTCAGTCTGGCATTAGGGTTTCTCCACTAACAATTTCTGTTGCTCCTTTCTCCTCCAGTTTGTTACTCTGTATAGCTTGTAATTATTTTTGAAACTGGACATTTTAAAGATATAATGTGGCAACTCTGGAAATCAAATTCTTCCTTCTCCCTAACATTTATTGTTGTTGCTTATTTTTGTTTGTTTAATTCATTTCTTGGACTAATTCTATAATGTCTGCATTCTTTGTTGTGTATGGCCACTGGCATCATTGCTCAATTATCTTAGTGGTCAGCTAATGACTGAATTGAAAAAAAATTTTAGTGCCTGAAACCAGTAAGTCTCACAGCCTTTGATGAAGGGTTCTCTGTGTGTTTAGGGCATGCCTTATATACTCAGGCAGGCAGTTTACATGTCTTAGTCTTCACTTCCTGATTGCACAGAGCCTCAAAGTCAGCCAGAGGTGAGATGGTAGGGCATTCTCAGGTTATTCTGGAGCATTCACAGAGCCCAACTAGTACTTATTGCTTTGTAGAGGCTTTGAAAAGTCAGAACTTTTCAAAATTTCTTCTGTACATTTTATTTCCCAGGTTTTCTATTTGTGGTTTGTTCCACTTGTGGTTTGCTTTAACTGTTATCACCCCTTCAAGCAGTTGTGACATTAAACAACTGTCACTGATTAGTTTTGACAAATGCCATAGGGAAGAAGCTGTTCACACTAAGAGAGCTCTGAGTCAGGTCAAATAAAGACAAGCTTTGTGAGAAGGCTATTTCAGAGAACTGCCAGACAGGCCAAACAATGACAGTTATCTGAGAAGGAGGTTTTGGAGGAATTCCAAGCCTTTCTTTCCTCTCCAGTGTCTGCTAGGCTTCTGGCTTTCACTATGATTAAAGGGTTGTTGGTTTTTAAGACTCTGACAGAAGTGGGGAAGGGAGGTGAAACTAGGACAAGGTGAAGGCCACAAAATTTACTGTCCTCACAAAGATTTAACCATTTCTCTTAAATGATCCCCAAATTGTTACAAGTCTCTGGTTAATTTTCAGAGTTCTTAAAAAGTTACTTTGGACCTTTCTTTTAGCTACTGTTATTACTTCTATGGAGGACAAGGTTTTGGGGTATCCTAATTGTGCCATTCGTAGTGCCGTTCAGCATTAGTTCCTGAGATGACATTCTTTTTCTCTCCTAGAAGTTTTTATCTAAAAAAATGTATAGTTTTAGAATTTTATTTTGGGAGTTCAATGTAAAACACTATATTAACATACCAAATATTTTTTATAGCAAACTTATATTTGTATTTGCTTCTTCGTTTCCAAAACAAATAGTATATGTTGAAATTTTAAATTGTTTTTAAAACAAAACTTATTTCATATTAATATAATTTAGGTAAACTTAATAACTTTTAGATATAACATCTAGGTACACATAGGTCTCCAAATGATGAATCGACTTGAATACCTTTATACTGAAAATAAAATGATCTGAGATATAGTTACCATTATTAGTCTTATGATGATGATGATGATGATGATGATGATGATTATTGATTATAACAACTATATATTGAGCTTTTGCTATGTGAAATATCTAATACTATTTTTGGGGAGAAATATAAAACAAATAAGACTAAATTTATAATTTAATACAGCAGATTCTATTACATTATAATCATCAGTTACCAGTGTTTAAATGTATACAATTTATTATTATACATAAGTAAATAAAACTACTGCCTTTGTGGTTAAAGTAGTTTTTAAATTCTATGACAAGTCCTAATAATTAAGAAAGATTTTCTGCATTATAATTTTTATTTTCTATTTTAGCACTTATAATTTTCATTAAAATGGCAAGAAATGTAACCTTTCTATTGATGTTTCTTTACTGCTTTATTTCCAGACTTTCTCGCATTTCTTCATGAACATATATAGTTCAAAATATTTTGACTAATATTTTCATAATTCTATATTATAGTCATAGAAAACAGTACTTAAACCAAATCTAATAAAAAAAGCACTTGCCAATTTCTTTAATATGAAAACTATCCAATGCCAATTAGTTCGGTGATTCTTTCCATTGCAGTTGCATGTGTGTGGGCAGAAAGGCAGTCCAAGTTTTCATTCCTTTTTCTGTTTCTTGTCATGTTGGTTTTAGACTACTGCTATTGGGTTCAGCTGAAACTCTTCTCATAGTGGGTGGGCCTGGACATATTTTCTCCCCTGTCTTTTTAAATCCCATTTTCCCATTTTGGGGGTAAGCATTTTCCACCCAGCTAAGAATCTATTTGCTTTCTGATATTTTTGCAAGAGGAGTACTTGGCCCCTCAAAATTTTTTTTAAAAAACAACTTTTATATCTAATGAAAAAATTTAAATTTTACCAAGAGATCCAGTGGATAGACTTATTGTATCCTTTAAAAAACATTGTATGCAGTATTTGATGTGTATATTTCCTGTATTCTCTTCCAAACCATAAATGGGAAGTCCTCAAAGGAGTAAAGAAGAATTTTAAATTTGAGCACTAGTCTAAACTATTTAGACTCTTTGGATCCTTAAGACTGAATTAAGGAAAACACACAAAATGAATCTTTTTCCCTTAATGATTCTGAAAATTACCTTTGTTGTAGGTCAGAAATTTTGAGGGAAGCAGCACAATCTTGTAGTCCTATAATCACCATAATAAAGCTGTTCAGAGAAGAAAAAATTACAAAGAATTTTCCCATTTTAATTCAGCCAACAAAAATTTCTCTTTATACCTACTAGATCTAAAAAATTAGTGAACTTAATTTTTATTTTTTTCTTCCTTTGTTCTTGTGGTATAAGTACTGAAAAAAGATTATGTTTTTATGGACAAAGACTGAAATTGAACTGTGGAAAACTGAATTTCTAAACTTGTAATTCTCCTCTAATACAGTCCATGATGCCAACCTAAATGATTAATTGTTCCTTTAAATAAGGATAATAAAGCTATCCCTCAAATTTTAAAGAAATGTTGCAAAAAAAATGAAGATCAAATTGTTATACACATGCTAAGTATTGTTGCAGATACGTGTATTGTAAAAAAGGAGAAATGGGCAATATTTTAAAACTTTATAAGCTGAGAATAAGAAACAAGGAAATCAACTTGTTTAACATATCTTTCTAAAATACATTGGGAGCAAATCTGAAGTGTAACATCATTTCCTTTATATTTCAAGCTGAGATTTTCATAGATTTATTTGACACTGGTCACTTCTACTTCATTATTTTCACCTCCATTTTGATAGTGTGAATAAAGAATATATAAGAAACACACATGTTTCTATGGAACCATTTGTGGCAGACAGTGCCAAACATTTACCAAAGTAGTTTTCTTTCTTCTGGGCACAGAGTTAGACCATTTCACAGTTGTCTTGCAATTAGGAGATACCGGGGGCCAGTTCTAGAATGTGTGCAGAAGTGATGTAACACATTTCCATGGATGGACTTAACAGTGCTCCCTGATTAATTCTTGTGCTCTTTCTCTACTTCTAGCTGAATAGAGAGGAGTTCATGTCTCCAAAAGAAAAGGAAATCTCAAGACAGGAACTTGGGTCCTATTCTTTTCATAGTTCTGTTCCTGACATTTGGAGAGGGTGTGCTGCATTAGTTAACCTATCTTTACTAATGCACTGTCATAGGATTTTAGAGTTGATTTAATTTAAAATTCTGGTTATAAACACTATGAAAAAAATAATTAGTCAATTTGAGATAAATATTTGCATGATTTTTGACAGCCTATGAACTAAACAATTAGTAAGCTGATTAATTTTTCAAAACTCAGCCTGCTTGTTTGAATATTGAATTAGTAAATGTAGCCATAGCCCTTTTTCTCTAGCTGTTCAAGATAAAATATGGAGTTTCCATATTAATATGTGAATAAGAGATAAAGATTTGCTAAGCGTCTGGACTTTCAATTGTGTGAGGGGATCAATAACTAGTGCCGGCAGCTGGCATTGTCTCTTAAGACTTTCAAGGTTGGAGAACAACTGAAAAACAAGATGAACTGCTGACATATTTGGCCAAGAAAAATGAGTTGAATGGAATTTCTATGAACTTGAGCAAATATTGACTTGGACAACAAAGTTAAACAAGAAAAAAGCATAAAAATAAGGTTGGGTTTAAGTGTTGAACATATTAGTTGAAATTGTCTTGAAGTTCAGAGAAATAGACATTGGGGCTGCAGTTTGTAATAAAGTATAACTTATTCAATGTCTCCACCCTTCAATAAGCTTAAACTAATATGATGACTACTAAGCAGTTTGAAAGTGCCAAGATATTAAACCTTTTGATATGAAGTCAAAGCTCACTCATGAGGGGAAAAAAGTTCCATTTTTGATCAGTCAAATGGAGTTTTTCATCTTAAAGAAAAAGAGCATTAACAATGTAGTTGCAATAGGAAACTTAAAAAATTTGAATTGCTGAATATTATAGGTGAAATATCACTAAACAAATGAATATACTGAAAAATTAAGTGAATAACATGTCACCATTCAATATTCCAGTAAATACAAAGAAAAACTTTAACGAAGAGTCACTGTCTTGGGCAAGAGAGCAGAGAGAAGCTCAAAGAGCACAGCACATGCAGCAATATTGAAGGAAGCATCAGGAACGTAGACCTTTAAGGCGAAAGAGGTCATCAGAGGAATAAATCCTTCAGTCTGGTGAGACTGTGGTCTAAATTACATAATTATTGTACACATAACAAAGTCTACAGATATAGTGTATAAAGAACAGCAATTAGGTGTGATTTCTCAGTCTGAGAAAAGACTGAGAGATGTCTCGATGGGGTGACAACTACCTAAGCATTGCAGATCCCTAGTTTTAAGTTATAGGTCATGAATACAGTGATGTCTCTAAAGAAGACTGATTCATTCTGAATTCAAGATTGATACACTTAATTAAGTTGTTAGAAAGGGTCAATTTGAATGAGGGAATGAAGGTTCTATAACTTAGTGATTTCATCCTGTCACTAAAGAGAGGTAAGGTTTAGCCTGAAAATGATGGATCTTTTTTCTGTTGATGTTTCCATTAATCAGGAGCTTTGGCATCCTGAAAATGAAGAGATGCATATGTTAAATCCATTTCAGAATCATTGAAATAACTACCAGTTAGCATTTATATATATGAATATAGATACAGATATTATGCTTATAAAGAACTAGTTTGTTGATCCAAATAATAATTTTCACTAATTAAGAGAAGTAGTGAACAAAAATGAAAAATTTCCAATTAATACCTTTCAAGAAACATGTACATTTTCAAGTCACTAAAGTACCAAGTCTTTATCTTATAGAATTAGGTAAAAAATTAAAGACAATGGGCACCCTGGTTGGTTGGTTCAGTGGTAAAACATCAGCCCGGTGTGTGAATGTCCCAGTCATGGCACAAAGGAGAAATGACCATCTGCTTATCCACCCTGTCCCCTCTCCCTTCTCTCTCTATTTTTCTCTCTTCCCCTCCTGAAACCATGGTACTGTTGGAGCAAGTTGGCCCTGGGAGCTGAGAGTGGCTCCACAGCCTCGCCTCAGGCTTAAAATAAGTCAGTTGCCGAGCAACATAGCAATGGCCCCAGATGGGCAGAGCATTGCCCTTTAGAGGGCTTGTCAGGTGAACCCCAGTTGAGGTGCATACAAGAGTTTGTTTCTATGCCTCCCCACTTTTCATTTAAGGGGAAAAAAAGGCAATTGGCTAGATAATTCAGAAGATACACATATCTTGGATTACTTAAAAAGTTCAGTATAACAGCTTTAAAGGAAATCTAATAGATAATTAATGATGTTAATTTTAATTATTTGTTTTGTCAGTGAAAAAGGGATCCTAATGTGGATATATTCCTAGAAAATATTCCAATGATCATTTAGAAATACTTGAAAACAGTTCCTGAAAAAATAGTTTTTATTATTAGTAGCTTTCTTTTAAAGAGAAAGCTTTTATCAGGTATTTTTAAATTCATTTTTAGAAAAAGAGGAGAGAGAGAAAGAGGAAAAAAAGGAGAGAGGAGCAAAAAGCATCAACTTACATATGGGCCTTGACCGAGCAAACCCAGGGTTTCGAACCCATAACCTCATCATTCCAGGTCAACTCTTTATCCATTGCACCACCACAGGACAGGCCTTATCAGGTTTTTAAAATCACTTTATTATTTTAGTATTTAAATTCCTATATAATATTACATGATGTGTTCTGATATGAGAAAAATATATTTTTGTTTCTAAAATCTTTTCATTGTTGCTAGATTTTAGCCAAATAGTTTTAGGTTATAATGCTATGCAAAGGGGAATAAAGGTGGGAAGAAAAATTAGATGTAGCTTGCTAAAGGGGTGTGACTGATAATTTGCAGATGTTTACAATTTCCAAATTCACAATAAATTACTAAACAAACACCTACTTGTCCCTCTTATGCTCATATGTGTGTTTTATAATATAATTACTTTTTATGCTGGCCTTCTGCAGCAATAAGAAAAATGTTCCTTATTATTTCCTATACCCCCTTCAGTTTCTTCAGTCCACATTCAAGTGTATGGAATAATAGTGCATGCTTCCTCTGAGGAAGGTTTATCTTGATAGCAAGTGAAAGTTAGGATTTTCTACTTTGTTTATATGTCTGTAGTAATATCTGAATATACCTAAAATTTTTATTCTTGATATGTTAATTTTAAAAATATTTAATTAAAACAACAGAAGGATTAAGAATTTTACGTTGGCCCTGGCCAGCTGGCTCAATGGTAAAGCACGGGCCCAGCATGTGGATGTCTCAGGTTCAATTCCTGGTCAGGGCATACAGGAGAATTGACCATTAGTTTCTCCACTTCCCCTCTTTCTCTCTTCTCTCTTTCTCTTCCCCTCCTGCAGGCATGATTCAAATGGTTTGAGCAACTTGGCCCTGGGCACTGAGTATGGCTTCGTGGCCTCACCTCAGGCACTGAAATAGCTCAGTTGCCGAGCAACAGAGCAATTTCCCCAGATGGGCAAACCATCGCCCAGTAGGGGGCTTGCTGGTCTGGGTACATGCAGGAGTCTGTATCTGCCTCTCCGCCTCTTACTTTATATATATATATATATATAAAAAGAATTTTATGTTATTTCTTCATATAGTTAGACATATATACATTTTTCTCTAGGTATAACTTAAAAATTAAACTACTTGTGTCCAAATATTAACTTCACAATGTACTAGTTTATAGGCATATTATTTAATCTCTCTACGCCTTAATTTTATTCTTCATAAAATGAAGAAAATAGCCTTACTAATTATTTAAGGTTACTGTGAAGACTATGAGATGGTGCTTGCAAAGCACGTGGTACACTAGGTGACAATGAGCATTTAATAAATGTTAATTGCAATAAACTACAAAATCTCAATCTGGCAGTTTGGGTATTCACCTATGTACTGTTGAAGCTCTGAGCCAGATGCTACTAACAAAATGCATTTCACATCATTTTTCATCAGAACCTGTCTGCATACTCCATTGGCTCTATGCTCGTCTAAATTTACGCTAGTCTTGGTCAACTAGTTATTTCTTGTGGTAGGATGTTTTATATCAAAATATTTGATATAACATTGTCAAAATTTTTGAAGCTGCTCAAAGATTAGATGTGAGAGTCCTCATCATCTGTATTTCTAAGAAACATTGACTTTTCTTCAATATGCTAATAAAATATTGACACCAATTTCTTATTATATAAAAAAGCTTCTTCTCTGCATTCATTTCTTCCTCAGGTATTTTTTTTTTTTGGTATTTTTCTGAAGCTGGAAATGGAGAGAGACAGTCAGACAGACTCCAGCATGCACCTGACCGGGATCCACCTGGCACGCCCACCAGGGGGCAACGCTCTGCCCAACCCGGGGGCGATGCTCTGCCCCTCTGGGGTGTCGCTCTGTTGCAACCAGAGCCACTCTAGCGCCTGGGGCAGAGGCCAAGGAGCCATCCCCAGCGCCCAGGCCATCTTTGCTCCAATGGAGCCTCAGCTGCGAGAAGGGAAGAGAGAGACAGAGAAGGAGAGGGGGAGGGGTGGAGAAGCAGATGGGTGCTTCTCCTGTGTGCCCTGGCCGGGAACCGAACCCCGGGACTTCTGCACACCAGGCCGACATTCTACCACTGAGCCAACCGGCCAGGGCCTCTTCCTCAGGTATCTTAATGCTCACTCTCTGCTTTACATTTTGCTTAAATTAATCTCAGGGAGGCCTTTCCAGACCTGCCTAAGAGTTTAAACATCTATCCTTTCCAAACCCCAACTCATAGGCCCTATCTTTCTTTTGCTGATTAATTTTTTTCTGCAGTATTTGTCATGTTCTAGAGGTCTCTGTTTTGCTTATTTTTATTTATTTATTGTTACTATTTTATATGAGAATGCAAAATGCAAGCAGACAGAGAGATATTTAGTCTGTTTCACCCACTACTTACTATTGTAAGAGTCTGGAATAGCACTTCACATGTATTAGCCACTCAATATACTGCTCACAAAAATTAGGGGATATTTCAAATAATTATAAAGTGATAATATATCCTCTAATTTTTGTGAGCAGTATATTTGATGTATGAATGAGTGAGTGAGTGAATGATTGAATGAACAACTAAATGGAACTTTTGTCTCTTTCTTTCTCTCTCTCTAATCCAAGGGTTACTTTATTGGTTAGATTTTATTACTTCTCATGCCTCTGTTTTGCTGCAATAGAGTACGGTTTTATAACTCCATGCTTTCAGAGGAATAAATCATTTTCAAAAATTTTTTGGACAAAAGAAGCAACCCCAGTTTGGAAGTCATGGGTACATTTATTTCACCAGGGTAATACCATAGATATTCTCTCTGGTGGTATCAGTTTAGAAGTGAAACTATTATATTCCCCCAACATGTCATCCACTTAAATTCTGAGTAAAGCTTCAGTAAAACAATAGCAACTATGTTTAAACATAGGCATGCTCTAAGGTTTAGGACATGTCTCAGAAAAATTCTGTGTTGTCTCTACAAAGAACATGTAAAGGAAGTGAATGTTTCCAAGGTGTATATCAATTTTGGTTTAACTGTTAAGATACTGTTTTTCATTAAAAGAATTTTTCCTTTTTAATAAATTTCTCAAGTTTCTTACATAGTAGGCAATTATATTTTCCAACTAAATAAATCAGCTCTGAAGTCTTTCAAACCTCTCTAGCAGGTCTGGGCACTTGTTACCTGGGATGTGTACTCCAAATGGTTTAAATAGATCTAAACATTAACTTACCTCTTAGGGATCAAATTCCTGCTTAAAGGAGCAGGTAGTAATGATTTGAACAGTGTTGACTGAATCTGCATAGCATGGGGCACTTTAAATCATCACACACACACATACACACACACACACACACAAACAAAAAAAACAACAACTCCACACTCTGTATTAGGTCTCCCTCTCTGTATTTTGAAAATCTACAGATTTTCTCTCATCCTCCTTCTTCAAATTTTCAAGAAGATATGGACCTTTTCTTACATTGTTTTCTACAAAATCTTACAAAGTTAGAGCTAAAATGGCATTCAGAGACTATCTACTCAGTAATGTGAATGCAGACCCATTAATATTCACTCATATATTCAAAACACATTTATTGAATACTCAATAGAACTAAGTCAATAACCAAAGATTCCAAGCTTTCTGGTAGATGCTACAATAGAAATTCTTTCACTCATAATGGACTTCTATATGCAAACAAAAAATGAAGCTCTTGCTAAAACAAAATGTGATTACTTATTTGTGGACCAATGTTTCATCCCAGTAGAGCACAGAGAAAATTCCAGAGCATTATTATAGGTTTGAAAGATGTAAAAATGTGGGGATGGGGATTAACAACATTATGAAGATGACTTGCAGATTTGATGTAAATCCTGTTTAGTTTTTAGATGTGACTAATCAAACACTTCTATAATAAATAATGAGTTGTGCAAGGTTACTGAAGACTATCCGGTGTGGCTAGTCCCGTGGTTTTGAAAAAAACTGGAAATACTCTGGAATTTTGGAGGCAGATATTAGATAAACATAGAGATTAGTCATTAATGTTTGATTAAATAAATTATAAAAAGCAATGGAAAATGAAAGAATTGGTATCTATGAAGTCTCTGCTGACTGGGAATCAGATCAAAATAACAATAGGGAGGTTATTCCTAAAAGAATGATTAACACCAATTCGTTGCCATAAGTGATAAAATCACATAATATTTTATTTTCATAACTTATCAAAATCCAAAATTAGTAGAACTTGATTTGTTAGAAAATGTTTAAACAACTTTCTTGAAAATTATCTTGACTATTTGCAATTATTTTTCTACATCATACTGTTTTACATGCTAATGTTTTTTGCATCCCCTTTCTTTTATCCAGAATCTGAACTCCTTCAATTTCCTCTCCTGAGCCCTACTTGTTTGTTAGGATTTAGTATAGAGGCCACCTTTTTTAAATGCTTCCTCAGCAATCAGTTCTTCACCTTTTATCATAGCAGGTGTTATAACCACCTAAAATGCTTGTATACTTGTCTATCTCCTTTCTAGACTAAGAATTCCCAAAATACAGCACTTGTGTTCACTTACCACAAGAATGTCTGATACCACAACAATTTATTGACAGATCTTTGAAGCCTAATAAATAATTTAATGTTGATTGTTATTAAATGAAGTTAAAATAATCTGGGATTACTATGGGTTTAGTGTTTTCTTTATATTTTTATTTCAGATTTATCCACCTAACATTTGTTTATTTTTAATAGATTGTAATAATAACACATAGAGTGTTCCATGGTTATATAATATTTACTTTGGATTTAAAAGATATTTCATTTTCATGTTAAAGAAGACCTTCTCATTCTCTACTTATAATAGTGTTTTTTAAAAAATAAGGAGGACTTCAGAGAAATGACAGCATGAGAGATACTTCTGAACTCTCCCCTTAAAATTTCAACAAATTGAATAACTATAAGGAAGCAAAGGAAAACCCAGTTGGGCTCACAGCCACACCTGAAAAATCCATGCAATGAATGGACTAAAGGTGGGATTAGTTGAAAAGGGGAGCAGAAGATAAAACACTTTTCATGGTGGAATCTGAAAAAGAGAGAAGGCAGAGGACTAAATTTTTCTTTCTTGTAACTGGATGGATGAAGAGAGGCTTAAGTTTTATTTTGAACCAGGAGAGGCAGAGAGACTGAGAAATGGAGAGGAAGGAGCTGAAGTAACACAAGTGCAACCAGGAGCAGGGTTATGGCCCAGGTTACTTAGGACTGCCTGAGTCTCTTGGCCTGTGATGATCGGGAGCAAGGCCTTCACTCACAGCCTGCAGAGCTCACTTGATTGGTGCACAATGGGTCCAAAGTGCTTGGCTCTTGCAGCATGCCACAGGCACTTGGCACTCACTCTATCTGCACAGAGCCTGTGCATGATGGGGCTACCATATCCTGCTCATGCGCAGGGCACATGCTCCATTGGTGGGCACTTAGCCCACAGAGTTTGGCTTATGCTCTGATGTGGCCACTAGGCTTATAGCACTCAAGGATAGTCCACCTTAGCCAGTGCTCAACCAGTGGCCCAGGCTTTACACAGTGTCAGGGGAGACCAAAGTGCAAGCTCCCAGCCTCCCAGATCCCACCTCCCTCTCCAGTCAGTATGAAGAATGACAGTAGTGAGCCCTGAACAGCTGACTCTCTGGGGCCACTCTCTCCCCTGAGAGGCAGAAGTACACCTGTCTTATCCACTGGTTTGTTGAAACATGGGAAAGAACACCTTGAGACCTGAAACCATCACTGCTAAAGCCATAAAGCTGCAAAGTCGCAAAGATGAAACTGTAAAGCACTCACAACACACCCCACCCACCAATGCAACTGGGCCCTGGCTATATCACTACAACAGTGGACTGCTACCCAATAATTTCATAGAGCCAAAACTTGTAGTATGGTGACACCTATTGGAAAAATAATTGTTTCTTGTTAGGGTTCTTAACAATACCACTCTCAAATGCCATCAAGAAAGAAGAAATCATCACTGTTTCAAAAAGAGAAATGTACTCTCATGTTTATGGCAGCATTATTCAAAATAACGAAGATATGGAAATAGCCCAAGTGTCCATCAGTGGACGAGTGGATTAAAAAGCTGTAGTACATATATACAATGGAATACTATGAGGTCATGAAAAAGGAGGAAATCTTTCCTTTTGCGACAACATAGATGGACATGGAAACTATTATGTTAAGTGAAATAAGCCAGGCAGAAAAAGAAAAATATCATATGACCTCACTCATTTGAAGAATCCAATGAACAAGGAGAACTAAGGAACAAAATTGAGACAGAAAAGAGATCAAAGGGACCAGAGGAAAAGAGGACAGAGGGAAAAGGAATGATAGGATGGGATAAAGCTAAAGGGAAGGGAAGAGGGTGCTATGGGAAGGAGGACAAGAGAGATGCTGAGGGGAATATGGGGGATGGGGGATGCATTTGGGGCAACACTAGAATCTATGTAAACACAATAAATTAAAATCAATTAAAAAAAGAAAGAAGAAATCAAACATCATGGATACACTGTAGTTCAAATAATAAAAAAAATCCAGAAAAAAATCTCAATTGCATGGAAGCCTTGGAGTCAAATGACATAGAATTCAAAATTGAAGTTCTAAAAAAACTCATTGAGTTACGAGAAAGCACTGATAAGCAATATAATAAACTCAAAAAACAAATTTATGAACAAAAAGAGTACTTCATCAAGGAGAATGAAACTTTAAAAAGGAAACAAATAAATGCAGAACTCAATACATGAACTGAAAAATTAAGTAACAATTTAGCTAATATCTAGAAGAGACCAGATAGAGGAAAGAATTAGTGACATCAAAGAGAGGCAATAGAGATGCTACAGAGAAAAGAAGAGAGGGAGTCATGAAATAAAAAAAATGACAGAGCTCTAAAAGAACTGTCTGACTCCATCAGAAAAAGAAATATAAGAATAGTGGGTATATCAGAAGAAGAAGAAAGGGAGAAGGGATGAAGAATCTATTTAAACAAGTAATTGATGAGAACTTCCCAAGACTGTGGAAAGAATCAGAACCTCAGATTCAAGAAGCAAACAGAATGCCGAGTTACCTCAACCCAAACAGGACCTGCTTCAAGGCACATCATAATAAAATTATCACAAGTCAATGACAAAGAAAGACTCCTCAAGACAGCTATAATGTGTAAGGAAAGGCCCATTAGGTTATCATCAGATTTCTCAGAAGAAACCCTATAAACCAGAACAGAGAGGACCCAAACATTTAAAGTACTTAAAATAAGGAATTACCAGCCAAGAATACTATATCTCTCCAAGCTATCCTTCAAATATGAAGGAGAAATAAAAACTTTTACAGACATAGAGATGCTGAGGACATTTATCACCATAAAACCCCCACTGCAGGAAATACTAAAAAGGGTTATCTGACCCGATACAAAGAACAAAACAAAACAGAAAACAAGTAAAAGCTCCAACAAGATCACAATAAAAACAAGGATAATCTGTGAAAATAATAACATAAAAGGGAAGAGGATAAAGATGAGCAGTAGTAAAGGAGGATGGAGTAAAAAGCAATTATGAGATAACAAACTCTTGTAAATATGACAATTTTTATTTGAATAACCTAAAGGTAACCACCCCTGAAAATGCCACTACTGAAACACATAGTTTAAAAAAAGAAAAAACAGGGAGAAAAAAGTATGGAATACCACCAAACAAAAACAACTGACAGAAAAACAAAAGAGAACCAAATGAGACATAGAGCTATCAGAAAGCAATATATGAAATGAATATAGGAAATCCTCAAGTGTCAATAATTATACTAAATGTAAATAAATTGAACTCATCAATAAAGAAACACAGAGTAGCAAATTGGGTCAAGAAGCAAAATCCAACCATATGCTGCCTTCAAGGGACACATCTAAAAGGTTGGAAAATGATTATCCAAGCAAATAATATCCAAAGAAAATCAGGTGTATCCATACTTATATTTGACAATGCTGACATCAAGACAACATTCCAGAAGCACAAAGATGGTTCATCATATGTAAATCAAGTAACATAATATACCATATCAACAAAAAAGAGCAAAAATTATATGATTCTATTGATAGATGCAGAGAAGGCAATCAATAAGATACAACATCCCTTTATGTTTAAAATACTTAATAAAATGGGTATAGAAGGAAAATACCTCAACATAATAAAGGACATATGACAAATCATCAGCTGATATAATACTAAATAGTAAAAAACTGAAAGCTTTTCCTCTAAAATCAGGAACAAGACAAGGCTGCCCACTCTGTACTTTCCTATTCAACATAGTGCTGGGAATTTTAGCCAGGGCAATCACACAAGAGAAAAAAATGAAAGGCATTCATATTGAAAAAGAAGAAATAAAGGTTTAACTTTTTGCAGATGGCATGATCCTGTATATAGAAAACCCCAAAGACTCCACAGAAAGACTATTAGAAAAAATAAACCAATACAGTAAGGTGATAGGATACAAAATCAATATACAAAAGTCTATTGCTTTCATATACACCAATAATGAAACTTTGAAAAATGAACAAATAAAATCACTTTTATAGTTGGAACAACAACAACAAAAAATACCTAGGAATAAACATAACAAAGAATGTAAAGGACCTATATACTGAAAACTACAAAGCATTGTTAAGGGAAATCGAAAAAGATACAATGAAATGGAAAGATATCCCCTGTTCTTGGAAAGGAAGAGTAAATATAGTTGAAATGGCCATATTACTCAAAGCAATATACAAATTTAATGAAATTCTCATCAAAATTCCAATGTCATTTTTTAAAGAAATAAAATATTACCAAGTTTGTAGAAATCATAAAAAAACCCCAAATAGCCAAACAATTCTCAGGAAGAAGAATGAAGCTGGAGGCATCACACTACCTGACTACAAATTATATTGTAAAACTACAAAAATCAAAACAGCATGGTATTGGCAGGAACACAGACATACAGACCAATGAAACAGAATTGAGAGCCCAGAAATAAAACCATGTACATATGGGCAAATCATTTTGCTGGAGCAAAAGGCATCTGTATGGATTGTTTACTAGACAGCATAATCACCCCAATCTAAAGGCATGGAGTAGTCTCAAGGGACAGGTGCGTTTCCTGTACTCAATGCTGTGGAGCTCTGCATTGCATTTTTCCATAATATATACTTCAGTTTTGCAGGAACATTGTTTCATCTCTGGAAATAAGACATTTATATGTCATGCAAATGGAAGACATTTGCAATTTAGTTGATGTGATGTTTTTCATAAACTGAGAGAAAGAAGAAAGCTAGAATGGACAGTTTCATATTTCATTGACTTGGAACAAAAATATTTTTTTCTTTTCTTTGGAAAAGAAAGAGAAAGAAGCTAGCACTTCAAAATTGAAAATGTAAAAAATCAAATACTAAATAAACAAATTTTTTTGTGTCCAACATTTCATCCTTAATTTCAACAAATGGAGGTAGAGAAAAAGCCAGTATTCACTGAGATGATTTATCATAGGAAGAAAAATTTGAACTTTTGGAAATTTGATCAGACTGAACTTCTGGAAAGTTGATCAGATTCCCAGCATGCCTTTGAAAGCTCTCAGGATGCTTTACCAAATAAGTAAGTAAACAAACAAACCAACAAACCAGTTGTTTTCAAACAAGGAAACAGGTGTAGAAATAAAATAGAAAACAAATATTGATCAATGTCACCCTGTTAAATTTAATTTTCTAAGTAAAATAAAAAAAATAGTTTGTAATTGTGGACTTGTCAAGTAAATTCTTCCTTTTGATGTAATTTAATCCTTGATTCAAATGAGTGATTTTGTTCGATTGGAAGAAAAATATGCAGTTTTATAACAAAAGTGACATGAAAATCTGTCATGAGACTTACAGTGAGCTCCTACAAGCTTCTTTCGCCTTTAATGGTTCTGTGAGCTTCTTAGTTTCTGCCAAACAGACACCAGCCATGAAAGCCTCTAGAACTCACATCACAGAACTAAACAATCTAATGCATGCATTTACTGGATTGTCTGTGTCTGGCTAACTTGATCGTGTTTTTGAATCTATTCCTGCCTTCTTCCAGAGATGTAGAAATAACATACACTAATGTCTAAATTTTAAAGATGGGGAAAATAAACATGAATAGTCTGAGAAAATAATTTTGTTAGCTTTTGTGTATTACTATATTATGTGTGAATTTGTAACAATAAAATGTTTTCATTGAACTTTTATATTATATTCTCCAGCCAGCTATACTTGTCTTTCAGTCTTGCCTCTAGTCAATGACCCATAACCTCCTTTTCCGTGCCCCATCACCCTTACCCTGCTTATTATGCTACAGTCATCATGAACTCCTTGCACTGTGGTGTCCCCATACATCTTGGGTTTATGGCACTCTGCTTTTGTTGTCTCTACTGTATTCACTTTGGGTGCCCTTTCACTGTTATTCCCACCCCATGTCTTGGCCATATTTCAAATTCAGCATAAATGACTCTACTAATTGAAGTATTTCCCCCCTCAGAAAATGTCAATTGCTTCTTCAGTGATTCATATCACCTTTAATACAACTCCATTAGAGCACACATTTTTTATTGTCCACATGCTTTAATAGATTTATTCCTTGTGGACTGCAACTATGTCTAATTTATCAGTGCATCCCTCCTGGCACATATACCTAGGAGGTATATACCTGTACCTGGCACATACTGAGCATTCAATAAATGCTTGTTGAATTAATTTTTACTTGCAGGCTATTGCCATCAAAAGTGCAATCACTGACCAAAAGAAATAGACAAGGACAGAGTAATGGCGGAGTAGGAAGCGATACCGATAAATCTCCCCCAAAACTCAACAAGATCTTCAACCAGAAACAGAAAAACCTATACTTGGAGCCTCCAGATGCTTCACAATACACCCGAAGGTATGGTCGAGTGAAAAATTGGCTAAATATATAACCAAATCCTGAAGGAAATAGGGAGTAAGAAATGCTCCGCCTTCCTCACTAACCTAAACAGGGCGGCTTTCTCTGGTAACTGTGAATATAGAAACTGAGGCGGGCAAAGGGGGTGAATACATCCAGGCTGCGCACAAAAGGCCGAACCAGGCTGTGGCACGGAGATCCTAGCGGAGGAAAAACTGTTCCTGTGGCAAGCCGGGCAATACAAGCTAACACTCGCGCCAAACCCAAACAAAGAAAGACAAGCGGGGCAGCCATTTTACCCGTTCTCCTGGTTGGTGCGCAGTTAGTGGGCGAGAGATCTCTTCCTAAGCCCCAGAAGTGGGTGTCCGTGTTGCCCCACAGAGAGGCAGGGTCAGAGGCCTTTCTGTGGGCCGAAAGCAGAATCTCTGGGCAGCCCCAGCGCCCTGGGAAAGCCGCGCACGGGAGGGAGCGAGAACTAATTCCAATGGTGGAAATTTTCCGTGCTGGTGAGGGTTTCACTCAGGGAAACGCGGCCGGCCTCATATCCTGGTGTGCGCGCGCAGATAAGTAGTGAGCGATTCCTCCGAGTGCCTCGGCAGTGCGCGCCCGTGTTATCGCACAGAGGGGCAGAGTCAGGGGCCTTTGTGTGGGCAAAAGCAGAATCTCGGGCCGCCCCAGCGCCTTTCAAAAGCCGCGCACGGGGACGGAGCGAGAGTGAATTCCAGCGCTGCAAATTTCCATGCGGTTGGGGGTTTCACTCAGAGCGTGAGACTACTGGCCGGATATCCTGGTCTGCGCACGCAGATAGTGAATGAGAGTTTCCTCCAAGCACCCCGGAAGTGGGTGCCCGCCTGTGTTACCGGACAGAGTGGCAGAGCCAGAGGTCTTTGAGTGGGTGGAAAGCCCGCCTGATTATGCTAGCAGCTCTGACTGACTGAGCCTTACCCAGAGCCCTGTGCTGAGTGGGAATAGAGTGGGGAGTTGCCAGCTCTTTGAACCTCTTATTATCCAGGCAGAGGCAGCAACAACCCCATAGCTGGATTATCAGGCTACTAATTAAGGAAGGAAAGACTAGGAGAAAGGCTCCAGAAACACGGACTCTCTCACTGTCGGAGCCTATGAATGCTAATGAGCCTCGACTCCCAACGAGACTAAAGTACAATACATGACATTGCCATAGAGACTTATCAACTGCAAACCTCTACCTGAGCGTGCCAAAGGGGCAGAACCTGGGGTACAGAGTCACCGACCAGGAAGAGGGAGAGAAAAGAAAAAACAAGAAGATAACCTCTCAAAATCAAGAATAATCTGCAGACTTTATAACCTATCCCATTTTATTATATTTGTTCGTTTGTTTCTCTTATCTTCATTCTTGAAACTTTTTTTCATCCTCCAATTTGGCCGATTAACTCTCTGCCGGTCTTACTCTCTCCTCTCCTTGAACTACACTACCCATAAGTGTTACATCTCCCATTATCTCTTTTCTCCTCTTCCTTTCTCTCTATGAGGGTTGCACTCCAAAACCCTTAACTCTCTCTCTCTCCTTTCTTTTTTCTTCTTTTACTGGTTCCCTCTTTTTTTCTCTCTCTCTCTTTCTTTTCTCCCTCTATATTAGTTTCTTCCTTTCTCCTTTACATCTCCTCTCATTCAAACCTCAATAACAAACAAATTATCTTATCTGGGACTCAAACTTATGTTTGTGGCATTTTGGGGGTTTTTACTTCACCTTTTTAACTCACTAGCAGTGCTCCCATCCCTGGCTCTCCATTTTATCTAGTTCTTGTTCCACTAAATACTATAGTATTTTTTTAATTTGTCCCCCCATTTTTCTGTTTCCCTCTTATTCCTCTCATCATAACTCTTAGACAACCAAAACCTAAAAGCAAATCATTTTATTCTTGACCCAAATTTTTTCCTTATTTGCTTTTTGTGGGTCCATACCGCCCCCCTTTTTCTTTCTTTCTTTTTTTTTTTTGCCCCTTTATTACTTTTCCCCAATTCAGGACCTCCATCACAGGCATTATTTGTTATAATTCACAGTTCACCACAAGATTTTCTCAAGAAAAAGGGGAGAGGAGAGGAAAAAAGGAGGGGGGAAATAATTTCCTTTTTTTAAAAACTATTATTTTATTTTTCTTTATTTCATTATTAATTTTTTTAAAAAAACAACTCTTTTTGATTTTTTATTTTTTTTAACTTTTTATTCTTTATTAAATCTCATTAATACTATCAACAAAACCACCCTCAGATGCCATTAAGGAAGAGAAAATCGAATATCATGGATACAAAAGAAAGAGAGGTAACACAGCTAGATGAGGAAAAATCTATGGAGAAAAAATTTAATATATTGGAAACCTTGGAGCTAAATGACAGAGAATTCAAGATAGAAATCCTAAAAATCCTCCGAGATATACAAGAAAACACAGAAAGGCAATTTAGGGAGCTCAGAAAACAACTCAATAAACACAAAGAATATATGTCCAAAGAAATTGAAACTATAAAAACAAATCAAACAGAAATGAAAAACTCAATTCACGAGCTGAAAAACGAAGTAACAAGCTTAGCTAATAGAACAGGTCAGATAGAAGAGAGGATTAGTGAAATAGAAGACAAGCAACTTGAGGCACAACAGAGAGAAGAAGAAAGAGACTCAAAAATTAAAAAAAATGAGATAGCCCTACAGGAATTATCTGACTCCATCAAAAAGAATAACATAAGAATAATAGGTATATCAGAGGGAGAAGAGAGAGAAAATGGAATGGAGAACATACTCAAACAAATAATAGATGAGAACTTCCCAAGCCTGTGGAAAGAACTAAAGCCTCAAATTCAAGAAGCAAACAGAACACCGAGTTTTCTGAACCCCAACAAACCTACTCCAAGGCATATCATAATGAAATTGACACAAACCAACAGCAAAGAAAAAATTCTCAAGGCAGCCAGGGAAAAGAAGAATACAACATATAAAGGAAGGCCCATTAGATTATCATCAGATTTCTCAGCAGAAACTCTACAAGCTAGAAGAGAGTGGACCCCAATATTTAAAGTCCTGAAAGAGAGAAACTTTCAGCCACGAATACTATACCCATCAAAGCTATCCTTCAAATATGAAGGAGAAATAAAAACATTCACAGATACAGAAAAGATGAGGGAATTTATCATCAGAAAACCCCCACTCCAGGAATTACTAAAGGGGGTTCTCCAATCAGATACAAAGAACAAAAAAAAAAAACAGAGCCACAAGTAAAAGCTCCAAGAAGAACACAATAAAACCAAATTTAAACTGTGACAACAACAAAAAGAAAGAGGGGGAGAAGATGGAGATTAACAGTAGCAAAGGATGATGGAGTGCAAAAGTACTCACAAAATAGTTTGCTACAATGAACAGGGTAGGGACCCTTTTCATTACTCAAAGGTAACCACCATTGAAAAAACCACCACAGAAGCACATGAGATAAAAAAGATAGCAACAGAGGAAAGATGTATGGAATACAACCAAATAAAAACTAAAGATAGAAAAACGAAAGAGAAGGATCAAACATGACACAAAACTAACAGAAAGCAAGATATAAAATGGCAATAGGGAACTCACAAGTATCAATAATTACACTAAATGCAAACGGATTAAACTCACCAATAAAAAGGCACAGAGTAGCAGAATGGATTAAAAAAGAAAATCCAACTATATGCTGCCTACAGGAAACTCATCTAAGTAACAAGGATAAAAACAAATTCAAAGTGAAAGGCTGGAAAACAATACTCCAAGCAAATAACATCCAAAAAAAAGCAGGTGTAGCAATACTCATATCGGATAATGCTGACTACAAGACAGGAAAAGTACTCAGAGATAAAAATGGCCATTTCATAATGGCTAAGGGGACACTGAATCAAGAAGACATAACAATTCTTAATATATATGCACCAAACCAAGGAGCACCAAAATATATAAGACAGCTACTTATTGACCTTAAAACAAAAACTGACAAAAATACAATCATACTTGGAGACCTCAATACACCGCTGACGGCTCTAGATTGGTCATCCAAACAAAGAATCAACAAAGACATAGTGGCCTTAAACAAAACACTAGAGCACCTGGATATGATAGACATCTACAGGACATTTCATCCCAAAGTGACTGAGTATACATTTTTCTCCAGTGTACATGGATCATTCTCAAGAATTGACCATATGTTGGGCCACAAAAACAACATCAGCAAATTCAGAAAAATTGAAGTTGTACCAAGCATATTTTCTGATCATAAAGCCTTGAAACTAGAATTCAACTGCAAAAAAGAGGAAAAAAATCCCACAAAAATGTGGAAACTAAACAACATACTTTTAAAAAATGAATGGGTCAAAGAAGAAATAAGTGCAGAGATCAAAAGATTTATACAGACTAATGAAAATGAAAATACGACATATCAGAATCTATGGGATGCAGCAAAAGCAGTGATAAGAGGGAAGTTCATATCACTTCAGGCATACATGAACAAACTAGAGAGAGCCCAAGTGAACCACTTAACTTCCCACCTTAAGGAACTAGAAAAAGAAGAACAAAGACAACCCAAAAGCAGTCGAAGAAAGGAGATAATAAAAATCAGAGCAGAAATAAATGAATTAGAGAACAGAAAAACTATAGAAAAAATTAATAGAACAAGGAGCTGGTTCTTTGAAAAGATCAATAAAATTGACAAACCCTTGGCAAGACTTACCAAGGAAAAAAGAGAAAGAACTCATATAAACAAAATCCAAAATGAAAGAGGAGAAATCACCACAGACACCGTAGATATACAAAGAATTATTGTAGAATACTATGAAAAACTTTATGCCACTAAATTCAACAACCTAGAAGAAATGGATAAATTCCTAGAAAAATACAACCTTCCTAGACTGAGTCAAGAAGAAGCAGAAAGCCTAAACAGACCTATCAGTAGAGAAGAAATAGAAAAAACCATTAAAAACCTCCCCAAAAATAAAAGTCCAGGCCCTGACGGTTATACTAGTGAATTCTATCAAACATTCAAAGAAGACTTGGTTCCTATTCTACTCAAAGTCTTCCAAAAAATTGAAGAAGAAGCAATACTTCCAAACACATTTTATGAGGCCAACATAACCCTCATACCAAAACCAGGCAAGGATGGCACAAAAAAAGAAAACTACACACCAATATCTCTAATGAATACAGATGCTAAAATACTAAACAAAATACTAGCAAATCGAATACAACAACATATTAAAAAAATAATACATCATGATCAAGTGGGATTCATCCCAGAATCTCAAGGATGGTTCAACATACGTAAAACGGTTAACGTAATACACCATATCAACAAAACAAAGAACAAAATCCACATGATCTTATCAATAGATGCAGAAAAGGCTTTCGATAAAATACAACACAATTTTATGTTTAAGACTCTCAACAAAATGGGTATAGAAGGAAAATATCTCAACATGATAAAGGCCATATATGATAAACCATCAGCTAACATCATGTTAAATGGCACTAAACTGAAGGCTTTCCCCCTTAAATCAGGAACAAGACAGGGTTGTCCACTCTCTCCACTCTTATTTAATGTGGTACTAGAGGTTCTCGCCACAGCAATCAGACAAGACAAAGAAATAAAAGGCATCCATATCGGAAAAGAAGAAGTAAAGGTATCACTTTTTGCAGATGATATGATCCTATACATCGAAAACCCCAAAGAATCCACAAAAAGACTACTAGAAACAATAAGCCAATACAGTAAGGTCGCAGGATACAAAATTAACATACAGAAGTCAATAGCCTTTCTATATGCCAACAATGAAACAACTGAGAAGGAACTCAAAAGAATAATCCCCTTCACGATTGCAAAAAAAAAAATAAAATACTTAGGAATAAACATAACAAAGAATGTAAAGGACTTATATAATGAACACTATAAACCATTGTTAAGGGAAATTGAAAAAGATATAATGAGATGGAAGAATATACCTTGTTCTTGGCTAGGAAGAATAAATATAATCAAGATGGCTATATTACCCAAAGCAATATACAAATTCAATGCAATTCCCATCAAACTTCCAATGACGTTTTTTAAAGAAATAGAGCAAAAAATCATCAGATTTATATGGAACTATAAAAAACCCCGAATAGCCAAAGCAATCCTAAGGAAAAAGAATGAAGCTGGGGGCATTACAATACCTGACTTCAAACTCTATTATAGGGCCACGACAATCAAAACAGCATGGTATTGGCAGAAAAATAGACACTCAGACCAATGGAACAGAATAGAAATTCCAGAAATAAAACCACATATATATAGTCAAATAATTTTTGATAAAGGGGCCAAGAATACACAATGGAGAAAAGAAAGCCTCTTCAATAAATGGTGCTGGGAAAACTGGAAAGCCACATGCAAAAGAATGAAACTGGACTACAGTCTCTCCCCCTGTACAAAAATTAACTCAAAATGGATCAAAGATCTAAACATAAGACTTGAAACCATTAAGTACATAGAAGAAGACATAGGTACTCAACTC
The DNA here is from genome assembly GCF_036850765.1 of Saccopteryx bilineata. Lineage (NCBI taxonomy): Eukaryota > Metazoa > Chordata > Mammalia > Chiroptera > Emballonuridae > Saccopteryx > Saccopteryx bilineata. The sequence continues at coordinate 178,839,734 of NC_089491.1, read as the reverse complement.
ATGGACCTGGGTTTTAAAGAGCATTTTATGAATTTGACTCCAATGGCAAGAGAAGTGAAGGCAAAAATTAATGAATGGGACTACATCAGACTAAGAAGTTTTTGCTCAGCAAGAGAAACTGATATCAAAATAAACAGAAGGCCAACTAAATGGGAAATGATATTTTCAAACAACAGCTCAGATAAGGGCCTAATATCCAAAATATACAAAGAACTCATAAACTCAACAACAAACAAACAAACAATCCCATAAAAAAATGGGAAGAAGATATGAACAGACACTTCTCCCAGGAAGAAATACAAATGGCCAACAGATATATGAAAAGATGCTCATCTTCTTCAGCTATTAGAGAAATGCAAATCAAAACAGCAATGAGATACCACCTCACACCTGTTCGATTAGCTATTATTAGCAAGACAGTTAATAGCAAATGTTGGAGAGGCTGTGGAGAAAAAGGAACCCTCCTACACTGTTGGTGGGAATGTAAAGTAGTACAACCATTATGGAAGAAGGTATGGTGGTTCCTCAAAAAACTGAAAATAGAACTACCTTATGACCCAGCAATCCCTCTACTGGGTATATACCCCCAAAACTCAGAAACATTGATACGTAAAGACACATGCAGCCCCATGTTTATTGCAGCATTGTTCACAGTGGCCAGGAAATGGAAACAACCAAAAAGCCCGTCAATAGATGACTGGATAAAGAAGATGTGGCACATATACACTATGGAATACTACTCAGCCATAAGAAATGATGACATCGGAACATTTACAGCAAAATGGTGGGATCTTGATAACATGATACGAAGCGAAATAAGTAAATCAGAGAAAAACAGGAACTGTATTATTCCATACGTAGGTGGGACATAAAAGTGAAACTAAGAGACATTGATAAGAGTGTGGTGGTTACGGTGGGGAGGGGGGTATGGGGGAGGGAAAGGGGGAGGGGGAGGGGCACAAAGAAAACAAGATAGAAGGTGACAGAGGACAATCTGACTTGGGTGACGGGTATGCATCATAATTGAACGACAAGATACCCTGGACTTGTTATATTTGAATATATGTATCCTGATTTATTGATGTCACCCCATTAAAAAAATAAAATTATTTAAATAAAAAAAAAAAAGAAATAGACAAGGAAATATGAGCTTAGGAAACTAACATATGTGCCAAACTTGAATTGAAAAACATTACAGATAGTGTTTAATTAGTCTATTAAGTATTGGATATGTGTATATAATTCAGAATTTTAGACAAACTTAAAAAAAATTAGTTCTTTGGGTAGAATAATTTCATGTTGTACATACCGTATTTCCCCATGTATAAGACTCACCCTTTTCTGAAATATTTGGGATATAAAATCTGGGTGCATCTTATACTGTGGTTGTAGATTGTTTTTACATTGCTTTTTTGTGCTTGTTTTTTTGCGCTAATTGTTTCACACTTGTTACTGGTATATTATGGTAGGTTTACGTTATACCATGTTCTGCCCATAAATGGCTCAGAAAAGGTTTTTCTAAAATGCTGAATTCAAGTTAAAAGTGATCCAGTTTGCAAAAGTGAATGGAAATCGTGCCGCTGACTGTAAGTTTGGTCCTCCTTCAACTGAGAAATCAATCTAAGACTTTCTACAGGAAGAAGAAACCCTACGAAAACACGGCAGAAGAAGGCCATGAGAGGCAAGTCAGCAAAATGACCTAATTTAGAAAGGGAATTGAAGAGCAAAAGGCAGTTGGAATTCTTGTGTCCACAAAGATAGTTCAGCATGAGGCAAGTAAAATTGCTGATGAAATAGAAGTTACTGATTTCAAAGGACACAACTGGTGCTTCAGGTTCATGAAACAGAATGGACTAAGTATGTGTATATACATCAGACTTGTCCAAAAGATGCCTGAAAGCTACGAGCAGATGGTTTTTGAATTCCACTGTTTTGTCATTCAATGTCGGAAGACACATCAGTTTGAGTTGGGACAGATAGCAAATATGGACAAAGTCTCCCTTCAATTTGATGTCCCAAGTAACAGAACTGTTGATAAGAATGGCATGAAAACTGTAAATGTGAAGACAAGTGGACATGAAAAGAGCCATTATGCAGTTGTTCTAGCTTACTGTGTCGACAGAACCAAGCTGGCTCCTATGCTGATTTTCAAATGCAAAACAATACCAAAAGAAGACATTCCTTCAGGAGTGATTGTCCATGTTCATGACAAGGGTTGGATAGATCAGGATGGGTTGAAGATCTGGTTTAAGAAAGTTTGGAGAAGAAGACCAAGTAGGCTTTTATGCAAACCTTTCATATTGGTGCTTGATCAGTTCAGGGAACACATATTAAAAAACACAAAGATTGCTGCAGAGCAAAAAAAAAAAACTTGCCATTATAACTGGAGGCTTGATATTCAAGCTCCAACCATTTGATGTCAGCATGAACAAACCCTTAAAAGCTGCCATGAGAAATGAATGGAACCAAAGGATGAAGTCTTCTGGGGACAACTTGACACCAGCAGGAAGAGTGAAAAAACCAAATGTAGGAGAAGTTTGTACCTGGGTGAAAAGATCCTGGGATAATATCAAGATTGAAATTGTTGTCAAGTCATTTAAGAAATGTGGCATTTCAAATGCCATAGATGGAACTGAGGACGAGGCAATATGTGAAGACAGTGATTTGTCATCAGACACAGATGAGGACAAGCTAATGGATAGGAGTTTTGATAGTGATGAGGAGTTCTATGAATTTTAAGGTGAATAAAAGGTTAATAACTTTATGTAATACATTTTTTTTCAAATTTAGGGCCCCAAAATTAAAGTGCGTCTTATACATGGGGAAATATGCTATATGATGATATTGATTAAAAAGAGCTAGCAGGTTAAAAATTTTAGTACAGCATTATTCTGTTTATGCAAATATTAAACCCAACTATCAATGATTGTTATTTCTCAGTGAACATATATCAACTTTTATTTCATTTTTACTTTAATATTATATATAGCAGAAAATTATTTAAATATAAAAAATATTAGTCTCTTTTAAAACATTCAATCCCATGGTGTTTTAAGCCAATGATATAAAATATGTTTCTTAATTTATAAAGATAATCAATGGACCCATTAATCAAATTTAACAATTATCAATTTGCTTCACCTAGACCCTTTTTTTTTTTTTGTATTTTTCTGAAGTCAGAAGTGGGAAGGCAGAGAGACAGATTCCCGCATGCGCCTGACTGGGATTCACCTGGCATGCCCATTAGGTAGTGATGCTCTGCCCACCTAGGATGTTGCTCCATTGCCATCTGACCCATTTTAGTGCCTGAGGCAGAGGACATGGAGCCATCCTCAGCACCCAGGCCAACTTTACTCCAATAGAACCTTGCCCCCGGGAGGGGAAGAAAAAAAATAAAGAGGAAAAAGAGGGGGAGGAATGGAGAAGCAGATGAGTGCTTCTCTTTTGTGCACTGATCAGGAATTGAATCCGGGACATCCACAGGCCGGGCCAATGCTCTACCATTGAGCCAACTGGCCAGGGCTCACCTAGTCCTTATTTTTTGTTTTCTTTTCTTTACCAAAATATTGAAAAGCAAAATTTAGATATCAGGTTCTTTCAACTTACATCCTTCATTATACAACTAAAAATTCAGCATTTAAAAAATATAACTGCAATTTAATTTTCATTTGTAAGAAAGTAAAAATAATTCCTTGAAATCATTTAATGTTCATAAATAGATTTTCTCAGTTATACTAAGTGTCTTTTTATAGCTGGTTTGTTGAAACAGGATCCAAATAAGATTTATACATTACATTTAATTGATATGTTTCTTAAATCTACATTACTTTAGTTCACTTCACACTCATCTTCTTTCCTCCCCTCTTGTATGATTTACTTGTTGCAGAAACAAAGTAATTTCTTTAAAGAATATTTCACACTCTCCATTAGTCTATATGATTCTTCACAGGCTCACAATTTATTTTTCCATCCCCATGTTTTCTGGAAATGAAAGTTACTTTTGAGGTCCTGATTAGATTTAAGTTAAATATTTTTGGCAAGAATGTTTTTTCCATGGAGCCACGTGCTTCAATTTGCATCACATCAGAGACTTGAAAATATCTAGTGTTTCCACTTTTGGAGATGGTGATATTGAACAGTGATTTCAGTTGGTGACAGTTAAGTCCCTCTGTTATGAATCTTTTGAGCTAATGTTTATACTCATGAATGATAGTACCTGAATTAATTACTTCATTGGGAGTTTTTGAAAATGGTAATTTAAAAATAATTTTGTGCTTAAAAAATTTATTAGCTGGAATTCTTTGATAAAGAAGAGCTCTTTCTCATCAACTAGGATTACATAGTTTCCTTGAAATACAATTCTTGCTCAAGGCAAGATAAATGCTCAGTGTTTTTCTTTTAGTTATCAGTTCTCTTTGTAAGAAGTTGGTATCATAGTTACTTCTAGTAGTGCCCATTATTTTAATTTCTCTCTCCCCCAGCCCCCACATATCATGATAAACAAAATGTTTGCTATATTCTATATGGTTCAGCCAATTACTTTAATTAGTTTTTGCTTGAATTGCCCCATTTTTGGTTAATAGAAGCCCCTTTATGTTTGCTTCTTTGGTCAATTGACACAACCCCATTTCTTTTTATCTTTTTGGAGGGGCACAAGATGTCCTAGATTCATATTTTATTTTATTTTTTTTTGTTTTAGACCTAGAATTAGCCATTTCCTCAAGGAGATCTGGCTTCATTAGTTAGGTGTGAAATTTAGACATCAGAGTCTGAGTGTCAGGTATGTTCACCATTGGGATTTTATTATTTTCAGGCCTGTTTAGTGAATAGAGCTAGAAAATACATACCTTTGAAAAGTAAAACAGTTAGTAATCCATGGAGATTCTCATAATTAAAATTTATCATTATAACATTTTAAATTAATTTTTTGATATTGTAAAATCTTGCTTTGTAAAATGTTAAAGGAGTTTTTAATATATAAAATGGCTTTATAATAATAAATGAATAGTGCTGTCAACAATTAAACTACTAAATCAAATTTGATATTGTTTCTGTAGCTCTCTACCTGTTTTTGGCAATTGGCTATATTGCACATTTGGTTCAAAGATTCATTTCAGTTTATTTTCAGTTTTGTATTTAATTTTACTTTTAAATGCATAAATATTTTATTTCATTTTGAAATATTTTAATAAATTCTTTCTGCTTAAAAATAAATTTTAAGTGTAATAGAAAAACAATGATGGAGTGGTAAGTGAGAAATGACAAGTACAATATTGTTTATAATATCTTTAAAAATATACTGAAAGAGCCCTGGCCAGTTGGCTCAGCGGTAGAGCGTCGGCCTGGCATGCGGGGGACCCTGGTTCGATTCCCGGCCAGGGCACATAGGAGAAGCGCTCATTTGCTTCTCCACCCCCCTTCCTCCTTCCTCTCTGTCACTCTCTTCCCCTCCCACAGCCAAGGCTCCATTGGAGCAAAGATGGCCCAGGCACTGGGGATGGCTCCTTGGCCTCTGCCCCAGGCGCTAGAGTGGCTCTGGTCTCGGCAGAGCAACGCCCTGGAGGGGCAGAGCATCGCCTCCTGGTGGGCAGAGCGTAGCCCCTGGTGGGCAGAGCGTAGCCCCTGGTGGGCGTGCCGGGTAGATCCCGGTCGGGGCATGCGGGAGTCTGTCTGACTGTCTCTCCCCGTTTCCAGCTTCAGGAAAAAATAAATAAATAAAAATATACTGAAAGAAAAATACTGCAGGTAAAACATACTAAAATGTTGGTGTGGTTCTCGCTGGAGGATATGATTCAAGGTGAAATATTGGATTATTTGTATGCATTACTTACAAAATCAAGGGAAAACTGTTTTAAAAGGTAAAACGTTGAAGTTCTTCTACCTTAAAGTTTTCCATTCAAGAGTATATTATGCTACTTTGTTGAAATAATTATCACTAAAAGTCCTTTTTAAAGTTTTTAAAGTAGCTTCTAAGAATGCCCTTTTGTAAAAGGACCTCTAATAATTATATGGTTTATTTGTCTATTTGCACAAAGTTTCAAACTACATTCAACCTAATGAGGAGTAGCCACAGAGCAAATAAAGCTTAAGCTTCATGGCATCAGCATTGCAGGATGCTAGTCATGTGTTCACATATTTTGTTAATTTGCAAAAGCATTTTAACCACATTAAGATTGCTTTCTCTTTCCATTCCTACTTTTATTGTTGCCTTTGTCAGGTGACACTAGAATGGCCACAGGCATGTCTGGGATTAGCAATTGGGAGTCCCATGGAAGAGACCTTTAGTTTGGATTTTGTAGAATACATTTATTTACTTTGCTGGCATTTTTAACCTATTGCCAGCTGTCCCCATGTAAGTGTAGCTTTAAGGACACTCCAAGCACCTGCTGTGTTGACTTATAGCTCTGTGGACCAGGATACAGGGCCAGAGAGGCATCTTGGTATGTATTGAATAACTGCACAGCACTGGAAGTGTGAGGTAGTGGTTGAAAAATTAGGTCTTCAATGTAAGGAGCAAGATGCTAGACTGGCGGGAGATACTGCAACTTCATGTAAGTATATAATATTGTAAACTGAAGATTTATTTTTCATTGGTTAACAGGCAAAAAGATATTCTCTTCTGTCAAGAATATACTAAAAAATGCAGCATATCATATTATAAACACACCATTTCATTCTTTTTGAAAATTTAAATCATCTAACCAAAATTTGAAAAGATGTTTTGGAATGTTGCAACACAGTTAATGAGAAATTGCATATTTCTGTAACATATATGAAAAGTACTTTCATTATCTTTAAACTTAGTTATTTAAAAATATCAAGGAAAATATCATAAAATTAATGGACTATGAAACAAAAGTGATAAAAAATAATAAAATTAATAAAAACAATTCTTACATCAAAAAGCAATTTATAACATAGTTATCACTGTATCAAAATAACAATCTATTAACAGGAAGAACAAAATTTTGAATTAAAGTGAAAAGTTTATGCTTATTTCTTAATTCTAATAAACAAAGAGGTATGAATTAATGAATACATTAAAACATTTTATTTTATGCTGACTGGAGACAAAATGTTGGCATTGATTTTAAAAACAGTACAATATACATTATACAACTACAAAAAGCATGTAAAGAGCAATCTGTTTAAAAAGTGTCAAAAATTCCCAAAGTATTTAAAGTTAGTCACTACACTTAGTGATGGACAAAGACTTGACTTGGGGAGGGGTAAGCACACAATATGGTGTACAGAGATGTGTTGTGGAATGTGCACCTGAAACCTGAATAATTACATCAACCAGTGTCACCCCAATAAAACTCAATTAAAAAAATAAATAAATTCCTCTAAAATCATATATTTCATATATTGGTATATATTGATAATTGATATATTTTTAATTTAACAATATCCTAAAACTATACACAAAATTACTAATAATGGGTTATAAAGATATAAAGAAACTTCCTAATTACCAATTAGAAAATGGTCTAAAACATCTTTGTATTCTACCTATAAAGGATAGTATCACAAATTTGTTGATATTGGAAAATGTGGTTAAGAGTATATAACTAAATATAAACAAGGTCAGAAAACAAATATTCTATAATCTGGAAGAATGAGAAAACCTAATCAGTCTGATTATAACAAATGATATTGAAACAGTTATAAAAAACTCCCAAAAAAGAAAAATTCTGGGCCTGATGGCTTCACACGTGAATTCTACAAAATATTCAAAGAAGAACTAACTCCTATCCTTCTCAAGCTTGTTCAAAAAATTCAAGAGGAAGGAAGACTTCCAAGCTCCTTTTATAAGGTGAGTATAATTCTGATTCCAAAACCAGGCAAACACAACACAAAGAAAGAAAATTATAGGCCAATATCCCTGATGAATTTAGATGCTAAAATCTTCAACAAAATATTATCAAACCGAGTCCAGCAATATATGAAAAAAGTCATACACCATGATCTAGTGGGATTTATTCTGGGGAGGCAAGGCTGGTACAATATTCACAAATCAATCAATGTGATTCATCACATAAATGAAAAGAAGGAGAAAAACCACATGATAATTTCAATAGATGCAGAAAAAGCATTTGATAAAATCAAGCACCCATTTATGATCAAAACTCTCAGCAAAGTGGGAATACAGGGAACATACCTCAACATGATAAAGGCCATCTATGACAAACCCACAGCCAACATCATGCTCAATGGGCAAAAATTAAAAGCAATCCTCTTAAGATTAGGAACAAGGCAAGGGTGCCCCCTTTCACCACTCTTATTCAACATAGTTCTGGAAGTCCTAGCAATAGCAATCAGATAAGAAAAAGAAATAAAAGGCATCCAAATTGGAAAAGAAGAAGTAAAACTATTGTTATTTGCAGATGATATGATATTGTATATAGAAAACCCTAAAGTCTCAGTCAAAAAAGTACTGGACCTGATAAATGAATTCAGCAAAATGGCAGAATACAAAATTAATACTCAGAAATCAGAAGCATTTTTATACACCAACAATGAACAGTCAGAAAGAGAAATTAAGGAAGCAATCCCCTTCACCATTGCAACCAAAAAAAATAAAGTACCTAGGAATAAATTTAACCAGGGAGATTGAAGACTTGTACTCGGAAAATTATAATACATTGATAAAAGAAATCAGGGAAGATATAAACAAGTGGAAGCATATACCGTGCTCATGGTTAGGAAGAATAAACATCATTAAAATGTCTATATTACCCAAAGCAATTTCTAAATTCAATGCAATATCAATTAAAATACCAATGACTTACTTCAAAGATATAGAACACATATTCCAAAACTTTATATGGAACCAAAAGAGAACATGAGTAGCCTCAGCAATCTTGAAAAGGAAGAATAAAGTGGGAGGTATCACACTTCTGGATATCAAGTTATACTACAAGGCCATTGTACTCAAAACAGCCTGGTACTGGCATAAGAACAGGAATATAGATCAATGGAACAGAACTAAGAACTCAGAAATAAACCCACACTTTTATGGGCAACTGATATTTGACAAAGGAGGTAAGAGCATACATTGGAGTAAAGGCAGCTCCTTCAACAAATGGTGTTGGGAAAATTGGACAGCTACCTGCAAAAAAAATGAAACTAGACCACCAACTTACACCATTCACAAAAATAAACTCAAAATGGATAAAAGACTTAAATGTAAGCCATAAAATCATAAGCATCTTAGAAGAAAACACAGGCAGTAAGCTCTCTGACATCTCTCGCAGCAATATATTTGTGATTTATCTTCACAAGCAAGTGAAATAAAATACAGGATAAACAAATGGGACTATATCAAACTAAAAAGCTTCTGCACAGCTAAAGACAATAAGAACAGAATAAAAAGACAAGCTATACAATGGGAGAATATATTTGACAGTACTTCTGATATGGGTTAATAACCAAAATTTATAAAGAACTTGTAAAACTCAATACCAGGAAGACAAACAATCCGATCAAAAAATGGGCGAAAAAAATGCATAGACACTTCTCGAAAGAGGACATACTGATGGCCAATAGGCATATGAAAAAATGCTCAACACCACTAATCATTAAAGAAATGCGAATTAAAACCACAATGAGATATCACCTCACACCAGTCAGAATGCCGCTCATCAACAAAACAACACAGAATAAGTGCTGGGGAGGATGTGGAGAAAACGGAACCCTCCTGCACTGCTGGTGGGAATGCAGACTGGTGCAGCCACTGTGGAAAACAGTATGGAGATTCCTCAAGAAGTTAAAAATCAAACTGCCTTTTGACCCTGCTATCCTACTTTTAGGAATATACCCCAAGGACATCATAGCACTGTTTGAAAAGAAGAAATGCACCTCCAAGTTTGTGGCAGCATTGTTCACAATAGTGAAGATCTGGAAACAGCCCAAGTGTCCATCAGTGGATGAGTGGATTAAAAAGCTCTTTGTACATATATACTATGGGATACTACTCAGCCATAAGAAATGATGACATTGGATCATTTACAACAACATGGAAGGACCTTGATAACATTATACTGAGCGAAATAAGTGAATCAGAAAAAGCAAAGAACTATATGATTCCATACATAGGTGGGACATAAAAATGAAACTCAGAGACATGGACAAGAGTGTGGGGATTACGAGGTGGGGAAGGGGAGAGGCCCAAAGAAAATCAGTTAGAAGCTGATGGAAGACAATTGCACTTTGGATGATGGGAATGCAGCATAATCAAATGTCAAAATAACCTAGAGATGTTTTCTCTGAACATACGTACTCTGATTTATCAATGTCACCCCATTAAAATTAGTTAAAAAAAAAGAAAACAAGCATTTTAGAGATAAGTCAATCAATTTAATTAATGTTAGTTTTTTCAGTTTTGTTTATATCTGTCAGCTTCTTTTATTTACTTTTTAAAATGTTTATTTTATTGATTTTAGAGAGAGAGAAAGTGGTGAAAAGAGAGAGAGAGAGAGAGAGAGAGAGAGAAAGAGACAGGAACATTAATCTGTTCCTGTATGTGCCCTGACCAGGGATCAAACAAGCATCTTCTGGCTTGGGAAGATGCTCTAACCAATCGAGCTATTCAGTCAGGGCTCTGTCAGTTTCTTTTTAAAAAGTAGATCTTGTTATTATTTCTTATTCCAAGTAAATATTCACTTTAATCCTTACTTGTGTGTTTAGTAAAACAGTGTCCTCATTATATAAGCTTAAGCCCCAGAAAAACTGGCTCCCACTGTATTTTTAACATAAGTCTAATTGGCCATAATTAATGGTATAAGGTCTTGTTTGGGAGATTGAGGAAAAGGACAATGGAGAAAATACACAGAAACCTTGAGAGGAGAATAGAAATTTGGCAGGAATAGATAATAAATAAGAGTTTTGTGAACTATTAGACAAAGTTGAATATATATCTTTTAAGAATCATGAAGTTTTTGTTAAATTACTTTTTTATTTATATATGGTTCACCAATTTATTTACTAGGTTAGTATGGTGACAATAAAATCATGTAAAATAAAATACTAAGTTAAAAAAGTTGATAAATCAAAACCCAGAAAAATAAAAAGTAGATTAAGAAAACAAGATTAAAACCCAAAAAGGACCATTTTTTTGCAGGCCATTAAGAGCAATCTAAGCATTATAAAAACTGTAAATTTGACTGTGAACTTCCTGGCACCAAATAAAGGGGAAAATATTTTTATGTACATAGTGTTTCAGTTAAAATCAATATTAGATCCCACCCCCAGGGGAACAAAAACTTTTCTGAGCATTTGGTTCTAAAGAAAGTATTTTAAGGGACACTTTAATATAGGGAATGATGTAGAGCAAACACAGTAATAAGATTTTAAATGACCTGTTTCTATGAAAGCTGTACTATATACATTTGTTACCCCATGAAGGTTATAAGACATTTGTTGCTTTGATGGCTCAGGACTTATTGCACTTTGGAGATTGTTTATGCACCTCAATTCTTTTGGGGAGCTAGTTATGTCCTGTTAGGGACAGTCAGCGAATCTGATGTCCTATCCTCCCTAAGTTAGGTGCAGTTGAGTTAGGGTAGAGTATAAGCAGATGTAAGAAAGAAACTTCTAAATAAATGAGGTGAGAATTTATTTCTCTCTAATACTTTCAAGTTTGTGGATCAGCTCTGCTACAGAACTCATTCCAAAGGTCCATTCTTCCATATTGATGTTCTACCAACCCCTAAGCTACTATCATTCCCTGGTCTATCAATGCTGTTTACAGCTAATGTGCCCCACGTGTAAATGTTTCTGCATTTGGGATGAGAAAAACCAGTCCTGGGGTAATTGGTTTTATCTTTAATAGAACTTGGAAGTTGTGATCATCATTTCCATTCACATTGTACTGACAAGAACTAGTTCACACAGTTATACCTGACCGTAAAGGAAACGTGGTCTTGCTGGTTAGCCTGTGCTCAGAAGTAACTCAGGAGTTCTGTTGTAAAAAGAAAGAAGAAAAAATTGATGCTTGGGGACAGTTATCACTTGCTACTACATCAAGGGATTGAAAAGCTAACTTAGAATAAACCAATTAGATGTTCTTTCTCTGAAACATGCAAGGTGATAAAACTAAATATGATTAGAGTTTATTTGGTTCGGTGTCTGAGAGGCGGTGTAAATTAGTTTGTCAATTGTCACTATTAAAACTCTTTGGCTGTTCCAGGTTGGGTTTCACAGTCTTCTCTTTGGTCTGGTGAGTCTCCATATAGTTGAATTAATTCCCTTATCTAGCCACAAGATTGTTCCAAAGGATCAAAATACCTGTTTGTGAAGGCAATCCTGTTACAGATGAATATTAAATGGAGTGCAATGTATATTTTTGTTTTATTTTAAAAAGGGTTAATTTATTGTATTTCAAAAGAATACTTGTTATATTTCATTTAATTAAGGACATAACATATTAGGTTTTTGAAATGTTTATTTTATTAATTTTTCTTTTTTATTCAGTGAGAGGAGGTGAAGCAAAGAGACAGATTCCTGCATGCACTCTAAACAGGATCCACCCAGCAAGCCCACTAAGGGGTGATGCTCTGCCTATCTGGAGCATTGTTCTATTGTTCAGCAACCAAGCTCTTCTTAGCACCTGAGACAGAGACCATAGAGCCATTCTCAGTGCCCGAGGCCAACTAGCTCCAATCGAGCCATGGCTGCAGGAGGATAAGAGAGAAAGAGAGAGAGAGAGAGAGAGAGAGAGAGAGAGAGAAGAGAGAGAGATAAGTGAGAAGATGAGGGGTAGAGAAGCAGATGGGCGAATCTCCTATGTGCCCTTACTGGGAGTCGAATGCAGGACATCCATATGCTGGGCTGATGCTTTACCACGGAACCAACTGGGCAGGGCCTATTTTATTAATTTTGAAGAAAAGAAAGGAGAGAACAGGAGAGAGACAAGAAGATCTGTTCCAGTATGTGCCCTGACCAGTGATCAAACTGGCAACCTCTGCACTTTGGGATAATGCTCTAACCAACCAAGCTATCTGGCTAGGGCAATAACATATCAATTTTTGATTCTCCAATATGCAGAGATCCTAATACTTTTGCTCCATTACACATATAAAAAATAAACATCAGAAAAATATCTTAAAGTTAGCATTTTAAATAAGTGGATGAGTTTTCAGGAAAGTGAGTGAAGTACTCCAAATTCACACAATAAAGCAGGAGCACAAGTTGAAAGAGGTAAGTAATAATGGATTTGCTGGTATCTCCAAACAGCATGTGAAAATCCCATTGACTTAGAGTTTCTACCTACATTGGGAGAAATGGGGAAAAGCCTTGAACTTAACTGGAATGAAGAGTTAGCCCATCTGGAAAGTCAAGATTTATGAAAAATCACATCTTAAGAAAAATAGCAAAAAAATAATTAAATGTATTTTTTTTCTTTTTTGCCCCTCATCCTTGCTTTACTGGGGTATAATTGACAAATTAAAAATGTATATATTTATAAAGTACATATAATTTTTGATATACATATGAATTATGAAATGATTACTATAATCAAGCTAATTAGTACATCCATCATCTCACACAGTTAAATTGATTGTGTGGGATGAGAGCATTTATGATCTACTCTTTTAGCAAGTTTTGAATATACAATACAGTATGATTAACTAGAGTTGTCATGCAAAAATCAATTATGTTTCCATATACAATACTACAATGAGCTAGCCCAAAAATAAATTAAGAAAATAATCTTACTTACAATAACATTTCAAAAATATGTAGAAATAACTTTAACTAGAATATGAAAGATTTATACGGTAAAAGCTATGATTTTCACAAAAATTAGGGGATATTATATAGCTTCATACTCACTTTGAAATATCCTCTAATTTTTGTGAGCAGTATATTTATTTCATCAATAAAATATTGATGAAAAAAATTGAAAAATACACAAAATAATAGAAAGCTATCCAATGCTCATGATTAGAAGAATTAATATTGTTAAAATACAAATACTACCCAAAGCAATGTACAAATTTGATGCAATTTCTATCAAAGTTCCAATGATATTTTTATAAAAATAGAAAAAACAACTCTAAAATTTATATGGAAGCATAATAGACCCCAAATATCTAAAACATATTCTCACTGAATCATATTTTTTCTTTTTATGACCTCCCACTCTTCAATATTTTTTTATTTTTATTTTTTTTATTTTTCTGAAGTGAGAAGTAGGGAGGCAGAGAGACAGACTCCCATATGTACCTGACCATGATCCACCCAGCATGCCCACTAGGGAGCGATGCTCCATTGCAACCAGAGCCATTTTAGCACCTGAGGCAGAGGCTATGAAGCCATCATCAGTGCTAGGGCCAACTTTGCTCCAATGGAGCCTTGGCTGTGGGAGAGGAAGAGAAAGACAGAGAAGAAGGAGAGAGGGAAGGGTGAAAAAGCAGATGGGTCCTTCTCCTGTGTGCCCTGGCTGGGAATCGAACCCATGACTTAAATGGCTAAATGGCCAGGGTCTCAAAATTCTCTTATGTCTTGATAACTTCATGAACTAAATGCATTACTTACATATTTCCTTTTTTTTTTAAAAAATAAGTATTTCATAGACTTTTGTTTTAGTTCTTCAGATAGGGTTTCTTTTGATAAACATTACCATATATGCATCAACTTTCTTTTTTTTTTTTCATAAAAAAAGAACCTAGACAGCATCTGGAAGGTGCTCATTCATTCATCATGCAACAAAGAACAACTATGTGTTTAAGCTATTCTGGGTTCTAAGGATACAAGTTTAAACAAAATAAAAACAAAGGAAAAGTCTGTGCTCTATAGAGCTTACAGTCTAGTAAAGGAGTAAATAAGTGCATAGTTTTAATTGCAGATAGATTCTATAAAGAAATATAAATAAAGGGTGAAGTATATATAAGGAATACAGGAAAACCTTCTCTGTAAAGGTAACATTGTAATAGCAACCTAGAATGAGGGGAGGTAGCCATGTGAAAGTATAGGGAAAGTATCTCACGCAAGAAAGTGGCAAATGCCTAGATCTTAAGATGGAAATAAGGATATATGTATATATGTATATACTCTTTATTCAGTTATTCCTGGCCATAAAGGAAATGGCTAGGTATATATATACATACATACATACATGTGTGTGTGTGTGTGTATGTATGTGTGTGTGTGTGTGTGTGTATATATATATATATATATATATATATATATATATATATATATGTTTGGACCATGATGATGGGGGAAAGGGGTCAAATTCAGGATATATATTTAAAATAAAGCCAAAAGGCTTTTATATGGGTTCAACATAAGGCATTAGGGAAACACAGGATTTAAGCATGAGATTTAGTATTTGGGCTTGAGCATCTGTGTGAATGATGGTGGCATTTAGTGAGATCAGAAAGTCTGGAGAGGCTTGACCAGGCGGTGGTGCAGTGGATAGAGCGTCGGACTGGGATGTGGAGGATCCAGGTTTGAGACCCTGAGGTCGCCAGCTTGAGCACGGGTTCATCTGGTTTGAGCAAGGCTCACCAGCTTGAGCCCAAGGTCGCTGGCTCAAGCAAGGTGTTACTCGGTCTGCTGTGCCCCCCCCACCCCCGTTAAGGCACATATGAGAAATCAATCAATGAACAACTAGGGAGCTGCAATGAAGAATTGATGTTTCTCATCTTTCTCCCTTCCTGTTTGTCCCTATCTGTCCCTCTCTCTGACTCTCTCTGTCTCTGCCACACACACAAAAAAAAAAAAAAAAAAAAAAAGAAAAGAAAAAAAAAGAAAGTCTGGAGAGGATTAAATGTGTACAGGGACTGAGAAGAGATTGAGCAGTAGTTTAATTTTTGACACATTAAGTTTGATATGCTGATGACACGTCCAAGCAGAGGTGTTACAAGCTGCCAGTTTAAATAAGAGTCTGGAGTGCGAGGGAGAGACAGGGCTGGAGATCCATGTGTGGGTGTCATCAATGTGGAGGTAGTCCTAAAAACTATGAAACCATGCAATACCACCTCAGGATTGAGTGGTTGGAGTGAAGACTGAGCCCAGGGAAAAGCAATAATCAGAGCTCAGGTGGAGGAGAAAGATCATCAAAGGAGTCTGAAATGAAGTAACCAGTGATAAAAGAGAAAATGTAGGAGTTTGTGAAGCCCTGAAGATAAGCAACAAGTGCTTTAAGAATGAGCAAAATGTCAATGGAGGTTCAATGCTGTCAAAATGTCAAAATAAGAGAAAAACTTATTATTTGGTAACACTGAGATTGTCCTATGCAAATCTTTTTCAGGTAAAAGGAATGAGAAAAGGTTGAAATTACTTATAATTCTACCTTGCCTGGAATAAAGGAGAAGGCAAGTGGATGGAATAAAAGCTTCTACGGAAGATGTTTTGTATTTGGCTTTTGAAAAAAAAAACAAAAACTTTTTTTTTTAAATTAACCCTGAGCTGAGGCAAAATATTCATTTTACCCTGACAAGATTGCCCTCATTATCTGTGTGTGTTGACAGGACCCAGCCCTTAGAATAACTGGAGGTAGATGTTGCCGCGGGCTTTGACTCTGGCCAAGGGCATAGTTCCCAGAGCTTTGCTGGAATCGAAGTGTGCCTCGGACTGCCTGACATCCTGCCCTTAACTCCATGACTCACACCTCTGGTTGAGGAGTCACTGGGGAAAGTTGCTTCCGAGTTTCTTCTACTTAGTTTCCATGTGAAATGTATACAGTTATGAGTCAGTCTGAAACTATTTGCACTAAATTTTTTGTAATCTCTCAGAATTCTTTTTCCCACTGAAGTGGTAACTGATAACTAGTTTTCAGGACTGATACTGTTCCTACCTATTTTAATTATCTGTCATAATTTCAGTGAAAACCGGAATGGGGTAGAATATATAAGTCACCTATGCAATCTACCATGGCATTCGGGGTATAAATTTGAAGCTTTTTAGTAGTTTTGTTTGAGCCAAAGACTAAAGTCAGAATATATAGAAGAGTGATCCTTAACAAGGGACAGTGTCTGTGGCCTCCCTTCAATCGTGTGCTAACATTATTTATTTGTACATGTGTACATACACATTCACAAATATGTGCTTTCTACTGATAGGAGTCAACATTTTCTTCATATTCTGAGAGGGGTTTGTGATTCAAAAAAAAATGTCATGAAAAGCAGATAGTTTAAAACTGTTCTCTGGTGAAAGTTGAGAACTTGCAGTAAAAGTATTTTGTATTGTTCTAGAAAATACAATATACTTTGGAAATCAAATGAGTGGATGGTAAAAAAAAGTACTGTATATAGTTTTATAGAATATAAGAATCTAACCAAGACTTTCACGTGGATGAATTGCCAATTCAGCACTATATACTGGTAGTGTTTATACTAAAACAAAGCAAGTTTTTTTATTATTTCCCAAAGTATATTTAAATTGAAATTATTATTAAGAAAGTTCTAGCTTCACAAACAGTTATACTAAATAATACAGAGATAATTTGTGTATACCTTTCCCAGTTTCCTTCAACAGTAACATTTTGTAAAATTATGGTATAATATCATAACCTGGATAATGACATTGATAAAATCCACCCAACTTTAGATTTTCCTATTTTACTTGTACTTATTTCTCTCTCTCTCTCCTTCTGTAACCATAAGGATACCATGTTGCCCATTTGTAACCACAGTAACTTACCTTCCTTTCCTCCTCTGTCCCTAACCCCTGTGACCCATTAATAATTGGTTCATTTCTACAATATCTATATTTTCAAAAATTTTATAAGAATGAAACCATACACTCTGCAATCTTTGGAAATTTGCTTATTTCAATCAGCATAAAGCCTTTGAGATCCATCCAAGTCATTATATAAATCAACAGGTTGTGTCTTTTTGTTAGTGAAAAAAATTCCATGATATATGGTGCCACAGTTAATTTAATTGTTCACCCACTGAAGTAAATCTGTATTGCTTCCAGTTTGAAAGTATTATAAATAAAGCTGCTATGGGCATTCATGTACAAGGTTTTGTGTAAACATTGACTTCCATTTCTCCAGGATAAATGCCCAGGAGTGCAATTGTTAGTTCATATGGAAATTGCATGTGTAATTTATGAAGAAACTTCTAAACTGTTTTGATAGTGCTTATTTGATATCTGCATATCCTCTTTGTAAAATGTCTGATCATTGGTTTGCTCATTTCATTGTTTGATTTTGTTATGAGTTTGAAAATGGAAAAGTTTGACATTTGAGTTTGAATTCTTAGTTTATATATTATAGATACTAGTTCTATATAAAGTATATGGTTTGCAAATATTTTACCTCAGACTGTAGTTTTTCTTTTTACTCTCTTCATAGAGTAGATTTCACAGAGAAAATGGTTTTAGTTTTAATGAGCTCCAATATTTTAATTCTTCCTTTTATGGGTCATATTTTTGGTGTCAAATATCATAACTCTTTGTTTAATTCTAGATCTTGATGACTTTCTTTGTGTTTCATTCCAAAAGTTTTGTATTTTATACCTTTTATTTGTGTTCATGGTTCACATCAAGTTAATTTATATAAAATATGGTGCTTATTCTGAGGTTATTTCATTTTTCATATAGATGTCCAATTGTTCTAACTCCATTTTTTGAAAAGACTATCTTTTCTTCATTAAATTGTTTTTGCATCTTTATCAAAAATTAGTTAGAGACATTTGTATGGGTCTACTTCTGGCTTTATTCTTTTTCATTCGTCTATGTATGTGTCTATCCTTCCACCACTATCATAACATCTTCATTATTGTAAGACTGAATATGGAGTAGAGTGATTCTTTCCCACTTTATTCCTCTTTGTCAAGATTGTTTTTATTATTCTAGGTTTGTATCTTTTCATATAAATTTTAGAATATGCTTGTCTAAGTCTGCAAAAAACCTTGGTATTTGGTAGGAATTGGAGTAAACCTATAGATTAATTTAGGAAGAATAGACCTGTTTATTAGATTAAATACTTCAATCCATGAGCATAGTGCTTCTAAAAAATATTTTTTAATTATACCAGTAATACATAAATATTTTTTATTCTGAAAATTTAAATAATCATGTAAAATTAGATCTCTTATCTTACTTCAGTTCCAGTTTTCTCCAAATTATTGTCAATCTTTTTTTTTGTATTTATTTAATGTGATTTTGGATTGGATTAAACGACATACTATGTGAATTTTTAGAAGCTTTCTTTTGAATTAGCAATGTGTTTTTGAGATCTTTCTATATTGGTGCATAAAGAGCTACATCATTCATTTTAACTGCTGTGTAGTATTCCACAGTCTGGACATTTTATTTATTTAACAATTCCTTTTTGATTGGCCTTTATTATACTGGTAGACTTTTGTAGATTCTGTGACTTTAAGCAATAGATAACAACTACTTTGTAACAAATCACACTACTACTACCAGGTAGAAATTACCATTTTCACAGTAGAAGAAAAAATATTGTAGATTCCTTATGAGTTTTTGTTCCCTGAAAGCAGAGTATGTATCCATCTTATCTTCACTATACCCGCAGCACCTAAGATAGGGCCTATTATAGCCACTCAAAAATATTTGTTGACATAGAAGGGTCTTGTTCTGTGTTTCTATAAAGTCCTGGAAGTGAAATGGATATTTATAGGAGATTCCATTCACATTTATCAGAATTATAAAATAGTAAACGTGTGTTGTTGGTTCAGAGGAATCAGAGAAAACTTAAAACTTTTGGCATTGACCAAGATAATAGATATAAATTATAAATTCTTAACAAACTAATTTATTAAAGTACAATGTTAATTTTTACTATTATTATTATCATCATATTATTATTATTAATCTGAATCATCTTTCTTGCCATGTAGCCTGAATATCCACAGAAGGGTTAAAGAATGTGTATATTTTATCAAAAAAGTATTGTTGAAATATAACT
This sequence comes from Saccopteryx bilineata, assembly GCF_036850765.1. Classification (NCBI taxonomy): domain Eukaryota; kingdom Metazoa; phylum Chordata; class Mammalia; order Chiroptera; family Emballonuridae; genus Saccopteryx; species Saccopteryx bilineata. The sequence continues at coordinate 178,819,843 of NC_089491.1, read as the reverse complement.
GAATTAGTTATATTCAGTGGTGGGATTCAGCCAGTTCTCACCTATTTGACAGAAACAATACCTAATTTTTTGTTGAGTTTGGCAAACTGGTTGTTAAAATATTGTAGCACTTGTAATCAGAGTTCTATCTAAGGTGGAGCCTGGGCAGCCACCCAATGTGGGAATCACAAATTTACATCCCTTACTATTTTTTAACATTCATCTGTGCAATACTAAGTGCCCATAGTAATGTTCATTCCGTCCATAAGTAAAAAAAAATATGACTGAACTATGCTTGTAATATTTATTTATTTCATAAAACTCATCATATCTTTGATGAAATACTACATTTTAATTCTCTTGTGTTTGTTACTTCAGTAATCAAACATATAATGTAAAAAGAAACATGCCAAACAACCAGGGAGTGACAAGCTGCCATTGGAAATACCTTAAATAGCAGTTTCATTGTTTTTTTACCAGGTATTATTTAATATTTTTTCATTAAAATTTGAAACTCTTTCTTCTAACATAATCTAGTTTGTGTACATCTTTTATTGTTCTTATTTAAATATTAAATGCACAAAAGAATACCTTTTGTGCAAACTACCTTTCAGTATATTGGTTTTTATATTTAAAATGGTCATTAGGGCAGAGAACTGGTTATTAAATTATTTGAATCTCACCACTTATTACACCTCAAGTGATGTTTTTGCATGCACATATGCATGAGTGTATGAATATACATACTACTAAATTAGCTACTAAATCTGTTCGAGAATCTGAGTTATGGCATTAAATGGATTGGCAAATGGTAAATTAATGGACAAAATGAAGTTCACATGAAACAAACAGACTAACAATGACTGATACCTCCTGTGACATATAAGAAATAAAACAGAAATGATTTTGGATGCTTGCTCCACAGGAAAGATGTTTACTGGCTCAGCTGGGAAAAAAGATCCAGGCCAAAATAACACCAAGAAAAAGGACAAAAATCTGGATGTGTGAATATATTGTTTATTCTCATGATAAACATTTGTTCACAAAGCTGAATTATGAACAAATATTTCCCTGATGGTTAACTCTCTATCAACAATTCCAAGGCAAAATTGTAAATGTTTTCACAGCCTATGACAGAATCATGCTAAAGTAAACAAAATGTGGGTATTAGATGAAAAGACTTGATTGTGGAAGCTCTAAGTTATTTAAAAACCTCAGTTCATATACCTGTGATGAAAATTACAGTATTAGAGATAAAGGTCACTACCATCAGACATATTTCTTCACTAAAATAGTTATTTGAGGCACAAAAAGAAACTGACCAGTGAATCAGATACCCTTTCAACTTTTGTTATGGACAAGAGACACGACCTCATAGCAAAAAATAATTCAATTGTCAAAATTTCTAATAGTAGTGTCCTTAAACATAGCACCTATTGGTGATGCTCTGGAATTTTCTCCTTATTAATATCTGGTATGCCTAACAAGAATGAATATTTGAAAAAATATTTACCACTTATATCCATATGTATCTAAAAATATGCCATGGTAAAGAGGGTTATTCACATGGACATTGAATCTGACATGCAGTGTGAGTTGCCTTTAAGTCTGTGGTTTTATGTTTTGTTTTCAAAACTAATTACAATTTATTACAACAGCAAATTATCTATGAAACAATGACTTGAGCTTGACTTCCATTCAGGATCTATTTATTTTTGTGGTTAATTTTTTTTAAATTTAAAACACATAAGGAAAACTAAAATTGAATCTATATGAACTTTTAAGGTGAAATGCAGATCTCAGAAGACTTTTTTAGGCCATAGCTGCTTTGAGCTATTATTTAGAACTGGACAAGAACTGTTTTATAGACTGAGGTGACAACAGATTTCACAGTCACAAGTGGTGCACAGATGTATGATAATTTGAGCATGATATATTTCTGAAAACTGTCTTCAGACTGTTGTGTTTTCTTCTCTGGTAAGCTCTGTTTGATCCTCACAAATAGCAAATGTGAAAAAACATTGATGAACTGAATTACATCTGTGTTTTCTATATGCATGAGTCATGATTACAGCATTACATCTGTTCTAGGAACCTTAGTTTCATGTTGCCTTTATTTATAATCTAAGCTCCTTCAGGGACATGACTAATATAGTGATGTCCCTCATGATGACTAAAATGTGTGTAGTGATGCCAAATCATATTTGGGGAGTAAATGAATGACTTGATGTCAAAATAGTACAAAGGATATTGCAAGAAGTCATGTATTGGCTTTATTATTGCTCACAGCTGTTTCCTCATTGGTGCTATTAAACATTGCAATAGGATATAAATGATGTATCCTAGGTGAGTGAAATTTCATCTTGTCCTCAGGCTGTCACAAACACAATGCTTCGGAATTTAGATCTATGCCAGTCAATCCATTACAGTTTCTTGAATATACAAGAAGCTGTGACAGAGTGGTTCAGAACCAAGGCTTGGCAGTGAAATAGATCAAGCTATGGCCTTTCCAACTGTGATCCTGAGCAGTCCCTCAATTTAAAATTCAATTTCCTCAAATGAAAAACATGAATGATGATAATAGCATACACATCACTAGGCATTTTAAAATATTAAATGGTTTAATACATGGAAAATGTGGTAAAGAATAGTTATTACCAAGTACTACACTGAAATACTTCAGTAAATACTAAGAACAAACTTCGGTCTCTGTCCCAACACTTTGCCATCTAGTTTGAGTAAGCAAGACATACACATAAGTAAATAAAATTCCAAAATAAAATGAAGTGTATTGCACAGCATAGAGGAGAGTTAGTGTATAATTTCAAAGAAGTAAATAAGTCAAGGAAAGTAGAAGCCAGAAAAGGAATCACAGAGGAGGCAGGATATTATGTGTCATTTCTCATCAGCCCTCAGGCTTCCAAGGGTCAGCTCTGGACCAATGAAAGATGGAGGTTGGTAAATAAAGGTGCGCTTTCTCCAGTGGACAATTCTGAGGCAGGCTCTATATGGCTTGTCAGAAAGACCCTTTGGCATTGAATTCCAGTTGCCCACAAAAGTCAACTATTTGAGAACACACTCACAGATTGACTTTGCTTCCTACTCTGAACCTCCTGTCCTGTTTCCTAGGATCACTTCCCCAAATAAACTATCTAAACATAAATTTTTGTCTCAGACTCTAGTTTCTGGAGAGAACTCAGAGGTAGAGAAAAAGGCAATGAATGACTGAATAAATGAATGAATGACAATGGCAGAGAAATCTATGATAAGAGAATTTTTCTAAGTAATCAAGGAAACTATAAGACTTAAGACTTAATTCTCTGATTAATTCAGAGATGTGACCAAGCTTCACTGTTCTATTGTTCAATCAAACATTTTAAGTATTCTACATATGATGGAAATGCAGATATCCAATCTAGACTTTCTGGTGTATGCGTTTGTGTATGTGAGAGTTTTAGTTGGCTGAAAAGTTTTGTGTCTCTGAATCATTTCTACATAACATGACTGCTTCTGTCAAATTCTGCTAATGGTATGTGTAAATTCACAGTGGGTGTGTATTTGTGTTTGTGTAGGTAAGCAGAAAAAAGAATAAGGTGTGTGTTATAAATATTTTTGCCAACAATGATGAGATAGAAGTGCAGATTAAATCACTGTCTATTCCTTTATAGGCCTTTCAGTTAAAGAAATGGTAAAGTAGAACACCTGGCATAATATAAATTAACTCTTCAAATTTTGATAAACCACCAACTGCTTTTGAGTAATAACATAGGAAACATAAATTTTCATTTGATAAAAAATATTTGTCCAAAATTTTGCAGCCTCCTTTTCAAGTACACTTACTTGTTTAGAGAGACTTCATTTTCTTATACTTTTAAAATTGATGTGTAAGCATGAACATACCATTTGCAGCTAGAATGAACATCTTATTACAATGAAATTCAATGTTATTTTTCCAGGTGTATCCACCTTCTCCATACTATTTTATCTCCTACATTTACCAATGCTGCTGCTTAAATATGCATTTTAGTTCACTGAACCAAAAAGATTAAAATTATTTCTAAACTACATTGGAAAATCAGTTAATAGGACAATCTTTTATTGAAATCTGTATTTAGTGTGAGAAATAAAAATGAAACATGGATTTCTGTGAATGCTGGTTTGGAGTGGACATGTTTTGCTTGCCTTCTGGTTAATCCACAAGTATTTGACAAAGGCTATGTGAGAGTCATTGTGTTAGATCTGTAGCAATTATGTAGACCTGTAGTAATCCTTTGCACATGGTATATTCCTCTTACACATAATTTAAGCACATTGAGGCTTATTTTTTGTTATTTTTTATTTTCCAAATTCTAAGAGAAAGTTGCAGAGGTAGTAAAAGTGAGCCATAAAAGAAATGGGTTAAGGAAAAAGTTACAGAGTCAAAAGAAGGACCTTTGGAGTTTAGAAAAGTACACTCTTAAAGAAGATTCAAGCGGGCTTGATGTGAGGAGAGAGCGCCTACACTGCACACACAGATTTCATGAGTCAACCCATTGTTTTTCACTGGGGCTGCAAGGAGCTTGGGTTGTTGCTCAGCATCAGCTGGGGAGATAGTTATCTCCCTCTGTGTCTCCCTATCCCCCCTTCCTCTTGTTCTCTTTTTCCTCTTTCTTTCTCATTTTGATTTTGAAGAATAAAGTGTTGGGAAACAGACATAGAAATTTCAGCAAAGATTTGTGTCACATGAGAACTCTCCTATAGGAAGCTGTTTTTTCCAGGTTTTCTGAAAGATTAGTGCTAAAAGAAGCCTTTGGTCAGCAAAGGGCTAAGATAGTCACACATGGCAGACCAGGGATGGGAGGTGAAGACAGTTGAAGAGGACAAGTAGCAGAGGAGACTCACTCACAGGAAGGCTCATTACAGATGACATAGACCAGCAAGGAAGCAAAAGCAGAACTGTTCAAACAACCCTGTGCTAACAAACTTGTTCTCAGAATGTATCCCAGCATTCAAGAGCACCTGATGCAAGTGTAATCCCATTTACATCAGAAGAAACATGGAATAGCTATACAATTTCATGCATTATAACAACATAAGTCAATGACAGAAATGAAATAACTCACTCTTGATGTGCCTTATGGAAATGTTGCAATAAGATTATAACTGATTTTTCAGATTTTATTCTGATAGATGATAAAATATTTTAACAACTTCAGAAGATAATTGGGAGTCAATGGCCTTGAGTAACCAGCATTCTCAAACAGTAGGTTTGACCTCTTGGCTGGGAGGTGAGTCAATCTCATTTGCACCCTTCCAACAAGGCTGAAAAGTATCAAGATGTTTGTAAATTTGAAACAAAGGTGATTCAGAAAGCAAGAATGTTTTTGGTCTAAACTTCAAAGTTAGATGTCCCAATAAAAACTGATCTATCTCAGGAGCATAGGTTAATCTTGAACATATGCAACAAATATTTATTGAATACCTCCTATGTGCCAGTCAGAGAGCTGTTAGTTGCTAGATGATTCACTACAATCTTGAAAAGATACACAATAAGGCTTTGACAAAGATCATTTCTATTTTGTTTTGGTTTGTTTCTCTTTAACCAAAAGACTAAAGAAAATAATTTAAAGAAACCAAAACATTATATAGAATTATACAAATGGGCTGGCTAGGAAATGAGCCTCATAGAGCACACACCTAGAAGAGCCCAACTGCTCTGCTTTGTGACCACCCATGGACATCTTTTCTTTCTCCTGTCCTCATCTTCATGGCCACCATTGTAATCAGGGCTGCAGTGGTACCTTAGGTTTAAAGGCAATTGAAAATTAATTTCATAATATCTATCTTGATTCAATTAGATGTTTAAAATACCATTACTAGCCATTGTTTAATGTGCTGCCTTTAAGTGAAATAAAAGACAACAAAGTTAAAATAGTTTTCTATAAACTTATTCTATAAAGTCTTAATTTCTCATCCCGGGACATATTTTCCCTTCTCCTAGCTATTAGTTGGCTTAGAGCTACACTATTCATTATTTAAAAAAAAACACCCCCCCCACACCCGCCCCAAAACTAGTCACATGTGACTTTAAATTTAAATTAATTAAAAATAAATAAATAAATTCAAGTGTTTGATAGCCCAACATGGCCAATGACTATCATATTGGACATAATATTTCTTTTTTTTAATAAATAAATTTTTATTAATGTTAATGGGGTGACATATAATAAATCAGGGTACATATATTCAAAGAAAACATGTCCAGGTTATCTTGTCATTCAATTATGTTGCATACCCATCACCCAAAGTCAGATTGTCCTCCATCACCCTCTATCTAGTTCTCTTTGTGCCCCTCCCCCTCCCCCTCTCCCTCCTCTCCTCCCGCTCCCTCCCTCCCTCCCATCCCTGGTAACCACCACACTCTTGTCCATGTCTCTTAGTCTAGTTTTTATGTCCCACCAATGTATGGAATCATGCAGTTCTTGTTTTTTTCTGATTTACTTATTTCACTCCGTATAATGTTATCAAGATCCCACCATTTTGCTGTAAATGTTCCGATGTCATCATTTCTTATGGCTGAGTAGTATTCCATAGTGTATATGTGCCACATCTTCTTTATCCAGTCTTCTATTGAAGGGTTTTTTGGTTGTTTCCATGTCTTGGCCACTGTGAACAATGCTGCAGTGAACATGGGGCTACATGTGTCTTTAAGTATCAATGTTTCTGAGTTTTGGGGGTATATACCCAGTAGAGGGATTACTGGGTCATAAGGTAGTTCTATTTTCAGTTTTTTGAGGAACCACCATACTTTCTTCCATAATGGTTGTACTACTTTACATTCTCACCAACAGTGACTGAGGGTTCCTTTTTCTCCACAGCCTCTCCAACATTTGTTATTACCTATCTTGTTTTTTTAATCTTATTTTTATTAATTTTAATGCAGTGATATTGATAAATCAGGGTACATATGTTCCAAGAAAACATCTCCAGATTATATTGACCTTTGATTATGCTGCATACCCCTCACTCAAAGTCAAATCGTCTTCTGTCACCTTCTATCTGGTTTTCTTTGTGCCCCTACCCTCCCCCCACTCCCTCCCTCTCCTTCCTCGCCCCTTCCCCATCTCTCCACCCCACTCCCTGTTACCATCACATTCTTGTCCATGTCTCTGAGTCTCATTTTTATGTCCCATCTATGCATTGGTTCATATAGTTCTTAGTTTTTTTCTGATTTACTTATTTCACTCCGTATAATGTTATCAAGGTCCATCCATGTTATTGTAAATGATCCGATGTCATCATTTCTTATGGCTGAATAGTATTCCATAGTATATATGTACCAAAGCTTTTTAATCCACTCGTCCTCTGACAGACACTTGGGCTGTTTCCAGATCTTCGCTATTGTGAACAATGCTGCTATAAACATGGGGGTGCATTTCTCCTTCTGGAACCGTTCTATGGTGTCCTTGGGGTATATTCCTAAAAGTAGGATAGCTGGGTCAAAAGGCAGATCGATTTTCAATTTTTTAGGAATCTCCATACTGTTTTCCACAGAGGCTGCAGCAGTCTGCATTCCCACCAGCAATGCAGGAGGGTTCCCTTTTCTCCACATCCTCGCCAGCACTTATTCTGTGTTGTTTTGTTGATGAGCGCCATTCTGGCTGGTGTGAGGTGATATCTCATTGTGGTTTTAATTTGCATTTCTCTAATAATTAATGATGTTGAGCATTTTTTCATATGTCTATTGGCCATCTGTACATCCTCTTTGGAGAAGTGTCTATTCATTTCTTTTGCCCATTTTTGGATTGTATTGTTTGTCTTCCTGGTGTTGAGATTTACAAGTTCTTTATAAATTTTGGTTATTAACCCCTTATCAGACAAACTGTCAAATATGTTCTCCCATTGTGTAGTTTGTCTTTTTATTCTGTTCTTATTGTCTTTGGCCATGCAAAAGCTTTTTAGTTTGATATAGTCTCATTTGTTTATCCTGTCTTTTATTTCCCTTGCCCGTGGAGATAAATCAGCAAATATATCGCTGCGAGAGATGTTGCAGAGCTTACTGCCTATGTTTTCTTCTAAGATGCTTATGGTTTCACGCCTTACATTTAAGTCTTTTATCCAATTTGAGTTTATTTTTGTGAATGGTGTAAGTTGGTGGTCTAGTTTCATTTTTTTGCAGGTTGCTGTCCAATGTTCCCAACACCATTTGTTGAAGAGACTATCTTTACTCCATTGCATTTCCTTACCTCCTTTGTCAAATATCAGTTGTCCATAGAGCTGTGGGTTTATTTCTGGGTTCTCTGTTCTGTTCCATTGATCTATATGCCTGTTCTTATGCCAGTACCAGGCTGTTTAGAATACAATGGCATTGTAGTATAGCTTGATATCAGGAAGTGTGATACCTCCCCCTTTATTCTTCTTTTTTAAGATTGCTGAGGCTATTCGTGTTCTCTTTTGGTTCCATATAAATTTTTCGAATATGTGATCTATATCTTTAAAGTATGTCACTGGTATTTTAATTGGTATTGCATTGAATTTATAAATTACTTTGGATAATATAGACTTTTTAGTGATGTTTATTCTTCCTAACCATGAGCATGGTATATGCTTTCACTTGTTTTTATCTTCCTTGATTTCTTTTATCAATGTTTTATAATTTTCCGAGTACAAGCCTTTCGTCTCCTTGGTTAAATGTACTCCTAGGTACTTTATTTTTTTGTTTGTAATAGTGAAGGGGATTGTTTCCCTAATTTCTCTTTCTGATTGTTCATTGTTGGTGTATAAAAATGCCTCTAATTTCTGAGTATTAATTTTATATCCTGCCACCTTGCTGAATTCATTTATCAGGTCCAGTAGTTTTTTGACTGAGACTTTAGGGTTTTCTATATACAATATCATATCATCTGCAAATAATGATAGCTTTACTTCTTCTTTTCCAACTTGAATGCCTTTTTTTTTTTTTTTTCTTGTTTGATTACTGTGGCTAGGACTTCCAGGACTATGTTGAATAAGAGTGGTGAAAGGGGGCACCCCTGCCTTGTTCCTGATCTTAATGGTATTGCTTTTAATTTTTGCTCATTGAGTATGATGTTGGCTGTGGGTTTGTCATAGATGGCCTTTATCATGTTGAGGTATGTTCCCTGTATTCCCACTTTGCTGAAAGTTTTTTTTTTTTAATTTAATTTTATTTTATTTTTCATTTTAGAGAGGAGAGAGAGACAGAGAGAGACAGAGAGAGACAGGGAGAGGAGCTGGAAGCATCAACTCCCATATGTGCCTTGACCAGGCAAGCCCAGGGTTTCGAACTGGCGACCTCAGCATTTCCAGGTTGACGCTTTATCCACTGCGCCACCACAGGTCAAGCTCTTTGCTGAAAGTTTTGATCATAAATGGGTGCTGGATTTTATCAAATGCTTTTTCTGCATCTATTGAAATTATCATGTGGTTTTTCTCCTTCCTTTCATTTATGTGATGAATAACATTGATAGATTTGCAACTATTGTACCAGCCTTGCCTCCCCAGAATAAATCCCACTTGATCATGGTGTATGATTTTTTCCATATATTGTTGGATCCAGTTTGCTAATATTTTGTTGAAGATTTTAGCATCTATATTCATCAGGGATATTGGCCTATAATTTTCTTTCTTTGTGTTGTCTTTGCCTGGTTTTGGAATCAGAATTATGCTCTCCTCATAAAAGGAGCTTGGAAGTCTTCCTTCCTCTTGAATTCTTTGAAATAGCTTGAGAAGGATAGGAGTTATTTCTTCTTTGAATAGTTGGTAGAATTCACTTTTGAAGTCATCTCGCCCAGGACTTTTCTTTGTTGGGAGTTTTTTGATAACTGTTTTGATCTCATTTGGTGTAATCAGTCTGTTTAGGTTTTCTGATTCTTCCAGACTGATTTTTGGAAGATTGTATGTTTCAAGGAATTTATCCATTTTATCTAGGTTGTCTAGTTTTTTGGCATACAGTTCTTCATAGTATTTTCTTACAATATCTTGTAATTCTGTTGTGTCAGTTGTTATTTCTCCCCTCTCATTTCTAATTTTATTTATTTGAGTCCTCTCTCTCTTTTTCTTGGTGAGTCTAGTTAAAGGTTCATCAATCTTGTTTACCTTTTCAAAGAACCAGCTCCTAGTTTCATTGATCCTCTGTATTGTTTCTTTAGTCTCTATGTCATTTATTTCTGCTCTGATCTTTATTATTTCCTTTCTTCTACTACATTTAGGCTTTACTTGCTGTTCTTTTTCTAGTTCTTTTAGATGCAGGGTTAAGTTGTTTACTTGAGCTTTTTATAGCTTCTTAAAGTGTGCCTGTAGTTCTATGACCTTCCCTCTTAAGACTGCTTTTGCTGTGTCCCATAAATTTTGAGTTGTTGTATGCTCATTATCATTCGTTTCTAGGAAATTTTTTTATTTCTTCTTTGATCTCATTCTTAATCCATTCATTATTTAACAACCTGCTATTTAGTTTTTATATGTTTGAGAATTTTTGAGCTTTTCTGTTGTGGTTGATTTCTAGTTTCATGCCATTGTGATCAGAGAAAGTGTTTGATATGATTTCAATCTTCTTAAATTTGTTGAGACCACTTTTGTGCCCTAACATGTGGTCTATCCTAGAGAATGTACCATGAGCACTTGAAAAGAATGTATATTCTGCTGCTTTAAGGTGAAAGGTGTTGTAGATATTTATTGAATCGAGTTGATCTAGTGTGTCCTTTAAGTCTGCTGTTTCTTTGTTAATTTTCTTTCTTGAGGATCTATCTAGTGATGTTAGTGGGGCATTAAAATCCCCTAATTTCATAGTGTTGCTGTTGATCTCACTCTTTATATCCATCAAAGTCTGCTTTATATATTTAGGTGCTCCTACATTAGGTGCGTAGATATTTATAATAGGTATCTCTTCCTGTTGTATTGCTCCCTTTATCATTTTGTAGTGGCCTTCTTTATCTCTTACTATATTCTTTGTTTTAAATTTCATTTTGTCTGATATAGGTATTGCTACCCCAGCTTTTTTATCATTTCCATTTGCATGAATTGTTTTTTTTCATCCTTTTGCCTTCAACCTATGTGCATCTTTTGTTTTAAGGTGTGTCTCTTGTAGACAGCATATGTATGGGTCCTGTTTTGTTATCCATGCAGCTACCCTGTGTCTTTTGATTTGATCATTTAATCCATTTACATTTAGGGTTATTATTGACACATAATTGTTTATTGCCATTTTATTCTTTAAAGCTGTATTTCTCTTTTGCTATATTCTTTTCCCTGTTTGGTCTGTTTACACCATGGCCTGTAACATTTCCTGCAACATTGGTTTGGTTGTAATGAATTCCTTGAGTTTTTTTTGTCTGGGAAACTTTTTATTTCTCCTTCAATTTTAAATGATATCCTTGCTAGATAAAGTAGTCTTGGTTGTAGGTTCTTGTTCTGCATGACTTTGAATATTTCTTGCCATTCCCTTCTGACCTCAAGTGTTTCTGTTGAGAAGTCGGATGTCATCCTTATGGGGGCTCCTTTGTAGGTGATAACTTTTCTTTCCCTTGCAGCTTTCAATATTTTCTCTTTATTGCTTAGCTTTGGTATTTTAATTTTGATGTGTGTTGTTGTAAGTTTCTTTGGGTTTCTCTTTAATGGAGTCCTCTGTGCTTCTTGGACTTGTGAGAGTTTCTCTTGCATTAATTTAGGGAAGTTTTCAGTTATGATATGATTGAACAAAGCCTCTATTCTTTATTCTTTATCTTCTTCTTCAGGAACCCCTATGATGCGAATGTTATTTTTCTTTATGTTTTCACAGAGTTCTTTAAGAGATTCCTCAGACTTTTTGAGTCTCTTTTCTTTTTTCTTCTCTGCTTTCATGCCTTCATTCCAGTTTTCCTCCAACTCACTGATTTGATCCTCAACTGTATCCATCCTGTTTTTAATTCCTTCCATTGTGGTCTTCATTTCTTATATTTTGTCATCTCTGACTGATTCTTTTTTAATATTTCAATATCCTTTTTTATACTTGCTATTTCTTTATTTAGGTCTTCGTGATGACCATCCATTGTTGTTCTAAGATCCCTAAGCATCCTTACAATCATTATTTTAAACTCCGCATCCAGAAGTTTGATTATTTCCATATCACTCAGTTCATCTCCTGAAGGTCTCTCTTGTGGTTTCATTTGGATTGCACTTCTTTGTCTTCTCATTGTGCTTACCCAGGGTGTTTTCTTTGTAGAGCTGGTTGTGTCTAGGCTTGGTGTTGTCTGCCTCTTGTTTTTACTTGTGTTGCTTCTAAGTCTTCTTGGGTTGACATCAGCTATTATTTGTAATCCACTTTAGGATTTGAGCTGCTTTGAAGTCTTGATTTTTTTGTTTTCTTAACAGGTGATTGTCTTATTTGCTGATCTCAGGAGGGGGCTTATTTGAAACTGTATCCAGGAATGCGGTGGGTGTGACCTGAGGTTCTGAAGTCCTCTTCTGCCAGTTATTCTCTCTGGGGGCGGGTTTCTTTCTCAGCTTCAGCAGGGGGAGGTGTATCACAGATCTCCAAGGAGACCTGAGTTGCTGTCCCTCCTGCCCACTACTTGTTTTCAGCTGTGTCTTGTTGCGCTGATTGGAGCTGGAGAGATGTCTGTATTTCTGTGACCTGGAAGTACTTTTTTTTTTTGTATTTTTCTGAAGTTGGAAATGGGGAGAGACAGTCAGACTCCCGCATGCGCCTGACCGGGATCCACCCGGCACGCCCACCAGGGGCGACGCTCCGCCCACCAGGGGGCGATGCTCTGCCCCTCTGGGGCATTGCTCTGCCACAACCAGTGCCACTCTAGTGCCTGGGGCAGAGGCCAAGGAGCCATCCCCAGCGCCCGGACCATCTTTGCTCCAATGGAGCCTTGCTGAGGGAGGGGAAGAGAGAGACAGAGAGGAAGGAGAGGGGGAGGGGTGGAGAGGCAGATGGGTGCCTCTCCTGTGTGCCCTGGCTGGGAATCAAACCCGGGAGCTCTGCATGCCAGGCCGACGCTCTACCACTGAGCCAACCGGCCAGGGCCTGGAAGTAATTTTGTATTTTGCTTTGTGGAAGGATCAGCCCCTCCCCCAGTTATGGCTGCCTCCAGCACTGAATGAGTCAGCTTTTTATGTCATCACCTATATTCCTCTCCCCCTCACCATCCGTCTCTCTCTTTCTCCTCTTTTTGGAAGAAAAGCGGGCCCTTTCAACACACCTCATTCCCTGGTCACCAGGTTAGTGGCTGTGAGCAGTATTTACTGCTCTTTTCCTTGGAATTGAGAGCTTAGCCTCACCCCCCCCCCCCCCCGTTCCTGTAAGCAGGGGAGATTCAGGCGCTCCCTACCAGGTTTGTTGTGGCTTCTTCTTTGCTCCTTGATTTTTGAAAGCTGTTCTTGTAGTCCAGATTTGGTTTTTCATAAATTAGTTTATAATCAAGTTCGGTGGTGTGAGCTGGGAGTCTGTGCATCTGCCTACTCCGCTGCCCTCTTCAGGTCTCCCTGGACATAATATTTCTATCATCTAAGAAAATTCTCCTGGACAACTCAGACTTTAAAGTTTATAATACTGTATTATTAGTTATATATTTTTTTCTTTTATGAATTATTTTATTAACATTATGTGGTAGAAGGGCATAACATTTATATTTCCCCAAATAAAATCATTCAAAAGATAATAATGGCTGAGGCTCAGTAAACAGCATGTCCAGTATGGTTTAGAAAGGAAGTGAGAATTACCTGCATGGGCAATGTAATCAGCCTGAATAGGGCTTGAATACCTGCAGTGTCAGTGATATGTTAGTGGAGAGATTGACTCTACTTTCTGAGCCTCAATTTTCTCATTTTACAAAAAACAAAACAGTACAATAGCATCTAACTGCTAACACTATTTGTTGTGAGGATCAAATAAGAACTATGTGAAAGCACTTAAAATAGAGCCAAGTACATAGCAAATACTCATTACAGGTTAGCAAATATTTGTATATGCCTGTTACTTTTAGATTACTGGTATATCTGCTGCATTTTACATGCATTATATAATTATAGTCACCATACTATACATTACATCCCCATGACTTATTTATTTTATAACTGGAAGGTTGTACCTTTTGACTTCCTTCACCCATTTCACTTCTACCTGATCACCCTCCCTTCTGGCAACCATCAATTTATTTACTGTATTAATAGGCTTGTTTAATTTTGTTTTGGTTGTCTTGCTTTTTAGATTCCATGTATAAGTGAGATCATACAGTATTTGTCTTCATCTGAGTTATTTAACTTAACACAATTAGTTCAATTTTCATCCATATTGTAACAAATGACAAAATTCTATTTTGAATAGTATTCTATTGTGTATATATACCATATCTTCTTTATGCATTCATCCATTGATGGATACTTAGATTGTTTTCAGTGGAGAATATAACAATCAGCAGTACCACTGACCACCAAAATAGTGCTTTAAATGTGAATTGGAAAAGACTCCCTCAAACTTAAATAAGAATTGTTAAATTTAGTATATTTTAATATATTATACAATAGCAAATTAAATAAATATAAAATGACTTTTATCTAAATTATTCAAGTTGAAGCAGTAAGCAAAATTATAGAAAATGAAAATTTTAATTACAAGAATTTGAACCTCAAAGTTACAAGATTTATAAATTATTATAAAATTATTATGTTTTACTTTTGTAGGAAACAAGACTCTTTATGATTATCTCAATGCTCACTTGCGCTATTTCTGTACAGAAATGGTTACTAGATTTAAAACCCTGTTTTGTAGTAATCTATTTTTTAAAAATACACAAAAGGATTTGAGGTTCAACAATTGGCCTACACTAAACTTTACTACAATTAACCAATTCTGAACTCACAAGCTAAGATTTTATTTAAACCAACCAGTCACTTTTTCTAGTGAGTCTTTGTGGCTTTTACACTCATTAGTTCTGAACTAGTTTTTATGTTTTCTTCTATATGTGTCAATCCTCAATGTTTAAAACGAATAGCTCTGATTATTCTTTGACAGTTAATCCAAAGACTTCTTCCTACGGACCTAATCTCTCTGTTTGATCTGATTTTCACTGTCTTACTGGGCAGAAACCATAGCAAAGCACTCACTCATTCTCAGAGTTGTTACTTTTTAAATTATATTCATCATAATTTCTCAGAATAATATCATTAGGATATTAAAGAGGTTATGATATTTTTATAATTATAAATCTATTATTCCAAAATATTATAATTGCTGTCTGTAAAATTAAAAGAAATTAAATTAGGGCATTGGCTGTATGGCTCAATGGATGAAGTGTCATTCTGGCGCACTGCGATGGCGGGTTCAGTCCCCAGTCAGAGCATGGAGAAGCAATCAATGAGTGCACAACAAAACAGAACAATGAAGTAGAACAATGAATTGATGTTTCTCTCTCCCTCTCTCTCTTTCTCACTCGCCTTTTTACCCACTCTCCCTTCTCTATCTCTCTCAATCAATGTAAAAATTGTAATTGATTTTGAAAAATTTAATTTTGAATAGTGAACTGGTAATGTGTTTGAGATCCAAATAAATCTTCCTTTTATTAGCATTTTTTATGTTGGAAAACTTGTTATCAATGTAAAGATACATTTTATATGACATCAATGCTATAGACTTTGTAAGTATTTCCTTTTCTTTTTTTTTAAATTCTGAATCACTTTGATGCTTTCAAGGACATTATGTATATTGAATTTTGGTTTGTGCATCATTTCACTTAATATATTGAGCCAAATTATCATGTAGAAATTAACGATTGAAAAAAGATAGTTTTGCAATGCTTGTGGCTTGTGTTCTATAATTTACATCTTTATTAATATCACCAACAGTTTCCATTTTAGCACACGCTGCATCTAATTGAGTTTTCATGGTCTATTAAAAATGACTCAAAATTTTCACTTTGGATCTACAATGGTTTCAAATCTGAGTTTGCTAAATTTGTTTTCAAAAACATTTCAGTATTTCATTGAAGCTAAAGAGTATTAATTATATGGCCCTTGTATAATATTTAAAAAGATTAAAACAAACAAAACCTAAGTGATAGTAAAAGAGTTTTTTTCTTCATTGTTTGCTATAAAATAAAAAATTTAGTGCCTTAGAAATTTTTAAAGATATTTTGTAGCAAGTCATTATGTTTTTCATGTTTTCAAACTGAAATGCTTTTAAATCCCAAGATTCTAAATTTTTTTTTGCTTAGAGCTATTCTTTAAAAATCTAGTCTATTAAATTTTATTTATTTATTTATTACATATATATATATAATACCCTTCTCTAAAATCAAGTTTTGTATTTCACCTCTAAATAATGTGCAATATTATTTATTGTCAGCGTTTATATCGTACATAGAAGATCTGTCATCATGCTTTCCAATTTGGCTTTGATTTCTGCTAAATGCAATTCCTATTTTTGTACACAAAGTTTCTTGGATGATGAGCTAGATAATGGGCATTAGTATGCCAAAACTGATTATGTATACTGAGTTCACAAAGGCACATCAATATTTTTATCATTAGTATATAATGTCTTCATTGTATCATTGATAATTATATCCATAAAACTGATTTTAACTAAAAACACTACTGTTAATTTGTATTTCACTTTGATTGTTAACAAAAATTTTGTGAGTGCTGCCAATAATTATACAATTAATCCCAATCTCCAGTTGATTTTCATATCCTCAGAGTTTAAAATATTTTTTAAAATTATGTAGTATATGTCATATAACACACTTTATTCCCCTTGGTCATAAAATTGTCATAATATATTCATTTATATGAAACAAGACTCTACCACCATCATAAAATTGTCAATATCACAGACAACAGTGTGCTGATTGCCAGGGGGGAGAGGAGCATTGGGGAAGGTGAAGGAGGCACAGGGAGGATGAATAGTGATGGACGGAGACTTGAACACCACACAGTGTAAAGATGATGTACTGAAAAATTGTGCACCTGAGACCTGTGTACTTTTATTAACCAGTGTCACCCCCATACATTCAATAAAAATGGAAATATTATCAATATAAATATAGAGCTAGTTCATCATTTAATTCAACAGTTACAATAAAATACTAACACTGTTACGATATAAAGAAGATATTTGTGATGCGCATAGTGTTCTGATGTGGTGTTCTTGTAGAGTGCACAACATGAACAGTTGAACATAACAACCGTAGGGATTGGATCTGGATCTTAAGTAAAAGTTGTGAGTGACTGTCAACCATTAAATACTATGTGTCTTTGCCCTTTTGACAACAATGGTTGGAATTCACATGGGCAACTAGAAACATTAAAAATCAGATGCCAGTAACTAAGTCTCATAGAATGAATAGAAAAATCTGGTCTTTAGAGAGAGTGGGAAAAATGGAAACTGAGTTTTCATGTCAGTCAGGTGCCTTAGAGGCCTGGCTGCATCTCTGACTCTGGGTCCCCTAGAATCAATGTTCCATCCATTGATAGAGAGGTATCTGAAAACACACACACACACACACACATTTGTTTGTTTTTAAATAAGAGGGGTTGTCAGCCATTACTCCTTTATCTAGGTAGACATAGAAAGTCACTTGGTAACAGATTTTTTGACTACTGCTTCATAATTATGAAAATGTAAGATGACAAGACACTTAAGGACCTGAACAGAAAGACAAAAAATAAAAATAAAAACCCACAAAAAAACCCCAACCTGTGGCCATATTAAGGCTGCTGCTACTCCTAGATACTATCTCTTACTATGTAGAGTTGAATGCCATCTAGAAGCAGGCTGAAGAGGCCAGGTGTCCCCTAGAAGAAAGGGCTTGAGTTTGCAGTTTCTTCCCTTTGAAATTTAATTAAATTAGAGCATTTTTGATGGATTATGATGATCCCACATGAGGTTCACTAGAAGGAAAAGTCTCAAAGATGCCCAAATGAGACTCACCAAGACAGAAGGAAGGGTCTGTTCTACTACCCAGGAAACGATGTGAACTCCTTGAGTTCAAAAGGAATGACATCTGGTGTAGTATATTTTAAAGCTCGATGCTCCTCTGGATGTACACATTCCAGCACATGGCTTGCCTGGGAGCAATGCTGAGCATATGAGTATCAATTTAAAAAAAAATCTTTTTACCTAAAGAGCCCAGTTTAGAAGCATTTTGCAGGCAAAAGGAGATGGATCACTAATGATGGTAGAGTAGACAAAAGTGCATCAGTTGTCAGTCGGGCAACTGACCTAAACTATCACTTTTCAGTTATGACAAAAGGGACAATGATACAGGGCATTATGTACAATGGACCAGACTCCCCAACTCTTCCTCTACTTGGCTTTTGAAAACAGGTATGACCCCTTTAAATGGAAGAAGCCCAATTCACTGAGTAGAGAACTCCTTCAAAAAAGATACTGGATTTCCTCTTCTTTTTAGTGAGAAAGAGACAGACAGACAGGAAGGGAGAGAAATGAGAAGCATCAATTCTTCCTCGTGGCATCTTAGTTGTTCAAAGATTGCTTTCTCATATGTGCCTTGACCTGGGGGCTCCCACTAAGCCAGTGACCCTTTTCCAAACCAGCGACCTTGGGCTCAAGCCAGCGACATTTGATCTCAAGCCGGAGACCATGGGGTCATGTCTATGATCCCACACTCAAACCAGAGACCCCGTGCTCAAGCTGGTGAGCCCACGCTCAAGCCAGCGACCTTGGGGTTTTCAACCTGGGTCCTCTGCATCCCAGGTTGATGCTTTGTGCCACCACCTGGTCAGGCTAGATTTCCTATTAATGTGCACAGAGAATAGCTTGAGAGCTTAACTGAAAAAAGAGGCCTACCCAGTGGTGGGATTCAGCCAGTTCACACTGGTTCAGCAGAACAGATACCTAATTTTTTGTTGAGTTCAGCCAACTGGTTGTTAAAATGGCACTTGTAATCAGGGTTCTCTCTAAAGTGGGTGCCTGGGCAGCTGCCCAATGTGGAAATCACAAATTTACATTCCTTACTTTTTTTTAACATTCATCTGTGCAACAGTATATTCTAAGCACCTGCAGTAATGTTCATTCTGTCCATAGATAAAAAATATTGCAAGTGAGGATGCCAATCAAGAAGCAATATGGAAATATCTTAAATAAAAATTTTATTGTTTTTCATCAGGTATTATTTAATACTTTTTCATTAACATTTTAAAACTCTAATAATCTTGTTCTGTGTACCTCTTTTATTATTCTTATTTAAGTATTAAATACATGAAATAATAAACTACCTTTCAGTGTATCATTTTTTTATACTTAAAATGGTCATTAGGGCAGAGAACCGGTTGCTAAATTATTTGAATCCCACCACTGGGCATAGCCATATTTGTACCCCAAGTAGTTTCTACTAGTCATGATTATAATCAATTCCTCCTTTTGGATTAAATTAGGCAGAGTGATCTTTATTAGGTGCAACCTAATAAATTAGTCCTAACTAGTACAGACAGAAGAGTTACATTTTGGGGACACAAACTGATCTAAACCCATGTTCAGGATGCCTGTTTTTTTAGTGAATTTTATCTCCAATCATTAATATTTTATAAGTTTATAAACTATATAGTAGTGTATGACATTCATTAATGATAATAAGGCAAAATGAAAATCTAGTATAATTAAGTCTTCTTATAACCAGCTTTTCCCTGGGAAAAGCAAAATTAATTAGAATCTTTCTTCTTAAAGGCCAGAAGTGACTTCCTACCTCAAAAACATGTCCAAACATTTAGTTTACATGGAGATTGATAAATGAACTCAGAACAACATGTTGCTGCATGGAAAGAAGTTTAAAAAATCTACTTCTTGATTTATTCAATGAGATTAACAATAAATCAACTGTCTTCTCTATGTAGCAAACTGTTTTTGTTTAACAAGTCTATTGGCTAAACATCACTATTTTGTTGTTCTCTGTAAAAATGCTACCATGAGAAAAACTATATTTTTATGGTTGCATTGCATAAAGAACACTTGTGCAACAGATTAGATTTGCTAACTTAATTTATAGCCACACGAATTGCCACTCTCACAGCTGCAATAATCTGTTCTTTAGTCATTCCAGTCATTTCTAAATGCCATTGTTGTAGCTCTCTGTTATACCATTATTTTCTTTAATCTCAAAAGAACAGACAGCTTCACAAATAAGTTATTTGTTATATATCTTTGGAGAGAATTTCAATATAGAAACAAAGTAAGTTGGACTGTAATTTTATGCTTATTAGAGTGTTAGATTCCTTTCTATAGTTGACCGTTAGATCTCTTAAATCTCAATTGCTTCACATAAAATAATATTCAACAGCTTTTTGTATACTTTCAATTTCAAATGTTAGATCATCCTTTTTCTGACTCCGTTTTGAAAATAAAGTTGTTTGGCTGAAAATGAAGTTGTTTGGAAGAACATTGTGAATAAATTAGTTATTGATGTAAGGAGCTGCTTTAAGGATAGTTACCCCATCATTTTTTTCCTATTGAAAGATATGTTAATGCTTACCAGACAACCATACTGATAGGAAAAAACAGTGAGGGCACTAGCCACATATTAGATAATATCTTGTCAGGTTATGTTAAAGGGAGGAAATTAAATAACAACATATATGGTTTCCTGGGTCAAGATATACCTTATTTGATATTTTTCTAGAGTCCAAATACTACTTATTGGCAGAAGTTTCTCTGTAAAGTATATTTAAAAAGGCAAAAACAAAACAACAAACAAAATGACGGGACAAGTTAGAACTGAATTTACCAAATACAGAAATTATACATTTGTTTGTTCTATAAATCTGACTAGTGGCTAATAGTTGATTTTGAGAAAATGAATATGAGAAGAGAAAACCGTAATATTTGATGTTTTTTCCACTGGTTTATGTTCTATTTCTAAACTTTTGGAATTTGGTCTCTTAAAATATTCCTAGAAATCACATTTCTTAGAATTACTTAAAGCTTAAAGCCTTTAGATTTTATACTATGCTTTGTTTGTACCATAACTATTGACAGGACTACAGAAAAGTGTCAGGGAAAGAGGTATTTTATATAAACAGGTTTAGAAAGAAAATATAAAAATAGTTTTCAGGTATAAAAATCAGTCAAAATAAAGAACATAGCATAGCTGTAAAATAACTCAAAAGACAGTTGTGTAAACTGAATGGGATGAAATAAAGTAAAAACCAAACATTGACATTCACAGAAGAAACAATATCATCAACTAACTAAAACAGAAGAAAATAACCCAGTGAACTAACATAGTCATAGAAAAAAACAAATAAGAGAGAGAGAAACTAATCTTAGGAATTGCTCTTTCTACTTTCCTTATTTAGCTGGAATCTTCTCTTGAGTCAAGGCCTCATCCACCCACGTGGTTTAAATATCCCTCCTCTGACTTCCAAAAGCAGTCTATGTATATTTCTATCACAGGACTTTTTCCATCACACTGTGATTTTTATTCATGTCTCCCCTTATTGACATGCAATTGGGAGACTTATTCATTTCTATATCTACAATAGTTAGCACAGTGCCTAGCTAAAATACTACACATAATCATTCATTGGAAGAATGAATAAACTTCAAGTATCAACTCCTACAAATCCCCAATGGGGGAATAAAAAACATTTGTTTCACTTGGCCTTCAAGGCACCACAGTCCCTTGGGTTTTTCCTCTACTTCACAGCCTGTTTCTTCTCTGTCTTCTTTGCTCATTGATCCTCATCACATGGATTTCTTAAAGTTGAAGTGTTTTAAGACTTAGTCCTTAGATTTCCTTTTTTTTTATCAATACTCAAATCTTTGAAAATCTTATTCAGTTTCACAGCTTCAAATAACACTAAGACTCACAAATGTATAACTTCAGCCCACACCTCTTCCCAGAACCTCAGACACACAAATGCGACAGGATATCAGCACTTAGGTGCCTAATGTCATCTTCAATCTAACATGTCTAAAACAAAACATCTCATTTCTAGCCCACTGAAATCAGCTCAGGGGATGGCAGCTCCACTCCGCAGTTACAGACCAAAATTCAGAAGTTATTCTTTCTTCCATATCCAATGTGTTAGCAAATATTATCTCTTCTTTGAAAATGTACCCAAGATCTGACACCTTCTTACTGCCCCAACTGCTATCACCCCGACAAACCTCCTTAGCAATGGTTTTCCTGCTTCTGCCTTTTCCAGTCCCTTGTTTTTATTCCCAATGTAGCAGCCAAAGTGATTCTATGAAACATAAGTTAGATCATAGAAGTCCCTGCTCAAAACCCTTCAATGGTGTCCTTTTTCACTGAGTAAAAGCTAGAGTCAATTTAATGGCTTAAAAGTCTCCATGATCTTGTCCCTCTCTGATCTCATCTCCTACAGTAGCTTCTGCTACTATTGCTCCCTCAGCTTTAGAACACTGACTTCCTTGAAATTCTTCTAACAAAGCTCTTCTGACCTGCTTAAAATTACAAATGCTTCTGCCTGACAGGTGGTGGCACAGTGGATAGAGCATCAAACTGGAACACTGAGGTCCTAGGTTTGAAACCCCGGGATTGCAAAGCAGGCTTATCTGTCTTGAGCGCAGGCTGGCCAGCTTGAGCACAGGGTCACTGGCTTGAGTGTGAGAGATCACCGACATGATCTCAAAGTCATTGGCTTGAGACCAAAGTTTGCTGGCTTGAAGCTCAACGTTGCTGGCTTGAGCAAGAGGTAACTGGCTTGGCTTGAGCCCCCTGGTCAAGGCGTGAATAACTCAAGTGACTCAATTATGAGCTGATGCTTCTCATTTCTCTCCATTTCAATCTCTCTCTCTCTCTCTCTCTCTCTCTCTCTCTCACACACACACACATAAATAAATAAGTAAATAAATAAATATTACAAACACTTTATACAAACTTTTCATTTTATTTTACTTTCTTAATAACCATTTAAAATGCTCTGTGATTAACTTTTTTATTTTATTGTCTACTTTCCTTTATTAGAAAGTAAGCTTCAGGGGATCAGGAATTTTTTCTCTAGAACACTTCTTGGCACACAATAGATGTTTAATAAATATTAGTTCAGTAAGTAAGTGAAAATTTTATTTTTTATCCATTTGTGTGTTCAGTAAATATTTACTGAGCGCCCACTGTGTTCCAGATACTGTTCTAGGCTGTTTAATCCAGTTTTAGTGCAATCACCACTTTCTAGGGTTTTAGCTAATGAGGTTGACTTCTGGCTGGTGTTGGACAAAATTTAGTGAATCATTTCTTTTCCATTCCCTCCTTTTGTTCCTCCTCTGTACCATCATGTATGGTATTTTTATTGCTCTACCAATTGTTATTATGTCTATCATAGTTTATTCCTTTCTATCCTATTTGCATTCCTTTATTTTCAGAAGTGAGATAAAAATTACTTAAGCAATTTCAGTACCAAAACAGAGAAAGTCATATATTTAAAACTGAATTTAGATATAATAAAAGAAACAACAACAACAACAAGTGTCTTTGGCCTCTAAAGCTTGTAAGTGTCCAAATCCTTTTCATATCTTTAAAATACTTTCATCCGCCTGACCAAGTGGTGGCGCAATGGATAGAGCGTCGGACTGAGATGCTGAGGACCCAGGTTTGAGACCCCGAGGTCGCAGCTTGAGCACGGGCTCATCTGGTTTGAGCAAAAGCTCACCAGCTTGGACCCAAGTTTGCTGGCTCAAGCAAGGGGTTACTCTGTCTTCTGAAAGCCCACGGTCAAGGCACATATGAGAAAGTAAGCAATGAACAACTAAGGTGTTGCAATGCGCAACGAAAAAGTAATGATTGATGCTTCTCATCTCTCCATACTTGTCTGTCTGTCCCTGTCTGTAGCTCTCTCTGACTCTGTAAAAAAAAAAAACCCAAAACAAAAACAAATACTTTCATCCATCACCTTGTCCCTTAACCTACTTTGTAAATATATTCATTCAATATACATATATCTTAAAACACTTCCTTATTCAATTTTATTTTAATAGATTATATTATAGTAGGATCTTCTATTATTTTACATTGTATATGTGTGTATCTGTAAATGATATATAAGTATCACTTGTGAAAAGTTAATTCTAATTATCACCTAAAGATAAACTTTTGTAATGTTTTTGTTATTTCAAGGCCATCTACATTTTAAGAAAGTATCTTAATTAAAATTCACTTTCTTAGGCATTCTTAAATTAAGTAGCAAATGAGATACATAAATTACATGCAGGCAATAATTTTTGTATGTTTATTTTTTATTGATAAATCTCTTGCTTTGCTAGGAACATGGTAGATGCTCAACACATATTGTTGAATGCATGAATAAATGATATGAGATGAGAATGAATAGTGGCTATACTTAAGTAAAGGTTAAAGCAGCATTGGTGAATATGGATGATCCAATTTTAAAAATGTATAAATCGGTATTAGAGGGTGCAAAATTTGTCTTTGGTTTTTTTAAATTCATAACTTTATAGAGCTCATATTTTCTTTTGATTTTATGAAACATGGGAAAATGTGAGCAGTACTTTGAAATCCTGGCCAGGTAAATTTTAATTTTATTTTTTAATGGGGTGACATCAATAAATCAGGATACATATATTCAAAGATAACAAGTCCAGGTTATCTTGTCGTTCAATTATGTTGCATACCCATCACCCAAAGTCAGATTGTCCTCTGTCACCTTCTATCTTGTTTTCTTTGTGCCCCTCCCCCTCCCCCTTTCCCTCTCCCATTCCCCCCTCCTCCCCGTAACCACCACACTCTTATCAATGTCTCTTAGTTTCACTTTTATGTCCCACCTATGTATGGAATAATGCAGTTCCTGGTTTTTTCTGGTTTACTTATTTCGCTTCGTATCATGTTATCAAGATCCCACCATTTTGCTGTAAATGTTCCGATGTCATCATTTCATATGGCTGAGTAGTATTCCATAGTGTATATGTGCCACATCTTCTTTATCCAGTCATCTATTGATGGGCTTTTTGGTTGTTTCCATGTCCTGGCCACTGTGAACAATGCTGCAATAAACATGGGGCTGCATGTGTCTTTACGTATCAATGTTTCTGAGTTTTTGGGGTATATACCCAGTAGAGGGATTGCTGGGTCATAAGGTAGTTCTATTTTCAGTTTTTTGAGGAACCACCATACTTTCTTTCATAATGGTTGTACTACTTTACATTCCCACCAACAGTGTATGAGGGTTCCTTTTTCTCCACAGCCTCTCCAACATTTGCTATTACCTGACTTGCTAATAACAGCTAATCGAACAGGTGTGAGGTGGTATCTCATTGCCGTTTTGATTTGCATTTCTCTAATAGCTAAAGAAGATGAGCATCTTTCATATATCTGTTGGCCATTTGTATTTCTTCCTGGGAGAAGTGTCTGTTCATATCCTCTTCCCATTTTTTTTATTGGATTGTTTGTTTGTTGTTGAGTTTTATGAGTTCTTTGCATATTTTGGATATTAGGCCTTTATCTGAACTGTTGTTTGAAAATATCATTTCCCATTTAGTTGGATTTCTGTTTATTTTACTATCAGTTTCTCTTGCTGAGCAAAAACTTCTTAGTCTGATGTAGTCCCATTCATTAATTTTTGCCTTCACTTCTCTTGCCATTGGAGTCAAATTCATAAAATGCTCTTTAAAACCCAGGTCCATGAGTTGAGTACCTATGTCTTCTTCTATGTACTTAATTGTTTCAGGTCTTATGTTTAGATCTTTGATCCATTTTGAGTTAATTTTTGTACAGGGGGACAGACTGTAGTCCAGTTTCATTCTTTTTCATGTGGCTTTCCAGTTTTCCCAGCACCATTTATTGAAGAGGCTTTCTTTTCTCCATTGTGTGTTGTTGGCCCCTTTATCAAAAATTATTTGACTATATATAGGTGGTTTTATTTCTGGACTTTCTATTCTGTTCCATTGGTCTGAGTGTCTATTTTTCTGCCAGTACCATGCTGTTTTGATTGTCGTGGCCCTATAATAGAGTTTGAAGTCAGGTATTGTAATGCCCCCAGCTTCATTCTTTTTCTTTAGGATTGCTTTGGCTATTCGGGGTTTTTTATAGTTCCATATAAATCTGATGATTTTTTGCTCTATTTCTTTAAAAAACATCATTGGAAGTTTGATGGGAATTGCATTAAATTTGTATATTGCTTTGGGTAATATAGCCATCTTGATTATATTTATTCTTCCTACTGGCCAGGTAAATTTTGAAGGGGTTTGTATAAAGCTAAAGTTTTTCTTTGAACCTTTAGTGTTATTCAAAATATAATAGGCTATGAAGGATAGTCAGAAGTGTATATTTGGACTGCATATTTGGAGTGACTCTTAGAGATTTTACACTATGGAATGGATGCATATGGTCTCAAATATGCCAGTTTTAAGTCTCAGGACAGGATGAAAGTAAATATCGGATGAGTACCAAATTAGATAATATATTCACAACAAAAGTTTAATAAATGGGCCCTGGCTGGTTGGCCCAGTGATAGAGCATTGGCCTGGCGTGCGGAAGTCCCAGGTTTGATTCCTGGCCAGGGCACACAGGAGAAGCGCCCATCTGCTTCTCTACTCCTCTCCCTCTCCTTCCTCTCTGTCTTTCTCTTCCCCTCCCGCAGCCGAGGCTCCATTGGAGCAAAAGATGGCCTGGGCGCTGGGGATGGCTCCTTGGCCTCTGCCCCAGGCACTAGAGTGGCTCTGGTCATGACAGAGCAATGCCCCGAATGGGCAGAGCATTGCCCCCTGGTGGGCATGCCGGGTGGATCCCGGTCGGGCGCATGCGGGAGTCTGTCTGACTACCTCCCCGTTTCTAGCTTCAGAAAAATACAAAAAAAAAAGTTTAATAAATGATACCCATAAACTGTTATTAATGAAAGTCTGAGAATTCATTGATTCCATATTATGTTTATGGCCTTGCACACATGCACCACACACACACTCATCTAGTAGGTAGATAGACATTTACCATAGCTGATGGGCATTATATTATGACTAGAATTACCCATGTCCAATACAAGAGAGATACCTTTAAAATTGAACCTAGAAAATCCTTTCTCCACATCACACAAAATAATTCCACAATGTAAATATGCAGTCCACAATAATTTCAGACTGAAAAGTAAGTGTACTTATTCCAAAGCCATAAAAAATGTATTTGTTTTTACAGTAACAGCTTGAGCTTTGTGGTTATAGAAATGATTTAGGTACAGAGTATAGTCACTTAAAAATACTTTGATTTTTCAAATGGTTATGTTCTTAGTGGAAGCCTAGTTAAAGAAGGCTCGCCAGAGACTGCACTCCTTGATTCCTTGATTTTTTTTCTCTAGGACCTGCTGAAATGCAACCAGAGGAGAAAAAAACAAACAAAAACAAAACAGCATAACCATACAAGCAAGACCCCCTCTGCCACCGTACCTGTAAGAGGAGACAGGAGTAAGTTCCAGGGTGAACAATTGCTATTCACTTTCTCTAATCCCACTCTCAGAAAGTGTCTACAAGGGGAATACTTCTAGGTGCTCTCTCCATTACTCATTACAGTTCATGGCAAGATTCTGCAGTTGAAACTGTATCCCCTTTCCCACATACTTTCAACCAGGAAGTGTGTGATAATTAGAGGATATGTTGTATTTCAGATACCATAATTCTGCCCACACATCCAAGTAGTAATTTGCTAACCACAAATGTGTTTGGCCTACACATTTTATCTCTAAACTCATTACATTAACATTTTCTAAAATTATGACTCTAATATAAACCTAATTGTAATGATAAATCAGCAAAATTTATATACCCTAAAACCATTTAAAAATTGGGAAAAAGTGCCACATGTATTGTGCAAAATGATCTCATTGATAAAATTGGACTTCAAAAAGAATTGATTAATTTCTGCTATTCTTTCTCTAAACTCTAGGGCATTGTCCTGATATACAAGGGTTGCAGATTCTGTCCCCAGCCAAGGCACATATAGGAACAGATTTATGTTTCTGTCTCACTTTCCCCTTCCTCTCTCTCTAATAAAAAATAAATAAAAAATAAAAATAGATAAATATTATTCTTTAATTGTACTGTGGAAATCTAGTGACAACAACAGGTTAAAGCATCTTTTTTAATTTTGGGGGGGATATTTTTCTGAAGTTAGAAGTGGGGAGGCAGTCAGACTACCACATGTACCCAACCGGGATCCACCTGGCATGCTCACCAGGGGGAGATGCTCTGCCCATCTGGGGCATTGCTCCATTGTTATTGGAGCCATTCTAGTGCCTGAGGCAGAGGCCATGGAGCCGTCCTTAGCACCTGGGTCAACTTTGCTCCAATGGAGTCTTGGCTGCAGGAGGGGAAGAGAGAAATAGAGAGAAAGGAGAGGGGGAGGGGTGGAGAAGCAGATGAGTGCTGCTTCTGTGTGCCTTGACTGGGAATCGAACCCAGGACTTCCAAATGCCAGGCCAACGCTGTACCACTGAGCAAACCAGCCAGGGCCTAAAGTATCTTTTAAAATGAGCAGTTTTCCACCTTTCTCTGAGGAAATAAAATACAAGTAGAATAAAATAAATGTGAGAACTCAAATATTATTTCAAGTTTTCCAATGTTATAGCTATTTAATATTTCACTTGTCTAGCATAATAAAGCTAATGATTTTCATCTGAATATATGCTTTGGTTTTGTTCTTTACAGAAGAATATCAAGTTTACAATAAAATTAATAGCAATTCTACATTAACTTCTGGGATTAATTACTAATTAAATTAGCAAATGAGCTTCTGCCAGAAAATACCATAATAACTTCATAAAAACCAAAAGCCTTTAAAAGAAGCTTCATAAGTCAAAACATTGGAGCAAATGCTAGCTACATTTTATTATTTCTAAATTTATTTGTGCTCCCTTTATTTTTTCACCTTGCCTCTATGACTACATTGTAATGTATTGCATATATTTAGTTATCTCTTGTGTCCTTCTTTGGTATTTGGTAGTTCATTTATTCACTCTTTATTCTCTATATCTGTTAGCTTTCTTTGCTTGTAATCTATAAAAATGGACTGTAACTAACAAAGCTAAAATGAAGTAATAAATGATTTACTTCATAGATATGAAATAGCTCACAATAATCAAAGAAAAGGTGATAAACCAAGTCTATCTTTTTTTTATATATATAAGTTAACACCAGAGTTTGTTTTTTTTTGTTTTAGTAATCTGGAGAGGAAAGCAGATAGATATTCTATTCTCTTTAAGGCACCATTGTATTGGATAAATATGCTCTGAATATTGTTTGTGTGTGTGGGGGGGATAGAGAGGGAGTGGAAAAAGGAGAGGGGGAGAGAAAGAGAGAGAGAGTAACTGGAGTAGCTTAAGAAACACAACATGCCCACCTTTTATTCAGGTTGGGCAGCATCTTCATAGAATGCTCATCAAGACCATATCCATTGCTGGAGTGGTAGTTTCTCAAAACAAATTTGAGAGTGCAATTAAGCAAAGATCGAATCATTGATGTTGGATAGATTAAAACAACTAATGACCATTAGATTCACTTCCTTCAAAGTAAGTTTTGAACACTTCATTAGTTCATGCTGTATTCTGAAAATACACATATATTTGAATTGCAATCCTTACTTTTTTCAGCTCAAATGCAGACAGAGGAACTCATTATATTTCTCTTGTAAGGACATTTAGATTATTCCATTATTTTTCCCTTTGCTACTGTAAGCAATATTGTGATAAATATACCAACAATATGCTTGTATACTCATAGTTTTTTCTTGGGCTAACTTTCTAAAAGAAGATTCTTGAGTTAAAAGGAATACAGGCTGACCAGGCAGTGGTGCAGTAGATAGAGCATCGGACTGGGCTGCGGAGGACCCAGGTTTGAGACTCCGAGGTTGCCAGTTTGAGCGTGGGCTCATCTGGTTTGAGCAAAGCTCAACAGTTTGGACCCAAGGTCGCTGGTTGAGCAAGGGTTATTATTCAGTCTGCTGTAGCCCCATGGTCAAGGCACATATGAGAAAGCAGTCAACGAACAACTAAGGTGTTGCAAGGAAAAACTAATAATTGATGCTTCTCATCTCTCTCTGTTCCTGTCTATCTGTCCCTATCTATCCCTCTCTCAGTCTCTGTAAAAAAAAAAAGGAATACAAATTTTACATATTGGATACATGCATGGAGAGGCATAGAAAAAAGTAATAAAGATATATATCAAAATGTAGTCAATAGCTATGACTGTAGTCTATTTGTAATCATGAGGAGGTTGATCATTCAAATAGAATTGAAATTTTACTTAGAGGAGAAAAAACTTCCTAGGATGCTTTCCTTGCCTTTTTACTGCTTCTTCTCTACTAGGAACCTGAAAATTTCTTCTCAAGAAGAAAGTTTTGAATGGCCTAGCGTTTCCTTACTTAAAAAATAAAAACTTATTTTAACATAATTTTAGACACAGAAAAGTTGCAAAAATAGTAGAAAAAACTACTTGTTGCCTTTTTCCAGATTCTTTAAATGTTAACATTTTGCATTTGCTTTGTCTCTCTCTTGCACTATATATATATATATATATATATATATATAATAAATATAATATATATTAGAAATATGCCCTGCCCCCCCCAAATACATCCATTGGCGGATATAACAAACCATTAAATGCCATCTTTAGTTGTGTTTGACATTATAACTCTCAATGACAGAACCCTGGGTCAGGGTCCATCCTACACACAAAAAATGATCACAACAAACCTTAAATATATATAATCTCTTACATAATCATAGCATAATTATCAAAATATTAACATTGCTATACCTTTATTATTTAATCTACAGACCCTTTTCAAATATCTCTATTTGAACCAATAATGATCTTTGGAGCCAAAGACTATCTTAGGTTATATTATTAGTAGGATAGAATGAATATTTTTCTCCTTTTTCAGAGTCTTTTCTTGGCTTTCATGACATTGGCATTTTCAAATGGCACTTCCCAGTTATTTTTTAGACTGTTTCTCATCTGGGTTTGATGTTTCTTCATAATTAAATTCATTCAGAGTGTGTTGTACTGGAAATTCCTTTTGTTTCTGAGTATTGGCTTTGTTTGCTTTTTAACCTATTAAAGGACTTTTGATATTCCTATTACTTCTTATATCTCTCAGGTAGGAATAAAATCCGATAAAAACCCAGACCTAAATCTTAAATATCTGCCCTGGCAGGTTGGCTCATGGAAGAGCATTGGCTCAGCGGCTGGATGTCCCAGGTTGATTCCAGGTCAAGGTACACAGAAAAAGCAACTACCTGCTTCTCCACCTGTCCCCTCTCTCTCTTCTCTCTTCCCTTCTACCAGCCATGGCTCAATTGGTTTGAGTGAATTGGACTTGGATCCTGAAGATGGCTCTGTGGCCTTTGCTTCAGACACTAAAAATGGCTCCATTGCTCAGCAATGAAGAAATGGCCTCAGATGGGCAGAGCATAGCCCCCTAGTGTGCTTGTTGGGAAGATCTTGCCAGGGCACATATGGAAGTCTGTTTCTCTGCCTCCTCTCCTCTCACTAAAAAATTAATTAAAATAATAATAATAATAATAAAAGTCTTAAATATCTAAAATCTGAGACAAGACCACCAGATGATATTTCTTACTGGCTCTCTTAGTATTGATTTAGGGAGATAGGAATGGCACTTAATGAGAGGTACGGGGTATACATTATATCACTTGTGATTTTGTAAACTTTGTAAAAGTTCTCTTGTGTAAGCTTTAACTGAGATTTAGCATAAGAAATGACATTTTAAAACCTCCTCTTGTACAAACATTTTTCTCTCTCTTTTGCTAAGTTACCTTAGAAATTCAAAGAGCTACAAAAAATTAAATGGGAGGAGTGGTTTCTAGTAAGTATAACACTATTACTAGATGTTGGACTTATCAGTCCCCTTCACATTCTAATGTGGACCTGTTTGGATTATTTATAAGAAACATTTACTCCTTTCATAATCAGAAAATGAATGTTTCTTTTTCTGTTAAAAATAATCAAGCCTACTCCTTGCTAAAACTATCTCTTACTATAATTATTATTCTCTCCTTCCCTTTGAGCTATGTTCTTGAAGAGTAGTGGCTACTTGATGCCCCCACATCTTCATGTCCCATTCAGTTCTGCAGTAACTTTCTCAGGGTAGCTTCTCTGTCTTTTCTGTGACACTTGATCAGTTTTGGCCACTTCTTCCTTTAGCATCTGATTAAACATGATCTTCAACTGAATAGCTTGCTCCTTAAATCCCATATATATTATCCTTCCTTTGGGTCCCACACATGTCCCTCTTCTCACTGTTCAATGTACTCATATACTTCTATGGGTTCAACTTCCATTTTTCCATCATCCAAACCTGTAGCCTAGTCCTGTCTTCTAACTTCCAGGATTTTAGGCTCATCTGCCAGTGCAGTTTTTTACTATAACAACTCACAAGCACTTCATCTTCAGTCATTACCTCCTTCATGACATTGACTTGTTTGTGTACTAAGTACTTTCTCAGACAATGATTTTAATTTTCATTCAATCAACCAAGTCATGAAGTAAGAGTCATATGAGATTCCATGTTCCCCACACCCTATAGAGTCCAGCCCTTATGTATTTTTCAATTCTATCCTCTCCCTTCCTTTACATCTCCTTTACTACCTGGTTGTAATGAGAAATTTAGAATCAATTCCTAAAAATCCCATTGACTATACATTCCAGAAATTCAATTCTCTCTATGACTTTGTTTCTCTATCAGCTTTCAAATATATACACACGTGAAAAATACCCACTATTTTCATGACAATGTTTACAATAAATTTATACATTTGGTAAAACCTTCTGGAACTTTTTAACTGCAAAAATAAGAGAAAACAGATGCAAGATATGAACATCCACATTATTTTATTATTGATTTAGAATACATGTCCAATTATTAGTGAAAATTATTGGAGCATTCAAACATAGTTTAAAATTTTTTTTTCTGACAATAGAAAACCACCATCTTTTGTCATATCTCTTGGCATTGTTCTTCACATTTGATTCACTTTTATACATAAATATTTATTTTCTTATACTTTGTTGTTGCACAGATGACTTCTCAATGTCCTGGTGCTGATGATCTTTAAGGAACCACTCTAAAACTTATGCTTCACTGTACATTATTCAAGTCCAAATGACTGCAAATACAATTTGTGTTTGGTTAACTACATCTAAAAATTCAAACAAGAAAGAAAGGTAACTCAGAAAGAAACTCATTCACCAGAGAGCAAACTATAAACTGATGTGCTTCTTGTTAGTTCACACAGTACTTCATGGATTGAGCTTAACTTTTCAAAATGTGTCTGATTACATGTACAGTTTCACAACAAGCATTCCAGCTTGTCTGGGAAAGTCTTTCCAGGATTATACTTCATTCTGCAGCATTTCACAGTAATGAGGTGAGACCAAAAAGAATAAATAATTTTTCCCCAAAGCTCAATAAAATGACATACCTGAAGAAATGCATCCATCAAAATGATTTCTGCAAAGATTCTGAGAATAAATATTCATAAGGTCAAGTAAGAACTTGGGATTGTTTAATATTTCTCAGAATATCAATAAGAATACTAGCCATTGATACATTATTATATTTTTCAACATTGTGTATAGTTAACAAAAATTCTGTAAAAATGCAAATCTATGTATTTAAAGTACTTATTCTAAAATAACACTAGATTTAAATAGGACAGTTTTAAAAGACAACACTGAAGCATTTTTTATAAGCACTGACAAAAAGGAAGAGAAAGAAAATGTTGGTAAGAATCAACATCATATATTAACATATATATATACATACATATATATGTGTGTGTGTATATATATACATATATATAAAGAAAAACAAAAAGATACATATATAGAAAAAGATAGACTAATGAAGACCAAGATTGGATACAGAACAGACAATTAAGGATATAATTAATTTATAATGATTTCCTACTTGGCTACTACTGGTTCCAGATGATTTGACAGTAAATTTGTTAAAAGAAATGAATCTCTTTAGATTAAAGATAAACCATTCCAGCTCAATGAGAAGAAAAAAAAAAAGCAGAAGACATGATTGACACATGACAGTTTCATGGTTTTCTAAATCTTTATCAAATGGCAAAAAAAATGTTCACAACTTTAGTCAAATTTGAAAATTTATTTATTTTCTTTTTACTGCAGACTGTTTGGGGATACTGAGACAAAAGCTAGAAAGAACATCTAGCTTAGAACAAGCTTTGAAACAAGTAGAGCTTTGAAACAACTACTGTGAGTTGCTTCCTGCTTCTCTCCCCACTTTCTCTCTTTCTTTTTCTCCTCAAATCAATAAATAAAATCTAAAATTAAATAAATAAAGGATTAATTAGAAGGGAAAAACACAGTAGAAGTTTAATCCAAAAATCCTAGAAATTAAGATGTGTGAACATTGATGCTACTTAGAAAAATGGAAGACATTGACAATGGTAGTGAGACTCGAAAAATAAAGTGTTAAAACACATTATATGAAAATAAATGCAAAAAAAAATATGGGGAGACAATTACATCTTTTTGACATAATTATGTTTTTCGCTACACACGCCTTCCTTTCTGTGGTCACAGAGAGGATGCCATCTACAAACAAAGGAACTTTCTAGAGTTAGTAGCATCATTCTTAAAGTATAAGCCAATTTTGAAGGAAATTTTTGTTAAAATTAAACATGTTATTTCTTCTGAAGGGAAAAGAAATTCACATTTGTCTCCAAAAATCATCTTCTGGAAAATCACATCAAAGAAAAAGTTACAATGGATATTTAAAATATAGATATATGTAAATTATTTTTGATAGCTGAGATAATGCAAAAAGTGGATTATCAATTCCACTGTCAAGAATCAGGATTTTACCCAATAAAATGTGAACTTTTAGGATAGAGACAATAAAGAGACTGAGATGGAGCAGAGAGGTCTGGAGCCTCTCACATGTCTCCATGGGTCCATCTTTTCCATGCTAAACACAAAGAAACACACAATGTTTTCATGAGGTTTGGGGGTATTTCTCCCACTGCTAAACACATTTCACTTATGGGCTAATTCCATTTTTTACCTCAGAATGTGGTACATAGTTTCAGTGAAATTTTCTAGGGAGTCATGTCTCATAGATTATGAATTTATTATAAGTAATTCTATAGCCAGAGACATCTTGCTGATGATACATATCTCTTTCTTCTAGTAAATACGATATGATTAATTTATTTACTTGGAATTCCAATTCACAAGGAACACAAACTAGTCATCTTTTCTTGCCCCTAGCAGCATGCCTCCTTCCTATCAAAAGGACAAGTAGATCATAAGCCAGTTTCTGTATTGCCTTCTACCCAATAGCACTCTAGATGTCCCACATTCTGATCAAAAGTGCAAAATAGAAGGATATGTCCATATTTAAGATAATAAAATTAAAATAAATGAATCTTTCTTGGGATTCTTTTCTATTTCTGGAAACACTGCTGCTAAACTAACAAGAGAGTCTTTAAAACAATAAATAGTGACCGGTGAAAAATAAATTTGGCAGAGATTCATAAAAATCCTTATTCACTATGAATCTTGAAATTTTAATACTTTGTTTCTTCTAGCAATTTTCAAATGCCTCTAGATTTAAAATTTTCCACTAAATATCTTCATCAGAAAATTCATCATAAATTTCTATTCTATTTGATAAAATATTCTATAGCTTTTCTTCTGTGAAAAAATAAAACAGCTGAAAGATAGCAATATTTGGCATTATTTGGTCCATTGCTCTAGAACAAGTGTTTGGTTCTTAGTAACAGTTGAATTGAGGCATTCAAACATTACTCTTTCATTTGCTTTTTGGTTCTATTTTGTGAGATTCACTGAACCTATATTGTATCTTTCAGTGAAGTTGCCCACTCCAAATTTTTTTAAAACATATTAGAATAACTAAGAACCAGATGCTGGTTTCACAACTATTTTGCAAACATCTGTAACTTTTCTCCAAGTTTCTGCAGGACAAATAAAATAAAAACACAACTGTTTATTTACTGTTTTAAAATTTTGTACTTTATTTTAATCTATTATAATTACACTAACATAATAGTTATTTTGTAAATAATCATCCAGTAATGTATAAGTGAATTTTAATAAAATCAATCACTTGCAAAATGTATCATTTAAGCAACTACTAAGTTATACCACCTATGTAACATTCTGTTTTCTTGATTTTTTCTGTTGACCTTAAACAAATAGCCAGATATTCTTCCAATAAAAATGGGTTTATTTGGGAACAACAAGGAATTTCAATTCAAATATGAAGTCTACTGGCAAACTCCACATATATTCCCCAAAACAAAAGACAGACAACTTTATTACAGAGCAGAATAGGAAGTTGGGCCAACTATTTTAAACAAAGAGTTCCCCCTGTTGGGCTCCCAGATTAATATTGGTGTGACAGCTGCCCTTATAGGCTCTACCAACTTTAATTTAAATGAGGTTTCTGTCCATTAATCTTCACAGTTCTTTAGTTTTAAAGCATAAATTTAAAAGTACATTACATTATAAAGACATATTTTATATTGGTAAAATATTTTATGTGTAAACTAAAACTACCCGAATACAACTGAGGTCTCCATAATAGTAGATATTGTTTTTGTTGCTTATATGTACTAATTACAATTAAATGTAGCTATACTATTGTATAATACCTCTAAATATCCAAACTAACCTACTTAAGAATTGCCAGTAATACTCTTGCCATAATAACTATTAGAATTTATTTGATGGGAAAATAAATGCAACATGTGCCTTGCAATACATTTCTAATGGGCTATGAACATTCTCAATCTAACCACAAACTGTTAGTCTACTCCCCTATGACTAATATTTCAACTTAGTATGTAAGACAGTCTTCTCAAAGTATCCTACACTCCTAGCAAGTATTTTCCAAAAAACTTGCCAAAACAAAAATACTTCGACCTCATCTATTACCACTTAAATATACCCATATTACTTACGTCAACAACACTACTTAGGCAGACTTTTTTTTTTTTTTTTTGTATTTTTCTGAAGCTGGAAACCGGGAGAGACAGACAGACTCCCGCATGTGCCGGACCGGGATCCACCCGGCACGCCCACCAGGGGGTGATGCTCTGTCCCAACCAGAGCCACTCTAGCGCCTGGGGCAGAGGCCAAGGAGCCTTCCCCAGCGCCCGGGCCATCTTTGCTCCAATGGAGCCTCACTGCGGGAGGGGAAGAGAGAGACAGAGAGGAAGGAGAGGGGGAAGGGTGGAGAAGCAAATGGGCGCTTCTCCTGTGTGCCCTGCCCGGGAATCGAACCCGGGACTTCTGCACACCAGCCCGACGCTCTACCACTGAGCCAACTGGCTAGGGCTGGCTGACTTTTCATAATCTGCAATGTGTTCTGTTTTCAGTATTTCTTACATCTTTTATTCAACAAACATATATTAATTACCTTCTAAATGCCCGAAAGGTGCGCAGATAGAAAGATAAAAGATGTAATTTATTTCTTTTACAAGGTAATATCTGAATGGAAAGGCAGACAAATAAATAAGAGTTTGGTAAGTGCCAACCCAGAAGCTCCTTAAGAGATAAAAGTTTACTTAAAGGACACTAGGACTTGGGAAATTTTTAACTAAAAAGGAATTAAACCATATTTTCATTTAAAAAATTAATCTGGCCTCAATATTAAAATTAAAAAGTCCAGTTACTAATCATAATTTGCATCTTATTAAAAGAAGAGAAACCTAGAAATATGGCGGGTAGGAAGAAATGCCCATGAAATTCTTGTTCCCATCAAATATTACATTATTTACCTTTCTAGAAGGTGAAAGCACTGTTTATTGTTCTTTGTATACCAGACCATTCTATTAAGCACTAGCTAAAAAAAAAATGCATTTTTAACCAAACTTAAGATAATATTTTTATTATTTATTTATTTTTAATTATGTGAGAGGTGAGCAGGCAGAGACAGACTCCCACATGCACCCTGACTGAGATCTACCCAGAAAGCCCCTACCAGACAATGATTTGCCCATTCCAGGCCATTGCTCCATTGCTCCACAACCAAACTATTTTAGCACCTAAGGCAAGGCCACGGAGCCATCCTCAGTGCCCAGGGCAAACTTGCAAAAACCAATCAAGCCATGGCTGTGGGAGAGGAAAAGAGAGAGAGAGAAGGGGTGTGGAGAAGCAGATGGTTGCTTCTCCTGTGTGACCTGACTAGGAATTGAACCCAGGACATCCACATGCCAGGCCAATGCTCTACTATTGAGTCAACTGGCCAGGGCCAAGGTAATATTTTTGAAAATTAAAACCTGAAGAAAAAAATATATAAATTGCCTATATATCATCTTCTTTACCAAAAATACCCAAAGTAGACAAATAATGTGAGACAATTTATTTTTATTAATTTCTCAAATAAATTAGATTTATATTCATCTTCTGTTTATTTTAGATTCAATGAAAGGCCCTAAATGGTGGAATAATATCTATAAATTGGCAGTTAAGAGAAGGAAATATGCAGAAAATCCAAAATCTTCCAACTTGGCTACACAGTAGCTTCAGAACTGACGTAATTCATTCAGCAAATATGGTGTTCATTGGGTACTACAAATAAAAAGTAGTAAGAATTCCTAATTCAGAAGACTCTTTTTTGAAGGAATATAATGATATGAAAACTGGCATGGTTTTTCTTTCCTAGTCTTCCTACTCTTCTATTATTCTGACTATTCTTTTAATCCCCTTAACCCTCACACTGCAAAAGAGAATTGAAAACATAACCTGCTGTAGGGCCAGAGAGATCTGACTGAATGGTCATCACTGTCCTTGTACTAAGTTGGGTTCCTTTGGAGAAATTCCCCTGACTTTAGGAAGGAAGTGGGAGAAATCAGTAGAATTGAAGAGTAGGTTAGTTCAGGGGATTTATTTGACAAAGTTTCCTAAACATTATAGATAACTATAGTGTTTAGAACCACCTAGATTCTTCTATAGTTACCATAGCATGAAACATCCCCCAAAGCAGGCTCCAGTGCCAGTTTACTTCAACTTTTGAGCCTTTCAGCCCATTGGCAATTCAAGCTTAGGTGGGTTGGGTGACTGCAGTGAGGTAGGCGAGAAAGGTGCTTGTAGCTGCTATGTTCATAATGACTGTGATCTGGCCATAAAGCTAGCATCATGGAGTTTTGGCAGACTCATTCAAATACATGAGTTGTGCAACTTTTGGGTAAAAATTATGTAATATATACATATTATGCTAGTGAATACCTGGTGTATATTAAGTACTCAACTACTTACTTTTATCATTATCATCATTCTTTTCTTCATGAAGAACAATGTTCTAACTGCAGGTCCCAATT
Organism: Saccopteryx bilineata; assembly: GCF_036850765.1. NCBI lineage: Eukaryota > Metazoa > Chordata > Mammalia > Chiroptera > Emballonuridae > Saccopteryx > Saccopteryx bilineata. Next base: position 178,780,576 of record NC_089491.1, on the reverse strand, counting down.
ATTCCCAACTTAATTCACAAATTTAAATGATTGACTTTCTAGTTTTTCAGGTAAGATTACCCAAGCAAGAGAGAAATAGTAGCATTTACTGATGGCTTAAAGATTGTAAATTATATTCAACTCCCTCCTCTTCTGAAATATACTAGCCCAAGACAAAGACCATAATAGGCCCTGGCCGGTTGGCTCAGCGGTGGAGCGTCGGCCTGGCGTGCAGGGGACCCAGGTTCAATTCCCGGCCAGGGCACATAGGAGAGGCGCTCATTTGCTTCTCCGCCCCCCCCTCCTTCCTCTCTGTCTCTCTCTTCCCCTCCCGCAGCCAGGGCTCCATTGGAGCAAAGATGTCCCAGGTGACGGGAATGGCTCTTTGGCCTTTGCCCCAGGCGCTAGAGTGGCTCTGGTCGCGGCAGAGCAACGGCCCAGAGGGGTAGAGCGTCGCCCCTGGTGGGCGTGCCGGGTGGATCCCGGTCGGGCACATGCGGGAGTTTGTCTGACTATCTCTCCCCATTTCCAGCTTCGGAAAAATACAAAAAAAAAAAAAAAAAGTCTGTGGTCATGACAGCCATCCTGCTCTGAAGTGGATTCATCCCAAGGTACATTGTGGCTGTTCTTTCTCTTTTTCTCTTTAAGCCTGTAGAACTGGGAATATTTCAGTAATTGGCCAACTTACCCTCAAAAGGAAAAAAAAATCAAGTAGAGGATAGACAGTGGGTAGATCAGAAAGTTGAGAAATATTTACCACAAGGATAAATGCTTAGACACAGACATTTATAAATAATTACATTATTATTCTCAGTCTGCTTCTCTTTTCTCCCTCTCTCTAACTCCCACCCAAGTTGAAACAAGGATTCTATTCAATATTACCAAGGAAAGTTTGAGTGTTGTAAAATAAAGAGCCCGGATTTGATGGTGCCCTATTTCATTTTCTTTAAACCATGATATGGCCCCATCAAAGATCTTGTAAGATTCACCATTTGGGTGCATTGAGACCCAAAGTAAAGACAACTTTTTGAAAATTTATGATAAATACATTTAAATAAAATGAAAGACTCAAAGAAGGAGACATCCAGTCTTGAGTCTATTATGTTAGAATTCTAGTCACAGAATCAATATGCTATTTTAAAACTGTTGTATTATTTTAGCATACTTTAATATTAGTAACTAACAACTTTTTATTCTCATGCCTTGTGATATAGAAGATATCCCTCCAAAAGTGATGAATCTGAGAAAAGTCACATATTTAGTAGACCTAGAAAGTTTTGTTTTATTTATTCCTCAATTATCTACTGGTCACCCAATGTTTACCAGCACTATTCAAGGTACTAAGGCTATAGAAGTAAGGGAAGGATTTGTTTTCTGGATTAGAATAGTCATTTCAGCATGTTTACTAGAACTCAATTCTAAATGTGCTTTAGTCATCCATTATTGCAAGCAAATTACAACAAACAAGACCTGAGATTTTTAATATGTATTCAGACAGCTGTACACACTAAAGGGGACAGGTGTGGTTACAATAGTTCTCTGATTGTTTGAATTCCTTTTTAATACCTATGTCAGGAAACACATGCCCACCTTTATGAGTGTGAGATGACCTTTGAATTCTCTGCCTATAATTTTGAATAAAGGCCCAGCCAATCCAAGTGGGAATTGACCTCAAGATTTAGTCTGTGTGTGTGTGTGTGTACGTGTGTGTATGTGTGTGTGGCCACCTGCATTTGAACTCATTCATCTCCATCAAGTTTAATAAACTGAGGAAAGGGGAGAACCCATTAATGGAACTGAAAGTTTTCTCTGCAAAAGAAACTTGTTAAGAAAATAAAGTAGTCTTAAACACACATGCATGCACACATGTGCAAATAAGATTTGGCACAACATAAAAAATAGTAAAGCTGGGCCCTAGCCAATTGGCTCAGTGGTAGAGTGTCAGCCTGGCGTGCAGAAGTCCTGGGTTCGATTCCGGCCAGGGCACACAGGAGAAGCGCCCATTTGCTTCTCCACCCCTCCCCCTCTCCTTCCTCTCTGTCTCTCTCTTCCCCTCCCGCAGCCGAGGCTCCATTGGAGCAAAATTGCCCGGGCGCTGGGGATGGCTCCTTGGCCTCTGCCCCAGGCACTAGAGTGGCTCTGGTCGTGGCAGAGCAACGCCCAGGAGGGGCAGAGCATCGCCCCCTGGTGAGCAGAGCGTCGCCCCCTGGAGGGCGTGCCGGGTGGATCCCGGTTGGGCGCATGTGGAAGTCTGTCTGACTGTCTCTCCCTGTTTCCAGCTTCAGATAAAAAAAAAATAGTAAAGCTGGAAATGTTTTTCTTCAGGCTCTAGTGCTTATTAAACATGGAAAATATATCCAGTGAAAAGATTTCAGGTGTGACTTTGTGGCAAAATCATGAGACTGTTTCTTAAACTTTAAAAACAAAATATGTCAAGTTATTTTTAATCCATTTTTATTGTCCGAAAAGTAAATATGAAAGAGAATTATCAAATAGCATAGATTTTTTTTTTTGGTAAAAAAAAATTGCATTTATTTTTAAATTACATACAAATTTACTGGTTTTGGTTTAATTTTCAATGAGATTTGACACATTGGTCCAATGTTCCCTCATGTTACCCTTTGTAGTCTGCCCTTTTTTCACCCTCAAATTCTGACAACCACCACAGTTTTACCTTTTTTAAAAGTGTGAAGTACACTTCTGTATATTAATTTTGTATCCTGCAACCTTACTGTACTGGTTTATTGTTTCTACTAGCCTTTCTGTGGAGTCTTTGGGGTTTCCTATATACGGAATCATATCATCTGCAAAAAGTGAAACCTTTACCTCTTCTTTCCCAATATGAATGCCTTTTATTTCTTTCTCTTGTCTGATTGCTCTGGCAAGAATTTCCAGCACTACATTGAATAGGAGTGGAGAGAGTGGGCAGCCTTGTCTTATTCCTGATTTTAGAGGAAAAGTTTTCAGTTTTTTACCATTTAATATGATGTTAGCTGATGGTTTATCATAAATGGCCTTTATTATGTTGAGGTATTTTCCTTCTATACCCATTTTGTTGAGTGTTTTAAACATAAAATTGTGTTGTATTATATCAAATGCCTTTTCTGCATCTATTGATAAGATCATATGATTTTTGTTCTTTGTTTTCTTGACATGGTGTATTACATTAATCGTTTTACATATGTTGAACCATCCTTGTGATTTTGGAATGAATCTCACTTGGTCATGATGGATTATTTTTTTGATGTGTTGTTGTAATTGATTTGCTAGTATTTTGTTTAGGATTTTTGCATCTGTATTTATAGAGATACTGGTCTGTAGTTTTCTTTTTTTGTGTTGGCCTTACCAGGTTTTGGTATGAGGGTTATGTTAGCTTCATAAAGTGTGTTTGGAAATTGCTTCTTCTTCAATTTTTTTGGAAGACTTTGAGTAGGATAGGAACCAAATCTTTGAATGTTTGGAAGAATTCACTAGTATAGCTATCTGGCCCCAGACATTTATTTTGGGGGAGCTTTCTGATAGTTGTTTCTATTTTCTCCCTGCTTATCAGTCTATGTAGGCTTTCTTCTTCTTTGTGATTTAGTCTAGGAAGATTGTATTGTTCTAGGAGTTTATCTATGTCTTCTAGATTGTTGAATTTGGTGGCATATAATTTTTTCATAATATTCTGCCATAATCCTTTGTACATCTATGATATCTGTGGTAATTTTTCCTCTTTCATTTTAGATTTTGCTTATATGAGTCTTTTCTCTATTTTCCTTAGAGAGTCTTGCTAGGAGTTTTTCAATTTTATTGATCTTTTCAAAGAACGAGCTCTTTGTTGTATTAATTTTTTCTATATTTTTTCTGTTCTCTAGTTCATTTATTTCTGATTTAATTTTTATTATTTCCTTTCTTTTGCTGGCTTTGGGTTGCCTTTGTTCTTCTTTTTCTAGTTCCTTAAGATGTGATGTTAGGTTATTTACTTGGGCTCTCTCTTGTTTTTTTGTATAAGTCTGTAATGATATAAACTTCCCTCTTACTACTCCTTTTGCTGCATCCCAGAGATTCTGATATGTGATATTGTCATTTTCATTTGTCTGTATATATATTTTGATCTTTTATTTCTCCTTTGACCTACTCATTTCTTAGAAGTATGTTGTTTATTGCTTTCTTACATGCCAATAATGAAACCTCAGAAAAAGAACTCAAAAAAATAATCCCTTTTACAGTCACAACAAAAAAAATAAAATACTTCGGAATAAACATAACAAAAAATGTGAAGGATCTATATACTGAAAACTACAATGCATTATTACAGAAAATTAAAAAAGACATAATGAAATAAAAAAATTCCTTGTTCATGAATGAGAATAAATATAGTTAAATGGCCATATTTCCCAAAGCAATATACAAATTTAATGCAATTCTTATCAAAATTTCAATGTCATTTTTTAAATAAATGGAACAAAAAATTATCAGGTTTGTATGGAACCATAAAAAATCTCAAATAACCAAAGTAATCCTAAGGAAAAGAAACAAAGCTGGATAATCAAAACAGCATGGTACTGGCAGATAAATAGACACACAGACTAATAGAACAGAATTGAGAGCCCAGAAATAAAACCAAACATATATAGTCAAATCATCTCTGATAAAGGAGCCCAATACAGAATGGCAAAAAGAAAGGCTCTTCAATAAATGGCGCTGGGAAAATTGGAAAGCCACATGCAAAAGAATGAAACCTGTCTACAGTTTATCTCCTTGCACAGAAATTAATTCAAAATGGATCAAAGACCTAAACATAAGATTGGAAACAATAAATTACATTAAAAAACAGAGTTACTAAACTCATGTACCTTGGCAGTAGAAAACATTTTATGAATTTGACCCTAAAGGCAAGGGAAGTAAAGGCAAAGATAAATGAATGGGACTACATTAAACTAAGAAGCTTCTGCACAGCAAAAGAAACTGTCAACAAAACAAATAGACAGCCAACTAAATGGGAGAGGATATTTTTAAACAACAGCTCAGATAAGGACTTAATATCAAAAATATATAAAAAACTCACAAAACTCAGCAACAAACAAGCAAACAATCCAATAAAAAATGGGAAGATGACATGAAGGTGCATGTATCTTTTGATCATGACACTTCTCCCAAGAAGAAATACAAATGGCCAACAGATATATGAAAAGATGCTCATCTTCATTAGTTATTAGAGAAATGCAAATTAAAACTAAATGAGATACCACCTCACATCTGTTAGATTAGCTATTATCAACAAGACATGTAAAGACAAGTGCTGGAGAGACTGAGGAGGAAAAGGAACCCTCATTCACTGCTGCTGGGGATGTAAATTAGTACAACAATTATGGAAGAAAATATGGTGGTTCCTCAAAAAATTAAGAATAGATTAACCACATGACCCAGCAATCCCTCTACTGGGTATATACCCCCAAACTTGAAAACATGGTTACATAAAGATACATGCACCTTTGTGTTTATTGCAGCATTATTCACAGTGGCCAAGACATGGAAACAGCTGAAATGTCCTTCAATAGAAGACTGGATAAAGAAGATGTGGTACATATATACGATGGAATACTACTCAGCCATAAGAAATGATGACATACTATCATTTAAGACAACATGAATGGATCTTGATAACATTATACTGAGTGAAATAAGTAAATCAGAGAAAGCTAAGAACGGTATGATTCCATACATAGGTCGGACACAAAATTGAGACTCATGGGCATAAATAAAAATGCAGTAGTTACCAGGAGGAGGGGAAGAGAGGAGAAGTAGGGGTAGGGAGAAGGAGGGGTTTAAAGAGAAATAAAATATAGGGTGACCGAAAATAATTTGACTTTGGGTGATGGATATATAACATAATCGACTTTCCAAATGATGTGGAGATGTTTTCTCTAAATCTATGTACTCTGGTTGACCAATGTCACCCAGTTAAATTTAATTTTCTAAGTAAAAAAAGTGTGAAATACACATGCAATCACACAGTTATATAGCCTTTTTGTCTGGCTTCTTTCACATAACATAATTCATTTGAGATCCATCCATGTTATATCAGTAATATATTCCTTTGTGTTTCTGAGTAACATTCCATTGTATTTATAGACAACAGTTTACTGTCTATTCCCTGACTGAAGAACATTTGAATTATTTTGTTTGGTGTAATTATGAATAAGGCTGCTATAAATACTTGCATTTAGGTTTTAGTGTGAAATAAATTTTTAATTATCTTAGGTAAATTACTAAAATGGAGTTTGCTGGGTAAAATGTTAACTGTATGTTTAACTTGATAGGAAACTTACAAATTATCTTCCAAAGTAGCTATACCATTAGTGTTCTATACATGAATGACCAAAAAGTCCAGATTTTCTACATCTTCACCAATACTTGGTATTATCATTAAATTCTCTTTACTATTTTAGGTATTTTAATAATTGTAAAATGGCAGACTTTGTTGTAATCAAAATATTTTTTAATTATCTCAATAAGTAGGAGTTACCAACAGTGATTGAGGTTTTCACCTGGGACTTACATTTGGCCCTGCCTATTGGCCCTTCTCTAATATTGTACATCCTACCTGCCAAAGTAGCTGAGAGTCTCAAGTACATGCTCTTGAGCTAAATGAGCTAAAATAATTCTACACTTAAGAGTTACATGTAATTACCTAAAAAAATCCAACAGCTCAACAATATATGCCATCTGAACACAAGTATTAGAACAACCAAAACTTTAAAATTACCAAAATAAATGTATTCAAGGAGATAGAAGAAGGTATTAACACTGTGAAAAAAGCAAGAGGTTATTAAAAGGAACAAAGTAAAAATACTAGTCATTCCAAATGTAATAGTTGAAATTAAGTCCACAATAAATGGGATCAAGAGTAAGATGGATATGGATAAAAAACAAGAATCAGAGAGTCAAAAAGACAAAATGAATATAACAATACAAGATGACAATAACCATTGTTGTCAGGATTAGAGAGGGTATAAAAAGGGACAGATTAGGCCTGACCTGTGGTGGCGCAGTGGATAAAGCGTCGACCTGGGAATGTTGAGGTCGCTGGTTCGAAACCCTGAGCTTGCCTGGTCAAGGCACATATGGGAGTTGATGCGTCCAGCTCCTCCCCCTTCTCTCTCTCTGTCTCTCCTCTCTCTCTCCCCTCTCTCTCTCTCCCTCTGTCTCTCCCTCTCCTCTCTAAAATGAATTAAAAAAAAGATTAAAAAAAGGGACAGATTAGACACTTAATACACAGTAAATATTCATTTTTCCACCATAAATTCTAGATGCCATTTTGACATTATGGAAAGTAATATTTCCAAATTATCTAATAACTTTGGCTTCATAAATTTGGTTAAAGATATAAGTAATCAAGTAATATACTTCTCCCTTTTCCTCTTTAATTCTTGCTTTTCTTTCCCACTTTCCATCAGTATAGACCACCCACAACCTCATGTCTCTGTGGCTATGAAGAATGTGGGATGTGGAAAGGCAGGAGCTTATGAATTTCTGAAGTCAGAAAAACCTCTGAGTTGAATCCCATGTGTTTGACCAAGTAAATTAATCTTGTAAGTCTCAGTTTTCTAATCTGTAAAAAGGGAATAATATTATCTACTTCATAGGATTCTTCATGATGATTAAATTGTATATCAAGTACCAAGTGTTTAACACAGGGCCTGGCAAAAAATAGATATTCAATAATCAACTCTTTCATACTGTTCAAAACTTGCATTATTTCCAATCCCTGATAGCAAAATTCATTTAACTCCACAATCAGCGACATGCCTTATAAGATGAATACAACTTGGAGTAAGAAAAGCTTGGGATAAGCAACCCATTAGCAAATTCACAAGGAGACATTATTTATTAATATAAGCCCATCTTTGAAAATAGGAGTTAGTTAGAAGAAAGGGAGAAAGAGAAATGAGATTCCTGGATATCTGAAACAGGAAAAGAATGCATAGAGGGAGGTATACATAAAAAGAGAACATAAGGTCTGCTGAAAATAAGCTTTATCTCTTTTAATTTTCTGTCTGAGAATGGTTGTGTGTCCCTGAGTTTAGCACATAATATTATATTTTGTGTCTTTGGAGAGCATATATGTCCCACCTATGTATGGAATCATATAGTTCTTAGTTTTTCTGATTTACTTGTTTTACTCAGTATAATGTTATCAAGGTCCATCCATGCTGTTGTAAATGATCCGATGTCATAATTTCTTATGGCTGAGTAGTATTCCATAGTGTATATGTGCCACTTCTTCTTTATCCAGGCATCTCCTGAAGGGCTTTTTGGTTGTTTCCATGTCTTGGCCACTGTGAACAATGCTACAATGAACATGGGGCTGCATGTGTCTTTATGTAGCGATGGTTTTGAATTTTGGGGGTATATACTTAGTAGAGGGATTGCTGGGTCATATGGTAGTTCTATTTTTAATTTTTTGAGGTATCACCATACTTTCTTCCATAATGATTGTACTACTTTACATTCCCACCAACAATGGATGAGGGTTCCTTTTTCTCCACAGCCTCTCTAACATTTGCTATTACCTGTCTTGTTGATAATAGCTAATCTAACAGGTGTGAGGTGGTATCTCATTGTAGTTTTGATTTGCATTTCTCTAATAGCTAACAAAGATGAGCATCTTTTCATATATAACACTAATAAGAATTGATTAAAAAATAAAGAAATAATGATAAAGAAAAAAGTATAAAAATTTGAAAAAAAATTTTTTGAGAAAATAGAGTGAAAAACTGAAAATTATATTGTGCTAAATGGAACAGAAACTACATAGAACAGAGGGCCTGAGTTGGGGAGAAATGACAAAGAGGCAAAAAATGAGGTAAGAAAACACAAAATGCTACAAGGAAAAATTTGAATCAAGGATAAAATAATTTGTTTGTATATGACGTTCAAATGAGAGATATAGTAAAAGAGAAAAGAAGAAAATAAAAGAAAAAATACAGTGAAAGATGCAAATTCTATTGTGTTAAGTGGAACAAAAACTACATAGAATGGAAACCAGAGTTGGGGGGAATGCTAATGAGAGAAACAAGGAAGTAAAAAGCACACAAAATGCCACAAAGAAAAAATTTGAATTTAAAATAAAATGATTTGTGACTGAGGATCGAAGGAGAGGAAAAGTGAAAGAGAAAATAAGAAACCAAAAGAGAGGGAGAAAAAAAGAGAAATAAAATGAGAGAGTTAAGGTTTTTGAAATGTAACCCTCATAGAAAGAGAAAAAAAAGAATAGAAAGTGTAACATCTATGGGTAATAAAGTTTAAAATGAAAAGAAAAGATTAAAACAGAAAGAGGATAAAAGGACCAAGGTAGAAGAAAAAAAGATACAATAATGAAAAGAAAAAAAATGAAAAAGGTTATAAAGACTGTATTTTTTCTGGTTTTGAGAGGTTATCTTCTTCCTTTTGCTTCTTTCTCTCTCTCTCTGATGTCCTATAAATTTTATTGTGGTCCATGAAACCTTTCCCTTTCCAAAGTAAAATCAAAGTGCCTTTGGAGCCAATCAATGCAATGAGTGAATTATGAAATGATAAGAGGGAAAATTTGAGATTTCAGTTGATTACAACTCAATCATTTGTTGTCAGTCAACCAAAGTGAGTCTCACCTGCACATTTATTCTAGAGAGATGTAAATCTGGTAATGACAAATACATGTGCCTAGAATCTTGTAATAAAGCCTGTCCATTGATCACTTGTATCTGCAGGAACACCAAAACTGCACTGCTGCCTTTGTAACTGTGACATGCTATAAAAAAGTCATTATTTTCCCCGTGAACTTAACGCTACATTTGTTGACTTCTTAAATAATATCTAAAGACATCTTTGATATCAATTTTAAATAAGGTTTTGAAGATCACAGCAGAGTAAACCTTAGCGGAATGCTTCTGAGGTGTGTTTTCACTCTGAATTTCTGTATTCACAGACTTCTTTGTTTTATCATTTCACTGTTCTGTGTATAGAGCATGCAATTCATCATGGTAGATGTGTTTTAAGGGATAAAAGACAATTGCCTGGTAGAAATTTTGTCTGTGCTAAGAAATGCTGGAAGGCAGAAAGTACATTTTATTTATCCAAATGTTCCTTCCATCACTGAAGGAGATTTAGTCAACTCTCAGTGTTTCAAGCACTGTATTAGATCTCAAAGATCCAATGACTAAACAACTTCACTGATGGTCGCAAGGACAGTGAGAACAAGGTGCTTCTGGAATACAGGTTTAACTGGCAGAGTTGCAAATATCTAGGTTCCACCCAAGATTTACTGAATCAGAATTTGATTGAATGTCCTGGGAATTCTACTGCATAAACTTTTGTGGGGTGAAGATTGTGTCTTCTTCTTCATTTTATTTCTAGTGCTAAGCACAAATCCTGAAAGACAGTAAATACTTAATATCTACTTAGTAAGTTCAAGCATTCCACAGATATTTGAAAATATTGTTTTTCTACTAGCCAGAAACTGTTCTAGACAAAAATCTCCATTATCATGTGGTTTGCATATAGGAAGAGGGAGGGAGAAACAATAAACAGTAAGTACAATAAGAGAAGGCAGTAAGCAATATTACCTCAAGTGTCAAGTGAGGCCTCCTAGGAAAGGCAATATTTGAGCAAGGGCTTGAAAAAGTTGAGAAAGTGAATATAGTATATATTTGGTGGAGGAAAATCCCAGGAAGAGAGAATAGCTAGAACAAAGAGAATATGTGAATCAGAAGTATGCCTGGCACAACAGAGTAACTAGTACCATTCTGCTTTTGGTCCAGGGCAAAAGTAAGCAGGGTATATGGGAGGTCAGAGAGATAAGGAAGGGACAGATCATGTGGACCTTGTATGTCATTGTAAGGACTTTAAGTTAAATGAGAGAATGAATTAATAATTATGAGCTATTGAATGAAGTTGCTACTATGTCATGTGGCAAGTACTAAGTAAAAAACTTCAGAGAGTGGTCTGAAGGAAACCCATTGTTGTAGGCATTCAAATGTTATTTTAATATTAGATATTTTCATTTTGCATTTATAAAGTATATATTATTATCATCAATCTTGCCATTGGCTAGTGAAAATTAAATACGGTTTTAATAAGAGCAGTGTTCTTTCTTTTTGTTTTCTTAACATGTGCCCTATTTTTAATGGGGGGGGATCTTCTTGTTCTTGCTTTTCCTATGGTAACTAATTAACTAACATGGCAGAAGTGGAATGAAAGCTCTGTGTCCTGTCCTTCAATCAAAAGTTTCTTCCATTATCCACCATTGTCTTAGAATATCCAGAATATCTGACAAATCAGTTCAATGATTCCAAGGGCCATAAACACTTTGAACTGATACAATACTTTATGTCAACTAATACTTTATAAAGCTGGAAAGAAGAAACCCAGCACTGGCCCAAAGTGACTGCTCTTTTACTGATTCTCTCTACCAAGTCAAAAGAAAATTAAAAAGGATTTTATATAGCATTAATATATTGATTTTTTCCAAGGTTACAACACAAATTCTTCTTGCAGTATCAGATATCATTCTTTAGGAGGTTCAGTCATGCCCAGGAATGTTTCATACACTGTGATAAGACTATATAGGTTACTTTATCATAGAAAAACTACAGTTTTCTAAACAAACAACCAAGCCAAACAAAACACTAGTCAAACAAATGAACAAAAATAAAACACACATACATCTAAAGAAATAATTGCAGAGTAAAGTTTCAAGAAAAACATGGTAACAGACAAGAGGAGAAGAAAATCTTGTGTTTTTAGCCTGATTATTTTATAGAAAATCATCAACTAATTTCAGAATCTCTAAATTTTTTCAAACTATATTTAATGACCAATTATTACATTTTAGGATAACTTAATTATATTAGAATTATAAAACCATATTTCAACTGCAATGCATATAAAATAGAATCATGTTTCTACATTTAATATTGGTATGCTGCTGGATTATGATTAAATTTTAGTTTGTTTTTCATCTTTTTTCAGTCTTTTATAAAGCTTTGTTTTTAAATGACTTGATGTATTTGGGAAATCCAATATTTTGTGTTTGTCTAACTTTGAACAGGTCATGTAACACTGTTAATTTTATTCTCTTTCCACATGGACAATCCTTTAATATTAAAATAATTCTTCTTGGAGCTAATCTGTAGTATTTTTCACATACGGCAATTTCTTTATTCATGGTACTCATACTGCACCCAGGAAACTGCATTCATTTAGTCATCTATAAAACCTTTTATATCAGCAGAGTACATGTAAAATGATCTTAGACTTATATAAAGAGCACAGTAATTCTACATAGTTAAAAATTACTAATTTATATCAATATGTTAAATATTTTACACTATGGAAAATGTGTTACATATACATTTGAAGTTAATGTGTTCCCTGGGAACAATCCTGGAAAATACAACAATTAACTTCAATTTGCATATTAAAGATACAGTACATTTTGCTTCTTCTGTGATTTTAGTCATCTATCTTGAGAGCTTAGAGTAAATAATTGGTGAAAAACTGAGATAGAATCAACAAAATAAAGTCTGTACGTTTATAGTCTGAATTCGACTATATAATTCTACAATTCTATATATATTTACAATCCCCTCACATGAAAAGCTTCCTAGCTGTGCATTAGTAAATTCCAAATTGTAGATTCACGTTTTAATCTTGAGTGTTAATAAAAATAATATGTGGCCGGAAGAGATTGTTTATGAAAAAAAATCTCAATAGTAATATTTAAAACATTGGTTTTTACTAATGTGTCCTTTTAACTAATATTAGTTTATATAAAATCATAAATTGTAAAATTCATTGATCTGATGTAAAATAATACTTTCAATGACAGAGTTGGAGGTATTGAGCAATTTAAGCAAATGCTCTAACAGAAATTACTAGGGAAACATTACTTCCTTTTTTACAAGATTCCTCACACCTGCAATTCTCACTTTCCATTTTCTTCCTCTCCTCCTTCCCTCTCATAGAATGTGCTTACTTTTTCCTTTCTTGCACCATTGTCTATATTCTTTCCTTTTCCACCTCTTCTCTTCCTGATTGCCTTTTCTTGTCTCCTTTCTGCGTTTGGGTTTTGCTTGCTTACTTAATCATTTTTTTCTGGCTCTTTCACTTTTTTCATTTGGCTGCATTTAAACTCCTTTTGGCAAAATCTCTCCCTTAGATATATCAGAGTTCTTGCATGAAATGCCTGGAAAATTAATTCCATCTACATTTTAGGAAATCTTGCTCACAGCTGCATTTTTTTATTAGAGATGCTTTCAAAGGCTACATAATAAATAAATAAATAAATAAATAAATAAATAAATAAATAAATAAAACCTGCAGCCAAATGAGGCAAAGTTTAAGCGAGAAAACATGTGTGGAACATTAAGCCAAGTGACAGGAACAGGGTTACATTTTCAGAGAAGCAGAAAAGTTCTGTAAATGTCTTTCAAAAAAAAACAAGAACCTTTTTTGAGCTTAAAAAATAAAAGTCAGAATGCCAAAACAATAAAATTTTCAAAAATAAAATTCATATTTGGTCTGAATGATAATAATAGTACAACTTCTTAAATGGCAGGTATACGGGAACCATATATGTAAAAATAACGAAATATACCTGATAACAAAAGAAAAAGAGAGAAATTCAACTAAAAATGTTCCATCCATTTACTACCATTCTTTATTGGCTGTTTGATCATAATGATTTTTAGTGATGTCATAATCTACTAAAAATCCTGCTCTTTATCAAATGTCACTGATGTAATTCATTACTTTATGACATCTTCTATGACAAACTCACATATTTTTGTTTTCTCAATTTTGGACAATGGTATTTTTCTACTGATTTTTAAAAAACTTGTTAACATACAAAATTGATATAATACAAAATTAGTAGCAATATGTTATTAAAAGATTACCTAAATTTTAACAAATTTCCCAGGACACAGATTGCCCTGAAACTGCTATTAACCTTGTGTGTAGGTCACAGAGAGTACATGATTCAGCAAACTTTTTCTCCCTGCATGTATTACATGTGATTGAAAAGAAAAAAATAATAGCTTACATCTCTTAACAGCTTCCCAAGTTTCAGAAGATCTTTTATACATATTCTTATGTGATGTCATTATTTTAATCTTCTTGAGTAATAAAAGGGACTGTTCTGTGTGCTTAAATAACTCTGAAAGAAAAGAAGGAAATTTCTATAAGAAAATTGATAGAAGTTAAGAATTGTTATGATATTAAATGAGAAGTCACTTTGGCTCTATGCAGATACATGTGTACTATAATTCTGAGTCACACAAGTCAATTAAAAAGAAATTGATGTGAAGTAATAACTATTTCCAAAGAGATCTGCTAATTCTGAAAAAGAACTCTTAATGAAAAAGTAATCAGGAAAGATATGAAAAATAAAATTTACATGTTTATGACCATTTTACTTTTCTGCTAACCTAGGGAGATTAAATATGAAATAGAAACTTTGTTTAGAGAAATCTCACCCGCTCCCTCCACCTCCAACCTGATCAGTTTGAGTTGAAGTACTAAGTTAAAAGTTTTACAAAAGAGCATTCCTCTGCGAACATATCCCATAACTAAAGGTTAAGATTCTTTCTGATTCTATTCTGACATGTCTAAGAGGATGGAGTGGTTTGGAACAGGTCCAAAAAGAAAAAAAATAAGTTGTTTATGGAATGATTCTAAAATTCATTGTCCAGGCCAGGATATACTTGAGAGAGTGAGCATGGAGGAGGCTGCAGAGCTGTGGAGTGACACAATGAGATAAACCTTCCAGGCAAAAGTGGGGAAAAAAATTAGAAAACAAAAAGGACGTTTTTACTAAAAACACCCAATTTTGGGAGAAAGCAATTTAGATGTTTTTATGTTTTTGTAGTTTTTTTTCTTCAATTTTAAAATTATTTTATCAAAATAATATGTGGCTAAAAAAACAATACTCTGACCTCTCCCTGCTTTACCTGGTTTCAACCCCTTTAAACTCTTTAGAGGTAAATACTTACACCCATACTTCTAAATAGCATATGCACCAAAGGTTGCTTTAATATCTAGTATCCCATAAGTTTTGGTTAAATTAAAATTCTACTCCTTTCTACCTTACATACTTTAGGTATTACTTTATATATTCATAAATAGAATTTTAAGACTCAATAAAATTCAGGTTTGATGTTTTAAATAATAAGATTATCTTTACAAAAAATTTTTTTTTGTATTTTTCTGAAGTTGGAAACAGGTGAGGCAGTCAGACAGACTCCTGCATGCGCCCACCAGGAGGTGATGCTCTGCCCATCTGGGGCATCACTCTGTTGCAACCAGAGCCATTCTAGCACCTGAGGCAGAGGCCACAGAGCCATCCTCAGTGCCTGGGCCAACTTCGCTCCAATGGAGCCTTGGCTGCGGGAGGGGAAGAGAGAGACAGAGAGGAAGGAGAGGGGGAGGGGTGGAGAAGCAGATGGGCGCTTCTCCTGTGTGCCCTGGCTGGGAATCAAACCTGGGACTCCTGCACTCCAGGCTGATGCTCTACCACTGAGCCAACCGGCCAGGGCCAAGATTATCTTATAAGTAATGTATCTCTATCAGGTATCATAATAAGTGCATAGATTCAAATACATTTGTTGTATTTCAGCTTTGTTCAAGAACACCATGGGATATAATCAGCAAAAATTTAAACAGTGTGTAACATCACAGGAAAGCTTTTTATTTTCTACTTTAAAAACTTGCAAGGAAAGTACAGAAATATATAGTAAGTGGAAAGGAAACCTAAATTGTAATGAGTGACCATTTGGATCTTTATTCAAACAGTAATATTATAGAAAAAAAAGGAAAAATAAAAAAATGCATACACTAAATGAGTAGCTAATTATAAGAACTTGTTATTGATTAGAGGAAATGGAGTGATGGAAATTTGATTATTATTTTTTTATCTTTCTTTGTTAATTTTTTTTATTAATGTTAATGGGATGACATTAATAATTCAGGGTACATATATTCAAAGAAAACATGTCTAGGTTATCTTGTCATTAAATTATGTTGCATACCCCTCGCCCAGAGTCAGATTGTCCTCCGTCACCCTCTATCTAGTTTTCTCTGTGCCCCTCACCCTCACCCTAACTCTCTCCCTCCCTCCCTCCTGCGTCCTCCCTCTCCCCACCCCTGGTAACCACCACACTCTTGTCCATGTCTCTTAGTCTTGTTTTTATGTTCCACCAATGTATGAAATCATGTAGTTCTTGTTTTTTTCTGATTTACTTATTTCACTCCGTATAATGTTATCAAGATCCCACCATTTTGCTGTAAATGATCTGATGTCATCATTTCTTATGGCTGAGTAGTATTCCATAGTGTATATGTGCCATATCTTCTTTATCCAGGAATCTCTTGAAGGGCTTTTTGGTTGTTTCCATGTCTTGGCCACTGTGAACAGTGCTGCAATGAACATGGGGCTACATGTGTCTTTACGTATCAATGATTCTGAGGTTTTGGGGTATATACCCAGTACAGGGATTGCTGGGTCATAAGGTAGTTCTATTTTCCGTTTTTTGAGGAACCACCATACTTTCTTTCATAATGGTTGTACTACTTTACATTCCCACCAACAGTGTATGAGTGTTCCTTTTTCTCCACAGCCTTTCCAACATTTGCTATTACCTGTCTTGTTGATAATAGCTAATCTAACAGGGGTGAGGTGGTATCTCATTGTAGTTTTCATTTGCATTTATTAATAACTAATGAAGCTGAGCATCTTTTCATATATCTGTTGGCCATTTGTATTTCTTCCTGGGAGAAGTGTCTGTTCATGTCCTCTTCCCATTTTTTTATCGGATTGTTTGTTTGTTTGTTGTTGAGTTTTATGAGTTCTTTGTAAATTTTGGATATTAGGCCCTTATCTGAGCTGTTGTTTGAAAATATCATTTCCCATTTAGTTGGCTGTCTGTTTATTTTGATATCAGTTTCTCTTGCTGAGCAAAAACTTTTTATTCTGATGTAGTCCCATTCATTTATCTTTGCCTTCACTTCTCTTGACATTGGAGTCAAGTTCATAAAATGTTCTTTAAAACCCAGGTCCATGATTTTAGTACCTATGTCTTCTTCTATGTACTTTATTGTTTCAGGTCTTATATTTAGGTCTTTGATCCATTTTGAATTAATTTTAGTACACGGGGACAGGCTGTAGTCGAGTTTCATTCTTTTTCATGTGGCTTTCCAGTTTTCCCAACACCATTTGTTGAAGAGGCTTTCTTTTCTCCATTTTGTGTTGTTGGCCCCTTTATCAAAGATTATTTGACCATATATATGTGGTTTTATTTCTGGGCTTTCTATTCTGTTCCATTGGTCTGAGTGTCTATTTTTCTGCCAATGCCATGCAGTTTTGATTATTGTGGCCCTATAATATAGTTTGAAGTCAGGTATTGTAATGCCCCCAGCTTCATTCTTTTTCCTTAGGATTGCTTTGGCTATTCGGAGTTTTTTATAGTTCCATATAAATCTTATGATTTTTTGCTCTATTTCTTTAAAAAATGTCATAGAAATTTTGATGGGAATTTCATTAAATTTATATATTACTTTGGGTAATATGGCCATTTTAATTATATTTATTCTTCCTATCCAAGAACAAGGAATATTTTTCCATCTCATTGTCTCTTTTTCTATTTCTCTTAGCAATGCCTTGTAGTTTTCTTTATATAGATCCTTTACAGTCTTTTTTATGTTTATTCCTAGGTATTTTATTTTTTTGTTGTTGCAATCGTGAAGGGGATTATTTTTTTGAGTTCGTTTTCTAATATTTCATTGTTGGCATATAGAAAGGCTATGGAATTTGTAAGTTAATTTTGTATCCTGCGACCTTACTGTATTGTTTTATTGTTTCTAGTAATATTTTTGTTGAGTCCTTCGGGTTTTCGATGTATACGATCATATCATTTGCAAAAAGTGATACCTTTACTTCTTCTTTTTCGATATGGATGCCTTTTATTTCTTTGTCTTGTCTGATTGCTCTGGCCAGAACTTCTAGCACCACGTTAAATAAGAGTGGAGACAGTGGACAACCCTGTCTTGTTCCTGACTTAAGGTGGAAAGACCTCAGTTTTATGCTATTTAATATGATGTTGGCTGATGGTTTATCATATATGGCCTTTATCATGTTGAGATATTTTCCTTCTATACCCATTTTGTTGAGAGTCTTAAACATAAAATTGTGTTGTATTTTATCAAAAGCCTTTTCTGCGTCTATTGATAAGATCATGTGGTTTTTGTTCTTTGTTTTGTTGATATGGTGTATTACGTTATCCGTTTTACGTATGTTGAACCATCCTTGAGATTCTGGGATGAATCCCACTTGATCATGATGTATTATCTTTTTAATATGTTGTTGTATTCGATTTGCCAGTATTTTGTTTAGTATTTTAGCATCTGTATTCATTAGAGATATTGGTCTGTAGTTTTCTTTCTTTGTGCCATCCTTGCCAGGTTTTGGTATGAGGGTTATGTTGGCCTCATCAAATGTGTTTGGAAGTATTGCTTCTTCTTCAATTTTTTGGAAGACTTTGAGTAGAATAGGAACCAAGTCTTCTTTGAATGTTTGATAGAATTCGCTAGTATACCCGTCTGGGCCTGGACTTTTATTTTTGGGGAGGTTTTTAATTGTTTTTTCTATTTCCTCCCTGCTGATTGGTCTGTTTAGGCTTTCTGCTTCTTCATGACTCAGTTTAGGAAGGTTGTATTGTTCTAAGAATTTATCCATTTCTTCTAGATTGTTGTATTTGGTGGCATATAGTTTTTCATAGTATTCTACAATAATTCTTTGTATATCTATGATGTCTGTGGTGATCTCTCCTCTTTCATTTTGGATTTTATTTATTTGAGTCCTGTGCCTTTTTTCCTTGGTGAGTTTTGCAAAGGGTTTGTCGATTTTGTTGATCTTTTCAAAGAACCAGCTCCTTGTTTTATTGATTTTTTCCATAGTTTTTCTGTTCTCTATTTCATTTATTTCTGCTCTGATTTTTATTATCTCCTTTCTTCGGCTGGTTTTGGGTTGTCTTTGTTCTTCTTTTTCTAGTTCCTTAAGGTGTGAAGTTAAGTGGTATACTTGGGCTCTCTCTTGTTTGTTCATATAGGCCTGAAGTGATATGAACTTTCCTCTTATTACTGCTTTTGCTACATCCCAGAGATTCTGATGTGTCGTATTTTCATTTTCATTTGTCTGTATATATCTTTTGATCTCTGCGCTTATTTCTTCTTTGACCCATTCATTTTTTAGAAGTATGTTGTTTAGTTTCCACAATTTTGTGGGTTTTTCCCCCTCTTTTTTACAGTTGAATTCTAGTTTCAAGGCTTTATGATCAGAGAATATGCTTGGTACAATTTCAATTTTTCTAAATTTGCTGATATTGTCTTTGTGGCCCAACATATGGTCAATTCTTGAGAATGTTCCATGTACAGTAGACAAAAATGTATACTCTGTCGCTTTGGGATGAAGTGTCCTGTAGATGTCTGTCATATCCAGGTGTTCTAGTATTTCGTTTAAGGCCACTATATCTTTATTGATTCTCTGTTTGGATGACCGATCTAGAGCCGTCAGCGGTGTATTGAGGTCTCCAAGTATGATTGTATTTTTGTTAGTTTTTGTTTAAAGGTCAATAAGTAGCTGTCTTATATATTTTGGTGCTCCTTGGTTTGGTGCATATATATTAAGGATTGTTATGTCTTCTTGATTCAGTGTCCCCTTAATCGTTATGAAATGACCATTTTTGTCTCTGAGTACATTTTCTGTCTTGTACTCAACATTATTAGATATGAGTATTGCTACACCTGCTTTTTTTTGGGTGTTGTTTGCTTGGAGTATTGTTTTCCAGCCTTTCACTTTGAATTTGTTTTTATCCTTGTTGCTTAGATGTGTTTCTTGTAGGCAGCATACAGTTGGATTTTCTTTTTTAATCCATTCTGCTACTCTGTGTCTTTTTATTGGTAAGTTTAATCCATTTACATTTAGTGTAATAATTGACACTTGTGGGTTCCCTATTGCCATTTTATAAATTGCTTTCTGTTAGTTTTGTATCTTGTTTGATTCTTCTCTTCTGTTTTTCTATCGTTTGTTTTTGTTTGTTTGTATTCCATACTTCTTTCCTCTCTTGCTACCTTTTTTAAGTCAAGTGTTTTTGTGGTGGTTTTTTCAAGGGTGGTTACCATTAAGTAATGAAAAGGGTACCTACCATATTCATTGTAGTACCCTTTCTTATGAGTATTTCTGCGCTTCATCGTCCTTTGTTACTGTTAATCTTCATCCTTTCTCCCCCTTTTTTTTTTCTTTTGTTGTCACAGTTTAAATTTGGTTTTATTGTTTTCTTGGTGGAGCTGTTACTTGTGGTTTTGTTTTCTTTTGTTCTTTGAATCTGGTTGGGAAACCCCCTTTATTATTTCCTGGAGTGGGGGCTTTCTGATGATAAATTCTCTCATCTTTTCTGTATTTGTGAATATTTTTATATCTCCTCTTGAAGGATAGCTTTTTATGGGTATAGTATTCTTGGCTGAAAGTTCCTCTCTTTCAGGGCTTTAAATATTGGGGTCCACTGTCTTCTAGCTTGTAGAGTTTCTGCTGAGAAATCTGATGATAATCCAATAGGCCTTCCTTTATATGTTGTATTCTTCTTTTCCCTGGCTGCCATGAGAATTTTTTCTTTGTCATTGGTTTGTGTCATCTTCATTATGATGTGCCTTGGAGTGGGTTTGTTGGGGTTAAGAAAACTCGGCGTTCTGTTTGCTTCTTGAATTTGAGGCTTTAGTTCTTTCCACAGGCTTGGGAAGTTCTCATCTATTATTTGTTTGAGTATATTCTCCATTTCATTTTCTTTCTCTTCTCCCTCTGATATACCTATTATTCTTATGTTATTCTTTCTGATGGAGTCAGACAATTCCTGTAGGGCTTTCTCGTTTTTTATCATTTTTGAGTCTCTTTCTTCTTCTCTCTGTTGCTTGTCTTCTATTTCACTAATCCTATCTTCTATCTGGGCTGTTCTATTAGCTAAGCTTGTTATCTCATTTTTCAGCTCGTGAATTGAGTTTTTCATTTCTGTTTGATTTGTTTTTATAGTTTCAATTTCCTTGGTAATATATTCTTTGTGATTGTTGAGTTGTTTTCTGATTTCCCTAAATTGCCTTTCTGTGTTTTCTTGTATATCTCTGAGTATTTTTAAGATTTCTATTTTAAATTCTTTGTCATTTGGCTCCAAGGCTTCCAATATGTTACATCTTTTCTCCATGGATTTTTTCACATTTATTTGTGTTACCTCTCTATCTTTTGTATCCATAATATTCGATTTTCTTCTTCTTATTGGCATCTGAAGGTGGTCTTGTTGATAGTGTTAATTAGAATTAATAAAGAATAAAAAGAAAAAGAAAAAAAAGGAAAACACTCCACAAAAAAAGTAATAATTTATTATTTCCTCCTTTTTTCTTTTTTCTCTTCCTCTCCTCTCACCTCCTTAGGGAAATATCGTGATGACCTGTGAATTATATAATGCTAAATGGAATAAAAACTGCATATAACGGAGGACCTGATTTGGGGTGAAGAGTTCAAGGGGCAAAAAAGGGAGTAGGGACTTACTAAATGCAAAAAAAAAAAGGAGAAAATCTTAGACAAGCATAAAATGATTTGCTTGTAAGTCATGGTCAACTAAAAGATATAATGAGAGGGATAAGAGGGAAACAGAAAAAAGGAGAGAAAAAATAATAATTAAAGAAGAAAAAAAATAAAAATAATAAGTAAAAATCTGTTGTATTAAGTGGAGCGAAGACTAAATACAATGGAGACTTTGGGTCGGGAGGAATGCTAGTGAGTTAAAAAGCAATGTAAAAAGTACCCAAAATGCCACAAAAACAAACAAATAAAGGAAAACCAAGAACAAAAGCAGAAGAAAAAAAAAAGAAAAAACAAAAAAAAACCCCCAAAAACTTGAGTCCCAAATTAAATAATTTGTTTGTAATTGAGGATTGAATGGGAGGAAAAGTAAAAGGAGAAAAGAAGAAACGAATAGAAAGGACAAAATAAGAAAAAGAGAGAAACAAAGGAAGAAAGAAAAGGAAAGGAAAAAAAAAAGAGAGAGAGTGAGAGTTAAGGGTTTTGGAGTGTAACCCTAAAGGAGAGTAAGGATGAAGAAAATAAATAAAATGTAACACTCATGGGTAGTGTAGTTCAAGAAAAAGGTAGCATAAGATGGGCAGAGAATAAAAGGACCGAGGTGGAAGAAATAGAAATAATAATAAAGGCAATAAGATAGAAGAAAGAAACAACAACAACAAAGAATTAGTGGAACAAGTTATAAAGTCTGTGGATTTTTCTTGACTTCGAAAGGTTAACTTCTTCCTTTTTCTTTTCTCTCCCTTTTCCTGGTCAGTGACTCTATACCCCAGGTTCTGCCCCTGTGTCACGCTTAGGTAGGGATTTGCAGTTGATGGGATTCTATGGCAATGTCATATAATTGGCTTTAGTCTCGCTGGTAGTCAAGGCTTGTTGGCGTTTGCAGAGTCCAACAATGAGAGAGTTTGCTTTCCTGGAGTCTCTCTCCTAGTCTCCCCTTCCTGAATTAGCAGCCTGGTGATCCAACTATGAGGCTGCCACTGCTTCTGTCTGGGGAGTAAGAGGCTCAAAGAGCTGGGAAATCCCCACTCTATCCTCACTCAGCACAAGGCTCTGGGTAAGGCTCTGGCAGTCAGAGCCTCCAGCGTAATCAGGTGAGGCTGGGAGTCAATTGTTGTCAAGGTGACTGTTCAGCGCCTACCATTCAGTTGGACCACTCAACCCAGGTTTTCCACACTTGGTAGCCTGTTTTGGCTGGGAAGAAGAGGCACTAGTCGCTGCTTGCTGTATAGATCTTAATATCTGCCAAGTCCCTCTTGTTAGGTATATCCCTGAATATGGAGGCTCTGTCAATCAGAAGTTGCTCCCGCCCCTTTAGCGAAAGGCACTGAAAAATATCATGCCTCTTGTCTTGGATCGCTGAACTGGGAGAGATCTTATCAATTAGAGCCCCGTGGGTGCGCAGATTTCATGGGTTAAGCTAATTTCAGTGATTGGATCCACAGCTGTGCTCCAGAAAGTATTTCAGGCTGCCTGCGCGCCCCTCCTCCAATGCTTGATTGTTAGCTTGAATGGCTGGGTGAGGTGCCCCACCCACGGAGAGAATCTCCCGACTAGGAAAGACAGCCTTGGCGCCCCTCCCAGACCGAGGCATGGGGCGCGCGCGGTTTCTCGGGGCACGCCGGTGGCTGGGGACTCTCCAGATCGCAGCACGGGCGCGCGCATGGTTTCTCAGGGAACGCCGTTGGCCGCCAGTGCCCAGGCTGCCGCTCCCTGCATGTGGGCAGGCAGTTGCACACGTGGGTTGACTCACCACAGGCGTACTCCCTCCTCGGCAACAGTCCTTTTGCTTTCAGTGTGTGTGTGGAACTCCGGAATGCTCTGAGGATAAATTTTTCTGTTTCTAGTTGATAAATTTGTTGAAATTTTGGGGAGATCTGTCAGACGTGCTGCTCACGGCGCCATTTCCGTTGTGATTATTTTTTAAAGAAATGATAATTTTTAAGTCATCATTGAAGTGGAGTGAAAAGTGTTATCAGGATTTATTACACCATTCTTTTTAATTTTGCATATGTTTTATAATACAGCTTCAAAAATTACTATTTTATACTTTTCTCATTATGACTCAATAAATATTGTTCACCGTTTTGTCAAGGAAAGTATTTTTATTTTATTATCTTAAACAACACTTTGTTTTTCTTGACGTTAAAATTGTCTTATTTCACCGGCCAGGGCACACAGGAGAAGCACCCATTTGCTTCTCCACCCCTCCGCCGCACTTTCCTCTCTGTCTCTCTCTACCCCTCCCGCAGCTGAGGCTCCATTGGAGCAAAGATGGCCCGGGCGCTGGGGATGGCTCCGTGGCCTCTGCCCCAGGCGCTAGAGTGGCTCTGGTCGCAACATGGCGAGGCCCAGGATGGGCAGAGCGTCGCCCCATGGTGGGCGTGCCGGGTGGATCCCGGTCGGGCGCATGCGGGAGTCTGTCTGACTGTCTCTCCCTGTTTCCAGCTTCAGAAAAATGAAAAAAAAAAAATTGTCTTATTTCAGCTCTGGCCAGTTGGCTCAGTGGTAGAGCATCAGCCTGGAGTGCAGGAGTCCTGCATTCAATTCCTGGCCAGGGCACACAGGAGAAGCGCCCATCTGCTTCTCCACCCCTCCCCCTCTCCTTCCTCTCTGTCTCTCTCTTCCCCTCCCGCAGCCAAGGCTCCATTGGAGCGAAGTTGGCCCAGGCACTGAGGATGGCTCTGTGGCCTCTGCCTCAGGCTCTAGAAAGGCTCTGGTTGCAACAGAGTGACGCCCAGATGGGAAGAGCATCGCCCCCTGCTGGGCATGCCGGGTGGATCCCGGTCGGGTGCATGCGGGAGTCTGTCTGACTGCCTCCCCGTTTCCAACTTCAGAAAAATTGCCTTCTTTTTTATTTCCTCTGAACTTAGAGCTGTTTTCCCACTCTACCCAATATCTTTGGAAATGTCTTTTAACACAGTATTTCCATGTAAAGTTATACACAATCGATAAAGTCTCTTTCCTTTTCCTGAAAGAATTCATATTAGAATACCGTACTTGTGTTGTAATCGCTGCTACTTGCTCTCTAGGCCTAAATGACAGTTCTTTTCTGTGCAGTCCCTTTGCCTCTGTCTTCTATGCATCCTGTATACTGCTTCCTTTTTGTTTTCTCCCTCATTTTGGAGGAGCACATCCTTCAGAAGTTTTCTTAGAAAATACATGCAACAATTTTTTGAGATGCTATTTGTCTAAGGGTATATTTATTCTATCTCCACACTAGACTGATAGATTGGGTTAGTGAAAAATTTTAGATTGTCAATAATTTTCACTTATAATTGAAGTTATTGTTTCATCGTTTTATAGCATCTGATCTGTGAAAATTTTGAAATCATTCTTTGTCTTAATCTTTTGTATATGAGTTATTTTCTTTGAAAAGAGGTTTAGGATTTTTGACTAGTGACCTGGAAACTTACAGTTACATTGTTGTGTAAGTATTACAATATCTTCTTCCATTTTTCTGAGTATGATAACTTTATTTTATTTCTAATTTTTTTCTGTTCCTTACACTTTTAATTGATTTTTCTGAATTGATTTTTCCTTGTTTTAATGTATCTTTTTACATCAGAGTTTTTCCTTAAATATCAAGTAATCTTTGGCTATTTGTTCTTAACAATAAAACCCTATAAAGCTAATTAAGAAATGTCTGCATGAATACAGCTTATTAATTATATTAGGTTAATACATTAGGAAGGTTTTACTCTAGGCTGATTAAATGATTGAATGGATTTTTTTTTTTATTACAGAGCCTTATATTTAAGAATCTGAAATATTTTTCTTGTGACTTTTAAGTTTCTCAGAGAAAAATATACATATCTCTTGCCAGGGCTTGAAGTGGATGGTGTAATAAAAGTCAGGCTGCCACCATTTTGGTAAGGAACATAGCTGGGATGATTGCGCTGTTTAATATGTTAACTTTTATTTTATTTTCATTATCAACCCAGCAACTCACCTATATGGATACTTTGCTATATTCATTTTGTTTTATCTGGCTAAAGTATTGAAAATACTTAGTTCACTCAGTTCAATCAAAGGCAGGCATATACTCACTGGTAATCATTCTATGTGGGTATTCAAATTGAAATTATAGTAATATACCTAGGAAAGAATTAATGTTTTTCCACAGGTAAACTTGCAAACATATATCTATTAAATGATGTTAAATATCAGAAAGTTATAAAGTTTAAAAGTTTTGTGACACATGCTTCATTATGAAACTCTAATTAAACAATGACTTTAATAATATTCACCTTCAGAATGGGTGAGCAACAGTATTTGGTCGACTTAGCTATTCTAAGGTGTGTTACAGATTAATGTTAAAGAATATTAAAATCAATATAATGGTATATGCAGTATAGGTACTTAAATTATCCATACTTTATTGTATAAAATGTTATGTAAAATTTATCACAGGTCTTATATTTATATGTAAGGCTCTCGCATTGCATAAAATATCAAAATATATATATAGTTAATTGTGTAAAAAGCAACTCCACATTATTCTATCAGGTCAATGGTCATTCCAGTGACCTGCTCATGTTAGCTGTTCAGCTATATTACTTTAAAATAATGAACATTTAGTTGGACAATTCAATTGACACTGGTGTGAGAAGGAATTTAAATAAAAACTAAGAGTCAGAAGTAATTTTTATGAATGACATTTCCATGAATTTTAAATCTTTGAAATTTGAGTTGTTTTATTTCACAATAAAAACTTATTTTTGCTATAAGAGTAATTATACTACTTTTTAATATTTAAAATCTTACATTTCTATTTTTTCCTTGCTTTCTACTATGCATTTCTAAATATAAAGGATTTTATTAACTTGCTTCCAAAAAACTGAAATGGTTTTCACATAGTAGTTCCTGTGCTTGTATTTAAAATATAGCCTGTGAAATGTTGAAAATTTGACTGACTTGGAAAACCACATGTTGATGTTCTACTTTTTGCCAAGTACTGCAGTAATATTTTAATGGCTTTGGAAAACTGATAGTGTGATATAACTAAAAGACTCTGAAATTTAGGGTCAAATCTATATTCAAACTTACACTTTATCATTACAAGCTTCATGCACCCCACAAGTCACTAAAACATACGTTCTCTGAGTCCTTTCTCTCTTTCAATAGTATTTTCTTGAAATATTCCATCTCACCCAGGACAAATTTAGTTGGGAACACAGAAATTATCTAATTTAAGTAAAAGTTTGTGTATTGTTTTGAGTTCATTAGAGAAAATAAAAATTTCTATAAGTAATTTAAACAGAAAGGGATTGAATAGAAGAATTATATGTCTCTAAAATCATTATACAAGTAAGAAGAATTATAATGAGAAAACTGCTAGTAGAACCATGGAGGAAAAAATTAAAAGTCATAGATTAACCCAAGGGTTAGAAACACCCCATTAATATCTCAGCTGCCTCTTGACACCCATGAAGTTGGTGATTAGACAGGAACTCAGAGTCTGACCTCCACTCCTACCACCACATTGCTTTCAACATTCACTGTCCTAAACCTTATTTGCCAGGAAAAACAGCAGAAAGATTACAGTATCTACCTCTTCTAAATCTGCCAGCTTCCAAATCTTGCATCTGTGTATCTAGCTGGTATCCAGAACTTGCTACAAAAGAGTCTAGAAATATAGAATTAGGCTTTCCCAGGTCTGAAATTCAAAAAAGCACATCAAAGGAGGTGAGCAAAAAGCTGAGTGCCTACTGATCAGATCCAGCCTGGAGAGTGTGGAGAGCGGTTGGGTTATAAGGCTCTATAGAACTTTGTTGCCTTTAAGGACAGGAAAAGAAGATGCAGGTGAGTATATCCAAATGAGAACTGGAAAAGAAAAATGAATAAATGACCTTAGGATATTCATTCTTTCCTAAGAGCTGTGCATTTTTATTCCTATTTTTTCTTGCTCTTCTCTACATACTTTCTCCTTCTGCCACCCTATCCCTATCCCTTGCCCTCACCTACTTACACACTACTCTGTAATATAAACCAAAAAACTGAGGAATGGGGATATGTGAGGGTATAGGTGAATAGGTGATGAGTAAATGAATGAATAAAGACTTTGCCTTGATTTCCTCATCTCTAAAGTGAAAATAATAAAATCCACTCAGTTATTTCAGGCTTGTATGAGAATAAAAAAAGATTTTAAACAGGCTTATATAAATGTTATCTTTTGTTTATGAGGCATGCATCATTTTTATCATAAATATTAAAATATTAAAGTAGGA
The DNA here is from genome assembly GCF_036850765.1 of Saccopteryx bilineata. Taxonomy (NCBI): domain Eukaryota; kingdom Metazoa; phylum Chordata; class Mammalia; order Chiroptera; family Emballonuridae; genus Saccopteryx; species Saccopteryx bilineata. The sequence continues at coordinate 178,752,721 of NC_089491.1, read as the reverse complement.
GGAAAAACCCCCAAAATTATTTAGAATAGCATTTTTCTATATGTTTTGCTATGATTCTTATGGCTGTATTATCTGACAGTAGGTTCATAATTCTCAGTAAACACTAATTGAATTAAATTTACATATGCATTGATGTGTTTAGTAAATATCCTAGATGCATCTGTCCATGAGATAATTTTATTATTGCTAATAACAATCCCTATAATTTCCTTTTGTGAAGTCAATTGACTGAATTTTCAACTGTGAAATTCAAAAACCAATCTAAGTGTCACTCCATAGAGCAGCTACTTTATGACTAGTACATTCTGTGCATTCTCAATAGGCTTCAAATTTTTCCAAAAATATGATTCCTGTACTTTCATGGGATGTTGAACTATAGATAAGACAATTGCCATCATAAAGTTCTATAATATTATTGGCACTATATAGCAATAGATTTTAGTACAAAAACTGAAGCCATTGTAAGACTAAGTTAACCCATTCCACAGCTCTATGTAAAGATTTCCTAGTTGCCAAATAAGAAAGAAAAAAGAAATAGTATTTATTGGAGGACTATCTTTATAATTTTATATACATTATTGTATTATGACCTTTGATTGACTAGCAGGAGCAGGACCTGTCAAGTAATTTAGACAGACTCTTTTTCTTTTGTCCTATAGATATTAAATAATAATTTAGTATATGCCAGGAAATATCCTTGGGACATAATGATGAGCAAGTGATCTCTGCTCTTAAGGAACTTATTTTCGAGGTAATGTGAATAAAAAAACAAATTGCAATGCACTAAAAATGTGATATTAGTATGCTATGTAAAAACACAATAAGGGTTCTTAATTTAACCTCTATAAGAAAGACATTTCTAGAAGATGTGACAGGTAAGCCAGGACCTGAGAAGAGTATGTCTGAAGCACAGAGTGCACGATGTGTAGTGGCAATAGGTGAGCCTTCTGGAGGATCTCATCTGATGTACTAAGGCATGTTGACTTAATAAAAAGGGAAATGGGGGGAGGATAGGAAGGGAAATGAGAGACTTTAAGTAAAGAAGGGTGTAAGCAAATCTGCATATTGGAAAGATCTATCAGGCTGTGTATGGAAATGGACCGAAGAGTGAAGGTTGGATGGAACACTTGGGAAAGTCTTAGTAACAAAGGTGAAAGGGGGTGATGGCCTGTACTAGGGCAGAGCTAGTGGAGACTGGAAGAAGAAACATTTTAAATATTTAAATGAAAGAGTTTTGTGATTGGACAGAGGGGTGAGGAAGAAGGAGAGATATGGATGATAACTTTGTTTCTGGTTGGAGTTAGACTACAGAGGATGACAACATCATTCATTAAAATTGAGAAATAAGGAAGAGAAACAGAATTCTAAAGGATCTGACAGAAGTTTTGAGCATTCTGAGAGTGAAGTGCTGAAAGGCATCTGGATGCAGATATTCAATTGTACTTCTATTCAGTTCTGTAAGTAGGTCTGAGAGCTTCAGAGAGCCCTCCAAGAGGGAGCTCATGGAAGCCAGGAGCGTAAGCGAAGATACCTGTGGAGAGTATGTAGAGTGCCCTTGCAGAACACCAATGTTTGAAAACACCAAAATTTAAGAAATAAATGAAAAAGGAAACTTTCAAAGGAAACATATAAAGAGAAGAAAATACAAGGAAAAAAAAACACTGGGCCATGGAGCCATTGTAAAGGAGTGTTTTAAGGAGTGAGTTACAAAATGGTCACGAGGATGTAGAGTCCAGCATAGGGCCTATAGTCAATAACATTGTAATAACTATGTATGGTGCCGAGTAGGTACTGGATTTATCAGGGGAAACATTGTACAGTATATGGTTAACTACTATACTGTTGACCTGAAACTAATACAAAATAATATTGAATAAACTGTAATTGAAAATTTTTAAAAAATTAAGGTAAAAAATGGAGTGAATGGCTAATAATAAATGCTATTAAAAGAATAAGTTCAACAAGCACTGGGCGCTGTAAGGTGCAGAAGCAAGATTGCAGTGAATTGAAAAATGCAGAAGTGAGAAAAGGAAGGCAGTGATTTCAGATAGAATAGACAATTCATGAAATCTGACTGTAGAGGAAGTAGAATGAGAGAATGACAGTTGCAGGGGGCATTCCACTGACAAAAGCTCTCCTTACTTTTTGTATTCAAGATGAGAGAGACTTGAGAAATTTTAAATGCTGAAAGGAAAGAACCTTCATAGTAGAAACAGGAAGGTGGAAAGTACTGGACAGAGAAGATCCTCAGCTGAAAGGGGTGGGGAGAGGAACCAGAGCCAGGCAAAGTCCTGCTGGCCTCAGGTCCATTCAGCCATCGACTCAGCAGCCTGTGAGTGACTGTTTACTCAGGTCTGAAGATACAGAAGTAAAAAAATGTAGATGAGAGGGAAAATAAATAAGTTTTGTGGAAGAAAAGGTGAAACAGAGAAACTGAAGGTGAACATGGTAAAAATGGAATTTGCTATTAAATGAAAGAGCATTGAATGTTTGATAAGCATCAAATTTAATAATTTTTAATAATTTGTTTTGGATTTACCTCCTTAATTGCAATTTGTTTGTAAACTTTCTCCACAATCATTTCTGTGTCATTATCACCCTCCATGCCTGTTGAATCTGAGGTCAGCTTGTTACCCCTGAAGGAGTTAATCAACCCAAAGAGTTTTTTTTCTTGTTGGTTTCACACAAGGCAGCTCAAATAAGAAAGGGAAAAGGCTTCACACAAGGCAGGACTCTTACTCAACTAGATTTGTGTCTTAAACCTCCACAAGGATGTGGCCAAGAGAACTCATGGCAATTCACTAATATTACCAGAATAGGAACAAAACCAAAAAAGAATAATAATGGGGAGCAGGCCACACTCTCTGCCCCTGATGTAAGTCCACATTTATTCATTCAACTGAATTAGAATCTTTTACAAAATTATCAGTTGATGTTGTAGAAGCTGAAACCAGCATAAAATAGAGTGCCCTTGCACAAAGGAGGCAACCACACACAGCTTTCTGGGCCCAAGATGAAAGATTCTGAGGCAGAGGAAAATAATGCGTGTGCTGGCTCTTTCGCATGTGCTGATTAGGTCCGGACCTCCAAGGAATCAGACTGACAATTTCATGAAAGGATCTGACTCAACTGCTCCTTTTAAAAATGCTTCAAAGGATGGGGATGAGGGATATCAAAAGGATAAAAGGTTTCTTTCAGGGCTGTGTTAATTTATTTTAGAGCAAAGAATAAACATCCCAATTGACAGAGTAGGTGATTCAGTTCTGACTGTAGTGACAAACATTGTAGAAAGACCAGGTCAGGAGAAGGCTGGTAGAAATACCTAATCAATTCTGTACCAACTTGCCTATGAAGTAAGTCATTCATGTCACTCTGACTGGAATGTGTGCACTGATAGCAAGACCCAGAGAAAAGTTGATGCAGTGAGGTCTAGGGAGTGAAATCAGGGGGATGAGAACCAGGCTGCTAAAAACCTCTCTGTGGATGGGATGCAGAAGACAGATGCAGACAGAGACAAAAGAGAACCAGATTATTTTGTCACCTTGACTCTAGATAGAAAATGTACTGGATTTAAAATTTGAATTCTTGGATATGGATTCCAACACGACCCAGGTTAGGCTGTGAGACTAACAGTGAGTAAGAGTAACTTAATTTCTCTGTATTAAATTAGAGACAATGTCTCAGGAGTAAATGTCATGTATACATAACACATAGATACAGACAACAGGGTAGCAATAGCCAGAGGGAAAGGGGGGTAGAGGTGGGCAAAGGGAGGTAAATGGGGGTGGAAAGAGACATTGCATGGGTAGCGGGGGCACGACACAGGTTGTAGAGGGTGTTATATTGAGTGGGACATGTGAAGCCATGTTAACACAATAAATTAAAATTAAAAAAAATATTTTTTAAAAAGAGTAAATGACAGAGCTGTTAAGCACCATAAGTGAGATAACATACCTTAAGGCACTTTGCAAACTTTAAAATGCTACACAAGTTAGAAATTCTTTGTAGTTATATCTATCAGAATTAAATATGTAATAATTTAGTAAACCTTTTTGAAAATCATATAAAAAAGCAGTAATAAAAGTGTCATCATACTATCTGAACAGTGATAAGCATGAAGTCAGATAATCTGAATGAAAATTGAACTTATATGAGGAGCCCTGAGGAGCCACTGTGCCACCTCACCCACAGGTGTTGTAAAGTACCAAAAGCTACAGAATCGATATTAATATTTTAAGAGGCTTAAAGAGCATTTTATTAATTTGGGTTAAGGTGTGCAGAGAAATTTTGTGAATAATCTCTATACTGTGTGATTGGCATAAAACCAGGATGGCCCTTGGCATTGTATTGTAAATGCAAAGGGAGGGAAAACATGGATTCCCTGACATTCCACCACACCTGTGGGGAAAGGGGTGAATGGCTAGCCAGGTGCAGGAAGAGAAAAGCCAAAATAAACCTTTTCTTACAGTAATGAGCCATTTGCGGGCATTTGTCCCCACAGAAACTACCTCTCCCATATAAATGCATATAGTTAATGTGTGTGACTCTGGACAAAGAGATGGCGGATAAACATTAGAAAATATAAGGATGTCTCTTAATATGTAAAGAGACATCTTTCTATCATTGTGTTGACTTGTAAATTTTGTTTTCTCCAAAATGATGTATGGCTTGCAAATTGAACATGGTCCTATGGCTTGCAAATTGAACATGGTCCTATCATGTTAAAGGACATATGACTATAACTAGTAGTGTTAAAGGGCACCTAATTGCAATTTTTGCTTCAATACTTCCTGCTTGCAAAACTATAAAAACTAAGAAGAGCAAAGGGCTGGCGCCCTCTCCCTCAGATTTTTGTCGGAGTTGCCGCCACTTGGCCAAGCTAGACAATAAAGCTTTGATGTGGAATCGACGAATTTTGTTTGTGTCTTCAATGTCTCGAGTCCCTCCAGATTAGGCTTAACATATAGAAAATATCGGTAGCCATCCAGAAGTTGAGGCTGGGGTATATTTTAAAAGATCCAGTAAAAGGCACAGGGCAGAAAGGAAAAAAACGAGAAAGCATGTTCTCATCAGGCTTTTATGGCGACTCATTCGGTAAGATGTTTTGACAAAGAATCCAATACAAACAGCTGAAGACTGTGCTTAAATTGAGCCCCTCCCAGTAGAGATGATAAGTTGCTACCTTTCTATTGCTTCTATTACATTTAGTTCAAAACACTCTTTACTCTTTTCACATTAACACTGACAGAATAAAGAGATGTTCAATTTCAGTCATAATAAGAGCCATGCAAATTAACACCATATCATTTCCCACCCATCAAATCAGCAAAAATTCAAATGTTGAACATATTGTGTTGGCAATGATGTGAGGATATAGGCACTTTCATATATTGCTGGCATGTGTGGAAACTGGCATAACTTCAGCACATGACAATTTGTCAATGTCTATCAAAAGTACAAGGTCATTGACTATATAGTTCCACTACTGGAAATTTATCCTAGTTTTTACTCATACGAGATGCTGAAATGGCAAATGCATAAAACTCTTCATTGCAACAGTATTTTTTACAGAATAACATTGGAGAAACTTTTGGGTGTTTGTCTCTAAGAGGTTGATAAAATGAATTATTAAATATCAATACATACAATGAAAACTATGCACCTTTAAAAAAATTAATAAGATCTTTAGTTACTGATACAGAAGGACCTCCAAATTTATTGCAAAGTGAAAAACGTTAAAGTGTAAAAGAGTGTGTGAATTTATTGACCATTTATGAAGAAAGGGGGCGGTGATAAATATATATTCATAGTTATATTTGCCTGTGTGCTAAAATTTCCAGAAAACTACACAAGAAATGAATAACACTACTCATTTATTAAAGGGTGTTTGTGAACCAAACAATGGTGGAAGGAAGGCTTTTTATTTTTATACTTTTTGATTTTAAAGCATACAAATATGTCATAATTTCAAAAATTGAGTTAATTATTTTTCAGTGAATTATTTGCTCAGAAATACATTTCTCCATTAGATTGTGACTTATGCCTTCTTTATTTCCACAATTTCAGTACCTAGCCAAGTGCACAGCACATACCACCCACACAACAAATGCTTACTAAATAAACACTGAATAATAGAATGCTGTAGATTAAACTTTATTGAAGGGAGGGCAAACATTCTGCTTTGGTTTTCATTTTTTTTGACAGAGAAAGAGAGAGAGAAACAGACAGACAGAGAGACAGAGAGAGGGACAGCTAGGGATACAGACAGGAAGGGAGAGAGATGAGAAGCATCAATTCTTCATTGTGACACCTTAGCTGTTCATTGATTGCTTTCTCATATATGCCTTCACCTGGGGGTTACAGCAGAGTGAGTGACCCCTTGCTCAAGTCAGTGACCTTGAGCTCAAGCTGTTGAGCTATGTTCAAACCAGATGAGCCAGCACCCAAGCTGGCGACCTTGGGGTTTCGAACCTGGATCCTCTGCATCCCAGTTTGTTGTTCTATCCACTGTCCACTGCCTGGTTGGGCTCTGGTTTAGTTTTCAAATAGCGTTCTTTATGCGATGTGAGTGAGTGGCATTTTGTGGAAAGGACTTGGAGGAACAGCAGAAAAGTGACTTAAAAGATAAATAAAATGGATTTTAGTACAAAATGTTAAGTTCTAGTTGTCGTTCATTTTTAAATTATTTCCAAAGATTGCCCACCAAGGTTGGCATGGGTGAAGTGAGAAAGAAACCTTCAAGATGTTACTTGGAGAGAGGGGGAAAGAGAGAGAAAAACAAAAGTTTCAAGTAGAAGAAGTAGCTGCTTCTACTTCTTAAAAGTCAAGGTGACTGAAGGAGTTTGTATGGTCTAGTTTAGTGGACTCCTGATTTTGAAATGATTAGGAATTTTAATTTTTTAGTTTATGCTTTTAAAAATGTTTGTTTGATACTGTTTTATCAATGAGTATTTCTTTTCCTGAACTGAAAGTGGTGGGCTCATCTGTGCTCATTTTAAGAATGAGTGATCAGCCTGACCAGGTAATGGCACAGTGGATAGAGTGTGGGCCAAGGACACAGAGGACCCAGGTGCCAAACTCAACATTGCTGGGATTATGGACATGATCCTATGGTTGCTAGCTTGAGCCCAAAATCAATAGCTTGAGCAAGAGATCACAGGCTTGGCTGTAGCCTCTTGATCAAGGCACATATGAGAAAGCAATCAATGAACAAATAAGGTGCCACAACAAAGACATGATGCTTGTCATCTCTCTCCCATCCCGTCCTTGTCTCTCACACTGTCTCTCTAGAAAAAAAAAAAAAAAAGAGAGATAACATACAGTTTAGATCATGTGGTTAGAACAGTGGTTTCCAATCTTGGCTGTATATTATAATTCCAAGGGAGCTATGGAAATAATACTGATACCTAGGCCCCAACTGTAAACAGACTAATTTAATTGATTTATAGAATAGCTTAGCCATCAGAATTTTTTAAATCTCTTCCAAGTGTTCACTATGCAGCAAAGAGCTACTGATCAACAGCATTCTCCAGCCTTGGTGTAGAGTTAAACTATCTCCACAATCAAATGACTATGGAATTTATTACTTATTTTGAATAATTAACTTTTGCAGTAAAAAGAAAATGTCATACCTTCTTTCTTTCTTCTTAAGGGTAGCCAAGTATGCACAATCCTTACCTCCTTAATAGAGGAGCTACATATTGTAATAGGTCCCTGCTTGCTTCATATTAACATTCACAGGTAGTGGCAACAACAAAGGATAGCTTTGCAGGTCTTTAGATTGCTGCTGCCCCTGTTGCCAGGAGTTTCTCCAGTATTGTTTAGGAAAGCCTGGTGGGCATGCTCTCACATTATTTACCTGTGTGTGCTCAACCACAATAGCTTGGTTGTGTAGCAAAAAACTGGGAACCATTTAGATGCCCACTCAGAAAAATGAATAATTTGCTTTATAATATATATACACATACACATGTGTGTGCGTGCCTAATTGCAATAAAAATTAATTAACTGCTACTATCTATAACAATATGGAGTAATCTTAGGTAATACTGTATCAAATATAAAAAAACAATATCTGAAAGACTATATACAGCCTAATGTTCTTTTTATAATTTTCCAAATAAAATAAAGCAAATTGATGTCGTGTTTAGACATAAATATACCAATAAGCCATAAGGAGGAGGGAGCTACTGATAAAGGGAATGATAAGCACAACATTCAAGATGGCAAATGCCTATGGGAAAGGAGGAAGGAGAAAATAAGGGAAAGCACATAAGTAGATGTAAGGCATCATAAACATTCTAGTTCTTGGTCAGGATAGTGGGTTTATGGGTGTTTGTTATGTTTTAATTTTGATTTTTTTAACAGAACAAAACACACCAACATTTAATAACATGTATACATGGGAGAGACCAAGGAAAACAAACTCTCATCACATATTTTTTTTCCTAAGTGAGAAGAGAGGAAATAGATTCCCACTGGGATCTACCCAGCAATCCCAATCTAAGACCAATGCTCCAATCAACCAAGCTATTCTCAATGCCTGAGCCAACACTAGAACCAACTGAGTCACTGGCTGAGAGAGGGGAAGAGAGAAAGAACGGGGAGGGGAAGAGAAGCAGATGATCATTTCTCATGTGTGCCCTGACTGGGGATCAAACCGAGGATATCTGCATGCCAGACCAACACTATATCCACTGAACAAATGAGCTAGAGCTCCATTATATATATTTTTTGTCAATTCTTTAAATTAAATTTAATGCAGTGATATTGATAAATCAGGGTACATATGTTGGGAGAAAACATCAACAGATTATTTTGACATTTGATTATGCTGCATAACCCTCACCCAAAGTCAAATTGTCTTCCGCCACCTTCTATCTGGTTTTCTTTGTGCCTTCCCCCTCCCCCCACCACCTCTCTCTCCTTCCCCTCCCCATCCCCCCAATCCTTCTACCCCCCCACCCCCGTTACCATCACATTCTTGTCCATGTCTCTGAGTCTCATTTTTGTGTCCCATCCATGTATGGATTCCTATAGTTCTTAGCTTTTTCTGATTTACTTATTTCACTCCGTATAATGTTATCAAGGTCCATCCATGTTATGATGATCTGATGTCATCATTTCGTATGGCTGAGTAGTATTCCATAGTATATATGTACCAAAGCTTTTTAATCCATTCGTCCTCTGATGGAAACTTGGGTTGTTTCCAGATCTTCGCTATTGTGAATAATGCTGCCACAAACATAAGGGTGCATTTCTCCTTTTGGAGCCATTCTATGGTGTCCTTGGGTTATATTCCTAAAAGTGGGATAGTTGAGCCAAAAGGCAGTTTGATTTTCAACTTCTTGAAGAATCTCCATACTGTTTTCCATAGAGGCTGCACCAGTCTGCATTCTCACCAGCGGTGCAGGAATGTTCCCTTTTCTCCACATCCTCGCCAGCACTTATTCTGTGTTGTTTTGTTGCTGAGCGCCATTCTGACTGGTGTGAGGTGATATCTCATTGTGGTTCTAATTTGCATTTCTCTAATAATTAGTGATGTTGAGCATTTTTTCATATGCCTATTGGCCATCTGTATGTCCTCTTTGGAGAAGTGTCTATTCATTTCTTTTGACCATTTTTGATTGTATTGTTTGTCTTCCTGGTGTTGAGATTTACAAGTTCTTTATAAATTTTGGTTATTAACCCCTTATTAGATATATTGTCAAATATGTTCTCCCATTGTGTAGTTTGTCTTTTTATTCTGTTATTATTGTCTTTAGCTGTGCAAAAGCTTTTTAATTTGATATAGTCTCATTTGTTTATCCTGTCTTTTATTTCACTTCCCCTTGGAGATAAATCAGAAAATATATCGCTGCAAGAGAAGTTGGAGAGCTTACTGCCTATGTTTTCTTCTAAGATGCTTATGGTTTCACAGTTTACATGTAAGTCTTTTATCCATTTTGAGTTTATTTTTGTGAATGGTATAAGTTGGTGGTCTAGTTTCATTTTTTTTTTTTTTTTGCAGGTAGCTGTCCAATTTTCCCAACACCATTTATTAAAGAGGCTTTCTTTACTCCATTGTAATTCCCTACCTCCTTTGTCAAATATCTGTTGTCCATAGAGCTGTGGGTTTATTTCTGGGTTCTCTGTTCTATTCCATTGATCTATATGCCTGTTCTTATGCCAATACCAGGCTGTTTTGAGAACAATGGCCTTGTAGTATAACTTGATATCTGGAAGTGTGATATCTCCCACTTTATTCTTCTTTTTTAAGATTGCTGAGGCTATTTGTGTTCTTTTTTGGTTCCATATAAATTTTTGGAATATGTGATCTATATCTTTGAAGTATGTCATTGGTATTTTTTTTAATTTTTTTATTTATTCATTTTAGAAAGGAGAAAGGGGGGGGAGAGAGAGGGGGGGAGACAGAGAGAGAAGTGGGGGAGGAGCAGGAAGCATAAACTCCCATATATGCCTTGACCAGGCAAGCCCAGGGTTTCGAGCCTGCGATCTTAGCATTTCCAGGTTGACACTTTATCCACTGTGCCACCACAGGTCAGGTATCATTGGTATTTTACTTGGTATTGCATTGAATTTATAAATTGCTTTGGGTAATATAGACATTTTAATGATGTTTGTTCTTCCTAACCATGAGCACGGTATATGCTTCCACTTGTTTGTATCTTCCTGGATTTCTTTTATCAATGTTTTATAATTTTCCGAATACAGGTCTTTAGTCTCCCTTGTTAAATGTACTCCTAGGTACTTTAGTTTTTTGGTTGTAATAGTGAAGGGGATTGTTTCCTTAATTTCTCTTTCTGACTGTTCATTGTTGGCATATAAAAATGCCTCTGATCTGAGTATTAATTTTATATCCTGCCACTTTGCTGAATTCATTTATCAGATCCAGTAGTTTTTTAACTGAGACTTTAGGGTTTTCTATTTACAATATCAAATCATCTGCAAATAATGATAGTTTTACTTCTTCTTTTCCAACTTGAATGCCTTTTATTTCTTTTTCTTGTCTGATTACTGTGGCTAGGACTTCCAGAACTATGTTGAATAAGAGTGGTGAAAGGGGATACTCCTGCCTTGTTCCTGATCTTAGTGGGATTGTTTTTAGTTTTTGCCCATTGAGTATGATGTTGGCGGTGGGTTTGTCATAGATGGCCTTTATCATGTTAAGGTATGTTCCCTGTATTCCCACTTTGCTCAGAGTTTTGATCATAATTGGGTGCTGGATTTTATCAAATGCTTTCTCTACATCTATTGAAATTATCATGTGGTTTTTCTTCTTCTTTTTGTTTATGTGATAAATCACATTGATTGATTTACTAATATTGTACCAGCCTTGCCTCCCCAGAAAAAATCCCACTTGATCATGGTGTATGACTTTTTCCATATATTGTTGGATCTGGTTTGCTAATATTTTGTTGAGGATTTTAGCATCTATATTCATCAGGGATATTGGCCTATAATTTTCTTTCTTTGTGTTGTCTTTGCCTAGTTTTGGAATCAGAATCATGCTCGCCTCATAAAAGGAGCTTGGAAGTCTTCCTTCTTCTTGAATTTTTTGAAATAGCTTGAGAAGGATAGGAGGTAGTTCCTTTTTGAATATTCGGTAGAATTCACTTGTGAAGCCATCAGGCCCTGGACTTTTACTTGTTGGGAGTTTTTTGATAACTGTTTTGATCTCAATTGGTGTAATCGGTCTGTTTAGGTTTTCTGATTCTTCCAGATTGAATTTTGGAAGATTGTATGTTTCAAGGATTTGTCCATTTTATCTAAGTTGTCTAGCTATTTAGCATACAGTTCTTCATAGTATTTTCTTACAATATCTTGTATTTCTGTTGTGTCAGTTGTTATCTCTCCACTCTCATTTCTAATTTTATTTATTTGAGTCCTCTCTCTTTTTTTCTTGGTGAGTCTAGTTAAAGGTTCATCAATCTTGTTTACCTTTTCAAAGAACTAGCTCCTGCCTCTGTATTGTTTCTTTAGCCTCTATGTCATTTATGTCTGCTCTGATCTTTATTATTTCCTTCCTTTTACTACATTTGTGCTTTACTTGCTGTTCTTTTTCTAGTTCTTTTAGATGTAGGGTTAAGTTGTTTATTTTAGCTTTTTCTAGTTTCTTGTGTGTGCTTGTAGTGCTATGGACTTCCCTCTTAGTACTGCTTTTGCTGTGTCCCATAAATTTTGAGTTGTTGTATGCTCATTGTCATTTGTTTCTAAGATTTTTTTTATTTCTTCTTTGATCTCATTCTTAATCTATTCGTTATTTAACAACCTGATATTTAGTTTCCATGTGTTTGAGAATTTTCGAACTTTTCTGTTGTGGTTCATTTCTAGTTTCATGCCATTGTGATCAGAGAAAGTGCTTGATATAATTTCAATCTTCTTAAATTTGTTGAGACCACTTTTGTGCCCTAACATGTGGTCTATCCTAGAGAATGTACCATGAGTACTTGAAAAGAATGTGTATTCTGCTGTTTTAGGGTGAAAGGTTCTGAAGATATCTATTAAATCGAGTTGATCTAGTGTGTCCTTTAAGTCTGCTGTTTCTTTGTTAATTTTCTTTCTTGAGGATCTATCTAGTGATGTTAGTGGGGTATTGAAATCCCGTACTATTATAGTGTTGCTGTTGATCTTGCCCTTTATATCCATCAATGTCTGCTTTATATATTTAGGTGCTCCTATATTAGGTGCGTAGATATTTATAATAGTTATATCTTCCCATTGGATTGCTCCCTTTATCATTATGTAGTGGCCTTCTTTATCTCTTACTATATCCTTTGTTTTAAATTCCATTTTGTCTGATATAAGTATTGCTACCCCAGCTTTTTTTCATTTCCATTTGTTTGAAATCTTTTTTTCCATCTTTTTACCTTCAAACATGTGCATCTTTTGTTTTAAGGTGTATCTCTTGTAGACAGCACATGTACAGGTCCTGTTTTCTTATTCAGCTACCCTATGTCTTTTGATTGGATCATTTAATCCATTTACATTTAAGCTTATTATTGATATGTAGTTGTTTATTGCCATTTTATTCTTTAAAGCTGTATTTCTTTTTTGCTATATTCTTTTCCCACTTTGATCTGTTTACAACAGGCCCCTTAACATTTCCTACAGCTTGGTTTGGTTGTAGTGAATTCCTTGAGGTTTTTTTTTGTTTGTTTGTTTGTTTTTGTCTGGGAAGCTTTTTATTTCTCCTTCAATTTTAATCGATAGTCTTGCTGGATAAATTAGTCTTGGTTGTAGGTTCTTGTTCTGCATGACTTTGAATATTTCTTGCCATTCCCTTCTGGCCTCAAGTGTTTCTGTTGAGAAGTCAGATGTCATCCTTATGGGGACTCCTCTGTAGTTGATAGCTTTTTTTTTCTCTTGCAGCTTTTAATATTTTCTCTTTATCACTTAGCTTTGGTATTTTAATTATGATGTGTCTTGGTGTAGGTTTCTTTGGATTTCTCTTTAATGGAGTCCTCTGTGCTTCTTGGACTTGTGAGAGTTTCTCTTGCATTAATTTAGGGAAGTTTTCAGCTATGATATGATTGAATAAAGTCTCTATCCCTTGTTCTTTTTCTTCTTCTTCAGGAACCCATATGATGCGGATGTTATTTCTCTTCATGTTGTCACAGAGCTATCTAAGAGTTTTCTCAGAGTTTTTGAGTCTCTTCTTTTTTCTTCTCTGCTTTCTTGTCTTCATTCAAGGTGTCCTCTAACTCGCTGATTCAATGCTCAGTTCTACCCATTCTGTTTTTAATTTCTTCCATTGTGGTCTTCATTTCTGATATTGTATTTGTCATCTCCGACTGACTCTTTTTTAATATTTTAATATACTTTTTTTATACTTGCTATTTCTTTATTTAGGTGTTCGTAATGAACATTCATTGTTGTTCTAAGATCCCTAAGCATCCTTACAATCATTATTTTGAACTCTTCATCTGGAAGTTTGGTTATTTCCATATCACTCAGTTCATCTCCTAAAGGTTTCTCTTGTGGTTTCATTTGGATTTCACTTCTTTGTCTTCTCATTATGTCTGTGTATTGTTTGTAGAGCTGGTTGAGTCTATGCTTTGTTTTGTCTGCCTCCAGTTTTCAATTGTGTTATTTCTAGGTCTTCTTTGGTTGGCATCAGCTATTATTTGTAATCCACTTTCGAATTTGGGCTGCTTTGAAGTCTTGTTTTTTGTTTTTTTTTAAATAGGTGATAGTTTTGTTAATGATCTCAGCAGGGTGCTTCCTTGAAACTGTATCCAGGTATGCGTGGATGTAACCTGAGCCTCTGAAGGCATCTTCTACCAGATAATCTCTCTGGGGGCAGGCTGTTTTCTCAGCTTCAGTAGGGGGAGGTGTATCTCAGATCTCCATGGAGACTGGAGTTACTGCCCCTCCTCCCCTCTTCTTGTTTTTAGCTGTGTCTTGTTGTGCTGTTTGGAGCTGAAGAGATGTCTGGAGATCTGTGATCCAGAAGCACTTTTATCTTGTGTTATGTGGAAGGATCAATCCCTCCCCCAGCTATGGCCACCTCCAGCACTGAATGAGTCAGCTTTTTAGGTCATCCTCTGCATTTCTCTGTCCCTCTCTCTCCCTTTTCCTCTTGGAAAACAAGCCAGTCTTTTCAACATACCTTGCTCCCTGGTCACCAGGCAAGTGGCTGCGAGAAGTATTTTTTGCTCTTTTCTCTGGAGTGAGAGCCCCTCTGGGCTCTCAGCCTCACTTGCCCCCTCTGTTCCTGTTAGCAGGGGAGATTCAGGCACTCCCTACCAGGTTTGTTGTGGCTTCTTCTTTGCTCTTTGGTTTTTGAGAGCTGTTCTTGTAGTCCAGAGTTGTTTTTTCATGCTGATTGTTTCTAAATTGATTTGTATTCCAGTTTGGTTGTGAGAGCTGGGAGTCTGTGCATCTGCCTACTCCACTGCCATCTTCCCTCCTTGCCATTATATTTTTAATAAGACCATTCAAAACTAGATATATGAATAAGAAAGATAAGAATGAAATGTCTTCATAATAGAATCATCTGGGGTTTGTTTTTTAAAGTGTGATGTGTATTTTTGTGAGCTTCCACTTTATGAGCATATTTACTTTACATTTACACAGAAATTTGTATTGGTGGTAGAGTTAATGAACTAATACCTTTTGTTTCCAACTAACACACTCCTAACACTGAAATTATGGCTTGGTTTATAATAAAACATTTTCAACTTTGCTATCTGAAAAATCACTTTGATAATAAATAAGGGAAATAAAAAACAACTTCCTGGAATTGCTTTGAATTTTGGCATTCTTCAGAAAGTTTGACTAAATAAAACTAAGTTAGTTTTTTAGAGAATGAGTAAAATATGATTCTCCCCACATACTTCTTCTTGATCTTATTTCCTCATCTGCTTACTTTTCCCAATAGAAATAAAGTAAAACTAATAACTATTTACACTTACACTTAAGTAGAATTTCATAGTTTATAAGAAGAACTAAATTTTATCTCACATGTTTATATCAACAACCCTGTGAAGTATGCAGGGCAAAGATTATTTCAAAACAAGATGATGGATGGTTCAATAATATAACACATTAGTTCTGAAGTGTGGCATATACACTACTGACTGAACACAGGACAAATTTCAAAGTATGTACACATTTTTAATATTAACATTTTTGCATAAAATTTTAATATTTGTGTTTTGTTTTTAATTTGTATTGATATGCATCTTCTATTGATGGCAAATAATGTTGCTTTTCACTTACAGTAGTGGCATAATGTTGCCTTTTTTATATTTTCATTTTTCTGAAGCTGGAAACGGGAGGCAGTCAGACAGACTCCCGCATGCACCTGACTGGGATCCACCCAGCATGCCCACCAGGGGGTGATGTTTTGCCCCTCTGGGGCGTCACTCTGTTGCATCCAGAGCCATTCTAGCACCTGAGGCAGAGGCCACAGAGCCATCCCCAGCGCCCGGGCCATCTTTGCTCCAATGGAGCCTCGGCTGTGGGAGGGGAAGAGAGAGACAGAGAGGACAGAGAGGAAGGAGAGGGGGAGGGGTAGAGAAGCAGATGGGCGCTTCTCCTGTGTGCTCTGGCCAGGAATCAAACCCGGGACTCCTGCACGCCAGGCCGATGCTCTACCGCTGAGCCAACTGGCCAGGGCCTAATTTGCCATTTTAAATAAAGTTATTTTGATAAAAAATGAATTTAAACAAAAATCTTAAATTGATAATAATACAGGTATTATTTAGACAAGGGTTGTAAAATGATATGTGAATAACTGAAATGTAGAAAACCTCAGTCTTGCACATAATATTCAAGTCTACATTACTATGAAAAAGAAAGAGATTATTCATGATTAGATCACTTATAATTAAATAAGTTTGACAACCAACTTGTTAAATTATTTTTTTTCTATGTTCCACGTTGAAGAGCTAGGTATTGAAGAAATAATAGTAAAAACATTGAGTGAATGCATTTTTAAAAAGTAAAAAGTCCATATTCTCATGGAACTTATAGTCAAAGGACAACCTAACAAGGTGAGCAGGTAGCCTGTTTGTTGATAGAGGTGTATGGATACAACCCTATAAGAAAAGATATCACATTGTTTGAGTAACAGCACAAGCTTCCCAAAGAAACCAACATTTTAGCTGAAGAATGCATAAGAATACAGCTGGGGAAGTGAGTTCTGGGATGATGGAATGGCATGTACAAATGCCTGGAGGAGAGCGAGCATAAGGCATTCACTGGACTTTAAGTAGATTGGGAGGACAGAGTTAAACAAAGAGTTGAGAGTGGCAATAAATGATTGAAGAGAAAAAACATGTAACAAACCATGAAGGCATTTGTTGTCCCTGCAGATCCAAATTGTTCTACAGTCAATATAAATGGACCCTGGATCACGGAAAAAGATAAAATTTTTTGGAAAACTATCAGACAATAGCCATGCATTACATCCCATGAATAGCACACACTTGCAAGTTTTCCAAAATAAAATGCAGTACCAGATTTAGGTATAAAACAAATAAGGCTAAAAAAAGGGAGACTAAAACAAAAATTCATTCTAAAAAACTTGGATTTCATTGTGTAGGTAACGAGGAGTCATAATCTGATTGACAGGTTCAGATTTGCCTTTTAGGTAGATGGTTTTTGCAGGAGTGTTCTAAATCAAAGTGAGGCAGAGGAGATTGAGAACTGTTCCAATAATATAATTAATGATAGTGACCTAAGGAAGGGCAGTGTTGATTAGTAAAGTAAGAATGGTGGCAGGTAACAGATGCTCCTTCATGTTTGCTGTGACTGACCTGTATTTCTAGAGGCTTTGAAAAGCCAGAGCTTCAGTGGGTTGGCTTTCATGAAGAGAGAGAAAAAAATATCCCAGATGGGGGTGGATTTGGACAGTGGAGAATTCACTGCTGCTTCCTTCTGAATGTTCCTGTATGGCCCAAGGGTCCACAAAACAGAACTGCCCACCACCACCACTTTCAACAATGTGGAAGTCATCTATTTTATTTTCAAACACCAAACGAGATGTAAATTTATTAGCACCCTTTAGTCACTTGCCTGCAACTATATATTTTAGCTGCCTCCCAAGTCTTTAATTCCTTTATTGATGTATTTCATGATGGCTGTTGCTTCTGCTTAAAAGCTTTTTGCCATCTATGAGTTTTGGGAATGCTGTCTGTTTCTCTACTATTCACACTTTCATTAAAATTGATTTTCTTAAGAAAGCCTCTTCAATAAATGGTGCTGGGAAAACTGGAAAGCCACATGCAAAAGAATGAAACTGGACTACAGTCTCTCTCCCTGTACAAAAATTAACTCAAAATGGATCAAAGATCTAAACATAAGACCTGAAACAATTAAGTACATAGAAGAAGACATAGGTACTCAACTCATGGACCTGGGTTTTAAAGAGCATTTTATGAATTTGACTCCACAGGCAAGAGAAGTGAAGGCAAAAATTAATGAATGGGACTACATCAGACTAAGAAGTTTTTGCTCAGCAAGAGAAACTGATAACAAAATAAACAGAAAGCCAACTAAATGGGAAATGATATTTTCAAACAACTGCTCAGATAAGGGCCTAATATCCAAAATATACAAAGAACTCATAAAACTCAACAACAAACAAACAAACAATCCAATAAAAAAATGGGAAGAGGATATGAATAGACACTTCTCCCAGGAAGAAATACAAATGGCCAACAGATATATGAAAAGATGCTCATCTTCTTTAGCTATTAGAGAAATGCAAATCAAAACGGCAATGAGATACCACCTCACACCTGTTCGATTAGCTGTTATTAGCAAGTCAGGTAATAGCAAATGTTGGAGAGGCTGTGGAGAAAAAGGAACCCTCATCCACTGTTGGTGGGAATGTAAAGTAGTACAACCATTATGGAAGAAAGTATGGTGGTTCCTCAAAAAACTGCAAATAGAACTACCTTATGACCCAGCAATCCCTCTACTGGGTATATGTCCCCAAAACTCAGAAACATTGATACGTAAAGACACATGCAGCCCCATGTTTATTGCAGCATTGTTCACAGTGGCCAGGACATGGAAACAACCAAAAAGCCCATCAATAGATGACTGGATAAAGAAGATGTGGCACATATACACTATGGAATACTACTCAGCCATAAGAAATGATGACATCGGAACATTTACAGCAAAATGGTGGGATCTTGATAACATGATACGAAGCAAAATAAGTAAATCAGAAAAAACCAGGAACTGTATTATTCCATACGTAGGTGGGACATAATACTGAAACTAAGAGACATTGACAAGAGTGTGGTGGTTACGGGGGGGAGGGGGGAATGGGAGAGGGATAGGGGGTGGGGAGGGGCACAAAGAAAACAAGATAGAAGGTGACAGAGGACAATCTGACTTTGGGTGGTGGGTATGCAACATAATTGAACGACAAGATAACCTGGACTTGTTATATTTGAATATATGTATCCTGATTTATTGATGTCACCCCATTAAAAAAATAAAATTATAAAAAAAAAAAATTGATTTTCTCAGCTTCTCATGTATTTCTGTATAAGGCAAAGAATATTTGATAGACACCACAACCTAAGTACGAGAGGTAAAGATGGGGGACAACTGAGATCTGACTAATGTTATTTTATTTGCAATTTAAAGCCAAAAGGCAAAGACTTCAAAAAGTGCTGTTTTCATTAGAGTTGTTCCATGCATGAAATGAACCATTACACATTGGAAAAAAAGAAATCATTCCACAGTGGCTTAGTTATAACAAACAAAATGAATTCCAACAAGCTGTGTTTAGTCCCATGGCCAAAACTGCATTCTTTTGATATTTAGGACTTTTTTTTCTAATGTGGCATTATGTTTTGAAAGGTTATTTAATGTTATGCTCTCTTTTTATAATATATTTGCATTGAATAATGAGAGAAATGGCCAGCTTCTCTCTTTCAGTTACAAAGCCTTTTTTTGTAGGCAGCAGGTTGATGGTAGATGGCCATTTTAGCTTTAAGTCTCAATAAGCATAGATTTGCAGCTCCTTGTTGATGTGGGATATACAACCTCTCTCTGAGTTTATGAAAATGATGGTAAAGTGGTTTATTGAGATAATAATTTACATTTTGTTCATGCTATATTTTTTCTTTCCTCATTAAAATGAGGGAGGCTTTGGGGTTCCCTGAACTTGAGTTTCAAAGACAAAGGTTGAGTTACTCAAAGACAGTCTTTCTTACTGACTTGTTTTGGAAAGCCTGAATTGATTTAGGAAATGGCAGAAGGGAAACAAAGTTTTTAGGGTTGGAAAGCTGGAAGAACAATTTTATAGCTTTGATAGGGGAGATTCTAAAAAACAAAGAAGAGGAAGGTAGTAGGTAGTACTTGATGAAGTAGCAGATTGATCCTGACTCCTTTGCCAGTCATGCACCTTGAGAGACTGTGCAGCAGGCACCAAGACTGCCACTTCTGTGCTTAGGCTTTGTGCAGGGATAGCAGTGCCACTCAACTTTAAAAGGACTGTACAGAAACAAAATCTTCTGCTTTTGTAATCATCATCAAAACTGAACAATAAGGCCCTGGCCGGTTGGCTCAGTGGTAGAGCATCAGCCTGGCGTGTGGGGGACCCGGGTTCGATTCTCGGCCAGGGCACATAGGAGAAGCACCCATTTGCTTCTCCACCCTCCCTCCTTCCTCTCTGTCTCTCTCTTCCCCTCCTGCAGCCGAGGCTCCATTGGAGCAAAGATGGCCCAGGCGCTGGGGATGGCTCCTTGGCCTCTGCCCCAGGTGCTAAAGTGGCTCTGGTCACAGCAGAGCGACGCCCCCGGAGGGGCAGAGCATTGCCCCTGGTGGGCGTGCCAGGTGGATCCCGGTCGGGCGCATGCAGGAGTCTGTCTGACTGTCTCTCCCCGTTTCCAGCTTCAGAAAAATACAAAAAAAAAAACCCCAAAAAACTGAACAATACATTATTTTGTAAATAGCATAACAAAAACATGAAACTCTTTCCATTCTCTTGTGTAACCTTGGAAATGCAAGGCTTTGATCACACCAACCCAACCCCATACCCTATGACTGGTAATGAATTTCTTAGTATTTCAATAATTGTAAATATGAAATCTAGTTTAAAATAATTTAGAATGAATTTAGTAAAATAAAATCTAAATCCTTCACAAATATGAGAAAAGAATTTTTTAAGATAAAATAATATTGTCATGCAACTCATAACAAGGTTTTGGTCAATGAAAGATTGCATATATAACATGGTAGCCCCATAACATTATACAGGTAATAGGACTGAAAAATTCCTATCACCTAATGACATAGTAGCCATCATAGTGTCATCGGGTAACTTGCTTTTTTGGGGGGTGATGTTAGTGTAAACAAACCTACTGCAATGCCAGCTGTATAAAAGTATAGCACAGATAATTATGCACAGTACATAATATTTGATAATCATAATAAACAACTATGTTACTGATTCATGTACTTATTATACTATACTTTTTCATCATTGTTTTAGAATGTACTCTTTCCACTTGTTACAAAAGTTTTCTTTAAAATACTATTTGTGTTATGCAACCAGCAGCCTCATACACCCACCTGTTTACCGTGTCTCTTAAATGCATCATTTTCTCTCATGCTTCATTTAATGATGCTTTGTACACTAACATGCTATACAGGCTTGTAGCCAAGGAGCAATAGGCTGTAACATATAACCTAGGTGTGTAGGAGGCCATACCATCTACGTTTATGTAAGTATACTCTGATGTTCACACATGATGAAATAGTCAGAAATGCATTTCTCAGAACGTTTCCTCATTGTTGAGTAGCACATGACTATAAAACTAAAGGTTTTGTTGATATGATTTGAAATGATTAATTATTATTATAATTGTGAGAAATAAAAACAGTAGATAAACACAGGGCTGGGGGAAGGTAAAGAACTCTTCTTGAAAAGTAGATTCGTGTCCTTAACTGGCAATCCACCACTTTTTTTTTATAATCAATGTTCTTAGAAACCTTTTCATTTCTGTCCAGGTCCTCCATGTGGAGGTCGAGAAAAACCCAGGTCAATCTCTTTCATAAACCACCATCACACCTACCCCCTTGCTTCACCAGGTTAAATGATCCCAGCTCTATTAGCTTTGTCTTCTAACATCTAGATTCAAGAACATTGCCCTTTACTTTGCACTTTTAAAAAGCCCTTTTACTTCAATATCCCTCAGCTATTTGTGCTTGAGATCATTAAAGGGAATGTAGCAAGAATCAGGAAACAACCCTGAAGATAAAGCTCTGAGAGATCTTCAAAGGTAGCAAGAGCTGAAGGGCTCCACCTCTTCCTAGCTGTATAAGCTTGGACCAGTCCTTGAAACTCTCCTCTCCTCAGTGTCCACATTTGTATTAATCATGTTTTGATATCTAAGGGGGCCTTACAAACCTGGGGAGAGACTGCTTCTTGCAAAGTTAGTTAATTCCTAAAGATAGTAAACAACTTACTTGGAGCATGCCTTTCATATGCAAACTAACCAGAACAGAATCAATGCCCTCAGCCACCCTCCTTATCTAACTGACACTGCAGTCCAGGCCAATATCTCCCATGCCTTAATCCCAGGGCCGGACCACTAGAGACCACCTCTACAGCCCATGCCCACTGAAAGTATTCAAACTGGCCCACCCTAAGCCGTTCACTCTGCCCTTCTTTCCTTTCCTGTGGAAACTCCAAGGCTCTGTCCTGGGCCTGCCTTTCACTCCTGCTTCTGCTTCCTGACCAATCAGGTGCTTCCCCTGCAGCCCTGGTGGCATGCCATGCCCTCATCTCTGTGAAATGTACATAATTAATTCTCTCAATGGCACTGATCTCTCTATGTCATCACTCAGTCTCCTTCTTACATTAAAATTCCATGCATACAAATGAGACAGACAACATTAAAAAATTAAGATAATAATAATATAGGTTGTCACAATGATTCAAAGACCCAACAATGTGAACAGTCATATAAAGTTCTATGAACATCACCTCATGCACAGCGATTTTAAATAAATATTAAAAAGTAATTGTTGATAACTAAATCTCTTTACCTCATTTCCTTAGCTTTTTATCTGTTAAGGAGGAACTGATGACAAAATGTCATCAAGAAAGGAATATCTTAATAATTAATCTTGACTTCAAAAAAAGGGAGACTCTAGTCATACACAACATATAGAAAAATTACAGTAATAACTATCACATTGTAATCTGAAAAAATATTTTGAAGCAATCTTATTGATCTAATGATACTGAAAGGTCTCGGACCTGGCAGGAGTCGCATCAACAATGCAGAGCCCAAAGTGTAGAAAAGAGGATTTCCTGCAAACACCTGAGTGCAGGTGGACTGAGTCTGAAAAGGGAGTCAGCCCCAAGCAGGGATGAGAGGGTTAGTTTTATATTCTGCTGCTCCCTTCTGGCAGTTTCTGTTGATGCTGGTTACCAGGCCTCTAGCCTGGGCTTGTGGTATTCTTCTGTTTCAGTTCCTGCCTCTATTGGTAAAGGGCTCCTGTGGTAACGAGCTCCTGTTTGGTCAATTTAAAGGTTAAGTACAATTCATCATGTACTGACTGAAGAAGGGTTGGGAGGGGGCAGTTTTGAGCCCTGAGGGTACATTTTGCTCTAATATTCCTATCTTTTTGGTTATAATAAATAAATAAAGAAGGTCATGATTTCTCTTAAGACTACTTCAAGGTGAGAAAAGATATCATGGACAGCTAAGAGGAAAAGCCTAAATTTGTTGGGGTACTGGTTGGTACTGGTGTGAGGCCTGGAGAAGGAATAAATTGGCTGACAGTTTTATTGGTGAGAGTCTGGACTCGATTCTGTATGAAGCACATGAAAATCCTGAAAAGACAGAGGCCAAAGAGAAGTATTAATAAGAGAGTTATTAGCGGGCTTATGAAAGGTAATAACCAAGTTACTTTTGGCAGAGCAGGAGGTATAGCTGACCAGATGGAGTCCTTAGGCCCTTCTTGGCTGAAAACTTTGAGCCAAGCTGCATTTTCTGAGATCCATTGGGTTCTTTTTTCTACCTGTCCTATGGAGTTGACATAGAAACAGCACGAGGTATTAGTGATCATGCAGACTCCCCCTTTGGCTAAGAGATAGTCTAAGGCTATTTGATTGTCACCATATAGGTAAGGAAGTCAAGGGAGCATGTAGGAAGCTGAAAATTCTGTCCTGTATCCTGTCCTACAGCAGCCATGATGGCCATGATGCTTTTCCAGTTAGAGCATTGTAGGTGAGAAATAAGGAATTATTCCCCCATAAAGAGAGAGGAAACAGGAAACAGAAGGGACCAGGAATTTATGGAGGTTATAGAGAGGATAAAACTTAGACAAAATAAGAAATGCATCATGGATCTGGTATAGAAATAAGGGAAGAATGGGTTGCGCTTATGTGTTTTGGGGGAAGTGGAGTAAAACAATATATGATATGTTTCTAATTAATAAGAATTCTGTTTTTAAAAACCTTACCTATTAGTGAGGACTAAGTAATTTCAGACTGATACTTTTATGAACTGTGGATAAAAAATAAAAGATAGATGACATCAGAGTAATGGCGCGGTAGGAAGCGATACCAATAAATCTCCCCCAAAACTCAACAAGATCTTCAATCAGAAACAGAAAAACCTATCCTTGGAGCCTCCAGATATTTCGCAATACACCTAAAGGTATGGTCGAGCGAAAAATTGGCTAAATATATAATCAAACCCCGAAGGAAATAGGGAGTAAGAAATGCTCCGCCTTACTCACTAACATAAATAGGGCTGCTTTCACTGGGAACTGAGAATATAGAAACTAAGGTGGGCAAAGGGGGTGAATAGATCCAGGCCGTGGCACAAACGGCCGAACCAGGCTGTGGCATGGAGATCCAAGCCGAGGAATAACTGTGCCTGTGGAGACCCAGTCAATACAAGCTAACACTCGCACCAAACCCAGAAAAAGAAAGACAAGTGGGGCAGCCATTTTCCCCGAACTCCTGGTCGGTGCACACAGATAGTGGGCGAGAGATTCCTCCGAGTGCCTCAGCAGTGGGCGCTCTTGTTACCCCACAGAGTGGCAGAGTCAGAGGCCTTTGTGTAGGCTGAAAGCGGAATCTCCGGGCCGCCCCAGCACCCTGAAAAAGCCGCGCATGAGGAGGGAGCAAGAGCCAATTCCAATGCTGGAACTTTTCCGTGCGGGCGGGAGTTTCACTCAGAGGGTGAGGCGGCTGGCCTGATTTCCTGGTCGGCGTGCATGGAGAGTGGAAAAGAGATTCCTCCCAGCACCTCAGGAGTGGGAGCCCGTGTTATCCCACAGAGGGGCAGAGTCAGGGGACTTTGTGTGTACCAAAAGTGGAATCTCCAGGCTGCCCCAGCGCCCTGAAAAAGCCACGCATGGGGAGGGAGCGAGAGCCAATTCCAATGCTGGAACTTTTCTGTGCAGGAGGGGGTTTCACTCAGAGGGTGAGACTTCCCGCCTGATATCCTGGTCTGTGCACAGATAGTGAGTTAGAGTTTCCTCCAAGCGCCCCAGGAGTGGGCAGCCTCCCATGTTACTGGACAGAGTGGCAGAGCCAGAGGTCTTTGAGTGGGCGGAAGCCCCGCCTGATTATGCTAGCAGCTCTGACTGACTGAGCCTTACCCAGAGCCCTGTGCTGAGTGGGAATAGAGTGGGGAGTTGCCAGCTCTTTCAGGCACTTACTATCCAGGCAGAGGCAGCAGCAACCCCATAGCTGGATTATCAGGCTACTAATTGAGGAAGGAAAGACTAGGAGAGAGGCTCCAAGAACACGAACTATCTCACTGTTGGAGCCTATAAATGCTAATAAGCCTCAACTGCCAACGAGACTGAAGCACAATATATGACATCACTATAAAGACTTATCAACTGCAAACCTCTACCTGAGTGTGCCAAAAAGGCAGAATCCGGGGTACAGAGTCACTGACCAGGAAGAGGGAGAGAAAAGAAAAAGCAAGAAGATAACCTCTCAAAATCAAGAATAATCCACAGACTTTATAACCTATCCCATTTTATCATATTTGTTCATTTGTTTCTCTTACCTTCATTCTTGATTTTTTTTTCCTCCTCCAATTTGGTCATTTAACTCTCTGCCGGTCTTACTCTCTCCTCTCCTTGAACTACACTACCCATAAGTGTTACATCTCCCATTATCTTTTCTTTCCTCTTCCTTACTCTCTATGAGGGTTGCACTCCAAAACCCTTAACTCTCTCTCTCTCTCTCCTCTTTTTTATTTTTTCTAATTTTAGTGGTTCCCTCTTTTTCTTCTCTCTCTCTTTCTTTTCAACCTCTATATTAGTTTCTTCCTTTCTCTTTACGTCTCCTCTCATTCAAACCTCAATAATGAACAAATTATCTTATCTGGGACACAAACTTATGTTTGTGGCATTTTGGGGGGGTTTTACTTCACATTTTTAACTCACTAGCAGTGCTCCCATCCCTGGCTCTCCATTTTATCTAGTTCTTGTTCTACTAAATGCAATAGTAATTTTTTAATTTGTCCCCCCATTTTCCTGTTTCCCTCTTATTCCTCTCATCATAACCCTTAGTCAACCAACACCTAAAAGCAAATCATTTTATTCTTGATGCAAATTTTTTCCTTATTTGCTTTTTGTGGGTCTACACCCCCTTTTTTTCTGTTTTTTTTTTTGTTTTGTTTTTTTGCCCCTTTATTACTTCTCCTCAATTCAGGCCCTCCATTACAGGTATTGTTTGTTCTATTTAGTACAATATAATTCACAGTTCACCATAAGATTTTCTCAAGAAAGAGGGGACAGGAAAGGAGAAGAAAAAAGGAGGGGGAGGAATAATTTTCTTTTTTTGAAATTTAATTTAATTTTATTTTTCTTTATTTATTATTTTTTTTTAAAAAAACCAACTCTTTTTGATATTTAATTTTTATTTTTTTAACTTTTTATTCTTTATTAAATATCATTAATACTGTCAACAAAACCAACCCTCAGATGCCATTAAGGAAGAGAAAATTGAATATCATGGATACAAAAGAAAGAGAGGTAACATAGATAGATGAAAAAAATATATATGGAGAAAATATTTAATATATTAGAAACCCTGGAGTTAAATGACAGAGAATTTAAGATAGAAATCCTAAAAATCCTCCAAGATATACAAAAAAAAAACACAGAAAGGCAACTTAGGGAGCTCAGAAAACAACTCAATGAACACAAAGAATATATTTCCAATGAAATTGAAACTATAAAAACAAATCAAACAGCAATGAAAAACTCAATTCATGAGCTGAAAAACGAGGTAACAAGCTTAGCTAATAGAACAGGCCAGATAGAAGACAGGATTAGTGAAATAGAAAACAAGCAACTTGAGGCACAACAGAGGGAAGAAGAAAGAGACTCAAAAATTAAAAAAAATGAGATAGCCCTACAAGAATTATCTGACTCCATCAAAAAGAATAACATAAGAATAATAGGTATATCAGAGGGAGAAGAGAGAGAAAATGGAATGGAGAACATACTCAAACAAATAATAGATGAGAACTTCCTAAGCCTGTGGAAAGAACTAAAGCCTCAAATTCAAGGAGCAAACAGAACTCCGAGTTATCTAAACCCCAAAAAACCTATTCCAAGGCACATCATAATGAAATTGGCACAAACCAACAGCAAAGAAAAAATTCTCAAGGCAGCCAGGAAAAAATAGAATACAACATATAAAGGAAGGCCCATTAGATTATCATTCGATTTCTCAACAGAAACTCTACAAGCAAGAAGAGAGTGGACCCCAATATTTAAAGTCCTGAAAGAGAGGAACTTTCAGCCACGAATACTATACCCATCAAAGCTATCCTTCAAACACGAAGGAAAAATAAAAACATTCACAGATACAGAAAAGATGAGGGAATTTATCATCAGAAAACGCCCACTCAAGGAATTACTAAAGGGGGTTCTCCAATCAGGTACAAAGAACAAAAAAAAAACAAAGCCACAAGTAATAGCTCCAAGAAGAACACAATAAAACCAAATTTAAACTGTGACAACAACAAAAACAAGGGGGGGGGGAGAGGATGGAGACTAACAGTAGCAAAGGATGATGTAGTACAAAAGTACTCACAAAATAGTGCGCTACAATGAACAGGGTAGGAACCCTTTTCATTACTTAAAGGTAACCACCATTGAAACAACCACCACAGAAGCACATGATTTAAAAAAGATAGCAACACAGAAAAGATGTATGGAGTACAACCAAATAAAAAAATATATAGAAAAAGAAAAGAGAATGATCAAACAAGACAGAAAACTAACAGAAAGCAATCTATAAAATGGCAATAGGAAACTCACAAGTGTCAATAATTACACTAAATGTAAATGGATTAAACTCACCAATAAAAAGGCACAGAGTAGCAGAATGGATCAAAAAAGAAAATCCAACTGTATGCTGCCTACAGGAAACTCATCTAAGTAACAAGGATAAAAACAAATTCAAAGTGAAAGGCTGAAAAAGAATACTCCAAGCAAATAACATCCAAAAAAAAAGCAGGCATAGCAATACTCATATCTGATAATGCTGATTACAAGACATCAAAAGTACTCAGAGACAAAAATGGCCATTGCGTAATGGCTAAGGGGACACTGAATCAGGAAGAAATAACAATTCTTAATATATATGCACCAAACCAAGGAGCACCAAAATATACAAGATAGCTACTTATTGACCTTAAAACAAAAACTGACAAAAATACAATCATACTTGGAGACCTCAATACACCACTGACGGCTCTAGATCGGTCATCCAAACAGAGAATCAACAAAGATATAGTGGCCTTAAACAAAACACTAGAGCACCTGGATATGATAGACATCTACAGGACATATCATCCCAAAGTGACTGAGTATACATTTTTCTCCAGTGTACATGGATCATTCTCAAGAATTGACCATATGTTGGGCCACAAAAACAACATCAGCAAATTCAGAAAAATCGAAGTTTTACCAAGCATATTTTCTGATCATAAAGCCTTGAAACTAGAATTCAACTGCAAAAAAGAGGAAAAAACCCCACAAAAATGTGGAAACTAAACAACATACTTTTAAAAAATGAATGGGTCAAAGAAGAAATAAGTGCAGATATCAAAAGATATATACAGACAAATGAAAATGACAACACGACATATCAGAATCTATGGGATGCAGACAAAGCAGTAATAAGAGGGAAGTTCATATCACTTTAGGCATATATGAACAAACAAGAGAGAGCCCAAGTGAACCACTTAACTTCACACCTTTAGGAAATAGAAAAAGAATAAAAAGACAACCGAAAACCAGCCAAAGAAAGGAGATAATAAAAATCAGAGCAGAAATAAATGAAATAGAGAACAGAAAAACTATAGAAAAAATTAATAGAACAAGGAGCTGGTTCTTTGAAAAGATCAACAAAATTGACAAACCCTTGGCAAGACTCACCAAGGAAAAAAGAGAAAGAACTCATATGAACAAAATCCAAAATGAAAGAGGAGAAATCACCAGGGACACCATAGATATACAAAGAATTATTGTAGAATACTATGAAAAACTTTCTGCCACTAAATTCAACAACCTAGAAGAAATAGATAAATTCCTAGAACAATACAACCTTCCTAGACTTAGTCAAGAAGAAGCAGAAAGCCTAAAGAAACCTATTAGTAGAGAAGAAATAGAAAAAAACATTAAAAACCTCCCCAAAAATAAAAGTCCAGGGCCAGACGGCTAAACCAGCGAATTTTATCAAACATTCAGAGAAGACTTGGTTCCTATTCTACTGAAAGTCTTCCAAAAAATTGAAGAAGAAGCAATACTTCCAAACACATTTGATGAGGCCAACATAACCCTTATACTAAAGTCAGGCAAGGATGGCACAAAAAAAGAAAACTACAGACCAATATCTCTAATGAATACAGATGCTAAAATACTAAACAAAATACTAGCAAATCAAATACAACAACATATTAAAAAAATAATACATCATGATCAAGTGGGATTCATCCCAGAATCTCAAGGATGGTTCAACATATGTAAAACAGATAACGTTATACACCATATCAACAAAACAAAGAACAAAAACCACATGATCTTATCAATAGACGCAGAAAAGGCTTTTGATAAAATACAACACAATTTTATGTTTAAGACTCTCAACAAAATGGATATAGAAGGAAAATATCTCAACATGATAAAGGCCATATATGATAAACCATCAGCTAACATCATATTAAATGGCACTAAACTGAAGGCTTTCCCCGTTAAATCAGGAAGAAGACAGGGTTGTCCACTTTCTCTACTCTTATTTAATGTGGTACTAGAGGTTCTAGCCAGAGCAATCAGACAAGACAAAGAAATAAAAGGCATCCATATCGGAAAAGAAGAAGTAAAGGTATCACTTTTTGCACATGATATGATCCTATACATCGAAAACCCCAAAGAATCCACAAAAAGACTACTAGAAACAATAAGCCAATAGAGTAAGGTAGCAGGATACAAAATTAACATACAAAAGTCAATAGCCTTTCTATATGCCAACAATGAAACATTGGAGAACGAACTCAAAAGAACAATCCCCTTCACAATTGCAACAACAAAAAAATAAAATACCTAGGAATAAACATAACAAAGAATGTAAAGGACTTATATAATGAAAACTATAAACCATTGTTAAGGAAAATCGAAAAAGATATAATGAGATGGAAGAATATTCCTTGTTCTTGGTTAGGAAGAATAAATATAATCAAGATGGCCATATTACCCAAAGCAATATACAAATTTAATGCAATTCCCATCAAAATTCCAATGACATTTTTAAAAGAAATGGAGCAAAAAATCATAAGATTTATATAGAACTATAAGAAACCCCCAATAGCCAAAGTAATCCTAAAGAAAAAAAATGAAGCTGGGGACATTATAATACCTGACTTCAAACTCTATTATAGGGCCACGACAATCAAAACAGCATGGTATTGGCAGAAAAATAGACACTCAGACCAATGGAACAGAATAGAAAACCCAGAAATTAAACCACATATATATGGTCAAATAATTTTTGATAAAGGGGCCAACAACACACAATGGAGAAAAGAAAACCTCTTCAACGAATGGTGCTGGGAAGACTGAAAAGCCACATGCAAAGAATGAAACTGGACTACAGTTTGTCTCCCTGTACTAAAATTAATTCAAAATGGATCAAAGATCTAAACATAAGACCTGAAACAATTAAATACATAGAAGAAGACATAGGTACTAAACTCATGGACCTGGGTTTTAAAGAGCATTTTATGAATTTGACTCCAAAGGCAGGAGAAGTGAAGGCAAAAATTAATGAGTGGTACTACATCAGACTAAGAAGTTTTTGCTCAGCAAGAGAAACTGATAACAAAATAAACAGACAGCCAACTAAATGGGAAATGATATTTTCAAACAATAGCTCAGATAAGGGCCTAATATCCAAAATATACAAAGAACTCATAAAACTCAACAACAAACAAACAAACAATCCAATTAAAAAATGGGAAGAGGACATGAACAGACACTTCTCCCAGGAAGAAATATAAATGGCCAACAGATATACGAAAAGATGCTCATCTTCTTTAGTTATTAGAGAAATGCAAATCAAAACTGCAATGAGATATCACCTCACACCTGTTCGATTAGCTATTATTAACAAGACAGGTAATAGCAAATGTTGGAGAGGCTGTGGAGAAAAGGGAACTCTCATCCGCTGTTGGTGGGACTGTAAAGTAGTACAACCATTATGGAAGAAAGTATGGTGGTTCCTCAAAAAACTGAAAATGGAACTACCTTTTGACCCAGCAATCCCTCTACTGGGTATATACCCCCAAAACTCAGAAACATTGATACGTAAAGACACATGCAGCCCCATATTCATTGCAGCATTGTTCACAGTGGCTAGGACATGGAAACAACCAAAAAGCCCATCAATACATGACTGGATAAAGAAGATGTGGCACATATACACTATAGAATACTACTCAGCCATAAGAAATGATTACATCGGATCATTTACAGCAAAATGGTGGGGTCTTGATAACATTATACGAAGTGAAATAAGTAAATCAGAAAAAACCAGGAACTGCATTATTCCATACATAGGTGGGACATAAAAGTGAGACTAAGAGACATTGATAAGAGTGTGGTGGTTACGGGGGGAGTGGGGAGAGGTAGAGGGAAAGGGGGAGGGGGAGGGGTACAAAGAAAACTAGATAGAAGGTTACAGAGGACAATCTGACTTTGGGTGATGAGTATGCAACATAATTGAACGACAAGATAACCTGGACATGTTATCTTTGAATATATGTATCCTGATTTATTTATGTCACCCCATTAAAATAAAATAAAATTATTAAAAAAATTTTTTAAAAATAAAAAAAATAAAAGATAGGGTAGACTATGAACTAAACCTGTCAAGCTCAGTTGAGCTCTGTACAGTGGCAAACTTAGAGACCCAAAGTAAACACTCAGGATGGTCTAAATCAAACCTTTCTAGCTAAAAGCAGTTTATGGTGGGGTCGTCATATCCTAGGGATGTGTTCCCTTTCAACAAGGTCAATGCTTGTTTTTACTCAAGCCTGTCTGTTCTCTCTTGCATAAAATTTTTTTACAGGTTTGGAAGTTGTTTCCCATTGACAGAACAGCATTCCAAGTGACTGAAGAGAAGGAGAGGAGATGGGCTGCTGAGCTGCTGCTTGGACTTCAAAAGTGCTCCCCCCTTTTTTCTCCTTTACACTGAGGTCCTGGCAGGACCTCTTCCATTTTCACAGTTCGCAGAGTCTGGAAAGGTGTTAATTCTCCTATCTTCTCAGAAATACAGAATCTTTAAGACCTCTAGGAAGAGGTTTTAAGATATTTAAATGACCTGGTTTTGTTTTCCATTTTTTCCCCCTGAGTTTTGCTGTCTAGAGAGTGGGGGTGGTGGAGGGTGAGATTTTTTTTTTTTTTTTTTTTTTGAAGCTGGAAACAGGGAGAGACAGTCAGACAGACTCCCGCATGCGCCCGACCGGGATCCACCCAGCACGCCCACCATAGGGCGACGCTCTGCCCACCAGGGGGCGATGCTCTGCCCATCCTGGGCGTCGCCATGTTGCGACCAGAGCCACTCTAGCACCTGGGGCAGAGGCCACAGAGCCATCCCCAGCGCCCGGGCCATCTTTGCTCCAATGGAACCTTGGCTGCGGGAGGGGAAGAGAGAGACAGAGAGGAAGGTGCGGCGGAGGGGTGGAGAAGCAAATGGGCGCTTCTCCTGTGTGCCCTGGCCGGGAATCGAACCCGGGTCCTCCGCACGCTAGGCCGACGCTCTACTGCTGAGCCAACCGGCCAGGGCTTCTTTTTTTTCTTTGAGCTTTCTAGAAATTAGAGCGAAGCTTGAGATGAATCCCAGGGATGGGTTAAGGAAATTATGAATCTTATGGAAAGTAAGGGTGGTATTTAATTTGGAAAGAATTTCTCAGCCCAGTAATGGGGTGGGACAGGAGGGGAGAAGTAAAAAAGACATGTATGAAAGTGAGGAATCCTAGTGTGTACTGTAGGAGTGTGGTCAACATGGGTTGGGAAATTTGGCCATCAATCTCCACAACAAAGACTGAAAACTGTTGGAGGGGACCTTTGTACTCCAGTAAGGCAGAGTCGGTTGCCCCAGTATTGATAAGGAAAGAAATTGGGAGACTTGCCACCATCAAGTTTGCCTTAAGCTCAGAAGATGTGATCATCACTGTATTCATCCTCAGGTACCTTCAGTCTTCTGCAGCCAGCCTATCAGCTCCAGAAAGGAGGGACCAGCCAGCCTGGGAAGGGGTGGGGTCTTACCTAGAGATGTCCGATTGCAGTCTGACTCCCAATGGGGCCCACTGCCAAGAGGGCAAGGCTGTGGTGTCTGGCTTGGATGAGGGCACTTGCTGGCCCAGTGACCTTCATTGCCACATTTAAAGCAAGCACCTGGTGGGATGTTAATAGTACAATTTTCGCTTTTCAGACTGCTCTAGTGCTCCAGGATTGGGTCTGGGGCCCTTGAGGCAGAGGCTAGCATTTGATACTCAGCTACCTTCTGTTTTTTTGCCTCCTCATCTCGGTTGTTAAAGACCTTAAAGGCCAGGTTTAAAAGGTCTCATTGGGGAGTCTGAGAGCATTCTTTCAGCTTTTACAGCTTGTGCCTGATGCCAAGTGCTGATTGAGAGATGTTATGTTAAATACTAGGAAAATCTGAGAAGGCGAGCAGGAGTCACAGAGTGAGGGTTGTGATCTGAGTGCAAAGAAAGCCTGGATGTAGGGGACCTCAGACCATTTCTCCTCTCTTCTGCAAAAGTTGTCAAGGTGAGTAAGAATGTTTAAATTAGAAGTCCAATTCTCTGGCCACCGGGACCCACTGTCCAATTTATGTTGTGGCCAAGCTGTGTTGCAATAAAATATTAGGCATTTAGGCTGGAGGTCATGGACAAACCCAAAGGTCTGTGGGTTTTTAAAGAGACATCCCAAAGGTGTAGTTCAGGGAGTAGCAGATGGAACATTCCCAATGGTAAGGAGAACCGTCTCTTCCCTTCCTTAAATAAAGCATTTTACTCAGGGAAAAGGCATCCCAGTTCTCTAAGGAAGTGCGGAGGTGGGGGACAACTTGCCTACACTGAGCGTCCCCAAATGTAAGACGATTTGAGGGAGCCTGGCTCCTGAAGGGCTTGCTCTGACCAGCGCTGGATTTCTGGAGTCACTGAAAGTGATGGGAGACCTGGTCCTGGTTAAAAGACAAAGGACCCTGGGTGGACAGAGTAAGGAAAAGAAAGTCAGATTTACCCCGAGAATTAGTGAACGCTGTTGATGGAATGCAGACAGACGAGAGGGAGTGACTGAAGTCCCAGTGTACAGAGGATGAAGGTCTTCCTGCCAGGTCCAAAGGAGCCCAGGAGGGAATGTGAGGTCCTGCACTGGCCTCCCAATCCACTTCTATGGAAGTGGGTTTTGGCACCAAATGAAAGGTCCAGGACCAGGCAGGCAGGAGTCGCATTAACCACTCTGAGCCCAAAGTGTAGAAAAGAGGATTTATTGCAAACACCTGGATGCAGGTGAACTGAGACTGATAAGGGAGTCAGCCCCAAGCAGGGTGAGAGGGTTATTTTATACTTTACTGCCTCTTTCTGGTAGTTTCTGTTGATGCTGGTTTCCAGGCCTCTGGCCTGGGCTTGTGGTATTCTTCTGTTTTGGTTCCTGCCTCCACTGGTAATGGACTCCTGTGTTAACGGGCTCCTCTTAGGTCAACTTAAGGGTTAAGTACAGTTCATCATATACTGACTGAAGAAGGGTTGGAAGGGGGCAGTTTTGAGCCATGTGGATACATTTTGCCCTAACAGATACTAATAAATAACTTCTTGACACGACTGAAAGATAAGGCTAATGGTTAAGGATGGCATTTTCATCATCTATAATGTTCAAACTAGACAGCTTCCCCAGGGGACCCCAGTTGCTGCTAATTCCCAAACTACCTTTCCTGAGAAAGAAAGAATCATGGGGCAAGCGTGCCTACAGTGGAATGACTGTCGAATTTCCTCTTTGTTTTTGAACATGCTGTCACATTTCTGAATAATTTTCAAGTCAAAACCATATTTTTTGCCTGTTTTCTCCTATTCAGTATTAACCACAAACTGTAGCCTACGGCACTGCACTCAAAGACCACTCTTGACTGTGTTCTCTACCTAACTAACCTGTAGCCCTGAAGCCCAGCCTAATCCTTTTACTCACCTCTGAAACTATTCCAAACCTTTTAGTTTAAAGTGGTGTAATGCCCAAGCACAGCAGGGAGTTGTAAAAAGATTTATAGATAAGGGAAGGATTTTTCTACTATGATAGGAAAAGCAAACCCAGTCTTTTCATGTTAAACACAGATGCTCATTTCTTTGCCTCACACCTGTGGTAGAAAAAAAGGAAGTATGAAAACAGAAAGGTAGCACGGATTCTTGAGAATATTAGTATGCATCACAACCACCTGGACAGCTTATTAAAATGCAACCTGGGTGACTTCTGCTTCAGAGATGATGGAGCTGACATTTTCTCCTACTCCTCAACCCTTCTATTAAAATTCTCTCTCTCTCTCTCTCTCTCTCTCTCTCTCTCTCTCTCTCTCCCCCTTCCTCCTTCCCTCTTTTTCTCTCTGACAGGTGGAAAGAAGAAGGCAGACTGACAAAGATCCTGAGACCCAAGGAAAGACACAGTGGTGAGTTCCTTGAGTTTCCTTTCTGCTCATATAACCCAGACTTTGTGTAAAAGAAACCAGCAACCAGGAAATGTTTATGTCTCAGACAAAAAAAAAAAAAAGTTTCAACAAAAGGACTCAGGAAGAGGCAGCCTAGAAAAAACAGAAACTTTTAAAAATAACAGTATAACCATTTCACTCCAGCAGAAAAATACAAAAAAAAAAAGTGTGGCCACACCTCAGCCCAGCCCAATCATTAAAGGCTGAGTAGGGAGCCTAGATGTCAATCCTAGCAAGGTTTTAATAAAACACCTCAAGCTCTCTGCTGGGTGGTATTAAAAAAGGTCAGCCAGGGAGCCAGGAATGAGCTCCTACCCCATGTCAGTGGAGATCAGGCGAAGATCCTGACTTTCATCACCATCCAGCAGTAATAAGATGTTTTTCCTTCTCCTCACTGAAGTATTATCAGAGGAAGCCTAGTAGAGAGTCAAAACTTCCACCATTACCCAGCAGTAATGAGACTAGCTTCACTACAATGTCAGAAAAGACCATATGAAGAGCTAGAAATCTCACCCCTGTCAAGAACGAAGGAGACCTCTCTTGAAAATATCAGTGGAGTGAACTGCCCCTACAAAAGCCTCAGCCAAGAAATAGAAAGTCTTAATGAAATAATAGAAGATACAAAGAAGATCCAAATAAAAATTTTAGAAATGGAGACTATATTAACTGAAAAGGAGTTTAATGGATAAGATCAATAGTAGAAAGAAGAGGACAGACGAAAGAATCACTGAACTAGAAATAGGGCAATAAAAATTACCTAATCTGAACAACAAAGATAAGCTGAAAGGAAAGAAGGAAAGAAAGGAAGGAAAGAAGGAAGGAAGGAAGGAAGGAAGGAAGGAAGGAAGGAAGGAAGGAAGGAAGGAAGGAAGGAAGGAAGGAAAGAGAGAGGGAGGAAGGGAGGGAGGGAGGGAAGCAGGGAGAGAGGGAAGGAAGGAGGGAGAGAAGGAAGGAGGGAGCAAGAGAAGAAAGGAGGGAGCGAGAAAATAAATGAACAGAGCCTCAAGAACCATGGAAATAGACAAAAAGATCAAACTCTTGTGTCATTTGTGTCCCAGATGAGAGGAGAAACACAAAGGAGCTTAAAAAGTACTTAAATAATAACAATATATGAAAATTCCTAAATTTGACAAGAATTTTAAACAAGATAAACCCCAAGATGTCTATGCTAAGAAACATCATAATTAAATTTCTGACAACACAAGTCAAAGAAAATATCTTGATAGCAGTTAAAGAAAATGATACCTTATTTATGGGGGTAAAACAATTCAAAGAACTGCAAATTTCTCATCAGAAACCATAGAGGTCAGGAAGAAGTAACAATAGTTTTCAGTGATTGAAAAAGAGAAAAACATCAACTCAGAATCCTATACCCAAAGAATATATTATCAGTAAATAAAGAAAAATGAATACATTCTCAGATGACAGAAAACTAGGATAATTTGTTTTGAGCAGACCTACAAAAACAGCTAAAGAAGATCAATTTCTAAGAAAGAAATCAATAAGAAATGGAACTTTGGAACATTGGGAAGAGAGAAAAAAGGTAAAGTAAAATCATAGATAAACACAATAGGCTTCATTCTTATCTCAAATTGTCTAAATTATTTTTGATGGTGTTGCATCCACCAAGTGCGAGAACAAACGTCGGAAACTTTCAGGGGTTTAGATCTTACTTTATTGGCCAAGTTTAACCTGCGCAGGGACGAAATCTCAAGGCGTCCGGAGACACCGTACCCACAAGGGGCTGCAAATGAGAGTTGTGCCTGGCGCTTACAACTAGGTCCTTATATATCCTAAGTGAGCAAGCATTTAGAGAAGCAGATGTGGCAGTTCGCTATTCGCTAAGGGGGTTGCGCGCAACATAGCAACAGGGGAAGGGTTTAGCTCAGTGGCGAATTTCAAACATAAACTTCTGATAAGGGTCTCTAACCAATAGAATGCAGGATGTTTGCCCAACTTTGTGCTGATCTCTTTGTTCTTGGCCTCACAAGGACCCTGTCAGCACTTCCCTGTTCCTGCTCCTCCAAGAGTTAGACTCTGGCAGCCACAGCACACCTCCCTGAATCTAACAATGGTTGAAGCAAAACTTATAGCATCATCTATTATAGATGTTGTTCTAAATATATATGGAAGAAATACTGAAGACAATTCAAAATAAGGAAGGTAAAAGAACATAAAAGGAAGTAAGTTTTCTATACTTCACTGAAATTGTTAAAATGATGCCAGTAAACTTTAATAAATTATATACAATGAGAATGTAAAATGATACAGTCACTCTAGAAAATGGTTTGGCAATTCCTTTAAAAATTTAATATGCAACTACCATACAAGCCAGCAACTATACCCTTGGGTATTTATCTCAGAGAAATGGAGATTATGTTCACACAAAATTCTATTCACTAATGCTTATATTAGCTTTATTTGTAATAGTCAAAAAAGAAAATCCAGATGCCCTTAATGGGCGAATGCTTAAATAAACTGTGATCCATCCATACTATGATTCTTACTCAGCAATAAAAAGAAATGAACTATTTATGCAACAATCTGGATGAATCTCCAGAGAATCATATTGAGTTGAAAAAAACAACTGCAAAAGGTTACATAAGGTATGATTTCATTTATACCATTTTTGAAATGACAAATGACAGAATTGTGAACAGATCAGTGGTTACCAGGAGTTAGGGAGGGGGTGCTGGCAGAAAGGAAGTGGGTGTGGCTATAAAGAACAGCATGAGGGATTCATGGGGAGGATAGATTTATCTTGTATCACTGCCAACATCTTGAATATGATCTTGTACTGTAATTTTGCAAGATGTTACCACAGGGGAAAACTGAGGAAAAGGTGCAAGGGGTCTCTCTGTATTGTTTCTTGTAGGTACATGTGAAACTATAATTAACTCCAAATAAAAAGTTTACAAAGTGTAATTGCTAGGCTCCATTGATATAGGGTTTTGATTCAGTAAGTCTAGGATAGTGCCTGGTAATCTGCTCTTCTAAAATATTCCCAAGTGTTGCCAGTTCTGCTAATGGGAACCACCCCACATTTTGAGAACCACTATCTTAGTGAAAGAGAGATTTTGTTTCTAGGGAAAAACCCATTGAAGGCATTCTACCCAGAAACTCTTTTTTCTCATTTCAAACCCAAATATCAATATAAATTGCCCCTTCTCAAGTACTAAGTCCAGAAGCAAGAGAAAGAAGAAGGACTGAAGAGAGAATCCAGTCTTAAGGCTAAACCTGTTTAGCCTCAAGATTAATGCAGAAAGATGAGTGTGCCACAATAGTGGTCAGCAAGACCAGAATGATGTGACCAAAGAAATTCCTCATTCTGTGGTCATGGTAAGAGTCTCTAACATAGCAGTCCTTAATGCTGGTTTGAAACCAGAAACATTTGTGGTAAAAATACAACTTTCTGAATCTCTGTAGAACCAGTGGAATCTATACTTTTCAGCACACTTCACAGGTGAAGTATGCTCAGTAAGTTGGAGAAACCCTGGGCTGGAGACATTACTTATATATGATAAACCCCAGGTCCAGAGAACTTACCTGTTTAGTGTCAATACCTGTTAAATAATTGAATAGAGCTTCCCAACTGGGTCTTTCATCTGGCCAAACTCAACTTGAAAACTCAGTTTAAATCATAGTACTCCTTGGATTCCCTACTACAGTATATAGAAATGGAAATGGTAAGGGCAAAAGGTGGGGAGAAACTGAATCAATAATAACAACAGCAAAGTAGCAAATGCAACAGCTAAAGTGGAATGGGGGAGCAGATAACAGTGTCATGGGGAAGGGACACAGACCAGAGAGTGAGGGCTAGTAGCAAGAGAAAGGTAAGTAAGCAAGGTGAGAGAGTAGCGCTGAGAGGGGCAGAAAGAAGTTGTCATGAGGATGATTTAACACTTATCACTAATACTATGGAATTGGTATATTTTAAATTCAAGTGGAAAATTCTATTTATGAAATAAAATAATGCAATATAAAAATAGATTTAAGGCCCTGGCTGGTGGCTCAGTGGATAGAGTCAGCCTAGCACCATGATGGCGAACCTTTTCATAAAAAACACCCACTTTTGCAGTGCTGGTCAACCTGGTCCCTCCTGCCCACTAGTGAGTGTTCCAGCTTTCATGCTGGGCAGTAGCGGAGCAACCAAACAGCACCACGATTGGACCACCATGAAAGCTGGAATGCCCACTAGTGGGCGGGAGGGACCAGGTTGACCAGCACTGCAAAAGTGGGCGGTTTTTATAAAAAGGTTCGCCATCATGGGCCTAGCATATGGATATCCTGTTGTTCAATTTCTGGTCTGGGCACACATGAGAAACAACCATCTGCTTCCCTCCCTCTTTCTCTCCCCCTTCTCCCTTCTCCTTCCACTTCCAAAGCCAGTGGCTTGATTGGTTCCAGCATTGGCCCCAGACACTGAGGATAGCTTGGTTGGTTTGAGCGCATCAGGCTCAGGTGCTAAAAATAGCTCAATACTTGAGTATCAGCCCCAGGCAGGGTTGCTGGGTGGATCCCAGTCCAGGCACATGTGGGATTCTATTTACTCTCCTCTCACCTAAAAAATAAAAGTAAAATAAAAATAAATTACACACACACACAAATATATATCTAGAAGGCCACATGTACCTTCATGAAAAAAACTTAGCATTTTTTCTAGGGCATATACCAGAACACTTTACAACCAAAATGCTTCAAAGAAACAAATGTCTTCAGATTTCTTCATTTCCAGTTTTAACATTTGTTTGCTTAGAATATATGTCCTATAAATATTCTAACACCCAATATAAAGTCTGGCAGGAAATACAGCTCATTAAATATCTTCCATTATGCTTTCTTTATCTGTCATATATTTTAATGTGATTTTATTAATTGTGATAATTGCTCCTTTACTGCTAATGATAATATGATACTGTTAAAATCAACTTTCAAGGTAATTGTTTTTATGTTTCCACCTCCCTCAGTTCTTGCCCTCAAACTGTGTTCATGACTCTTGAGTTCAACTTGTCTTGTGTTTTGTGTACTTGAGTTGGTCTCTTATCCCAATGGTAAATCCAGGACTCTACTACTTTATGCCTCCACAGTTCTATTATGTTTCTTAACCCCAGGAAGATAATACCTTTCCCTACAACTGTAAAGATAATATATAAGAACAGAAGTGCAGCACTGTCTATGCTGTCTGCTTATAAGAATTGGTAACTACTTATAGCCTGGAATAGTAGCAGTAATTGTAACTGATAGTCAAGAGTAGCAGCATATCCAATAAAAAACTCCAAAAGCAATGAACACTTGATATTTGTTATTTTGGTTAAAACAAGTTATCTTTTTTGTAAGGGGTTCTTCTGTATTGTCAGAGGAAAAATGCTAACATCTGACTATCTGAAGACATGTCTCAGGTTACTATTTACTGACCCCAATCCCAGACATGCCTGTTTCCCTTCCTTGCTCTGAGTCCATGCTTAGCAAATAACTTCTGGGTGGTACTTCATCTTCCATATGGGTTTGCTCTCTGGGGAGAAAACATGCTGGTTACCTGGCATGAGCAACTCAGGCTTTTCATGTTACAATTCTAATTTATAAAAAAGAAAGGAAATGAAAGATTTCCCTTTATGAAAGTTCTAATTTAAGGTTTTCTTTTATTTTTCCTCTTATTTACTGGATTCTTGTACAGCAAAGGGAACAATTAACAAAATGAGAAAGCTATAAAATGGAGAAATATTCGCAAACCCTGTATCTGATAATAGGTTAATATCCAGAATAGATAAGAAACTTATACAACTCAATAACAAAAACAAACAAAAAAATTAAAAATGAGTAAATGACTTAAACATATTTTTATAGAAGACATGGCAATGGCCAACAGGTATATGAACAGAAGCTCAGCATCACCAATTAATAGGGAAATGCAAAGCAAAACCACAATGACATATTACTTCTCACCTTTTAGAATGGCTATTTAAATGTGTGTGTGTATATATATATATATATATATATATATATATATATATATATATATATATATGACAAGGATCGGCAAGGAGAAATTGGAACACTTGTATACTGTTGATGAGGATGGAAAATGATAAACAGCCACTATAGAAAAAAACATGGAAGTCCCTCAAAAAAATTAGAAATAGAACTACTACATGACTCAGCAATTC
Source organism: Saccopteryx bilineata (assembly GCF_036850765.1). Lineage (NCBI taxonomy): Eukaryota > Metazoa > Chordata > Mammalia > Chiroptera > Emballonuridae > Saccopteryx > Saccopteryx bilineata. The sequence goes on along the minus strand of NC_089491.1, from coordinate 178,710,832 downwards.
CACTTCTGGATATACATCCAAAAGAAAATCACGACCTCAAATAGATAGCTTCACTTTCATGTTCATTGCTGCATTATTCACAATAGTTAAGCGATAGAAACAACCTCAATGTTCATCAATGGATGAATGAATTAAAAAATGTAATAAATACAATGAAATATTATTCAGCCTTAAAAAAATAAGGAAATCCTGCCTATGTGACAACATGAATGAACCTGGAGGGCATTATACTAAGTGAAATAAGTCAGTCACAGAAAGATAAATGCTTCATGATTTCACTTATCTGAGATATCTAAAACAGTCAAACTCATAGAAAAAAAAAATAGAATGGCCCTGGTCGGTTGGCTCAGTGGTACAGCGTCAGCCTGGCATGCAGAAGTCCTGGGTTCAATTCCCAGCCAGGGCACACAGGAGAAGCACCCATCTGCTTCTCCACCCCTCCCCCTCTCCTTCCTCTCTGTCTCTCTCTTCCCCTCATGCAGCAGAGGCTCCATTGGAGCAAAGATGGCCTGGGTGCTGGGGATGGCTCCTTGGCCTCTGCCCCAGGTGCTAGAGTGGCTCTGGTCGCAACAGAGCGACCCCCCGGAGGGGCAGAGCATTGCCCCCTGGTGGGAAGAGCATCGCCCCCTGGTGGGCATGCCTGGTGGATCCCGGTCAGGCGCATGCGGGAGTCTGTCTGACTGTCTCTCCCTGTTTCCAGCTTCGGAAAAATACAAAAAAAAACAAAACAAAACAAAAAACGGGAACGGTGGTTATCAGGGGTTAAAGAAAGGGGGAAAATTGTGGTTTGCTGAGTAGGAAGTTTCAGTTATACAAGATACCATATTTCTCCAAGTATAAGACACTCCCATGTATAAGATGCATCTTAATTTGGGGGCCCAAAATTTGAAAAAATATGTATTACATAAAGTTATTGAACTAAAGTTTTATTCATCTTAAAATTCATACAGCTCTTCATCACTGTCAAAACTCCCATCCATTAGCTTGTCCTCATCTGTGTCTGATGACGAATCACTGTCTTCATATATTGCCTCATCCTCAGTTTCATCTATGGCATTTGAAATGCCACAATTCTAAAATGAAAATCTACAACCACTGTGTAAGATGCATCCAGTTTTTAGACCCCAAATTTTTTGAAAAGGGCATGTCTTATACATGGGGAAATATGGTAAATATGTTCTAGAGATCTTCTGTACAACCTAGTGCAGGGGTCCCCAAACTTTTTACACAGGGGGCCAGTTCACTGTTCCTCAGACCGTTGGAGGGCCAGACTATAAAAAAAACTATGAACAAATCCCTATGCACACTGCACATATCTTATTTTAAAGTAAAAAAACAAAATGAGAACAAATACAATATTTAAAATAATATTTACTTAAATTTACTTAAATATTTAAGTAAATTTAAATCAACAAACTGACCAGTATTTCAATGGGAACTATGCTCCTCTCACCGACCACCAATGAAAGAGGTGCCCCTTCCGGAAGTGCGGTGGGGCCAGATAAATGGCCTCAGGGGGCCGCATGTGGCCCGCTGGCCGTAGTTTGGGGACCCCTGACCTATTGTCTACAATTAACAATATTGTATTGTACACTTAAAATTTTAAGAGACTAGAACTCATGTTAATTATTCTTATCATAATTGTTTTTAAAAGATGAGCATTATGGAAGAAAGTATGGTGGTTCCTCAAAAAACTGAAAATAGAACTACCTTATGATCCAGCAAGCCCTCTACTGGGTATATACCCCCAAAACTCAGAAACATTGATACGTAAAGACACATGCAGCCCCATGTTCATTGCAACATTGTTCACAGTGGCCAGGACATGGGAACAACCAAAAAGCCCGTCAATAGATGACTGGATAAGGAAGATGTGGCACATATACACTATGGAATACTACTCAACCATAAGAAATGATGACATCGGATCATTTACAGCAAAATGGTGGGATCTTGATAACATGATACTAAGTGAAATAAGTAAATAAGAAAAAAACAGGAACTGCAATATTCCATACGTAGGTGGGACATAAAAGTGAAACTAAGAGACATTGATAAGAGTGTGGTGGTTATGGGGGGAGGGGGGAAAGGGAGAAGAAAAGGGGGAGGGGAGGGGCACAAAGAAAACTAGATAGGTGACAGAGGACAATCTGACTTTGGGTGATGGGTATGCAACAAAATTGAACGACAAGATAACCTGGACATGTTATCTTTGAATATATGTATCCTGATTTATTGATGTCGCCCCATTAAAAAAATAAAATTATTTTTTTAAAAAAAGGCAAAAAAAAAAAAAAAAAGATGAGCATTGAAGATGTTTCTCCAAGGGAAAAAATAACAAAATAGTATTAGATGAATAGTTTTTTTTTTTTTTTTTAATGGAAGATGATTTTTAAACAAATTAAGAATGAGAATCGGAGATGACGTCAGAGTAATGGTGGGGTAGGAAGCGATACCGATAAATCTCCCCCAAAACTCAACAAGATCTTCAACCAGAAACAGAAAAACCTATACTTGGAGCCTCCAGATGCTTCGCAATACACCCAAAGGTATGATTGAGTGAAAAATTGGCTAAATATATAACCAAACCCCGAAGGAAATAGGGAGTAAGAAATGCTCCGCCTTCCTCACTAACCTAAACAGGGCGGCTTTCTCTGGTAACTGTGAATATAGAAACTGAGGCGGGCAAAGGGGGTGAATAGATCCAGGCCGCCGTGGCACAAACGGCCGAACCAGGCTGTGGCACAGAGATCCAAGGCGAGGAAAATCTGATCCTGTGGCAACCCGGGCAATACAAGCTAACACTCGTGCCAAACCCAAACAAAGAAAGACAAGCGGAGCGGCCATTTTACCTGGTCTCCTGGTCGGTGCGCAGTTAGTGGGCGAGAATTTCTTCCTAGGCCCCGAGAGTGGGTGCCCGTGTTGCCCCATGGAGAGGCAGGGTCAGAGGCCTTTCTGTGGGCCGAGGGCAGAGTCTCTGGGCAGCCCCAGCGCCCTGGGAAAGCCACGCACGGGAGGGAGTGAGAACTAATTCCAATGGTGGAGATTTTCTGTGCTGGAGGGTGTTTCACTCAGAGGGAAACGCGGCCGGCCTCATAACCTGGTTTGCGTGTGCAGATAAGGAGTGACCAATTCCTCCGAGTGCCTCGGCAGTGCGCACCCGTGTTATCGCACAGAGGGGCAGAGTCAGGGGCCTTTGTGTGGGCCAAAGCGGAATCTCGAGCCGCCCCAGCGCCTTGCAAAAGCCGCGCACGGGGACGGAGCGAGACTCAATTCCAATGCTGCAACTTTTCCCTGCGGTTGGGGGTTTCACTCAGAGCGTGAGACTGCTGGCCGGATATCCTGGTCGCAGACAGTGAGTGAGAGTTTCCTCCAAGCGCCCCGGAAGTGGGCGCCCGCTTGTGTTACCGGACAGAGTGGCAGAGCCACTCTGAATGGGCGGAAAGCCTGCCTGATTATGCTAGCAGCTCTGACTGACTGAGCCTTACCCAGAGCCCTGTGCTGAGTGGAAATAGAGTGGGGAGTTGCCAGCTCTTTGAGCCTCTTACTATGCAGGCAGAGGCAGCAGCAACCCCATAGCTGGATTATCAGGCTACTAATTGAGGAAGGAAAGACTAGGAGAAAGGCTCCAGGAACACGGACTCTCTCACTGTCGGAGCCTATAAATGCTAATGAGCTTCAACTGCCAACGAGACTAAAGCACAATACATGACATTGCCATAGAGACTTATCAACTGCAAACCTCTACCTGAGCGTGCCAAAGGGGCAGAACCTGGGGTACAGAGTCACTGACCAGGAAGAGGGAGAGAAAAGAAAAAGCAAGAAGATAACCTCTCAAAATCAAGAATAATCTGCAGACTTTATAACCTATCACATTTTATTATATTTGTTCGTTTGTTTCTCTTATCTTCATTCTTGATACTTTTTTTTCCTCCTCCAATTTGGCCGATTAACTCTCTACCGGTCTTACTCTCTCCTCTCCTTGAACTACACTACCCATAAGTGTTACATCTCCCATTATCTTTTCTCTTCTCTTCCTTTCTCTCTATGAGGGTTGCACTCCAAAACCCTTAACTCTCTCTCTCTCTCTCTCTCCTTTCTTTTTTCTTCTTTTAGTGGTTCCCTCTTTTTTTCTCTCTCTCTCTTTCTTTTCTCCCTCTATATTAGTTTCTTCCTTTCTCCTTTACATCTCCTCTCATTCAAACCTCAATAACAAACAAATTATCTTATCTGGGACTCAAACCTATGTTTGTGGCATTTTGGGGGTTTTTTACTTCACCTTTTTAACTCACTAGCAGTGCTCCCATCCCTGGCTCTCCATTTTATCTAGTTCTTGTTCCACTAAATACAATAGTAATTTTTAATTTGTCCCCCCATTTTTCCGTTTTCCTCTTATTCCTCTTATCATAACAATTAGACAACCAACACCTAAAAGCAAATCATTTTATTCTTGACCCAAATTTTTTCCTTATTTGCTTTTTGTGGGTTCATACGCTCTTTTTTTTTCTTTTTTCTTTTTTTTTTTTCCTTTTTTTTATCTTTTTTTTTTTTTTTGCCCCTTTATTACTTTTCCCCAATTCAGGCCCTCCATCACAGGCGTTGTTTGTTATAATTCACAGTCCACCACAAGATTTTCTTAAGAAAGAGGGGAGAGGAGAGGAGAGGAAAAATGGAGGGGGGAATAATGTCCTTTTTTTAAAAAAAAAAAATTATTTATTTTATTTTTCTTTATTTCATTATTAATTTTTTTTAAAAAAACAACTCTTTTCGATTTTTTATTTTTTTATTTTTTTTAAATTTTTTATTCTTTATTAAATCTCATTAATACTATCAACAAAACCACACTCAGATGCCATTAAGGAAGAGAAAATCGAATATCATGGATGCAAAAGATAGAGAGGTAACACAGCTAGATGAGGAAAAATCTATGAAGAAAAAATTTAATATATTGGAAACCTTGGAGCTAAATGACAGAGAATTTGAAATAAAAATTCTAAAACTACTCAGAGATATACAAGAAAACACAGAAAGGCAATTTAGGGAGCTCAGAAAACAACTCAATGAACACAAAGAATATATGTATAAGGAAATTGAAACTATAAAAACAAATCAAACAGAGATGAAAAACTCAATTCACGAGCTGAAAAACGAAGTAACAAGCTTAGTTAATAGAACAGGTCAGATAGAAGAGAGGATTAGTGAAATAGAAGACAAGCAACTTGAGGAACAACAGAGAGAAGAAGAAAGAGACTCAAAAATTAAAAAAAATGAGATAGCCCTACAAGAATTATCTGACTCCATCAAAAAGAATAACATAAGAATAATAGGTATATCAGAGGGAGAAGAGAGAGAAAATGGAATGGAGAACATACTCAAACAAATAATAGATGAGAACTTCCCAAGCCTGTGGAAAGAAATAAGCCTCAAGTTCAAGAAGCAAACAGAACTCCAAGTTTTCTTAACCCCAACAAACCTACTCCAAGGCATATCATAATGAAATTGACACAAACCAACAGCAAAGAAAAAATTCTCAAGGCAGCCAGGGAAAAGAAGAACACAACATATAAAGGAAGGCCCATTAGATTATCATCAGATTTCTCAGCAGAAATTCTACAAGCTAGAAGAGAGTGGACCCCAATATTTAAAGTCCTGAAAGAGAGGAACTTTCAGCCATGAATACTATACCCATCAAAGGTATCCTTCAAACACAAAGGAGAAATAAAAACATTCACAGATACAGAAAAGATGAGGGAATTTATCATCAGAAAACCCCCACTCCAGGAATTACTAAAGGGGGTTCTCCAATCAGATACAAAGAACAAAAAAAAAAACAGAGCCACAAGTAAAAGCTCCAAGAAGAACACAATAAAACCAAATGTAAACTGTGACAACAACAAAAAGAAAGAGGGGGAGAAGATGGAGATTAACAGTAGCAAAGGACAATGGAGTGCAAAAGTACTCACAAAATAGTTCGCTACAATGAACAGGGTAGGGACCCTTTTCATTACTCAAAGGTAACCACCATTGAAAAAACCACCACAGAAGCCATGAGATAAAAAAGATAGCAACAGAGGAAAGATGTATGGAATACAACCAAATAAAAACAAAAGATAGAAAAACGAAAGAGAAGGATCAAACAAGACACAAAACTAACAGAAAGCAAAATATAAAATGGCAATAGGGAACTCACAAGTATCAATAATTACACTAAATGTAAACGGATTAAACTCACCAATAAAAAGGCACAGAGTAGCAGAATGGATTAAAAAAGAAAATCCAACTGTATGCTGCCTACAGGAAACTCATCTAAGTAACAAGGATAAAAACAAATTCAAAGTGAAAGGCTGGTAAACAATACTCCAAGCAAATAACATCCAAAAAAAAGCAGGTGTAGCAATACTCATATCGGATAATGCTGACTACAAGACAGAAAAAGTACTCAGAGACAAAAATGGCCATTTCATAATGGCCAAGGGGACACTGAATCAAGATGACATAACAATTCTTAATATATATGCACCAAACCAAGGAGCACCAAAATATATAAGACAGCTACTTATTGATCTTAAAACAAAAACTGACAAAAATACAATCATACTTGGAGACCTCAATACACCGCTGACGGCTCTAGATCGGTCATCCAAACAGAGAATCAACAAAGACATAGTGGCCTTAAACAAAACACTAGAGCACCTGGATATGATAGACATCTACAGGACATTTCATCCCAAAGTGACTGAGTATACATTTTTCTCCAGTGTACATGGATCATTCTCAAGAATTGACCATATGTTGGGCCACAAAAACAACATCAGCAAATTCAGAAAAACTGAAGTTGTACCAAGCATATTTTCTGATCATAAAGCCTTGAAACTAGAATTCAACTGCAAAAAAGAGGAAAAAAATCCCACAAAAATGTGGAAACTAAACAAAATACTTTTAAAAAATGAATAGGTCAAAGAAGAAATAAGTGCAGAGATCAAAAGATATATACAGACTAATGAAAATGACAATACGACATATCAGAATCTATGGGATGCAGCAAAAGCAGTGATAAGAGGGAAGTTCATATCACTTCAGGCATATATGAACAAACTAGAGAGAGCCCAAGTGAACCACTTAACTTCCCACCTTAAGGAACTAGAAAAAGAAGAACAAAGACAACCCAAAACCAGCCGAAGAAAGGAGATAATAAAAATCAGAGCAGAAATAAATGAATTAGAGAACAGAAAAACTATAGAAAAAATTAATAGAACAAGGAGCTGGTTCTTTGAAAAGATCAACAAAATTGACAAACCCTTGGCAAGACTTACCAAGGAAAAAAGAGAAAGAACTCATATAAACAAAATCCAAAATGAAAGAGGAGAAATCACCATGGACACCGTAGATATACAAAGAATTATTGTAGAATACTATGAAAAACTTTATGCCACTAAATTCAACAACCTAGAAGAAATGGATAAATTCCTAGAAAAATACAACCTTCCTAGACTGAGTCAAGAAAAAGCAGAAAGCCTAAACAGACCTATCAGTAGAGAAGAAATAGAAAAAACCATTAAAAACCTCCCCAAAAATAAAAGTCCAGGCCCTGACGGCTATACCAGCGAATTTTATCAAACATTCAAAGAAGACTTGGTTCCTATTCTACTCAAAGTCTTCCAAAAAATTGAAGAAGAAGCAATACTTCCAAACACATTTAATGAGGCCAACATAACCCTCATACCAAAACCAGGCAAGGATGGCACAAAAAAAGAAAACTACAGACCAATATCTCTAATGAATACAGATGCTAAAATACTAAACAAAATACTAGCAAATCAAATACAACAACATATTAAAAAAATAATACATCATGATCAAGTGGGATTCATCCCAGAATCTCAAGGATGGTTCAACATACGTAAAACGGTTAATGTAATACACCATATCAACAAAACAAAGAACAAAAACCACATGATCTTATCAATAGACGCAGAAAAGGCTTTCGATAAAATACAACACAATTTTATGTTTAAGACTCTCAACAAAATGGGTATAGAAGGAAAATATCTCAACATGATAAAGGCCATATATGATAAACCATCAGCTAACATCATATTAAATGGCACTAAACTGAAGGCTTTCCCCCTTAAATCAGGAACAAGACAGGGTTGTCCACTCTCTCCACTCTTATTTAATGTGGTACTAGAGGTTCTAGCCAGAGCAATCAGACAAGACAAAGAAATAAAAGGCATCCATATCGGAAAATAAGAAGTAAAGGTATCACTTTTTGCACATGATATGATCCTATACATCGAAAACCCCAAAGAATCCACAAAAAGACTACTAGAAACAATAAGCCAATACAGTAAGGTCGCAGGATACAAAATTAACATACAGAAGTCAATAGCCTTTCTATATGCCAACAATGAAACAACTGAGAACGAACTCAAAAGAATAATCCCCTTCATGATTGCAACAAAAAAGAAATAAAATACTTAGGAATAAACATAACAAAGAATGTAAAGGACTTATATAATGAAAACTATAAACCATTGTTAAGGGAAATTTAAAAAGATATAATGAGATGGAAGAATATACCTTGTTCTTGGCTAGGAAGAATAAATATAATCAAGATGGCTATATTACCCAAAGCAATATACAAATTTAATGCAATTCCCATCAAACTTCCATTGACATTTTTTAAAGAAATAGAACAAAAAATCATCAGATTTATATGGAAATATAAAAAACCCCGAATAGCCAAAGCAATCCTAAAGAAAAAGAATGAAGCTGGGGGCATAACAATACCTGACTTCAAACTCTATTATAGGGCCACGACAATCAAAACAGCATGGTATTGGCAGAAAAATAGACACTCAGACCAATGGAACAGAATAGAAAGTCCAGAAATAAAACCACATATATATAGTCAAATAATTTTTGATAAAGTGGCCAACAACACACAATGGAGAAAAGAAAGCCTCTTCAATAAATGGTGCTGGGAAAACTGGAAAGCCACATGCAAAAGAATGAACCTGGACTACAGTCTCTCCCCCTGTACAAAAATTAACTCAAAATGGATCAAAGATCTAAACATAAGACCTGAAACAATTAAGTACATAGAAGAAGACATAGGTACTCAACTCATGGACCTGGGTTTTAAAGAGCATTTTATGAATTTGACTCCAATGGCAAGAGAAGTGAAGGCAAAAATTAATGAATGGGACTACATCAGACTAAGAAGTTTTTGCTCAGCAAGGGAAACTGATAACAATATAAACAGAAAGCCAACTAAATGGGAAATGATATTTTCAAACAACAGCTCAGATAAGGGCCTAATATCCAAAATATACAAGGAACTCATAAAACTCAACAACAAACAAACAAACAATCCAATAAAAAAATGGGAAGATGATATGAATAGACACTTCTCCCAGGAAGAAATACAAATGGCCAACAGATATATGAAAAGATGCTCATCTTCTTTAGCTATTAGAGAAATGCAAATCAAAACGGCAATGAGATACCACCTCACACCTGTTCGATTAGCTGTTATTAGCAAGTCAGGTAATAGCAAATGTTGGAGAGGCTGTGGAGAAAAAGGAACCCTCATACACTGTTGGTGGGAATGTAAAGTAGTACAACCATTATGGAAGAAAGTATGGTGGTTCCTCAAAAAACTGCAAATAGAACTACCTTATGACCCAGCAATCCCTCTACTGGGTATATATCCCCAAAACTCAGAAACATTGATACGTAAAGACACATGCAGCCCCATGTTTATTGCAGCATTGTTCACAGTGGCCAGGACATGGAAACAACCAAAAAGCCCATCAATACATGACTGGATAAAGAAGATGTGGCACATATACACTATGGAATACTACTCAGCCATATGAAATGATGACATCGGAACATTTACAGCAAAATGGTGGGATCTTGATAACATGATACGAAGCGAAATAAGTAAATCAGAGAAAAACAGGAACTGTATTATTCCATACGTAGGTGGGACATAATAGTGAAACTAAGAGACATTGATAAGAGTGTGGTGGTTACGGGGGGGAGGGGGGAATGGGAGAGGGATAGGGGGTGGGGAGGGGCACAAAGAAAACAAGATAGAAGGTTACAGAGGACAATCTGACTTTGGGTGGTGGGTATGCAACATAATTGAATGACAAGATAACCTGGACTTGTTATCTTTGAATATATGTATCCTGATTTATTGATGTCACCCCATTAAAAAAATAAAATTATAAAAAAAAAAAGAATGAGAATCATGAATAAGAAGTGTTCAGAATTATATCCTGGCACCACCGACTATCAGAAATGACCTCTGACAGGTTACTTTCCCTCTCTGGGCCTCAGTTCTCATTTATAAATGAGGCAGTCTATCCAAGACACTATGCCCACTGAAATGCATGTCAGTGAGGGTTCTGTATGACCGAGAACCTAAATGTGTTTTATCTTCTCAACACTGCTCTGCCAATATAAAAATATATCTTTCTCTAAATATTTCTCATCACTCAAAATGCAAAATAGTTATAAGGATTTTCAAACAAACTAAAATGTGGTTTAGGATGGTGTTGGTAATGACAGACATATTTTCAATGATGCTGAACTTTCTGAAGCATGGCTAACCAGTTTTCACTGCAATATTGACTCAGTTCCCCAAATACTTTATGCTCAGCCAATACAGACATGGTAATTAAACTTCTAGAAGATTCTTTTAGGCCACCATGTATTATTTCTTTTGTTAAAAAATTGTGGTTTCTTTAGTATTGCTTAAAACTGGGCTATGCTTTTTAGCTTATGTATTTGGAAATTTAGAGAAGTGAGATATAGACTAATTTGTCCTTCTTCCAGAATACCACTCAGATCTCAGTTGTCTATAAAGTCAATCCATTATTACTAAGGTCCTAGAAACCTATGGAAATTCTGGGAAAGTCTCTAAAGTTTATTCGTGTGTTTATATTAATTCTGAGTCAGCCTAAACAATCATTCTGTAAAATTTTACTCATTGATCTATTCAGCCAGTTCTCTACAATAACATTGAGTGAAGGAGTCACCATGGGTTGGAAATTTGACTCTTCAAAGTATGTTTTCGAAGATATGCTGTATCAGGTAAAAAAAAAAAATGCTATAGTATTTGGACTACTATATAGCCTTGATATTTGGGAATCTGTCTCTGAGCTAAATGGCAAAATGAACAGATAAAGTCTCCAGAGTAAGCCTAATAAGAGTTTCCAGATCTGCCTTTTGAAAGTTTTGGTGGCATCTTGCTCTTAGTCTTATGAAAGAGTATCTATAAAAGAAGTATTTTAAAAAATAAAACTTCAAAAGAAAATATCAAGAATAAAGGAGAAAAAGACATAAAGACAATTCTGACATTCTTGAACCAGTTCATTGGGGCATATAAATTTTGTTATTGAGTCATTAAAGTGGTGAGATTGTTTTAGGCATTGTGAATGGAACATTACATACTACTGTTATCATAAGTATTCATTTATTGATTATTTATACCCGACACAGAACAAAGTATCAAACATGCACAATTTCCCAACAAATCCATGGGGTAAGTATTCCTATGACTGTTTACAGATAAGGAAATTGAGATTCCAAGAGTTCAAATGAATTGGTCAAAGTTACACATTTATAAACGGTGATTCTGAGATTTGAACCTAGGTTATCTTCTTAGTAGCCTTCCTTCTAAAAAAGCTAGACATAATGAATTACACTAATAAAATCTATCATCTTCAACTTGAAGATAACCTAATCAAAATGCTCATTCATTATTAAGATGACCAAAAATATTAGATAATACCTGCTATATTTGCATTTTCAACCTATAAACTTAGAAAAAATATATAATAATAATACTTAGAATTTCAAACCTGAGATTCTGACAACTTAAAGCAGGGTCATACATACCAGGAAAGCAGATTCAATGGAACTAAAAGACATAGACAGAAGTCTTATCTAAGCAATTTTACTTGGAAAGGAGAAAGGACCTTTTAGAAGAAAAATTTAAGATTAGAAAATAAGATGTTTCTGGAATAAGCTCTTTACCTTTTAAACAGTACAAAGAAAAGAAACATTTTTGAAACTCTTCTGATAAAAATAAAAATAGTTTCTTTAGTATAAAAAATGAGGAAACTTGATTTGTTTTTAAATCTCTTAAATTTTTTCCCCAACTCTCACTTTTGGAGCTATAAGGATCTATTGGGAAGTTAGTAAACTCCAGTTTGCTGCCTGTTTCTATAAATAAAGTTATTGGAAGATAGCCACAGCTATTCTTTTACACATTGTCTATGACTGCTTTTGCATTAAAAAACTAATTATGGTAGAGACTAAATGACCTACAAAGCCCAAAATGTTTGCTATCTGAAAATTTATAGAAAAAAAATTTGCCCACCCATGACTTGTGTGGTTGGCAGCAAAATTCAGGGAACTTTTGCTTTTTCCTTTTTAGCTCTCTGAAAGTTCTGCCTCTTTTTTTGTTTCTCCATTCTCTGCTTCTTCTGACATTTTACTTTGGAGGGTTAGTTAGCTTAAGAGTAAGGGTGCAGACTTTAGAACTGAACTGCTGAGGTTCAAATTCCATGTGCTTAAATTGTGTCCTTTGTCGCTACTGCTCCCATCTCTGCTCTACTATTGCTATTTTTGGCCACTCTCCACCTTCATCTCTGTTGTACTAAAACAGGAATCTCAGGGACTAGCAGTCCTGTACTTCCTGCCAGGAGGGAATTCCAGCTGTCCTTCCACACAAAACCAGAAACTGGACTCACAAGGAGCTTTCCATCTCCAGCCCTTAATAGAGGAAGTGTCTCCTAGAAGCTGAAGTTACTTATGCATAATGTATCCAAACTCAGTGGGGAAGGAAATCAGTCTTTCCTCTCCATGAAAAGTTTCTGGGAGTACACCAGGGCCCGCACTGCTACTTCCCTCTATGAGGGTGCTTATTATTGTCTAGGGGTCTGCTGCTTTAATTACTCACAGACCATCTCCATAGTCATCAGTGGCTGAGAATACTGAGGCTTTCTGTTTGTGTCCCATGGGAAATACCATACAACAGAATGCACTCTAAACTAAGAGGGAATGTGACTAGATTTTAGTTCTGGCTCTACTCAAAATTGCTTCATGACCTTAAGCTATCCCTTTTACTTTTCTGTATTTTTCTCTTTTCACCTCTAAAATCAGGCACACTAGATAGTTTCCCAATTCTCTTATAACTATAGTATTTTTATGATGCTCTATAACCCTGAAATGACTGTAAGGGACACTTAAAACTTACCCAAATGAAGTCTTTTTATACAGAATTTGGCTTGAGGTAAGATTTTCAGTTCATTGGGCTACTGAAGCAATGAACTTTGTCTTAGGAAAAGGGGTTAACGGGTCATCCCCTATGATGGTCCTTTGTATCAAACAGGTTAAAAAATTGTAGAGAAGAAAAATGCTTTGCATAGTCTTTTAGATTCAGACCAACTGTTTCTTGCGAAGAAAAAGAAATTACTGTTTTTTTTCTTAGCAATAATTTCTATACACCAAGCCATATTTTAATATAAGCCTATAGACTCCTGGCAGAAGAAATATAAGTGACAGTACATGGAAGGAGTTTAAATGTCAGATTTAGTTAATATTTTTGAAGCAATAACTTCAATAAAATTTAAAAAAAGACCTCCAAGAACTAAATTTCAGGCAAATATTAAAAACTGTTTATTTGTATGAAGAAAGGAGAAAAATGACATGATTTGAAAAATAAAAATAATATGAAAGTATAGGTGTATGGATTTTAATACCATAAAATAAAAATTTCAAACTACTATTGGTACATTATGAGAGGTTATTATTTTAAACCCATTTCAAGAAAACAGGATTAAAAATATTGTTTTTTGGTTTGTGAAAGACATTCTTCAAATTCCATTTCTGAATAAAGAATCAATATCCTAAGCTCAGGTATTCAGCCGTAAATATTGTAAAGAATTCTTTAAGAACATGTCCATGGACCATGTTGATCAGTGACATATTGAAGACTATATTTTTCAGATGCTATTTCGAGAGTTTTATCACTCTTGTTTAACCCATTTAAAAGAAAAAGAGAGAAATTAAATTTAAAACATGTCTTTTGTTTTTGTAATATATGGAGTTCAGTATGAGTCTTTATGAATGGATTTCCAATGGTTGTTTTTTTTTTTCAGAATAAAATATTGAGATTCCTTAATTTAGAATATGTGCGGGGGTTGGGGCAGATGATTTTGCAAAGGAGAGGTGACAAATACCAGAAAGTGTTTTTGTTCGTATCTTTATCTGAGGGGAAGACCTGTGATTAAGCAGCGTGCCTGCCATTCAAGAAGCCTCTAAAGGTCATGGCAGTACTCAGATTGAAGGATGACCTACCCTGTCCAGATAGTTCAGTTGGTTTGAGCATTATCTGGAAGTGCAAGGTTGCCGGTCAGACCCCAATCAGGGCACAACTTGATGGCCCTGTCTCTCTTTCTTGATCTCTTGATGAAATTAATATATAAAAGTTCTTTAAAAAAGAAAAGAATGAAGGATGAACCACTCATGAACTCAAAGGACATAGCAGGTAAGCCTCACTGCCCTACTCCTACTGATCCTAATATATTGGTTTTTGTAACATATTCTCAAAGCTAGAATATCTGGAAATACATTCAATTTTTTTTTAATTTAAGACTTTATTAACAATGACAAAATAATGATTATATTCTAACAGTGACTCACATCATCTATGAAAGCATCCATGAGTTAGCCCATCACTCACTTGGTAGGCCATTAGCACTGCACAGAGGTCCTGTGTAAGTAAGTGGAACTGTTTCTTGGCTTGACCTCACTCTTACATATTTAAGACGCTGAGTTCTCTTCTCTCACGTTTCTAGATTTGGCCCTGGCTCACCCACATGCTGAGCCTCTGATTTGCAGTCCCACTGATGTGCACTCTTCTCGGGAACTGAATACATAAGCCAGTCACCAACAGCATCACTGTGGCAATGTGTATATTTCCTTGTAGCCAAGGTACATTTTAAACTGTGATGAAAATTAACTGGTGTAAAAACTTTACAGTGAGCCAGAATGCCTGAGAATTCTGATAGATAACCATTGAGTGATTTACACAATAAAACCCTGAAGGTTAAACAACAGAAGATTCTAGGGTGTCTGATTTTGTATCATTATTTTTAACTAAGGCATACAAAAATACATATCGGCACACACTACCCTTTTTTTTAATGATTTTATTTATTCATTTCAGAGAGGAGAGAGAGAGAGAAAGAGAGAGAGAGAGAGAGAGAGAGAGAGAGAGAAGTGGGAGGAGCAGGAACATCAACTTCCATATGTGCCTTGACCAGACAAGCCCAGGGTTTTGAGGCCCAGGGTTTTGAACTGGCAATCTCAGCATTCCAGGTCAATGCCCCATCCATCCACTGTGCCACCACAGGTCAAGCCCATGCTACCTTTTCCAGACTAATCAAGATTTAAGTCATATTTTTAAAGATGATGCTAAAGTGTTTACAGTGTTTATGGGTTGTGTCAATCTCATTTAGCTATTCAGTTGTTGCAGCAATTTTCATGATTATTTTTCCTTTCAGAGCTTTCACAGTAATTTCAAATTCATCTTTTGAGATGCTGCATCATGTTCTGTTTCAGCTTATGAAATGGCTTGGACATCACAATTTGTTGAAAACATTTGCCCTTTTGTGTGTATCAGGATGTAAGAGACAAAGAATAGCATAGAGGGTTGTTAATAAATTGGATTGATTTTATGATATGGTATTTTAGTGCTCATTTGTATCAGTCTAGTAGAAGCTTATCTGTCACCCCAAAGTAGCCCCACTTAGGCTGTCAACATTATGGCCCAATATCAGAATGATTGTAAGTTATTCCTAGAAGGGGATATGCCTGCCAAACATGTAACAGGGCTTCACAGTTTTGACCCTCTTTCATGTAGTCCCTCCTGCAGCCAGAGCCTGGCACAGAAGGCAATACTTCCAGTTTGTACTTGAGGTACATTGGGACACTTGAGGTAATGTATGTACTTGACATTTACAGTTTGGTCTAAGTTTACAAGGGTAGCCAATAACGAGAGTTGAATTAATGTCTGACCAGTATGTAGAGATACACACCATCTCAATGGAGACCTCCCTGGAGTGTCGAGGCTTAGAAAAAGCAATGAACATATTCAGAAGCCAAGAATGGTTGATGGTTTATGTATGCTAACCATGTGCAACTCCCAGCAGAAAAAAACACAGCCAGGTATCTGAGGCAGAACTGGAGTGTGCCCATGTGTATCAGGAGAGGGGATTTTAATCTCTACTAGGCACAGCCAGCTTAATATGAAATTGGCATCCACAGTTTGCTCCAAACTCAATGACTTTCATAGCTATTTATGGAGCCAAATACTTGTTTATTTGACTACCTATTGAATAAGTATGGCAGAATTGTGAAGACAATTTTTTTCTGACTATGAAGGGAAGTAAGCCTTTTTTATCACCTTCAAAAAATATTAAAAGAAAAAATTATTCTTGTGTTCTATTTTTTATTGTTATAAAGAAGATAACAATTATGTTAAAATTAAAAATACAGTAAGATAGATATGAAAATCATCTGTCATTTTCATCATCTGTGATAAACTATCAGTAGTTTGATTAATATTCTTCTACTCTTCTTTGAATATATGTATATATGATCAATTTAAAATATACATAATACAAAGCATTAAGTACAAATATATGCAACTTGATTTTATTTTTCCTCATCAAAACAGTAATTATTTCTTCATGATAATTTTCCCCTGCTTAATTTTTAATGGCACGCAATGTTCCAGTGGAACTGTAATTTACTTGAACAATCTCATACTGCAGGGCATTTATGTTATGTCCACCTGTTTTTTTTGTTTGGGGTTTTTTTTTTTTTGTATTTTTCTGAAGTTGGAAATGGGGAGGCAGTCAGACAGACTCCCGCATGCGCCCAACCGGAATCCACCTACCAGGGGGCGATGCTCTGCCCATCTGGGGCATTGCTCTGTTGCAACCAGAGCCATTCTAGCACCTGAGGCAGAGGCCATGGAGCCATCCTCAGCATCCGGGCCAACTTTGCTCCAATGGAGCCTTGGTTGAGGGAGGGGAAGAGAGAGACAGAGAGGAAGGAGAGGGGGAGGGGTGGAGAAGCAGATGGGTGCTTCTCCTGTGTGCCCTGGCCAGGAATCGAACCCGGGACTCCTGCATGCCAGGTTGACGCTCTACCACTGAGCCAACTGTCCAGGGCTGTTTTTTTAATACAAGCAATGAGCATTAAGAAGAGATATATCCCTTCAAATTGGGTCCGCCTTTAATATTTCCAAGCATCCTTCCTGCAAGTTCCTCCATAGTAAATTAACCAACCAGGCATCCACCTACTCATCAAGTATCTAGTTTTTCTTCCCCTGGAACTTTATTGGTGTCCTTCTGTGGAAATGAAAGAAAAGACTCAAAGAGCTGTCACATAGAAGAGGATTTATAGCAGTTCTATGTTCTCCTTAAAGACAGAACCAGAACCAGTGGTGAGAAGTTAGCAGGGAACAGATATCCATTCAACAGGAGAATTTTGAAGCAATGAAAGAGGTTGACCTGTGAAGTGATAAATTTAGGTCTCTATTATCTAAACAGGGGTTGGAAAGACATCTGTGTATGATTTTTGGGAAGGATTCTTTTTTCTGGATGGGAAATAGATTAAATTAGACTTTCTCAAGCTTTTTGTTTGTTTTTAAAATAAAAACTTTCCAGCAAATTTATATGAACTCTATGTAAACAAAAACAACATTTTATTAGCCTAGTGTGACTTATTCACAATTTTGACATTATTTTTAATTGTAAAGTCACACTGAGAAAATTTGAAAACTGGTGTACCCTAATATGTTTAAAACCTAGATATCTGACACATTTGGGGAGAACTTTATTTTTAATTATTTACAAGTATATAAAATATAGTTTGAAATTTTATTTTAAATCAAACAATTAGAGTACTTGAATGATCTCGGCAAGTTTATGTTCTGTAGAATGAACACTGAGAACAAGTGCACCAGACTGGCCTCAAAAACCTTTCTAGTTCTAAGGTTTTAAATTTTACAAAATTTTGGAAGATTTTTCTCTGTATGAGCCAGTTTCTTGATTTTAATGTTGCTCTATTTTATGCAGTGATGCATCTATTGACAGGAAATGTAACAATTGCTGAGTATATATGGAACATTATCAGTCAGATTGAGACAGGTTGTGAATTTGGGATCAAGAGAAAGCTGGAGTGTGGCATGGGGGACTGAATCAGGCATCACTAATCAAAAGCCATAGATAATGAGTTAAAATCCAGTTTGTGTGTACTGATGGGAGGGTACCAACAAGAAAGAAAGTAGTGTGTTATGTGGCAAATTTTGTATAAAACAGAAGGTCTTTCCCTCCTTCCTAGCAAGGAATTGTCATACTCTCAAAGGGTGGACAGACCTAAACTCAGAATTATATGTTCCTAAAATGTTCTGTTTCTAATGGCAAGAAGATGCAGAGACAGAGTAGAACATCTCTGATACTAATAGTTTGTGGATGAGCAGCTTTATAATAAACTAATTATGCTTAGAAGTAGTGTTGGTTGGTCTGGTTAAGTCTTTAAGATTTGCTAAGTTATGAGCACATGGTGCCATCTAGGGTGAGTCTTGTGTTCTGATATGAGGAGAAACCTGAAAATGAACTTTTCTTCCATTCTGAAGCAGAGAATGAAGGAATCAAGCTCAATTCATAATGCTATTTCCAGGGCAGCAAGGATTCAGTTCTTGGTGTTCTAATAAAAGCAAGACAATTAAGAAAGCACTGTTTTTAGGATGTTGATGGTCCTAACCCATTGGTTTATTAATCCCTATCTATATAAATAATATCATCAGAAGTTTTTCCAGACACAAAAGCTGTTAATATCACATATATATGTGTATATATACTTATATGGTTATATAGTTAGACAATTATCCGTTGATTTTGAAGGAAATGCATTTATTCATTAAATAATTGTTCATTAATTAGGTATTAGTAGGTCTTTATTTTGCTAACTACTGCTAGGTACATAATTAAATTACTTCTGTACATAAGGATATTATAATGTTGCTAAGAAACACACAATATATACGTTTAAGTATCAGTGTTATGCTGTTTCTTTATTTTATTTTTTAATTACCATTTATATTCAACATTATTTTGTATTGGTTTCAAGTGTACAGTATAGTGATCAATCACACACCATATAAAGTGTTCCACCAATATTCCCAGTAATCACTTGACATCATAAATAGTTATTACAGTATTATTGACCGTATTTCTTAGGCTGTACTTTGCATCCCTGACTATTTTGTAACTACCAATCTGTACTTCTTAATTTCTTCACATTTTTCACCCAGCCTCTCAACCCCCCTTCCATCTGGCAGCCATCAGTCTGTTCTCTGTATCTATAGGTCTGTTTCTGTTTTATTTGTAAATTTATATTGTTTCTTAGATGCCACATATAAGTGAAATCATATGGTATTTGTCTTTCTCTGACTGACTTATTTCACTTAGCCAAATACCCTCCTAGTTTACCTGTGGATAGCAAAATACCACCTGTGTTGTTGCAAATCATAAATTATTTTTATTCTTTTTATAGACAAGTAATATTCCAATGTATAGATGTACCACACTTCTTTTATACAATCATCTATTGATGGGCACTTGGTTTGTATATGTTATTTCAGTCATTCTTGTGGTATTTCATAAATTTCCAGCTGAAAGAGACTCAGGAATTTTCTTCTACAGAGAAGAAAATATGAGGCTCAGAGACACTGACTCGCTTAGAGAATTAGTATCAAACCAAATCTTCTGATTTAAGAACAATGCCCAGACCACATTAATTTTTCTCATGCAAAAAGATTTGTCACTGCATCTTTTTCTTTGTAATATCCATTTAATTTTTGGTTTGTCCAGTTCAATTCTAAGTTTGTCAAATCGCTTGAACTACTCAAATATTTGAGGTTTGGTTTGATATAAATCATACTTACAAAGAACATTTTATTTTCATTTACAAAGCTGTACATATATATGTATATGAGAATTAAAACACGTTTCTGATTTATTCAAATTAACTCAACCTTTTATATTAAAATAGTCATTTGATGCTTAGATATTTTATTGTGCCTTTAATATGGTTTTTCTTAAAAGTAGAAATCATAGTTCACCAAGATTAAATTAATTCATCCCTAAAAATGTCATGTATGCCTCAAAACTAATTTTCATAATATTTTATTAGATTCCAAACTTAATAGAAAGTACTTGTTTTTACTAAAGCAAACATCTCCATTTAAATTTTTTCCAACTCCTTAAGTGCTATTTATATAACATGTTTTTACTTTATATTTTTCAGAATCCTTTAGAACACATATATCACAGTTATTAAAAATGCCTTTCTTGTCAAAAAGGAGGAAAAAAATCACTTTGTTTTTTAAAGGTAATAACAAGACTTTTAACTGAATACCTCTTTATACCATTCAGACATGAATGCACTTGGCATCAAACCCATTCTTAATTCAATCCATCTGTTCTGTGTCCACAACTTTATTTTTAGTGCCACCCTTTAAAACTGCCTGAAATACTTCATAGTGAAATTATCAAAGAACACAAATTCTCAATATAATAAACATGTATATGTTCACCAATGAACCATTTTTTCTGATGTGATAATATTTATCTCATGTTTCTCTAATACCAAATATACCTTTGAAAAAAATTGTAAAATTTTTATGTCAGGAAAGTTTAACCACTAATCATGTGGTCTAGTCAGTGTGGCATTTGAGTGTAAATTGTTAATTTAATATAGTATCAAGTATATATTCTGAATTTTTAAAATTACTGGTAACAAAATTGAATGTGGAGCATACATTATCAATGTACAAAAACTGTAAAAGGCAACAAAACAAACAACCTCAGTACATCTACTAAAATTCTGTAGACAGGGTTGTCTATAGCAGCAATTGCTTTATTGAAGCTCAGGCTTTGCCACTGTCTGCAGACCTACTGACATCCTATTAACTACTGGAATGAGAAGCCATACACCACCACAGAGCTACAGGGAAGGAACTGCGGTCAAGCTGGGACAGCAACCAGCCAGCCTTGTTGGTTCCTTTCCGAGATTTCCTGCTGATCCTCCTCTTTCCAAAACAGCCCTGGGAGTTTCTCAGAAAGACTGATTGTACTGCTAGGGAATATAGTTTCAGTCTCTGTATACTTCAGAACAAGAGTTTCCTGTTTCAGCAGGAATTCTTGGTATTTCTTTTTAAAGCCAAAAATCAGAAGTTTGCCATAGTCTAAAACTTTTTATTTTGCATGAGCTGCACATCAAAGGCTCAGGACTAAGTAGTTTTCATTTTATAAGATCCTGCAGTTTTTAGCTTCTGGGATATGTTTTGTGCAAGTTTTTTTGTTTTGTTTTGTTTTGTTTTTGTGTTTTTTTTTTTACCAGTCTTTTCATTTCTAATAAGAGTTCGAAAGCCTGGGTGGGTGTGGAGAGAGTAAAAAGTATGCAGGTAAGTGCTTACCTATTGCTTTTCTAGTTTTAAGAATACTTTTAAAAATAATTATTGCTATTATAAGAGGTACTATAGTCCAGGAGAGAAATGACAAAAGTCTTCAGGGCTTCAAGTGACCTCAGAAAGCATATAGTTGATTTTTGGTGCACAGAGGCAGCCCTCCAATTTTGAACAATCTCCCTAAGCAACAGCAATGAGAGAACTGGCACTCAGGTTTCGGATTCTTGTCTGTTGCTCTCTCCACTCCATTACTTGGAGAGGGAGTCAGAAACTCGATTAGCTTTCCAACAACAATGTGAGCTTTCTAGGCTTCAGTTTCCCTATCATTGAAAACAGGTAAAGTAGACTGGGTGATATTAAAGTCCTTTCTAACACTAAAATTCTATGTGTTCTAGACAGAAAGTTGGATATTTTTAATTTACAGGAGATGATTTTATTTTTAAAAGTACAACATGCTATATGTCATCTTCTTATTGTGTGATTATTAAATGAGATAATGAATATGAAAACCTAAAAATGCCTGATACTCAGTGATGGTGGCTTTAGTATTCTCATTTTCTCCAAGGAAGCAGAAATATTTTCATCCTTTGCCAAAATGTCTCTATGCTATTTACTTCTGGACCTTGGCTCACCTTGCAACCTAGTTGTGTTCTTAACATTTTCCTCTCTCCAAACCAGAAGTGCAAATCAAACTCAGGAGAGGCTTGAAGAAAGAAAGCAACTGAGTTCAAAAGCAGATGGAGGAGAGAGATTGTGAGACAATGTTCCTAATGGAGAGAAATCTCATGATAAACAACAAAAAAGAAAATACTTAGAGAAATCTTTTACTAGGTCACTACTTAGAATAATTTAAAAGGTCAAATAAATTTCTGGGGATTTCCTGATAACTTCCAATCACCCAAGAGGCAGAAAATGTTAAGTATTCAATTAGCAGTGCCTAAGAACACCAAGAGAAGTGCCTGCTACAGCTCTCAGGGTTCCCTGTGCTCAATTAGATAATGCTCCAGGGCTTAAAGCAGTGCATATGAAGCTAATATCCAAACTTGCCTATCATGTATCTATTATGAATGCATCTTGCCATAAGTCATCAGTTGGAACTGATTTTTTAACTTTTGGTTATTTTGGGAGCTCTAGCTGTATATATGATATATACTAATTTATCCAACTAGTCACTCCAAGCTTTCCAGTAAGCTAAGCCCAGAGTGAGCTTTTCTTCCAAAACCCACTATGAAATAAAAACTACCACATCATGCAGCAGGCTATCTTCAGTCAACAGATGGACATAAAAGGGGAGAGTAGGCAACTTCATTTTCTAATATCCAGGAGTCCCACTGGGTTAGAGAAATGATCCTTGAAGCAAGATCCTGTCAAACGTGAAGGTTCCAGGACACAAGAGTACCATTTTGTGCTCTGAAGCAAGAACCTGCTAAATTGTACCTTCATATTGTCAAAAAATGAAGACACCTGCAAAAAAAAAATGTTTATTTATACTTGGGTAAAAGTATACTTGGTTACTCATGCAGGAGATCCAGCCCCAGAGTTAATATATTGTATCAAAGATCTATAAAATTGTTCCTGTGCTAGAGGGAAAAAAGAGAAACAAGGGAACAATTTTGGCTACAATATACACTTTCCCTATGGTAAAGCGAGCCCTTTCTCTTTCAGGACTCCAGGAATAGTTTTCGTCTTGAGATAATTTGGACTAATGGACTGTGAACTGGCCTTTTGGGGGTTGATTTTGAGTGTATGGCGGACTGGCAGACTAATATGCAGCTAGTTACTCCTTTGCATTTTCGATTTCCTTATCTGTGAAATGGGGATGACTATATTTATTTCTCTACCTCACAATGGCCTTTCTAATTAAGAATTAATAGAAACCAGAAAGAACTATATAAATGCTAAGAAGTATTACTATAACAAATCCCAATTGCTTGTCTGGATACTTTTCTGCTAGGCCAGACAAAATGAGAAATTGGACTAGGTTTGTAGGACAGGCATGACAGTGTTTTGAGTTGGGTGGACCATGATTACTTTGTATTATTTATAGCAGCTTTGAAGTGTGATTCCCCTACCCCCAAGACATGAGGGTTTAAAGTAAACAGCATTCTTTCACCCTATAACTATAATAAATATCTATTACTATTTCCTAATCCCAAATTTTATTTGGCAACATCCTCCATTTTCTAGTCAGTGGAAATTTGTTCAGTACCCACATACTGAGTATGTGTAATGAGAGAGACCAAAAACCTTCACTTTGTTAAACAAACTTCTTTGTTCAATTTGTTATGGTATGTGTGATGCCATAAGAGCTGTGGAGAGACATGAAGTTCATAATTATCATTATAAGACACAATAAGATATTTAAGCTTGATACCAAATGAAAAAGACACAGCCCTACTTTACAGGAGGTGACTGTCTATCTGGGAGATGGGCCTTTAATAGACAACAAGAACGAAAGGGCAGCATGTTGAGTGATACCGACTAAACAGAAAGGCCTCTGAGAGTGACCTTCTTAAAATAAAAATCCAATTATGCAATCGTATTTAAAACACAGTATTCAGGATAGAGTATAAACCTTAATATGGTTTAAACAGACTTTATAATCTGGCTCTTGATTAGCATTAGCACTATCTTTACCTTTTCTCTTGGGACACCCAGTGGTCACGTGATCTTTACTGGATGGTGCAAGTTCACAGATCCACTGAGCTGTCCATCACCTCCAGGCCTTACCTTAGCACCTGTGACTCTGCATCCAGGAAAAGAATTTCTCCGTGTCTCCTCTTTCGTGCCCCCGCCCCTCTTTCCTGTTGGCTTAGCTTCTGGCTCACTCCTAATGATTTCAGTTGTTACATGCTTCTGGAACCTTCCTTAATGTCTCAGGTCATTCTTTTGTGACTGGCTATCAACTTGAATTTCTCTTATCTTATACTTTTACACAATAATGTATTTCTAGGTTTTAGACAATACTATTTTAACAAAAATACCAACCTCAAGCGACATAAAAGCCTCAGTGTGTTTTTTAAATATAATTTTAAATTGCGTTCTTGTGGAACCCATTTTATTCCAAAAAGAAGGAACCAGATTTATTGGCATGTTTGATTGCACTATCCAAATTGAATGATGTCTGTTTTTCAACAATTTTCATGTAAATGATTAATTTTTATTTTCTCTGAAAATCCATTTTGACATTGATCGAAACTTATTTTGTAAAAAATGGTATCTTACTCCATATAATTGTGTCCTTGATGTCTCTCAATATCTCTTCTCTAGTAGTTTCACCAGTCCATCAGCACTCACTGAGCACTGTTAGGCAAGCACTCGGCCCTGAGATAGGAGCTCTGTGGGAAGACAGAAAAATATCATTAGTCTACTTTCTTGCCTCAGGCAGGGTGGAATCTAGGGACTTGACTGACATCGTGTACACACTGATTTAAAAAATCAAAATAATTATGTATAGGCACAAATCTCTGTCCACAAACTTAGGAAAATATGAAATGTATTTTTCATTATTTCTTTGCTATTTCAAGTGTGGCCTGAGAACCAATACCACCACCAGCATCAGTGAGAAGCTGGTTAAAATGCAGATTCTCAGGCCTGGTCCTGGAACTGCTGAATCAGAATCTGCATTTGAACGAGGCCCCTGCATCATCAGTGTGCACAGTGAAGTTTTTGCAGCATTGCTCTGGTAGAATATTTTTCAAAGTAGCCCACAGATTACCTGCATTGGATCAGCTGGGAGCATTAGTTAAAAATGCAGATTCAGCTGAGACCTATAAAATCATACTTTTCTGAACATCCAACCGAGGAATATGCAGTTATATAAATTCCCCAGGTGAGACATAAACTATATAACATTTAAAAGCCTTTGTTCATACCTCTAGAAACAATTATGGAATTGCTAATTTTCAATAAATAATATACATATATGTGTAAACATTAAATAGTTTATAAATTTTGATGGAGAAGAAAAGAATAATCTGATGTATGTTGGATTGATCACAAAGGTACAAAATGCTTACGTTTTGAAAATATTTTAGAATTATATTCCAGTGCTGCTCAACTAAATTCAATAAATGTTTATGTAACATCTGGGATGGGTAAAGTATTATATTGTTGTTGCAGTGATTAATTAATTGAATTTACATTTATTAATTTGCTATTATGTATCAGGAGCTCCACTGGGAAAACAGCAATACAATGTCACATGAACTCATTAAACAAAGAAAGCTGGTGAAGGAACGTTTTGTTGTTTTCTTAGAGTGTTGCTTATAAGTACCTCACTTCAAAAAAGTAAAGAATAGCAGGACTCTTTTTCCATGAGAATCTAGAGAGGATGGTTTATGAATATCTTACATTATTAGAAAAAGTTAGTGTCATATTGGATATGTTTTTATATGTCAAATGTATTGCTCTGAGTATATTAATTAAATTTATATTTAACATGGAGGCAAGTATTTTGGCTTTTATTATTAATAATTTTTGCTGCATAATTGTATCAAGTGGAACAGGCTAAGTTATTCTGTAGTAACAACCTGAAAACTTCAGTGATTTAACAACAACAAAGTTTATTTTTATTCATATATTCATCATGTTTGACAGAAGGGCCCTTTGTGGTAGTCCGTCCAGGATTGGTACTGATGAAGCCTACATCTTGACATGGGCTTTTGTGATTGAAAAATCAAGGAAAAGAGAACATAGTGGACAACCATACTAGCTTACAGAGCTTCTGCCTGGAAGTGACTCTAATCACTGTTGCTCATATTCATTAGCTGAAACAAGTCACATGGATGCTCAAGCTCCACAGAATGGTGATGTATAATTCTTTTGCATGAAGGGGCATCAAATATTTGTATAGTCTATTATAGTAAGCAGATAAAACAATTAAGTAATAATTAAGCCAATGAGACTTAAGCTCCAGGTTCTAGTATAATAAGGCTATAGTTTAGTGAGAAGCAGGGTTGGGAGAGGGAAAAAAATAACAGGGAAACTCTTCAGGCAAGAAGTGCAACTGCTTTGGTACGTGTTTGGTTTGATGACCAGAGGTAGTAGTTACTTGCTAGCTAGGAGGTTTATTTTTCTCTCCTTTGCCCATCACATCTGTCCTCATAAAGCGCCTGGTATTAAGAATGCTTCATTCCACTGCTTTATGCAGGTTAGAGAGGAATGGGATTACCATTCCCACAACTTTAATTGCTTCACCAAATAAAGAGAGGTTTTCTATGTATCATATACAAAAATCACAATGTATTTGTTTAGGACTACTATTAGAAATACAAAAGTACTATTCAATGATGGGTGAAGCATATTTCTTGCTTTAGGGCATCTCATAGTCTCACATTATATGAGAATGTGGAAAAATAAAAATATTATAATTTTTCATAGCAGATTGTCTGATTGCTACGGAAGTCAAAGCCAAGGCAAAACAAACAAACAAACTAACTAAAATGAGACCAAGCCGCCTGAGAGCTCCAGTATTTGGCCTGTAATGGACAGATGTGTACTGCTGTTGAAAGAAAGCCAATCTGGTGGCAAGCATTCAAAAGAGGAGGACTTGAGTCACAGAGGCTAGGCAGGAAGATACTGTATTGGCCAGACAGGTTGGCAAAGGTAGAATTTAAAATACCTATTTTCTTATGGGGGTGTGGGGGTGAAGGCAATCAGAAGAGGAGTCAAAGACCGTTGACCACCAATCTTGCTCCCTCTCTCTAAGAAGTCCTACCTGTTCGGAAATTCTCCATTGATAGACAATAAATGCTAAGACTCAGAAAGTCCACCTAAACACCTAAATAGGAAACCACTATGTAAATAAGATTTTAGAGCTTTTCCCTCAGGGTTTTCTCTTACTGAGGGGTAGAATAACTATAACCAGGTTGTAAATGCCAGTCATTGCCCTGCAGTTGAAGTTGCAACTGTATAGTAAGCTCTCAGACCTTTTCCCAGGCCTTTTATGTCTCCGGGATTCTCCCTTGGATCGTCTTGACCTGTCAAAAATATGACTTACCTTAGAACCACTCCTGTTGTTATTTATTTTCTTGCCAATGAAAACCTCATTCTTGTTTATGTGGCTTGATTCATCTTCATTCTCTCACTCTTGGAGAGGGAAGCAAATTTCTAGGTTTCCATGGTAATGTGAATATTTTTTCTTCTTTAATACTTTACCTAAGATAAGAGGTGATTAGACTTGGTTGAATTGATGAGATCTTCAGAGACCACAAGGGCTTAGTAATAGAGCTATATACTGTTTATGCCCATTTGATTCCCTCCGATCAGCAAAAGACCACGGAAATGTGAAGGAAACCCTTAGGCATCAGAAGAATGTTCTCTTTCTCCAAAAGCCTCCTGTTGATAGATAATATGTGTCACTAAAAAGGGAGAGGTGGAGGATAGATAACAAATTATTTGAGAAGATGAGGAAAGGGAAGGAAAAAGTGAGAAGGTAAAAAAAAAAAAAGCAAGAAGATAGAGCGGAATGTCACATAAATAGGAAGTGAGTGAATTTATTGAGAATAAAGGTGCAGCGGAAGTGGGACTAAGTAAGACATGAACAAGTTGTTTTGGAATTCTAGCAGTGACGTTGAGGCATCTGGTAGGGCACTCAGGGTATTCATGAATGCTGAGGACCCGCATGACAGAGAAGAGCCTCATTCAGATTATTTTATCTCCTTTCTGAGGTCCTGATAGGGCAGACAGTCCTAGGGAAGGAATCCACAGGGACAAATGAGGCAGCGGTGCTTTTCAGAGATATACAGACTGCTGCTTTCAGCTTCACCCAGACACCAATACACGTACTGGTGAAGCAACTACGCGGGGGCCCTGTGATGTCAAATATTGAGTGTGTGTGGAGTCAGGGAGCGACGGTAACTGTGTGAGGGTAAAACCCCTGGAGACAATGTTGATGATCGGTTGCTGGGTTGTCTCTCCTGTTGATCACCTCCATTCAGGGACACCGTAAAGAACTTCAAAATGAGGTGGGGGACTAATTTATGGAAAGTTTATATGCCGTCTTAAAGGAGGTGAAAAGCTGATGTCTTGCTGTTCATCTTTAGTACGGATTTATAGATAGGGTCCAGTAAATTCGGCCTTACTAGAGATTTCTACCCTTCTTAGAAATACAGGTCCCTTGAGCAGGACTGAGAGATAAACACAGACTATCATAAAACTCTTTTAGAAACCCCAAGGCAGGGACAGTAATTGCTAAAACATGCTAATATCTTCAGTTCTGAAATCTGTTCATCTTCATGAGATAAGCAATCCTACAATTCATGATGCATTTAAGACTCATCTACACTTAATTTATCACAACCACATTTTTCAGATAATTCTCAGATAACAGAGTATGGCCTCTTTAAGCCACTTTGAAAGTTAATTATTTGAGTGTGAAGAAACCAGATTTTATGCAAACTTATTAGAATTTGCTCTTGAGTTTGATTCAACTCTGAGTATCTCAGAGCTTGTAGAATTTCCAACATGAAACAACCTGCTCTCCGATCTAATTATCAAACTAAGCTTCAACTGAAGAGGCATATTTCATTTATCAGACACTTACGTCATCAGAGGTTTTAACCAGCTTTATGTTGGGCAAGACCTGGCTACCTTCCAAATTATAATGTGCCATCTGATCACTCCAAAGCCATGGGAACAGCAATTATACAAAGTCATCTCCACTGACACAATAAAAACAGATTAGCCATCTAAAACAAATGGATTTACAATTAGGTCATTAAGAAGATGGCCAGCCCCTCACCTTTCTTCTCTATCTTCGTCAAAAAGAAGACCAAATAAGTCTGCTTATTTCTCATTGTATCTCCCCTGAACCCTGAGGTCTTTGGTGAGTGCAAAACCTATAAACTTTCCCCACTGCTTTTTATCTCCTGCCATTCTCTGCCATCCTGCCTCAGGTCAGTTAAATAAATTGCTGCTTATATCCATTTGTCCTGGTGGCAGTGATTAATGTACCTGTTTGGTTTAATTTTATATGCATTTTATATCACCTATTGTGTATTTTCAGACTTAAATAAATACTCTGTCTTTTCACACATAGTAAGCATTCTATTTGTATAATGTGTATATGTGTGTATTTCTTATTTTAAAAACTATTTTCTTTCCCTTTGAAAATATAAATTCTTATAACTTTAGCTACCTATGGCTATATTTGTTTTCTAATACTCATGTTACAATAAAAAATGAAGACAAGGCTTTAAGTGTATACTACGCTTTATTAATTTAAAACAAATCAGCCTCAAATTTTAACTCATTATTGACAATGCTTTAGATTTTCTGATAACTCACACAGAGGCAAAATTTACACTTTTCTTAACAAATTGCTTTGGGTTAGGAAACTTTATAATACAAATTTTTAAGCAGGATTTTTAACTGATTTTTATAAATTGTTTTATTACTGTGGAAAGCCCCTTTTGATTTTAAGTCAAGATTATTCTATCTTTTTACTTGCAAAGATTATTCAGTACTAACACTAATATTCAAATTCTGGGTAAACCAATCAAAATTCTTAATAGAACCCTTTATCTTTGATTCATGTCAAGTAAACAGGTCTGCAGAGAAGATATACCATCTTGATGTCACCTGCTACTTCTAACTCTATCACCAAGAATGCAAGAACTGATCCAGACCTAGTGGATTAAAATACTAATCTAAAGACTTCTTTTCTATCTTTAATACATTAAAGCTAATATTTGCTCTTCAATAATTGTGCCCATGATTTGAATATAAGGCCACTAAAGAGAACTATGAACCAAAAAATGTTACCCAGGAATAATTATGAACACACACACTTAACTGTGTGTTCATAATTAAACAAAGACACTTGATTGAAAGATTATGTTTTTCTGTAAAGGGTCATTGGTTTTGTAGTCTATATGGACTGTGGTAACTACTCAACTCAGCCGTAGCAGTGCTAAAGCAGCAATGAATAATATATAAATAAGTGGGCATTATTGTTTTCCAACAAAACTTTATATAGAAAAGCATTTGGTGGGTCAGGTTCGTCCTGTGTGTTGTAGTTTGTCAGTCCCTGAACTAGATCATAGGATTCCAAATCTAAGGGCATTTGTGTAACAAATTCATGCGACCTAAAAGATCAAATACCTTTAAGCTAAAAGCTTTTGGCTGACTTTCAAAAGAAACTATTTAACTTTAAGGACAGCTAATTCAAATAAAAATAGCAAACGATAAGTAAAACCAAATATCAAATATGCAATAAACTCTTGTGTGCTTTAAGTATGGCTTGACATTATACTGTAAATCCCCAAAATTCTAAAGAGGTATGGTAATCAACAAATGTATCAGAAAAAAATGTGTGTTGTCATTAGATTATGCCTAACTGCTGCTGCAGAAAGTAACTTAGAAGAAATTTTAGATTTATAATGTGAAGGTTCAGACATTTTATAAGATTTAGGAAGAAAGTAGTATCTAGTAGTATAGATCAATGTAAGTGGCATTTGTTAGTTTTTTTTTAATAGTGTGCACTTAATGAATTATTTCTTTTTTCTCCTAAAGCTATTATTTAACTCATGGTGCCATTGAACTAGAGAATGCATCTAAGAACTAAGAAAATATAAGATTCCTTTTAACAGAAAGTTTATTTCAACAGAAATTTTGCAAAAGTAGAGTTAAATCTTAAGAATGTATTCATGTTTATTCAAGTACTATTTAAAGGAGAGAAACCGATTCTGGCAGACGAGTTTTCAAAACCTAATACTGTAAACATCATAGTATAAGAACACTTTTCCAAGCCTGAAGAAAACATTCCCTAAGAATAATATTCTCTTCTATCAGATTTGGTTTTCATCAAACTACCTACTAATTATTCATATGATTTTTGAAACACTGTGATAAGAGAAAAAGGTTGTGTTCCCCTGGTTTTCATTAATTACTACTACTTATTGAAGGTTGATAATTACTCTAGCCCCATAAGTATCACATTCTATGAATTGTCATGACAATTTGAGGAAACAGGACTAATATTTTTTTCCAGGTAGAGACACCAAGGCTTAGTGAATTGTGCAAAGGTATACAGCTAGTAAGTGGTGGACATTAATTTAAATTTAAGACTGATGACAGACCCTAATACTCATACTATTAACTATTGTTTCTTCTTGCCACAGGAAAGAAATAACCACCCACAGAAACTATTCTGTATGATCATCTCAGCTCTCTTGAGCTTGGCTGATGTGTCAGTTGCTAAGTCTATCAAGTTAGGAAATACATCGTTAATAAATATCATGTGTCCCAACACTATATACCAAAAAATGAATCCACTTTTACTTTTTACTAGGCTGTACATCTACCAGTTTAACTATATCATTAGAGTTGTCACTTTTGATAGTTTCCCTAAAACATAAATATTTATAAATACATGACAAAAATGAGCACAAGTTCTAGAACCAAATTGCTTGGATTCATATCCCATTTTTCCCACTTAGCAGCTGTGTGGCTTTGGACAAGTTGCTTAAGCCTGAGTTTGTTTATCTATAAAACGAAGATTTTATTTGGATCTGTCTCATAAAGTTATAGAGAGAATTTAATGAGATAAGCTATGTAAAGTACTTGTATAGCTCTCAGAACATAGTTAATAGACAGCAATTAGTATCATTTAAAAAAAAGTAATGACTCAGATAGTTGATTGGCAATGTTTGAAAACAATCTTTTGAATGTCTTTTTCTGTTGTACAGGGGCCAAAATGATTGTTTTGCTTTGAGTAACAGACCCACATTTATGATACAGTACATATAATGATAAAAGTTTCAATTTTTCAAATGTCCCTCATTTTTCCTTTTGAAATGTCCCATAAATTTTAGATAATATAGTAAAATGCAAGGTATTCTTTCTAAATGGCATTTCAAACAAGAAAATTTCAAAATAGAGATGTGTTAAGGCAACCCATATTCTTCCCACTTAATGGCATAGTCAGTTTCATCCTAAAGGTCAGGGCAAATTTTTCTTAGAAGCAGAATTATTTAAATTTATTGGAAGCTGTTTTTCAGGACTACTTGCTTCAGTCATAGAAACCAGAAGATGAAATGTCCTGCTGAAACCAGACAGACAGAGTGTTGCAAACTTAGGCATTATAACTGAAGACTGATGGGAAAGGGTACATTCCTCTAAAACTGCTGTTTATGCTGTACCAAGTCCACTTAGTCAGTTGAGTTTGTTCCAAAAGTAGCCACACACACAGCAACTACAATATATCATAGATGCAGATGAATGTTAGTGAAAACGTTAATAAGATGGTTGTTAGTAAAATCTGACAGATTTGAGATTTGGGAGCCAATCTTTCAGATAAATATAAAATTAACTGGACAACTGCACTAATCTGAACAAGGTTCTGTCTATTTCTGGCATTTGTCTAAGTCTGTGCTTAGAAATAGCAAGTAGAATATATAAGCACAGTTGCAAGTGATGTGTCTTTCTTGCCTCTCCAGAATGGATAGCATTATTCTCAGATTCAAAAATGAAGAATTACAAAGTTATTTTACAAATGAAGAAACTTAAGAGATGCTGAAGACGACCTTGTGGCATTTGCAGGTGTCACAACTTTTAGATTCAAACCAAAGAGCTTAAAATTAATTTCACTCCCTGAGTGGATTACAATGCAAATATTATTACAAACAAAAATTGCAAAATCAAATACTTGTCTTGTCAACAAATAAAATTAACAAAAATTCTTTAGAACTCCTTTTTATTCTCCTAAAAATGTTTATTATTATATAAGTTTATTAACACTAAAAATATGTTTTAGGTAGATTTATTATCTAGCTTAATTTTCTTTTTTTAAACCAAATCAATTTATTTATTTATTTATTTTTTACAGAGACAGAGAGAGAGTCAGAGAGAGGGATAGATAGAGAAGACAGGAAAGGAATGGAGAGAGATGAGAAGCATCAATCATTAGTTTTTCGTTGCAACACCTTAGTTGTTCATTGATTGCTTTCTCATATGTGCCTGGACCATGGCCCTTCAGCAGACCGAGTAACCCCTTGCTCAAGCCAGCGTCCTTGGGTCTAAGCTGGTGGGTGAGCTTTTGCTCAAACCAGATGAACCTGTGCTCAAGCTGGTGACCTTGGGGTCTCGAACCTGGGTCCTTCCACATCCCAGTCCATCACTCTATCCACTGTGCCACCGCCTGGTCAGGCTGTCTAGCTTAATTTTTAATTTATTTCTACTGTGTTTTAAGGTTTCTTTTTTTTTCTCATTATAAATATTCTCTGGAGTATAATAGGTAGCTGTACTACTTATTTAATTACTTGTTTGAATTACTTATAAGTAGTTCAGTACATTCAATATACCATAACAAGTGTTAAGGAAGTTTTTGCAGTTTATGGAGCTCTCTATGCTTCTGAGAGCACTTTTATAAACAATATCATTAATCATTAGACTAGCAAAATTTCACTCATCCTTTGAGTCCAATTTAAATACAGACTCCTCCCTAGAACTATCTCTAATCACTCCCACCTAAAAAGGCATCTAATCTCTTAGAGTGTGTGCATACTTTTAGCCCTTGCACTTTTCTTATCTTTTACTTTTTGTGACCATTAATTTAATTATCTTCTCATTTGTACATTTATTCACCTACTCTTTCATCTGTTCACCCTTTAATAAACATTTACTAAGTACATTCCATGTCAGTCATTGTTATAAAAACATGTGCTTAAATTACATATATGGTAACTTCTTTGTAATAAGAGTATTATATATAGTATAATAAGAGAATCAGAGATCAGAAAATTTAATTCTGTCAAGGGGAAGTCAAAGAAAGCATCACAGAGGAAAAAACTTTGGGACTGGGTCTTATAAAATGTGTAACAGTTGCAAGGTGAATAAGAGCATGTCATTCCAACCACAAGTGACTAAGTCTAAAAAGGCATAGGATTTTTCAAAAGTGAACACTTTTTCACTGGTATTTTATTCCCTGGCCCAGATGCATTACCGGCTAGTGGTCACTTCCTTAGGAGTGCTGAGGCTGTCTCTGTTCATACTTGCATGGAAATGTAGTCCCCCCAGTGACTGTAAGCAAAGGGGCCTGCAAGAAAATTAGAAGTTAATCTTCCAAATATCAGAATAATTAAATGCTCTGATAAGTGAGATACTCTGTTTAAATATAATGCCTATGCTTGGAGGGCATAGAAAGAATGAACTGAAGAATCTAATATTGGATGACACAAAATTTTAATACCTGGCTTTCTGAAAAAAATATACAACAGATCCCAGAACTAGACCCTAACTTTTTTGAGAAATATACAGGCAAGACTTTATAAAAAGACATCCTCGTTAACCAGACTTCTCATATTGTCCATATAGAGAAGAGTTACTTAGATAGGTGGAAAGTTTATTTACTTTCTCTTTTTTGGAATGAAGTGTACTAATGAGTTCAAACATTTTGTGAACATGTAAAGATCTTAACTTATGTTTGTAATTTTGTACTTTAATTACTACTGGATAGTACCAAAAATAGATGAAGTAAAGGAGATTGAATTAATAGTCAGTGACCTCAACAAAATAAGTTGAGTTCATTAGAGAATCACTAATAAAATCCTACCTGTGTGTGTAAAACTAGTGAGTGAGGAGAGGGGAATACAATTTGGAGAATTAGATGTCTGCCAATTTAATATAGGGGGTGAGGTGGGGAGGGGAGGGCACTGCCATCATTAAGCTGCATGCTGGTTAAACTCAAAATATTGTCAGGGACTACAAGATGGCAACAAAGTGGATGTCCCAACGGCCACCTCCCAGGACCAAATTGTATTACAACTAAATTTAAGAACAATCATCTTGGCCCTGGCCAGTTGGCTCAGAAGTAAAGTGTTGGCCTGGCATGTGGAAGTCCCAGGTTCAGTTCCTGATCAGGGCACACAAGAGAAGCGACTATCTGCTTCTCCACCCCTTCTCTCCCTCCCCTCTTCTCCTCCTACAGCATTGCTCAAATAGTTTGAGCAAGTTGGTCCCTGATGCTGAGTATGGTACCATGGCCTTGCCTCAGGTGCTAAAATAGCTCAGTTGCTGAGCAGCAGAGCAGCATTCTGAGATGGTCAGAGTATAACCTAGTAGGGGGTTTGCCAGCTGGACCCTGGTTGGGGTGCATACACGAGTCTTTCTCTCTGCCTCCCCACCTCTCACTTAATGAAAAAAAAAAGAACAATCATCTTGAAAAACCAACTTCTAACTAAATGAAAAGAAGTCTGTAACCAAGGATAACAGAAGAAGCCACATCAAGACTGGTAGAAAGAGAGGAGATGTGAAAAGGACTGCCCCACTCCCAGGAGTGAGTGGAAGCTGAGAGCCCAGAGGGACATCTCGGTTGCAGAGAGGTTTGCCCTGAGAGGTGGGGTCCTAAGCGCCAGGCTGGAAGCCCAGGTGTAGAAGACCAGATCCTAGAAGAGGTGCCCACATAACATTTGGCAGTGAAAAGAGCGAAGATTTCTGTCTGAAAGAAAGAGACGGGAGATCTCAGAAATGCAAGCTCCTTCTTAAAGGGCCCATGCATAAAATCTCGTTCACAGCCACTTACTTAGGGCTCCAGCAGAGGGAGGGCTGAGAGGACTAGAGTTGAATGAGGAGAGTCAGTGACCCAGGGAGAAACACTGTGGGAGATGCTTACTGGACTCCCTGTGCTGAGTCATTCTTCAGGGCTGCAGTTGCCATCTTTCTTGGGTGGAGCAGTCTCCTCTGAGCAATATCAGCCTGGGGGAAAGCAACTGCTCTGCCCTTGGGAGTCTGTCCTACCCCAGTCATGGCGATGGGTCATGCTGAGAGGCCAGGAAGCAGGAAGCACTCAGTGGCTCAGTTTTCTGGTGTTGAGACCAGACCTTTCCCCCCACAAGCTCCCAACTCTAGGACTGCTGCTATCACCTCATGGAAGACTCAGTAGAAACTGTCAGGAGTGTGGCAGACCACACCTCTGGGTCTCAGAGGCTACAACCACCAGGCTCCTAAGGCCACACACTACTGAGGTCTGTGAGAAAAGTCTGGACAGACTTACACCTGGGGCAGAGGGGCCGGGCCACACTCATCACCCTTCCTAATCCCAAATTGCTGTAGGCACTAGACTCTAGCAGACGTTTTTTTAGCGGCTGAGCCCAACAAGGGTCCAGCAGACAGGCTGCAGGAGGCGGGATTTAGGGAAATTTGGCCTTTTAAGCGGACTTTCCCCAGGCCCAGTGTGGGTAAAAGCCAGCCTAGGAGTGCAGCTTGGTATTTCCATGTACACATGGGCCCAGCAGAGGCAGCCACAATCTCTGGATTGCTGTAGCTTCAAGATGGCTGCTGAGGGCCAGTCATGGGCGGTGTCTCTCACTGGTCTGCTCTGAGTTCCTGCCAGGGAGGCTCAGGTTTGGCACATTGAGGGGCCAGCTGTGGAATGCATCAGTTTAGGACTTAACCTTGCTAGAATGGTATCCTAAAGAAAAGCTCCTCACACCTGGCCCAGCTGAGGCAAGTTCCATTCTCTGTAATAAGCACCGGCACAGCGGCTCATGCATTGGATAGTGTTGAGCTTCACAGTAAGCCTGCCTGGGTGCTGGATATCCTGCACTTCTGATCTAGATCCCACAGGGAGAAGGGAGAGAGGTTTGGAGAATGGATATATAATGTGTGGCTCCCTGTGAATCTATTGTTGAATCTGGTTGAGGAGCTTTGCAATCTTTGGGAAGGGCACAGTCAGCCCCAGGTGAGGTTTCTCTTAGTCTTCCTCCCTGAGACCACAGTCATACCAGCTGACAGAACTTCTGCAGAGGGGACTGTTGGCCACATTCAGTCTGAACCTGTTGCTCACCTTATTGTGGAGAAATAAAATTTGAGTATTCAGCAGTGACTGAGGGATTAAGTTCTGAAATAGGGGTGGCCACATTCCCTATACTAAGCTCCTGATCAAAAGATCCCTGAAGTAGGGGGTC
Organism: Saccopteryx bilineata; assembly: GCF_036850765.1. NCBI lineage: Eukaryota > Metazoa > Chordata > Mammalia > Chiroptera > Emballonuridae > Saccopteryx > Saccopteryx bilineata. Next base: position 178,673,359 of record NC_089491.1, on the reverse strand, counting down.
CCACTAATGGTGTATTCACAACCTCAGCTGCTCTAAACCAACAAGCGTGCAACCTGTAGAAGGATTGGTTAGGTGAGGCCCATTTAGGCCCACACTACAGTTTTTCTAAAGAATACTCTGGGAAGAGCTACAAGAGGAGGAGGAACAGCTGAAAAGTGGAGACACATCTTACAGAGTTTGGGGCTTTTGCAGAGCTGCAGTCATCTCTAAGCAGGAGGAAGCTGATCCTTATAGAAAGTTTGGCCCCTCCCACACTACTCAGGCACAAACAGCAAAAAGTGCAGTAGCTGCAGACAAGTTGCCCACAACAGGCTACAAACAAGAACTGAAGCCAACCCAAGAAGATCTAGAGCCAACACAACTGGTAGTGGGTGGCAGATGGCACTAACCCTAGATTCAGCTACCTACACAAGCAGCACACCCAAAGGAGAAGTCTAGCAGGCACCAGACACTGTGGAGAATAAATATACTCAACAGGACAGACTGTTGTGGACCGGTAATGGCAAAAAGCCATTATAGATTCGAGGCTTGGCAGGGGGCTAAGTTCTCCCCCTTCCATCTCCATATTTGGCTTTGATGCTGAGTGTTTGCACCCACTCCACTTCCTTCCTTGGGTTGCAGGAAGCAATCAATATACATGCCCTTCCTCTGATTCTTTGTTTTCAGATGTTTGTAAAATTCACTAATGTATACTGTTTTTGCCTTGGGAGAGTTCCTGTCTTAGCCTTTGATGTGCAACTTTGTATCAGGGTCCTTGATTTGCATAGGTCCATATAATAAAGCAAACTGGGGCTGTGAGGCACTCAGATGCTGCCAGGCAGTTTGAGGAGTCCTCCCGGTCCCATCGGTTTTGTTCTGACAAAGTGTGTTTCCTTAATTCCGCACCATTATTTGGAAGCTGTGCTGGTCCGCGGCAAGTGGCGCCTGAACAGAAGACTTGAGTATGAGTATGAGGAAACTAAAACTGAAGAAAGGTAACAGAATTCCCCAAAGTGAAGTGCGCACAGTGAGTAAAGAAAGTTTTTGGGGAAAGTGTAGTTGGGAGTAAAAGAATATGGGACAGATAGGGTCAAAAGTAAGGGACCTTTATGTAGGAATGTTTCTGTATGAAGACAAATCATTGTCTGAAGAGTATCAGGGTGAGCTGGAAACAGAGGGATGTGAAAACGAGGATAACTTGGAGTCTGAGGATGACAGGGGGGATGAAAAATCCGTGGCTATGGCTGCCTTGGCCGCGGGGCCTCCGCTGCCCTCAGCTCCTTCCTACATTCAACCCTCTGCTCCTCCGTTACCTTATCAGGCTGATTGCCAGGCTCAAAATGTAGGGGAAACAATAAATGATGGCTTTACCCATTTTCCTGTTGTAGAAATACAGGATGATATGGGGAGACTAGTGCGAGAACATGAACCTGTACCTTTTAAAACTCTGAAAGAGCTTAAACTTGTTTGTGTTCAGTATGGGCCTACTACCCTTTTTCACTTGGTTTATTAGATACTATTAGTGCAAAGGTTCTTCCCCCAAGTGACTGGAAGGTGATTGCTTGTGCTTTTCTCTCTGGTGGTAATTATTTGCTGTGGAAGTTAGGCTTTCATGAAGGGGCTGTTGAGGTAGGAGAAAAATCTCAGCATAGTCAACCTGAGCCACCATTTACAGCGAATATAGACTTTGAGAATGGATAGGAGACTCATGTATTAGGAAAATTACAGCTTTTTCTGTCATGGGTTGATTTTCTTTAATGTTTTGACTGAGGTCTTCTGAACTATCATTTTGTTTCTTTCTTGTTCTTTGCCTGGAGGTTGAGGCGGGGGACCTGTGTTGGATTTGACTATAGGAAATATCCCAGCAGCTGCCGAGAGCAAATTTTCTTGGGGAGATTTTACTTAGTCACATCCTTCAGTCTCTGTCAGAAAATGCCCTGACTAATATCAGACAGGCATCCTTCTAATCTGGATGTGCTCTGAAATCCCGGGTTTCTCTCTGGTTTGTCTGGTTCGTCTAATTCTTGTTTCTGTTTAGTCTTTGTTTAATGTTGCCAAATGTATCTTTTTTTAAGGCCTGAATTAAGGGTTTTTTGCATGCAAAAATTGGAAATGCTGGCTCTAATATTTAGAAAAAATGAAATGTTTTTAGAACTTGTAAGGAGCGCTCATTTAAATTTAAATAGAATAGAATGTAGATCCTTAAGACTTACTGATTTGGTTAGTGCATTGTAAGGTGTGTTCAGAGTTAGGATCCAAATAGCAACTTAAGTATTGGAAAACTCCTGTAAATCTTCTTTGTCATGCTCTTTTTACTTGAAATATTTTGAATACTGATGTACAGGGTCATTCAGCAGCAGAGAGACTCTGGAACCCTGTAAGGAAAGCCTTCCCTGAAGTGTGATGGAGGGACCCACTCACAGGAATCTGGCAAGGTCCAGACCCTGTTCTTTTTTTTTTATAATTTTATTTTTTTAATGGGGTGACATCAATAAATCAGGATACATATATTCAAAGATAACAAGTCCAGGTTATCTTGTCGTTCAATTATGTTGCATACCCACCACCCAAAGTCAGATTGTCCTCTGTCACCTTCTATCTTGTTTTCTTTGTGCCCCTCCCACCCCCTATCCCTCTCCCATTCCCCCCTCCCCCCCGTAACCACCACACTCTTATCAATGTCTCTTAGTTTCACTATTATGTCCCACCTACGTATGGAATAATACAGTTCCTGTTTTTTTCTGATTTACTTATTTCGCTTCGTATCATGTTATCAAGATCCCACCATTTTGCTGTAAATGTTCCGATGTCATCATTTCTTATGGCTGAGTAGTATTCCATAGTGTATATGTGCCACATCTTCTTTATCCAGTCATCTATTGATGGGCTTTTTGGTTGTTTCCATGTCCTGGCCACTGTGAACAATGCTGCAATAAACATGGGGCTGCATGTGTCTTTACGTATCAATGTTTCTGAGTTTTGGGGATATATACCCAGTAGAGGGATTGCTGGGTCATAAGGTAGTTCTATTTGCAGTTTTTTGAGGAACCACCATACTTTCTTCCATAATGGTTGTACTACTTTACATTCCCACCAACAGTGTATGAGGGTTCCTTTTTCTCCACAGCCTCTCCAACATTTGCTATTACCTGACTTGCTAATAACAGCTAATCGAACAGGTGTGAGGTGGTATCTCATTGCCGTTTTGATTTGCATTTCTCTAATAGCTAAAGAAGATGAGCATCTTTTCATATATCTGTTGGCCATTTGTATTTCTTCCTGGGAGAAGTGTCTATTCATATCCTCTTCCAATTTTTTTATTGGATTGTTTGTTTGTTTGTTGTTGAGTTTTATGAGTTCCTTGTATATTTTGGATATTAGGCCCTTATCTGAGCTGTTGTTTGAAAATATCATTTCCCATTTAGTTGGCTTTCTGTTTATTTTGTTATCAGTTTCCCTTGCTGAGCAAAAACTTCTTAGTCTGATGTAGTCCCATTCATTAATTTTTGCCTTCACTTCTCTTGCCATTGGAGTCAAATTCATAAAATGCTCTTTAAAACCCAGGTCCATGAGTTGAGTACCTATGTCTTCTTCTATGTACTTAATTGTTTCAGGTCTTATGTTTAGATCTTTGATCCATTTTGAGTTAATTTTTGTACAGGGGGAGAGACTGTAGTCCAGTTTCATTCTTTTGCATGTGGCTTTCCCGTTTTCCCAGCACCATTTATTGAAGAGGCTTTCTTTTCTCCATTGTGTGTTGTTGGCCCCTTTATCAAAAATTATTTGACTATATATATGTGGTTTTATTTCTGGACTTTCTATTCTGTTCCATTGGTCTGAGTGTCTATTTTTCTGCCAATACCATGCTGTTTTGATTGTCGTGGCCCTATAATAGAGTTTGAAGTCAGGTATTGTTATGCCCCCAGCTTCATTCTTTTTCTTTAGGATTGCTTTGGCTATTCGGGGTTTTTTATAGTTCCATATAAATCTGATGATTTTTTGCTCTATTTCTTTAAAAAATGTCAATGGAATTTTGATGGGAATTGCATTAAATTTGTATATTGCTTTGGGTAATATAGCCATCTTGATTATATTTATTCTTCCTAGCCAAGAACAAGGTATATTCTTCCATCTCATTATATCTTTTTCGATTTCCCTTAACAATGGTTTATAGTTTTCATTATATAAGTCCTTTACATTCTTTGTTATGTTTATTCCTAAGTATTTTATTTTTTTTGTTGCAATCGTGAAGGGGATTATTCTTTTGAGTTCCTTCTCAGTTGTTTCATTGTTGGCATATAGAAAGGCTATTGACTTCTGTATGTTAATTTTGTATCCTGCGACCTTACTGTATTGGCTTATTGTTTCTAGTAGCCTTTTTGTGGATTCTTTGGGGTTTTCGATGTATAGGATCATATCATCTGCAAAAAGTGATACCTTTACTTCTTCTTTTCCGATATGGATGCCTTTTATTTCTTTGTCTTGTCTGATTGCTCTGGCTAGAACCTCTAGTACCACATTAAATAAGAGTGGAGAGAGTGGACAACCCTGTCTTGTTCCTGATTTAAGGGGGAAAGCCTTCAGTTTAGTGCCATTTAATATGATGTTAGCTGATGGTTTATCATATATGGCCCTTATCATGTTGAGATATTTTCCTTCTATACCCATTTTGTTGAGAGTCTTAAACATAAAATTGTGTTGTATTTTATCGAAAGCCTTTTCTGCGTCTATTGATAAGATCATGTGGTTTTTGTTCTTTGTTTTGTTGATATGGTGTATTACATTAACCGTTTTACGTATGTTGAAACATCCTTGAGATTCTGGGATGAATCCCACTTGATCATGATGTATTATTTTTTTAATATGTTGTTGTATTCGATTTGCTAGTATTTTGTTTAGTATTTTAGCATCTGTATTCATTAGAGATATTGGTCTGTAGTTTTCTTTTTTTGTGCCATCCTTGCCTGGTTTTGGTATGAGGGTTATGTTGGCCTCATAAAATGTGTTTGGAAGTATTGCTTCTTCTTCAATTTTTTGGAAGACTTTGAGTAGAATAGGAACCAAGTCTTCTTTGAATGTTTGATAAAATTCGCTGGTATAGCTGTCAGGGCCTGGACTTTTATTTTTGGGGAGGTTTTTAATGGTTTTTTCTATTTCTTCTCTACTGATAGGTCTGTTTAGGCTTTCTGCTTCTTCTTGACTCAGTCTAGGAAGGTTGTATTTTTCTAGGAATTTATCCATTTCTTCTAGGTTGTTGAATTTAGTGGCATAAAGTTTTTCATAGTATTCTACAATAATTCTTTGTATATCTACGGTGTCCGTGGTGATTTCTCCTCTTTCATTTTGGATTTTGTTTATATGAGTTCTTTCTCTTTTTTCCTTGGTAAGTCTTGCCAAGGGTTTGTCAATTTTGTTGATCTTTTCAAAGAACCAGCTCCTTGTTCTATTAATTTTTTCTATAGTTTTTCTGTTCTCTAATTCATTTATTTCTGCTCTGATTTTTATTATCTCCTTTCTTCAGCTGGTTTTGGGTTGTCTTTGTTCTTCTTTTTCTAGTTCCTTAAGGTGGGAAGTTAAGTGGTTCACTTGGGCTCTCTCTTGTTTGTTCATATATGCCTGAAGCGATATGAACTTCCCTCTTATCACTGCTTTTGCTGCATCCCATAGATTCTGATATGTCGTATTGTCATTTTCATTAGTCTGTATATATCTTTTGATCTCTGCACTTATTTCTTCTTTGACCCATTCATTTTTTAAAAGTATGTTGTTTAGTTTCCACATTTTTGTGGGATTTTTTTCCTCTTTTTTGCAGTTGAATTCTAGTTTCAAGGCTTTATGATCAGAAAATATGCTTGGTACAACTTCAATTTTTCTGAATTTGCTGATATTGTTTTTGTGGCCCAACATATGGTCAATTCTTGAGAATGATCCATGTACACTGGAGAAAAATGTATACTCAGTCACTTTGGGATGAAATGTCCTGTAGATGTCTATCATATCCAGGTGCTCTAGTGTTTTGTTTAAGGCCACTATGTCTTTGTTGATTCTCTGTTTGGATGACCGATCTAGAGCCGTCAGCGGTGTATTGAGGTCTCCAAGTATGATTGTATTTTTGTCAGTTTTTGTTTTAAGATCAATAAGTAGCTGTCTTATATATTTTGGTGCTCCTTGGTTTGGTGCATATATATTAAGAATTGTTATGTCTTCTTGATTCAGTGTCCCCTTAGCCATTATGAAATGGCCATTTTTGTCTCTGAGTACTTTTCCTGTCTTGTAGTCAGCATTATCCGATATGAGTATTGCTACACCTGCTTTTTTTTGGATGTTATTTGCTTGGAGTATTGTTTTCCAGCCTTTCACTTTGAATTTGTTTTTATCCTTGTTACTTAGATGAGTTTCCTGTAGGCAGCATACAGTTGGATTTTCTTTTTTAATCCATTCTGCTACTCTGTGCCTTTTTATTGGTGAGTTTAATCCATTTACATTTAGTGTAATTATTGATACTTGTGAGTTCCCTATTGCCATTTTATATCTTGCTTTCTGTTAGTTTTGTGTCTTGTTTGATCCTTCTCTTTCGTTTTTCTATCTTTTGTTTTTATTTGGTTGTATTCCATACATCTTTCCTCTGTTGCTATCTTTTTTATCTCATGTGCTTCTGTGGTGGTTTTTTCAATGGTGGTTACCTTTGAGTAATGAAAAGGGTCCCTACCCTGTTCATTGTAGCGAACTATTTTGTGAGTACTTTTGCACTCCATCGTCCTTTGCTACTGTTAATCTCCGTCTTCTCCCCCTCTTTCTTTTTGTTGTTGTCACAGTTTAAATTTGGTTTTATTGTGTTCTTCTTGGAGCTTTTACTTGTGGCTCTGTTTTTTTTTGTTCTTTGTATCTGATTGGAGAACCCCCTTTAGTAATTCCTGGAGTGGGGGTTTTCTTATGATAAATTCCCTCATCTTTTCTGTATCTGTGAATGTTTTTATTTCTCCTTCGTATTTGAAGGATAGCTTTGATGGGTATAGTATTCGTGGCTGAAAGTTCCTCTCTTTCAGGACTTTAAATATTGGGGTCCACTCTCTTCTAGCTTGTAGAGTTTCTGCTGAGAAATCTGATGATAATCTAATGGGCCTTCCTTTATATGTTGTATTCTTCTTTTCCCTGGCTGCCTTGAGAATTTTTTCTTTGCTGTTGGTTTGTGTCAATTTCATTATGATATGCCTTGGAGTAGGTTTGTTGGGGTTCAGAAAACTTGGAGTTCTGTTTGCTTCTTGAACTTGAGGCTTTAGTTCTTTCCACAGGCTTGGGAAGTTCTCATCAATTATTTGTTTGAGTATGTTCTCCATTCCATTTTCTCTCTCTTCTCCCTCTGATATACCTATTATTCTTATGTTATTCTTTTTGATGGAGTCAGATAATTCTTGTAGGGCTATCTCATTTTTTTTAATTTTTGAGTCTCTTTCTTCTTCTCTCTGTTGTGCCTCAAGTTGCTTGTCTTCTATTTCACTAATCCTCTCTTCTATCTGACCTGTTCTATTAGCTAAGCTTGTTACTTCGTTTTTCAGCTCGTGAATTGAGTTTTTCATCTCTGTTTGATTTGTTTTTATAGTTTCAATTTCCTTGGACATATATTCTTTGTGTTCATGGAGTTGTTTTCTGAGCTCCCTATATTGCCTTTCTGTGTTTTCTTGTATATCTCGGAGGATTTTTAGGATTTATATCTTGAATTCTCTGTCATTTAGCTCCAAGGTTTCCAATATATTAAATTTTTTCTCCATAGATTTTTCCTCATCTAGCTGTGTTACCTCTCTTTCTTTTGTATCCATGATATTCGATTTTCTCTTCCTTAATGGCATCTTTGGGTGTATTGCGAAGAATCTGGAAGCTCCAAGTATAGGTTTTTCTGTTTCTGGTTGAAGATCTTGTTGAGTTTTGGGGGAGATTTATCGGTATCGCTTCCTACTCCGCCATTACTCTGACGTCATCTCGCATATTTTCTGATCATAAAGTCTTGAAACTAGAATTCAACTGTGCTAGAAAATGATCTCACACGTACAGAAGGGCAAGGAGACAGCACTGTCACAGCTGTCCATATCACAAAGGCAAGTCCTCTGGTCTCAAGAAAAGGGAACGAGAACGTATTTTTGCGTTCACCACAGCAGAAGACTCCAGACCCTGTTCTCTTATGGGGCCGAGGATATGTGTGTGTTTTTCCTAGGTCTGCTGAAGCTCCTCAGTGGATCCCTGAATGACTGGTGAGACACCATGATTCTAGATGAGAGACTCACTTCACAAGAGCAATTGTATGAGGCTTATTTTACTATGCTCTCTTCCCTTTCTCAATTATTATTATCTAAATTTTTTTAATGTTTTAGATCATTTTATTTCTTTCCTGCTCCATTGCCTGAAAAGAAGGCGAAAGGAGAGCTTGATTTGGGTGTTGCTGAACAGAAATCTCATACAGCCGTCTTGAGATTTTTTTGAGAGAGATCTCTGTTTAGTATACATCTTTATTATGTTCCTATTAAGGTAGCCCTACTTAAGATGAAGCAGGCCATAGTTTAATCTCTAAAACCCTGGGTTTCACTCTTGATTTGTGTGATTGTATGTGAAGTCTTTGTATAATGTCTAAGTGTTATTGTTTATAAGGCCTGAATTAAGTCCTTACATGAAAAGTAATGATGATAATAGTTTTGGAAGTGCCGGCTCTAGTATTGAAAACAAAATGGGGATAATTTCATTTCCCTATATAAATATAATTTTGTTTGGAATAAGTAAAGTGTGCTCATTTTGGATCCAAAAGACTTGCTGGTTTGGTCAGGCTGCTCCAGGCCGCAAATAAAAGGCTTGAAGCAGCATAGATTTACATAATAAAGGTGTAAAGATTTTTTTTACTATAGGAGAACAATGAAGATCACACTGGGATTTTTCAGTTTTGATATGTACTCTATAAGGTACCTGTTAATTAATATTAAGGGAGTGTTTTGATAAGTGTGGGAATGTTGCTTGAAGGTGCATTTACTCTATTTTTGTTAAAAGTTAACAAAGTCAAGAATTTCTTGCAATCTTTGAAGTCAAAGTATTGTAAAATGTGCTTAACATTTGCTTGGAGATCAACTGGAAATAATATAAAAAGAAAGGGGGGGGGAGTCATGTCCTGGATCTCCTGCAGGTCTACCCTGTCATGCTTTTTACTTCAAACAGTTTCTTTTGAATGCTGATGTACAAGAGATTCCAAATTTTTTTTGTCCTGCAAACTACTACACCTTTTTTATTTTTATTTGATTCCAGCTAATAACACCGTTTTGTCTTTTTCTGAATAGCTACAGATATATAGGCAGATAGGGACCCTCAAGCCCCTCAGCGAGATCTTCTGAGCATGGCTTTTAAGGTACCAAGAGGCCAAAAAAGCCCAAAGGAGATCAGGTAAAATACTAGCTCTTGGCATATGCCCTCAGAGGCTCCAACGCTCCAACTGGAACTTCATCAGGGCCCTGCTTCAATAGTGGAAAGGATGGTCATTTGAGCTAAAGCCTGCCAGGCTTATATGCCTTTGCTGTGAGGAAGGGACACACTGGAAGGTAGGCTTCCCCTCACTCCTCTAAGGGAGAGTTCAGTCTCTTCCAGCCCTGCTCCAGCCACCTGTGACCTAACCTTGCCCAGAATACTGGGATTTGCCACTGAAGGCTAAAAGGTGCCCAGGGCCATCGGCCCCTTCTACGACACTGTGAATGAGGCTGGGGTATTTCTTCCAAGTAGCCGGTAGACTGGTCTCATTTACACAAGGGCCATTTAACTAGGTCTTGCCTGAATATTCAGGTCTTTTATTCTTCCCTCGAAGATCTCTGTTGTGGGTATTGATAGTCCTGTTTTCTGCTGCTTTGATTAATATATAGTCTTTCCTTTATTCCTCCTGCCTCAATGCCCCACTCATAGTTTAGGCTAGGACCTACTCCTAATTCAGAGCTCCTTTTTTCCCTTTTTGCCAACTTACAAATTTACCTCTGCCACCCAGCTTAGTGTATCCCAATGTTCTCCTCAACACCCCATGACTGTAAAGCTCCAGTATAGGACCCCTGGGTTCATCTTTCCAGTTTGAGGAAAACAGAAGCTCCGTCTTCATGCGTGCTGCAGATGGCTTTTCCAGTCTACCTGAGTCATTGCCAGCTGGGAGCAGCGGTCATTGGGACTTTGACGCTAACTGCAGAGTGTGGAAGTGTGATGGCAATTCCAGTGCCATGAGGACTTCTCCTGAAAGTGGATTTTTCCTGGACTCTTGCTCTTGTGACAATTTTTGATGGACTGAACTGGGGTTGGGTTGCATTTGCAGAGATTTGGAATGGTGTTGGTGCCAACATGGACTTGGTGAACACTTTAAGGACATTACTTTTTTATAGATTCTTGTTGTATTATTAGCTTAAAGAGTTTGCTTAAAGGCTTTAATCACTGTGATGTATTAGTATACTTGTTTTGGGTATCTGTTAGCATTGGCTATACTAATTTTGTGTTTGTTCTGTATTTTTTCTGTCTGCCTCCAAATTAGAAAATCAGATGAGTGCAAATCTCAGCACACAAATTAAAAAGAAAAGGGGGATATGTTGTGGACCGGTAATGGCAAAAAGCCATTATAGATTTGAGACTTGGCAGGGGGCTAAGTTCTCCCCCTTCCATCTCCATATTTGGCTTTGGTGCTGAGTGTTTGCACCCACTCCACTTCCTTCCTTGGGTTGCAGGAAGCAATATACAGGCCCTTCCTCTGACTCTTTGTTTTCAGATGTTTGTAAAATTCACTAATGTATACTGTTTTTGCCTTGGGAGAGTTCCTGTCTTAGCCTTTGATGTGCAACTTTGTATCAGGGTCCTTGATTTGCATAGGTCCATATAATAAAGCAAACTGGGGCTGTGAGGCACTCAGATGCTGCCAGGCAGTTTGAGGAGTCCTTCCGGTCCCATCAGTTTTGTTCTGACAAAGTGTGTTTCCTTAATTCCGCACCGTTATTTGGAAGCTGCGCTAGTCCGCGGCAACAGACATTGCACAGTGTGTAATACACATGATTGGGGTTGATTCTTAGAGCCAGACAGCCTGAAGAGATAACTTTACTCACAGAAGGACCAACTGCATTTAATACTCACATACTATAAGAGGAAAAATGGTATGCTCAGGAAGCATTTCTAGAACAAAGAAAACTGGTGGCCCCGAGGTCAGTACCATCAAGCCCATCTTCTTCATAAAGAAACCACAAAAACCCAGGTTTGATTCCTGGCCAGGGCACACAGGAGAAGCACCCATCTGCTTCTCCACCCCTCCCCCTCTCCTTCCTCTCTGTCTCTCTCTTCCCCTTCCGCAGCCAAGGCTCCACTGGAGCAAAGATGGCCCGGGTGCTGGGGATGGCTCCTCGGCCTCTGCCCCAGGGGCTGGAGTGGCTCTGGTTGCAACAGAGTGACGCCCCAGAGGGGCAGAGCATCGCCCCCTGGTGGGCAGAGCGTCGCCTCTGGTGGGTGTGCCAGGTGGATCCCAGTCTGTCTGACTGTCTCTCCCCATTTCCAGCTTCAGAAAAATACAAAAATAAATAAATAAATAAAATTCATTAAAAAAAAAGAAACCACAAAAATTTTAAAGTCAGACAGCACTACCTAATGCACAGATATAATGAGCAGATATAGAAATGCAACCCAAATGAATCAACAAGGAAAACCCCAGAAAAAGAACTGAATGATTTGGAAGTAACCAAACTACAGATGCAGAGTTTAAAATAATGATTTTTAGGATGTCCAAGGATCTTAGAGAAACAATGGATGGACATAATGAGCACTTAAATAAAGAGATAGCAAGCATCAAAAAGGACATTGAAATCATAAAAAAGAACAGTCAGGAATGACAAATACAATATCAGAAATGAAGATTGCATTAGAAGGAAACGATAGAAGGCTGGATGAAGCAGAGAATTGAATCAGCAATTTAGAGGACAAGATAAATGAAAGCATGAAAACAGAGCAGCAGAAAGAAAAAAGGCTCAAAAAGACAAAAGAGACTCTAAGAGACCTCTGTGACAACATGAAAAGAAACAACATCTGCATCATAAGGGTTCCTGAAGAAGAAAAGAACAAACAACAGATAAGAGAACCTGTTTGAAGAAATCATAGCTGAAAAATTTCCTAAATTGATGAAAGAAAAAAGTCACACAAGTTCAAGAAGCACAGAGAGTCCCATGAAAGGGAAACCCAAGAGGGCCAACACCAAGACACATCATAATTAAAGTGCCAAAGTTAAGCGACAAAAAAAGAATTCTAAAAGCTTCAAGAGAAAAGTAGTTAATTACCTGCAGAGGAGCCCACATAAAGATGACATGTGACTTCTCAAAAGAAACACTTGAGGCCAGAAGGGATTGGCAAGAAATATTCAAAATGGTGCAAAACAAAAATTTACAACCAAGACTTCTTTAAACAGCAAGGCTATTGTTTAAAATTGAAGGAGAAATAAAAAGCTTACTAGACAAAAAGCAACTGAAGGAATTAATTACCACCAAACCAGTACTACAAGAAATGTTAAGGGGCCTGCTGTACAAAGAGCAAAGGAAAAAAAGAAATCGAGAAAAAGAGAATTGTACCTTTAAATTATAAAATATAAATAAATAAGTACATGTTAATAATAACCTTAATGTAAATAAATTAAATGCTACAATCAGAGACATAGGTTAGATGCATGGATAAGAAAACAGGACCCATACAAATGTTGTCTACAAGAGACTAATCTCAGAACAAAAGACACACATAGACTAAAAGTGAAGGGATAGAAAAAAGTATTCAATCAAATGGCAATGAAAATAAAGCTGGGGTCGCAATACTTATATCTGACAAAATAGACTTTAAAACAAAGGCTATAGTAAAGGATAAAAAATGTCACTACATAATGATAAAGGGAGCAATCCAACAGGAAGAGATAACCATTATAAATATATATGCACCTAATATAGGAGCACCTAAATATATAAAGCAGATTTTGATGGACTTAGAGGTGAGATCATCAGCAATACTATAATAGAAGGGGATTTTAATACCCCACTAACATCAATGGATAGATCCTTCAAACAGAAAATTAACAAAGAGATAGCCACCATAAATGACAAACTAGTTCAACTGGATTTAATAGATATCTTCAGAACCTTTCACCACAAAGCACCAGAATATACATTATTTTCATATACTCATGGTACATTCTCTAGGATAGGCCACATGTTAGGACACAAAACAAGTCTCAATAAATTTAAGAAGATTGAAATCATATCAAGCATCTTTTATGATCACAATGGCATGAAACTAGAAATCAATGACAATAAAAAAACTGAAAAACATTCAAGCACTTGGAGTCTAAATAGTATGTTATTAAATAATAAATGGGTGAACAATGAGATCAAGGAAGAAATAAAAAATTTCCTTGAAACAAATGAAAAGAAAAATGCAAAAATCCAAAATCAATGGGACACAGCCAAGCAGTCCTGAGAGGGAAGATCATATCATTACAGGCATACCTTAAGAAGTAAGAAAAAGCTCAAACGATCTAACCCTTCACCTAAAAATACTAAAAAAGAACAACAAACAAAACCCACAGGATGTAGAAGGAAGGTAATAATAAAGATCAGAGCAGAAATAAATGACAGAAGCTAAAAATACAATGCAAAAGATCAATGAAACCAAGAGCTGGTTCTTTGAGAAGGTAAACAAAATTGATGTACCTTTAACCAGAGTCAAGAAAAATAAAGATAGAACTCAAATAAATTAAATTAGAAATGAAAGTGGAGAAATAACAACTGACATCACAGAAATACAAAAATTGTAAGAAAATACTATGAAGATCTATATGCCAAAAAATTGGACAACCTAGGTGAAATGGATAAATTCCTAGAAACATACACTTTTCCAAAACTCAATCTGGAAGAATCAGAAAACCTAAGTAGACTTATTACAACAACAACAAAAAATTGAAACAATAATAAAAAAACTGCAGCAAACAAAAGCCCTGTGCTGGATGGCTTCACAGGAGAATTTTACCAATCATTCAAAGAGAAGTAACACTTATCCTTCTCAAGCTATTCCAAAAAATTTAAGAAGAGGAAAGACTTCCAAGCTCATTTTGTGAGACAAGCATTATACTAATTCCAAAGCCAATGAAGATACTACAATATAGAAAAACTATAAGCCAATATCTCTGATGACCATAGATGATAAATTCTCAACTAAATATTATCAAACTGAATACAGAAATACATTAAAAAGATTATATGTCATGATATACCGGGATTTATTCCAGGTAGGCAAGGCTGGTATAATATTTGCAAAATAATATGTGTAACTCATCACATAAACAAAATAAAGGGTAAAAATTACATGATTATATTAATAGATGCAGAAAAAGCATTTGATGAAATTCAGCACCCATTTATGATCAAATCTCTCAGCAAAGTGGGAATACAGGAATCACACCTTAACATGATAAAGGCCGTCTATGACAAACTGATAGCCAAAATTATATGTAATGGGCAAAAATTAAAAGCCATCTCCTTAAGATCAGGAACAAGACAGGAGTTCTCCCTTTCACCACTCTTATTCAACATAGTTCTGAAAGTCCTAGTCATGTCACTCGGACAAGAAAAAGAAATAAAAGGCATCCAAATTGGAAAAGAAGAAATAAAACTATCATTATTTGCTGATGACATGATATTGTACATAGAAAGCACTAAAGTCTCAGTCAGAAAACTAATATATCTGATAAATGAATTCGGCAAAGTGGCAGGATATAAAATTAATATTCAGAAATCAGTGACATTTTTATATACCAACAATAAATTGTCAAGAAGAGAAATTAAGGAAACAATTCCCTTCACTATTGCAACACTACAAAAAAAAACACAACAAATTAAGTACCTGGGAATAAATTTAACCAAGGAGTTAAAAACCGTGTACTCAGAAAAGTATAAGACCTTAAGAAAAGAAATCAAGGAAGATACAAACAAGTGGGAGCATATGCTGTGTTCATGGATAAGAACCATTAAAATGTCCATACTACCCATAGCAATCTATAAATTCAATGCAATTCCTATTAAAATACCAATGGCATACTTCACAGATCTAAAACAAATATTTCAAAAATATATATGGAACAAAAAAAGAACCCAAATTGCCTCAGCAATCTTGAAAATGAACAACAAAGTGGGAAGTGTCACACTTCCTGATATCAAGTTATACAACAAGCTCATTGTAATCAAAACAGTTTGGTACTGGCATAAAAACAGGCAGATAGATCAATGAAACAGAACAGAGAATGAAGAAATAAATCCATGCCTTTACAGTCAATTAATATTGGACAAGGGAGGCAAGAGTATACAATGGAATAAAGACATTCTCTTCAATAGATGGTGTTGGGAAAATTGGACGGATACATGCAAAGAAAATGAAACTAAACCACAAACTTACACTGTTCACAAAAAACAAACTCAAAATGGATTAAAGATTTAAATGTAAGTCATGAAATCATTAAAATCTTAGAAGAAAACATAGGCAGTGAACTCTCCCATATCTCTCATAGCAATATTTTCATCAATATATACCATATTATATATCCAGGGGCAAGAGAAATAAAGGACAAAATAAACAAATGGAACTATATCAAATTAAAAAGGTTTTGCACAGCAAAAGACATCATGAACAACATAAAAAGACAACCCACACAATGGGAGAACATATTCACTGATACATCTAATAAGGGGTTACTAACCAAAATTTGTAAAAAATAACTTCTAAAACTTAACACCAGGAAGGTAAACAATCCAATTAAAAAACGGGCAAAAGAACTAAATAGACACTTCTCAAAGAGGACATACTGATGGCCAATAGGCATATGAAAAAAATGTTCACTGTCACTAATCATCAGAGTATTGCAAATTAAAACCACAATGAGATATCACCTCACACCAGTCAGAATGGCGCTCATTAACAAATCAACACACAGTAAGTGCTGGGGAGGATGGGGAGAAAAGGGAACCCTCCTGCACTGCTGGTGGGAATGCAGACTGGTGCAGCCACTGTGGAAAACAGTATGGAGATTCCTCAAAAAATTAGAAATAGAACTATCTTATGACTCACTTATGATCTCACTTTTAGGAATATATGCTAAGAATCCCAACACACTAATTCAAAAGAAGATATACACCCCCATGCGTATTTCAGCATTATTTACAATAACCAATATCTGTAAATAGCTCAAGTGTACAACAGCAGCCGAATGAATAAAAAACTGTGGTACCTGTACACAGTGGAAGACTACATGACCATAAAAAAAAAAAAAAAAGGAGATTTTACCTTTTGCGATGGCATGGATGGACCTAGAGATTATTATTCTAAGTGAAATAAACCAGGCAGAGAATGACAAATATCATATGATCTCACTGATATGTGGAATCTAATGAACACAATAATCTGAGAAACAAAACAGAAACAGAGGCAGGGCCACAAGGAATAGAGGGACAGCTGTCAGAGGGAAGAGGGATGAGGGGACAGAATCATAGAAGGAGAAGAGATTAGCCAAATTATATATACGTGACATAAAGATACAGATAACAGGTCGTAGAGTCACAGAGGGGGAGGGGAAAGGAGGGAGAGGAGGTTGACAAAAGGGGGTGAGATAGGAACGGGAAGAGACTGCATGGGACATGGAAGGCATGATGCAGGGCTGGAGGGGTTCTTTTGAGTGGGAGACTTGAAACCATGTTAACACAATAAATTGGTATTTTTAAAAAGAATAAAATAGGATCACTATAAAGTCTAAAATCACTTTTAAACTTTAATATTTAGATTGAAGATAAACAGTTCAAGACAGCTACATCAAAAACAGCTATACTGTAAAATATTGTATAATGTTATTTCCAATCCTTTAGGGTTACTTGAAGAATAAACTAGTTAGTCTAAGTAAAATTTTAAAAATATATATTATTATCTACCACAGCAATTCTTTAAACTTTGTGCTATGATGGCTACATGCTTTTCAACTAAACATATGGATATATCATCTGGCAAATTTTTGATGATTAACAAACTGTATTTTTTTAAGAGATTTTTAAAGTTACACATCATTAGATATTTGTCAATTTAATTTTTGACAGAGAAATTGTGTTTAAGAAAAGTAATCCCTGCCCTGGTCGATTGACTCAGTAGATAGAGCATCAGTCTGGCATTCAGATATCCTGGGTTTGATCCCTTGTCAGTACACACAGGAGAAGCACTGTCTGTTTCTTTTCCCTCCTCCCCCACCCTTTCCCCTTCTGTCCCTCTTCCCTTTCTGCAGCCAGTTGCTTAATTAGTTCAATTCAAGTGTCAGCCCCTGGTGCTGAGGATAGCTCAGTTGATTCAAGCATTGGCCCGAGAGGGGGGTTGTTGCTGGTTGGATCCAGGTTGCGGCACATCCAGGAACCTGTCTCTCTAGCTCCCCTCCTCTCACTAAAAAAAAAAGGGGGGGTAGTCTCACGATATAAATTTGCACTCAAGGGATTTGCAAAGTGCCCAGGAAAACATATAGGGAAAGAGGGGGAAAAACAATGAAAGTGAAGACAGCAAGGAAAGGCCTGGGGGAACTTCAGATGGTTCTTCAGGAGAGCTGTAGAATGTGACTTATGTTAGTGTGATCCTGACACAAAGGAGCTGGGCTTTTATACTCCTCCATCCACTGAATTATGGCCACTGGGAGGTGGATGTAAATTTCCAGGCACTTTTGTCTTTCTGAGTATGCAAAGTGACCTGTGGTAGCCTGAAGGCAATTCTTCAAAAAAAGAAACAAAGAAGACACAGACACTGGTTATTAGAAATGAGGGAAGAAAGAGAGAGGGAAGGAGGGAGGAAGGAAAAAAAAAGAGAAAAAAGAAGGGACAGAAAGAGAAAGAAGAAGGGAGTGAGGGGAAGGAGGGAGAACAAAGGAGACAGGGAGAGGGGAAACAGAAAAGAGAGAGAAAAGAACAGTAAGAAGGGTAGGGTTGCGAGAGATCTAAATGGAGCACTGATACAGGTTCACATGACAGGAGAAAAATATAGAAAAATGCCAGATGTATCATCTGATACCTATTGTAATTTTCTACCTATCTTGCTCTCCATTTAGGAAAACTTTACTATTAACTTGTTAGCCTTAACATCCAGGGAGACCAAAGTACTCACATAAATGGGGCAGAGATAAATTTAAATCACTGTACTTCATTCACATTCTACCCACTATTCTCCCTCTAGATTTATCTATGACACTTGAGTGTCCATGAGTGACAAGAAGTTCTGTCCAGGTCAATGAGCACAACCCTGCCATGTGCTGTGGTTGATTCTTGCCTGTTCTTTTCTTTCGCGTGCTTTCTGACCTCACGAGTTTGTAACCTACATTGGGTGCCCCATCATCTGTGTGAGGTGGGCAATTATGCTTCAGTATGAAATAAGCAGGTGGGTATTTGATTATTTTCTCATTGGAGGAGAGAGCTGTAAGGAAATTTGCATAATCTGATACTCCAAGATAATTTAAAAGTTACCTTGCTTTTCTTGACACTGATGACACAAGACTATACCCAGAGGCAATGGCTCAAGGTCACACTTTGAAATTTTCTTCACCTTTGATTTCCTTTCACTCAATCCCTGCAAATTTATATTGGTAAAATGAACTCACTTTGTACTAAATGCTGCATCTTAATACATCAGTTGTGTAACTTCTCATTGGTGGAGCTTGTCAGACATGACAGTCTCTAGTGGATAAAGTAGATTAAAATATGGTTATATGAATTCCTTTCTTCACAGAGCAAAATATTAATATTTCCATCAACTTCACTAAGATTTTTTTTAAAAATCTACATTCTAATAAAGTGCCTCAAACTTATCTTTCTGTCACATTCTCAAAGCACATACAGGGATGTGCTCAGCTGAGTTACAACAGTCTCAACATACAATGTTTCGAGTTTACAACACTCATTCCCATAAAACAAAAAAATTGAGACGTGAGTGTTTCAGCTGTTATGAATGCTATAGGCAGATTTTGGAAGAGAAGAAGTCATCAACCTTCCAGACTTGCCTGGAACAATTCTTTAAGAAGGTAGAGAGGCCAGCACAGATCCTGTACCCTCTACATCAGCTGCTTCTTCAGATGAAATATCTGTAGTGCAGGTAGAATCTTCTCCAGCATCTCCTGCTTGTTCCTTAGGCAATCCTGATTCATCTGACTCAGGATCTCCAGCACCTTCTGCAGGTTCACCTGCCTCTCCAGCCCCTTCTCCCAATAGGTCAGTCTCTCCCACCTTGCAATGCCCCTTCCAGTGTGCAAGCCAACCATATGATTAAAGGTATGGAATCTTTTTAACACTCATTTTTTGGTCATTTTTTCTGTTACTACAGTACAGTACAATATATTTATGTCCTTTACTTTTTTTCTGTGGCTTAGTTGTGTTTTTATGTTCTAGATTATGATTATATACTGTGTTAGGATAGGTAAGTGACTTAGGCTACGGTGTGTTTCTACTTACACCAAAATTCAGGTTACATCACTGTCGTAGGAATGAAATTGTGTCATAACCCAAGGATCCCCTGTTATCTTGATATTACTCTTTTTAATACATGTCAAAATGCTATATTCCATGTAAAGTTCTCAATTAATTTAAAGGATATATTGTTATAAACATCAAAGAAAGCAGCCAAATAAAAATTGAAAGTAATTTTATTTATTGTGAGAAAAATTATTGTTCTTAATTTTTTTCAAACACTATTTATATGCCAATTTATAAAAATTAATTCCGAGCCCTGGCCGGTTGGCTCAGCAGTAGAGCGTCGAGCATTGGCCTGGCATGTGGGGGACCCGGGTTCGATTCCCGGCCAGGGCTCATAGGAGAAGCGCCCATTTGCTTCTCCACCCCCCATCCTTCTTCCTCTCTGTCTCTCTCTTCCCCTCCCGCAGCCAAGGCTCCATTGGAGCAAAGATGGCCCGTTTCCAGCTTCAGAAAAATACAAAAAAAAAAAAAATTAATTCAAAACCCACTCTGTTGAGCAAACAAGTTTGTAACAGGTTTGCCTATTTATATTTTGCCTAATTGTTGCATTGGTGCAGGGCAGCACCCTGCGTGTATAGTCTGTGGAAGGCTGAGGGTGCTTGCCCTCAGGGTGTCAGATTACAAATTGTGGATTGCCTTCCTGCTTGGGAGGGGTGATTGTTTGTTATTGTTTGCTGGAAAAGGCGTTTTTTTCCCCAGCCTGTTTTGCTGGAGAGTGCAGAAAAAAAGAGAGAGCTGAGGGACTTGGGAGCCCTGCCTGTTTGCTTGTTTGCCATTATGAGACTTTAATAAATGGAATGGCCCACAATTTTCTGGCTCCAAGACTCCTTTACTGAATTCAGTGTGAACCTGCATACACACAAATATATGGATATGGCCATCTATAGATTTTCTATTTCTAAAAAAATATTGAGTCATACTATACATACTCTGCAAACTGTTTTATCTCAGACAATGTATCAACACCTTCCCATACCAGTCCATGAGTCTTACTTTATTCCTTTTAAAATCTTCATAGTAGTACATGACATGGAGGTAACATAATTGTGTTGATCTATTCCTTAGTAATGAATAGTTACATTATCTCTAAATGTGCACTCTAAATAATGTTCCAAAGACCTTATTTTTACCATTACACATACAAGTATAGTTTTCTAATTGTTAGATTAAAGAGCAAGTGCATTTTATTTTTTTTATTTTTTATTTTATTTTTTGCATTTTTCTGAAGCTGGAAACAGGGAGAGACAGTCAGACAGACTCCCGCATGCGCCCAACCGGGATCCACTGGGCACTCCCACCATGGGGCATGCTCTGCCCACCAGGGGGCAATGCTCTGCCCATCCTGGGCGTCGCCATGTTGCGACCAGAGCCACTCTAGCGCCTGGGGCAGAGGCCACAGAGCCATCCCCAGCGCCCGGGCCATCTTTGCTCCAATGGAGCCTTGGCTGCGGGAGGGGAAGAGAGAGACAGAGAGGAAGGTGCGGCGGAGGGGTGGAGAAGCAAATGGGCGCTTCTCCTGTGTGCCCTGGCCGGGAATCGAACCCGGGTCCTCTGCCGCTCTACCGCTGAGCCAACCGGCCAGGGCACAGAGCAAGTGCATTTTAAATGTTGGAGATATCACTAAATTATTCTCTAAAGCATTATATCAAAGGCTACTTCCCTTAATAGTATGAGAGTTCCCTTTGAGCTATGGTGTGTGGTAAACCAGCCACAAATGATAAAATCTACAAGAACTGTAAAGAAGATAGTAAAAGCATACCCCCCCCACCTTACTGGATCTCTGGCTAAAAACCAGCAGACCAGCTGAATCCAACATGGCAACTAATTTCACCTAAAGGTAACCCCTAGCTTCATTACACATTCTTAATACATTATTGGCATCCTAAATAATACATCCTACTCTACAGTGATCAGAAATAGAAAGCCCATTTTAGGACGCAAAATGGCTGAGAGAGCTACTCTGAACAATCTCCACCCTTTCCTAGGAAGGTCCTGACTATTCCTCCTCCTCATTGAATATTTTACACTCTGATTAAATTAACCTCAATAAAAGAAGCAAATCCTGCTAAAGGGGGAGGGGAGCGTTGCTCTGTCTGTGAAGCAACCCACTCTATTTCACTGCTTCACTACTAAACTTACTCTCATTTTAAACTCTATGATGGTTCATATTTAAATTCTTACTGAGTGAAGCCAAGAACCCTCAGGTCCCCAGAACCTCAGAATGCCTGCATGATCTTCGCCCTTAACCATTACAAATTTATATTATTTTAATTTATAATTAAAATTGGTATTTCATCTGTGAATTACCTGTTCTTACCTTCTTTAGATTTAAAATTTTGGTTATTTGTGTTTTTCAGGTAGATTTGTAATGTAAGAATATTATTTGGACGAGCAGAAGTTATATATATTTTATTTTAATTTCTTCTTGATGTTTTCCTTATAGTAACTTTCCTGTTAAGAAGTTTTGAGTTTTCAATCTTTTTTCTTTTATGCTTTTGGGTTTGAGGTTTTTCCTTAATAATCTAACCTCACCCCTAACATTTTTTAAGTCTCTATATATTATTTAATGAATATTATAGTTTTTAAATATTTTTGTGTAAGATATGAAATATATGTATTTTTTGCACACACACACACTCACACAATTTTGGGGAAAACAATTTACTGAATTTAGCCCAGAACCATTCACTGAAATTCCTCATTTTTCTATCAACTTGAAACATTGCTTTTATTATACAGAAGAAACTGTTCTAGAACCCATTCTTATACCACTGCCATACTGTTTTAAATAGTGTACCTTGGTGGTATTATTTGATATTTTTAAGATAGAACCTCTTTTATTAGTCTTTAAAAATTATGTTTATCTGTATTCTTTCAATACTTACACTCATATTTCCCTTTAAATGTTGTTTGTCTTAGCCAATTAGATAGAACTTCCATAATAATGTGAAATAGTAACAATGCCAGGGAACATTTTGCCTTTTTTTAAACTCTAATTACACAGCCCCTAATAACTTCCTGTTAAAGATAATACTTGCTGTTTGGAAAAGCCATTGTCTGGGCCCAGCAGCCCCTCTCATCCTCCCATCCTTTATAGAATAGGCCCTGACTCTAACTATGTATCTGTGGATGTGATCCCCTTTGAGTCCATCATAGTATTCATTTCCTGAACACAGTGATTTATTTAAATATAAGCACATGGCTCAAGGTCAGTCAATAAAAACACTTCCTCAGAATTTTTCAACTGGTGTTTGGAAGGGAAAATCTGTCTAATAACTGTCAAGCAATAAATTCCAAGGTGTGAATCTTAAGTTACTGGCAACCATGTTTCACCTAAAACTCCCCTATTACCACCACATCACATCAAGTAGCTGTGCCTCCTGAACCATGGGTAATATCAGATATTTATCTCATTTGCATATACCTTTATTCAGTTCACACTGTCCTGAGTCTTAGATTTTACTTGAATCCCAAATCAATTGTCTAATGCAATTGCTACAAATCTACAGATATGTGATATCAACACATTAATACAACAATTGTACAAATATTGAATAGAACAGGAATGAGAGGATTGGATTGCCTCCCCCCTGTATCCACTGCACTTTTCTCTATGTCCATGAATCTCAGTTATATATCCCACCTATGGGTGGAATCATACAGTTCTTAGCTTTTTCTGATATACTTATTTTACTCAGTATAATGTTCTCAGATTCATTCATTTATCATAAATGGCAATAAGTCATCATTTCTTATGGCTGAGTAGTATTCCATTGTATATATGTACCACATCTTCTTTATCCAATCTGCTATTGAGGGACACTTTGGTTGTTTCCATATTTTGGCCATTATAAATAATGCTGCAATAAACATGGGGTTCATGTGTCTTTATGCAACAATGTTTCAAGTTTTGGGGGTAGATACCTAGTAGAGAGGTTGCTAGGTCACATGGTAGTTCTATTTTTAATTTTTGAAGAACTACCATACTTTCTTCCATAATGATAGTACTAATTTGCATTCCCACCAGCAGTGAATGAGGGTTTCTTTTTCTCCACAGTCTCTCCAACACAAATTACCTGTCTTGTTAATAATAGCCAATCTAACAGGTGTATCTTATTATAGTTTTGATTTACATTTCTCAAATACCTAGTGAAGAATAGCATCTTTTCATATATCTGTGGCCATTTCCATGTCCTCTTGGGAAAAGTGTCTGTTTAGGGCCTCTCCCCATTTTTAATTAGATTATTTACTTGTTTGTTGCATAGTTTTGTGAGTTCTTTAGATATTTTGAATATTAATCCTTTATCAATAATCTTGTTTGCAAGTATCATCTCCTATTTAATTGGCTGCCTATTTGTTTTGTTGTCAGTTTCTTTAGCTGTGCAGAAGTTTTTTACTTTGATATAGTCCTATTCATTGATTTTTGCCTTTACTTCCCTTGCCTTTGGGGTCAAATTCATAAATTGTTCTCAATGGCCAAGGTCCATGAGCTTAGTACCTATGTTTTATCTATGTAATTTATTATTTCAGATCTTATATTTAGGTCTTTGATCCATTTTGAATTAATTTTTGCACAGGGGAACAAACTATTATAAAATTTTATTTCTTTTCATGTCGCTTTTCAATTTTTCCAGCACCATTTATTGAAGAGGATTTTCTTTCTCCATTGTGTGTTTTTGGCTTCTTCATCAAAAATGTTTTGTCTGTATATATGTGATTTTAGTTCTAGGCTCTCAATTCTCTTCCATTGGTCTGTATGTCTGTTTTTCTGCCAATACCATGTTGTTTTGATTATTGTGGATCTATAGTATAATTTGAAGTCAGGGAATGTGATACATCCAGCTTCATTCTTTTTTCTCAGGATTGCTTTAGGTATACAGGGTTTTTTATCCTTCCATACAAACCTGGTGATTTTTGTTCTATTTCTTTAAATAATGACACTGGGATTTTGATTGAGATTACATTAAATTTATATATTGCTTTGGGTAATATGGCCATTTTAACTATGTTGATTCTTCCAATTCATGAATATAGACTATTTTTCCATTTCATTGTATCTTTTTCCATTTCTTTCAATAATGCTTTCTAGTTTTCAGTATATAGGTCCTTCAATTCCTTTGTTAGATTTATTCCTAGGTATTTTTTTTCTTGTTGCAATTGTAAAAGAAATTGGTTTTATTTTAGTTCATTTTCTGAAGTTTTGTTGTTGGCATATAGAAAATCAATTGACTTTTGTATATTAACTTTGTATCCTGCAACTTTACTGTATTGGTTTATTATTTCTAATAGTTTTTTGCTAGTCTTTGTGATTTTTTATATATAGGCTCATGTCATCTACAAAAAGTGACACCTTTACATCTTCTGTTCTGATATGGATACCATTTTTTTTTCTTACCTGATCACTCTGGCTCAAATTTCCAGAACTATGTTGAATAAGAGTAGAGAGAGTGAGCAGCCTTGTCTTGTTCCTGATATTAGAGGAAAATCCATCATTTTTTCACCATTTCGTATAATATTAGTTGGTGGTTTGTCATAGACAGCCTTTATTATGTTGAGGTACTTTTCTTCTATTTTGATTTTATTGAGTGTTTTAAACATAAAAGGATGTTGTATCTTATTGAATGCCTTTTCTGCATCTATTAATAAGATCATATATTTTTTGTTCTTTGTTTTGTTGATTTGGTATATTACATTGATTGATTTCCATATGTTGAATCATCTTTGTGCTCCTGAAATGAATCCCACTTAATTGTGATGCATTATTTTTTTACGTGCTGTTGTATTTGATTTGCTAGAATTTTGCTAAGGATTTTTGCATCTGTGTTCATTAGAGATATTGGTTTGTAGTTTTCTTCTTTCGTGTTGTACTTGCCAGGTTTTGGAATGAGGGTTATGTTGGCCTCATAAAATGTGTTGGGGAGAATTACTTCTTTCTCTATTTCTTGGGAGAATTTTAGAAGGATAGGTACCAAATCTTCTTTGAATGTTTGGTAGAATTTACTAGTGTAGCCATCTAGTTCTGTTTTATTTTGGCAGAGGTTTTTGATCATTGTTTCCATATCCCCCCCTGCTTATATGTTTCTTTAGATTTTACACTTCTTAATGACTCAATCTAGAAAGATTGTATAGTCCTAGGAATTTATCCATTTGCTCTAGTTTATTGAATTTGGTGGCATACATATTCTTTCATAGTACTCTACTCTGATCCTTTGTATATCTATGATGTCTGTGCTCATTTCTCCTCTTTCATTTAGGATTTTGTTTATATGAGTCTTTTCTCTTTTTTCCTTATAGATTCTATCTAGGAGTTTGTCAATTTTATTGATCTCTTCAAAGAACCAGCTCTTTATTGTATTAAATTTTTATAGTTTTTTTGTTCTCTATTCACTTAGTTCTGCTCAAATTTTTATTATTTCCTTTCTTCTGCTGACTTTGTGTTGCCTTTGTTCTTTTTTTTCTAGTTTCTTAACATGTGATCTTAAGTTATTTGATATCTCTCTTGTTTCTTGATATAAGCTTATAATAATAATAACTTCCCAGAAAGATTGCTGCATTCTAGAAATTTTGATCAGTCATGTTCTCATTTTTGTTTGTCTATATATATCTCTTGATGTCTGCATTTATTCCTTCTTTGACTAAGTCTGTTTTTAGACATATGTTGTTTAATTTCCGCATTTCTGTGGGGGTCTTTACTTCTTTTTGCAGTTGAACTCTAATTTCAAAGACTTATGGTCAGAAAATATGCTTGGCATAATTTCAATTCTTCTGAATTTGTTGATGTTAGTTTTGTGGCCCAACATATGGTCTATCCTTGAGAATGTTTCATGTACACTGTAGAAGAATATATAATCTGATGTTTTGAAATGAAATGTCCTATAAATGTCTATTATGTCTATTTGTCTAGTGTGCTGTTTAAAGCTGATATTTTTTTACTGGTTGGCTGTTTGGATGATCCAGCTAAAGTAGTCAATGGTGTGTTGAAATCTTCAAGTATTATTGTTCTTTTTTCTGATTCAGTTTTTAGATAAGTTAGTAACTGTTTTATATTTTTAGATCCCTCCAATTTTGGTGTATATATATTAAAAATGTTAAAGTCTTCTTGATAAAATGTTCCCTTTATCATTAGAAAATGTCCATCTTAGTTTCTGGTTACCTTTGTTGTCTTGAAGTCAGCATTGTCAGATATAAGTATGGCTATACCCAAACAGACCCATTCCAAGGTAAATTGTAATAAAATTGTCAAAAATAAATAACAGCCTGACTAGGTGAGGTTTCAGTAGATAGAGTGTTGGACTGGGATGCAGAGGACCCTGGTTTGATATTCCAAGGTCACCACCTTGAGCACAGGCTCATCTGAATTGAGCATGGATTCACCAGCTTGCTTGCGGGGTTGCTGGCTTGAGTGTGGGATCATAGACATGACCCAAAACTCAGTGGCTAGAGCCCAAGGTAGCTGGCTTGAGCAAGGGGTCATTCACTCTCTTGTAGAGCCCTGCAATCACAGCACATATGAGAAAGCAATCAATGAACAACTAAAGGTGCCACAATGAAGAATTGATGCTTCTCATCTCTCTCCTTCCTATCTGTTTGTCCCTATCTGTTCCTCTCTCTGTCTCTGTCAAAAAAAAAAAGATATCAATGACAAAGAAAGAATCCTCGAGACAGCTAGGGATAAAGGACCATACATATAAAGAAAAGCCTATTAGGTTATCATCAGACTTCTCAGCAGAAATTCTACAAGCCAGAAGAGAGTGGACACAAACTTTCAAAGTACTGAAAGTGAGGAATTACCAGCCAAGAATATTATATCCATCAAAGTTACCCTTTAGACATAAATGAGGAATAAAAACTTTTACAGACGTACAGAAGATGAGAGAATTTATCACCAAAAAACTCCTACTGCAGGAAATACTGAAGGGGGGGTTATTTGGCCAGACACAAAGAACAAAACAAATAAAAACTACAGTAAAAGCCCCAACAAGGTCACAATACAGACAAGGATAATCTGTGACAACAATAACATACAAAGGGGAGAAGGTAAAGACCTGCAGTAGCAAAGAAGGATAGAGTGCAGAAGCACTCATAAGACAAAGGACTATGATACATATGAACATTTTTTTAAATAACTTATTGGTAACCACCCAGAAAAAAGTGACTAATGAAATACACAGCTTAAAAAAAATAAACAGGAAAAATAAATATGGAATACTACCAAACAAAAACTTACAGAAACATAAAAGAGAAGAACCAAACAAGACATAGAGCTTCCAGAAAACAAAACATAAAATGGCTATAGGAAATCCTCTATTGTCAGTAATTACCCTAAATGTAAATGAGCTGAACTCACCAATAAAGAGGCACAGAGCAGCAGATTTTATCAAAAAGCAAAATCCAACCATATGTTGCCTTCAAGAGACACATCTAAGCTGCAAGGATGAAAATAGACTCAAGTGAAAGGTTAGAAAACAATTTTACAAGCAAATAATATCCAAAAAAATCAGATATATTCATACTTATATCTGACAATGCTGAGTTGCCTCATCTTTATCCACTACCTTCTCCTCAGATGGAATCTTCATTCAGTTAGCCAAGTATTTACAGAAAAGCAACCAAATGCCTTGTGGTGAGAAAGGCCCTGGTGATACAGTGCTTCATAAAATAGAGTCTTCTTGGAGCTTACAATCTAGCAGATGTATGCCTTTGAACCCTTGCAGCACTTGGTTTATACTTTTCTTATAACATTGTATAAGTTATGTCCTATGTCCTACCTTAAACTGTAAATTCATCTATTGTGCCCTTCAGCATCTGCTGTAAGGCTGTACACATTGCTGATGCTCATCAAAGTGTTATTGGACTGAATTAAATTCCTCCACAGGGAAGAGCACAAAGTAGGTGCTCAATATTGATTGACATTAGGAACTTCAACTACTGAGGATTGTTCTATGCAATAGGAACAAAAATGCTTTATGGATATCAAAGTAGAGCAAAACAGCCAAAATACTGTTAAATGTCTAAGGATTAATGTGTTTTTCTGAAAACGTCCTTAATATTAGACTGAAAGTAGATTGCTTTGAATTACCCTTTAGAAAAAGGTACTGAAATAATTACAAACCCATGTATGACTTATCAACCAAGTTGCTGAACTGAGATAAGAGTATATGCACAAGGTGCCCATGTCAGCTTAATTCTCAGGAATAAAGCTGAAGAGTTTCCTTTTTTGAAATCCTTCAGCTAGGCAAGTTCAAAAAGAAATAATAGTAATAAAAAAGCTTTGGAGGTATGTGACTAGCCTCTAAATTCTACAATAAATGTGCTTTGTTGAGCATTAGTGTCAGCATGTCACAACGTCAGTTCATTTGATGTGGCATAACTCCTGTAAGTCTTCTTAAAATGTCAAAATACAGGCTATAGCTCTCTTTTTTCCTGTGGAGAAAATAGAAAATAGTAATAAATTTCTCTGCTATATGCAGGCTTCTGGACAGGTCTGTTATCCGGCTCCTAGACTATTTGTCAAGTGGTTATACCACTGAGGAACATGAAATGTTGTTCTGTGGGTACCCAATGATTGGTCTCCCATGTTTACTAAAAGGCTAAAAAGGCAGAGTTCCCAGTGAAGGCAGAGAATCAACAAAAGGGAAAACTAGGGAAACCTCTTAGCTCAGAACAAAGGTCTGCCTATACTGTGCTTCTGTGCTCATCATTATGTTGAACAAATACTAGGCACTCAACACTTGAATGCTGAATGAATCTTAGCTTCTCACTCTGGAAAGTCTGGAGGCTGGGACAGATGCTGGAAGCACCCTACAAACCTGTGGAGCTCTTTCATGGGGGGATCCAAGTAAGTGATAGGTCTTTGAAAGCAACCCAGAGAAGCCCAATTCAACATATAATACCAACCTCTCTTCTCCAGTTTTTTTGTTTGTTTGTTTGTTTTTGTTTTTTGTTTTTTGGTTTTTTTACAAATATCCTATTATACCAGCAACTATAAGGTTCTTGAGGGAAGGAATTCACAATTATTTAAATAAGCAAGACTCAATCAGGCATGGAAAAAGTTAAACAAAAAATATTTAACTGAGTGCCTGACCAGGCAGTGGTGCAGTGGATAGAGCATTAGAGTGGGACACAGAGAACCCAGGTTTGAAACTTTGAGGTCCTTGTCTTGAGTGTGGGCTCACCAGCTTGAGTTCAGGATCACTGGCTGAGCATGGGATAATAAATATGACCCTATGGTCACTGGCTTGAACAAGGGGTCACTGGCTGTAGTCCCCCGTGTTAAGGCACATATGAGAAAGCAGTCAATGAACAACTAAGGAGACTAAGGAGTTGCAATAAAAAAATGATGCTTCTCATCTCCCTCCCTTCCTGTCTGTCTGTTCCTATCTGTCTCTCTCTCTCTGTCTCTGTCACATACACATACAAAAAAATTAACTGAGAACTAACTAAAAACCTCAGTTTTAAAAGTATGTGACTATTTTTAAATGAAGAAATAAAACAGTGTATCACCTAATAAAATTATCTCTGGATGGTTTGTTAAAGCCAAGGTTGAAATCTCCACACTGCTGTAATTGTGCATGCAATTTGGAGCTGATTAGCCATAATAGCCACAACATTATAATACAAAAGTTTACTTTTCCTAACTCAATTTAGTTTGCAGACCTGGGTTCTAATCATGGCTTCATTACTTATTGGCAGTGTGACCTTGAGAAAATTTCTTAAATATTCCAAACCTGGTACCCCCTTCTATAAATTTTGAATGTTACTCCTAGATAGCTAATAGCACTGTCATCGACAATGATATACTTGTGGTATTACATTTGACACATAATTCTCAATAAATAGTTGCTTCTGCTGTTGTTACTTCCTCTGTGAGGCCTCCCACAGATTCTACAAGTTGGCCTCACTCATTTGGGCTTTTCCTAGTCATTTTATTCTTTTCACAGATAACTGGTTTCAGCCACAAACTACTCAATGGTAAGAATTATTTTTATATTCTTCTAATCCCCTGAGTGTCTGGCATTTTGCTGAGTGCTAGAAGAGGAATATATGTTTGCCACTTGACACAAAGCATGTAGTATGGCTTGTGTTTGCTCACTGGTGTGCAGCAGTATGATATGGGGGTGTTTGCAGCTTGACCAGCAATACAGTATGAGGTGGAAGTCTCTCTAACCTGGACAAGTAGGGAAAAATGATGCAAACTTCACCACTTTTATCTTTCTCTGTTTATTAGTTTGGAAGGGTTATGGGAACAGAGTTTAACAAACTGAGTGGCTTACCAACAGGACTTTATTGTCTCAGTTCAGGAAGCTTGAAGTCCAAATTGTCAGCAGGGTTTGTTCCTTCTGAGAGTTGTGAGGAAGAAATCTGTCTCCTACCTCTCTCCTCATTTCTGGTGGCTTTCTGGCAATCCTTGGTATTCCTTGGCTTGGAAAAGTATCACCCCAATCTCTGTTTTCATTTTCACGTGACTTTTCTTTGTGTGTGTCTGTTTCTGGATTTCTCATTTTTTTTTTTTTATAATTTTATTTTTTTAATGGGGTGACATCAATAAATCAGGATACATATATTCAAAGATAACAAGTCCAGGTTATCTTGTCGTTCAATTATGTTGCATACCCACCACCCAAAGTCAGATTGTCCTCTGTCACCTTCTATCTTGTTTTCTTTGTGCCCCTCCCCACCCCCTATCCCTCTCCCATTCCCCCCTCCCCCCCGTAACCACCACACTCTTGTCAATGTCTCTTAGTTTCAGTATTATGTCCCACCTACGTATGGAATAATACAGTTCCTGGTTTTTTCTGATTTACTTATTTCGCTTCGTATCATGTTATCAAGATCCCACCATTTTGCTGTAAATGTTCCGATGTCATCATTTCTTATGGCTGAGTAGTATTTCATAGTGTATATGTGCCACATCTTCTTTATCCAGTCATCTATTGATGGGCTTTTTGGTTGTTTCCATGTCCTGGCCACTGTGAACAATGCTGCAATAAACATGGGGCTGCATGTGTCTTTACGTATCAATGTTTCTGAGTTTTGGGGATATATACCCAGTAGAGGGATTGCTGGGTCATAAGGTAGTTCTATTTGCAGTTTTTTGAGGAACCACCATACTTTCTTCCATAATGGTTGTACTACTTTACATTCCCACCAACAGTGTATGAGGGTTCCTTTTTCTCCACAGCCTCTCCAACATTTGCTATTACTTGACTTGCTAATAACAGCTAATCGAACAGGTGTGAGGTGGTATCTCATTGCCGTTTTGATTTGCATTTCTCTAATAGCTAAAGAAGATGAGCATCTTTTCATATATCTGTTGGCCATTTGTATTTCTTCCTGGGAGAAGTGTCTATTCATATCCTCTTCCCATTTTTTTATTGGATTGTTTGTTTGTTTGTTGTTGAGTTTTATGAGTTCTTTGTATATTTTGGATATTAGGCCCTTATCTGAGCTGTTGTTTGAAAATATCATTTCCCATTTAGTTGGCTTTCTGTTTATTTTGTTATCAGTTTCTCTTGCTGAGCAAAAACTTCTTAGTCTGATGTAGTCCCATTCATTAATTTTTGCCTTCACTTCTCTTGCCATTAGAGTCAAATTCATAAAATGCTCTTTAAAACCCAGGTCCATGAGTTGAGTACCTATGTCTTCTTCTATGTACTTAATTGTTTCAGGTCTTATGTTTAGATCTTTGATCCATTTTGAGTTACTTTTAGTACAGGGGGACAAACTGTAGTCCAGTTTCATTCTTTTGCATGTGGCTTTCCAGTTTTCCCAGCACCATTTATTGAAGAGGCTTTCTTTTCTCCATTGTGTGTTGTTGGCCCCTTTATCAAAAATTATTTGACTATATATATGTGGTTTTATTTCTGGACTTTCTATTCTGTTCCATTGGTCTGAGTGTCTATTTTTCTGCCAATACCATGCTGTTTTGATTGTCGTGGCCCTATAATAGAGTTTAAAGTCAGGTATTGTTATGCCCCCAGCTTCATTCTTTTTCTTTAGGATTGCTTTGGCTATTCGGGGTTTTTTATACTTCCATATAAATCTGATGATTTTTTGCTCTATTTCTTTAAAAAACGTCATTGGAAGTTTGATGGGAATTGCATTAAATTTGTATATTGCTTTGGGTAATATAGCCATCTTGATTATATTTATTCTTCCTAGCCAAGAACAAGGTATATTCTTCCATCTCATTATATCTTTTTCGATTTCCCTTAACAATGGTTTATAGTTTTCATTATATAAGTCCTTTACATTCTTTGTTATGTTTATTCCTAAGTATTTTATTTTTTTTGTTGCAATCGTGAAGGGGATTATTCTTTTGAGTTCCTTCTCAGTTGTTTCATTGTTGGCATATAGAAAGGCTATTGACTTCTGTATGTTAATTTTGTATCCTGCGACCTTACTGTATTGGCCTATTGTTTCTAGTAGTCTTTTTGTGGATTCTTTGGGGTTTTCGATGTATAGGATCATATCATGTGCAAAAAGTGATACCTTTACTTCTTATTTTCCGATATGGATGCCTTTTATTTCTTTGTCTTGTCTGATTGCTGTGGCGAGAACCTCTAGTACCACATTAAATAAGAGTGGAGAGAGTGGACAACCCTGTCTTGTTCCTGATTTAAGGGGGAAAGCCTTCAGTTTAGTGCCATTTAATATGATGTTAGCTGATGGTTTATCATATATGGCCTTTATCATGTTGAGATATTTTCCTTCTATACCCATTTTGTTGAGAGTCTTAAACATAAAATTGTGTTGTATTTTATCGAAAGCCTTTTCTGCATCTATTGATAAGATCATGTGGTTTTTGTTCTTTGTTTTGTTGATATGGTGTATTACATTAACCGTTTTACGTATGTTGAACCATCCTTGAGATTCTGGAATGAATCCCACTTGATCATGATGTATTATTTTTTTAATATGTTGTTGTATTCGATTTGCTAGTATTTTGTTTAGTATTTTAGCATCTGTATTAATTAGAGATATTGGTCTGTAGTTTTCTTTTTTTGTGCCATCCTTGCCTGGTTTTGGTATGAGGGTTATGTTGGCCTCATAAAATGTGTTTGGAAGTATTGCTTCTTCTTCAATTTTTTGGAAGACTTTGAGTAGAATAGGAACCAAGTCTTCTTTGAATGTTTGATAAAATTCGCTGGTATAGCCGTCAGGGCCTGGACTTTTATTTTTGGGGAGGTTTTTAATGGTTTTTTCTATTTCTTCTCTACTGATAGGTCTGTTTAGGCTTTCTGCTTCTTCTTGACTCAGTCTAGGAAGGTTGTATTGTTCTAGGAATTTATCCATTTCTTCTAGGTTGTTGAATTTAGTGGCATAAAGTTTTTCATAGTATTCTACAATAATTCTTTGTATATCTACAGTGTCCATGGTGATTTCTCCTTTTTCATTTTGGATTTTGTTTATATGAGTTTTTTATCTTTTTTCCTTGGTAAGTCTTGCCAAGGGTT
The DNA here is from genome assembly GCF_036850765.1 of Saccopteryx bilineata. Classification (NCBI taxonomy): domain Eukaryota; kingdom Metazoa; phylum Chordata; class Mammalia; order Chiroptera; family Emballonuridae; genus Saccopteryx; species Saccopteryx bilineata. The sequence continues at coordinate 178,639,377 of NC_089491.1, read as the reverse complement.
TGTCAATTTTGTTGATCTTTTCAAAGAACCAGCTCCTTGTTCTATTAATTTTTTCTATAGTTTTTCTGTTCTCTAATTCATTTATTTCTGCTCTGATTTTTATTATTTCCTTTCTTCGGCTGGTTTTGGGTTGTCTTTGTTCTTCTTTTTCTAGTTCCTTAAGGTGGGAAGTTAAGTGGTTCACTTGGGCTCTCTCTTGTTTGTTCATATATGCCTGAAGCGATATGAACTTCCCTCTTATCACTGCTTTTGCTGCATCCCATAGATTCTGATATGTCGTATTGTCATTTTCATTAGTCTGTATATATCTTTTGATCTCTGCACTTATTTCTTCTTTGACCCATTCATTTTTTAAAAGTATGTTGTTTAGTTTCCACATTTTTGTGGGATTTTTTTCCTCTTTTTTGCAGTTGAATTCTAGTTTCAAGACTTTATGATCAGAAAATATGCTTGGTACAACTTCAATTTTTCTGAATTTGCTGATGTTGTTTTTGTGGCCCAACATATGGTCAATTCTTGAGAATGATCCATGTACACTGGAGAAAAATGTATACTCAGTCACTTTGGGATGAAATGTCCTGTAGATGTCTATCATATCCAGGTGCTCTAGTGTTTTGTTTAAGGCCACTATGTCTTTGTTGATTCTCTGTTTGGATGACCGATCTAGAGCCGTCAGCGGTGTATTGAGGTCTCCAAGTATGATTGTATTTTTGTCAGTTTTTGTTTTAAGATCAATAAGTAGCTGTCTTATATATTTTGGTGCTCCTTGGTTTGGTGCATATATATTAAGAATTGTTATGTCTTCTTGATTCAGTGTCCCCTTAGCCATTATGAAATGGCCATTTTTGTCTCTGAGTACTTTTCCTGTCTTGTAGTCAGCATTATCCGATATGAGTATTGCTACACCTGCTTTTTTTTGGATGTTATTTGCTTGGAGTATTGTTTTCCAGCCTTTCACTTTGAATTTGTTTTTATCCTTGTTACTTAGATGAGTTTCCTGTAGGCAGCATACAGTTGGATTTTCTTTTTTAATCCATTCTGCTACTCTGTGCCTTTTTATTGGTGAGTTTAATCCATTTACATTTAGTGTAATTATTGATACTTGTGAGTTCCCTATTGCCATTTTATATCTTGCTTTCTGTTAGTTTTGTGTCTTGTTTGATCCTTCTCTTTCGTTTTTCTATCTTTTGTTTTTATTTGGTTGTATTCCATACATCTTTCCTCTGTTGCTATCTTTTTTATCTCATGTGCTTCTGTGGTGGTTTTTTCAATGGTGGTTACCTTTGAGTAATGAAAAGGGTCCCTACCCTGTTCATTGTAGTGAACTATTTTGTGAGTACTTTTGCACTCCATCGTCCTTTACTACTGTTAATCTCCATCTTCTCCCCCTCTTTCTTTTTGTTGTTGTCACAGTTTAAATTTGGTTTTATTGTGTTCTTCTTGGAGCTTTTACTTGTGGCTCTGTTTTTTTTTGTTCTTTGTATCTGATTGGAGAACCCCCTTTAGTAATTCCTGGAGTGGGGGTTTTCTTATGATAAATTCCCTCATCTTTTCTGTATCTGTGAATGTTTTTATTTCTCCTTCGTATTTGAAGGATAGCTTTGATGGGTATAGTATTCGTGGCTGAAAGTTCCTCTCTTTCAGGACTTTAAATATTGGGGTCCACTCTCTTCTAGCTTGTAGAGTTTCTGCTGAGAAATCTGATGATAATCTAATGGGCCTTCCTTTATATGTTGTATTCTTCTTTTCCCTGGCTGCCTTGAGAATTTTTTCTTTGCTGTTGGTTTGTGTCAATTTCATTATGATATGCCTTGGAGTAGGTTTGTTGGGGTTCAGAAAACTTGGAGTTCTGTTTGCTTCTTGAACTTGAGGCTTTAGTTCTTTCCACAGGCTTGGGAAGTTCTCATCTATTATTTGTTTGAGTATGTTCTCCATTCCATTTTCTCTCTCTTCTCCCTCTGATATACCTATTATTCTTATGTTATTCTTTTTGATGGAGTCAGATAATTCTTGTAGGGCTATCTCATTTTTTTTAATTTTTGAGTCTCTTTCTTCTTCTCTCTGTTGTGCCTCAAGTTGCTTGTCTTCTATTTCACTAATCCTCTCTTCTATCTGACCTGTTCTATTAGCTAAGCTTGTTACTTCGTTTTTCAGCTCATGAATTGAGTTTTTCATCTCTGTTTGATTTGTTTTTATAGTTTCAATTTCCTTGGACATATATTCTTTGTGTTCATTGAGTTGTTTTCTGAGCTCCCTATATTGCCTTTCTGTGTTTTCTTGTATATCTCGGAGGATTTTTAGGATTTCTATCTTGAATTCTCTGTCATTTAGCTCCAAGGTTTCCAATATATTAAATTTTTTCTCCATAGATTTTTCCTCATCTAGCTGTGTTACCTCTCTTTCTTTTGTATCCATGATATTCGATTTTCTCTTCCTTAATGGCATCTGAGGGTGGTTTTGCTGATAGTATTAATGAGATTTAATAAAGAATAAAAAGTTAAAAAAAATAAAAAATCGAAAAGAGTTGTTTTTTTTTAAAAAAATTAATAATGGAATAAAGAAAAATAAAATAAAAAATTTTAAAAAATGAAATTATTCCCCCCCTCCTTTTTTCCTCTCCTCTCCTCTCCCCTCTTTCTTGAGAAAATCTTGTGGTGGACTGTGAGTTATAACAAACAATGCCTGTGATGGAGGGCCTGAATTGGGGAAAAGTAATAAAGGGGCAAAAAAGAAAAAAGAAAAAAAAAAAAGAAAAAAAAAAGAGCATATGGACCCACAAAAAGCAAATAAGGAAAAAATTTGGGTCAAGAATAAAATGATTTGCTTTTAGGTGTTGGTTGTCTAAGAGTTATGATGAGAGGAATAAGAGGAAAACGGAAAAATGGGGGGACAAATTAAAAACTTACTATTGTATTTAGTGGAACAAGAACTAGATAATATGGAGAGCCAGGGATGGGAGCACTGCTAGTGAGTTAAAAAGGTGAAGTAAAAACCCCCCAAAATGCCACAAACATAGGTTTGAGTCCCAGATAAGATAATTTGTTTGTTATTGAGGTTTGAATGAGAGGAGATGTAAAGGAGAAAGGAAGAAACTAATATAGAGGGAGAAAAGAAAGAGAGAGAGAGAAAAAAAAGAGGGAACCACTAAAAGAAGAAAAAAGAAAGGAGAGAGAGAGAGAGTTAAGGGTTTTGGAGTGCAACCCTCATAGAGAGAAAGGAAGAGAAGAGAAAAGATAATGGGAGATGTAACACTTATGGGTAGTGTAGTTCAAGGAGAGGAGAGAGTAAGACCAGTAGAGAGTTAATCGGCCAAATTGGAGGAAGAAAAAAAATATCAAGAATGAAGATAAGAGAAACAAACGAACAAATATAATAAAATGTGATAGGTTATAAAGTCTGCAGATTATTCTTGATTTTGAGAGGTTATCTTCTTGCTTTTTCTTTTCTCTCCCTCTTCCTGGTCGGTGACTCTGTACCCCGGGTTCTGCCCCTTTGGCACGCTCAGGTAGAGGCTTGCAGTTGATAAGTCTCTATGGCAATGTCATGTATTGTGCTTTAGTCTCGTGGGAGTTGAGGCTCATTAGCATTTATAGGCTCCGACAGTGAGAGAGTCCGTGTTCCTGGAGCCTTTCTCCTAGTCTTTCCTTCCTCAATTAGTAGCCTGATAATCCAGCTATGGGGTTGCTGCTGCCTCTGCCTGGATAGTAAGAGGCTCAAAGAGCTGGCAACTCCCCACTCTATTTCCACTCAGCACAGGGCTCTGGGTAAGGCTCAGTCAGTCAGAGCTGCTAGCATAATCAGGCGGGCTTTCTGCCCACTCAAAGACCACTGGCTCTGCCACTCTGTCCGGTAACACAAGCGGGCGCCCACTTCTGGGGGGCGCTTGGAGAAAACTCTCACTCACTGTCTGCGACCAGGATATCCAGCCAGCAGTCTCACGCTCTGAGTGAAACCCCCAACCGCAGGGAAAAGTTGCAGCGTTGGAATTGAGTCTCGCTCCGTCCCCGTGCGTGGCTTTTGCAAGGCGCTGGGTCGGCTCGAGATTCCGCTTTGGCTCACACAAAGGCCCCTGACTCTGCCCCTCTCTGCGATAACACGGGCGCGCACTGCGGAGGCACTCGGAGGAATCGCTCACTCCTTATCTGCGCGCGCACACCAGGATATGAGGCCGGCCGCGGTTCCCTCTGAGTGAAACCCTCAGCAGCATGGAAAATCTCCACCGTTGGAAGTAGTTGTCACTCCCTCCCGTGCTTGGCTTTCCCAGGGCGCTGGGGCTGCCCAGAGACTCTGTCCTCGGCCCACAGAAAGGCCTCTGACCCTGCCTCTCCATGGGGCAACACGGGCACCCACTCTCGGGGCCTAGGAAGAAATTCTCGCCCACTAACTGCGCACCGACCAGGAGACCGGGTAAAATGGCTGCTCCGCTTGTCTTTCTTTGTTTGGGTTTGGCGCGAGTGTTAGCTTGTATTGCCCGGGTTGCCACAGGATCAGATTTTCCTCGGCTTGGATCTCTGTGCCACAGCCTGGTTCTGCCGTTTGTGCCGCGGCGGCCTGGATCTATTCACCCCCTTTGCCCGCCTCAGTTTCTATATTCACAGTTACCAGAGAAAGCCGCCCTGTTTAGGTTAGTGAGGAAGGCGGAGCATTTCTTACTCCCTTTTTCCTTCGGGGTTTGGTTATATATTTAGCCAATTTTTCACTCAATCATACCTTTAGGTGTATTGTGAAGCATCTGGAAGCTCCAAGTATAGGTTTTTCTGTTTCTGGTTGAAGATCTTGTTGAGTTTTGGGGGAGATTTATCGGTATCGCTTCCTACCCCGCCATTACTCTCTGGATTTCTCATTTTTATAAAGGCATCAGTCATATTGGATTAGAAGCTTGCCCTATTCTAACTAGTATTATCTCATCTTAAGAAATTACACCTGCAACAAATATTCCCAAGTAAGGTCATATATTTCAACATACCATAACACAGTTGTGCCACATGTCATTCTGCATGTTTTCCATGTCTAGCACCTTGGCTTTCTCCACGTTCCTCTCCCTTGCATTATACCATTCAGTTTTCTAACTAGATTTTGTGTGTGTGTGTGTGACAGAGTCAGATAGAAGGACAGATAGGGACAGACAAACAGGAAGGGAGAGAGATGAGAAGCATTAATTCTTCGTTGCAGCACCTTAGTTGTTTATTGATTGTTTTTTCTCATATGTGCCTTGACTGGGGGGGCTACAGCAGACCGAGTGACTCCTTGCTTGATCCAGTGACCTTGGGCTCAAGCCAGCAACCTTGGGATCAAGCTGGTGAGCCTTGCTCGAACCAGATGAGCTTGAGCTCAAGCTGGCAACCTCGTGGTCTCAAACCTGGGTCTTGAGCATCCTAGTCCGATGCTCTATCTACTGTGCCACCGCCTGGTGAGGCAGTAGTTTTGTAACTAGAATTTAAAGAACTCTCATTCACGTGACAGCTAAGGCAGCACTCTGTATTCTTGAGACTTGTTTGGAGGTTCTAGCAGGGGAGCGCAGCTACTCGTATACCCTTGACCGAAGAACGGTCCTCTCCTCTAGCGGGGAAGGTCGTCCTCTTCGACCGAGTGCGCAGCTTCGGGAGGGACGCACATGGAGCAGTGAGGGAGGAAGGGGACTAGCCAGCCAAATCAGCCGAATCAACCCTGGCGATCCATGGGGTGACAGATGTCGCAGCCAGATCACCCTCACATCCAGCACTCTGTATTCTTATCACTGCCGATTTGCCATCTTACAATTCAGGCCTTGTGCTCTGCAGAGGAAGTAAGTTTGCTATCTTGGAAATGTTTCAGATAATAAAAAACAAACAAACAAACAAACAAACAAACAAACAGAACAACTTGTTTGAAGGACTGTTCGATGACCCACTCATCATTCCTATATTTGTGTTGTCTTTGCTTAGGTCTCTTTACTTTCTGATCTTTTCTCTTAGAAAACTCCTTCAGACAAAGAGTTTTTCTCCTCCTTAAGTTCAGCCACCCTGGCAGAGGATCTGACATGAAGCCCATGCGTAGAAATGATCAGTGTAGGCACCATGGAGCAAGGTTAATGAAGAGCAGTTTTTATTCTATGACCATATCTCCACACTGCCCCTCTCTATTTATATATTCAGCATATGGTTGGCTTTTTAATGTTGCTTTAATGTTTTCTCTTATATTTAATTATTTAAAGATTTAATAACAAACTGCTGAGAATCAATCACACACAAGGGACACATTTCTTTGAATTCTTGCTCTTTTTTTCTGCCTTTGCATAAGAGTTCATTTAAGCCACTGAAAATTAAAAGCACAAAGCCATAAAGGGAAAAAGACAAAAACAACTTAAATTCATTCAGAAAAAGATATCTGTAGGTGAAATCAAACTCTCAGCAATATCTGATAAGTATCTCTTATCAGCATTAGACAGTAATAATAACCAGGGAACACTAAAAAAAACCCCAAAAAACCCTTCAATTTCATTTTGTATCTAATAATAAAAAGACAGTAGCTTACATGTCAAAAATTTTCTTTTTAAAATAAATTTCTTTTGAGTTTGTTTCTGAGTATGAGGGTCAAGGAGAAGGAAGGATAATTACTGCTATGGGAATCTAGTCCTATCGACAGAAAAAGCAATTTCTAAAAATATCACTTAGGCCTGGCTGGTTGGTTCAGTGGTAGAATGTCAGCCTGGTGTGTGGATGTCCTGGGTTCGATTCCCAGCCAGGGCACACAGGAGAGGTGATTATCTGCTTTTCACCTCTCTTCCTCCCCTTCTCTCTCTCTCTTTCTCTCTCTCTCTTTCCCCCTCCTGCAGCCATGGCTCAGTTGGTTAAAGCAAGTTGGCCTAGAGGTACTGAGGATAGCTCTGGTGGCCTCCACATAAGACATTAAACAAATGGCTTAGTTGCTGAGCAATGGAGCAACAAGCTTCCCAGAGGAGCTGAGCATCAGCCCTAAGTGGGCTTGCCAGGTGGATCCTGGTAGGAGTGTGGGAGTTTGTCTCTCTGCCTCCCCTCCTCTCACTAAAATTAAAAAAAAAAGAATTACTTAGAGAATTTTAGTTTATTGCTTAATGTTTTAGGGTCTCCTCTATTTCTATTTATTATTTGTGTAAGCTAATCCAGTTTGGAAATCATTCACTAATTAGCATATTCTACTGATAGTTTTAAACAACCAACTTTGTCAGACAGTGCTTCAGGTAATAAAGATCCACCCAAAAGCAATATCAACTTTATTTCTGCCTTCATAGACAACCACACTCACCCTTGGGGTCAGAGTTAATAAAAAGAGAATTATAATTCATGTACTATGAAGTAGGAGGTATAGGATACTATGGAAGCCCAGAGGAAAAGCACCTAAACCAGATTTGGAGAAAATGAGCAACAAACCCTCTAAGAAGAGACAAGTATCCCAAGACCTGAAAACCCAATAGGAATACAACTGATGGTGTGTGGTGAGGATAAATAGTAGACTTTATGTAGAGGCCAGTAGTACTTAGTCATTTTCTATCTGTGTATTTTAAATAAGAATTAAGATACAAGTAGTTTACAAATAACTCTAGAAACTCTTCTAAAGACAAAAATCTCAGTGACCTTCTCCAGAAGAAGGTCCTCTCTAATCATCCCCATGTGACTGGGTCTGACACTCCATTTGCTTGCTTCATTTAACACTGCTAAGAAGAGAAACCCAAGTCTATATCTGCCAACCAGGGAGTTCCCTGAACCAAACTCTTAGAGTTCCAACTTTTAGACTGGCCAAAAGGCAGTCCAGAAAACTCCAAGAATATAATAAAGGGACTTCTCCTGACCTTGAACTAAGGGTTCACATCCCTTGAAATTCTCTCTGTGGCAGATTCCTTTGGCCTTTACATTCTATTTTCATGCCTATTTAAAACTGTGACTGTTATTTGCAAACCAAAATGCAATTATAAGAATATACAGTATTTTTCGCTCCATAAGATACACCTGACCATAAGATACAACTAGGGTTTTAAGGAGGAAAATAAGAAAAGAAATATTCTGAACCAAATGGTGTGTTAAAATATTTAATAAAATACTGTATTTTTCACTCCATAAGATGTACGGGCATTTTCCCCTCCACTTTTGGGGGGAGAAAGGTGTGCCTTATGAAGCAAAAAATACAGTATACCAAAGAATATTATATGCTATTATGGATTTTTTTCCAAGCTATATAAAGTTTATTTCAGTTAACCTTCTTATCTCAGAGAGCACACATTTATGAAATATATAATTAGAATACTTTTTAAAAAACAGTGGACAAATAAAACTTTATTTTTTAATTTTTAATGATGTTTCTCCAGGATTTCATTAATGAAAAAGTTAGTTTTTACTTACCATCCTGAGCACTGTAACAAATCTTACCATCCCATCTTATAATGCCTGCATTTTTCTGCAAAAATGAAACCAAAGAGACAGCACTGTTGGTTTTGAAAAATGTCATTTAGAGCATAGTGGAATATGTGTTTTTGATAAACAATAACATTTATTCCAAAAAGATTTGTTGTTCTACTTGCCAGGAACTGATCTAAACAAAAATCACCCAAAACAATAAAACAAATAAGTTTATAGTATTTTAGTTGGGAGGAGAAAAATAAATAAAACAAATTATACAGTATATTAGCAGGTGATAAGAAATGTCAGAAAAAATTAAGCAGATAAAGGAATAGAGAATGCTGGCATGAGGTTGCTGTATTAAACAGGATGATTGGAAGGTAGCCCTTAAGCAATCACTTAAAGGAATAGAGAACAAGCCACGTATTTATCTTTAGGAGTGTCCCAGGCGGGGAACACCTAATGGAAAGGCCTGGCATGTTCTAGGAGTCCCTAAGTCGGTGGCTAGAGTGAAGAAAATGAGGACCAAATTATGTGGGACTCCTCATGCCATGCAAGATCACTCCAACTTCTACTCTGAATAAGATGGAAGTCTTTGGAGCGTTTTGAGTAGGAACATGGCATGCTCTGATATTTCTCTGGCTGCTGTGTTGAAGATACATGGTAGGGCAATGAGAGTGGACACAGAAACTAGTTAGGAGACAATGACAATAGGTCAGAAATGATGGTGACTCAGGCTGTGGTGGTTGAAATAGTATCCACAGTTCAGATGGAGGATTAATTGTAAAGTTAGATCCAATAGACTTTTTCCATAGGTTGAAGATGAGATATAAGAGAAAAAGAGAAGTCAGGTGACTCTTAAATTTTTTACCTGAGCAAATGGTAAGATTGAGCTGCACTTCATCTGAGCAGGGTAGACAGCAGATAGGACAGATTAAGACTTATTTTTCTTGGAAAACACAAAAGAAATATTCCAGTACACCTTTTATCTCCTTAAAACTTTGATATAGGCCCTGGCCAGTTGGCTCAGTGGTAGAGCGTTGGCCTGGCATGCAGGAGTCCCAGGTTCGATTCTCGGCCAGGGCACACAGGAGAAGCGCCCATCTGCCTCTCCACCCCTCCCCCTCTCCTTCCTCTCTGTCTCTCTCTTCCCCTCCTGCAGCCAAGGCTCCATTGGAGCAAAGTTGGTGGCCCGGGTTGGCCCGGGCGCTGAGGATGGCTCTGTGGCCTCTGCCTCAGGTGCTAGAGTAGCTCTGGTTGCAACAGAGTGACACCCCGGATGGACAGAGCATCGCCCCCTGGTGGGCAGGCTGGGTGGATCCCGGTGGGGCGCATGCAGGAGTCTATCTGACTGCCTCCCCATTTCTGGCTTCGGAAAAATACAAAAAAAAATACAAAAAAAAAACTTTGATATAGATTTTTAAATTCTCAAATATAAAATTTGATCTAGTACAAATTGTCATAGATCAACAGCATACCTTATTTGGAAGCACTTACTGACAAACTGACCTACATGGAAAAACAAAAACAAAACCCCTTCTTTGACAAAAAGGATTATTTACTCTCTATTCTTAAGTGCTAACCATTCGCCATTTGCCATTGACATTTCTGGCTGGAGTTGAAATGCAAACATTTCCCTAAACCCATTAACTTTCCTCATCACTTCCTTTAGCATGGGTGTTTTTAAGGTTTGCTGAGGTGCAGTCTGGCCCACTCTTGACTGGGACCTGAAATAGAGACCAGAGGTTAACACATCTCTGGCCGCATCTTTTAATTGACCTTCAGTTTATTGTTTGGTTTCCACTTTTCTTATTCTCTCTTTGAAAAATGAAATCTAAATGACTAAGTCATTTACAATCTTCTATTCCAATTCCTTTCCCTGGTATCTCATTTCATGTTTATTACTCTTTTTGGATGAAATAGTTCTGCCTGAACTATCCATTTACATTTATTTATCAAAATGTTACATCATATCTTTTTCTTGTAGACTTCTATTATGTTCATTTCATCAACCTCCATCAAAACTCAATGAAATCTTTTATTTTTGTTCTCAGGTAATTTTTAAAAATATATTTAGAATTTTATTTAGAAAAGTAACTTTAATGAAGTGACATTGATCAGTAAGAGTACATAGTTTCAGGTGAACATTTCTATAGCATGTGAACTGTTGATTATGTTGTATACCCATCACCCAAAGTCAAATCACTTTCCATCAACTTATATTTTTCCTTCTTTACCCTTCCCCACCCCTCCCCCATCTCCTTCCCAAACATCCCCTTCCCCTTGTAACCACTTCACCTTTACCTATGTCCAGGAATCTCAGTTTTATATCCCATTTATATGTGAAATTATACAATGTTAAGCCAGAAGGCACGGCCACGGCCACTATCACAGCAGCCCGACCCATGCAGGTTCGCATTGGATTCGGACAGTCGGTAAAGAAATCATGGAGCCAAAAACTGGTGGGCCATAGTCTTTAATCCTAGCTTGCACCCGGCGGGCAAGTAAAAATACACACTGGGCTCCAAAACCCAGTCACATTCAGTGCTCACAAAGCTACTGATTTATCCGAGTTTCCTAGAATCAAAGGTTTCTAGCTCACCAGCCTTATTCTCCTCAGTTCCCCATCTCCTTCCTTATCCCAGATACAAACTCTGTACAAACTGGCATCTCACTCAGCACTCCGCCATCTTGGCTGCTTTTCCTGGCCTTCTCTACGTGGCCTCCTACCGCTGCTGGCTCTACTCTCTCTGCTCTCTCATGCTAACCTCCGGAACCAAAAGCCCAAAATCCCGTTTTGCCCCCACTTTATACTGTAGCTTCACAACCTCTAATCCAATATACAAAGTAGGGAAGTCTCCAACCCAAAGTCACCTTCTGAGGCATGATTGGATTGCACCACCCCACATCAAAAAGGGTAGGAAAGGCTTAATCCCAAAACCAAGCCCCAGGCTACAAGGATTCCGCCTGCCTTTAGCCCACCCAACACACATTAATATCACCTGGGCGACGGCCTCCTCATGTTATCTTTAACAAAGTGAGCATAATACATTCCATCTGCCCAACAATCCACCCCTATGCTCACTTTACTACCCACAATCTATACCACCGGCATCCCTGTGCAAGGAAATTAGAACATTACACAAATTACAACAGCAAAAATAATACAGTTTCAACAATTACAAAGGTACACTTCACCAGTCTCTGAGCACTTAGCGCAAAATGTCCTCGGCCTTCTTTCTAGCCACGGGAAAAGATTCCTGGGGTAGGGGAAGGGCCTCCATTAAAGCCACCCCCACCCCCATCAGGGTATTTCACATTGTCCAAAATCCATAATCCGTAAGCCCATCCAACAAAGGAGCCAATGCCCACTCCGGTCATAGTCCAGAAAACCAGTCCACGCACATGGGGTGTCAGCCACCCCCCTCATTCCTGCCATCCTCGCAGGTCTTACACTGTCCCAAAGAGGGGCACGTGGCAATGGCAGTCAGCATTTTCATCTCTGCTCCGGAAAGCATGTCCAGCCCTATGTCACCAAATCGCAAACCTACCGGGGCCATAGTAGGTGCTCCTTCCAGCTGGGCTTCCATCTTCTGGGGACTGCAGATCACAACTCCAGCCCAATTCTCCTCATCCTCCAAAGAGGAACTGAAAACACCAACTCCTGCTGCCAGGCTCAAACCCCAGGCTGCCGCCGCCTTCTGCTCCGCAGACCTTGCAGCTCCGGACCCGGCCTCAGCTTCAGCCTCAGCCTCAGCCCCGGCCTCCTGCTGCTGCTGGCTCTCCACAACATCCAGGGCGAGCTGCAACTCACAAACCTCTGAATCCTCCTCCAGCGTTTGCTCCATTTCCAGGCGAATCACGAACACCTGGTTGGCCTCCTCCTCCAGCATTTCCTCCAGCTCCAGGGTCAGCATCGGTTTCTCCTGCGTTTCCTCCATCTCCTTCCACTGCTCGGTTTGCAGGTCCCGGGCAGCCTCTTCCACAGAGCTCTCAGTTTCCTCACGCATGGTTGTAAAAGTCAGCCAGCATATGATCCCCAAAAGGACAGCCATGGGGAACCCTAACACTAGCCAGTCCTCTACTCCACCACTCAAAGGCTCCTTGCCGATCTGTATCGAATCCTGCCGACTACGCCAAATGTAAAGCCAAAAGCCATGGCCAAGGCCACTATCACAGCCGCCCGGCCCATGCAAGTTCGCATTGGATTTGGACAGTCGGTAAAGAAACAGCGGAGCCAAAAACTGATGGGCCATAGTCTTTAATCCTAGCTTGCACCCGGCGGGCAAGTAAAAATACACACTGGGCTCCAAAACCCAGTCACATTCAGTGCTCACAAAGCCACTGACTTATCCGAGTTTCCTAGAATCAAAGGTTTCTAGCTCACCAGACTTATTCACCTCTGTTCCCCGTCTCCTTCCTTATCCCAAATACAAACTCTACACAAACTGGCATCTCACTCAGCACTTCGTCATCTTGGCTGCTTTTCCTGGCCTCCTCCACGTGGCCTCCTACCGCTGCTGGCTCTACTCTCTCTGCTCTCTCATGCTAACCTCCGGAACCAAAAGCCCAAAATCCCGTTTTGCCCCCACTTTATACTGTAGCTTCACAACCTCTAATCCAATATACAAAGTAGGGAAGTCTCCAACCCAAAGTCACCTTCTGAGGCATGATTGGATTGCACCACCCCACATCAAAAAGGGTAGGAAAGGCTTAATCCCAAAACCAAGCCCCAGGCTACAAGGATTCCGCCTGCCTTTAGCCCACCCAACACACATTAATATCACCTGGGCGATGGCTTCCTCGTGTTATCTTTAACAAAGTGAGCATAATACATTCCATCTGCCCAACATACAGTTTTTACATTTTTCTCACTTATTTCACTCAGTATAATGTTATCTAGGTCCATCCATGTTGTCATAAATGGCAATATGTCATTGTTTCTTATGGCTAACTGCTATTTTATTATATATATATATAATAAAATATTATATAATATTATATATAATAAAATATAATAAATATATAATATATTTATATAATATATATAATATATTATATAATATATTATATAAATATATTATATAAATATATAATATATAATATATTTATTATATATAATATTTATTATATATAATAAAATATAATAAAATATATATATAATATTTTATTATATCCCAGTTTTATATCCCATCTATATGTGAAATTATACAATGTTAAGCCAGAAGGCACGGCCACGGCCACTATCACAGCAGCCCGACCCATGCAGGTTCGCATTGGATTCGGACAGTCGGTAAAGAAACCATGGAGCCAAAAACTGGTGGGCCATAGTCTTTAATCTAGCTTGCACCCAGCGGGCAAGTAAAAATACACACTGGGCTCCAAAACCCAGTCACATTCAGTGCTCACAAAGCTACTGATTTATCGGAGTTTCCTAGAATCAAAGGTTTGATTCTAGGAATATATATATATATATATATATATATATATATATATATATATGGATATATATCTATGGATAGATATCTGTACAAAATCTTCTTTATCCAATCCTCTATTGAGGGACACTTTGGTTGTTTCCATGTCTTGGCCACTGTGAATAATGCTGTGATGAACACAGGGGTGCATGTGGCTTTACATACCAATGTTTTTTTGAGTTTTTGGAGTAATGTTTTACCCAGTAAAGGGACTGTTGAGTAATATAGTAGTTCTATTCTTAATTTTTTTGAAGAACCACCTTACTTCCTCCCATAATGTTTGTACTAATTTGCATTCCCACCAGCAGTGAATGAGGGTTCCTTTTTCTCCACAGCCTCTCCAACACTTGTTATTACCTGTCTTGTTGATAATAGCCAATCTAACAGGTGTGAGGTGCTATCTTGTCATTTTGATTTGCATTTCTCAAATAGCTAGTGAACATGAGTATTTTTTCATATATCTGTTGAATATTTGTATGTCCTCTTGGGAGAAGTGTCTGTTCTGGTCCCCTTCCCTTATTTTTTAGGTTTTTAAGTTTTTTCTTTTAAGTTTTTTTATTAATTTTATTGTGTTAACATGGATGCAAGTGTCCCCTTACCCCCAACTCACATGCTTCCCCTTGCATTCCCTTTGTTCCCCTCCTCCTAATGCCCTCCCCCCTTACCTCTGGGATTTTCTGTGCAGTTATCTGTATCTATGTGTTATGTATATGTAATTTCACTAATCCCTTCACCTTCTCTAATCCTGTCTTCTCATTCCCCTTCCCTCTGACAGCTGTCCCTCTGTTCCCGGTGATCCTGCCTCTGCCTCTATTCTGTTCCTTAGTTCACCTTGTTCATTAGATTCTACATATAAGTGAGATGATATGTTATTTGTCTTTCTCTGTCTGGCATAATGATCACCAGGTTCACCCAAGCCATCACAAAAGGTAAGATTTTCTTCTTTTTCACAGCCACATAGTATTCCATTGTGTATATGTACCACTGCTTTTTAATCCACTTATCCACTGATGGACACTTGGGCTGTTTCCAGATCTTGACTATTGTAAACATTGCTGCAGTAAATATGGGGGTGCATATCTTCTTTTCAATGAGTGTTTTGGGATTCTTAGGATATATTGCTAAAAGGGGGATAGCTAGGTCAAAAAGCAGTTCTATTTTTAATTTTTTGAGAAAGTGCTATAATGTTTTCCACAGTGGCTGCATAAGTCTACATTCCCACAGCAGTGCAGGAGGGGTCCATTTTCTCTACACTCTCACCAGTACTTATTGTGTGTTAATTTGTTAATGATTCTCATTGTTAATGTATCTCATTGTGGTTTTAATTTGCAATTCTCTGATGATAAGTGACATTGAACATTTTTTCATATGCCTATTGGCCATCTATGTCCTCTTTGGAGAAGTGTCTATTCAGTTTTTTTGCCCATTTTTACATTAGATTGTTTAACTTTCTGGAGTGAGTTTTAGAAGTTCTTTATAAATTTTGGTTATTAACCCCTTATCAGACTTATTGTTCAATATGTTCTCCCATTGTGTGGGCTGTCTTTTTATTTTGTCAATGGTGTCTTTTGATGTGCAAAAGATTTTAGTTTAATATAGTCCCATTTGTCTATTTAGTCCTTTATTTCACTTGTCCCTGGAGATATATCAACAAAAATATTGCTATGAGAAATATTGAAGGGTTTACAGCCTATGTTTTCTTCCAGGACGTTTATGGTTTCATGACTTACATTTAAGCTTTTTATCCATTTTGAGTTTATTTTTGTGAATGTTGTAAGTTGGTGGTCTAGTTTTATTTTTTTGCATGTACCTGTCCAATTTTCCCATCACTGTTTAATAACAAAATTTTCTTTACTCCATCGTATACTTGTGTGTCCTTCATCAAATACCAATTGACCATAAAGGCATGAGTTTATTTCTGAGTTCTCTGTTCTGTTCCATTGATCTATATGCCTGTTCTTATGTCATTATCAAGCTGTTTTGATTACAGTGGTCTTGTAGTATAACTTGATATCAGGAAGTGTGATACTTCCTAATTTATTCTTTATTTTCAAGAATCCTGAGGCTATTCAGGTTCTTTTTTGATTTGATATAAATTTTTGGAATATTTTTTCTATATCTTTGAGGTACACCATTAGTATTTTAATAGGAATTGCATTGAATCTATGGATTACTTTGGGTAGTATAGATGTTTTAATTATGTTTATTCTTCCTATCCATAAACAGGGTACATGCTTCCACTTGATTGTATCTTCCTTGATTGCTTTTTCCAATGTCTCATAATTTTCTGAGAACAAGTCCTTTACCTCCTTGGTTACATTTATTCCTAGGGACTTTATTTTTTGTTGTTGCTGCAATAGTGAAGTAAATTGTTTCCTTAGTTTCTCTTTCTGACATTTTATTGTTGGTATATAAAAATGCCACTGACTTCTGAATATTAATTTTATATCCTGCCATCTTACTGTATGCATTAATCAGGTTTACCAGTTTTTTGACTGAGACTTTAGACTTTTCTCTGTACGATATTATGTCATCAGCAAATAATAATAGTTTTACTTCTTATTTTCCAATTTGGATGCCTTTTGCTTCTTTTTTCATGTCTGATTTCTGTGGCTAGGACTTTCAGAACTATGTTAAATAAGAGTAGTGAAAAGGGCCACCCCTGCCTTCTTCTTAATCTTAACAGAATTTTTTAAAATTTCTGCAAATTGAGTATGGTGTCGGCTGTGGGTTTGTCATAGATAGACTCTTTTATGTTGAGGTATGTTCCCAGTATTCCCACTTTGCTGAGAGTTTTGATCATAAATGGGTGCCAAATTTTATCAAATGCTTTTTCTGCATCTATAGATATAATCATGTGAATTTTATTCTTCATTTTGTTTATGTGATGAATCATATTTATTAATTTGTGACTATTGTACCAGCCTTGCCTCCCCAAAATAAATTCCACTTGATCATAATGTATGATCTTTTTGTTGTATTGCTGGATCTAGTTTGCTAATATTTTGTTGAGAATTTTAGCATTTATGTTCATTGGGGATATTGGTCTATATTTTTCTTTCTTTGTAGTGTCTTTACCTGGTTTTGGAATGAGGATAATGCTTTCCTCCTAAAATAAACTTGGAAGTCTTACTTCCTCTTTAATTTTTTGAAATAATTTGAGAAGGATAGGTGTTGTTCTTTGAATGTTTGGTAAAATTTGACTGTAAAGTCATCTGGTCAAGTACTTTTGTTTGCTGGGATTTTTTTGATAACTGATTTAATTTCATTTGTTGTAATCTGTTTAGGTTTTCTGTTCTTGCAGATTGAGTTTTGTAAGATTGTATGTTTCTTGGAATTTATAAATTTTACCTAGGTTGTCCAATATTTTGGCACATAGATCTTCATAGTATTTTCTTACAATCCTTTGTATTTCTGCTGTGTCAGTTGTTACTTTCCTACTTTCACTTCTAATTTTATTTCTTTGAGTACTCTCTCTTTTTATCTTGATGAGTTGGTTAAAGGTTCATCAATCTTGTTTAACTTTTCAAAAAAAACTAGCTCATGGTTTCATTGATCTTTTCTATTGATTTTTTAGCTTCTGCATCATTCATTTCCACTCTGATATTATTATTTTCTTTCCTCTACTTCTTCTGGGCTTTATTTGTTATTTTTCTAGTTTTTTAAGTACATGGTTAGATTGTTTGAGATTATTTTGCTTCATAAGGTATGCCTATAGTGCTATGAATTTTCCTCTCAGGACTTCCTTTCTGTGTCCCATAGATTTTGAGTTGTTGTATGTTTATTTTCATTTGTTTTAAGAAAATTTTTTATTTCTTCCTTGATCTCATTGTTAACCCATTTGTTATTTAATAACATTCTATTTAGCTTCCACATGTTTGAATTTTTTTGTTTTTTTATTGTCATTGATTTCTAGTTTCATGCCATTGTGATAAGAGAAGATGCTTGATATGATTTCAATCTTTTTAACTTTATTGAGACTTTTTTTGTGTCCTAACATGTAGTCTATCTTAGAGAATGTACAATCAGCACTTGAAAAGAATGTATATTCTGCTGCTTTGGGGTGAAAGGTTCTGAAGATATCTGTTAGGTCCATTTGATCTAATGTATCATTTATGGCCACTGTTTCTTCATTATTTTTCTGTCTAAAGCAGTGGTCGGCAAACTCATTAGTCAACAGAGCCAAATATCAGCAGTACAACAATTGAAATTTCTTTTGAGAGCCAAATTTTTTAAACTTAAACTATATAGGTAGGTACATTGTTATTAACTTAATTAGGGTACTCCTAAGCTGGCCTTTGCACTTGCACTCAAGGGCCAAAGAGCCGCATGTGGCTCATGAGCCACAGTTTGCAGACCTCTTGTAGATCTGGCTATTGATGTAAGTCAAGTATTAAAATCCCCCACTATTATAGTATTGCTGTCAATCTCACCCTCTATGTCCATCACAATCTGCTTTATATATACAGCTCACAAAAATTATGGAATGTTTCAAAATGAATATGAAGGTATAAAATGTCCCCTAATTTTTGTGAACAATATATTTAGGTGCTCTTATATTAGGCAAATAAATATTTACAATGGTAATATCCTTCTGTTGGATTGCTCCCTTTATCATTATGTAGTGACCTTCTCTATTCCTTACTATGTATAGCCTTTGTTTTAAAAGCTATTTTGTCAGATATAAGTATTGCTCCCCCAGCTTTTTTTTTCATTTCCATTTGCATGAAATACTTTTTCCTATCCCTTCACTTTCAGTCTCTGTGTATCCTTTGTCCTGTGGTGGGTCTATTGTAGACAGCATATGTATGAGTCTTGTTTTTTTATCCATGAAAAAGTCCTATGTCTTTTGATTGGAGCACTTAACCCATTTACATTTAAGGTTATTATTGACATGAACTTATTTATTGTCGTTTTATTCTTTAAATCTACTATCCTCTTTCTCTCAATTTCTTTTTTCCTTTGCTCTTTTTATAGCAGGTCTTTTAACATTTCTTGCAGTACTGACTTGGATGTAATGAATTCCTTAAGTGTTTTTTGTCTGGTAAGCTTTTTATTTCTCCATTAATTTTAAATTATAGTCTTGCTGGATAAAGTAGTCTGTTTATAGGTCCTTGTTTTGCATCACTCTGAATATTTTCTTGCCAATCTCTTCTGGCCTCAAGTGTTTCTGTTGAGAACTCAGATGTCATCCTTATAGGGGCTTCTCTGTAGGTACTTAACTGCTTTTTTCTTGCAGCTTTTAGTATTTTTTCTTTGTCTCTTAACTTTGTCATTTTAATTATGATGTGTCTTTGTGTAGGCCTCTTTGGATTCCTCTTTTATGGGACTCTCTATGCTTCTTGAACTTGTGTGACTTTTTTCTCACCAATATAGGGAAATTTTCAGCTATGATTTTTTTCAAACAGTTTCTCTATCCCTTGTTTGTTCTCTTCTCCTTCAAGAACCACTATGATGTAGATGTTGCTTCTCTTCATGTTTCCACAAAGGTCTCTTAGAGTTTCCTCATTCTTTTTGAACCTCTTTTTTAATTTTTATTTTTTTGCTGCTGTGCTTCTGTGCTTTTTTTCATCTTGTCCTCTAAATTGCTGATTTGATCCTCTGCTTTATCCAGCCTGCTGTTGATTCCTTCTAGTGCAGTCTTTATTTGTGATACTGTATTTGTCATTTCTGACTTTTTTTTATTTCAGTGTCCTTTTTGATGCTGCCTATCTCTCTCTAATTTCTCATTGTGAAGATACATTGTTGCTCTAAAATCCCTGGGCATCCTAAAAATCATTATTTTAAACTCCGCATCTGGTAGTTTGGTTACTTCCATTTGAGTTAGTTCTTTTTCTGGAGTTTTCTTCTGTTGATTTATTTGGTTCATATTTCTTTGTTCATTCATGTTGTCTAAGTATAAGGTAGAGTAGTCTGACTTTGAAATTTGTTGTGGGTATTTATGAGAAATATGAGCTCATTTGTATTGACCTGCAGGCCACCTTATTTCTTTTCTCTAAGAATGCTTCTTAAGGGTAGTATTTTCCCTCCTGATGTATGTGAGCAGTTGGTCCTTTTGTGGGTGCAGTTATCCCTTTAGGCTGGCTGGCCCTAGGGGTAAACCTTGATCATGTGTATTAGCCACTATGCAGTGTCTGTCCTGTTGGGAAAATTTATTTTCAAAGGTGTCAGGTACCTGATGGATTTCTTTTAGTGTGTTCTGCTTGTGTATTTAGCTGAGTCTAGGGTTGTTGCTTTTTGCCATCCACTACTGGTTATGTTGGTTCTAGGTATTCTTGGGTTGGCATCAGCCATTGTTTATAATTTGCTGTAGGCTACCTGTCTGGAGCTACTGCTTTGTTTGTTGTTTGTGACTGCATTCCCTGTGCTTGGGTAGAGTGGGAGGGTCCAACCTGTGTATAAGGATCAGCTTCCTCCTGCTTAGAAATGACAGAAGCTCTGTAAAAGTCCCAAGCTGCATAAGATTTGCTTCCCCTTCTCAGCTGCTCCACCTCCTCTTGCCCACAGAGTCTTCTGTAGAAAGATTGTAGTGTGGGTTAAGACTGGCCTCACCCAACCAACCCCTATATAGGTTGCACACTTGGTGGAGCAGGGCAGCTGAAGTTGGGAATACAATGTTTGTGGAACCCCCTACTTCAGGGGTTTCTTGGTCAGGAGCTCAGTAGAGGGAAAGTGGCCCCTACTGCAGAGCCTAATCCCCCAGCAACTGCTGGATTCTCAAATTTTATTTCTCCCCAGCAAGGTGAACAACTGGTTAAGACTGAGTGGAGCCAACAGTCCCCTCTGTAGAAGTTCTTCCAACTGGTGTGATGTTGATCTCAGGGAGGAAGTCTGAGAGAGTCCTCTCCTGGGGCTGACTATGCCTCCCCAGAAAGTGGCTAAGCCCCTCAACCAGACCCAACAATAGGTTTGTGGGGACCCACATTTTAAATATCTGTGCTCAAAGCCTCTCTCTACCTTCCTCCTGTAAAACCTAGCCCATCAGGGCAGGATATCCAGGTCAGCTGACTATGAAGTTTCACCCTGTCCAATGCACATGAGTTGCTGTGCTGGTGCTGATCACAGAAAGCAGAACTCGCCTCAACTGAGCCAGGTGTGGGGAACCCTTCCTTAGGACATGCAGCTAGCAATGATTGTTAGGTCCTAAAATGAAGTTCCACACAGCCTGCTACTGCATATGACAGCCCTGGGCCTCCCTGAAGGGAACCGGTGCAGACCAGTGGGGGACACTGCCCATGACTGACCTCAGCAACCTTCTTGGACCTATAAGCAGTCCAGTTTATGGCTGCCTCTGCTGGGCCCAGGTGCACATGGAAATACCATGCTTTACACCTCAGCTGGCTTTTACCCACATTTGTTTTAGGGAAGATCCACAAAAGGCCAAAGTTTCCTGAGCCTTGCCTCCTGCAGCCTTTGTCTACTGGCTGCCTACTGGGCTTGACCACTGAAAAACCTCTGATAGAGTTGCAGGCATCCCCAAACTACGGCCACCGGGCCGCATGCAGCCCCCTGAGGCCATTTATCTGGCCCTCCACCGCACTTCCGGAAGGGCCACCTCTTTCATTGGTGGTCAGTGAGAGGAGCACAGTATGTGGCGGCCCTCCAATGGTCTGAGAGACAGTGAACTGGCCCTCTGTGTAAAAAGTTTGGGGACCCCTGGGGGCAATTCAAGTATTAGGAAGTATGGTGGGTGTGGCTCAGCCCCAGGTGTCAGTCTGTCTAGATAGCTTTTACCCATCTCAGTAGAGTGTGGCCCCCAGGAGTCTGTGGGCTGGCCTCTGAGACCCAAAGGTGTGGTCTTCCCACAGTCTGGATAGTTTCTACTGAGTCTCCCTTGAGGTGGAAGCACCAGTCATAAACCCAGGAGCATCCGGGGAAAAGCTCCAACCTCAACACCAGAAAACCGCGTCACTGACATGCCCCCTTGCCTCCAGGCTGACCTCTGAGAACAGCTCAGTTTTCATGAAGTGTGCAAGAGAGACTCCCAAGGGTGGGGCAGATACTTTCCCCCAGACTGATACTGCATGGAGGGGAAGGCTCCTTCCCAAGAAAGATGGTTACTGCGATATTGGAGAATGACTTTTGATAGCCGTCCCTGTCCCAGTAGAGCCCAAGCTCTACGTAGATCAGGCATTTCTGATTCAACTTCCCTGTGCAGTGGGACACTTCTGCTTTTCAGGGGGCAGCCTCTTCCAGACTACTCTTGAGGCAGCTATGAGGATGCTACTGATCAGTGCCGACATTAACTGCGGTGTTCACCTTGCTGAGGAAAAACACAAGTGACACACAAGTTAGTTGCAAGAATCACACAGGCAATTTATTACTCACAAATCCTTTTGAAGTGACTGGGTACAACTTAAGGGGGTCCCATCTGCGTGCTCCTCTCAGCTGTCTTTGGTCAGAGCTCAGAGCAGCATGGAGACAGTCTACGTTCACGTTGGAGTCTGGGCGACTACCGCAGCAGGGAGCCCCTCAACTTCAGTACCTTTTCTGGCCAATGGCTTCTAACAGGTGTCAATCTACAAGATTATCATCTCAAACTACCTTTTTGAGAGTTCCTGAAAGGAGTCCTTTTTATGTTAATCTACTGAAATGTTACAACAAGCCACCTTTAAGATGTTCTTAAAGAAGCTTCTTGTTTATGTTAACTTACAGAGTTATGACATCAAGCCACTTCTTATTTATGTATAACTTAACACACACACTAACTGGGCCCTGCTCAAAAGTCAGAGTCTGTTTATCACATCTGAACACACTATATTAATTCCTATCCAGACAGCATAAATTTATTTAATTTCCTCAATTAATTTTAATATTCTATCATAATTATTTTTATATATCTTCCATATTTTTTAATATTTCTACATATTTAATTATTGTAACATTATATTACTACAAAAGTCCCCCACAGTGTCTCTATCTGGGCTTCCAACTTCACACTCTCTTTATGCAACTCTAGACTTCTCAGCCTTCCTTCTACTAGAGCCCCGTTAATTGACTGTGAATAAGATTTTCTGTGCTGGCCCTTTAAGATGGATCCTGTGTCTTTTACAGCTTCAGTCTCTTTCTCACTTAAAGAAATCTCAGCCCGCTTGACCTGTGGTGGTGCAGTGGATAAAGCATCAACCTGGAATGCTGAGGTTTCCAGTTCAAAACCCTGGGCTTGCCTGGTCAAGGCACATATGGGAGTTGAAGCTTCCTGCTCCTCCCCTCTTCTCTCTCTCTCCTCTAAAATGAATAAATGAATAAAAATAATTTAAAATAAATAAATAAAAGGTTGTTAAAAAAAAAAAGAAAAGAAAACGCGGCTCTTTTTACTGCCATATGCTGTGTGGGTGCCTCTTCTAGGCTAGCACTCGGCCTGGGGCTTAGGACCCTCTCTTTTTAAGGTGACCACAATGAGAGTCCCTTCAGACCCACTGCCACCACTTCCTCCTGGGCTTCTTTTGTGACTCCTTAGTTATAGACTCTTCTTCATTTAGTCCAAAGTTAGTTTTTCAAGATGACTGTTCTCAAATTAAATTGTAATCCTATTTGGTCCTTGGAGGTGGCAACTGGAATGTCCACCTACTCCATCGCAATCTTGGAATCTGCCTTTCCCCATTTTTTAATTGGATTATTGCTTGTTTCTTGCTGAATTTTGTGAGTTCTTTATATATTTTGGATATTAACCCTTTATTGGAGCTGTTGTTTCCAAATACCGTCACCCATTTGGTTGGCTGCCTATTTATTTGTTTTGTTGTCAGTTTATTTTGTTGTACAGAAACTTTTTACTTTGACATAGTCTCATTTATTAATTTTTGCATTTATTTCCCTTGCTTTTGGGGTCAAACTCCTAAATTGTTTTCAATGGCAAAGGTTCATGAGCTTAGTAGCTATGTTTTCTTCCATGTAATTTATTGTTTCAGCTCTTATATTTAGGTCTTTGATCCATTTTGAATTAATTTTTGTGCAGGGGGACAAACTGTAGTCAAGTTTCATTCTTTTGCATGTGGCTTTTCAATTTTCCCAGCACCATTTATTGAAGAGGCTTTTTTTTCTCCATTCTGTGTTTTTGTCTCCTTTGTTAAAAATGATTTGTCCAAGAGTGTGGTGGTTACCAAGGGTGGGGGGGGGAGGGAGGACATGGGAGGGAGGGAGGGAGGGAGAGAGTTAGGGGGAGGGGGAGGGGCACAGAGAACTAGATGGAGGGTGACGGAGGACAATCTGACTTTGGGCGAGGGGTTTGCAACATAATTTGATGACAAAATAACCTAGACATGTTTTCTTTGAATATATGTACCCTGATTTATTAATGTCATCCCATTACCATTAATAAAAATTTATTTAAAAAAAAATGATTTGTCCAGATATGTGTGATTTATTTCTGGGCTCTCAATTCTATTCTATTAGTCCATGTGTCTGGTTTTCTGCCAATACCATTTTGTTTTGATTATCGTGGCTCTATAGTATATTTTGAAGTCAGGTAATGTGATACATCCAGCTTTATTCTTTTTCCTCAGGATTGCTTTGACTGGTCAGAGTATTTTATAGAACCGTACAACCCTGGTAATATTTTGTTCTATTTCTTTAAAAAATGGCATTGAGATTGCTTTAAATTTGTTTATTGTTTTGGGTTATATGACCATTTTAACTATGTTGATTCTTCCAACCCATGAACATGGAATATTTTTCCATTTCATTGTGTCTTTTTCAATTTCTTTCAGTAATGTTTTGTAGTTTTCAGTATATAGGCCCTTCATATCCTTTGTTAAGTTTATTCCTAGATGTTTTATTTTTTGTTGTTGTTGCAATTGCAAAAGTAATTGTTTGTTTGTTTTTTTAGTTTATTTTCTGAATGTTTCATTGTTGGCATATAGGAAAGCAGTGGACTTTTGTACATTGATTTTGTATCCTGTGATTTTACTGTATTGGTTTATTGTTTCTAATGGCTTTTTGGTGGAGTCTTTGAGATATTCTATATACAGGATCATGTCATCTTCAAAAAGTAATACCTTTAATTCTTCTTTTGTGAAATAAATGGCTTTTATTTCTTTCTCTTGCCTGATCATTCTGGCTAAAAATTCCAGAACTCTGTTGCATAAGAGTGGAGCGAGTGGGCACCCTTGTCTTGTTCCTGATTTTAGAGGAAAAACCTTCATTTCTTTCACCATTTATTATGGTATTAGCTGATGGTTTGTCGTATATGGCCTTTATTATGTTGAGGTACTATCTTTCTATTTCAATGTTATTGAATGTTTTAAACATAAAAGGATATGGAATCTTATTGAATGCCTTTCTGCATCTATTGATTGGATCATATGACTTTTGGTCTTTGTTTTGTTGATTTGGTTTATTATATTGATCGATTTTCATATGTTGAACCATCCTTGGGCTCCTAAAATGAATCCCACTTGATTGTTATGTATTATTTTTTTAATGTGTTGTTGTATTTAATTTTCTAGTATTTTGTTTAGGATTTTTGCATCTGTATTCACTAGAGATATTGGTCTGTAGTTTTCTTGTTTTGTGTTTTCCTTGCCAGGTTTTTGTATAAGGGTTATGTTGGCCTCATGATATTTGTTAGGGAGTATTTCTTCTTATTCTATTTTATGGAAGACTTTGAAAAGAATAGGTATCAAATCTTCTTTGAATGTTTGATATAACTTACAAGAGTAGTCATCTGGTCCTGGCCTTTTGTTTTAGGGGAGGTTTTTAATAGTTGTTTCTATTTCTTCCTTGCTAATATGTCTATTCAGGTTTTTCACTTCATGACTCAGTATAGGAAGATTGTATAGGTCTAGAAATTTATTAATTTTATCTAGGTTGTTAATTTGGTGGCATATAATCTCTCGTTATAGTCTATTATGATCCTTTGTATATCTATGATGTCTGCAGTAATTTTTCCTCTCTCATTTCAGATTTTGTTTATATGAGACCTTCCTTTTTTCCCCTTAGTGAGGCCAGCCAGTGGTTTGTCAATATTATTGATCTTTTCAAAGAAACAGCTCTTTCTTGTATTAATCTTTTTATATATTTTTTGTTTTCTATTTCATTTTGTTCTGCTCTAATTTTTACTATTTCCTTTCTTCTGCTTAAATTCGGTTGCCTTTTTACTTCTTTTTCTAGTTTCTTAATGTGTGATGTTAGGTTTTTAACTGGGATCTCTCTTGTTTCTTGATATAAGCCTGAAATAATACAAACTTCCCTCTTACTGCTTTTGCGGCATCCCCAAAATTTTGATATGTCATGTTGTCATTTTCATTGCCTGTATATATCTTTTGGTTTCTGCTTTTATTTCTTCTTTGACCGAGTCATTTTTTAGAAATATGTTATTTAATTTACACAATTTTGTGGGTTTCTTTAGTTTCCTTTTCCATTTGAATTGTAATTCCAAAGCTTTATGATTAGAGAATATGCTTGGTATAATTTTAATTTTCCTGAATTTGTTTATGTTAGTTTTGTAGCCTAACATATAATCTATCCTTGAGAATGATCCACGCACACTGGAGAAGAATATATAATCTGATGTTTTGCAATAAAATGTCCTATAAATTTCTAATATGTCTATTTGGTCTAGAGTGTCATTTATGGCCAATATTTCTTTATTAATCTTCTGTTTGGATGATCTATCTAAAGCCGTTATGGTGTGTTGAAATCTCCAAGTATGATTATGTTTTTATCTGCTTCAATTTTTAGATCAGTTATTAGATGTCTTATAGATTTTGGTGCCCCCTGGTTCAGTGCATATATATTAAGAAGTGTTATGTCTTCTTGATTCAATGTTCCCTTTATCATTATGAAATGTCTATCTTTGTCTCTGGTTACCTTTGTTGTCTTGAAGCCAGCATTGTCAGATATGAGTATGGCTGCATCTGTATTTCTTTGGATATTCTTTGCTTAGCAAATCATTTTCCAACATTTTATTTTGATTTGATCTTTATCATCTTTAAATAGTTCATGTTAACAAAGAGTTGATATGGTTTGTGATTTGGTGCAGTACTGCATCCAGAACTACACACTATAGCAAATATAAGAAAGATTATCCTAGAAATTCCAGCAATGGGATGAGTTAATTGCCTGATGAAGCATTGTGTTTTCCCATTTATTAAAAGGCTGATGCAGTAAGAGAAATATTAGAAAATGGATCTTTGGTTGAGTAGAGAGTTAAATTATAAATGTTACAACTTTAATTTTATAAATAATATACTTGAATTTTATTTTTTTAAGGTTTATTTTATATAAGGATCATTTTATATAAATATAGCATGTACCAGAACCTGGGAAAGAAAATATATTTAATAATTTGTAGTTGTGCTAGTAATAAAAGTAGCAGCAATAATAATGAGTTATAAGAAAAATAAGAAAAGTAAAAAAAAAATTAAATGCTCTGTAAATACATCTACACAAAAAAAGCACTCATGTTTTTGACATTTTCTTTGTGATGGATGGATGGGAAACAAAGAGTTGTGGAGAGAAAGAATGAAGAAGGAAAGAAAGAAGGGAGGGAGGAAATGAGGGAGGAAGGGGACATGAGTGACAAACTTAGAAGGCCTTCTTTTGCCTTAATATTTAAATGATAAGTTGGCAAATAAAGGGTTATCTGTTCAAAATTATATTCCTTCCAGACTTTATCAACATTATATCATTATTTTTTAGCATCCCATATGACAACTGAGCATTCTGCTATTAATCTGATTCTTGCTTTTTGTAAGAAAATTTTCCTCTCCTTGAATTTATAGAATTTTTTTACTTTTGCTCAGAGGTTTCACAAATATGTCCCTAAAAGTTTCTTTTTTCATTTGATTTTATCTCCTTTTCTGTCAAGTCTTTATTCACATCAGAAACTTTTACTTCTATTTTTCTTGTGTATTTCTTCTCTCTGTTCTTTAATTCTTTTACTGTTATTAGACAGATATGGGATATCTTAGACATATCTTCCATACACCAGGGAAAGCAGGCAACTATTTTCTCCCTCAGCACTGAAGAGGTTGATAATCATAGAAACTTTGATTGCAATACATGGGAGAATATGAACAAAGAGGGAGCTTCCCTTCTGAGCCTGGGAGCCCCTTGCCCATTGCTTTATTCTACTTTATTCCCTGGGATCAATACCAATGCTGCATTTTCCTATAAACCAATTGCTGCATTTATTCCAAAAGCTGTTCCTGTGTCTCTAAACTAGAGCAAATGCTGTCTTAGCAAGAATAAAGATTGGAGTAGTTAACCCCTAAGGCCTTTTAATAATCATCACACTAACCACCTTTGGCTTATTTCTACTTGCAAGTCTTGCATCTTAGATCTAAAGATTTTTCCGAATTCAGCTGAAAAAAAAAATCATTCTTAAATGGTACCCACTTTCACTATTGGGTCACAGGCATTTCTCTATCAAGCCGAGTTTATTTTCTATGTGTCTTCCAAAAATCCCTTAATAATCCTGATCTGTTGATGATGTTTTTTCCAGGGGATGCCAAAAATAAGTTTGTAATTTTACTGCCCAATGGTATGTTGTGGTCCTGTCTTGCTTGGGTTTCTAGTTTCACTTTTTTTACCCTTATTTTTATATATTTTCTATCTCCTTCAGTAGGATTATAAAAGAAAAGACAATTTAATGTTTTTAGTCAGACATCTTGAATTGGCATTGTTAAATTGTGTTTTAGTTGTTTATTTACGTGACTATCCCCACTAGATCATAAATTCCATGATGTCAAGATCTCCATATAACTTTACTTTGATATACCTTCCCTGACATGTGAAAGATACAAAATAGAGGTTACATAATAAATAATTATTTAAATTAGGTAGAGTGGCTATAAAAAATATACTATTACATTAAGTTTATCAGTACATTATAGAAAATAGTCATCTCCTGAACTTGCCACAGAATGATAGGAAAGGAAATCTTTATCATGTCTACTGCACTTTCACTGTGCTATGCAGAAGGAAGCACTATAAAGAAGGTAGCATTTTTATGGAAGCTCAGACAAGGGTGCTCAGGGTGGTCAGAGAGGAGGCAATGTGAGAAATAGAGGGAGAATGAATTCTCAACTTCTCTCCTCAACCTTTTTCTATAAGAGATTCCAGTCCTGTCTTACACATTTTACAGTGTATTGATTATCACTCCTCTTCTCTAAATTTCTTGCTTAGCTTCATTTCTCTGGCCACATTCTGGTTTCCTACCCCTACTTCTCTGACTTTGGTTATCTCAGTTGAATCCACCTCTGACTAAGTGCAATCCTGAGTCTGTTCCTTGTTGTTGTGCAACATCACCGGTCCCAGCCCAATACATAAGATCCGGACAAGTTTGTACATATTGTTATCTAAATTTTCTCAGTTATATATTTAACCTTAATAAAATTAGTATAATAATTGCATCTCTCCCACAGCCTAGGGATAATGGTAAGCTTAATGCATCATCATTTATTTTCAGTCTCAAAAAAGTATAACTAGAGCCTCATGCAAGAGCCATGGTAACTTATGAGCAAAAAAGCGAGTCGAAGCACTGAGGGTTCTCAGGTTACTAGCCACTTTCTTCATAACTTCCCACATAAAAACTTAAAAAGTGATAATTATTATATGCATTAACAAGTCAAAATAATTAAGGCTGATTTTTATAATTACATGAAATAATAAAGAGAGCAACAAAAAGATTATTATAGCACTGTAAAGCAGAGTTTATGATTGAATAAATTTACATAAAATAAATTTACAATAAAACTTGTTAGTCAATCTAGCAGCTAGTGTAACCAACCATTTTTTTTAAATTTTTTATTTAAATAAATTTTTATTAATGTTAATGGGGTGACATTAATAAATCAGGGTACATATATTCAAAGAAAACATGTCTAGGTTATCTTGTCATTCACTTATGTTGCATACCCATCACCCAAAGTCAGATTGTCCTCCGTCACCTTCAATCTACTTTTCTTTGTGCCCCTCACCCTCCCCCTAATTCTCTCCCTCCTTCCCTCCCGCGTCCTCCCTCCCCCCACCCCTGGTAACCACCACACTTTTGTCCATGTCTCTTAGTCTCGTTTTTATGTTCCACCAATGTATGGAATCATGTAGCTCTTGTTTTTTTCTGATTTAATTATTTCACTCCGTATAATGTTATCAAGATCTCACCATTTTGTTGTAAATGATCCGAAGTCATCATTTCTTATGGCCGAGTAGTATTCCACAGTGTATATGTGCCACATTTTTTTTATCCAGTCTTCTATTGAAGGGCTTTTTGGTTGTTTCCATGTCTTGGCCACTGTGAACAGTGCTGCAATGAACATGAGGCTACATGTGTCTTTATTTATCCATGTTTCTGAGGTTTTGGGGTATATACGCAGTAGAGGGATTGCTGGGTCATAAGGTAGTTCTATTTGCAGTTTTTTGAGGAATGACCATACTTTCCTTCATAATGGTTGTACAGTCCCACCAACAGTGGATGAGAGTTCCCTTTTCTCCACAGCCTCTCCAACATTAGCTATTACCTGTCTTGTTGATAATAGCTAATCTAACAGGTGTGAGGTGGTATCTCATTGTAGTTTCGATTTGCATTTCTCTAATAACTAATGAAGCTGAGCATCTTTTCATATATCTGTTGGCCATTTGTATTTCTTCCTGGGAGAAGTGTCTGTTCATGTCCTCTTCCCATTTTTTTATTGGATTATTTGTTTGTTTGTTTTTGAATTTTATGAGTTCTTTGTAAATTTTGGATATTAGGCCCTTATCTGAGCTGTTGTTTGAAAATAACATTTCCCATTTAGTTGGCTGTCTGTTTATTTTGATATCAGTTTCTCTTGCTGAGCAAAAACTTTTTATTCTGATGTAGTCCCATTCATTTATCTTTGCCTTCACTTCTCTTGCCTGTGGAGTCAAGTTCATAAAATGTTCTTTAAAACCCAGGTCTATGAGTTTAGTACCTATGTCTTCTTCTATGTACTTTATTGTTTCAGGTCTTATATTTAGGTCTTTGATCTATTTTGAATTAATTTTAGTACACGAGGACAAGCTGTAGTCGAGTTTCATTCTTTTGCATGTGGCTTTCCAGTTTTCCCAACACCATTTGTTGAAGAGGCTTTCTTTTCTCCATTGTGTGTTGTTGGCCCCTTTATCAAAAATTATTTGACCATATATATGTGGTTTTATTTCTGGGCTTTCTATTCTGTTCCATTGGTCTGAGTGTCTATTTTTCTGCCGATACCATGCTGTTTTGATTGTCGTGGCCCTATAATATAGTTTGAAGTCAGGTATTGTAATGCCCCCAGCTTCATTCTTTTTCCTTAGGATTGCTTTGGCTATTCGGAGTTTTTTATAGTTCCATATAAATCTGATGATTTTTTATTCCATTTCTTTAAAAAATGTCATAGGAATTTTGATGGGAATTGCATTAAATTTATAAATTGCTTTGGGTAATATGGCCATTTTAATTATATTTATTCTTCCTATCCAAGAACAAGGAATATTTTTTCATCTCATTGTGTCTTTTTCTATTTCTCTTAACAATGCTTTGTAGTTTTCATTATATAGGTCCTTTATGTTCTTTGTTATGTTTAGGTATTTTATTTTTTTTGTTGCAATCGTGAAGGGGATTATTTTTTTTAGTTTGTTTTCTAATATTTCATTGTTGGCATATAGAAAGGCTATGGACTTTTGTATGTTAATTTTGTATCCTGCGACCTTACTGTATTGGTTTATTGTTTATAGTAATCTTTTTGTGGAGTCCTTCGGGTTTTTGATGTATAGGATCATATCATCAGCAAAAAGTGATACCTTTACTTCTTCTTTTTCGATATGGATGCCTTTTATTTCTTTGTCTTGTCTGATTGCTCGGGCCAGAACTTCTAGCACCACGTTAAATAAGAGTGGAGACAGTGGACAACCCTGTCTTGTTCCTGACTTAAGGTGGAAAGTCCTCAGTTTTATGCCATTTAATATGATGTTGGCTGATGGTTTATCATATATGGCCTTTATCATGTTGAGATATTTTCCTTCTATACCCATTTTGTTGAGAGTCTTAAACATAAAATTGTGTTGTATTTTATCAAAAGCCTTTTCTGCGTCTATTGATAAGATCATGTGGTTTTTGTTGATATGGTATATTTTTTTTAATAAATTTTTATTAATGGTAATGGGATGACATTAATAAATCAGGGTACATATATTCAAAGAAAACATGTCTAGGTTATTTTGTCATCAAATTATGTTGCAAACCCCTCGCCCAAAGTCAGATTGTCCTCCGTCACACTCCATCTAGTTCTCTGTGCCCCTCCCCCTCCCCTAACTCTCTCCCTCCCTCCCTCCCATGTCCTCCCTCCCCCCCCACCCTTGGTAACCACCACACTCTTGTCCATGTCTCTTAGTCTCATTTTTATGTTCCACCAATGTATGGAATCATGTAGTTCTTGTTTTTTTCTGATTTACTTATTTCACTCCGTATAATGTTATCAAGATCCCACCATTGTGCTGTAAATGATCTGATGTCATCATTTCTTATGGCTGAGTAGTATTCCATAGTGTATATGTGCCACATCTTCTTTATCCAGTCTTCTATTGAAGGGCCTTTTGGTTGTTTCCATGTCTTGGCCACTGTGAACAGTGCTGCAATGAACATGGGGCTACATGTGTCTTCACGTATCAATGTTTCTGAGGTTTTGGGGTATATACCCAGTAGAGGGATTGCTGGGTCATAAGGTAGTTCTATTTGCAGTTTTTTGAGGAACCACCATACTTTCCTCCATAATGGTTGTACTACTTTACAGTCCCACCAACAGTGAATGAGGGTTCCTTTTTCTCCACAGCCTCTCCAACATTTGCTATTACCCGTCTTGTTGATAATAGCTAATCTAACAGGAGTGAGGTGGTATCTCATTGTAGTTTTGATTTGCATTTCTCTAATAACTAATGAAGCTGAGCATCTTTTCATATATTTGTTGGCCATTTGTATCTCTTCCTGGGAGAAGTGTCTGTTCATGTCCTCTTCCCATTTTTTTATTGGATTGCTTGTTTGTTTGTTGTTGAGTTTTATGAGTTCTTTGTAAATTTTGGATATTAGGCCCTTATCTGAGCTGTCGTTTGAAAATATCAGTTCCCATATAGTTGGCTGTCTGTTTATTTTGATATCAGTTTCTCTTGCTGAGCAAAAACATTTAATGGGACTACAATGAATGTAGTCCCATTCATTTATCTTTGCCTTCACTTCTCTTGCCATTGGAGTCAAGTTCATAAAATGTTCTTTAAAACCCAGGTCCATGATTTTAGTACCTATTTCTTCTTCTATGTACTTTATTGTTTCAGGTCTTATATTTAGGTCTTTGATCCATTTTGAATTAATTTTAGTACACAGGGACAGGCTGTAGTCGAGTTTCATTCTTTTGCATGTGGCTTTCCAGTTTTCCCAACACCATTTGTTGAAGAGGCTTTCTTTTCTCCATTGTGTGTTGTTGGCCCCTTTATCAAAGATTATTTGACCATATATATGTGGTTTTATTTCTGAGCTTTCTATTCTGTTCCATTGGTCTGAGTGTCTATTTTTTTGCCAATACCATGCTGTTTTGATTATCGTGGCCCTATAATATAGTTTAAAGTCAGGTATTGTAATGCCCCCAGCTTCATTCTTTTTCCTTAGGATTGTTTTGGCTATTCGGGGTTTTTTATAGTTCCATATAAATCTGATGATTTTTTGTTCCATTTCTTTAAAAAATCTCATAGGGATTTTGATGGGAATTGCATTAAATTTGTATATTGCTTTGGGTAATATGGCCATTTTGATTATATTTATTCTTCCTATCCAAGAACAAGGAATATTTTTCCATCTCATTGCATCTTTTTCGATTTCCCTTAACAATGCTTTGTAATTTTCATTATATAGGTCCTTTATGTTCTTTGTTATGTTTATTCCTAGGTATTTTTTTTGTTGTTGTTGCAATCGTGAAGGTGATTATTTTTTTGAGTTCGTTTTCTAATATTTCATTGTTGGCATATAGAAAGGCTATGGACTTTTGTATGTTAATTTTGTATCCTGCGACCTTACTGTATTGGTTTATTGTTTCTAATAATCTTTTTGTGGAGTCCTTCGGGTTTTCGATGTATAGGATCATATCATCAGCAAAAAGTGATAGCTTTACTTCTTCTTTTCCGATATGGATGCCTTTTATTTCTTTGTCTTGTCTGATTGCTCTGGCCAGAACTTCTAGCACCACGTTGAATAAGAGTGGAGAGAGTGGACAACCCTGTCTTGTTCCTGATTTAAGGTAGAAAGTCCTCAGTTTTATGCCGTTTAATAGGATGTTGGCTGATGGTTTATCATATATGGCCTTTATCATGTTGAGATATTTTCCTTCTATACCCATTTTGTTGAGAGTCTTAAACATAAAATTGTGTTGTATTTTATCAAAAGCCTTTTCTGCATCTATTGATAAGATCATGTGGTTTTTGTTCTTTGTTTTGTTGATATGGTGTATTACGTTAACCGTTTTGCGTATGTTGAGCCATCCTTGAGATTCTGGGATGAATCCCACTTGATCATGATGTATTATTTTTTTAATATGTTGTTGTATTCAGTTTGCCAGTATTTTGTTTAGTATTTTAGCATCTGTATTCATTAGAGATATTGGTCTGTAGTTTTCTTTTTTTGTGCCATCCTTGCCAGGTTTTGGTATGAGGGTTATGTTGGCCTCATAAAATGTGTTTGGAAGTATTGCTTCTTCTTCAGTTTTTTGGAAGACTTTGAGTAGAATAGGAACCAAGTCTTCTTTGAATGTTTGATAGAATTCACTAGTATAACCGTCTGGGCCTGGACTTTTATTTTTGGGGAGATTTTTAATAGTTTTTTCTATTTCCTCCCTGCTGATTAGTCTGTTTAGGCTTTGTGCTTCTTCATGACTCAGTCTAGGAAGGTTGTATTGTTCTAGGAATTTATCCATTTCTTCTAGATTGTTGTATTTGGTGGCATATAATTTTTCATAGTATTCTACAATAATTCTTTGTATATCTATGATGTCTGTGGTGATCTCTCCTCTTTCATTTTGGATTTTATTTATTTGAGTCCGGTGCCTTTTTTCCTTGGTGAGTCTTGCCAAGGGTTTGTCAATTTTGTTGATCTTTTCAAAGAACCAGCTCCTTGTTTTATTGATTTTTTCTATAGTTTTTCGGTTCTCTATTTCATTTATTTCTGCTCTGATTTTTATTATCTCCTTTCTTCGGCTGGTTTTGGGTTGTCTTTGTTCTTCTTTTTCTAGTTCCTTAAGGTGTGAAGTTAAGTGGTTTACTTCGGTTCTCTCTTGTTTGTTCATATAGGCCTGAAGTGATATGAACTTTCCTCTTATTACTGCTTTTGCTGCATCCCAGAGATTCTGATATGTCGTATTTTCATTTTCATTTGTCTGTATATATCTTTTGATTTCTGCGCTTATTTCTTCTTTGACCCATTCATTTTTTAGAAGTCTGTTGTTTAGTTTCCACATTTTTGTGGGTTTTTCCCCCTTCTTTTTGCAGTTGAATTCTAGTTTCAAGGCTTTATGATCAGAAAATATGCTTGGTACAATTTCAATTTTTCTAAATTTGCTGATATTGTCTTTGTGCCCCAACATATGGTCAATTCTTGAGAATGTTCCATGTACACTAGAGAAAAATGTATACTCTGTCGCTTTGCGATGAAGTGTCCTGTAGATGTCTATCATATCCAGGTGTTCTAGTATTTCTTTTAAGGCCACTATATCTTTATTGATTCTCTGTTTGGATGACCGATCTAGAGCCGTCAGCGGTGTATTGAGGTCTCCAAGTATGATTGTATTTTTGTTAGTTTTTTTTTTAAGGTCAATAAGTAGCTGTCTTATATATTTTGGTGCTCCTTGGTTTGGTGCATATATATTAAGGATTGTTATGTCTTCTTGATTCAACTTCCCCTTAATCATTATGAAATGACCATTTTTGTCTCTGAGTACTTTTTCTGTCTTGTAGTCAGCATTATTAGATATGAGTATTGCTACGCCTGCTTTTTTTTGGGTGTTGTTTGCTTGGAGTATTGTTTTCCAGCCTTTCACTTTGAATTTGTTTTTATCCTTGTTGCTTAGATGTGTTTCTTGTAGGCAGCATATAGTTGGATTTTCTTTTTTAATCCATTCTGCTACTCTGTGTCTTTTTATTGGTAAGTTTAATCCATTTACATTTAGTGTAATTATTGACACTTGTGGGTTCCCTACTGCCATTTTATAAATTGCTTTCTGTTAGTTTTGTATCTAGTTTGATTCTTCTTTTTTGTTTTTCTATCATTTGTTTTTGTTTGTTTGTGTTCCATACTTCTTTCCTCTGTTGCTACCTTTTTTAAGTCAAGTGTTTTTGTGGTGGTTTTTTTAAGGGTGGTTACCATTAAGTAATGAAAAGGGTACCTACCATATTCATTGTAGTACCCTATCTTATAAGTATTTCTGCACTTCATCATCCTTTGCTACTGTTAATCTCCATCCTCTCCCCCCTTTTTTTCCTTTGTTGTCACAGTTTAAGTTTGGTTTTATTGTGTTTTTGGTGGAGCTGTTACTTGTGGTGTTGTTTTCTTTTGTTCTTTGAATCTGGTTGGAAAACCCCCTTTAGTATTTCCTGGAGTGGGGGCTTTCTGTTGATAAATTCTCTCATCTTTTCTGTATTTGTGAATGTTTTTATATTTCCTTCATACTTGAAGGATAGTTTTGATGGGTATAGTATTCTTGGCTGAAAGTTCCTCTCTTTCAGGGCTTTAAATATTGGGGTCCACTCTCTTCTAGCTTGTAGAGTTTCTGCTGAGAAATCTGATGATAATCTAATAGGCCTTCCTTTATATGTTGTACTCTTCTTTTCCCTGGCTGCCTTGAGAATTTTTTCTTTGTCATTGGTTTGTGTCATCTTTATTATGATGTGCCTTGGAGTGGGTTTGTTGGGGTTAAGAAAACTTGGTGTTCTGTTTGCTTCTTGAATTTGAGGCTTTAGTTCCTTCCACAGGCTTGGGAAGTTCTCGTCTATTATTTGTTTGAGTATATTCTCCATTCCATTTTTTTTCTCTTCTCCCTCTGATATACCTATTATTCTTATGTTATTCTTTCTGATGGAGTCAGACAATTCCTGTAGGGCTTTCTCGTTTTTTATTATTTTTGAGTCTCTTTCTTCTTCTCTCTGTTGTGCCTCAAGTTGTTTGTCTTCTATTTCACTAATCCTATCTTCAATCTGGGCTGTTCTGTTAGCTAAGCTTGTTACCTCGTTTTTCAGCTCGTGAATTGAGTTTTTCATTTCTGTTTGATTTGTTTTTATAGTTTCAATTTCCTTGGTAATATATTCTTTGTGTTCATTGAGTTGTTTTCTGATCTCCCTATATTGCCTTTCTGTGTTTTCTTGTATATCTCTGAGTATTTTTAAGATTTCTATTTTAAATTCTCTGTCATTTAGCTCCAAGGCTTCCAATATGTTAAGTCTTTTCTCCATAGATTTTTCCACATCTATTTGTGTTACCTCTCTTTCTTTTGTATCCATAATATTCGATTTCCTCTTTCTTATTGGCATCTGAGGGTGGTCTTATTGATAGCACTAATTAGAATTAATAAAGAGTAAAAAGTAAAAAAAAAAAAAAAAAAGGTAAAACACCCCACAAACAAAAACAGTAATAATTTATTATTTCCCCCTTTTTTTCTCTCTTCTCTTTCCCTCCTCTCCCCTCCTCAGGGAAATATCTTGCCTATAATGGAGGGCTTGATTTGGGGTGAAGAGTTCAAGGGGCAAAAAAAAGGGAGTAGGGACCTACTAAATGCAAAAAAAAAAAAAAAAAAAAAAAAGGAAGAAAATCTTAGACAAGCATAAGATGATTTGCTTGTATGTGATGGTCAACTAAGAGATATAATGAGAGGGATAAGAGGGAACCAGAAAAAAGGACCAAAAAAGAATAATAAAGAAGAAAAAATAAAAATAATAAGTAAAAATCTGTTGTATTAAGTGGAGCGAAGACTAAATACAATGGAGACCTTGGGTTGGGAGGACCCAAAATGCCACAAAAATAAACAAACAAGAAAAAAAAATAAAAACAAAAGCAAAAAAGAGAAATAAAGCCAAAAAAAAGCCTTGAGTCCCAAATTAACTAATTTGTTTGTGATTGAGGATTATATGGGAGGAAAGTAAAATGAGAAAAGAAAAAACGAATAGAAAGGAAAAAATGAGAAAAAGAGAAAAACGAAGGAAGAAATAAAATAGGAAGAGAAAAAAAACAAAATAAAGCAAGACAAAAAAAAAAAAAAGAGGAGAGAGTGAGAGTTAAGTGTTTTGGAGTATAACCTTAAAGGAGGGTGAGGATGAAGAAGAAAAATAAAATGCAACACTCATGGGTAGTGTAGTTCAAGAAAGGGGAAGCATAAGATGGGCAGAGAATAGAAGGACCGAGGTGGAGGAAATAAAGGCAAAAAGATAGAAGAAACAAACAACAACAACAACAACAACAAAAATAGTGGATCAAGTTGTAAAGTCTGTGGTTTTTTCTTGATTTTGAGAGGTTAACTTTTTCCTTTTTCTTTTCTCTCCCTCTTCCTGGTCGGTGACTCTGTACCCCAGGCTCTGCCCCTGTGTCACTCTTAGGTAGGGATTTGCAGTTGATGGGATTCTATGGCAATGTCATATAATTGGCTTTAGTCTTGCTGGAAGTAAAGGCTTGTTGGCGTTTGCAGGGTCCAACGATGAGAGAGTTTGCTTTCCTGGATTCTCTCTCCTAGTTCCCCCTTTCTGAATTAGCAGCCTGGTGATTCAGCTATAAGGCTACAACTGCTTCTGCCTGGGGAGTAAGAGGCTCAAAGAGCTGAGAAATCCCCACTCTATCCCCACTCAGTGCAAGGCTTTGGGAAAGGCTCTGACAGTCAGGGCCTCCAGTGTAATCAGGCGGGGGTGGGAGTCAATTGTTGTCAAGGTGACTGTTCAGCGCCTATCATTTAGTTGGACCTCTCAACCCAGGCTTTCCACACTTTGTAGCCTGTTTTTGCAGGGAAGAAGAGGCACTAGTCTCTGCTTACGACTAGTGTAGTATAGACCTTATTATCTGCCAAGTCCTTCTTGTTAGCGTTTATCCCTAAATATGGAGGCTCTATTAATCAGAAGTTGCCCCCGCCCCTTTAGCAAGAGGCACTAAAAAATATCACGCCTCTTGTCTTGGAACGCTGAATTGAGAGAGATCTTATCAATTAGAACCGAGGGTGCGCAGATTTCATGGGTTAAGCTAATTTCAGTGATTGGGTCGCAGCTGTGCTTCCGAAGGTATTTTAGGCTGCCTGCGTGCGCCCCTCCCCCAATGCTTGATTGTTAGCTTGAATGGCTGGGTGAGGTGCCCCGCCCACGGAGAGAATCTCCCAAGCCTCTCCTGCTCGCCCCGCCGCTGGCGGCTGGACCGCACCAGGCGCAGGATAATGGAGCCCCCTGGGTGTGCGGGCCAGCAGGGCGCCCTGGGCGCGTGGAATGCCCAAGGCACGCGCGCGAATGGGGCGCTCCGGGCACCAGTGGCCGGCGATCCCCACTCGCAGTGTGCGGGCCGCTGGGAACATCAGTGGTGCTCAACCAGACCGGGTGCGCGCGCCGCGGTTCGTGGCGGCCGCTCCGCTCGCGGCGGCGGCTCGCGGGGGCTCGCGGCGGCTCGCGGTGGCGGCTCGCGGTTCCTAAGTATATGGGCTGACTCACCACAGGCGCACTTCCTTGCGGTTTGAAAGAACGTCCCTGTGGTAGATTCCTCCACACCCTCGTCTCTCAGATTCAAGTGATAACAGTCCTTTCGCTATCAGGTTGTGTGGAACTCCGGAATGCTCCGAGGATAAATTTTTCTGTTTCTAGTTGATAAATTTGTTGTGATTTAGGGGAGAGCTGTCGGACGCGCTGCTCACGGAGCCATTTCCGTGACGTCACCCGATATGGTATATTAACATTAACCGTTTTACGTATGTTGAATCGTCCTTGAGATTCTGGGATGAATCCCATTTGATCATGATGTATTATTTTTTTTAATATGTTGTTGTATTCGATTTGCCAGTATTTTGTTTAGTATTTTAGCATCTGTATTCATTAGAGATATTGGTCTGTAGTTTTCTTTCTTTGTGCTGTCCTTGCCAGGTTTCGGTATGAGGGTTATGTTGGTCTCATAAAATGTGTTTGGAAGTATTGCTTCTTCTTCAGTTTTTTGGAAGACTTTGAGTAGAACACGAACCAAGTCTTCTTTGAATGTTTGATAGAATTCACTCGTATAACCGTCTGGGCCTGGACTTTTATTTTTGGGGTGGTTTTTAATAGTTTTTTCTATTTCCTCCCTGCTAATTGGTCTGTTTAGGCTTTGTGCTTCTTCATGACTCAGTCTAGGAAGGTTGTATTGTTCTAGGAATTTATCCATTTCTTCTAGATTGTTGAATTTGGTGGCATATAGTTTTTCATAGTATTCTACAATGATTCTTTGTATATCTATGATGTCTGTGGTGATTTCTCCTCTTTTATTTTGGATATTATTTATTTGAGTCTTGTGCCTTTTTTCCTTGGTGAGTCTTACCAAGGGTTTGTCAATTTTACTGATCTTTTCAAAGAACCAGCTCCTTGTTTTATTGATTTTTTCTATAGTTTTTCTGTTCTCTAATTCATTCATTTCTGCTCTGATTTTTATTATCTCCTTTCTTCGGCTGGTTTTGGGTTGTCTTTGTTCTTCTTTTTCTAGTTCCTTAAGGTGTGAAGTTAAGTGGTTTACTTGGGCTCCCTCTTGTTTGTTCATATAGGCCTGAAGTGATATGAACTTTCCTCTTATTACTGCTTTTGATGCATCCCAGACCAACCATTTTTTTATCTGAAGAAGAGGTGTTGTTTTACGTCATTTTGAGGCATTCAGATTAATGAGCTGGAAAGTATGTGCTGTGAATTTTTACACATAGCAGGAAGTTTTGTGGTGAAGTTCCATATTTGTAATTTATGAGTGAATCTGATTTATCATTTAGATTTGTAAAAATGAGCCAGTTTGTGGGAATAAGTAAGATGCATGATTTTTACAGTAGCAAATTAATAAAAGTGAGTAAAAATAATCTTTGGAGATAAATTTACTCAAAACTTATTTTATCATATGCACTTTTTTTCTGGCATTATAGTGGTCAGTAAATTTGGAAAATTTTCAAACCTTAGGAAAAGAACTTTGGAGTTGCAAACTGTAGCAGAAACTAAACAGACTTTCACAAAGCTTATTTTCCCTTCTCCTCGAACCACACTGAAGCTACATTTCTCATGCACCTCTGCAGTGAGACATAGCCTCATACTAGAATGTGCACATCAACACTTTTCATTACAGGTCCACAAAATCCTCCTATGAGTGGTCCTTCCCTTTCTTTCCCCTGTCATCTTGCTGAATGTGGAGAACTCTGAGGAGGATGGATCCAAGCATGGAAAGAGTCTGGATTTCAAAAGGTCATAAACTGACAAGGAAGACTGACATTGAACTGTAGCACAGATAAGATTAAGTTTCTGTTGTATTTAACTGCTGAGATTTGGAGATTTGCTTGTTATGACAGCTAGCATTAACCCAACTTATTATACTTACTTATGTTAATGGCTAGGTTTTCAAAATTAGAATTGGTCACTACGGCAAAGGAATTCTCAATAATCTTAATGACCACAGAGGAAGAAAAATAACTAAATAGATGGTGAAAGGTCAACCATATACTTAAAATAGTAAGCATCTATAACACCTCAGTTAAGCTTAACCCTTTTGAATCTTCTCATCATATAGGACAGAGAGACACAATGCTACCTGCTCAGAGGCTTTCATTCATCACATTAACCCAAACCAACATCCCTGCTACATGGTTTTCTCTATAGAACTAATTACTCATTGTTTTAAATTATCCTAGACTGCTATTTGTTTATTTTCTGACACCCTTCTTCTTGAGGGTCAGCTCTGTGAAAAAAAGAGGCCTTGCTTGTCCTGTTACTTCCATGCAGCAACTTGAACACTTGATCTATTTTATATACTCCATGGATAATTTTTGTTGAGTGAATGAATGACCCTTATTAGCCTATGACTAATAAGTTTTTTAAATTATTATTAGAATATTCCTCCAATCAACAAGTATTAATGTGACTAAAAACAAGTATAAGATATTAGTCAGTGTTCTCAAGGGGCCTATTGTCCAAGAGAAGGAACATAAAACATGATAGAGTGAAGCGCTAAAAATGGTTAATAGTAAATGCTATTTAATTAAGGTGGTAGAATTCAGGTGTTTATAGAACCTCAAAGTAAAAAAGAAAAAAAATGGTTAAGAAAAATTTCAGCTGACCAGGTGTTGGCACAGTGGATAGAGCATCAGACTGGGATGCAGAGGCCCTGTTTGGAAACCCCAAGGATGCCAGCTTGAGTGCAGGCTTATCTGGTCTGAGCAAAGCTCACCAGCTTGAGCCCAAAATCTCTGGTTTGAGCAAGAGGTCACTTGCTCTGCTGTAGCCCCCTGGTCAAGGCACAGGTGAGAAAGCAATCAATGAATAACTAAGGTGCCACAGCAGAGAACGGATGCTTCTCATCTCTCTCCCTTCCTGTTTATCTGTCCCAATGTGTCTCCCTCTCTGTCTCTCTGTCTCTGTCTCCCCATAAAAAATAAAGAAAAAAGTTTCATAGGAAGAGTATCTTGAGTTAAATGAAAGTGTTTGTAGAAATGAATAGCTTAGAGACATGCTTACCAAGCAAGATGTGCTTGCCTCAAAGTGGTGAGGGATGGGTTGGAGGTTCACAAGATATCTCCTGAAGTGGAAGGTGAAATTATTAGAACTTACATTTGCACTCACTATATATATATATATATATATATATATATATATATATATATATATATATATAATATATATATAAATATTCTTTAATAAAGAATATATATATTCTTTAAATTAGACTTTACTAATATTCAACATATTAGTTAATAATATATGAATATAATTTATAAAATTAATATGCACATTTTATAGGGACATGTTTTCAATCAGAAAGTTTGAAGATTGCTCCTATAGAGAAGATATTTTAATGAGGAGACATGAACATGGCATGAGTGTGGGAATGCATAAAGTGACAAAGTTGTATCCCAGCCTGGATGGCACAAAGGGGTTGTATAGAAGTAAAGTGTAAGTAAGGTTCAAATACACAGTTGTAGTGAAATTATGAGAAGCATTAAATACCAGTAGAAACATTTGTATTTGATTGTTGACTCTTTCTCAATGACATATCCCTGAGTCCACTGTTCTTATCTCCATGATTGCCTTTTTATGAGAAATCCCCATGAGTAAGACCATTGGTAACTGCAACACTTCCCAACTCATCTTCCTGACTCCATGATGACCCCATGACTATCTACTTCTCACACATTAGCTACTGTGATATTTTATAAACTTAAACGGGATAATTTCACTTCCTGGCTCAAAAGCTTCAAATGAGACACCATTGCACGTAGAATAAAATCCAAACTTCTTCCAGTTTCTTTAAAATCTGTCCCCTGCTTGTTTTTCCAAACTCATCTTGTATCCCTGCTGCCCTCCCTTCTTTTACTCAAGCAACCTCAGTCCATCCTTTTATCTCTCCTCTGCTTAAATGTCCCACCTTGTGAATGCATGCCCTGCACCTTCTCATTATTCAGGCCTCCTCTGTGCTAGGTACTTTCCTATATACAAAGCAGTAATTTTATCCTCTCCACAACACAGTGAGTGAGAAAGGGTTGACTTAGATTTAAGGTGTACATATGAAGAGAGCATTTGAGATCTTGCTTCCTGGCATATGTTACCAGTTTTAGCTCAAACTCTTCTACAGCCTCAGTCCAGTGAAAGCTGAATTGGACCATACACTGAATTGGACCAGGCAGAACAATACCATGGCTGACATCAGGATCTGATATAATGATCAACTACTTTTGACCTTGGCCCCAACCAATAAGGAGAGTCCATGACCCTATATCCTAATATGTCTCTTACATAGTCCATCCCCTGAAAGCCATTGGGAACCAGGTGTTTGACACTAACTTACCTGAGACTCCAGGCTTGTTATCATTTTCTCAACTAATAAACCATTACTTTCTTTGCTCTAACAATACATAAATAAAAGTATATGCATGTATACATGTGTGTACACAAATGTGCATTGATTAGTGTACAAACATGAGTCCATTTTATACTTACTCTATTCTGTCAGGTAGAAACAAACAGATTTATAGAGGGGAAAAAAGGGTTTAGAAAGAGTGTGGTTTCATCAAAATCACACATAAATTTTAAGTGTTCATTAAGGATTCAACTAATGTCATATGGCTTCAAAATCCTGTGGTCTTTCTATTCCAGATACAACAGAGGAAAGATATTTTAAGAATGTGAGGAGAAGCAATAGCATACCTTAGAGAGTCAGGAAAAAAATTTATATATACATATATATTAGGAGGTCAGTAGTAGCCTCTGATAATATAGTGAATCAACCTGCATATTTGTTGAATTAAAATATTCATTAAATTTCTAACATGTGTAAAGCACTGACCTAAGCTAAAAGCAGCATAAAAAATGGTTCTTCTCTAAGATGAAATTTGAAAGAATAATGATGAGTGCAGAAGTCAGATTAATAGAAGACAAGATATAATTATCTGAAGAAATAAAATAGCGCACCCAGGTCAGTTCTCCGAGATTTTGGCTGTGAAAGGAGGAGCCACTAGTTGATAACAGGAAGTAGGAGCAGGTCAAATGAAGGTTATATTCAAGACTCAAGGCAACAAGTTTTAGGTAGGTTTCAGCTTTTTTAGCTTGACATTATTTTGTGGACTTTTCAGTTTATATTAAGAAATTTGCATTTTCACCTCAGGCCTCCAGTTACCAACATTTCAGTGCTGTCATCAAATTGACTTTTCCTAAAGGCCTCTTCTGGGAGCACATGTCAATATTGAAAGCTCAGTATTCAGGGAGGTCTAATGTTGACTCATAGAAAATGCCCTTCTGATGACTGAGGCTCTTACTACCTCAAGTTGGCAGAATGACACATTGACCCA
The DNA here is from genome assembly GCF_036850765.1 of Saccopteryx bilineata. NCBI lineage: Eukaryota > Metazoa > Chordata > Mammalia > Chiroptera > Emballonuridae > Saccopteryx > Saccopteryx bilineata. The sequence continues at coordinate 178,594,563 of NC_089491.1, read as the reverse complement.
GGGTCTCCTAGTATTTGGCTGATCCTTGGGAGTAAGGTAAGAGCTTTGGAATAATTCTGATGGGGATAGGAGGCATTTGATAGCTACATGTCTGCCTTTGTGTACTCATTGGTGCTTTATAGACCTAAAAATAGTAAAACTTCCAAAAGTCTACTTATTTCATAGAGTATAAAGCTCTGAATTTAACTCAAAATACTTCACAATCAGATGAAAATTCAGTTTACAAGGCACATATCATTAACATTATCTTGAACTAATGATATCATCTAGTATTGCTCTATTGTCTGGGTCCTGTCTCTGAGGTCTATTCCTCAAAAAGCTCAGCACAAGCCTTGGCCAGGTAGCTCAGTTGGTTAGAGCATCAGTCTGATACACCAAGGTTGTGAGCTCCATCTCTAGTTAGGGCATGTATACGAATCAACCAATAAATGCACAACTAAGTGGAACAACATATTGATGCTTCTCTTTCTCTCTCTCTCTCTCTCTCTCTCTCTCAACTCAACAATTAAAAAAAAAAGTGCAGCGCATGAAAGTGAAGCATGGGCCCAAGAAATTTGGTCTATTCGGAAATTTTCTATGAATTTTTTATGAGAAGAGATAAAAGCATGACAAGAATGAAAGCTGAGGCTAACAGCTAGACATGCTGAAGGGATGAGATATCTCAATCTGGATTTCACTCTGAAAGCTTGGTGATGGGCGCTGCCTCCTGATTCTGGTCCAAAGCGCTTCTGATATCCAGCTCGTCTAACATTCCTATAAACATATATTTCAGATTCTTCCTCTAAAATGTTCTGTAAGGTTGTCTCCTGAGTATTCCACAGTGATAATACTCAGGTAGCTCTAAAAGATTATCTGTCTTGAAAGGATGTAGGTAAGAACTGCTATGATATATCCCAATGGACTTTTTTCAACTCTTTTACTAAGTATTACTACCTCTCCATGACAGCCTCCCAAGAATATCCAATTGCCCCCTTGATCTTGTTGTTTTTTTCTTACCTTTTTTCTTCTCTCCTGTTCCCTGAAATTCTTCAACAGAAGAAAAAGTAAAATTCAGTAGCCATGGGAGTAACAACCAGGAACTCCTCTGTTGACAGTGAATCTGACATTTTTCCTGATCTGTGTGATCAGCATGAACCATTCATACTTTGAAAAAGACACAGCTATAACCCATTGATGTTAACTTGAGGAGCTGCTTTTTCTCACAACAGTATACATAAGCAAGTTGAATGTGTTATTTTAATGGATCCAGAAATGGCTACATTTAGGTAATGTACCAAGAAGGGGAAGGAAAGAATTCAGTGGTTCTCAATCCCAGATGCACATCAGAATCACTTGGCCTTTAAAAACTATTATCCAGACCCCACTGCAGACCAATTAAATCATAATATGTGAATGTGGGGTTCCTTTTAGTTTTTCAAAGCCCCAGACTATGCTGTTATGCAGCAGGCTGAGGACCATTGATAACCTCAGAAGAGTGTAAATCCAAGGACTTTGTACTAGTCTTTGCTCCACCACTCATTTGTGCTGTGACCTTGAACAAGTTACCTAGCCTCTTGGGTTGCAGTTTCTTCCTCCAGAAAATATCTTTGGCTCCTTCTTTCTCTTTTCCTCCTCTTTCTCCTGCTCTACAATATCACTCAATTTTAAAAGTTTATGATTTTCAGTATCTACAGATGACTCAGGTGGTATTATTTTGGCTTCTCAGATAATAGAAAGATCTCATGAGAGAAGGCATGAACTAAGTGTAATAAAGAGATTGTCTAAGAGGAAAGATAGGAAACAGTGGTTAGACATCCAGGGACTCACCAGAGCTGGAAGAAAGATCTAAGCTCCCCAAATGTCATCTTTCCATGAACTTGGAGGAAGATAATAAGGAAGGAATTGCCCAGTTTGTTGACAAAGTGGTTCAACCACAGAAGAGTTATGATGGTACAATATTAAAATATTCTGCTTTTAAATCTTCAGTTCTATTCTTTGCAAGAAATCAAAATAAACTTGGAAACCTAGTTTTATTTTATATCAATGCTATATCAAACATACATCTGTGTATTTATTCAGATACACATATTCACATCTGTTACATATCAGTATAAGTATATATATACACGTATGTGTTCAATGCAATTTTTTTTTAATTCAGTGAGAGGAGGGAGGCAGAAAGACAGACTGCTACACAAGCCTAACCTAACTGGGATCCATCCAGCAAGCCCACTAAGGGGCAATGCTCTGCCCATCTGGGGCGTTGCTCCATTACTCAGCAACTGAGCTCTTCTTAGTACCTGAGGCAGAGGCCATGGAGCCATCCTCAGTGCCTGGGGCCAACTCACTCCAATTGAGCCATGGAGGGAGAGAGAGAGAGAGAGAGAGAGAGAGAGAGAGAGAGATTAGAGGGGGAGGGGTGGAGAAGCAGATGCGTGTTTCTCCTGTGTGCCCTGACTGGGAATTGAACCCATGACATCCACAAACCGGCCAATGCTCTACCACTGAGCCAACTGGCCAGAGTTGCAATTTTTCATTAAACGGATATTTATTGAACATCTATTAGGTGATTACTGGAGACACAACCTAAACAAAACAGCATAATTCCTTTCTTAACAGAGCTTATATTCTAGTGAAGTAGACAGAATATAAACAAGATAGGTAAATATATGCTGACAAAGGCTAGATAGAAAAATATTGCAGGAAAAAATATCAGAGGTGTTGAGAAAGGGGCATAGTTTTAGGTAAGGAACCAGAGAAACGATAATCTCATATATCTTATTTGGATTTAAATCTAATTCATTTAGCCTTCCTCTCCAAGTTTGTTGGGAAGGTTAAGTAAAATTTTGTATAGTCCTTGGAAGGTGGATTAACAGAGAAAGAGAAAGCAAAAGGAACATTAGAGACTGAAAAACTAGCCCAGAGTCAGTAGCAAGTCAATAGTAAAGGTAGAAGCTACACCAGAGCTTCGGACATCACAGGAGGTGCCTGCTCCTTCACATCTCAACTCTTCAGTACTGTGTTTGAAGAGTGATTCTAAGTATTTAAAGGCATGACAATCTTACCATATTTGTAAGGGGTGGGGGGAGTGTGAGGTCTACAAAGTCAGAAATAGAAAGCTTGGGTCCATTATAATCCAGAAAGATAGTAACTACTCAAGTAATATTTGTGGAACACTAAATCTACTTGCTACTCTCTCTAATTTCAAAAGGTAACCCATAACATTCAGCAAACATTAGGCATGGAAATGCTGTACTTCTGCAGGAGTGTTTGGTTTTGCACTGCGTGATGCATGAGACATGAACACATTTAACTAAATTAATGTTTTGTTTATTGGCTCAGTTTACTTTAGATTACATGAAAATAAATGGATTTGCTGGTTTAAAATAAGAATGTGAAAGATACCACTTAAAATTACATGTTGACTTTTTCTATCTTTGTCTATCACCACAGTATTTCAATGCCTAATATTCTGAGTTTCAAACTTATTTTCTCTGTAAGTAAAAAAGATAGGTTTATAACTTAATCATTACATACAAGGCTTCCAACTCTACACTCTCGACCCACTCTTCAACCTCTTTCCCCATAATGGACACCCCTCTTTTGAAGATCATTAAGGCCACTTTAGAACCTCAATTCTGTCCCATCCTTCTTGTCTTCAGCAGCCCTTGGACCCTGATAAATATCCTCAGTCCTCCTTGAAACTGTTCCTTCCCTTGTCTTTCAGAAGCTTGGACTGTTGGTGTTTCATGCTCTTCTACTCCTCCTTCCCTGTCTTTCTGCAGGTATTGCCTTTTGCTCTCCACCTGTTGGCATTCCCAGAATACAGTCCTCACTAATCTTCCTTTCTTTGATTAACCTCTTCTTGCTTAAATTATGGTAATTATCATTTTTATGAAGGATGCCTTTGTCTAATTCTCTCTCTAGGTCATATATCCAAGATGGTTTCTAGGTCTACATTTATAGTATAAGCAGGATATTTTCTTGGGCATGTTTCTCTGTTTTTGTACATGTAGCACATGCAAACTGAAATTTTTTTAATCCTCAGTATGTTTGTCCCCTGCCATACTTCTGGTCTTTCTATGTTTTGTACCTCTGCTCATGGCTTTGTTATGCTATTCTTCTACTCATCTAGACTTAAAAACTCTATTTAACTACTTCTTTCTGTTCTTTACCCACCAGGTGTGCTGAGTCATTAAGTCGAATACACTTTGGTTCCATGCTGTTTCTCATGTCCATCCCTTTCTTTTAACTCTTTCTGTTGTGGTCAATGTTAACTCTTCCTTATATCATTGCTTCATAGCAGTTCTCAGCTTCCCTACATCCTCAGATCCACCTGCCACACTTCCACAATTCTAATTGTGTTGCTCTCCTTCCACTGCTTCCAGGATAGAACTCAAAATCTTTTTATCTAAAACCCTTAACAATCTGGCCTCAAATACTGTTTTCCTCTTAATTTCTTATTATTCCCTCTCCTGTGCTCTTCCAACTGCACCAGATCAGATCCCTTCCCATTACTCACACTTGCTGCCTCTGGGCTTCCCCTGCCCCAACCTGGTGGTGCCCTACATCTGACATCATTGAACTCTCCTCTGCCTACCAGATTCTTCCTCTCTTCTTATAGGTTTCTGTCATGTCAACTCTTTCAGGAAGTTTCCCGTGGTGCTCCCAAAATAAAATAACATTTTCTCTTCTGTGCTCCATTTGCATTTTACCTTTTCTTTTCCCATCTCTCCATCACAGCATCTTTTAGTAGAGTTGTTAAGTGTATGTGTTGTAGAGTCATTTGATCATGTGACTACATGGTTCCCTCCCTGCCTAACCGAACCCCCATGACTTCTGACCTATCACTTCTGTTATTACCCAGATGACCATCAAGCTCAGGAAGCCTCCATCATTGCCTTTCAGCAGGCCTGGCTCCTTCTTGCACACTTGTATCTTCTTAGGGAGAGCATCCCCAAATGTCAACACTACTCACCCTAATAATCACTCTCTTTTGAGAAAGGGCAAGAAATTTCAGTTAATGTGTCATCTTTACATCTCCCTTTTTTTTTCACTTAATTTTGCTAATCAATTCTCTTTAATCACCACTTTCCCATCAGCCCCAAAGTTCCAATTATCTTCCTGTTCCTTAGGCTAAGATTCTCAGATCAGGGTCATGCTGCAGAGCTGGGAACACCTTCTTAAGAACCTCTCCGTTTTGTGATTAGAAATGCATGCTGCAACCTTGCCTGACTGCTCAGCTTCAAGGCTGAGAATTCAAAAAAATTCTCTTGCCAGTGGACATTATGTGTTTACTTAGTAGCAAAGAGAGTATTTTCTAAATAATTAATTGAAAGCAAGGATTTTCCGGACCAGTATACTCAGTTCCTGGAATCCATCCTGAATGCTCTTGTGTGTTACCCATTGAAATCATAGAGCTGCCTCTTACACTTTTGAGTTTTCTTCTAGTTTTTCTCTAAAGAAAAAAAAAGAATTCTCAGCAGTGTAATCTTAAAAATTTATTTTGATTAGTCAAAAATGGAGAATATGAAAAAGTTCTTCCCTGGGGTACTAATCCTCCAAATGCTTACATTTGAATTTGTTTTTGGCATGCTATTTCTCACATTCCTGCTCACATAGTCAGAAGTTCTTTGCCTAAGCATGCTTCCCATCCTTGCTTTTGTTAGTGGGCTTAGTATTTTAAATAGTGGGTGCAAATTGTGAACAAAGCAGACTTCAGCTCAAGGGAGATTGATGGGTCATATCAAAACATACCTATGAGAAAAAATATTTTCCCACCACATTCTAAATTCATTTTGGCCAAGTAAAACCTACAGGCCTAAATGAGATAATAACTCAAAATTATCTTCATGATAAATAAATACTCGAAATCTACCCAGAACTAGGTTCCTTTTTTCAGTATTGTATTGTGGCAACAAAATATACTGTTAGGAAGTGCAAGAAATTTCTGTAACCAAAACAAAGGTTCATAAAAAGATATAAAAGATAAGGATAAAACATCAATTTCAAACACAAGATTTTCTCCTATGTTATCTTCTACGAGTTTTATAATTTTGTGTTTTACATTTAGGTGTATGATCTATTTTTTTTACCAAGAACATTTATACATCATTTTAATTAGATTAGTTTTACAAGCAACTTGAGAAGTCTTTCATAGTGAAACACTGCTTTTCAAATTACCTGACTTTATAGTATGTGTATGAATCCTGAAATTATTTGCCTGCTATTTATAAAGGTCTGTGGTTTACAGCTGGTTAATGTGTTGAATAAAAATATAGTGAGAAGCTTAAAAAAAAAGAAAAAAGAGAAAAATATCAGTGATGCTCAGGTGCCCTGAAATAAAACCAAGACAATTCTAGAGCAGTGAGCTACCATCAAAGCCAGCTCTCTTAGGAAACTGACAGGTAAAGGATCTTGCCCAACCAAGGTCTCCCAATTAATTTGTTAGTACTAAAATTAGATGAAAGTTTTATGACTCCTTGAAGTCATGCCGTTAAGCCAAACCACATTTAGTATTATACATATGAGATAGCCTGTTGAAATTTGCCCAGAGTTTTTCAGAGAAACCAGCTTAAAAAAAAACCCATCAAGTGTTGAATGAAAGCTCTTATTTGGAGTGAGAATGGGATAAGAAAAACAGTTGGACCTCTATAGCCACAGGTTCCATATCTGTGGATTAAAATGAATTAAAAATATTTGGGAGAAAAGTTACATTGCTGCTGATATGTACTAAGTAGTTAGCCTATGATGGTTGGATCTATACTAAACATTTAGAGACTTTTTTCTTGTCATTATTCCCTAAACAATATAGAATGACAACTATTTATATAGCATTTACATTATAATAGGAATAATAAATAATCTAGAGATTATTTAAAGTATATGTATAGGTTATATGCAAATACTGTGCCATTTTATATAAAGAACTTTGAGCGTCCACAGATTGTAGTATTCGTGGAGGATCCTGGAACCAATCCCCCTCAAATACTGAGAGATGACTGGAATTTTAAGCTTGAAGGCCTAGTAAATCACATATTAAAGGAGAAATAAATTTGCCAGTGAGTGGTCTCTCTTTGTTCTCCATCTTTACTTCTGCTTTCAACACCTTTCTTTCCTTTCCTCTTCCCCTTCAACTAAAGAATCCAACCAAAATTAGCCAGAAGGTCTTAAATGAAAAAAACCTCTTAGGGAGAAGTCTCTGCCATTTATCATTTTTTTGTTTTGTCTTGTTTTGTTTTGTTTGTAAGAGAAAGAGGGAGAGACAGAGACAGGAAGGGAGAAAGATGAGAAGCATCAACTCATAGTTGTAGCACCTTAGTTGTTCATTGATTGCTTCTCATAGGTGTCTTGACCTGGGGGCTCCAGCTGAGCCAGTGACCCCTTGCTCAAGACAGCTCAAGCCAGCAACCTTGGAGCTCAAGCCAGTGACCATGGGATCATGTCTATGATCCCACTATACTCAAGCTGGAGACCCTGTGCTCAAGCTGGTAAGCCTGTGCTCAAAATAGATGAGCCCACGCTCAAGCCGGCAACCTCAGGGTTAGAACCTGTGTCCTCAGCATCCCAGGCTGATGCTCTATCCACTGCGCTACCACCTGGTCAGGCTCTGCCATTTACCTTTAATTAATCAAATGACAAATGTAAAGACTCGCTCAGAATCAGCTTCAGAGAATCTCTGCAAAAAGTGTGCTTTCAGGGTTCAAGAGCTGTCAATGCAACTCACAGCCTCTTTCTCTTCATTAGAAAGAGATTCAACCTGATTGCATAAGTATTTTTGAGTAGATGCTTAAAGGGGCTTAGTTTAAGTAGTAGCCATCAGGGAAGGATGAGCTGTCACAGCCCGGTGTATAAAGACCAAAGTATCAAATCTAGGTAAAACTTTTTATCTCAGTGGAGATGGAGAAGCTGTAGGAGAGCTCATCACTCCACCTGATTCACCCTCTTCACTATCCTTCTTGTGCACAACCCAGCATGGCCATTCCTCACCATCGAGCTTCATCTAATCAACTTCCTGTGCACTCTCTTGTAGGAAATCACGCATCTAACCTTAAACCCTCTATGACTTGGATTGGGGAACTTTAGTTAAAAGCCCTGAGTGAATGTCTCTTGGATGAAAACACCAAGAAGCTGTGTGAGTGACCTTTGTGCAGACACATAGGAATGCATGTGAACAGGCTTTAGAAAATTAGCCTAGAGGTTCTGGGTTGCCCCTTCCTTTGTGCTTGTTAATTAGCAAAAGGAAAAGAATGTACTGACCCAAATTAGCCCTTTCTCCATGTCAGCAATATGGCCATTAGCCATTCTTTCCCCTTATCACCTGGCCTCCCTCCCTTGTAATCTTGTTACCTCTGTTCTTCTTCTATAATAAAAGATGAGGGAGAAGGAGATTCAGGAGGTCTTCTTTGCCTCCCTTGGCAGGCCTCCCCCTATTCCTCTTGACATTAGTTTATGTCTTTAGTAGTCTTTTTCCAGGTGACACGGTAGTTCCCAGCACGCTAGAATACTACACTCTCCTAAAGCAAAAAGGTCCTGATTAAATGGTACTAGACCTGGTGTTTTGTGTTACATTTTCCTATATACTGTACAACTTTAAAAATATGTCCCACAGTGAGACCTGTGCAAAAATGGCAGCTGTACTGGTGTTCCCTTGGCAGGACTCAAATTCTGGTTTAAATTCATTTCCATTTTACTTCTCTTATCCACCTCAACCTGGGATTTTCTCTAACATTTCAATGCAAAACTTCTGAGGGTTGTGTCTTATTCATCTCGATACCTTCATCCCAGGCCAGCACCTGGTAAACAGTATCTGATAGGTGTGTTGAGTGAGGGAGTAAATAAAAACTCATATTTCTGCTTCCCCCTTGAAGCAGTATCTTTGGTCTTTGGTTTTCTCTACCTCTGTTTTCCCTTCTACTAAGGACATTTTCCTCACCTCTGAACATTTTCTGCAGATGTCTCATTATTCTTACAGGCATCTATCAGCTGCACATTCTCTCCTTTCATGACAGGGCAGGACATTGAGTTTTTTTTCTAGCTGGATCTTATTTTTTCTAAGTCAACTGGAAACATATCTAGCAAGTACATCATTAGAGTGATTTTTCAGTGGCTAACCAAGCTGTCATTGGCATTTAACACTGCCATATAATAAGCTCTTTATGCTACTTGGTATCCATTTCTCCTTTATTTGTTTATACAAAATATTTCAGTGCTTTGTTGTGCACATAAAGCAACTCCAGAGAAGTGCAGCAAGAAGCAAGTCAATGGGGGGATTAATGGGGTTTTGTTTGTAGAATGTAAAATTTTGTAACAATTCTTTTTTTTTATAGATTAAAGGCCTTAAGTTGACCTTAAATTAATTCATTCTTTTTTTTATAATTTTATTTTTTTTAATGGGGTGACATCAATAAATCAGGATACATATATTCAAAGATAACATGTCCAGGTTATCTTGTCGTTCAATTATGTTGCCTACCCATCACCCAAAGTCAGATTGTCCTCTGTCACCTTCTATCTAGTTTTCTTTGTGCCTCTCCCCCTTTACCTCTCCCTCTCCTCCCTCCCCCCATAACCACCACACTCTTAACAATGTCTCTTAGTCTCACTTTTATGTCCCACCTACGTATGGAATAATGCAGTTCCTGTTTTTTTTCTGATTTACTTATTTCACTTCATATAATGTTATCAAGATCCCACCATTTTGCTGTAAATGATCTGATGTCATCATTTCTTATGGCTGAGTAGTATTCCATAGTGTATATGTGCCACATCTTCTTTATCCAGTCATCTATTGACGGGCTTTTTGGTTGTTTCCATGTCCTGGCCACTGTGAACAATGCTGCAATGAACATGGGGCTGCATGTTTCTTTACATATCAATGTTTCTTAGTTTTGGGGGTATATACCCAGTAGAGGGATTGCTGGGTCATAAGGTAGTTCTATTTTCAGTTTTTTGGGGAACCACCATACTTACTTCCATAATGGTTGTACTAATTTACATTCCCACAACAGTGAATGAGGGTTCCTTTTTCTCCACAACCTCTCCAACATTTGCTATTACCTGTCTTGTTAACAATAGCTAATCTAACAGGTGTGAGGTGGTATCTCATTGCAGTTTTGATTTGCATTTCTCTAATAACTAAAGAAGATGAGCATCTTTTCATATATCTGTTGGCCATTTGTATTTCTTCCTGGGAGAAGTGTCTGTTCATGTCCTCTTCCCATTTTTTTATTGGATTGTTTGTTTGTTTGTTGTTGAGTTTTATGAGTTCTTTGTATATTTTGGATATTAGGTCCTTATCTGAGCTGTTGTTTGAAAATATCATTTCCCATTTAGTTGGCTGTCTGTTTATTTTGATATCAGTTTCTCTTGCTGAGCAAAAACTTCTTAGTCTGATGTAGTCCCATTCATTAATTTTTGCCTTCCTTCTCTTGCCTTTGGAATCAAACTCATAAAAGCTCTTTAAAATCCAGGTCCATGATTCTGAGGGCAAATTTCTGAAGCATGAGATGTTTTCAATTCATATTTTTTTAAACAATATTTTCTGTATGAACTCCAGCTTGGGACTGTGGGAATAAAATTAGTGAGAAAGATAGCTTTATTTTATTTTTGTTTGCAGATGGCAGGCAGATCAGATTCCTTTTTATACTTTAGAGATTTCTTGCCCTGGTGAAGGTGACCAGTAGATTCAACAGTTTGGGGTGTTCAGTTTCCAACTTTGAGTGAGGGTAAAGTGAGAAGAATTAGTTCTGAAAACTTTCAGCAATAGTTAATCAAGAGGTAGTATTTGTTTTTATATACTATTTTTCATCCTGCTTGTACCAGACCTATAATACAGGGCAATTGATTATTCATTTTTTTCAGGCTGGGAGTCTGGAAATACTTTGTTGTAATGATTAAGGACTTAGCATTTCAATGCAACATACCTGCTTGCATTTCAGGCATCTTGCAGGAATAAAGGTGTCACTATCTCAAGAAAACCTAATAAATTTATTATTTTAATTATGATTTGATTCTCATTTTTTAAAATTTGATATTAAAAGGGATCAGGGTAGAAGGCAGAGTCTCTCATAAAATTTATCCACCAAGAGAGAACAGCTTTTTCTCCTGTTACAGAAAGTGCTCCGTACACTCACTGAATGGATTCAGGGGCCATCGTGATGCCAGCTGTTGGCTTCTATGACAAAGTCTATATAATGTGACTAGCATGGAAAGAAAGTTTACTGCTTCCTTGACAAAGGGCCTGAGAAAAGGTAGAAAGAGATGCCTCACAATGCCATCAAGAATGAAAGCTCTTGGGTAGACAAATTAGAAGAGTAAGATAGTACAGGATCGGCACAAACCTCTTAAAAATCAGAAGACAAATATTTAATAAACATCACTGTTTTTTAAGAAACTGTGGATTTACCTATCCTGGAAGTCTATAACCTCAACATGTTATCTCTAGATGAGACACCAGGGGTGAAATCATTAAATCCCTCACTTGCCATAAGTGCATGGAGCCAAGAGAGATTAATGACTTAGCCATGGTATATTGAAGCAAAGACAAAACTATAATCTAAGCTCTGTCACTACATCCAGGCCTAAGGATGAGTCTGTAAAATCTCTAGTATTCTGTTAGTGATGCTAAAGTTAATGCCATAAGTACCATAAGGCTAATTTTGAGAAATTTCCTAAATGAGGTAAGATGGAAACTAGAGTACACACTTAAAATAAAAATTTAGCTTTATCATATTTGATAAGAAAAGGGAATGGATAAATCAATGCTTATACATTATGTTTTAAATTCCAAGTTTCCTACAGTAAGATTTTTTTTTATATAGTTGGTAGGTTCATACCAGCTGTTTTAAATTTAGTGCTCCAATCTGAGGGAAGAAAAAGGTTCTAAAGGGCCTGCCATATATGTGGGTACACAGGTAGAGAGAGATTTAGTTTTGCCTCTTTCAGGTTTTATTGAATTGGGAAAATGTTGTTCTCTCTGGAGCTCCCATGAACATCTAAGGGAAATAGTGTATTTGTTTTCTATTGCTATGTAACAAATTACCACGGATTTAGCAGCTTAAATAAAACAATACTTATTTATTTGCTTAAAGTTCTATAGGTAACAAGTCTTGTGGAGCATGGCAGGATGTCTGCTCAGGGTATATCACAAAGCTGAAATTAAAGTGTTGGTGGGGCTGAGCTCTCTCGTATAAAGACTCCAAAGGAAAATCTGCTTTCAAGCTCATTCTTGCTGTTGGCAGAATTTATCCTGCAGCTGTAGGACTAAGGTCCCTGTTCCCTTGCTGGCTTCAGCCAGAGGTTATTTTCAGCCCCTAGAGACCACCGATGTGTCTTGCCAAGTGACCTTCTCCCTTGCCAAAATCAAAGCAATGATGCCTTGAATTCTCTCATTCCTCAGTTTGTCTTCCTGTTCTCTGACCAGCTGGAGAAGACTCTTTTTCAAAGGGCTTCTGTGATGGCTCACAACTGTTGGAGGCAGGGTGGGGGGAATAAGGAAGATGGAGAGATAGAACACAAAATTACAAAAGAAATTATGGACACAGATGACAGGGTGGTGATGGTGGTGTGAAGGGATAGAAGAGAGTGTAGGGGGGATAATGGTGATGGACAAAGAGTTGACTTGAGGGATAAGCACAATATGGTGTTCAAAGATGTGTTGTAGTATTGGGCATCTGAAACCTGTATAATTAAGTTAATCAGTGCCACCTCAATAAATTCAAATAAAAAATAAATAAGGTGATTAAGTCAAGCCCACCCAGATAATCTCCCTGTATTAAGATTCATCATTTTGAGACCTTAATTACATCTGCAAAATACTTTCCAGCAATCCTTATATTAGTGTTTGATTGAATAACTGGGACAAGGTGTGTGCATATCAGGTGCGAAGAAGATTGGTGAACCACTGAAATTCTTTCTACCCCATGTGGCATGGCACTAACTTAACTATCCAAAGTTATGGATAATGCTTCATTTCTTCCTTAAGAAATGCTGCCACCCAACACTGAATATGCAAAGACCAAGATAAATTATCATTAATTTTTTTTTCCTGTATTTTTCTGAAGCCGGAAATGGGGAGAGACAGTCAGACTCCCGCATGCGCCCCACTGGGATCCACCCTGCACGCCCACCAGGGGGCGATGCTCTGCCCCTCTGGGGCGTCGCTCTGTTGTGACCAGAGCCACTCTAGCGCCTTGGGCAGAGGCCGAGGAGCCATCCCCAGCGCCGGGGCCATCTTTGCTCCAGTGGAGCCTCGGCTGCAGGATGGGAAGAGAGAGACAGAGAGGAAGGAGAGGGGGAGGGGTGGAGAAGAGATGGGCGCTTCTCCTGTGTGCCCTGGCTGGGAATCGAACCCGGGACTTCTGCATGCCAGGCCGATGCTCTACCACTGAGCCAACCGGCCAGGGCCCAATAAATTATCATTATTTAATGTGAGTTCACCTCCTAACTCAGATTGTTATGTTTTAATCCCAATAGCTTAAACCACCTGGACTTAGATGTGGACTTGGTGTGACCCATACATACACATTTCCAGAGAAGAAGGGTCCATACATTTTATCAGAGTATAAAAAAGTTTAGGACCTTCCACCCAATCATGATCCTCTCTTACCAGAATATAGAAAACAACTGTTTTGGTCTTGTTGGAAGTTGCTTGTCACTCTCACCATACAGAGAGCATGAGCAATTAGTAGAAAACCCTGGCCCTGGCCAGTTGGCTCAGTGGTGGAGCATCGGCCTGGTGTGCAAAAGTCCCGGGTTCGATTCCCAGCCAGGGCACACAGGAGAAGCGCCCATCTGCTTCTCCACCCATCCCCCTCTCCTTCCTCTCTGTCTCTCTCTTCCCCTCCCGCAGTCAAGGCTCCATTGGAGCAAAGATGGCCCGGGTGCTGGGGATGGCTCCATGGCCTCTGCCTCAGGCGCTAGAATGGCTCTGGTCACGACAGAGCAACGCCCCAGATGGGCAGAGCATCGCCCCCTGGTGGGCGTGCCGGGTGGATCCCTGTCGGGCGCATGCGGGTGTCTGTCTGACTGTCTCCCCGTTTCGAGCTTCAGAAAAGTACAAAAAAAAAAAAAGAAAGAAAACCCTAAGAATTATTCTGTCTCCCTGAGTATTAGAAACAACTCACTTGTTAGCATTCTTAGTAAGTCCAGCTCAAGTCTTGCTCAGGTTGAATGCTGTGGAATCACTAGTACTTGGCCCTGGTGTCCCCATTTCCTTGTGCTCCTGCAGACCTCACCATCTCTGTCTGGCTTGAACTTTTGGACTCCTTGGAAATTATAAAGCTAAAAAGCAGCTGACCTTTTGCAACTTCAAATGACTCTATTTTCATAGCTGCCTTGTGAATAGAATGAATTATCATTAGTATGTGTGACACAGTTCTATCACGTAGGAAGAGACATGTGTGTAATGGTTAAGAGAGCAAGTTGCAGATTAGCCTGGAGGATTTGAATCCTGCCTCCAACATTTCTTGGTGGGGAACCTGTGACAATTTCCATAACTCTTCCGAGCTTTGATGTTCATCTTCAGAACGTAATTTGTACGGATTTCCAATTATAAGACTAATGGATGGATTAAATGAGATAATACATATAACTACTTAGAAGTCAATAAATGCTAGAGTAGTTGTTTTATCTTTATTGCTGTTATATAGTAATTTATTACCTCTTATTACCACCTCTCTTGTCTGAAGCAAAACATGTATCCATGGGCATGCTGGTCTCTTGGGTTTATTCCTCCACTTCTCCAAGATGCTCCTTTAATTGTCTACAATGCACCGTCATTCTATTTCAAAGCAACATGAGGAGGAGAAGGTATCCACCCAAATGTAGGAAAACTGATAGTAAGCCCACAAAATCTTCCACAAAGGCCTCTTTGTGCAAATAGTCTCCAACATAAGCCACACATGCCTGAGAAAAATCATGAAAAATTAGTTCCAGGATCATAGTGAAAGAAAAGAAATAGGAATACAACTTTGGAAAACTAAGATAAGAAGAAAGCTCATTATTTATGATTGGGTATGTTGTAATTGCAGTTAAAACTAAATAATTGTTGAGAATATCAATGTTTTTTGTTGTTGTTTGTTTTTAGTGAGAGAGAGAGAGAGAGAGAGAGAGAGAGAAGAACAGACAGGAAGGGAGAGAGATGAGAAGCATCAGCTTATTGTTGAAGCACTTTAGTTGTTCCTTGATTGCTTTCTCATATATGCCTTGACCAGGGGGCTCCAGATGAGGCAGTGGCCCCTTGCTCAAGTCAGCGTCCTTGGGTTCAAGCCAGTGACCGTGGGTCATGTCTATGATCCCACACTCAGGCTGGTGACTTTGCCCTCGAGCTGGTGACTTCAGGGTTTCAAACCTGGGTCCTCAGCATCCCAGGTTGATGTTATATCCACTACACCACTGCCTGGTCAGGCCTGATGTGATGAGAAAGAAATGAAATTTGAATACCAAACAGCTGCAGCAGTCTCTAGTGCTATAGAGCAGTGGTAGTCAACCTGGTCCCTACCACCCACCAGTGGGCATTCCAACTTTCATGGTAGGTGGTAGCAGAGCAACCAAAGTATAAATAAAAAGATAGATTTAACTATAGTAAGTTGTTTTATAAAAATTTATTCTGCCAAACTTAGTGAAAATCTGACATAAAGTACTTGGTAAGTAATTATTATTATATGCTTTAACTTGCTGTAACTCTGCTTTATAAATTTTATAAAGTAAAGTTACTTCCCTACTCTGTAAATCACCATTACTGTGGAACCAGTGGGTGGTTAGAAAATTTTACTACTAACAGAGATACAAAAGTAGGCGGTAGGTATAAAAAGGTTGACTACCCCTGTACATAGCTGATGCCTTCTGTCATTTCTTGTAAAACAAAAACTAGCCTCTTAGAAATCACCAAGGGAACAGAGAGTGAGTAACTTTGACATGAAGCTCTGATCGAAAAGAAAAATTTAAAAAGTATTATAGAAGAGCCCTGAGTCCTTCAGAAAAGACATAGAGAAATAACTTTAAAAGTGGAATATCAAATATTACCAGGAGAACTAAAGAAGTAATATAAATAAAGGTCTAATCTATTATAGTAAGATGTTACATTAATTGTTTCATTATTTCAAAGCTTTAAAATGCCAATACTCATGTCAGTAAAAAATGAAAATTTTCTCTTTTCACAAAGCAATGATGAGAATGACAATGATGATAATAATTAAGACAGTGTTTCTTGGCCCTGGCCGGTTGGCTCAGCGGTAGAGCATCGGCCTGGCGTGCGGAGGACCCGGGTTTGATTCCCGGCCAGGGCACACAGGAGAGGCGCCCATTTGCTTCTCCACCCCCCATCCCCCTCCTTCCTCTCTGTCTCTCTCTTCCCCTCCCGCAGCCGAGGCTCCATTGGAGCACGGATGGCCCGGGCGCTGGGGATGGCTCCTTGGCTTCTGCCCCAGGTGCTAGAGAGGCTCTAGTCGCGGCAGAGCAAGCCCCAAAGGGGCAGAGCATCGCCCCCTGGTGGGCAGAGCGTCGCCCCTGGTGGGCGTGCCAGGTGGATCCCGGTTGGGCGCATGCGGGAGTCTGTCTGACTGTCTCTCCCTGTTTCCAGCTTCAGAAAAATTAAAAAAAAAAAAAAGACAGTGTTTCTCAAGCACCGGCCCGCAGACTGGTGCCACTTCACCAGAAATTTCACGCCGGTCCATGAAACAGTTAGCCACCCTGAAGTTGTATGAAAATGACAGATGCAATGATCTTAGTCAAATTTGTTTATGCTCAGGGTGATTGCCACTTACCAGCCTGTGTCATAGATAAAAATACAGTTGAGGTTGTCCTAGATATCTTTGGAACTTATAGGCTTATTGAAACAACTTTTTGCCTCATGCAGAGAATTTACAAATCATGCACATCTCAAGTACTATATTTCAGTCATATTCAGCATACCCTTCAATATCTATGTCAGTCATGGACATTATCAATACATCTATTGGTGTTTGGGTTTATGAGGATATCTAAGAATTTATATATCTACATCAAGTTGCCATGTTATTCCAAGTTACTGGTTTTTATAGAACCAAGAAGTGAATGAAAAGGTGAGAAAGCCCACAGCTAATGAAAGATTCTATCCTCAGTGGATAATGAAATAAATGGACAATTTGAATGCTCAGATGGAAGAAGATAAAAACAGATCGGTTAAAAACAAATTGACCAAAGAGGCTCTTGGGTTGAAAATGGATCTTCTGCGTCACTGTTTTTCTGGTACTTTAAAAATTTTTTTCTCATTTATGTTGTGTTTTTTTATTATTATTTTTAATAAAAAAATAAATGTTGGAAGCAAACTCAATGTTCATCACTAGTCAAATCACGATGTCCCAGTTAATATCATTTACTCTGTGCAAATAAATTATAAAATATAAAATGATAGAAATAACTTTCAACCAATTTCCACATTTGTAAACACTGACAAACAAAACAAGCAAAATTACTTGATAAATATAATAGAAATTTAAAAAATCAAGTTGAAAATTTATAAACTTTCATTTTAATGTTTTAAATATTTGTTTTTTCTTATTTTTCTATTACAATCATAGAAAAAATGGAAATACAGACATAGAAAAATATATTTCTATATTTACATCATAGAAAAATTAGAAACACAAACAGAAAAACATATACATGCATAATTCCATTCTCAGAGATGGTCAGATTATTAACTCCATAGTAAATCTCTTACAGATTCTTTTTAAAACATGTGTCATATATATATGTATGTATTATGTTATATACGTACTAATGTAATATACTTGTATTATATGTTATTCACAATAGATTCATACTGTAAATAAACTACTTTGTATCTATGTACTCTGGTTCACCAATGTCACCCTGTTAAATTTAATAGTCTAAATAAAAAATAAATAAAATCTAAAAAAAACCCCACAAAAGAACAAAAAAACAAAAGAAACTACTTTGTAATCTGATTTTAAGCCTAACAACACATCCTAAATATTTTGTCAAGATATACATTTCTGAAACATAATTTTACATAGCTGCATAGTATTCCATTATATAGACATCTCATACTTTAGTTCAATCAATTTCCTATTGCTGTGCATTTAGGTGGCTTCCACCTTTTAGGAAATAATGCAGAGTAGACATAAATGCTGGGAAATGAGTTAGAAAAATAGGGAAAATAATTAAATCTGAAAATGTACAAAATTGCTTAAAATAGCACAAAGGGTAAAAAAACCTCAAGTATAATAAATAAATATAGGGAAAAATTAATATAAAACTTAGAGTATTTATTTTTTGACCTATTCTTTTTTCCAACTGTTATCTGAATTGAGTTCCTTTAATTCAATAATTTAAACCAAACTTGGTTCAAAGAGGAAGCTCTCTGGTTTTTCATTCTCTCACATGGATTTTCTTAATCAACATTAAAGTTAGTTTTGAGAAATGTGCCTCTGATAAGAAGGAAAAAGTCTCCTGCTATCTGAAGGCAGACACTGAAGGAGCTAAATGTGATGGTGTTGGGAGGCAGTAAAGAGAATACAAGTGTTTAGTTAGCTGGAATAATTAAATGTCATTATTGTTCTAAAAGTGCCAAGATCATATTCATCTGAAATACGAAAACAGTTTGCTGGCAATCACACTTTGGGTTTATATCACATCTTCAAGTGAGACATTTCCATCCAAAGCTATCCACCGTGGCTGTGAATGCTGGCAGAGATTATATTGCCCTAATCCAAATTATGAATTGATCTCCATGAATCATTTGTCCTAAAATTTTAAGCAGAGACTGTACTTTTCTCCATTAAAGGACTGTGTAGTTACAGAATAAATGCAAGAAGCATTAAATGTTATTGTGGACTAACATGATTTCTAGATTGTTAACTGTCTGCCTTTTTTGTTGTGACACTAGTTTAATTAAAACATCCGACAAACTAATACCTACTTTCAGCCTTATTAGAAACATTAATACTTTAATAAGATGTGACATTATATATTCAAAACCTTTTTTAAAAGCAAATCATTTCCTCTAAATATAAATAATAAAATTATTTCAAAATGATAGTATTTCTTTTTGTATTATTCTAAATTGCAGTTTAATCCAGTTTATTGTCTAATAGAATTTAACTTGACCTGAAGAAAATTTCACTGGTTAATTCAAAAGAATAACTGACTGTTTTATTCTTGTATATTTATATATATATACAAATATATATTATGTTATATTATTTTATTCAACATTTATGGGGTGTTATCACATACTAAGCACTGGGAATATAAAGATTAGAGGGGTGAAGAGGGAAGGAACTTTGCGTCAAACACAATGCCTACAGGTCTTATAACAGTGCCTGGCACATAATAGGTTCTTATTTTTTTCATTTTTTTTTTTTGAAATGAGAGGAAGGGAGATAGTAAGACAGACTCCTGCATGTGCCCCGACTGGGATCTACCCTACAACCCCTGTTTGGGGCCCATGCTCGAACCAATTGAGCCACTGGCTGTAGGAGGGAAAGAAAGAGGGAAGAGGGTGAGGGAGGGCAAGAGAAGCAGATGGTTTCTTCTCATGTGTGCCCTGACAGGGAATTGAATCCCAGACATCTATATGCCAGGCAGATGCTCTATCCACTGAGCAAACCGGCCATGGCTAATAGGGTCTTAATATGTAAATACTGATTAAATAGAAGATAAGGAGAAGGTAAGGAGGAAAAGGAAAGAAAGGAGGAGAGAAGGAAGGACAAGTTTTCTTCCCTTAACAGTTTACAAATTTTTGTGTGAAGTTATAGAAAAAAAAAGCCCTAGGTTTGGAAAGCAAGACACCTGGGTTCCCCTAGTCAGCTACTAAGCTCCCAGAATCTGGGAAAATTACCATACTTCTGTTCTCTGGGACTTAATTTCCTGAAATGAAGGTTTTGTGCTCCATTTCAAAGTTTTAGAATATTATAAATAACACTTAATCCACAAAAGTGGTCATCTATTTTTCCTACTTGTCTTTTGTGTCCACAGTCATCCTGTCATAGAGCTCAGTTCACCTCTCTCTCTTCTTAAGCTTGTCATCAAAAAGCAACAGGCCTAAGGATAATCTTCTTCTTCCAGCCCTAATCTTCTGTCCTAAAAATAAGTATTGCTTTCTAATTTGGGCCAGTTCTGGCCTTTTTCTTTTCTCTTTAATGAAATGAATTGTAGCCAGTTCAACTTCACTCAGATAAATGGTACAGTGCACACAACTTTATGCCAGAGACCAACCAGAAATTCAGGCTTTTCTTATAAAGATAAGTGAGTATTCTAAGCAGCTCAGCTGGTTTGGACCTGCAGCAACTCCTTAGAGGGGTCACTCCAAAAATCTGCAGCAAGTCCTGGAAACTGAGTTTGGATCTTAGAACACAGGAAAAGAAAATAAAAAGCATTGAGGTTGCTAATGCTGCTTTCCTGGGTTGGTTTGGCTGCTGCCTTCTGGGCTTCCATTAAAAACCTCTTTAATATAATTATTACTTTTTGATTTTTCAAAATGTCATGAAGCCTATTTGGCCAATAGATTACTTCATGCAAGGCTGTAACTTCTCTTTTTAAGTATTGCATTAATCTTTTAGATGTCGAAACCTGTGAGTTATTGGCTGGGCAACAAAATGGTTTTTTCTCGTGGCGCTTTTTATCCTTCTCTGATTATTACAGAAAAGCCAAACCAACACTTCACAATGAACACTTATACCATGTCCTCAGGGTCTAATACTCCTTTGTTTTCACCTATCACTTAATGTGTTTTCTATGTTATAGAGGCATTGAGGAGGCATGCCGCCCCAGTCATGCTTATCTGGGACATGGCTCACTCAACGGTGCTCATCAGCAGAGATTCTGAGAACAGTTCACCCACAAGAAGAGAGGCTAAAGGAAGTTCTGGATGATGGTCCAAGACCTAGATCTGGTCTAGCCCTGTCCCAGACCAGGTGTGAAACCTGGGTAAAGTCAATTAATTTCTCGGAATTCTCTAATATAAGGAAGTTATAAAGATTGTCTTTAAGCTCTGAAATTCTGGGATTATTAGACTCTTTACTGTCCCAAATGTTTTACAGAGAAAATACAGTGGCTACAGCAAGAACCTTACATTGTAAACTGTGGTCAACAAGGGCATGAAGCTTTACAGGATACATGAGATCAGCGATTACTATTGGGACATATGGTTCAGCCTTCTCGAAAGGAGGCTAATCAAGCAATAAATGTCCAATTCTTGGGAGCAGAAGTTCTTATCTTATATCCTTCATCTATTATTTATGAAGTCCTTAAGTGAATCATTTAAATTATCTAACCTCAACTCTCATTTGTAAGATAAGTGTATATGTTTGTGTTCTGTCTGTGATAGTGTAAATGGGGCTCTGTGTTAATTTCGAGAGACATATGTCATTTCACTGTGTCTGACTGGCCATGCCATGGTCCTGTGATTATATGAGTCTGAGATTACAATAACTGAGATTTTTTTTTTTTGCATCATGGGAATATTTGCGGCACTCTTCATGTCCTCATTTCCCTGGGTATGGGACTGGATTTATCACAGCTGTGTGGCTGAAGGTTGCTAGGCTTGCAGGTGATGTCCATCCTAACTGCCTTGCAGAGCTGATATAAAGTAAAATAAAATGATGAGCATGAACAATATGCCATATTTACATAACTTTTAAAGGGCCTGTCCACATGACATCTGTTTTTGGCATCTTTACAGCTTAATGAAATGTTTTATTTTATAGTATTATTACTGTATAGATCAGGATATCTAAAACTTAAATGATAAACTTGAAGTAACTCAGCTAATCAAGTGGAGAGCTATGTTGAATCTAGTTCTTAATCATGCCCAATACTTCGTTTATGTTTCCCCATTATACCCACCTCCTTGTGAAGAGCTCACAAGCTCTATTGTAAAGCACATTACAAATGTAAGATGTTGTTGATATTAAGGAAAATTCTGTGCAGTTATAATTTCTTAGGCTATTTATTGATTAAGTTTTCCTGAGTAACTGCATTATTTCCTACTTCTCGACCACTGAGGATATAGCCAAAGTTGATGGCAAAGTCAGAAAAGTGTCATAGTTTTGACTGTCATCTGGTAAAATAATTTGTCTGAAAGACCCACACTGCATGTTCTGTGGTTGAAACTGATGTCAAACTTACCTAATGCTTTTAGTGTCTGAACAGGGTCTCTACCTGATCTAGTTTATGATCAATACTTCCTCCAGCAGATATTGGAAAGACCTTGCCTTTCCTCTACTAAGATACCAAGACTTAGTCATCAGCAGAATGGGATATGAACCATGAACTACTTCTACAAGGTCAAGGAAAGTTGTCACTAAGCCATTTTTTTTTCTTATCACTCTGCTGATCACTTGCTCAGGTAGGAGCTGCTCCCATAGTCCATGCACTCTAATTTTTCTTTCTTGTCAGAGTATAATAACAGGGGCCTTGTGGGATTAGTTTGTATACTTTTAAAACAGCACAATAAATAACAGATACTAAAATCATATCTGACATATTTGTCTTTCAGCATAGAACTCCAATCAGTCAGCCATAGTCATTTCCATTCCCATTTCTTTTTTTTTTTTTTTTTTAAATTATTTATTTATTTATTCATTTTTAGAGAGGAGAGAGAGAGGGAGAGAGAGAAACAGAGAGAGAGAAGGGGGGAGGAGCAGGCGCATCAACTCCCATATGTGCCTTGACCAGGCAAGCCCAGGGTTTCAAACCGGCGACCTCAGCATTTCCAGGTCAACGCTTTATCCACTGTGCCACCACAGGTCAGGCCCCATTCCCATTTCTTAAACACTTATCCTGGATAGGTGGGTGGGAGGGGAATTAATTAATTTAATAAACATTTTTTATTGATAACTATCTTTAAGTAAAATCTTTGATATTTCTTATTTAAGTTTTGTGCATGTGTTTACTGCTCTCTTTAGAATAATGAATAAATTAATTTATTTTCTTAGTTGGCAAAGGATGTCTTTATAGGTATTGTTAATGCATGAGCAGCTTGGTTTTAGGTCTTTGCTGAAGAACAAATGAATTCATAGGATTCTATAGGTCCTGAGGCAAGAAGCTAATGTGTTGTTTTTATTGTTGTTAATCAATTTCACTTATTTAGCACATAGCATATGCCAAGTTCTGAGCTAAATGTTTTATATACATCATTAATTAATTTATTTATTGAGCACCTACCATATGCCAGGAGCTATAGTCAAATAAATCATTGAGAAACCAGGGTTCTGATCTCTGTATAATGATATACTGAGTTGTGTTTTTTAAATCATGATTTTCTAGGTCTTATACTCTTCATCTGTCTACGGAAGATAATAAAAATTATTTCTTTTTCTAAACTTTTATTAAGATCTAAAGAGATAATAGATATTAAACCTTGTGAATAATTAAAAGGGTTTCAAAAATATATTAATTAAACCACAGAAATGTTTGGTTTAGATTTTTGTCTTACTTATTTGTTTTACTAGATTCTGAAACACCTTTTATATCAGCTAAGATTTTATTAGAATGCCTTACAGAGAAAATCCTAACAAAAACAGTTTAATTAAAAACACTTATTTTTGCAAAATAACTAAAAATATGTGGGTAGGCAGTTTAGGGCTCAAAAATGACGTTAAGAATCAGGTTAATTCTATCTTTCCTGCCACTCCAAATTTAGAGTTTGTTTTTTTCCTTCATAGTCATATAATAGCTGCTTCACCTCTAGAATTGTATCCATATTCCAAGCAGACCTCCTCATGAAGTTTTGTCAGACAATTCAGGAAAAGAAGCTCTTTCTAACTGAATTTAAAATTCAAAATATAAGTTATAGTTTTCTGCAGAGAAAAAAGGTTAGTTTATTAATAAATAATTAAAAAGGAATAAAATTCCTTAGTATAAAAAGAATAGGCCATTGCAACTCTAAGAAGAGACACAGGGGTTAGTAGGTGGGCAGAAAGACAACCACTGGGATCCCTGTGCTGAGTCATTCTCCAATATGGCAGTTGCCATCTTTCTTGGATAGAGCATTCTCCTTCATAAGGCATCATCAGCCTGAGGAAAAGCAACTATCCCACCTTCAAAACTGCCTCTCACTCCACCCTAAGGAGATTAAACATTGCTGAGGAGTCAGCAGCCCTGCCCTGGGTCTAGAGGTCTAGATAGACTCAGGGTGTGAGAGTGACACAATTGTTTGGCCTTGAGGCAAGGGTCATTTCCCCTACTTTCCCATGAATCTGACTGGCACTACCCCATCAAAGGAGATTCAATAAAACCACCCTCCTGGCTACCAGCAGACCTACCTTCTGGGCTCCAGAACACCACCTACCCAACTCCAAATAGCTCCACTGTGCTGGAGTCAGGGAAAAATCTGGGGCAGACTGAAACCTGTGACTCTGGGGTTTGGGTCACACATACCACCTTCCCTGAAGCTTGACTGGCCATTCTCCTTCAGGAAGATACTCTAGTCCCATCTTCCCAACTTCACGAGAATTTCTTTCAGAGACTGAGCCTAACAGTTAACCAGCAGATCGTATCAGCCAGAGACAGATTTCAGGGTGCCTTGGGACACTTGCTGACATGCCCCCAAGTCCAGTGCTGGTGAAAGTCAGTCTTAGTGTGCAGACTGGTCCTTCCTGTATACAACTAAGACCAGTAGAGGCAGCAATACACTGTGAATTGCTTAGCAATAGCTCCAAACAGGTTGCTGAGGGCCAGTCACAAGCAGTGTTTTACATTGACTTGCACAAGCTTGGCTTCCAGGAAGCCCAGAACCAACACACCCAATGGCCATCTTCAGGTGACATCACAGTAAGATCAAATTAGCTTCACAAGCAGCTCATCCAAAGGGAAATCTCATCAGGCACTAAACCGGCCAAGACAAATTCCACTTCTTGTAGTCAACACCTGCACAGCAACTCACATGCTTTGGTTGAGGTAGAGCCTCACAATCAGCTGGCCTGAGGGTCAATCCCATGTACAATGGTCCATTAGCAAGTGAGACTCAATTATAGCAGGAGGGCCAACATAATCCCCACAAGGGATATTCCTGGAGCACCCAGCTCAGGTGATAAAGAAGAATGCACCACTGGACCCAATAGACACCTACTATATAAGGCCACCATACAAAGACTGAGAATTATACCATACTTATTTAATACATAGAAACAAACATAAAAGGCAGCCCAAATGGGGAGAGAAAAAAAAAACAGAACAAAAACAAAAACAGAAGCCAAATGAAGGAACAGGAGAAATCTCCACAAAAGAGCTAAATGGAAGAGAGGTAAACAATTTATCAGAGTTTAAAATAATGAGTACATAGATACTTAAGGAACAAAGTGATAACTTCAACAATGAGATAGAAAACATAAAAAAGGACATAGAAACCATAAAAAGGAACCAGTCAGAAATAAAGAGAACAATGTCTAAAATCAAGAATACACTAGAAGGAATAAACAGTAGGTCAGATGAAACAGAAGATTGAATCAGTGATTTGGAAAACAAGGTAAAAAAGAACACCCAACCAGACAGAATAGCAAAAAGAAAAAAACAATATGAAAAATATAAGGATAGTTTAAGGGAGCTTTAAGACAAAATGAAATGTGAAAACATCTATATCAGAGGGGTGTCAAAGGAAAAAAAAAAGAAAGTAAAGGATCAAGAACCTACTTGAGAAAATAATGATCAAAAAAAAAAATTTAACCTGGTGAAGGAAAAAGATACAACAGTCCAGGAAGCACAGAGAGCACCAAACAAGATAGATTCAAAGAAGCCCACACCAAGACACATCATAATCAAAATGGCAAAGGTTAGAGAAGCAGAGTGTCACTTAAGCGGGAGCTCCCATAAGACTGTCAGCAGATTTCTCAACAGAAACATTACAGGCCAGAAGGAATTGGTATGAAATATTCAAAGTGATGAAAAACAAGAACCTACAAATATAACCACTTTTTCCAGCAAGGCTATTATTTAAAATTAAAAGAGAAATAAAGAAGTTCACAGAGAAGAAAAAGCTAGTAGAGTTTGTTACCACTAAACCAGTATCGCAAGATATGTTAAGGGGCCTGCTTTAAAAGACATAGGAGAAGAAGAAGAAGGAAAAGGAGAAGGAGGGGAGGAAGAACAAGAACAACTAGAAAAACATAGTTAAAATAATAAAATGGCAAAAAATATATACCTATCAATAATCACTTTAAATATAAATGGCTTAGATCAGGGGTCTCAAACTTGCGGCCATGCGGCCCGCCCACCAATTTTGTGCGGCCCGCAGACTAATCAAATTTCATGGATTAATCTGCGAGCCAGTCTGTGGCCGAACAAAATTGGTGGGTGGGCCGCATGCGGCCCGCGGTCCGTGAGTTTGAGACCCCTGGCTTAGATGCTCCAATCAAAAGACATAAGGTAGGTGAATGGATAAGAAAGCAAGACCCATATAGATGTTGTCTACAAGGGACCCACTGCAGAACAAATGATACACATAGACTGAAAGTAAAGGGGAGGGAAAAGTTATTTCATTCAAACAGAAATGAAAAAGAAAATGTGGGGTAGCAATACAGTGGTACCTTGAAATACGAATTTAATTCATTCTGTAACCGAGTTCATAAGTCAGTCAACTCATATATCAAACTGCCAAAACTGGACCCGTGTGCCAATGCACCAACTAGCAGCAGCTTCCTGAATCATGACTCATATCTTGGATTTTTGCTCGGATCTCAAACAAAAATATGGACCGAGTTGCAGCTTGTATCTTAAAAAATTTGTATGTTGGTCTGTTTGTATTTCAAGGTACCACTGTACTTATATCTGACAAAATAAACTTTAAAACATAGGCTATACTAAGAGACAAAGAAGTACACTACATAATGATAAAGGGAACAATCAAACAAGAAGAAGATATAACCCTTGGAAACATTTACACAGCCAATGTAGGAGCACATAAATATGTAAAGCAAATCTTGATATACATAAAGGGAAAGACCAACAGCAATACAGTCATAGTGGGAAATTCTAACACTCCATAAACATCAGTGAATAGATCTTCCAGAAAGAAAATCATCTCGGAAACAGTGGCCTTAAATGATTCACTACATCAGCAGGAGTTAATTAATATTTTTAGAGCATTTTAGCCCAAAGCAGCAGAATATACATTCTTTTCAAGTATACTTGAAACATATTCTAAGATAGACCACCTATTAGGACACAAAACAAGTCACAATAAATTTAAGAAGATTGAAATTATATCAAGCACACTGACCATAATGGTATGAAACTAGAAATTAATCATAAGAAAAAACAAAAGAACACAAAGACATGGAGACTAAATAACATGTTCCTAAACAATAAATGGGTTAATAATGAGATCAAGGAATAAATCAAAAAATGTCTTGAAACAAATGAAAATAAAAAAACAATAACCCAAAATCTCTGAGACACAATGAGAGCAGTCTTAAGAGGACATATCTATTATGCAGAAGACATAATACTGTTTATAGAAAACCCTAGGCCCTGGCCGGTTGGCTCAGTGGTAGAGCGTTGGCCTGGCGTGCAGGGGATCCCGGTTTGATTCCCGGCCAGGGCACACAGGAGAAGCGCCCATTTGCTTCTCCACCCCCCCTCCTTCCTCTCTGTCTCTCTCTTCCCCTCCCGCAGCCAAGGCTCCATTGGAGCAAAGATGGCCCGGGCACTGGGGATGGCTCCTTGGCCTCTGCCCCAGGCGCTAGAGTGGCTCTGGTCGCGGCAGAGCGATGCCCCAGAGGGGCAGAGCATTACCCCCTGGTGGGCAGAGTGTCGCCCCTGGTGGGCATGCTGGGTGGATCCCGGTCGGGCGCATGCGGGAGTCTATCTGACTCTCTCCCTGTTTCCAGCTTCAGAAAAATACAAAAAAAGATAAAAGAAAACCCTAAAGTGCATCAGGGTTCTAGTCATCAAAAAATGACTAGAGCTGATAAATGAATTCAGTAAAGTAGCAGAATACAAAATAAATATCCATAAATTAGTTGCATTTTTATGTACCAATAATGAACTATCAGAAAAGGAGACTAAGAAAACAATACTATTTACAATTACTTCAAAAAAGAATAAAATACCTAAAAATAAACTTAGAAGATATAAAAGATCTATACTCAGGAAAGTATAAGTCATTGAAGAAAGAAATTGAAGAAGATACAAATAGAAGCATATATCATATTTATGGATAGGAAAAATTAACATTAATATATCATATCACCTAAAACAATTTATAAATTAAGTGAAATTTCTGTCAAGATGCCAATGGCATATTTCACAGACCTAAAACAAATATTTCAAAAATTTACATAAAACCCAAAATACCTTGTACAGCAAGAGCAATTTTGGGAAAGAAGAACAAAGTTGGAGGAACCATACTACCTAATATCAAATTATACTACAAGGCCATAGTAATGAAAGCACCATGGTACTGGCATAAAAACAGACATATAGATCAATGGAATAGAATAGAGAGCCCAGAAGTCAGCTTATGCCTTTATGGTTATTAAATATTTGACTAAGGAGGCAAGAACATACAATGAGCTAAAGACAGTCTATTCAATAAATGATGTTGAAAAATTGGATGGATTCATACAGAGAAAAAATGAAGCTAGATCACCTTCTTACACCATATATAATAATAAACTTAAAATGGATTAAAGATTTAAATGTAAATCTCAAAACCATAAAAATCCTAGAAGAAAACATAGACAGTAAAATCTCAGACATTTCTTGTAGCAATATTTTTTTTTTCTGATATATTTCTTCAGCCAAGGGTAACAAACAAACAAAACACAAATTAAAAAGATCTTGCACAGCAAAGAAAACCATTAATATAATGAAAAAACAACCCACAGAATGAGAGAATATATTCACTGATACATCTAATAAAGGATTAATACCCAACATTTATAAAGAACCTATAAAGCTCAATGCCAAAAAAGAAAAAAAACAAACAATCCAGTTAAGAAATGGCCAAAAGACCTAAATAGACACTTTTCTAAAGAGAATATACAGATAGTCGATAAACATAAAAAAATGCTGAACATCATTAATCTTCTGAGAAATGCAAATTAAAACTACAATGAAGAAACAGCTTTCACCTGTCAGAATGGTTATCATCAATAAATTCACAAACATGTTGGTGAGAGTGTGAAGAAAAGGGAACCCTGATGTACTGTTGGTGGGAATACAGATTGCTACAGTCACTGTGTAAAGTATGGAGTTTTCTAAAAAAAAAAATTAAAAATGAAACTGCCTTTGACCTAATGATTCCACTTCTGGAAATTTATTCAATTGAACCCAAAACACTAATTTGAAATAATATATGCAGCCCTATGTTCACTGCAGCATTATAAACAATACCCACATTTGGAAGCAGCCCAAGTGCCCATCAGTAGTTGAGTGGATAAAAAATGCTGTGGTCTATTTACATAATAAAATATTATATGGCCATAAAAAAAGAAAATCTTGTCTTTTGCAACAGCATGGATGGACTTGGATAAGCCAGTCAGAGAAAGACAAGTAAGTACCTTATGATTTCACTCATATGTGGAATCTCATGAACAAAAAGAACTAACAAGTAAAATGGATACAGACTCACATGTAAAAAGCAGATGGACAGATGTTGGAGGAAGGAACTGGGTGAGGAGGATAGAGGGATTGAGCAAAAAAGGACAAAAAAAAAGAAAAACTCATGGACAACAGTGTGGTGATTTCTGGGGGGGCAGGGGAAGTGAAGAAGTGTGTACAAGGGAAAAATGTGATGGACATAACTTGGGGATGACCACACAATACAATGTACAGCCATATGTTGTAGAATTGGGCATCTGAAACCTGTGTCTTACTTATGTTAACCAGTGCCAGCCCTATATATCCTATTAAAAAAAAAAAAGAATAGGTCATTTTGGTGGGGTGCTGTAAAGAAAGAAACAACTCTATATAACTATTGCAGACCCAAAGGTTAAAAAGAAAATGAAATGGCCATGTGCCTGGAAACTGTTTAGGAATCAAATTTGAAAACAGGATCAGGGAGAACTGGAATGGTTGGAAAAATATTTATCACTCAAATTGTCAGAACAAGAGCAGAGAAAGAATGAAAACAAACACATAAAGACAAGTATATAAAACTGGAAGGAGAAAACCATTTCTCTAAGGAGCATATATCAGGGTTCTTCAAAGAAACAGAACCAAAAGAAAGCCAGGGAGGAGTTGATGTCTCTCCAG
Organism: Saccopteryx bilineata; assembly: GCF_036850765.1. Lineage (NCBI taxonomy): Eukaryota > Metazoa > Chordata > Mammalia > Chiroptera > Emballonuridae > Saccopteryx > Saccopteryx bilineata. Next base: position 178,564,383 of record NC_089491.1, on the reverse strand, counting down.
CCTGAAAACTCTCAATTGGCAGAATGTCCTCCTGTCCCTGAAAGATTTGATTTTTTCTTAAGTTTAACTAATTAGATGAGGTCCACTCACATTATTGGAGATAATTTACTCAAATTCTACTTATTTAAATGTTTATCTCATCTAAAAATTTCGATAAGTCCATTCCTATTTTATTTGTTAGTTTATTTTGCTCATTAGAGTCCACATATAAGTGAAATCACATGGTACTTGCCTTTCTCTGATTGACTTATTTCACTTACACAAAACTCTCAAGGTTCAGAGGGGATAGGGTGGCTAGATAAAAAAGGTAAAGGAATTAAGCAAAAACAAAAAAACAAACAAAAAATACCTCATAGTAATTACAAGATAGAAACTGGGGAAGGTAGAAGAGGGTAAAAGAGGGTTAAATGGTGATAGAAGGGGGCTTGACTTGGAGTGATGAACACTGTGCAATGTACAGATAATATACTGTACTATAAATTTTATACCTGAAACTTACTTAATTTTGTTAACCAATCTCACACCAATAAACTCAATAAAAAATAAATTAAAAAATATATTTTTTAAAAACACCTTCACATCAACATCATGACATTTTTTAACTAAATACATGGGTACCATGGCTTAGCCAAGTTAACACTTAAGACTAACCATCACAGTAACTATTGAGATCTTACAAAACAGGCCAGGCAGATGCAAGGTGCAGACTATAATGATTTTTACAAAGTGTTAAGATCTTGGCCCTGGCTGGTTGGCTCACTGATAGAGCATCAACCTGGCATGTGGATGTCCCGGGTTCGATTTCCCATCAGGGCACACAGGAGAAGTGACCATCTGCTTCTCCACCCTTCTCTCTCTCCCTTCTCTATTTCTCTCGTCCCCTCCTGCAGCCAAGGCTCTGTTGGAGCAAGTTGGCCCGGGCACTGAGGATGGCACCATGACCTCACCTCAGGTGTTAACATGGCTCCAGTTGCAACAAAGCAAGGGCCCAGATGGGTAGAGCATCGCTCCCTAGTGGGCTTGCCAGGGGGATCCCAGTTTGGCCCATGAGCGAGTCTGTCTCTCAGCCTCCCCACTTCTCAATTAAGAAAAAAAAAAAGATCTAAGAAATTATTGGAAGACACCCTCCCAAAATTCATATTAAAATAATAAACAATCCTTTAAATTTGGGGATAGCTATATTTAGTGATTACAGAAACTTTGGACAGAGTTGAAAGGGTAAGAACAGTATGATCAAAAAATACTCAAAGATATTATAGTACCTGGTTAAAATAATGGCCCAAATGAACCAGGCCTCTTTTTGTCCATTCTCATTTACTATGTCACTTTGCTATACCTCTCATCCAGAATTGGAGTTTATTTATTCACCTCTTAAACCTGGGGTTGTCTAGTTACTCTTTTGAGTAATAGAATGTGGCAGATGTGATGTGAAACTTTGATGGCTTGCATCTCCTGCTTTGACCCTCTTAATACTACCCTGAGACCACTGTTATGTGAAGAAATTTAGGCACATGGGAAGAGAGGTACAGCTGCCACAGACAGCTGCCCCTCTGTGGCACCTGAGTCCAGTCCCCACTGACCTGTGAGCTTTGTGTAGCCTCATGAATGATCCCAGACAAAATCAGCAAATATAACATGCCCGATCAAGGCACATATGAGAAGCAACTACTACAAGTTGATGTTTCTGTCTCTTCCCCACTCCTTTTATTTCCCCTTTCTCTCTCTCTCTCTCTCTCTCTCTCTCTCTTCTCTCTCCAAAAGCAATGAATAAAATCTTTAAAGAAAAATGTTATTAAAAAATAAATACTTAAATATTTTAATGTGAGATTGTGAATATTGGTGCCATTGGACATTACCTCCATCTATTTTCTCCATGGGAAGGACCAGCTCAGTTCCATGAGAATAGTTTAAAGATGCTGATTTATTGACAAACATTTTACATTTATATTACAATATCATAAATGTGCACAAGTGACACATTCAAGGAGTGAACTCAGCATGCACCAGAGCCCCACTGAAGTAAGTCCTGATCTGTAGGGTGAGCCTCTGCACAGCTGATCCTCCATGGTGGTTGGTGGTCACAGCCAGTCCTTGCTGCCAATAGTCCTGGGGTTAAAACCTTCACATTGATGTGCCAACATCAATCAAGGCTCAACTACAACAGGAGGGGTACATAGCCCACGTGGATGGACACACCTAGAATGCCAATCTTGGGTAATGAAAGGAGCTATGCCACATGACCCTACAGAACACCTACTATATTAAGTCACTCCACCAAGCCCAGGAGACATAGCAACTCTACCTAATACATAGAAAAAAGCACAGAAAGGCTGACAAAATAAGGAGACAAACATGTCCCAAATGAAGGAACAGAACAAAACTCTAGAAAAAGACCTAAATAAAACAGACAAGCAATCTGCTAAATGCAGAGTTCAAAACACTGGTTTTAAGGATGTTCAATGAACTTAGTAAAAACTTCAACAGCATAAAAAGGACATTTTTTAAGTAAACTATAACAAAAGAATCAGTCAGAAATGAAGGATACACTAACTGAAATGAAGAATGACTTATAGGGAATTAACAGTATGCTAGCTGAATCTAAGAATCAAAACAGGGTTTAGATATAAGGAAGCAAAAAACATCCAATCAGAACAGAAAAATAAAAAAGAATAAAAAAAATGAGGGTAGTGTAAGCAGCCTCTGGGACAACTTCAAACGTACCAACATTCACAGTGTAAGCATGCTAGAAAGAGAAGAGAAAGAGCAAAATAAATTGAAAACCTATTTGAAAAAACAATGAAAGAACACTTCCCTAACCTGGTGAAGGAAATAGACATACAAGTCCATGAAATACAGATAGTCCCAAACAAGATGAACCTAAAGAAGCCCACGCCAAGACACATTACAATTAAAATGCAAAGGTGAAAGAAAAAAATCTTAAAAGCAGCAAGAGAAAAGCAGTTGTTTCCTACAAAGGAGTTCCCATAAGACTCGAAGCTGATTTCTCAACAGAAACTACAGGCCAGAAGAGAGTGGCAAGAAATATTCAAACTGATGAAAAGCAATGAACTATAGCCAAGATCACTCTACTAAGCAAAGCTATCATTTAGAATCAAAGGACAAAGAGCTCCCCAAACAAACAAACAAAAAAAAGCTAAAGGAGTTTATCACCACCAAACCAGTATGACATAATGTTAAAGAGTCATCAAAAAGAAGAAGAAAAGGAAGAAGAAGGAAGAAGAGGAAAAGAAGAAGAATATGGAGAATAAAATGGCAGTAAATGTTAAAAAAATAAAATAAATGAGTGCTACAATCAGAAACACTAGGTAAATATTAATCCTCAGTTGGATATTGAGAAGATGTTGATAGGTTTAAGTGACCTATCAGAATCACCATGATTAGATCTCCTAATTGTTCTGATCACAAGTATACTGCTTTGCTCATGTAATTTAAAATACGCCATAAGCTATTACCAGCAAAGTGAGTCATATGATTCAACATCAAAGAGTTGTTTTAATTGGAAAAAATTAGTAGCTGCATTTTTTTTACTTTTGTGATAATATTTTCAATTAAAATTATCTAATAAATTTATCTTTAGGGTTTTATAAGATGGTTGTTTAATGTTAGTTTATTATTACACATTATTTATTTAGTAATGGCTTTAAAATAGTCTATTTGTAATCTGCAACAAATAGGATTTTAATAATAAAGAAATTGTTGTTTCTATGCCATGTTAATCATTAAATTGAGCCAGGAAATACAAGATTGAATCAGATGAAAATATTAAATCTTTAGCAGGAGGCTAGATAAAATGATATGATCATTTGAATTTTACCCATGACTTAACTCATTGTGAAAAGATAATAAATGTTTCAATTATTTCCCATCTGTTATAAATTCAATTAAATGCTGCTTAGTTTCTATAACCACAAACCTCTTGTCATCATTCATTTCTCAGAACTATCTCTACTACAATTGATGCTAGTGAAGGATAAACTAGAACTATCTAAAGATGGAAAATAGTGTCAACTCTACATTCATGATATCTCAGTATTCTAAATTTCATCTACTCTATTTAATTCACTCAACATTCTCTGAGTGGTATACAGCAGTAGACCCCCAGGTGCACGTAATCCTCCACTCTCACCATTCCTTTGATACTTGGGAGCTCTCTATGCACCTATCTTCAGGTGGCCATGATATATTTACATGACTACGTCCTCACAAAATGATGAGTTCTTTAAGGCCAGGGACAATATCTAATTTATTATGAAGTAATGAAACAAAAAATAATATTTAAAGACCACACTGACTGAACCAACTTTTATCCATTAGGAAAACCATCATAGTTCTATGAGATGGAAAGCACTTTTAACATGCTCTCTCTTTTTTATTAATCAATTTCATTAGGATGACACTGGTTGACAAAATTATACAGGTTTCAGCTGCCCAATTCTACAACATATCTCTGTAAAGCATATTATGTGTTTACTCCACAAGTCAAGTTTTTATCCATCATCATTTTCCCCCTACTTTCCTCCACCCTCCATTTCCCTAGCAATCATCACACTTGTCATGTCCATTTTTTTTTTGCTTTTCTCATCCTTTTTGTTCCATCCCTCCACTCCCCTCACTCAGCCTACCCTCACCAACAGCTGTCAGCCTGCTCTCTATTTTACTTATTAGTACATTTTGTTCACTAGATTCCACACATGAGTGAAATAATATGGTACTTGTCTTCCTCTAACTGGTTTATTTCACTTAGCATAAGATATCAGTAGTATATTTCACAGAACTAGTACGATATTTCAAAAATGTAAATGGAACCACAAAAGACCCTGAATAGCCATAGCAATCTTGATAAAGAAGAACATAGTTAAAGGAATCACACTATCTTATATCAAACTATACTATAAAACCATAGTAATCAAAACAACATGGGGAGGGCAGCAAGATGGTGATGGAGTAGGTGGAAATTCCAACTCCTACCTCCCAGAACCAAAGTGGATTACAACTTAATTTTAAGAATAGTCATCTTAAAAAACCAACTTTGGACTAAACTAAGAGGATTCTATAACTGAGGACCACCAAAGAAAACACACTCAGTCTGGTAGGAAAGACAGAGATGTGGAAAGGGCTGCCACACTCCCAGGAGTGAGCAGCAGCCCAGAGGGTCTCCATAGTGGAATGGGTTGCCTGGAGAGTTGTGGGTCCTCAGCCCCAGGACGAGAGCCCCAGCCTAGAGCCCCAGAGCCTAGAAGAGGCGTATGGACAGTATTTAGCTGAGAAAAGAGCCAGGGTACTGTTTGTGAGAAAGAGAACTCTCATACCAGGCTCTGTCTTTAAGGGACCATGCAGAAAACCTTGTTCACAGCCACTTACCTGGGGCTCTGGGAGTGGGGAGCACTGAGAGGACTGGAGTTGCCAGAGGAGAAAGTAATCTAGGAGGCACAGGGAGAGACACTTTGAGAGACAGCCATTCTAACCCCCAGGGCTGAGTCACTCCCCAAATCTAGTGACTATTTTTCCTGGGAGCAGCAACACCAACAAAGGGTAGAAAAGCCCAACAGAGGCTCTCCTGCTCCAGTCATAGCAAGGAGGTGCTTAGAAACAGGGAGCACATCAGGGACACAGGTAATGAGTGCTGTGGTCTGAGCCACACTGCCCCCCAATGCTGCTGAGTACATGCCAGAGGGCAGGCGGGCCAGCAGTGGCTGGCATGTCTACAGGGTCTGGGGCAGTCCGAGCACACTTGCACAAGCTTGGCCATGGCAGCAGAGGCCTGGGTGGTTGCAGCTATGGCATGAGCATGCTCATGTAAACCCGCCTGCAGCAGCAGAAACCAGGGAGGCTGGGGCTGCAGCCTGAGCACACACATGCAAGCCCACCCACACCAGCAGAGTCCATGACAACTGTGGCGGTGTACTGCCAGTGGCTGGAGAAACTGTGGTGGCCATATTGACTGGCTGGTGATGGCACTGCCTGAGCCTGAATGCCAGAAGCAGTGGTAGCAGTGGCAGTGAGCTGGCAGACAGACCACACATGGGGGAACACAGTGGTCATACCCACTGGAATCCTGTGGCCACACCCTTCTGATGACTGAAACAGAAGAAAAAAATAAAATAAAATAGAAAAAAAATGTGTGGATAAAATGATACCTGAGGTTAAGGGCCAAGCCACATCCAATACTGTACCTAATCTCTGAATTACAATACTGAGCCCAACAACTAGCCAGCAATAAGAAGCGGCAGAAAGTGGATCTCAGGGGAACTTGAACTTTTAAATGAACTTCCCGCAGGCCAAGAGTAGATAAAAGCTAGCCTAGGAGTGCAGCTGATATTTACAATGGCACCTGCGCCCAGCAGAGACAGCCACAAGATCTGGATTGCCTGTAGTTACAAAAAAGTTGATAAGGGTCAGTCATTGGCAGTGATCCCCACTGATCTGTGCCAGGCTCTGGACAGGGAGGTCCAGGGCGGGCACATCCATTGGCCAAATACTGAGAGCATCAGTTCAGGACCTAACAACACTTGTTAGAGTGGTATCTTAAGGAAGGGCTCCTCACACCTGACCCAGCTAAGATGTAGAAAACGCCAACACAAATAGCAAAAAGAACAGTGGCAGCAGACAAGTAGCCCACAGTGGACTGCAGACAACAGCTGATGCCAACCCAAGAAAATTTAGAACCAACAGAACTGGAAATTGGAGGCAGACAATATCAACTCTAGACTCAGCTAGCTACACAAACAACATACCTAAAGGAGGAGTCTATATACAGACAAAATGGAAAAACAGAGAAATGCAATCCAAATGAATTAACAAGAGAAATCTCAGAAAAAGAACTGAATAAATGGAAATAATAGAATTACCAGATGCAGTGTTTAAAATGGTGATTATTAGGATTCTCAAAGACTTTAGAGCAGGGGTCCCCAAACTATGGCCCGTGGGCCGCATGCAGCCCCCTGAGGCCATTTATCTGGCCCCCGTCACACTTCCAGAAGGGGCACCTCTTTCACTGGTGGTCAGTGAGAGGAGAACTGGATGCTTCCACATCCTGTGCTCCTGAAGTACTCTATGTAGTGGCCCTCCAATGGTCTGAGGGACAGTGAACTAGCCCCCTGTGTAAAAAGTTTGGGAACCCCTGCCTTAGAGCAACAATGGATAGACATAATGAGCACCTAAATAAAGAGATAACAAGCATCAAAAAGGATATTGAAATCATAAAAAAAAACAGTCAAAAATGACAAATACAATATGAGAAATGAAGGCTATACTAGAAGAAATAAAAAGTAGGCTGAGTGAAGCACAGGATTGAATCAGCGATTTAGAAGACAAGATAAACAAAAGCATGGAAATGGAACAGTAAAAAGAAGAGATGCTTAAAAATTCTGAGGAAACTCTAAGAGAGCTTTATGACACCATGAAGAGAAACAACATTCACATAATAGTGGTTCCTGAAGGAGAAGAGAAAGAACAAGAAATAGAGAACCTGTTTGAAGAAATCATGGCTGAAAACTTCCCTAAACTGATGAAGGAAAACATCACACAAGTTCAAGAAGCACAGAGTCTCATTAAAGAGGAACCAAAAAAGGCCTACACCAAGACACATCATAATTAAAAAGCCAAAAGTAAGGGATAAAGAAAGAATACTAAAAGCTGCACGAGAAAAGCAGTCAATTACCTACAGAGAAGCCCACATAAGGATGATATCCAACTTCTCAACAGAAACACTAGAGGCCAGATGGGAATAGCAAAAAATATTCAAAGTAATGCAAAACAAGAGCCTATAACCTAGACTTCTTTAACCAGCAAGGCTATAATTTAAAATTGAAGATGAAATAAAAAGCTTCCCAGACAAAGAAAACTCAAGAAAATCATTTCAACCAAACCAATCCTGCAAGAAATATTAAGGGGCCTGTTGTAAACAGAACAAAAATAACCTAGACTTCTTTAACCAGCAAGGCTATAATTTAAAATTGAAGATGAAATAAAAAGCTTCCCAGACAAAGAAAACTCAAGAAAATCATTTCAACCAAACCAATCCTGCAAGAAATATTAAGGGGCCTGTTGTAAACAGAACAAAGGGGAAATAAATCTAGAAAAAAAGAATGTAAATATAAAAAAAAATGGCAATAAACAACTACATATCAATGATAACCTTAAATGTAAATGGATTAAATAACCCAATCAAAAGATATAGGGTAGCTGCATGAATAAGAAAACAGGACCCAAACATATGCTGTCTACAAGAGACCCACTTCAAAACAAAAGAGACACACAGACTGAAAGTAAAGGGTAGAAAAATAATATTTCATGCAAATGGAAACAAAAAAACCCAACAACACTAGGTTAGCAACATTTAGATCTGACAAAATAGCCTTTAAAATGAAGGCTATAGTAAGGGATAAAGAAGGTCACTACATAATGATAAAAGGAGAAATTCAACAGGAAGATATAATCATTGTAAATATCTATGTGCCTATATTTATAAAGCAAATTTTGATGAACATAAAGGGTGAAATAAATAGCAATATTATAATAGTAGGGGATTTTAATACCCCATTAAAATCATTAAAAGGAAAAATCATGATTTTAATTTTCCTTCATGATTTTAATACCCCATTAAAATCAATGGATAGATCTCCAAGAAATAAAATTGACAAAGAAACAGCAGCCCTAAAGGACATACTAGATCAACCGGATTTAAGAGATATCTTCAGAACCTTTCACCCTAAAGCAGCAGAATATACATTCTTTTCAAGTGCTCATGGTACATTCTATAGGACAGACCACATGTTAGGACACAAAATGAGTCTCAATAAATTTAAGAAGATTGAAATCATATCAAACATCATCTCTGATTACAATGGCATAAAACTAGAAATCAACTACAATAGAAAACTAAAAAGCATTCAAACACTTGGAGACTACTTTATAAACTAATTTATGAACAATCAGCATGAAAAAACAAATCTGGACTACAAGAACAGCTTTCAAAAATCAAGGAGCAAAGAAGAAGCCACAACAAACCTGGTAGAGAGTGCCTGAATCTCCCCTGCTTACAGGAACGGGGGGGGGGGGGGCGGTGAGGCTGGGCTCTCAATTCCAAGGATAAAGAGCAGTAAATATTGCTCACTTACCTGGCGACCAGAAAACAAGGAGTGTTGAAAGGGCCTGCTTGTCTTCCAAAAAGAAAGGAGAAAGAGAGAGACGGATGGTGAGGGGGAGAGGAATATAGGTGATGACATAAAAAGCTGACTCATTCAGTGCTGGAGGCGGCCATAACTGGGGGAGGGGCTGATCCTTCCACAAAGCAAAATACAAAAGTACTTCCAGGTCACAGAGATACAGACATCTCTCCAGCTCCAATCAGTGCAACAAGACACAGCTGAAAACAAGAAGTGGGGAGAAGGGGCAATAACTCAGGTCTCCTTGGAGATCTGAGATACACCTCCCCCTACTGAAGCTGAGAAAGCAACCTGCCCCCAGAAAGATTAAATGGCAGAAGAGGATTTCAAAGCCTCAGGTCACACCCACCGCATTCCTGGATACAGTTTCAAATAAGCCCCCTGCTAAGATCAGCAAACAAGACAATCACCTGTTAAGAAAACAAATCAAGACTTCAAAGCAGCCCAAATCCTAAAGTGGATTACAAATAATAGCTGATGCCAACCCAAGAAGACTTAGAAACAAAACAAGTAAAAACTAGAGGCAGACAACACCAAACCTAAACTCAACCAGCTCTACAAAGAAAACACCCTGGGTAGGCACAATGAGAAGACAAAGAAGTGCAGTCCAAATGAAACCACAAGAGATGAACTGAGTGATATGGAAATAATCAAACTTCCAGATGTGGAGTTTAAAATAATGATTGTAAGGATGCTTAGGGATCTTAGAACAATGGATGGTCATCACGGACACCTAAATAAAGAAATAGCAAGTATAAAAAAGAATATTGAAATATTAAAAAAGAATCAGTCGGAGATAACAAATACAACATCAGAAATGAAGACCACAATGGAAGGAATTAAAAACAGGATGGATACAGCTGAGGATCGAATCAGTGAGTTGGAGGACAACTGGAATGAAGGCATGAAAGCAGAGAAGAAAAGAGAAAAGAGACTCAAGAAGTCAGAGGAAATTCTTACAGAGCTCTGTGACAACATGAAAAGAAATAACATTCGCATCATAGGGGTCCCTGAAGAAGAAGAAAAATAACAAGGGATAGAGACTTTGTTCAATCATATCATAGCTGAAAACATCCCTAAATTAATGCAAGAGAAACAAGTCCAAGAAGCACAGAGGACTCCATTAAAGAGAAACCCAAAGAAACCTACACCAACACACATCATAACTAAAATACCAAAGCTAAGCAATAAAGAGAAAATATTGAAAGCTGCAAGGGAAAGAAAAGTTATCACCTACAAAGGAGCCCCCATAAGGATGACATCCAACTTCTCAACAGAAACACTTGAGGGCAGAAGGGAATGGCAAGAAATATTCAAAGTCATGCAGAACAAGAACCTACAACCAAGACTACTTTATCCAGCAAGGATATCATTTAAAATTGAAGGAGAAATAAAAAGTTTCCCAGACAAAAAAAAAAATAAGGAATTCATTATAACCAAACCAATGCTGCAGGAAATGTTAAGGGGCATGGTGTAAACAGACCAAAGTGGGAAAAAAATATAGCAAAAGAGAAATACAGCTTTAAAGAATAAAATGGCAATAAACAATTACATGTCAATAATAACCCTAAATGTAAATGGATTAAATGATCAAATGAAAAGACATAGGGTAGCTGCATGGATAAGAAAACAGGACCCGTACATATGCTGTCTACAAGAGACACATCTTAAAACAAAAGATGCACATAGGTTGAAGGTAAAAGGATGGAAAAAAACATTTCATGCAAATGAAAATGAAAAAAAAAAAAGCTGGGGTAGCAATACTTATATCAGACAAAATGGACTTTCAAACAAAGAACATAGTAATAAATAAAGAAGGCCACTACATAATGATAAAGGGAGCAATCTAACAGAAAGATATAACTATTATACATATCTCTGCACATAATATAGGAGCACCTAAATATATAAAGCAGACTTCGATGCATATAAAGAACGAGATCAACAGCAACACTATAATAGTAGGGGATTTTAATACCTCACTAACATCACTAGATAGATCCTCAAGAAAGAAAATTAACAAAGAAACAACAGACTTAAAGGACACACTACATCAACTCGATTTAATAGATATCTACAGAACCTTTCACCCTAAAGCAGCAGAATATACATTCTTTTCAAGTGCTCATGGTACATTCTCTAGGATAGACCACATGTTAGGGCACAAAAGTGGTCTCAACAAATTTAAGAAGATTGAAATCATATCAAACACTTTCTCTGATCACAATGGCATGAAACTAGTAATCAACCACAACAGAAAAGCTCAAAAATTCTCAAACACATGGAAACTAAATAGCAGGTTGTTAAATAATGAATGGATTAAGAATGAGATCAAAAAAGAAATTAAAAAATTCCTAGAAACAAATGATAACAAGCATACAACAACTCAAAATTTATGGGACACAGCAAAAGCAGTACTGAGAGGAAATTTCATAGCACTACAGGCACACTGTAAGAAGCTAAAAAAAGCTCAAATAAACAACTTGACCCTGCATCTAAAAGAACTGAAAAAAGAACAGCAAGTAAAGCATAAATGTAGTAGAAGGAAAGAAATAATAAAGATCAGAGCAGAAATAAATGACATAGAGACTAAAGAAACAATACAGAGGCTCAATGAAACTAGGAACTGGTTTTTTGAAAAGGGAAACAAGATTGATGAACCTTTAACTAGACTCACCAAGAAAAAGAGAGGACTCAAATAAATAAAATTAGAAATGAGAGGGGAGAAATAACAACTGACACAACAGAATTACAAGATATTGTAAGAAAATACTATGAAGAACTGTATGCCAAAAAACTAGACAACCGAGATGAAATGGACAAATTCCTTGAAACATACAATCTTCCAAAAATCAGTCTGGAAGAATCAGAAAACCTAAACAGACCAATTACACCAAATAAGATTGAAACAGTTGTCAAAAAACTCCCAACAAAGAAAAGTCTTGGGCCAGGTGGCTTCACAAGTGAATTCTACCAAATATTCAAAGAAGAACTAACTCCTATCCTTCTCAAGCTATTTCAAAAAATTCAAGAGGAAGGAAGACTTCCAAGCTCCATTCATAAGGCGAGCATAATTCTGATTTTAAAACCAGGAAAAGACAACACAAAGAAAGAAAATTATACGCCAATATCCCTGATGAATATAGATGCTAAAATCCTCAACAATATATTAGCAATCCGGATCCAACAATATATGGAAAAAATCATACACCATGATCAAGTGGGATTTATTCTTGGTAGGCAAGGATGGTACAATATTCGCAAATCTATCAATGTTATTCATCACATAAATGAAAGGAAGGAGAAAAACCACATGATAATTTCAATAGATGTAGAGAAAGCATTTGATAAAATCCAGCACCCATTCATGATCAAAACTCTCGGCAAAGTGGGAATACAGGGAACATACCTCAACATGATAAAAGCCATCTATGAGAAACCCACAGCCAACATCATACTCAATGAGCAAAAATTAAAAGCTATCCCCTTAAGATCAGGACAAGGCAGGGGTGCCCCCTTTCACCGCTCTTATTCAACAAAGTCCTGGAAGTCCTAGCCACAGCAATTAGACAAGAAGAAATACAAGGCATTCAAGTTGGTAATGAAGAAGTAAAACTATCATTATTTGCAGATGATATTATATTGTATATAGAAAATCCTAAAGTCTCAGTCAAAAAACTACTGGACCTGATAAATGAATTCAGCAAGGTGGCAGGATATAAAATTAATACTCAGAAATCAGAGGCATTTTTATACACCAACAATGAACAGTCAGAAAGAGAAATTAAAGAAACAATCCCCTTCACTTTGCAACCAAAAAAATAAAGTACCTAGGAGTACTTTTAACTAAGGAAACTAAAGACTTGTACTCAGAAAATTATAAAACATTGATAAAAGAAATCAAGGAAGATACAAACAAGTGGAAGCATATACCATGCTCATGGTTAGGAAGAGTAAACATCATTAAAATGTCTATATTACCCAAAGTAGTTTATAAATTCAATGCAATTCCAATTAAAATACCAGTGACATACTTAAAAGATATAGATCACATATTCCAAAAATTGATATGGAACCAAAAGAGAACACGAATAGCCTCAGCAATCTTAAAAGAGAAGAATAAAGTGGGAAGTATCACACTTCCTGATATCAAGCTATACTACAAGGCCATTGTACTCAAAACTGCCTGGTACTGGCATAAGAACAGGCACATAGATCAATGGAAAAGAACAGAGAACCCAGAAATAAACCCACAGCTCTATGGACAACTGATATTTGACAAAGGAGGTAAGGAAATACAATGGAGTAAAGACAACCTCTTCAACAAATGGCGTTGGGAAAATTGGACAGCAACCTGCAAAAAAATAAAACTAGACCACCAGCTTACACCATTCACAAAAATAAACTCAAATTGGATAAAAGACTTAAATGTAAGGCATGAAACCATAAGCATCTTAGAAGAAAACATAGGCAGTAAGCTCTTTGACATCTCTCGCAGCGATATATTTGCTGATTTATCTCCACGGCAAGTGAAATAAAAGACAGGATAAACAACTGGGACGATATCAAATAAAAAGCTTTTGCATGGCCAAAGACAATAAGAACAGAATAAAAAGACAAACTACACAATGGGAGAACATATTTGACAGTATGTCTGATAAGGGGTTAATAACCAAAATTTATAAAGAACTTGTAATTCTCAACACCAGAAAGACAAATAATCCAATCAAAAAATGGGCAAAAGAAATGAATAGACACTTCTCCAAAGAGGATATACAGATGGCCAAAGACATATGAAAAAATGCTCAACATCATTAATCATTAGAGAAATTCAAATTAAAACCACAATGATATATCACCTCACATCGGTTAGAATGGTGCTCATCAACAAAACAACACAGAATAAGTGCTAGCAAGAATGTGGAGAAAAGGGAACCCTCCTGCATTGCTGGTGGGGATGCAGACTGGTGCAGCCTCTGTGGAAAACAGTATGGAGATTCCTCAAAAAATTGAAAATCGAACTGCCTTTTGACCCAGCCATCCCACTTTTAGGAATGTACGCCAAGGACACCATAGAATGGTTCCAGAAGGAGAAATGCACCCCCATGTTTATAGCAGCATTGTTCACAATAGCAAAGATCTGGAAACAGCCCAAGTGTCCATCAGAGGATGAGTGGATTAAAAAGCTTTTGTACATATATACTATGGAATACTACTCAGGATGACATTGGATCATTTACAATAACATGGATGGACCTTGATAACATTATACAGAGTGAAATAAGTAAATTAGAAAAAAACTAAGAACTATATAAACCAATGCATAGATGGGACATAAAACTGAAACTTAGAGACATGGACAAGAATGTGATGGTAACTGAGCGTGGGGTGGAGGGGTGGGGAAGGGGCAAGGAAGGAGAGGGAGTAAGTGGGGGGAGGGTAGGGGCACAAAGAAAACCAGATAGAAGGTGACGGAAGATGATTTGACTTTGAGTGAGGGATATGCAGCATAATCAAAGGTCAAAATAATCTGGAGGTATTTTCTCAGAACATATGTACCCTGATTTATCAATGTCACGCATTAAAAATAATAAAAATAAGATTTAAAAAACAAAACAAAACAGAACAAAACACTTGGAGACTAAACAGCATGTTATGAAATAATGAGTGGGATAATAATGAGATCAAAGAAAAAAATATTTTCTTGAAGCAAATGAAAATTAACATAAAACAACTCAAAACATATGGCACACAGCAAAAGTAGTCCTGAGAGGGAAGTTCATACCATTACAGGCATACCTTAAGAAGCCTAAATAAACAACCAAACCCTACATCTAAAAGAACTAGAAAAAGAACAACAAAGAAAACCCAGAGGAAGTAGAAGAAAGGAAATAATAAAGATCAGAGCAGAAGGAAATGACATGGAGGCTACAAAAATACAGAAGATCAAAGAAACCAAGAGATGGTTCTTTGAAAAGGTAAACAAAATTGATGAACTTTTAGCCAGACTCATCAAAAAAAAAGAGAGGACTCAAATAAATAGAATTAAAAATGAGAGTACAGAAGTAACAACTGACACAGCCAAAATATACAGGGATGTAAGAAAATACTATGAAGAACTGTATGCCAAATAATTACACAACATAGGAGAAATATAATAACATATAATCTTTCAAAAATCAATTTGGAAGAATCAGAAAACCTAAATAGACCAATTGCTTCAAATGAGTTTAAAACAGTTATCAAATATCTCCCAACAAACAAAAGTTCTAGACCAGATGGCTTCACGGGTAAATTTTACCAAATATTTAAAGAACTAACTCCTATCGTTCTCAAGCTATTTCAAAACATTCAAGAGGAAGGAAGACTTCTAAGCTCCTTTTATGAGGCGAACATAATTCTCATTCCAAAACCAGGCAAAGACAACACAAAGAAAGAAAATTATAGGCCAATACCCCTGGTGAATTTAGATGATAAAATCTTCAACAAAATATTAGCAAGCTGGATCGAACAATATATGAAAAAAATCAACACCATGATCAAGTGGGATTTATTCTTGAGAGGCAAGGATGGTACAATATTAGCGAATCAATCAATGTGATTCATCACATAACAAAAAGGAGAAAACCACATGATAATTTCAATAGATGCAGAAAAAGCATTTGATAAAATCCAGCACCCATTCATGATCAAAACTCTCAGCAAAGTAGGAATACAGGGAACACACCTCAACATGATAAAGGCCATCTATGACAAACCCACAGCCAACATCATACTCAATGAGCAAAAATGAAAAGTAATCCCATTAAGATCAGGAACAAGGCAGGGGTGCCCCCTTTCACCACTCTTATTCAACATAGTTCTTGAAGTCCTAGCCACAGCAATCAGACAAGAAAAAGAAATAAAAGGCATCCAAATTGGAAAAGAAGAAGTAAAACTATCATTATTTGCAGATGATATGATATTGTATATAGAAAACCCTAAAGTCTCAGTCACAAAACTACTGGACCTTATAAATGAATTCAGCAAGGTGGCAGGATATAAAATTAATACTCAAAAATCAGAGGCATTTTTATACACTAACAATGAACTGTCAGAAGGAGAAATTAAGGAAGCAATCCCCTTCACCATTGCAACCAAAAAATTAAAGTACCTAGGAATAAATTTAACCAGGGAGATTAAAGACTTGTACTCAGAAAATTATAAAACATTGATAAAAGAAATCAAGGAAAATACAAACAAGTGGAAGCATATACCATGCTCATGGTTAGGAAGAATAAACATCATTAAAATGTCTATATTACCCAAAGCAATTTATAAATTCAATGCAATACCAATTAAAATACCAATGACATACTTTAAAGATATAGATCACATATTCCAAAAATTTATATGGAACCAAAAAAAGTACACAAATAGCCTCAGCAATCTTAAAAAAGAAGAATAAAGTAGAAGATATCACACTTCTTGATATCAAATTATACTACAAGGGCACTGTACTCATAACAGCTTGGTACTGGCATAAGAACAGGCATATAGATCAATGGAACAGAACAGAGAACCCAGAAATAAACCCACACCTATATGGACAATTGATATTTGACAAAGGATATACAATGGGATAAAGACAGTCTCTTTAACAAATGATGTTGGGAAAACTGGACAGCTACTTTCAAGAAAATAAAACTAGACCACTAACTTATACGATCCACAAAAATAAACTCAAAATGGATAAAAAATTTTAATGTCTGTTGTGAAACCATAAGCATCTTAGAAGAAAACATAGGCAGTAAGCTCTCCGACATCTTTCATAGCAATATATTTGCTGATTTAACTCCACGAGCAGGTGAAATAAAGGACAGGATGAACAAATGGGACTATATCAAGCTAAAAAGCTTTTGCACAGGTAAAGACAATATGAACAAAATAAAAAGTTGAACCACACAATGGGAGAACATGTTCGACAATAAGTCTGATAAGGGTTAATAACCAAAATTTATAAAGAACTTGTAAAAGTCAGTACCAGGAAAGTAAACAACCCAATTAAAAAATGGGCAAAAGAAATGAATAGACATTTCTCCAAAGAAGACATACTGATGGCCAGTAGGCATATGAAAAAGTGTTCGACGTCACTAATCATTAGAGAAATGCAAATTAAAACAACAATGAGATACTACCTCAAACCAGTCAGAATGACATTCATAAACAAAACAACACATAGTAAGTGCTGGTAAGGGTATGGAGAAAAGGGAACCCTCCTGTACTTCTGGTGGGAATGCCGACTGGTGCAGCCACTGTGGAAAAACAGTATGGAGATTCCTCAAAAAATTAAAAATGGAAGTACCTTTTGACCCAGCCATTCACTTTTAGGAATATATCCTAAGAACACCAAATCACTGATTCAAAAGAAGAAATGAACCCCCATGATTATGGCAGCATTGTTAACAATAGCTAAGATCTGGAAACAGCCCAAGTGTCCATCAGTGAATGAGTAGATTAAAAAAGCTGTGGTGCATATACACAACGGAATACTACATGACCATGAAAAAGAAGAAAACCTTACCTTTTGCGATGGCATGGATGGACCTGGAGATTGAAATAAGCCAGGCAGAGAAAGAAAAATAACATATGACCTCACTCATATGAGAAATTTAATGTTCAATGTGAACTGAGGAACAAAATAGAGGCAGAAGCAGGATCAAAGGGACAAGAGTGGTCAGAAGGAAAGGGGAGGAGAGGATAGGCTCAGAGAAAAGAAAGAGATTAGTGAAATGATATGTACATAACACAGCATTATAGAGAGCAGGACAGCAAATCCTGAAGGGAAAGGGAGATAGCGTTGGGGGGGGGGAGGGGAGAAAGGGGGTGTCAAGGGGATCACAAGGGTGGGGAGGGAGGAAGATTTATTTGGTAGGACACTTGAATCTATGTAAGCACAATAAATTAAAATCAATTAAAAAACAAGAAACAAACAGACAAAAAAGAACAGCATGGTACTTGCATAAAAACAGATATATACAGTAGTCCCTCATCTATCACAGGGGTTAGGTTCCAGAATCCCCCACGATAGGCAAAAATCTGAGAAATAGCAACGTTATATTTATTTATTATTTATATATGTTTTAAGGATTTATTTTGATTTAATATTCTTTTAATATGTTTTAATTTATATTTTTATATTGTTTTCAATTTTTTAGGCTAGAAAGTGCTATTTTACCACAGAAATAATTAAAATAATTAATATTTAAATATACCTACATACTGCAAAATCCTGCGACATAGTAAAAAATCTGCGATACAAAATTAGATATATACAATTTAAACATCTGTGATACAGTGAGACCGTGAAAAGTGAACCATGATATGGTGAGGGACAATTGTGTATTAGTGGAACAAAATAGAGAGCCTAGAAATCAACTCAAGCTTATATTGTCAGTTAATATGCTCTCTTCATTTTCCAGAGACTTTTGCAGAAGTGACAAATGACTACAATTGCAAGACCTCTTTCAATTCTTTTATGCTGTGAGAACTAGAGTGCATACCCCACTGTTTAGAATGCCTTTAGTATATCTCCACATATTCAAAGGTGTCCCCAAACTCAAGGAATAAAAAATAATTTGCTCTACATGAGGTAGTAAAGAGAATTGAGTTTCCCTGGGACAACTTAAGAGATGGGGGAGGGAGGTCCCATTAAACCGAAAATCTGAGGTTCTGGAGAATAGCTCTCAAACTATCTGCTGTGAAGGGCAAATTCTTTAGTTTTATGATATTTGAGGGGGGTTGTGGAGGTAATTTTCAATCACTACTGATCAATGTTTGTAAATGTTTACTCTCCATTCTATTACTTACCTCACGGTGGACTGATAACAGGCCACATTTTGAGTAACATTGGTCTAAAAAGTGGGGAGATCGAAAGACTCTCAGAAACAAGAATGTCTCATATTCAATTCTAAGTTGTTATTGCTGATATATATACACCCTGTCACCAAATTTTTAAATTTTGGTCAACACAAAGCTGTTTTATAATAATGAGGGGGTTCTGTTGTTATAGTTGGTGATTGGGAGTTTTTGGAAAACAAGGACTGAAAACAATTCTATGTCTTGGTCAGAACAAAAACAAGAGAAAGGAATAGATGGTAACACACAAAAATCCAATGAAATCAAGAAATTGAAACCAAAATGACCTTGAGGATGTCATATCTGTAGGCTGCAAAATCCCACCCCCCAAAAAAACACCAAAAGTTTTAGAGATTAAGCAAAGCCAACTTAATTGCCCATTGGAATAAAAGAGATCAGTACAGTAACAGAGTCTTAGTAACATCTTGAAAAAGAGAGTACAAAAGAAATATTTTTATAAGGTTCTGGCTTAAAGTGGGTCCTTCAGTGTGGGAGCAGAATTAAGTAGAGTTTGTGATATAATAATTTAGAATTGGCAGACAGAATGAAAACAGGGTTTTGAAGGTAGCCTTGAAGAATAAACAGTCCTTTGATAAACCAGTCTGAATAATCTATTGTTCTCAGAAAGAATCTATTTACTTTAATAAAGGCTACTTGGATTGTCTATTATTGAAATAAGTGGATTTCAAAAAGTTCATGAGACAGAAATCCTTGTTGGTAAAAATTTCTGGAAACAATAAAGTCAGGCTAATGCAGAGTAAATAGCAATGCTATAGTAATGTAGAAAGTAAGCTACAGGTTTTAATTCTGAGTGACCAGCAAATACAAACCCTGCAGAAGACATTAGATTTCCCAGAGGCTTTAGAATAGGAAATTTGGTTTCATGTGACATCTAGGTTGTATTTTTTATCCCTAGCATCCAGCAATGACGAACATATAGTAGGGGCTTGACAAATTTATTTATTTATTTATTTATTTATTTGTTTGTTTGTTTGTTTATTTATTACAGAAACAGAGTGAGTCAGAGAGAGGGATAGACAGGGATAGACAGACAGGAATGGAGAGAGGTGAGAAGCATCAATCATTAGTTTTTCACTGCGCGTTGCAACACCTTAGTTGTTCATTGATTGCTTTCTCATACGTGCCTTGACCGCGGGCCTTCAGCAGACCGAGTAACCCCTTGCTGGAGCCAGCAACCTTGGGTTCAAGCTGGTGGGCTTTTGCTCAAACCAGATGAGCCTGCCCTCAAGCTGGCGACCTTGGGGTCTCGAACCTGGGTCCTCTGCATCTCAGTCCGATGCTCTATCCACTGCGCCACTGCCTGGTCAGGCTCGACAAATATTTTTGAGAAAAAAAGAGAATAAATAAGTAAATTAGTAAATACAACACACCACCCTAATATTGTTTAAGTCAAAGCCTGAACTTCAATTTTTAATGTCTACTATCATATGACTTTTTTATTTCAACATAATCTTTTTTAGTAAGAGGAAAAAGCAAAAGCAATCATGCTCATCTTCAAACATGAGCATACAAGTATGTCTGATGAATGACCCTAGACCCTGGAATTTTACACAACTCATCTTGAACTGGTTAGAAATCTGATCTCCCAGTAACAGCCATGTGAAACCTAGAAGTGATCATTCATAAAAAAGTATATCCTAGCCATGGGAGGCAATCAGAGCCCTGAACTCAAAATCTTGCCTGATATATTTCATTTCTGCTGGGGAGACTCACTGACCTCAGCTGAATGATGGGACTATCTCTTGTCAGGTAAGCAATAAGTTCAACTTTGTTTCAGACTCTAATCTAGTGATTATTTTTTTCTTAGTGGTTAACAATTTAGTAGGTTCAGAATCTGAAAATATAATGGAGAAGTAAGCTACTAATTAAATCCCAACCCTCTTGTCAATGAAATTCCAAATTATATTTTTGTTGTATTGTATTGTTTTCCTCAAAACTATACTCTACAACTATATCCATGCAAACTTATAATACTATAATTTAAAAATACAATTGTTAAAGATTCTGGCACATATATTGTGGCTGAATAGTCATGTAGTTAAAAAAATATATTAAAAACATTCTATGGTCAATGACATGATTTATTTGAAAACGGAACTCTCCGCTGAATAACTAGGACATTTGGTCATGAATTCAAAAATATCTCTACCCACATTTCAACTGTGTACTTTGATTTCTAATACTGTTTGAAATTCCATTAGACATGTGTCTTAAACCAACAGCATTTCTTTTATGTAAACTTCACTAGGAGGTACAGAGCATTATTCATTTATACTTCTTCATTTATATATTATGAATATGGTCAAATAAGGGCATATGATGTTGGCACTTACAAGATATCAAGGGAAGGTATGAGTCTGAGTCAGCTACTTTAAAAGGCTGCTTAGGACAGCAAGAAAGTATGGTAAGCCAATAAGCCCTAGAAGAATAAAGACCAAAAAGAGATGGAAATATCCTAGTCTGTACATTCAAGAAACATTCCCCAAAACAAATTATAGAGGGGCATCTGGATCTAACTCTGTTAGTGAATTAAGACCTGCCTGTAGTATTTTTAAGATGTCTAGTCACTAAAACACTATGGTCTCTGAGCAGAAAAGTCAAGGTACCTCAGCCATATATTTTAGATATTTTAGTTTTGTTTTTCTCTCCAGCTGAGCCAGGGCTTCCAGCCTGATGGTCTATCTGCATTTAAGATGTTCTGTTGGAGTATGCAGTTCATTTATGTTCAATTAAACTGTTATTAAAATTATAAAACTGATATGAAGACTAAAGGCAGACAATACAAATTATGTAGATGTGGTGACATTAAATATTCACCCACCCAGCTAATTTGGGGAACTTCAGGATGAACAGCAAAAATGAACTATGGCTTCCAACTCTGTTCTTGGTTTCTCAAAAATTACCTCTGGGCACACCTCTCATTCTGATGTAGTTCAAGAATAAATGCTTTTTGTGGCCCGATAGACTGCTAATTGAGCCTTTAAAATAAGTGATATTTCACCAGCCCATTAGTCTGAAAACATAGAGAAAAAGAGAGTAGAGTATCAGTTACCTGTAACCATCCCATAGAAAAAAAACCAGTTTTATGATCAATAGAGGCAATGGAACAAATGTAACATGGGCACCTTAAAATGATGAAAGAACTCAGTGTACAGTAAGATGTCTCCAACACTAAGTTCCAGGACCTGCAAGAGAGGTGGTTCTATGCAGAAGTTATCTGGCACTGGCATGACTCTTACCCTTATAGGTGAACAGTACAAATGCTGAGAAGAGTAGGACTACCAAAAACTATAGTTTAACAGAAAAATTAATTATAGCTAAAAGCACTTTTAAATTCAAGATCTATCATACCTTTCAATAATTCATTGAAATTGAAAGCAATGGTTAACAGAGTATATATTTAAGAAGGTAAAATGACCTACCACTCAAGGCCATTCTGGAAGTGTAGGTCTGTAGGTATTAGAGTTAGAGCAGTAGAACCAGCCTATAAATTCTACCTACTGTAAATCTTTCTACTACACTAAGTAAGAAATTTTAGGTGGTGTGTGTGTGTGTGTGTGTGTGTGTGTGTGTGAAGGGGGGGAGAAACTGGTCATGACAGGATACTTCTGTATAGGATGTACAAACCCCAATTACTTTTAGAGACTTTTTAAAATCAAACCTTAGTGTTTTGTATAAATATTTCCATTAAAAAAAAATAAATCCAGAAGAAATAATATTCTTTTTTTCTCATTAAATTTCACTCAGGTAAAAAAGCAGGCAATCTAAAAAATGGCAAATATTTTAAAAATAAAATGAATTATAAATGCAAGACTCTACAATGGTTTTCAAAAAAGACCCACTTGGCCCTGGCCAGTTGGCTCAGTGGTAGAGTGTTGGCCTGGTGTGCGGAAGTCCCGGGTTCGATCTCCTGCCAGGGCACACAGGAGAAGCACCGATCTGCTTCTCCACACCTCCCCCTCTCTTTCCCCTCTGTCTCTCTCTTCCCCTCCCGCAGCTGAGGCTCCAGGCTCCATTGGAGCAAAAGATGGCCCGGGCGCTGGTGATGGCTCCATGGCCTCTGCCCCAGGCGCTAGAGTGGCTCTGGTCTCAACAGAGTGATGCCCCTGATGGGCAGAGCATCACCCCCTGGTGGGCATGCCGGGTGGATCCCAGTCAGATGCATGCGGGAGTCTGTCTGACTGCCTCCCCTTTTCCAGTTTCAGAAAAATACAAAAAAAAAAAAAAGACCCATTTGGTCCTCCTGTCCCTAATTATCTGGGCAAGGCACTTCTATTCTAGCTCTAAGTACAGGCATATTCTTTGCCATCAATTATTCTGCATTAATCTTGCAGATTTCTCCTTCATCACTACTAGAGATTTCTTTGATCTTAGGCCAGGGAAGTTAACCTCCAGCACTTTTCTTTTTATTATTTTTATTTATTTAAAGAATATTCACTGAGAGATTCTAAAACTGATTTCACCTTTCATAGAGGTCCAACTTCCTCACTGGTTGTGCCAGGACAGTACTTGGATCTAGTTGTTGTTTTTTTATGGGGCCTCCTATGTAGATATGTTCTAACTAGCTAAGGTGCAGTGGATAGAGTGTCAGACTGGGACACGGAGGACCCAAGTTCGAAACCCCGAGGTTGCCAGTTTGAGCGCGGGTTCATCTGGTTTGAGCAAGGCTCACCAGGTCACTGGCTTGAGTAAGGGGTCACTCACTCTGCTGTAGTCCCCCCGGTCAAGGCACATATGAGAAAGCAATCACTAAGAAACTAAGGTGCCACAACAAAGAATTAATACTTCTCATCTCTCTCCCTTCCAGTCTGTCTGTTCCTCTCTCTGTCTCTCTCTGTATCTATCACACACACACACACAAAAAAAAAGGATTGGCTTAAATTTTTTTGAAAGCTTATGAACTGTTGAACATGATTTCAAACTTCTGGGATTCTATCTCATTAGAAGATCAGAAAGAACTAGAATATGCTGATCTGAGGAATGCTCAGGCAATGTCCTCTATTCAATTCTGGTGTTCCAATTAGCCTTTTTCCAAGTAAGTATCGCTCTAACAATATCAAAATAGTTTGAAAACACACCAACATTAAAATATTTTTCTTAAGGGTGCTAAAGATTTCTGGTTGGAAGTGCTTGGGAAAGCTAGTTCTTGTAGTACCAACTACAGGGAACAAAAGATGGGAAAGTAAGTAGACTGCTAGTCAACAGGCCATTTTGAGGTTGGAAGAAATTTAGTGAACTAGGATAGGGACAGAGAAGAGGAAGCAAACTTAAAACCTCTATTCAGTTTAAATGATGTGGTATTATGACTTGGCCAACTTTCCCACATGTCAAGGAAATGTGTCATAGAGCTGATTTAGACATGTATAAATTATTAGAAGAGTATGTGTCTGGAAGAGACTGAGTGGAGTGCTAATAGGATGAAGATGACAACAACAGAGCTTTGATACTGATGCTTAAGCTAAGCAATGTGCAAAATATAAAATCTCTAGGTGGCTCATGACAGTCAAATAACATTAAATCTAACAAATTCTTAAATCCTACATGTCCCCATGGTATGAGACAGACTGGAGAAGGCAGGGTACTTTGCTTAACAAATATCAAATATCTGAGATAGTAGCAAACTATTCACGCTCTAACTAAAGCAAGATACCATTGTACTTGTTATAAATATCTTAAAACACTCATCAAAGAAACGAAAGAAGTGTTCAGGAATAAATTTAATAACTAGAGTTTAAAAAAGAGTTTCAGATAGACCTTACCATTTTTAGTAATGAAATTGCACACTGAAATGCCATTTTTATTTTTATTTTTTTAGAATTAAATAATTTTATTTTTTTAATGGGGTAACATCAATAAATCAGGACACATATATTCAAAGATAATATGTCCAGGTTATCTTGTCATTCAATTATGTTGAATACCCATCACCCAAAGTCAGATTGTCCTCTGTCACGTTCTATCTAGTTTTTTTGTGCCCCCCTCCCCCTTTCCCTTTCCCTCTCCCCCCTCCCCCTGTAACCACAACACTCTTATCAATGTCTCTTAGTCTCACTTTTATATCCCACCTATGTATGGAATAATGCAGTTCCTGGTTTTTTCTGATTTACTTATTTCACTTCATATAAAGTTATCAAAATCCCACCATTTAGCTTTAAATGAACCGATGTCATCATTTCTTATGGCTGAGTAGTATTCCATAGTGTATATGTGCCACATCTTCTTTATCCAGTCATCTATTGACGGGCTTTTTGGTTGTTTCCATGTCCTGGCCACTGTGAACAATGCTGCAATGAACATGGGGCTGCATGTTTCTTTACGTATCAATGTTTCTGAGTTTTTGGGGTATATACCCAGTAGAGGGATTGCTGGGTCATAAGGTAGTTCTATTTTCAGTTTTTTGAGGAACCACCATACTTTCTTCCATAATGGTTGTACTACTTTACATTCCTACCAACAGTGAATGAGGGTTCCTTTTTCTCCACAGCCTCTCCAATATTTGCTATTACCTGTCTTGTTAATAATAGCTAATCTAACAGGTGTGAGGTGGTATCTCATTGTAGTTTTGATTTACATTTCTCTAATAACTAATGAAGATGAGCATCTTTTCATATATCTGTTGGCCATTTGTATTTCTTCCTGGGAGAAGTGTCTGTTCATGTCCTCTTCCCATTTTTTTATTGGATTGTTTGTTGTTGAGTTTTATGAGTTCTTTGTATATTTTGGATATTAGTCCCTTATCCGAGCTGTTGTTTGAAAATATCATTTCCCATTTAGTTGGCTGTCTGTTTATTTTGTTATCAGTTTCTCTTGCTGTGCAAAAACTTCTTAGTCTGATGTAGTCCCATTCATTAATTTTTGCCTTCACTTCTCTTGTCTTTGGAGTCAAATTCATAAAATGCTCTTTAAAACCCAGGTCCATGAGTTTAGTACCTATGTCTTCTTCTATGTACTTAATTGTTTCAGGTCTTATGTTTAGATCTTTAATCCATTTTGACTTAATTTTATTACAAGGGGACAAACTGTAGTCCAGTTTCATTCTTTTGCATGTGACTTTCCAGATTTCCCAGCACCATTTGTTGAAGAGGCTTTCTTTTCTCCATTGTGTGTTGTTGGCTCCTTTATAAAAAATTATTTGACCATATATATGTGGTTTAATTTCTGGGCTTTCTATTCTGTTCCATTGGTCTGAGTGTCTTATTTTTCTGCCAATACCATGCTGTTTTGATTGTCATGGCCCTATAATATAGTTTGAAGTCAGGTATTGTAATACCCACAGCTTCATTCTTTTTCCTTAGGATTGCTTTGGCTATTCAAGGTTTTGTACAGTTCCATATACATCCGATGATTTTTTGCTCCATTTCTTTAAAAAATGTCATTGGAATTTTGATGGGAATTGCATTAAATTTGTATATTGCTTTGGGTAATATGGCCATCTTGATTATATTTATTCTTCTAACCAAGAACAAGGAATATTCTTCCATATCATTATATCTTTTTCGATTTCCCTTAACAATGATTTATAGTTTTCATTATATAAGTCCTTTACATTCTTTGTTATGTTTATTCCTAAGTATTTTATTTTTTTGGTTGCAATCGTGAAGGGGATTATTCTTTTGAGTTCGTTCTCCAATGTTTCATAGTTGGCATATAGAAAGGCTATTGACTTCTGTATGTTAATTTTGTATCCTGCGACCTTACTGTATTGGCTTACTGTTTCTAGTATTCCTTTTGTGGATTCTTTGGGGTTTTCGATGTATAGGATCATATCATGTGCAAAAAGTGATACCTTTACTTCTTCTTTTCCGATATGGATGCCTTTTATTTCTTTGTCTTGTCTGATTGCTCTGGCTAGAACCTTAGGTACCACATTAAATAAGAGTGGAGAGAGTGGACAACCCTGTCTTATTCCTGATCTAAGGGGGATAGCCTTCAGTTTTGTGCCATTTAATATGATGTTAGCTGATGGTTTATCATATATGGCCTTTATCATGTTGAGATATTTTCCTTCTATACCCATTTTGTTGAGAGTCTTTTTTTTTTTTTTTTTTTTTTTTTTTTTTTTTTTTTACATAGGCAGAGATAGATAGGGACAGACAGACAGGAACGGAGAGAGCAAGGAGAAGCATCAATCATTAGTTTCTCGTTGTGCGCTGTGATTTCTTAGTTGTTCATTGATTGCTTTCTCATATGTGCCTTGACCGCGGGCCTTCAGCAGACCAAGTAACCCCTTGCTGGAGCCAGAGACCTTGGGTCCAAGCTGGTGAGCTTTTTTGCTCAAGCCAGATGAGCCCGCGCTCAAGCTGACGACCTCGGGGTCTCGAACTTGGGTCCTTCCACATCCCAGTCCGATGCTCTATCCACTGCGGCACCACCTGGTCAGGCTTGTTGAGAGTCTTAAACATAAAATTGTGTTGTATTTTATCAAAAGCCTTTTCTGCGTCTATTGATAAGATCATGTGGTTTTTGTTCTTTGTTTTGTTGATATGGTGTATTACGTTAACCGTTTTAGGTATGTTGAAACATCCTTGAGATTCTGGGATGAATCCCACTTGATCGTGATGTATTATTTTTTTAATATGTTGTTGTATTCGATTTGCTAGTATTTTGTTTAGTATTTTAGCATCTGTATTTATTAGAGATATTGGTCTGTAGTTTTCTTTTTTTGTGCCATCCTTGCCTGGTTTTGGTATGAGGGTTATGTTGGCCTCATAAAATGTGTTTGGAAGTATTGCTTCTTCTTCAATTTTTTGAAAGACTTTGAGTAGAATAGGAACCAATTCTTCTTTGAATGTTTGATAAAATTTGCTGGTATAGCCGTCTGGGCCTGGACTTTTATTTTTGGGGAGGTTTTTAATGGTTTTTTCTATTTCTTCTCTACTATTAGGTCTGTTTAGGCTTTCTGCTTTTTTTTGACTCAGTCTAGGAAGGTTGTATTGTTCTAGGAATTTATACATTTCTTCTAGGTTGTTGAATTTCGTGGCAGAAAGTTTTTCATACTATTCTACAATAATTCTTCGTAAATCTATGGTGTCCGTGGTGAATTCTCCTCTTTCATTTTGGATTTTGTTTATATGAGTTTTTTCTCTTTTTTACTTGGTAAGTTTTGCCAAGGGTTTGTCAATTTTGTTGATCTTTTCAAAGAACCAGCTCCTTGTTCATATTAATTTTTTCTATAGTTTTTCTGTTCTCTATTTCATTTACTTCTGCTCTGATTTTTATTATCTCCTTTCTTCAGCTGGTTTTGGGTTGTCTTTGTTCTTCTTTTTCTAGTTCCTTAAGGTGGGAAGTTAAGTGGTTCACTTGGGCTCTGTCTTGTTTGTTCATATATGCCTGAAGTGATCTGAACTTCCCTCTTATCACTGCTTTTGCTGCATCCCATAGATTCTGATATGTCGTATTTTCATTTTCATTTGTCTGTATATATCTTTTGATCTCTGCACTTATTTCTTCTTTGACCCATTCATTTTTTAAAAGTATGTTGTTTAGTTTCCACATTTTTGTGGGGTTTTTTCCTCTTTTTTGCAGTTGAATTCTAGTTTCAAGGCTTTATGATCAGAAAATATGCTTGGTACAACTTCGATTTTTCTGAATTTGCTGATGTTGTTTTTGTGGGCCAACATATGGTCAATTCTTGAGAATGATCCATGTACACTGGAGAAAAATGTGTCCTCTGTCACTTTGGGATGAAATGTCCTGGGGATGAAATGTCCTGTAGATGTCTATCATATCCAGGTGCTCTAGTGTTTTGTTTAAGGCCACTATATCTTTGTTGATTCTCTGATTGGATGACTGATTTAGAACTGTCAGTGGTGTATTGAGGTCTCCAAGTATAATTGTATTTTTGTCCATTTTTGTTTTAAGGTCAATAAGTAGCTGTCTTATATATTTTGGTGCTCCTTCGTTAGATGCATATATATTAATAATGGTTATGTCTTCTTGATTCAGTGTCCCCTTAGCCATTATGAAATGGCCATTTTAGTCTCTGAGTAATTTTGCTGTCTTGTAGTCAGCATTATCAGATATGAGTATTGCTATGCCCGCTTTTTTTTTTGATTGCTTGGAGTATTGTTTTAAAGCCTTTCAATTTGAATTTGTTTTTATCGTAGTTACTTAGATGAGTTTCTTGTAGGCAGCATACAGTTGGATTTTCTTTTTTAATCCATTTTGCTACTCTGTGCCTTTTTATTGGTGAGTTTAATCTGTTTACATTTAGTGTATTTATTGATACTTGTGAGTTGCCTATTGCCATTTTATAGATTGCTTTCTGTTAGTTTTCTGTCTTGTTTGATCCTTCTCTTTTGTTTTTCTATCTTTTGATTTATTTGGTTGTATTCCATACATCTTTCCTCTGTTGCTATCTTTTTTAAATCATGTGCTTCTGTGGTGGTTTTTTCAATGGTGGTTACCTTTAAGTAATGAAATGGGTTCCTACCCTGTTCATTGTAGTGCACTATTTTGTGAGTACTTTTGCACTCCATCATCCTTTGCTACTGTTAATCTCCATCCTCTCCCCCCCCCTTTCTTTTTGTTGTTGTCACAGTTTAAATTTGGTTTTATTGTGTTCTTCTTGGAGCTTTTACTTGTGGCTTTGTTGTTTTTTTTGTTCTTTGTATCTGATTGGAGAACCCCCTTTAGCAATTCCTGGAGTGGGGGTTTTCTGATAATAAATTTCCTCATCTTTTTTGTATCTGTGAATGTTTTCATTTCTCCTTCATATTTGAAAAATAGCTTTGATTGGTATAGTATTCATGGCTGAAATTTCATCTCAGTCGGACTTTAAATATTGGGGTCCACTTTCTTCTATCTTGTAGAGTTTCTGTTGAGAAATCAGATGATAGTCTAATGGGCCTTCCTTTATATGTTGTATTCTTATTTTCCCTGGCTGCCTTGAGAATTTTTTCTTTGCTGTTGGTTTGTGTCATCTTCATTATGATGTGCCTTGGAGTAGGTTTGTTGGGGTTAAGAAAACTCAGAGTTTTGTTTGCTTCTTGAATTTGAGCCTTTAGTTTTTTCCACAGGCTTGGGAAGTTCTCATCTGTTATTTGTTTGAGTATGTTCTCCATTCCATTTTCTCTCTCTTCTCCGCTGATATACCTATTATTCTTATGTTATTCTTTTTGATGAGTCAGACAATTCCTGTAGGGCTATCTCATTTTTTTAATTTTTGAATCTCTTTCTTCCTCTCTCTGTTGTGCCTCAAGTCGTTTGTCTTCTATTTCACTAATCCTACCTTCTATCTGGCCTGTTCTATTAGCTAAGCTTGTTAACTTATTTTTTAGCTCGTGAATTGAGTTTTCATCTCTGTTTGATTTGTTTTTATGGTTTCAATTTCCTTGGAAATATATTCTTTGTGTTCATTGAGTTGTTTTCTGAGCTCCCTAAATTGCCTTTCTGTGTTTTCTTGTATATCTCTGAGTAGTTTTAGGATTTTTATTTCAAATTCTCTGTCATTTAGCTCCAAGGTTTCCAATATATTAAATTTTTTCTCCATAGATTTTTCCTCATCTATTTGTGTTACCTTTCTTTCTTTTGTATCCATGATATTCAATTTTCTCTTCCTTAATGGCATCTGAGGGTGGTTTTGTTCATAGTATTAATGAGATTTATTAAAGTATAAAAAGTTAAAAAAATAAAAAATCGAAAAGAGTTGTTTTTTTAAAAAATTAATAATTAAATAAAGAAAAATAAAATAAAATAAAAATTTAAAAATAAGGAAATTATTACCCCCCCTCCTTTTTTCCCTCTCCTCTCCCCTCTTTCTTGAGAAAATCTCGTGGTGAACTGTGAATTATATTGTACTAAATAGAACAAATAATGCCTGTAATGGAGGGCCTGAATTGGGGAGAAGTAATTAAGGGGGGAAAAAGGGGGGTATGGACCCACAAAAAGCAAATAAGTAAAAAATTTGGGTCAAGAATAAAATGATTTGCTTTTAGGTGTTGCTTGACTAAGAATTATGATGAGAGGAATAAAAGGGAAATAGGAACATGGGGGGGCAAATTAAAAAATCACTATTGTATTTAGTGGAACAAGAACTAGAAAAAATGGAGAGCCAGGGATGGGATCACTGCTAGTGAGTTAAAAAGGTGAAGTAAACCCCCCCCCAAATGCCACAAACATAAGTTTGAGTCCCAGATAATATAATTTGTTCGTTATTGAGGTTTGAATGAGAGGAGACGTAAAGGAGAAAGGAAGAAACTAATATAGAGGGAGAAAAGAAAGAGAGAGAGAGAAAAAAAGGAAACCACTAAAATAAGAAAAAAGAAAGAAGAGGAGAGAGAGAGATTTAAGAGTTTTGGGGAATATGGATGACGTCACAGTGATGGCACGGTAGGAAGCGATACCGAAAATCTCCCCATAAACTCAACAAGTTCTTCAACCAGAAACAGAAAAACCTATCCTTGGAGTCTTCAGATGCTTCACAACACACCCGAAGGTAGGATCAAGCGAAAGATTGGCTAAACATATGGTCAAACTCCGGGGGAAATAAGGAGTAAGAAATGCTCCGCCTTCCTCTCTAATCCAAACAGGATGGCTTTCACTGAGAACTGAGAATATAGAAACTAAGGCGGGCATAGGGAGTGAATAGTTCTAGGCTTCAGTACAAACAGCCAAACCAGGCTGTGGCACGGAGATCCAAGCCGTGGAAAAACCTGGGCAATTCAAGCTAACACGCGAGCGCCAAACCCAGACAAAGAAAGACAAGTGGGGCAGCCATTTTCCGCATCTCCTGGTTGGCGTGGTTAGTGGGCAAGAGATTCCTACGAACACTTCAGGGGTGGGCGCCGCCCGTGCTAACCCACAGAGAAGCAAAGTCAGAGGCCTCTGTGTGGGCAAAAAGCAGCATCTCCTAGGAGCCCCAGCGCCCTGAGGGGACCGGGTACGGGGAGGGAGCTGGAGCCAACTCCAACAGCGGAACTTTTTTGTGCGGGAGGAGGGCTTTCGCGGAGCGAGAGGCGTCCCTCCTGAGCCTCATAATCTGGTCTTTGCGCACGCACGCAGAGTGGGCAGGAGATTCCTCCGAACTCCTCAGGGGTGGGCGCCCGTGTTTTCCCTCAGAGAAGCAGGTCTGTGAGCGGGCCAGGAGCGGAATCTCAGGCAGCCCTAGCCCCTTGGGAAAGCCGCATGAGGATAGAGTGAAAGCCAATTCCAAAGCTCGATCTTTTCCGTGTGGGTAGGGATTTCACTCGAAGTGTGACCTGTCTGGTCTGACATCCTGGTGGGTGCGCACGGAGAGTGGGCTAGAGATTCCTCCGAACGCCTCAGGAGTGGGCACTCGAGTTATCCCACAGAGGGGCATAGCCAGAGGTCTTTGAGTGAGAGGAAGCCACGCCTGATTATGCTGGCAGGTCTGACTGACTGAGTCTTACTCAGAGCCCTGTGCTGAGTGGAAATAGAGTGGGGAGTTGACAGCTCTTTGAGACTCTTACTATCCAGGCAGAGGCAGCAGCAACCCCATAGCTGGATTATCAGGCTTCTAATTGTGGAAGGAAAGACTAGGAGAGAAGCTCCAGGAACACTATCACAGTGAGAGATCCTCTCACTGTTGGAGCCTATAAACACTAATGAACCTCGACTGCCAATGAGACTGAAGCCCAATACATGACATTGCCATAGAGAATTATCAACTGCAAACCTCTTCCAGAGCATGCCACAGGGGCATAACCCGGGGTACAAAGTCACGGACCAGAAAGACAGAAAAGAAAAAGCAAGACGACAACCTCTCAAAATCAAGAATAATCTGCAGATTTAATAACCTATCCCATTTTATTATATTTGTTCGTCTGTGTCTCTTTTCTTCATTCTTGATTTTATTTTTCTACTCCAATTTGGTCATTTAATTCTCTCTCAGTCTTACTCTCGCCTCTCTTTGAACTACACTACCCATAAGTGTTACATCTCCCATTATCTTTTCTTTCCTCCTCCTTTCTCTCTTTGAGGGTTGAAATCCAAAACCCCTAACTCTCTCTTTTTCTCTCCTCCTTTTTCTTTTTTCTTCTTTAAGTGGTTCCATCTTTTCTCTCTCTCTCTCTCTTTTTTCTCCCTCTATATTAGTCTCTTCCTCTCTCCTTTACGTCTTCTCTCATTCAAACCTCAATAACAAACAATTTATCTTATCTGGGACTCAAACTTATGTTTGTGGCATTTTGGAGGGTTTTTACTTCACCTTTTTAACACATTAGCAGTGCTCCCATCCCTGGCTCTCCATTTTATCTAGTTCTTGTTCCACTAAATACAATAGTAATTTTTTAATTTTCCACCCCTTTTTCCTGTTTCCCTCTTATTCCTCTCATCATAACTCTGAGTCAGCCAACACCTAAAAGCAAAACATTTTATTCTTGACCCAAATTTTTTCCTAATTTGCTTTTTGTGGGTCTATACTGCTCCCACCTTTTTTAATATAAATATTTTTTTCTTTTATTTTTTTTTCTCTTTTTTTTCTTTTTCCTTTCCCCCTATATACTTCTCCCCAATTCAGGCCCTCCACTACAGGTATTGTTTGTTCTATTTAGTACAATATAATTCACAGTTCATCACAAGATTTTCTCAAAAAAAGAGGGGAGAGGAGAGGAGAGGAAAAAAGGTGGGGAAGGAATTATTCCCTTTTTTTCCTCAAATTTTTATCTTATTTTATTTTTCTTTATTTAATGATTAATTTTTTTTAAAAAACGTGCAATTTTTTATTTTTATTTTTATTTTTTATCCTTTTATTTCTTATAGAATCTCATTAATACTATCAAGAAAACCACCCTCAGATGCCATTAAAGAAGAGAAAATCGAATATCATGGATACAAAAGAAAGAGAGGTAACACAGAGAGATGAGGAAAAATCTATGGAGAAAAAATTTAAGATATTGGAAACCTTGAAGTTAAATGACAGAGAACTTAAAATAGAAATTCTAAAAGTACTCAGAGATATACAAGAAAACACAGAAAGGCAATTTAGGGAGCTCAGAAAACAACTAGATGAACACAAAGAGTATATCTCTAAGGAAATTGAAACTATAAAAACAAATCAAACAGAGATGAAAAACTCAATTCATGAGCTGAAAAATGAGGTAACAAGCTTAGCTAATAGAACAGGCCACATAGAAGAGAGGATCAGTGAAATAGAAGACAAGCAACTTGAGGCTCAACAAAGAGAAGAAGAAAGAGATTCAAAAATTAAAAAAAATGAAATAGCCGTACAGGAATTATCTGACTCCATCAAAAAGAATAACATAAGAATAATAGGTATATCAGAGGGAGAAGAAAGAGAAAATGGAATGGAGAACATACTCAAACAAATAATAGATGAGAACTTCCCAAGCCTCTGGAAAGAACTAAAACCTCAAATTCTAGAAACAAACAGAACTCCAAGTTTTCTTAACCCCAACAAACCTACTTCAAGGCACATCATAATAAAATTGGCACAAACCAACTGCAAAGAAAAAATTCTCAAGGCAGCAAGGGAAAAGAAGAATACAACATAAAAAGGAAGGCCCATTAGATTATCATCAGATTTCTCAACAGAAACTCTACAAGCTAGAAGAGAGTGGACCCCAATATTTAAAGTCTTGAAAGAGAGGAACTTTCAGCCACAAATACTATACCCATCAAAGCTAACCTTCAAATATGAAGGAGAAATAAAACATTCACAGATACAGAAAGGTTGAGAGAATTTACCACCAGAAAACCCCCACTCCAGGAAATACTAAAGGGGGTTCTCCAATCAGATACAAAGAACAAAAAAACAACAACAACAAAGCCACAAGTAAAAGCTGCAAGAAGAACATAACAAAACCAATTTTAAATTGTGACAACAATAAGAAAGGGGGGGAGAGGATGAAGATTAACAGTAGCAAAGGGCGATGGAGGGCAAAAGTACTCACAAAATAGTGCACTACAATGAACAGGGTAGGAACCCTTTTCATTACTTAATGGTAACCACCATTGAAAAAACCACCACAGAAGCACATGATTTAAAAAAGATAGCAACAGAGGAAAGATGTATGGAACACAACCAAACAAAAAAAGATAGAAAAACAAAAGAGAAGAATCAAACAAGGCACAAAACTAACAGAAAGCAATCTATAAATTGGCAATGAGGAACTCACAAGTGTCAATAATTACACTAAATGTAAACGGATTAAACTCACCAATAAAAAGGCACAGAGTAGCCGAATGGATCAAAAAAGAAAATCCAACTGTATGCTGCCTACAAGAAACTCATCTAAGTAACAAGAATAAAAACAAATTCAAAGTGAAAGGCTGGAAAACAATACTCCAAGCAAATAACATCCAAAAAAAAGCAGGTGTAGCAATACTCATATCGGATAATGCTGACTACAAGACAGGAAAAGTACTCAGAGACAAAAATGGCCATTTCATAATGGCTAAGGGGACACTGAATCAAGAAGACATAACAATTCTTAATATATATGCACCAAACCAAGGAGCACCAAAATATATAAGACAGCTACTTATTGACCTTAAAACAAAAACTGACAAAAATACAATCATACTTGGAGACCTCAATACACCGCTGACGGCTCTAGATCGGTCATCCAAACAGAGAATCAACAAAGACATAGTGGCCTTAAACAAAACACTAGAGCACCTGGATATGATAGACATCTACAGGACATTTCATCCCAAAGTGACTGAGTATACATTTTTCTCCAGTGTACATGGATCTTTCTCAAGAATTGACCATATGCTGGGCCACAAAAACAACATCAGCAAATTCAGAAAAATTGAAGTTGTACAAAGCATATTTTCTGATCATAAAGCCTTGAAACTAGAATTCAACAGCAAAAAAGAGGGAAAAAATCCCACAAAAATGTGGAAACTAAACAACATACTTTTAAAGAATGAATGGGTCAAAAAAGAAATAAGTGCAGAGATCAAAAGATATATACAGACAAATGAAAATGATAATACGACATATCAGAATCTATGGGATGCAGCAAAAGCAGTGATAAGAGGGAAGTTCAGATCACTTCAGGCATATATGAACAAACTAGAGAGAGCCCAAGTGAACCACTTAACTTCCCACCTTAAGGAACTAGAAAAAGAAGAACAAAGACAACCCAAAACCAGGCGAAGAAAGGAGATAATAAAAATCAGAGCAGAAATAAATGAAATAGAGAACAGAAAAACTATAGAAAAAATTAATAGAACAAGGAGCTGGTTCTTTGAAAAAATCAACAAAATTGACAAACCCTCGGTAAGACTTACCAAGGAAAAAAGAGAAAGAACTCATATAAACAAAATCCAAAATGAAAGAGGAGAAATCACCACGGACATCGTAGATATACAAAGAATTATTGTAGAATACTATGAAAAACTTTATGCCACTAAATTCAACAATCTAGAAGAAATGGATAAATTCCTAGAACAATACAACCTTCCTAGACTGAGTCAAGAAGAAGCAGAAAGCCTAAACAGACCTATTAGTAGAGAAGAAATAGAAGAAACCATTAAAAACCTCCCCAAAAATAAAAGTCCAGGCCCAGACGGCTATACCAGCGAATTTTATCAAACCTTCAAAGAAGAATTGGTTCCTATTCTACAGAAAGTCTTCCAAAAAATTGAGGAAGAAGCAATACTTCCAAACACATTTTATGAGGCAAACATAACCCTCATACCAAAACCAGGCAAGGATGGCACAAAAAAAGAAAACTACAGACCAATATCTCTAATTAATACAGATGCTAAAATACTAAACAAAATACTAGCAAATCGAATACAACAACATATTAAAAAAATAATACATCATGATCAAGTGGGACTCATCCCAGAATCTCAAGGATGGTTCAACATACTTAAAACGGTTAACGTAATACACCATATCAACAAAACAAAGAACAAAAACCACATGATCTTATCAATAGACGCAGAAAAGGCTTTTGATAAAATACAACACAATTTTATGTTTAAGACTCTCAACAAAATGGGTATAGAAGGAAAATATCTCAACATGATAAAGGCCATATATGATAAACCATCAGCTAACATCATACTAAATGGAAAAAAACTGAAGGCTTTCCCCCTTAAATCAGAAACAAAACAGGGTTGTCCACTCTCTCCACTCTTATTTAATGTGGTACTAGAGGTTCTTGCCACAGCAATCAGACAAGACAAAGAAATAAAAGGCATCCATATCGGAAAAGAAGAAGTAAAGGTATCACTTTTTGCAGATGATATGATCCTATACATCGAAAACCCCAAAGAATCCACAAAAAGACTTCTAGAAAAAATAAGCCAATACAGTAAGGTTGCAGGATACAAAATTAACATACAGAAGTCAATAGCCTTTCTATATGCCAACTATGAAACATTTGAGAATGAACTCAAAAGAATAATCCCCTTCACTATTGCAACAAAAAAAATAAAATACCTAGGAATAAACATAACAAAGAATGTAAAGGACTTATAGAATGAAAACTATAAACCATTGTTAAGGGAAATCGAAAAAGACATTATGAGATGGAAGAATATACCTTGTTCTTGGTTAGGTAGAATAAATATAATCAAGATGGCCATATTACCCAAAGCTATATACAAATTTAATGCAATTCCCATCAAAATTCCAATGACATTTTTTAAAGAAATGGAGCAAAAAATAATCAGATTTATATGAAACTATAAAAAGCCCCGAATAGCCAAAGCAATCCTAAAGAAAAGGAATGAAGCTGCGGGCATTACAATACCTGACTTCAAACTCTATTATAGGGCCACAACAATCAAAACAACATGGTATTGGCAGAAAAATAGACACTCAGACCAATGGAACAGAATAGAAAGCCCAGAAATAAAACCACATATATATAGTCAAATAATTTTTGATAAAGGGGCCAACAACACTCAATGGAGAAAAGAAAGCCTCTTCAACAAATGGTGCTGGGAAAACTGGAAAGCCACATGCAAAAGAATGAAGCTGGACTACAGTTTGTCCCCCTGTACTAAAATTAACTCAAAATGGATCAAAGATCTAAACATAAGACCTGAAACAATAAAGTACATAGAAGAAGACATAGGTACCAAACTCATGGACCTGGCTTTAAAGAGCATTTTATGAATTTGACTCCATAGGCAAGAGAAGTGAAAGCAAAAATTAATGAATGGGACTATATCAGACTACGAAGTTTTTGGTCAGCAAGAGAAATTGATAACAAGATAAACAGACAGCCAACTAATTGGGAAATGATATTTTTAAACACCTGCTCAGATAAGGGCCTAATATCCAAAATATACAAAGAACTCATAAAACCCAATGACAAACAAACAAACAATCCAATAAAAAAATGGGAGGAGGATATGAACAGACACTTCTCCCAGGAAGAAACACAAATGGCCAACAGATATATGAAAAGATGCTCATCTTCATTAGTTATTAGAGAAATGCAAATCAAGGCTGCAATGAGATACCACCTCACGCCTGTTACACTGGCTATTATTAACAAGACAGGTAATAGCAAATGTTGGAGAGGTTGTGGAGAAAAAGGAACCCTCATACACTGTTGGTGGGAATGTAAAGTAGTACAACCATTATGGAAGAAAGTATGGTGGTTCCTCAAAAAACTGAAAATAGAACTACCTTATGACCCAGCAATCCCTCTACTGGGTATATACCCCAAAAACTCAGAAACATTGACTTGTAAAGACACATGAAGCCCCATGTTCATTGCAGCATTGTTCACAGTGGCCAGGACATGGAAACAACCAAAAAGCCCATCAATAGATGACTGGATAAAGAAGATGTGGCACATATACACTATGGAATACTACTCAGCCATAAGAAATGATGACATCAGATCATTTATAGCAAAATGGTGGGATCTTGACAACATTATACGGAGTGAAATAAGTAAATCAGAAAAAACCAGGAACTGCATTTTTCCATACGTAGATGGGACATAAAAGTGAGACCAAGAGACATTGATAAGAGTGTGGTGGTTCCGGGGGGAGGTGGGAGAGTAAGAGGGAAGGGGGAGGGGGAGGGGCACAAAGAGAACTAGATAGAGGGTGACAGGACAATCTGACTTTGGGTGATGGGTATGCAACATAATTGAACTTTAAGATAACCTGGACATATTATCTTTGAATATATGTATCTTGATTTACTGATGTCACCCCATTAAAAATAAATACAATAAAAAAAATCAAAAAAAAAAAGAGTTTTGGAGTGCAACCCTCATAGAGAGAAAGGAAGAGGAAAGAAAAGATTATGGGAGATGTAACACTTATGGGTAGTGTAGTTCAAGGAGAGGAGAGAGTAATACCAGCAGAGAGTTAAATGACCAAATTGGAGGAGGGAAAAAAAATTAATAATGAAGATTAGAGAAACAAACGAACAAATATAATAATAAAATGGGATAGGATATAAAGTCTGCAGATTATTCTTGATTTTGAGAGG
Source organism: Saccopteryx bilineata (assembly GCF_036850765.1). Taxonomy (NCBI): domain Eukaryota; kingdom Metazoa; phylum Chordata; class Mammalia; order Chiroptera; family Emballonuridae; genus Saccopteryx; species Saccopteryx bilineata. The sequence goes on along the minus strand of NC_089491.1, from coordinate 178,524,876 downwards.
TTATCTTCTTGCTTTTTCTTTTCTCTCCTTCTTCCTGGTTGGTGACTCTATACCCCGGGTTCTGCCCATTTTGCATGCTCAGGTAGAGGTTTGCAGTTGATAAGTCTCTATGATGATGTCATGTATTGTGCTTCAGTCTCGTTTGCAGTCTAGGCTTATTAGCATTTATAGGCTCCGACAATGAGAGAGTCCATGTCCTGGAGCCTCTCTCCTAGTCTTTCCTTCTTCAATTAGTACCTGATAATCCTGCTATGAGGTTGCTGCTGCCTCTGCTTGGATAGTAAGGGCTCAAAGAGCTGGCAACTCCCCACTCTATTCCCACTCAGCACAGGGCTCTGGGTAAGGCTCAGTCAGTCAGAGCTGCTAGCATAATCAGGCGGGGCTTCTGCCCACTCAAAGACCTCTGGCTCTGCCACTCTGTCTGGTAACACGGGTGGGCGCCCACTCCTGGGGTTCTTGGAGGAAACTCTTGCTCACTATCTGTGTGCAGACCAGGATATCAGGCCGGTAGTCTCACACTCTGAGTGAAACCGCCGCCCGCACAGAAAAGTTCCAGCATTGGAATTGCTCTCACTCCCTCCCCGTGCGCTGCTTTTTCAGGGTTCTGGGGCAGCCTGGAGATTCCACTTTTGGCCCACACAAAGTCCCCTGACTCTGCCCCTCTGTGGGATAACATGGGTGCTCACTGCCAAGGCATTTGTAGGAATCTCTTGCTCGCTATCTTTGCTTGCAGACCAAGATATCAGGCTGGCTGCCTCACCCTCTGAGTGAAAGCCCCGCCCGCACGGAAAAGTTCCAGCGTTTGAATTGGCTCTCGCTCCCTCCCCATGCGTGGCTTTTTCAGGGCGCTGGGGTGGCCCGGAGATTCCGCTTTCAGCCCACACAAAAGCCTCTGATTCTGCCTCTCTGTGAAATAACACGGGCATCCACTCCCAGGGATTTCGAAGGAATCTCTTGCCCACTATCTGCGTGCGCCGACCAGGAGATCGGGGAAAATGGCTGCCCCACTTGTTTTTCTTTATCTGGGTTTGGTGCGAGTGTTAGCTTGTATTGCCTGGGTTGCCACAGGCAGTTTTTCCTCGGCTTGGATCTCCATGCCATAGCCTGGTTCGGCTGTTTGTGCTGCAGCCTGGATCTATTTATCCCCTTTGCCCACCTTAGTTTCTATACTCTCATTTCCCAGTTAAAGCAGTCCTATTTAGGTTAGTGAGGAAGGCAGAGCATTTCTTACTCCCTATTTCCTTCAGGGTTTGATTATATATTTAGCCAATTTTTTGCTCGACCATACCTTCGGGTATATTGCGAAACATCTGGAGGCTCTAAGGATAGGTTTTTCTGTTTCTGGTTGAAGATCTTGTTGAGTTTTGGGGGAGATTTATCGGTATCGCTTCCTACCATGCCATTACTCTGACATCATCTCCCAAATGCCATTTTTAGAAACTTATGTTTGGTCATTTCACGTTAAAATTCTAAAAGGAAGAACATGTGGGACAAATATCTTTGTACTTCCCCAGGCACAACAAATATAATGTGATTCCTTTTATTATTCTTGTATGCCTGTGGAAAAATTCAAAACCAGAAATATGATTCAGTCTAAGAACCTTATTTCCTGTGATGTTGTGCTGTTGGTCATTAAGACAGTTCTGAGTAAAGGTTTATTGACTCAATAGACTCTCTAGTATATATTACTGTTTTAAAAGAGCAAAGCCAGCTCATTAGTTAGAAACCAGCAAAGCATGCAAGTTTTTTGTTCAACTGACAATAAGAGAGAGAACCAGTGGATATTTACTACTAGAAAGCATTACTACCAAAAGATGCTCACTGAGCTGACAGTTTTTGACATTTACAATGTTCCTTCTGAAAATATTTGTGTTAGAATCAGACCTTTCAGCACCCATAAATGGCATCTCATAGATCTCCGTGTGATTCTTCTATCTTAGGAAACTGAAGTACAAATAAAAAAGGCAGTGTTTCTGTGAATCCATACCCCAGATCAAAGCCATCCCACAGATCCCACTCTCTAATCATCTGTATCCCCCACCACTAACACTGTCGAGGCTGAACTTAAAAGGTAATATGACCTTGTATAACCTTGTTTCTGAAAAAGAAATAGATAAAAATCAACCAGGGATATAACTAATAAAAGCAATAACAATGCTAACAATAACAGCCTTTTCTCTGACTGGAGGAGAATGGCTGAATCTCTTCCCTTTCCCTAGCAGGGAAACTCAAAACCCTACTCCAGACCACATGCTCTTTGGGGAGATCTTTACCTCCAATGTGCTGCAATGGGCTTGTCATCTGCCATCTAAGGGCTTGAGTAAGGCTGTCCCCAGGTTGCTCCTGCTTCTTCTGCATCTACCCCAGATTTCTCCTCAAAAGAATTGCTGCTGGGATTTTAGCCTTGCCATTACCCCCATCACCTTTCCTCCGATCACAACTTGTACTGCTCTTATAGAGTGGAAACAGTTCCCTTCTCTGCTCACAGACAGAGTGCCCTGTTACACAGTGTGATAGGGCTTTGTCTTTCCTGCCCACAGGACTTTGCCAAGCACCAGTATTGAGGGTTTACATAATTTTTATTCCCCTGACAGGGGATACTGCATAGCATCACTTTAGAACAGGGTACCTACTCCGTAGCAGCTGCAAGCCTGAGAGAGCAATGGAACAGCTGCTGAGTCATCATCTTGAAGATGGTTCAATGAGAAAGATAAGCATCAGCCCAGAGGCATTATACAACCTGAAGCAACAACCATTGTGTGATGTGTTGTGTTCCAATAGGCCCAGGAAGCAAGGGGTAGAAGCAGTAGAGGCCCCTCTTACCATCATTCCCAGTGATCTATCTGGGGAATTTGTGCTTCTTAATCCTGTGTCTTTATGTTCTGGAATCCAGGGGTCCTTGTTCTCAGAAAGGAAATATTTATACCAGGGTATGTGTTAAAATCCTAATTAACTATAAGCTACAGCTGCTTCCCAGTTTCTTAGAGTGCTTTATGCTGATAGACCATTAAGCAAGAAAAAGCATTAGAATTAGCAAGATTAGTAAGGAAGAGGCAGGGCTGCTTTTATACAATGAGGCAGAGAAGAGCATGGTTGTCATTCAGGTAACCCTGATATCTCTTGGTACTCTCCCACCCAGTTTTGGTGGAAAATGGAGAAGTACAACAGCCATGGCCTGAGAAAAGCATGGTGACCAAGGACTCAGAACCCTCAGGGATGAGAGCATGGGTAATCCTGCCAGGTAAGCCACGTAGTATAACAGAAGTATCAACCATGAGTGAGGGGACTCTAAAATGGGCAGTACAGAAAAGAGAAGAAAGTAGTGACTCTCAGACAGCTATAGTGGCAAGCTACACTAACCTTTCTTTTTAAGTTTTATATTGAAACAAGATCAATCAGAATTGTGAAGTTGTCCCCATGTAGGGGATACTATATAAAACAAGTGAATCCTATGGATAGACTGTGTGGATGGTGTCTTGTGCCATCTAGATCCCACCTTTAAGACTGAGGCACTCATTATGCTACCTTTTGAGAATGTGTGCTGATGACAGATCTAGGAATTGGCTTGCCCAAGTGGAGCAGCTTTTCCTTGGGGTCCGCTTGTATTCAGTGACTGGGCCATAAGACATTGCAAAGAACCCTTCACCTTGATATGACACAACTCTGAAAGGCCATCTCAGTACCAGAGCTCCATGAAGGATTTGCTGAGGCCTCTGTCACATCATCCCAATTAAACTTCTTCCTCGGCTCAGCTGTGTTTCCCTGGCTCCTCCACAGGTGCTGTTCAGCACTCCTCAGTAAATCTTTTGTACACAAATGACAGAATCTGTTTCCAGGGGAACCTGACCTAAGACTATCTCATGAGACTTGGTTTCTGCATTTGTAAAACTCATTACAACACCTGCACCATAGGGTAGCTATAAGGATTAAATGAAAAACTAAACATAAAGCATTTAGCATAATAGCTAGTTCATATAATATTCAGTGAGAGCTTATTCTCCTGTGGTCCTATTACAGCTTAATTCTTTGTTTGCATATCAATAGTACACAATCTCTGGAATCTAAAAAGTCTGTCTTTTGGCATCTCCTAAAACTACAGCTGTAAGAGGAACTTCCATATTTCCCCAGCCCTCTCTCCAACTGTAATGCTTCTTCAAGCCTGAGTCTCCTGATTTCAACTCTAAGCCTCAGAAAGATTTTGTGGCATCTGTGGCCTCTCTCTTTAGGTATGCAAGAAAAAATATCCCTAGGGCCATGACAAAAATGAAGGTCAATTATCAGTCCTAGTCAGAAAGAGAAGTGATTTTCAAATTATATTGAATTTGATTGCAGTGTATGTTTGAAGACTGTAAAATGAGAATTTGGGGATGTGTTATTAACTCCAGGAAAACAAATGTCCAACTCTGGTCATTCATTTTCTAACCTGAGAGCCAGGAAGCTGTCTTTGGAAGGATACAAGGAGGGAGTTTCACTATTTTCTTATTAATGTGCCCCAGAATTCTAGCTAAACAACTCATTTTGCTAAAAATGGATAGGCAGCCAACCACTATGTGGATGGAGGGAAGGCTGATAGGGTAAATGAGTTAGCTGTCTAATAGGAATTCTCAAATTTTTCTGATAAAATTATTCTCATTACCCTGTCCAGCTTTCTGCTTCATTCACTCACCAATCTAATCTCCCCAGTGTTTCCAAGAGGCACTTCTGTATTCCCTCCAGCTTTTGATGACAGCAGGCTCTCTATTCAGAAAGTTAATGCACAGTGGCCAAGACAAGAAACACCCAAAGTGTCCCTCAATAGAGGATTGGATAAAAAAGATGTGGTACATGTATACAATAGAATACTACTCAGCCATAAGAAATGATGACATAGTGCCATTTACAACATGGATGAACCTTGAGAACATCATACTGAGTGAAATAAACAAATCAGAAAAAGGTAAGAACTATATGATTTCACAGATAAGTGGGATATAAAACTGAAACTCATGGCCATAGACAAAAGTGAAGTGGGTACCGGGGGGAGAAGGATGTGGGGGTGGAGGTAAGAGAAGAGTGTAAAGGGAGACAAATATATGGTAACAAAAAGTGATTTGACTTTGGCTGTAGGGTATACAAAAAAATCAAGAGTTCAAATGTCATAGAAATCTGTGTACTCTTATTGATCAATGTCACCTTGTTAAATTTAATTTTCTAAACAAAATTAAAAAATAAAAGATAATGCATCTCTTCTACAGTCCCATAGCAACTAGAGGTTGTACATCAAGCAAGCAAATATATTTCTTTCATAGTTCTTTCTTGTTTTAGATATGCTGGGTTTGTCTCTCTAGTGCAGCAGTTCTCAACCTGTGGGTCGCAACCCCAGCGGGGGTCATACGACCAAAACACAGGGGTCGCCTAAAGCCATCGGAAAATACATATTTATTATACAATACATTTTTAAATAAAATATGTATTTCTGATGGCTTTAGGCGACCCCTGTGTTTTGGTCGTTCAACCTTCGCCGGGGTCGCGACCCACAGGTTGAGAACCGCTGCTCTAGTGGAATGAAAAGATTTTTCAAGGGAGAGACTTATAGTCTGAATGAACTTGGGAGTATGCTGAACATCGTTCAAAGGCTATCCTCTAATGGACTTTGATATCCATTGTCTTACCAATTATATGATCATATACAGTAAGTTCCCAAGTTATAAATATTCTACTTGCATACAACTTGTACTTATAAACGAAGTGCCTTAAGGGCTATCGCTAATCAACTGCAGTTGGACATCAGTGAAAATGGTGTGATAGTTACTTGACTCCCATGGCAAAGAACTAACCAATGAAGAACTTATGGAACTAGAGCAGCAGATGATAGCATTTATAGAAGAAAACAGGGACCTAGAAACTCCAGGACTGAAAAGTTATCTACAAAAGAGTGAACGGATGCTTTTCATCTCATTGAAGCAGGCAAAGTTAGAGGAGCAAGACCCTAACACAGAGAGGTTCACCAAAGTTTCCTGCACAGTTACCAAAGGCCTGAGATGCTACAGGGCCATTTATGATGAGATAAAGGCTCTGAACAAACCTCCCTTGATGACTTCAAGAACCTGACTCCAGCAACAGAATCAAACCCTGACTCTCTAACAGCAGCCCAAACCTTCCAACAAGTGCATCATCATCTGCATCATCCAAGATTGTTTAAGGTTATATTTGAAAATGTTTAAGTATTTATATGCACAGAAAGGTAAAAATAAATACTGTGTTAAGAGAAACATCAAAGTTGCATTTAATAGGTAAATGTACCTGTCCCAACTTGCATTTAATAGGTAAATGTACCTGTCCCAAATTCAACTTAAAAACAGATCTACAGAACCTATCTCATTTATAATCTGGGGACTGCCTGTATGACATTTGTTTATCTGGGCAAAGTAAAGGCCTAGATTTATACCATCCCAACTAAAATGAGCCCAAAGTCCTTGGAAAAATAGCTGATTCTAGAGCTTGGGGAAGGAAGGAGCAAAAGTGGTCTGGAATATCTTTCTGTGTCAGAAGATGAAAATATGCCCAAAGAATAATAGGGACATATCAAAAGGACATAAGATCCAATTTGCGGGGCTCTCTCTGGCCAGCTGATAATTGAGTACCAAACTAAATATTGGATCAATGAATTATAAACCACTGAGTAAAATAAAGATCCATGTGTCTTTATTGATAAATAAATAATCTTTTTACCTATTTCTAGATAACAAATATATTCCCATGTATTCTAAAAATTTTATAGTTTTAGAATTTACATTCAGATCTACCATTTATCTCAAATTTGTTTTTGTACTTCAAATAAAGTAGAGCTCAAAATTCATCTTTTTTCATGTTTTTTTTCAGTTGTTGTACACATTTATTGAAAAAAATAATCTTCTCCAATTAAATTAATTTACTCCTTAGTAAAAAAGTTAATTGACCGTATATATGTGAATCCACTTCTGAACTCTCTTCTGTTCTATTTGTTTCTTATTTTCTCCTTATGCTGATTCTACTCTGTGTTGAATGCAGTGGCTTTATATAAACTTCTGAAATCTAATAGGTTAAGTTTTCAAGATTCTTTTGTTTCTTGCTTTCAGGGATATTTTGTGTCAAAGTCCAGCCAACCAGCATTCCAAACTTTGCTTTCTAATTCCTCAAGTCAGTAAGATTGTGACTTTTTCATTAGCCTCTTGAGGACAAGAGTGCCTTTAGGAAAGAGGTTTGTATATGTGTATTTCACCTAATGTAGTTGAAGTTGTATGGCCAGTAGGCGCGGCCACCATCACAGCTGCCTGGTCCATGCAGGTTCCCATTTGATTTGAACAAACGGTAATGAAACAATGAAGCCAAGAACTGGTGGGCCATTAGCTTTAATACTAGCTTGCCCCCAGCAGGCAAGAAATACACACAGTGGGAAAACACTTCCCTTTCCATTCAGGGCTCCCAAAGCCACTGACTTATCCGAGTTTCCTAGAATCAAAGGTTTGTACCTCACCAGCCTTATTCGCCTCTGTTCCCAATCTCTTTCTCTCTGCACAAACTGGCTTCTCCTTCAGCATTCTGCCATTTTGGATGCTTCTCCTCTCCTCCATATGGCCTTTCTCTGTTCTCCTCTCTAATGTTTATCTCAGGAACCAAGAGAGAGCAAGCTCCCGGTCCGCCCCATTTTATAGTGTAGAAACCTTTAATCCAATATACAAACAAGGAAGTCTCTGATACAAAGTCACTTATCTGAGGCATAATGGGATTCCTCATAAGAGTGCACCACCCCTTATCATGCATCAGTCAAGGGTCTGGGGAAAAGCTTAGTCTTAAAACTAAGCCTTAGGGTATAAGGTCCCTGCCTGCTTACAACCTGTCCCCCATACCTAATGCAAACTATAAGCGAGCAAACATATATATTGTATTCACAAACTTATTTGTCCAACAATAGTTTTCTTCTTTCAAGTGTTAAATCCTCTCCAGTTCTTGCTATCTTTTGGGTATACTTATAGAGACAAGGTCTGCAATGGTAGTCAGCAGGAGAGTTAGTTTAATACATGCTTTTTGACATTGTACAGCAGGAGTCTCAAACTCAACTCAGCATGTGGGCCGCAGAGCAAGATCACAGCCGTTCGGCGGGCCACACTAGGTCTACAAAAGGCAACTGTTACGCAACACTTTTCTCACTGCAGTTCAAAACAAAAAAAAATCAGTACAACAAGCACAATCATACATGCAGTTTACTCAGTGTCACAAAACAACCAGAAACTGTAGTTCACATCACAACTGCTGTTAACTAAGCTAATATCTAGCTAGGATGCTAGAGAAATGAAAAATACAAGTAGGCCCCTAGGCTTACTTAATTTTATCCAAAATATTTTGAACTTCGTGGATTAGTCTGCGGGCCTCACAAAATTGTTCGGCGGGCCGCATGCGGCCCGCGGGCCGCGAGTTTGAGACCCCTGTTGTACACCTAACCTTTCCACTGGTTTTCAATACTGAATATCAGGTCTGTGCTGATAGCCCCTATCAGTCCTACCTGGGAATTCCTACCAGATGGGTAAGCTAAGAACCATCCTCTATTGTCCTAAAAGGTTTTCATTTTATCCATGCCTCTGACCAGGACTCCCCAGTGTCACCCATAAAGCACCTTGTCCGTGTAAAAAAATCCAAACCTGTACAGAATTTTTGTGAGTTTATTTGAGGCAAACTGAATACAAATACTGGGGAACAAGATCTCAAATGCTCCAGAAAGTAACAGTTTTGCAGTTTCTTTTATGCATCTGAAATTTAAGGAGAGAATGTAAGAAAAATCACATGAAGGTTGGAGAAAGTAGGGTGAGGATCAGATTACAGAATAATTAAATTATGTGATCTGTTGAGTGTGGTCACATTTAAGAAGGAGGGTTCTGAAAGGTGTGGTGGGGGAAGAAAGCAGAAACCTCAGCCACACCTGAAGGCCAGTGGAGAGGAGGTACTAGGGCCAGAGATTGTGGGAAACAGGCTGTAAACTGGCAAAGTCCTTACAGCCTAAGGCTTAGTTTAAGACTAAGCCGTTCTCACCCTTTTAATACTAAGCTCTTTTCAACATCCTTCTAATACAAAGATCTTCTCAAAACTAAGCTTTTCCCCACACCCTAAACTGTTGCATAATGTGGGGTGGTGCACTCTCATGAGGAATCCCATTATGCCTCAGATAAGTGGCTTCCTATCAGAGACTTCCTTATTTGTATATTGGCTTAAAGGCTTTGTCTTCTCTATATAATAAAGCAGACATTAGGCTCTCTCCCTCTGTTCCTGCCATCAGCATTGCAGAAGCCTCGTAATCCCATCCTCTTTTCTCAGTGAGTCTATTTTCTTAATTCTGTTTACGTTCTCCCTCAGGACCAGAAATTACTAGCCACGCTGGTCCACAGCAAGTGGCACCTGAACAGGGATCTGGGTACGAGAAAACTAAACTAAAGGCACGTGACAGAACTCCCCAAGTGTGCACAGTGAGTAAAGAAAGTTTTGGGGGAGACTTTAGTCAGGAATAATAAATTATGGGACAGTTAGGGTCAAAAGTAAGGGACCTTTTTTTTAATTTTAATGGAGTGACATTGATAAATCAGGGTACATATGTTCAGAGAAAACATCTCTAGGTTATTTTGACATTTGATTATGCTGCATTCCCATCACTCAAAGTCAATTGTCTTCTGTCATCTTCTAACTGGTTTTCTTTGTGACCTTACCCTTCCCCAACACCCTCTCTCATGGAATCATACAGTTCCTAGTTTTTTCTGATTTACTTATCTCACTCAGTATAATGTCATCAAGGTCCATCTATATTGTTGTAAATGATCCAACGTCATCATTTCTTATGGCTGAGTAGTATTCCGTAGTATATATAAATGAACCAAAGCTTTTTAATCCACTCGTCCTCTGATGGACACTTGTGCTGTTTCCAGATCTTCGCTATTGTGAACAATGCTGCCATAAATATGGAGGTGCATTTCTTCTTTTCAAACAGTGCTATGGTGTTCTTGGGGTATATTCCTAAATGTGGTATAGCTGGGTTAAAACACAGTTCAATTTTTAATTTTTTGAGGAATCTCCATACTGTTTCCCACAGTGGCTGCACCAGTCTGCATTCCCACCAGCAGTGCAGGAGGGTTCCCTTTTCTCCACATCCTCGCCAGCACTTATTCTGTTTTGTTTTGTTAAGGAGCAATCTTCTTACTGGTGTGAGATGATATCTCATTGTGGTTTTAATTTGCATTTTACTAATGATTAGTGATATTGAGCATTTTTTCATATGCCTATTGTCCATCTGTATGTCCTCTTTGGAGAAGTGTCTGTTCATTTCTTTTGCCCATTTTTGATTGGATTGTTTGTCTTCCTGGTATTGAGTTTTACAAGTTCTTTATACATTTTGGTTATTAACCCCTTATCAGACATATTGTCAAATATATTTTCCCATTGTGTAGTTTGTCTTTTTATTCTGTTCTTATTGTCTTTAGCTGTGGAAAAGCTTTTTGTTTGATATAGTCCCATTTGTATATCCTGTTTTTATTTTACTTCGCCGTGGAGATAAATTGGCAAATATATTGCTGTGAGAGATGTTGGGGAGCGTACTGCCTATGTTTTCTTCTAAGATGCTATGGTTTTACGGCTTACATTTAAGTCTTTTATCCATTTTGAGTTTATTTTTGTGAATGGTGTAAGTTGGTGCTCTAGTTTCATTTTTTTGCAGGTAGTTGTCCAATTTTTCCAACACCATTTGTTGAAGAGGCTGTCTTTACTCCAATGTATGCTCTTACCTCCTTTGTCAAATATCAGTTGTTCATACAAGTGTGGGTTTATTTCTGGATTCTCAGGTCTGTTCCATTGATCTATATGCCTGTTCTTATGCCACTACCAGACTGTTTTGAGTACAATGGCCTTGTAGTATAATTTGATATCCGGAAGTGTGATACCTCCCACTTTATTCTTCTTTTTCAAGATTGCTGAGGCTATTCGTGTTCTCTTTTGGTTCCATATAAATTTTTGGAAAATGTGTTATCTTTGAAGTATGTCATTGGTATTTTAATTGGTATTGCATTGAATTTATAGATTGCTTTGGGTAATATAGACATTTTAATGATGTTTATTCTTCCTAACCATGAGCATGATATATGCTTCCATTTGTATGTATTTTCCTTGATTTCTTTTATCAATGTTTTATAATTTTCTGAGTACAAGTCTTTAATCTCCCTGGTTAAATTTATTCCTAGGTTCTTTAATTTTTTGGTTGCAGTGGTGAAGGGGATTGCTTCCTTAATTTCTCCTTCTGACAGTTCATTGTTAGTGTATAAAGATGCCTCTGATTTTTGAGTATTAATTTTATATCCTGCCACCTTGCTGAATTCATTTATAAGGTCCAGTAGTTTTGTGACTGAGACTTTAGGGTTTTCTATATTCAATATCATATCATCTGCAAATAATGATAGTTTTACTTCTTCTTTTCCAATTTGGATGCCTTTTATTTCTTTTTCTTGTCTGATTGCTGTGGCTAGGACTTCAAGAACTATGTTGAATAAGAGTGGTGAAAGGGGGCACCCCTGCCTTGTTCCTGATCTTAATGGGATTACTTTTCATTTTTGCCCATTGAGTATGATGTTGGCTGTGGGTTTGTCATAGATGGCCTTTATCATGTTGAGGTGTGTTCCCTGTATTCCTACTTTGCTGAGAGTTTTGATCATGAATGGGTGCTGGATTTTATCAAATGCTTTTTCTGCATCTATTGAAATTATCATGTGGTTTTCTCCTTCTTTTTGTTATGTGATGAATCACATTGATTGATTCGCTAATATTTTACCAGCCTTGCCTCTCAAGAATAAATCCCACTTGATCATGGTGTTGATTTTTTTCATATATTGTTCGATCCAGTTTGCTAATATTTTGTTGAAGATTTTATCATCTAAATTCACCAGGGGTATTGGCCTATAATTTTCTTTCTTTGTGTTGTCTTTGCCTGGTTTTGGAATGAGAATTATGTTCGCCTCATAAAAGGAGCTTAGAAGTCTTCCTTCCTCTTGAATGTTTTGAAATAGCTTGAGAAGGATAGGAGTTAGTTCTTCTTTGAATATTTGGTAGAATTCACTTGTGAAGCCATAAGGCCCAGGACTTTTCTTTTTGGGGAGTTTTTGATAACTGTTCCAATCGCATTTGATAAAATTGGTCTGTTTGGGTTTTCTGATTCTTTCAGATTGATTTTTGGGTGATTATATGTTTCCAGGAATTTGTCCATTTCATCTAGGTTGTCTAGTTTTTTGGCATAGAGTTCTTCATAGTATATTCTTCTAATATTTTGTATTTCTGTTGTGTCAATTGTTATTTTTTCATTCTCATTTCTAATTTTATTTATTTGAGTCCTTTCTCTTTTTTTCTTGGTGAGTCTGGTTAAAGGTTCATGGATCTTGTTTATTGTTTCAAAGAACCAGCTCCTGGTTTCATTGATCCTCTGTATTGTTTCTTTAGCCTCTATGCCATTTATTTCTGCTCTGATCTTTATTATTTCCTTCCTTCTACTACCTGTGGGCTTTACTTACTCTTCTTTTCCTAGTTCTTTTAGATGCAGAAGCAAGTTGTTTATTTGAGCTTTTTCTAGCTTCTTAAGGTATGCCTGTAATGCTATGAACTTCCCTCTCAGGAATGCTTTTGTTGTGTCCCATAAATTTTGAGTTGATATATGCTCGTTATCGTTTTTTTTCTAGGAAGTTGTTTGTTTCTTCTTTGATCTCATTGTTAACCCATTCGTTATTTAATAACATGCTATTTAGTTTCCAAGTGTTTGAGTATTTTTTAGTTTTTCTGTTGTTGATTTCTAGTTTCATGCCATTGTGATCAGAGAAAGTGCTTGATATGATTTCAATCTTCTTAAATTTGTTGAGACCACTTTTGTGCCCTAACATGTGGTCTATCCTAGAGAATGTACCATGGGCACTTGAAAAGAATGTATATTCTGCTGCTTTAGGGGGAAAGGTTCTGAAGATATCTATTAAATTGAGTTCATCTAGTATGTCCCTTTTTTATGTTTTTTTTTTATTAAATTTAATGCAGTGACATTGATAAATCAGGGTACATATGTTGAGAGAAAATATCTCTAGATTATTTTGACATTTGATTGTGCTGTATACCCCTCCCCCAAAGTTAAATTGTCTTCTGTCATCTTCTATCTGGTTTTCTTTGTGCCCCTCTTCTCCCTTAACCCCTCTCTCCTTCTTCACCCCCTCCCTCCTCCCCCAACCTCCCGTGCCTGTTGCCATCACATTCTTGTTCATGTCTCTGAGTCTCATTTTTATGACCATTCTATGTATGGATTCATCTTAGTTTTTTTTTTTTTTTTCTGATTTACTTATTTCACTTCGTATAATGTTGTCAAGGTCCATCCATGTTATTGTAAATGATCCGATGTCATCATTTCTTATGGCTGAGTAGTATTCCATAGTATATATGTACCAAAGATTTTTAATCCACAGGTCCTCTGATGGACACTTGGGCTGTTTCCAGATCTTCGCTATTGTGAACAATGCTGCCACAAACATGCGGGTGCATTTCTCCTTTTCGAGCTGTTCTATGGTGTCCTTGGGGTATATTCCTAAAAGTGGGATAGCTGGGTCAAAAGGCAGTTCGATTTTCAGATTTTTGAGGAATCTCCATACTGCTTTCCACAGTGGCTGCACCAGTCTGCATTCCCACCAGCAGTGCAGGAGGGTTCCCTTTTCTCCACATCCTCGCCAGCACTTATTCTGTGTTGTTTTGTTGATAAGCACCATTCTGACTGGTGTGAGGTGATATCTCATTGTGGTTTTAATTTGCATTTCTCTAATGATTAGTGATGTTGAGCATTTTTTCATATGCCTATTGGCCATCTATATGTCCTCTTTGGAGAAGTGTCTATTCATCTCTTCTGCCCATTTTTGGATTGGGTTGTTTTTCTTCCTGATATTGAGTTTTACAAGTTCTTTATAAATTTTGGTTATTAACCCCTTATCAGATGTATTGTCAAATATATTCTCCCATTGTGTAGTTTGTCTTTTTATTCTGTTCTTATTGTCTTTAGCTGTGCAAAAGCTTTTTAGTTTGATATAGTCCCATTTGTTTATCCTGTCTTTTATTTCACTTCCCCGTGGAGATAAATCAGCAAATATATTGCTCTGAGAGATGTCGGAGAGCTTACTGCCTATGTTTTCTTCTAAGATGCTTATGGTTTCACGGCCTACATTTAAGTCTTTTATCCATTTTGAGTTTATTTTTGTGAGTGGTGTAAGCTCGTGATCTAGTTTCATTTTTTTGCAGGTAGCTGTCCAATTTTCCCAACACCATTTTTTAAAGAGGCTGTCTTTACTCCATTGTATTTCCTTACCTCCTTTGTCAAATATCAGTTGTCTATAGAACTGTGGGTTTATTTCTGGGTTCTCTGTTCTGTTCCATTGATCTATATGCCTGTTCTTATGCCAGTACCAGGCTGTTTTGAGTACAATGGCATTGTAGTATAACTTGATATCAGGAAGTGTGATACCTCCCACTTTATTCTTCTTTTTTAAGATTGCTGAGGCTATTCGTGTCCTCTTTTGGTTCCATATAAATTTTTGGAATATGTGTTCTATATCTTTGAATTATGTCATTGGTATTTTAATTGGTATTGCATTGAATTTATAGATTGCTTTGGGTAATATAGACATTTTAATGATGTTTATTCTTCCTAACCATGAGCACGGTATATGCTTCCACTTGTTTGTATCTTCCTTGATTTCTTTTATCAATGCTTTGTAATTTTCCGAGTACAAGTCTTTAGTCTCCTTGGTCAAGTTTACTCCTAGGTACTTTATTTTTTTGGTTGTAATTGTGAAGGGGATTGTTTCCTTAATTTTTCTTTCTGACTGTTCATTGTTGGTGTATAAAAATGCTTCTGATTTCTGAGTATTGAGTTTATATCCTGCCACTTTGCTGAATTTATTTATCAGGTCCAGTAGTTTTTTGACTGAGACTTTAGGGTTTTCTATATACAATATCATATCATCTGCAAATAATGATAGTTTTACTTCTTCTTTTCCAACTTGAATGCCTTTTATTTCTTCTTCTCGTCTGATTGCTGTGGCTAGGACTTCCAGGACTATGTTAAATAAGAGTGGTGAAAGGGAGCACCCCTGCCTTGTTCCTGATCTTAAGGGTATTGCTTTTAATTTTTGCCCATTGAGTATGATGTTGGCTGTGGATTTCTCATAGATGGCTTTTATCATGTTGAGGTATGTTCCCTGTATTCCCACTTTGCTGAGAGTTTTGATCATGAATGGGTGCTGGATTTTATCAAATGCTTTTTCTACATCTATTGAAATTATCATATGGTTTTTCTCCTTTTGGTTTATGTGATGAATCACATTGATTGATTTACAAATATTGTACCAGCCTTGCCTCCCCAGAATAAATCCCACTTGATCATGGTGTATGATTTTTTCCATATATTGTTGGATCCGGTTTGCTAATATTTTGTTGAGGATTTTAGCATCTATATTTATCAGAGATATTGGCCTATAATTTTCTTTCTTTGTGTTGTCTTTGCCTGGTTTTGGAATCAGAATTATGCTCACCTCATAAAAGGAGCTTGGAAGTCTTCCTTCCTCTTGAATTTTTTGAAATAGTTTGAGAAGGATAGGAGTTAGTTCTTCTTTGAATATTTGGTAGAATTTCGTTGTGAAGCCATCGGGCCCCGGACTTTTCTTTGTTGGGAGTTTTTTGATAACTATTTCGATCTCATTTGGTGTAATCGGTCTGTTTAGGTTTTCTGATTCTTCCAGATTGATTTTTGGAAGATTTTATGTTTCAAGGAATTTGTCCATTTCATCTAGGTTGTCTAGTTTTTTGGCATACAATTCTTCATAGTATTTTCTTACAATATTTTGTATTTCTGTTGTGTCAGTTGTTATGTCTCCTCTCTCATTTCTAATTTTATTTATTTGAGTCCTCTCTCTCTTTTTCTTGGTGAGTCTACTTAAAGGTTCATCAATCTTGTTTACCTTTTCAAAGAACCAGCTCCTAGTTTCATTGATCCTCTGTATTGTTTCTTTAGCCTCTATGTCATTTATTTCTGCTCTGATCTTTATTATTTCCTTCCACTACATTTGGGCTTTACTTGCTGTTCTTTTTCTAATTCTTTTAGATGCAGGGTTAAGTTGTTTATTTGAGCTTTTTCTAGGTTCTGAAAGTGTGCCTGTAGTGCTATGAACTTCCCTCTCAGCACTGCTTTTGCTGTGTCCCATAAATTTTGAGTTGTTGTATGCTCATTGTCATTCATTTCTAGGAATTTTTTTATTTCTTCTTTGATCTCATTCTTAATCCATTCATTATTTAGCACCCTGCTATTTAGTTTCCATGTGTTTGAGAATTTTTGAGCTTTTCTGCTGTGATTCATTTCTAGTTTCATGCCGTTGTGATCAGAGAAGGTGCTTGATATGATTTCAGTCTTCTTAAATTTGTTGAGAGCACTTTTGTGCCCTAACATGTGGTCTATCCTAGAGAATGTACCATGAGTGCTTGAAAAGAATGTATATTCTGCTGCTTTAGGGTGAAAGGATCTGAAGATATCTATTAAATCGAGTTGATCTATTGTTTCCAATAAGTCTGCTGTTTCTTTGTTAATTTTCTTTCTTGAGGATCTATCTAGTGATGTTAGTGGGGTATTGAAATCCCCTACTATTATAGTATTGCTGTTGATCTCGCCCTTTAAATCCATCAAAGTCTGTTTTATATATTTGGGTGCTCCTTTATTAGGTGCATAGATATTTATAATAGTTATATCTTCCTCTTGGATTACTCCCTTTATCATTATGTAGTGGCCTTCTTTATCTCTCACTATATCCTTTGTTTTAAAGTCCAATTTGTCTGATATAAGTATTGCTACCCCAGCTTTTTTTTCATTTCCGTTTGCATGAAATGTTTTTTTCCATCCTTTTACCTTTAATATATGTGTGTCTTTTGTTCTAAGGTGTGTCTCTTGTAGACAGCATATGTATGGGTTCTGTTTTCTTATCCAGGCAGCTACCCTATGTCTTTTGATTGGATCATTTAATCCATTTACATTTAAGGTTATTATTGATATGTAGTTGTTTATTACCATTTTCTTCTTTAAAAGTGTATTCCTTTTTTTGCTATATTCTTTTCCCTCTTTGATCTGTTTACAACAGGCCCCTTAACATTTCCTGCAGCGTTGGTTTGGTTGTAATGAATTCCTTGAGTTGTTTTTTGTCTGGGAAGCTTTTTATTTCTCCTTCGATTTTAAACGATAGCCTTGCTGGATAAAGTAGTCTTGGTTGTAGGTTCTTGTTCTGCATTACTTTGAATATTTCTTGCCATTCCCTTCTGGGCTCAAGTGTTTCTGTTGAGAAGTCGGATGTCATCCTTATGGGGGCTCCTTTGTAGGTGATAACTTTTTTTTTCTCTTGCAGCTTTTAATATTTTCTCTTTATCGCTTAGCTTTGGTATTTTAATTATGATGTGTCTTGGTGTAGGTTTCTTTGGGTTTCTCTTTAATGGAGTTCTCTGTGCTTCTTGGACTTGTGAGAGTTTCTCTTGCATTAATTTAGGGAAGTTTTCAGTTATGATTTGATTGAACAAAGTCTCTATCCCTTGTTTTTTTTCTTCTTCTTCAGGAACCCCTATGATGCGGATGTTATTTCTCTTCATGTTGTCACAGAGCTCTCTAAGTGTTTCCTCTGACTTTTTGAGTCTCTTTTCTCTTTTCTTCTCTGCTTTCATGCCTTCATTCCAGTTGTCCTCCAACTCGCTGATTCGATCCTCTGCAGTATCCATCCAGTTTTTAATTCCTTCCATTGTGGTCTTCATTTCTGATATTGTATTTGTCATCTCTGACTGATTCTTTTTTAATATTTCAATATCCTTTTTTATACTTGCTATTTCTTTATTTAGGTTTTCAAACTGCCCCTCCATTGTTGTTCTAAGATCCCTAAGCATCCTTACAATCATTATTTTGAACTCCGCATCTGAAAGTTTGATTATTTCCATATCACTCAGCTCATATCTCAAGGATGTCTCTTGTGGTTTCATTTGGGTTGCACTCCTTTGTCTTCTCATAATGGTGTTTTATTTGTAGAGTTGCTTGAGTCTAGGCTTGGTGTTTTCTGCCTCCTGTTTTCAGTTGTGTTATTTCTAGGTCTTCTTGGATTGGTATCAGCTATTATTTGTAATCCACTTTCGGATTTGGGCAGCTTTGAAGTCTTGAATTGTTTGTTTTCTTAACAGGTGATAGTCTTGTTAACTGATCTCAGCAGGGGGCTTCCTTGAAACTGTAACCAGGAATGCTGTGGGTGTAACCTGAGACGCTGAAGGTCTGTTCCACCAACTAATCTCACTGGGGGCAGGGTTTTTTCTCAGCTTCAGTAGGGGGAGGTGTATCTCAGATCTCCATGGAGACCTGAGTTACTGCCCCTCCTCCCCACTTCTTGTTTTCAGCTGTGTCTTCTTGTGCTGATTGGAGCTGGATAGATGTCTGGAGATCTCTGATCTGGAAGCACTTCAGCTCTGTTTTGTGAAAGGTTCAGTCCCTCCCCCAGCTATGGCCGCCTCCAGCATGAATGAGTCAGCTTTTTTATTTCATTTCTTGCATACCTTAGCCCCTCACAGTCTGTCCCTCTCCTTGTCCTTTCCACTTGGGAGATAAGCTGGTCTTTTCAACCCACCTTGCTCCCTGGTCGCCAGGTAAGTGGCTGTGAGCAGTAGTTTCTGCTCTTTTTCCTCTGTGAAATCCTCTCTGGGCTCTCAGCCTCACCCCCCCCTGCTGTTCCTGTAAGCAGAGGAGATTCAGGCACTCCTTACCAGGTTTATTGTGGCTTCCTCTTTGCTCCTTGCTTTTTGAGAGCTGTTCTTGCAGTTCAGTGTTGGTTTTTCATGCTGATTTTTCCTAAATTGATTTGTATTCCAGTTTGGTGTTGAGAGCTGGGCGTCTGTGTGTCCGCCTACTCCGCTGCCATCTTCAAAAGCCTAGTATGTCCTTTAAGTCTGCTATTTCCTTGTTAATTTTCTTTCTTGAGGATCCATCTAGTGATGTTAGTGGGATATTGAAATCCCCTACTATTATAGAATTGCTGTTGATCTAACCCTTTATATCCATCAAAGTCTGCTTTATATATTTAGGTGCTCCTATATCAAGTGTGTGGATATTTATAACAGTTATATCTTCCTGTTGGATTGCTCCCTTTATCATTATGTAGTGACTTCCTTTGTTTTAAAATCTATTTTGTCTGATATAAGTATTGCTACCCCAGCTTTTTTTCATTTCCATTTGTGTGAAATATTTTTTTTCATCCTTTTATCTTCAGTTTATGTTCATCTTTTGTTTTAAGGTGTGTCTCTTATAGATAGCATATGTATGGGTCCTGTTTTCTCATCCATGCAGCTACCCTATGTCTTTTGATCAGATCACTTAATCCATTTATATTTGAGGTTATTATTTGATATGTAGTTGTTTATTGCCATTTTATTCTTTAAAACTTTATTCCTCTTTTGCTATATTTTTTTCTCCTTTGGTTTGTTTACAACAAGGGACCTTTTTCTGTTTGTACAAATGTTTTCATTTGAGGAGAAGCTGTTGTTTGATCAGAGTGAGTTAGAAACAGAGATATGTAAATTTGAGAAAACCTTGGAGTCTGAGGATGACTTGGAAGACAAACAGAGTGTTGTGTCAGTAGCCACTTTAACCTTTGCACCTTTGCTGCCTCTGCTCTTTTTTTCACTTATCAGGTTGCTCTCAGGGTTCTTGCCTCAGAGCTTTGGAGATCCCTGCTCCAAGAAGCTTTAGATCAGGCTCAAGGTACAAGGGACTAAATTAGAATATGCGCTGATATTGGGCCTTCATATATGCAAGGTCTAGCTATTACCTCAGTGTTTCAGGGTCAGGGAAGGCCTACAGGACAGTACTTTGATAAACAGCAGAACAAGTGAAAGAAGAAAGGTCAGGGAATTACTTCTGCCTGTGGATCTTATTTCCAATCTGGGAGTTTAGGACATTTTGCTAGAAATTGCCCTACTCTCCCCAGATATCAGTCTCAGCCTCCCCCTGAGGAGCAGCCAGCTTCTAAAGCTGCTGACCTTTTCCCACACTGTAGGAGAGGGAAACATTTGGTGAATGAATATAAATCTAACTATACTGCTTAAGGGCAGGTAATTCAGGGAAATGGACAATGGTGCCCTCCCCAGCCCCATCAAACAGTAGGGACAATGTCAGTGTTTCCTCAGTAAATTCTGATTCCAGCAGGCCAAACATTGCTCAGTTATCACAAGCAGTGGCAAGGTAGCTACTCTTAGTTCTTTCTGGCTGCTTAGTTTGCTGCTCAGCTAGAATTGGGGAAGAGGAGAGGTCCCAGCATAGTTAACCTGAACTGCCAATTACAACAATTATAGAATTTGAGAATAGATAGGAGACTCATGTATTAGGAAAGTTACAGCTTTTCTTGTTGTTGTCTGATTTTCTTTAACGTTTTAGCAACAATCCTATGAACTATTATTTTGTTTCTTTCATATTCTTTGCCTGGAAATTTAGGCAGGGAACCTCTGGTGGATCTGACTAGAAAATTTTCCAAGCAGCTGCTGAGAGGACATTTTCTCAGGGAGATTTTGTTAGTTTCATCCTCCTGTGCCTCTGTCAGAAAATGCCCTGTCTAAGATCAGGCAGGCATCTTTCTAGTCTGATTGTGCTCTGAAATCCCAAGTTTCTCTCTGGTCTGTCTAGTTTGCCTGATTCTTATTTCTGTTTAATCTTTGTCTGATATTGTCTAAAATGTGATTATTTTAAGGCCTGAATTAAGTTCTTGCATGCGAAAACTGGAAATGCTGGCTCTAATATTGAAAAAATAAAATTATTTTATCCCTACAGTTTTTTAATTTAAAATTAGAACTTGTAAGGAGAACTCATTTAAATTTAAATAGAATAGAATATAGATCCTTAAGATTTACTAATTTGGTTAGTGCATTATGAGGTGTGTCCAGAGTTAGGAGCCAAATAGCAATTCAAGTATTAGGATTAATCAAAGGTTATGTGTTGTGTTTTTGTGCTGTAAATTGTCTTGTCTCTGTGTAAAGTTGCACTCAGGTAAGTAAAACAAAGGAATTGAGAATAATTAAGCAGGGTCCTAATAAGTTATTTCAAGAATTTGTCCCAAGATGCTTCAGGCAGTTAGAAGAATAGTATAAAGATGTTAATTATACTTGTCAGGTTACACCCCGCAAAGAGGGCCCCAAGGAAATCAGAGATTAAGCTCCTCTGATTTTGCCTATTGAAATCCATGGATAGGTCAGAAATGCCCTGAAGTAGAGCTAACAATACAAGGGTGTAAGTTCACAAGACTCTTAGATACAGAAGCTAGTGTATCTGTTATTGCTGAACAACACAGACATTCTTCATGGCCCCCTTATGAAGCAGTTACTGAGCTGCGAGGCATAGGACAAGGTAAGTCCCCTCAACAAAGCTCTAGTTTAGTCAGTGCTCAAATATTTGATCAGGGACTTTTTCCCACTAAGGGATTAGGGAAAGAACAATGGAGGATTTTCAACCCCATAGAAATGACAACAAATACCAGGAGGCATAGATTAGAGTATTAAAATTTAGCATAGGGGCCTTGGTAGCTCCTTCTACCTAAGTAATGCATTATGCAGACCCAATTACTTGGTAATCAGATGATCATGTTTGGGTAGAGCAATGGCCCCTCTCAGGAGAAACTTAAAGCAGGTGCTTAATTAGTACAAGAGCAGTTACAGCTTGGGCACACTGAACCTTCTAATAGCTCATAGAATACGCCTATATTTATCATTAAAAAGAAATCAGGAAACTAGAAGCTATTATAGGATTGGAAAGCAATAAATAATACTATAGAAATTATGGGTCCTCTTCAGCCAGGTCTCCCCTCTCCTACTACTATTCCATAATATTTTCACATTATTATTGATTTGAAGGATTTCTATTAGCAAGTGTTTTTGCGTTCAGTGTTCCTTCACTTAATTTTCAGGCTCCCATGGAGCAATACTAGTAGAAAGCTTTGTCTCAAGATTTGGCAAACAGTCCTATCTTATGCCAGAAATATATTGGTCATGCTATCTCTCCAGTATGAAGGCAGCACCCTAAGGCATACATAATCCATTATATATATGATATTCTTATTGTTTATCCAGATAAAGACACTGTGCTAATGATTTTGCAACAATTAGAATATTCTTTAAAAGAATCAGGACTATATATAGCTACTGAAAAGGCACAGCAGTTCTTGCCTTTCCCTTATTTAGGACAAATTATTGAGGAACAAAAAATTTGTCCACAAAAATTAGAAATCAAACTTTAAATGATCTCCAGAAATTGTTAGGAGATATTAATTGGCTTAGACCTTCCTTAAAATTAAGTACAGGGGAACAAAACCCACTTTTTAGCATTAATAGAGGTTCTGCTGAACCAATTTCCCTTCATTTGGAGTTAACCCTTGAGGATTCCTACCAGGAGAACTTTGGCAAATAAATGTTACTTCTATACGGTCATTTGGCAAACAGTCCTTTGTCCACGTTACAGAGGGTACTTATTCTGGATTTATAGTAGCCTCTGCCAGAACAGGTGGGGCTGCTAAGCATGTTATAGCTCATTGCTTGTATACATTTTCTGTTTTAAGACTTCCTAAGGTAATTAAAACTAACAATGCTCCTGTGTATGTAGGAAAAGCATTCACTACATTTTGCCAAAGTATTGGAATTGACCTGAGGATAAGTAATTCTTACAATCCTCAGGATCAAGACATTATAGAGTATGCCCATTCAAATGCTTAAAAGTCAATTAGAAAAAATAAAAAAAAGAGAAGTCATATCCTGGAACTCCTGCAAATCTTCTTTATCATACTTTTTTTACTTAAAAAAATTTTTGGGGGGGCCCTGGCCAGTTGGCTCAGCTGTAGAGCATTGGCCTGGTGTGCAGGAGTCCCGGGTTTGATTCCCAGCCAGGGCACACAGGAGAAGCACCCATCTACTTCTCCACCCCTCCCCCTCTCCTTTCTCTCTGTCTCTCTCTTCCCCTCCTGCAGCCGAGGCTCCATTGGAGCAAAGATTGCCCGGGCACTGAGGATGGCTCTGTGGCCTCTGCCTCAGGTGCTAGAGTGGCTTTGGATGCAACAGAGTGATGCCCCAGAGGGGCAGAGCATCGCCCCCTGGTGGGCATGCTGGGTGGATCCCGGTTGGGCGCATGCGGGAGTCTGACTGCCTCCCCATTTTCAGCTTCAGAAAAATGAAAAAAAAAATTTTTTTTTTGAATGTTGATGTACAGGGCCATTTAGAGGCTTAAATACTCTAGAATACAACAAGAAAAGCCTTCCCTGAAGTGCAATAGAAGGACCTGCTTACAGGAGTCTGGCAAGGGCTGGACCCTGTTTTCCTTTGGGGCCGGGGATATGTTTGTGTTTTTTCTAGGACTGCTGAGACTCCTTGGTGGGTTCCTGAACCTTTGATGAGACACCATGAGCCAGGAGGAGAGACTTCACTCCACAGGAGCAATTGTATAAAGCTTATTTTACTCCACTCTTGTCCTTCTCTCTATCAAACCTGTTTTTGTAAAAAGCTTAAATTGGCAGTGAAGAGCCCTCAAATCCCTCAACAAGATCCCCTGAGCATGGATTTTATAATGACTGAGAGAAACAGGAAAAGGCAGACAGAGCCCAAAGAGATCAGACAAAATACCAGCTCTTGGCGTACACCCTTAAAGGCTCCAGTGCCCCTGAGTAGCTTCATAAGACTCCATCAGGGCCCTGCTTTAAGAGTGGAAAGAAAGGTCATTGGGCTAAAGCCTGCTTGGTTTCTCAGCCCCCGCCAGGGCCGTGCGCTCGCTGCAGGAAAAAGGGACACTGAAAGGTAGGCTGAACCCTTGCTCCTCAAAGGGAAGGTTCAGTCTCTTTCAGCCCTACCGCAGCTACTTCTGACCTAAACTTGCCCAGCCTAATAAGACTTGCCACTGAAGACTGAAGGTGCCCAGGGCCATCAGCCCCATCTAACTTCACCATCAAAGAGCCTAGGGCAGGGGTCAGGAACCTATGGCTTGCAAGCCAGATGTGGCTTTTATGATGGCTGTATCTGGCTTGCAGATAAATCTTTAATAAAAAAATAATAACGTTAAAAATATAAAACATTCTCATGTATTACAATCCATTCATTTCCTACCACTCATGTTCATGGTTGCGGGTGGCTGGAGCTAATCACAGCTGTCCTCTGGGATAACACCAAATTTTTATTGGATAATGAGTAATGTACACAGGTTGTTGTATGGCTCTCATGGAATTACATTTTAAAATATGTTGTGTTTATGGCTCTCTCAGTCAAAAATGTTCCCTACCCCTGGCCTAGAGTAACCATCCAAGTAGCAGGTAAACCGATCTTATTTCTTATAGACACCAGGGCCACTTACTCTGCCTTGCCCAAATATTCAGGTCCTGCTCATCCCTCGAAGGTCTCTGTTGTGGGTGTTGATGGTCTTATTTTCCTCCTCATTTGCCATGGATCCACTGCCTTATCTAATATGTGGTGTCTCCTTTACACACTCTTTTTCTCCTCCTGCCTCGGTACCCTGACCCTATTTTAGGCCAAGAATTCAGAGCCTTTCTCTCCTTTCACCTCCCATGCTCAGAATTGGCCTTGTTGCTACTCTTGGCCCACCAGATTTGCCCACTTCTATTACAAATTTACCTCTACCACCAGCATAGTGAATCCCAAGGTTCTCCTCACCACTTCCGCGGCTACAAAACTCCAGGAAAAGGCCCACTGGTTTCATCTCTCCAGGTTAAATAAAACAAAAGCTCCATCTCCACACATGCCTGCGGATGGCCCTTCTAGTTTACCTGAACCATCGCCAGAAACCCAGAATTGACATTAGGCTTGAGAAGAAAGCTTGGTGTGCTGGAAGCAGTGGTCATGGGACTTGGAGGCTAGCTGCAGAGTGTGGAAATGTGACAACAGTTCCAGTGCCATGTGGACTTTTTCTGGATGCGTTTTCCTGGACTCCTGCTCCTTATTAGAATTTTCTATGGATTAAAGTGAGGTTGGGCTGCATTTACAGAAAACGTAGAATGGCAATGTGTTAGCATGAACTTGGTGAACATATTAAGGACATTCAAAACAGCAAAGGCTCTTATAGATCCTGTTATATTGGCTAAGAATTTGCTTAAAGGTTTTAATCCCTATAATGTATTAAGACATTTGTTTTGTATCTGTTAAGATTGGCTATGCTAATTTTCTGTTTATTCTGTATTTTTTTAATCTGCTTCTGAATTAGAATCTGGAAAATCAGATGAGTGCAAATGTGAGCACATGAGCTAAATTTAAAAAATAAAAGAGGGGCATATGTGGGAAACAGGCTGTAAGCTGGCAAAGTCCTTATAGCCTAAGGCTTAGTTTAAG
Source organism: Saccopteryx bilineata (assembly GCF_036850765.1). Taxonomy (NCBI): domain Eukaryota; kingdom Metazoa; phylum Chordata; class Mammalia; order Chiroptera; family Emballonuridae; genus Saccopteryx; species Saccopteryx bilineata. The sequence continues at coordinate 178,499,445 of NC_089491.1, read as the reverse complement.
ACTAAGCTTTTCCCTATCTTTTAATACTAAGATCTTTTCAACATTCTTCTCAAAACTAAGCTTTTCCCCACACCCTTGACATGATGGGGGGTGGGGCATTCTTATGAGGAATCACATTGATGCCTCAGATAAGTGGCTTTGCATCAGAGATTTGCTTATTTGTATATTGGTTTAAAGCAGTGGTAGTCAACCTGGTCCCTACCACCCACTAGTGGGCATTCCAGCTTTCATGGTGGGTGGTAGCGGAGCAACCAAAGTATAAATAAAAAGATAGATTTAACTATAGTAAGTTGTTTTATAAATATTTATTCTTCCAAACAGTGAAAATCTGACATAAAGTACTTGGTAAGTAATTATTATTATATGCTTTAACTTGCTGTAACTCTGCTTTATAAATTTTATAAAGTAAAGTTACTTCCCTACTTTATAAATCACCATTACTGTGGAACCAGTGGGTGGTTAGAAAATTTTACACTAACAGAGATACAAAAGTGGGCAATAGGTATAAAAAGGTTGACTACCCCTGGCTTAAAGGTTTTAATTGTCTTCTCTATATAATAAAGCAGATATTAGGCTCTCTCGCTCTGTTCCCACCATCAGCATTGCAGAGGCCTCCCAATCCTATCCTCTTTTCTCAGTGAGTCTATTTTCTTAATTCCATATCGTTCTCCCTCAGGACCTGGAATTACTAGCCATGCTGGTTAGTGGCAAGGGATGCTAGGATTTAGAACAAAATCTTATCTTTTGTAGGCACTATTTGTGAATGTCTTGATAGTGAAGAGTGTTATTACTTTATTGACACTGTTTGTCTTCCCTGGGACCACTAATCGTGTTATTATTTCCAGGAGAATCAAAACTGCAATTATACTTCTAGTTATCCTGAACTCCTTGGGCAGCCTGGACATCACAATTATATCAATACTTTCTGTATGGCTGATAGCTGTGGCCACCATCACAGCCACTTGGCCTATACTGGTTCCCATTTAATTCGGATAGATCATAATGAAACAATGGAGCCAAGAACTGGTGGGCCATCCTTTATTCTAGCTCACAACTAGCAGGCAAGAAAATATACACAGTGGCAAAACACTTCCCTTTCCATTCAGGGCTCCCAAAACCACTGACTTTCTCTGGTTTTTCCTAGAATCGAAGGCCTTACCAGCCTTATTCACCTCTGTTCCCCTTCAGCTTCCTGCTGTCCTGCTCCCTGCTCTTCTGCAACCACGTTGCCTCTCTCCCAAAATGGCCTCCTAGCTCCTCCTTTTAAAACTTTTCAGCACAAAAATCCCTCCTCCAGCACACATTAGCATAGCCAAGCCCCTTCCCAAGCAGGAAAGTAATTAGCTGTATCACCGGGGTGATGGTCATTCATGTGGGCAGTGCCATTTTTAACAACAAAAGTGAAAAAACCAGAAAATACAGATTTAGCAAACTTATTTTCCCAACACTTCCTTTTCTACCATGGATTCTTTTGTCTTCTCTCTTCAAAGGCTGTGATTTGTATTTCTGAACCACCCCTCTTATTTATCTTTTTCAAATTTGTAAGAAAGCGAAACTACATATTTCCTAATGAGAAGGAAACTCACCCTCCTTTAAAAATTGTGCTTCTCTTTGAAAATTATATCGCTATTTCAATGTGAAGGGCATGAAGAAAAAAGACTACAGTCATCTTCAACTCTGGCTGCCATTTGTTAAGATATGAAGAGTCTTAGGTTATGTGACTTAGCCCAATAACTTTGTTTATCAAAGAAAGATAAGGTAAGCCCTAAACAAATCCAGCTGTGTGCTTGTTTTCTGACCTTTCTTTGAACTGTTACCAGGTGTCACTTTGGCTTGTAGACCAACATTAAAAAAGATGAAAATACTGCTTTCTTAGTGCAGATGGCTATGGACACAGCTTTTGTTCAAACTATGACACTCTGACAAACAAGGTGTAAAGCCAGTAGCCAGGGCCACCATCACAGCAGCCTGGCCCATGCAGGTTCGCATTGGATTCGAACAGTCGGTAAAGAAACAACGGAGCCAAAAACTGCTGGGCCATCATTTTTAATCCTAGCTTGCACCCATCGGGCAAGTAAAAACACACACTGGGCTCCAAAACCCACTCACATTCAGTGCTCACAAAACTACTGACTTATCCGAGTTTCCTAGAATCAAAGGTTTCTAGCTCACCAGACTTATTCACCTCTGTTCCCCATCTCCTTCCTTCTCCCTGCACAAACTCTGCACAAACTGGCTTCTCACTCAACACTCCGCCATCTTGGCTGCTTCTCCTGGCCTCTTCTACGTGACCTTTCTCTGCTCTCTGCTCTCTAATGCTAATCTCAGGAACCAAGTGAACAAGCTCCTGTTCTGCCCCCATTTTATAGAGTAGATTTATAACCTTTAATCCAATATAGGGAAGTTTCTAATACAAAGTCACTTATCTGGGGCATGATGGAATTGTACCACCCCACATCAAAACGGGTGGGAAAGGCTTAATCCTAAAACCAAGCCCCAGGCTACAAGGATCCTGCCTGCCCACAGCCCACAGAGACACACATTAATATCACCTGGGCAATGGCCTCCACGTGGGCAGAGTCATCTTTAACAAAATGAGCATAATACATTTTATCTGCCCAACACAAGGCCAGGAAAACGGGGCAAGAAAGAACTGTCTTTATTTCTGCTTGTTACTGTCTTTAATATTACCAGAGCAGTTATTATTCCATATGCTCCCAAGTCTTCACTTGTCATTAAGGAATGAAATCTACATAAATTATCAGTGACAAACAACTAACTGGATTGTAAAGGCTGTGGGTGGAAACTTGTTTTAAACCTCCAAGTGCACAGCATACTTCTGTGCTCAGGAAAAGGACTCAGCAATTCTTGTTTGATAGTGTGGCACACATGTTCAATATTAATACTTCATATTCAGCTTCCATTTCCCTGTGTCAAAATTTTACACTAATTTTCTGCTGGTTTTATGTCAATAGCAATGTCTTTTTTCGTGAGTTTTATAAATACAGTGGGAAAATCTTTAATAACTCTGGTTAATGGGTTTTTATCTTGAGCTTTTCCTGTACTTAATAATCAAATTGGGGAGATAAGGCCTTTTAGCACACTCAAGTCCATGTGATTATGCTTCACATTATAATGCCGCTTTTCTTTCAGCACATGTCATACTAAGAAACAGTGTTGATAGTATGACATTGTTTGGAGTGGTAATTAATGCCTTAAATATGTTTGGCCAGCCAAAATTTACTAAATAATATAAAACTCTCTACTCTCCATACTCTGCAGACTGAAATAAGGCAAATTTCCTGGGGGAAAATAATCTCTCTTTGCCCTAGAGTCTTTGTAAAGGAGGAAACTTAACACCTGTCTGGCCTACCTCTCAGTTTTACTGTCAGGGTAAAATGATATAATGCATGAAAAAATAATGCATAAATTGCAAAGCTATGCACGAACACTAGTTATTATAATTTGCATTGTACACAGGTCTAAGCCTTCCTGGGCATAGATCCATTCTAAACTTCTATAATAAACATTTTAAAGCATTTATAAATCTGCAGCATATAATGTGAACTATTTCCTTCTGTACCACAGATCAATGATGATACTGTCTAGTCACTTATTTCATCTGACGGGCCTCTAAATAAAAATAATTAAAGGCTCATCAGCATAACACATATTCTTCACTGCCAGAGAGAGCCTTACAAGCTACTAACAGCTCAATTAATCAATGTTTTCCTCAACTATGGTCTGTCATCAGATAAATCTACCAAACCAATCAAGAGTAGTCTAAGCCTACAGTTGTGCAGGAATGATTTTTGCAACTGCTTAGCCATTTCTCTTGAAGGAAAGGGATAAGAAATGATTGTTTTATCTCATCTTTTCTGCAAGCATAAGAATTTTCCAAACTATGAAAGAGTTATGTTGACAAAATCACAGTAAAACATCTGGAATTTTTATGTAAACTTTATGATGGATGTGGCCCTGGCACAGGGGACCTGAGGCATTCTGAAGAAGGCCTCATATTTTTCCTCTCCCAGAACATCAGGGACATGAACCCCACCAGTGTATTCTATGTGGATAAGAAAGAGCACTGAGTCTTGTTTCTGAACCTACATAAAAGAATGGACAATATTGTCATAGTGATGCATAAAACAGTACTACCATTTTCATTAAGAGTGGAAATCATTTTAACTTTGAATGCAAACTTTTAAGGAAGAAAGAATTTTAATATTTTGTTCCCCTAACAAATATTCCTCATCAACACATTTTAGTAGTTATTAAAGCTTATATCATTGGCTTTACTCTTTTTATTTTCTTCTCTGAAAGAGAATACAATAAGGGGATAAATGCAAGGACCTAACTGCTTAAACAGATCTGGCTGTCACTATACTCAACTCCCTAGGCATAGAGCACTCTTGAAGTTTTGTTTCCTCTTCTGGGATATGAAAAGTTTATATACAATGGAAGTTTTTTCAAAAACCTTATCCTAAATAAGTTCTAAATTATAAGGTAACAGATGGTGGATTGTGGGTAATTGGCATGGATTTAGGGTAGAGCTCAGATCATGAGTTCTCTATCTGCTTCTCCCTTCCCTTTATCATTCTGTCCATTTCCTCTAGTTGATTTAATCTGTTTTAATTTACAGCTGGAAACAAATTTAGATTGTGTTTCCATCATTGATTTTCCAACCCTTTCCAAAACAATTATCTGGGTCACACTCCTGGGTATTTATTAGGTATAGGTTGTAACTTTAATGTGTGGCTAGGGTTGAGAACCACAGTCTAAAATTAAAATGTAATGGGTCTTGGAAAAACTAATTTTGCTTGGGAAATGCTGTGGTTTATAGAAATTAATGTTTAATGTTTATATTATAAACTGTTGCATGGTCACACATTTTAAGGAAACGTAACAAACTTGAGTTTCCCAGATGTTGTCTATATGAAACTTGTACTCATGCATTCCTACATATCTCGTTACCCCTGTGGAACTTTGCAAAACTGAAGCATAGGAAAGAGTGGAGGTGGCCCCAGCTGATGGTCAGTGGGTAGAGCATTGGTCATCTTATGGGTGTTCCAGGTTCAATTACCAGTCAGGCCACACAGAAGAAGTGACCATCTGCTTTTCCCCCCTCCATCTCCCCCTTTACCTCTTTCCCTCCTGCAGCCAGTGGCTCTATTGCTTTGAGTGTGGCCTAGGATACTGAAGATAGCACCCTCGGAGCACATCAGCTTCAGGTGCTAAAAATAGCTGGGTACTCTAGCGTAGGCCTCAGAGAGGGTTGCCAGGTGGATCCCAGTCAGGGAGCATGCAGGAGTGGGGGTAAAATTAATTCACTTTGGGAGAGTCAGAAGTAACTACAGCACTTTGACTGATACCATAGGCAGAATCTGCCAAAGTTGAGTTAACCAGGCTGCTGAAAGAAGTACCTCTGGCTGATATTGAAAAGAATAAGAAAACTAAAATGGAAAAGGACACTTTTTTGTACATATCTTGTGTGATTAATTTCTTTAAGGTAGCAAGAAGAATAGATTCATTAGATGGGGAGAGAGACTTTATTTTTAGTGAGAGAACAAATAATTAATTTAATAGCAGAGCACAAGACTCAGATATGGTGCAAAAGAGCCAATTGTATAGTAGAGGTCAAGGACACTTAATTGGTTTATGGTGCTAGGGAGTGGAGTTTTCAGTGAAATGAGCAAGATCACCACCTCTTTGGAGATCTCTCTCTCTTCCCCTTTTTCTATCTTGAATAATTGCTTCTCTTTTTTTGGTTTGCTATTGTGTTGCTTTTTTTCTTATTTTTGTCTTTTCTCTTAGAGCTCGTGGAATAAGAGCCAGTTATACAGATTTTCCAAAATGAAAATCATCTTCCTTTTCAATTCCCCAAATCTTAGAGTTTAAGGAAGAAAGGAGAAAAGGAAGCTTAGAAGAAGCAATTTAAGGTTGCTCTGCTGCAGGCCAAAATGAGGACTTTTTTCCCCTTGGATTTATATCTTTTGAGCCACCCAAAATATAATAAAACTACAGCTAAGATGAAGATGTGACCCTGGGGAAAGGAGCCCATAGAATCCTTTAACCTGATCCTGGACAAGGTTCTGGAGATGGATGCACAAATGGAATCACTGAGACTCCCATTTTTTTTATTCCAGTTCACTGAATTTGGAAACAAGATCTCCATGATAGGAAACTAGAGAGTTGGTAGGGCCAAATGCCTAATGAAACTGACTGTAGAGTTTGTTCAGAAAACCACAGTACCAGCAATGGTGATTAAAAATGCAGAGATTGGTATCCAGGCCATCTCTATTTCTTTCCATGGGATATGCCACAATTAACAATCAATGTGGGTGCCCTCTGTTTTCACCATTACTTCTTTACCTCCTGCCCTTTTTGCTCAGCTGGAGTTGTTTGGTTTACTAAGACCCATGTAGTTTATTGCTTCGGTTTCTATATGAAATAAATATTATGACTGGTCTTATCTGCCTTCCACTTCTAAGTATTGGTTTCAGCCACATTTTTTACCTAAAATACTCAGAGACTTTGTAATTTTTATAAAAATTCAAGATTCTTTATATTTTTCTCTAGGTTCTACACCAAGATATCTGAAACTGTATATCCTCTAGTGTTGGCAAAACAAAACAAAATAGAGAAAAAAACTCACAATACTCTTCATGAGCTACAAGTAAAGAACAAAAGCTTAGAAGTCATGAGTACTAATTTCTAGAATCTGATACTAGACTATTATTCTTGCTTTTAAAAAGTCAATTATATTTTTCTGAAATATCTATTAATAATAGGGTAAATGCAATATTTTGTTGTTTGTTTTTATAAACTCACATTTTACTTAATTTGTCATCATTCACCTCTGAGTAAATAAAGCAGATATTTCTCATAGTAATGTAGACTAAATTACAAATGAAGGGGAACATTAGCAAATTAGAACATTATAGTTATTTTTTATTATAATGTGATTCAATTTTTCTCTTCAAATGTCTGTGTTATAGCCCAGCTCTTCAGGAAAAGGGGACAGACCATTGGGATAAATTCAGCAACCCAGACTATCATTTTGTATAGACAAAGATAAAGATATAATCACTCAAGACCAAAAATAAAGTGTAAATGGAAGATGGGAAGATATGTTTGTCTTGCAGGTTTTCTTTTGAACAATTATGGTATTTAGAAGCATTCTGAATGCAGAGATTAAAGTGTCAAAAAACTGTGAAAGGTCAGAGATATTTTTCTTACTTGCATATTCACCAATTATCCAGGCACAGTTTCATAGATGCTAGCAGAAGACATGACACTCTTGGGTCAGAGAAAAAGGACTTTATAACTCACACCACAGTAAACAGCTTGAGTTTTGTGTTTATATCAGTGCTCCTCTCCCTCCCACCTTCACATGGCATAGCTGAAGTGGATGCTGGGCATACACTAGGTTTGCACCATAGCTGAGAAATTCTAAGCTTAGTGATCCCAAATCTTTTATAATGTACTACAAGGAAACCTACCTCAAGTTTTGTCCCAGAAGTACACATTATTTTTGTTATACTGGAAAGTAAATAAATCTGCTCTCTGCTCCATAAAGAAATATTATTCCTATTTTCTCAGGATGTTATCTAAACAAAAACCCTTGAAATGATAATTAATCCAGAACAAAAAGTTGGCCAGAAACTCTGCCAACAAGACATGCAAAAAAGTTAATGGAGAATGGTCGCCAACATGAAGGTTATTATGAAGTACCCCATCAGAGTACTATATTCAGATATCAATGAATGAGAACACATATTTGTTTATTTCTTAATAATTTCTTTTTTTTTCTAATTAGACTGTAAACTCCTAGAAGGAAGAGATGGTCTGGTTTGTCTTTATACCCTGTGACATAGATTGAACCCAACATCTAGAAAGTACATGATAAATGTTTAATAAGTGAGCAAATGATTAGTACCACAGAACAAAATTTACTGTATGATTTATCTAAAAATGTAAACTATTTCACATTAGGGAAAAATTAATTTTAATATCCATTTTTTATATTCAGAAATAAACTAATTCTACTAGACAGATATACCCATGTGTACCAAAACCTCTATACCAGGGGTAGTCAACCTTATCATACCTACCGCCCACTTTTGCATCTCTGTTAGTAGTAAAAATTTCTAACCGCCCACTGGTTCCACAGTAATGGCAATTTATAAAATAGGGAAGTAACTTTACTTCACAAAATTTATTACAGCAAGTTAAAGCATATAATAATAATTACTTACCAAGTACTTTTTTGCTAAGTTTGGCAGAATAAATCTTTATAAAACAATGTACCATAATTAAATCTATCTTCTTATTTATACTTTGGTTGCTCTGCTACCACCCACCATGAAAGCTGGAACACCCACTAGTGGGTGGTAGGGACCAGGTTGACTACCACTGCTCTAGACTAAAGCTTTTTTCATATTTTTCTTAGAAGTTATTTTATGATCATGTCTTATAATAGGGAACTTTTACAAGGCAAATAGTTAATTAGTGTGCAATGAAAGTATCCAAAATGGTTTTTTGGTCCAGGTCTTGTCTCAGAATTTACAGAATCCTCTCACTGGCAGGTAGTTTAGTTGAGTAACTCTCATATGGTTTTGTGTAACCACTAAAAGTGGTTACTTAGAAATACTGAATTAGCCCTTCAGAGAATAAGTCAGAACATTTCAAAATCTAGTCCTCAAATTTTGATCCTTGTCTCCCAAATACAGTATTCTTGTAAATCATCTTAAGAATATATAGATGATGACCATTGTCATATATATAAAATAAAAATAATGGCATGGCAATCTTAAAATAGTCTTTAAGTCTTAAAGCAACTAGAAAAGTGATGCTAACTGGAGCTTAAAGGCAGAAACTTTTCAAGTTGCAAAGTCTCAGCCCAGGCAGTCAGCAGGAAGTCCAAGATTTCTATCATGACTTTCAGATGGGCCCAGAACCAGGATGGGAGTAAAGAGGAAACCCACATTAACTTCTGGTTATGTTCATAATGCATTTAATTGACTTAAATAACACAGTGACATTGGCAAAAATCAAGCTGGTGAGGTGCAAGCACTCCATTTGAAAATACCATACTGATTTAGAGTAAATCTGTGGTTAAGGTCCAGCAGCTCTGTTTTACTATGTAAACTTAGGTTAGTTAAATAATCTATAAAAATGTCTATGATAATACCAACCTTACAGGACCACTTTAGGAATTGAGTGAATTGATATATGAGAAAGGGCTTCATATGCCATGATGTAAGGGGCAGTCATTATCATTGCTATGTAGATGGAGTACAAAGGCAGTCTTGCTGGATTAATGGCATGACAGAATAGAAATGTTGTACCGCACTTCAGGCTTTCACTGAAATAAACACAACAACCAGGATTTTGGCAAAAATTATAGAACTCCTAAATTAAAGATTTAGAACTAATAATATATCCTCTATCAATATTGTAATAGTAATGAAATTTCTGAGAATTAACTGTAATGTTTGAACTCTACGATTTTCAGATTGCATAGTGGATAAGTTTCCAGAACTGCGGGGCAATTATTTTTTTAATTAATTTTTTAACAAGTCTATACTTATAAAAGACTATTTATTACCTTACATTAAGGCAACATATTAAGCACAAAGTTCTTCAAGGATTGCTTCTCAATCTGTGATGTCCTTACGTCTTTCTACTTCCACTGAACTCTTGGGAATACATAGATGAGAGATCTCAAGAAAATAACCTTAGTCTCTGTGTACAATTGTAACTCTAACAACAAACGATACTTTTTTTCATTAATATAAGTAAAAAAGCTTCTGAAGAGATATTCTGTGGAGATGATCACCCTTTAAATAATTTTTTAATATGGGTGTGGTGGCTTAAAAAGAAACTTTTTGACTCATCTAAAAAATTTGCAAATTTCTTTTGCTTTTTCTCAAAAAATGTAAAGTTCTCTTGGGTGCTTAACAAATGGCCTAGCATATAGTGTATAATTAATGAATGTTAAAAATAAAGAAGAAAGGAAGAGAGTAGGGAATGAAGGAGAGAAAAAAGAAAGAAAGAAAAGAAAAAAAGAGCAAAGAAAAGATGAGATGAAGGTAGGGGAAAAGAATGAAAGAATGAAGGAAAGTGAAAGGAAAAAGAGAAAGAAGAAAAAAAGAATGAACAAGGGGAGGAATGAGGAAAAAAAGAGAAAAGAATAAGAGGAAAGAGGGAAGGAAGGAAGGAAGGAAGGAAGGAAGGAAGGAAGGAAGGAAGGAAGGAAGGAAGGAAGGAAGGAAGGAAGAGGAGAGAGAAAGGGAGGGAGGGAGGGTAGGAGGGAAGGAAGGAAGAAATAGAGAGGAAAAGAAAAAGAAAGTAGAAGAAAGAGGAATCTAAGTTTTCTGGTTTAAATAATGAATCTCCATTTTAAAAGAAAAATAAGAAAGAAAAGAAGCAAGGAAGGAGAGTGGGAGAAGGAAAAACTCCTATCATATAGAATGTTAAAGAAATGCAACCTTAAATAATCAATCAAGAAAGGCAATTTGAACCCAGGTATAAAATGACCTGATACAATTTAACTTCTCGCACTGTGGTCAATCTAACTTCTCCCATAATCAAAGCAGGACATTTAGACATGGTCTTTTTGAGTCATCCATTTCAACATACCTAGGTCTGTAAATGTGGTGAACATTCTTAAACTTTTCCCATCCTGAACCACAAACAATTTATTTCTTCCTCTCTACCCTTCACTCCTTGCCCTACCTCTCACTCCATACTGACTTTTAACTGATGCCCGAGCCTTATTCTGAAGCTTCACCTTGTCTCTGAGCCTCAACTAAATACTGAGTGAAGTGGTCAATTGATGTGAGAATGTGAATTAACCCCATTGTTTAGTTTAAATTTTTTAATGTTAAAGAATGTCTAAAAAAAAAAACAACTATATCAAATGTCTTAGCTATCTCCAATTGTCTATTACTTAGCTCTTGAGAGTCTTCTGATTTTTACAAAGATTATGTTTTATCATCAACACACAACAAAGACAAATAATTAAATCTTGCATCATAGTTTGAAGGAGGCTCTGATGATTTCTAATTAACTTTCTCCTAATCAATAATTCTAGACTAGTTCCAATGTAATCAAGCCTTTGGTTCACAGCCAGTAATATTTACTTTAGATCAGAGCAATTGAAGGGTGATTGTTGTTATTGTTGTTGGTTGTGTTTTGTTTATTTTTATCATGGAATAAAGAACTCATTATCCTCTCTTACAGGCTCTTACTCTTTACAAATGCACCCTCATTTGAAGTCTTGAAAAGAAAGTATTGACTTTGCCATAAAAAAACTTGCTAAGATACCTAATTGATGAGTTTCACACTGCTTCCATCCTTACATCCTTCAACCTTCTCTCCTCTTGGCCCCATTTGTCAGCTGTGTAATTGCCTTCTGTTGATGGTCTTCCCTAATTTCCAGATTCACTAATCTTTCTTTTACCAGTCAGTGTTGCACCATCAGCTCTTTGTTAATCTTTTCTAAAGCATATTGACATGTCCTTCCTTCATCTGTTCCAGGTTCTTTGATCTCCTCTTTAGCCCTATTCTTATAAGAACATAAGCCTGACACCACTCTTTCTATTTACTTTGGCCTACTGATCTCTGAATCTCCATTTCTCTTAAATCTTTCTGATACTTTCTTGGCTTTTAAATAACTAGTCAATGTCTCTTCTTCCCCTGGTTTATTCATCATATATACTTTATTTTCACTTCCACTGAAGCTTTCATTTATACAACAAAACGCATTGATTACCTATGGAGCCTATACAACTTCATACTAATTATATCAACAACAGATTCCTATGTATCATTCATATTTAAACTTGACATTTCTTGATATAAATATTTTCTGTGGATATATGGTAAAAGTTATAGAGAAAATTCCTCTCACAGTTACAACAAATATTCCAGTCCCCTGAAACACAGCTCTGTTAACAGAACAAATATATCATAAATGTGTGAAATGTGAAATATGCACAGCTGCTTGCTGAAGGAATGAGGAATGTTTGGAAAGGAAATTTAGTTTAAAATGACTAACATGATGCCACAAATTCTTTCAGAATTACCATCACTCTAACAGTAACCTTATCTAGCTTTAAGGGTCACAACAATTAGAAAGATAATGGACATCACACCTTCATTTCATTATAAATTACCTAAATTTATGATTGCTAGATTGCATTTCAATTTCCATTCATTCAGGTCCTCTGAGCATAGTGGAGGGCAATTTTTCATAAAAAGTTTAAGAATAAAGAGAAACAGCCCAAGAGAAAAAGAACCATGGAAATCTGGTCATGGGGTTTATACAGGAAGATCTTTATTTCAGATTGTGCTGTGCTGACTTGTATGATAAATTCAGTTTATGATCATCTCAATTGAGGAGAAATTTTTATTCTCTCTTAAAAAGTGTTCAGCAACTGAGCTAATTGCTTTTACAGTTTATGAAGAGGAATGTTTAAGTCAGATTTCCTCCTCAAAATAACTCTGAAATCCAAAAAATAGAAGGCATAAAATACAAAAACCTGCTTCACCAAAAGAACAATCTGGGGTGTATGGAGAAACAGTTTGTACTTTTGCTGAGTTCAGAAAAGATTCACTTAGAGGGCGACTGTGGAATAGAGTAGCGAACCAATGACTTAGTTAAATTGCTGGCTGGAGGGCAAAGCCTGCTCTCGCGGCAGCTGTTATCCTCTGTGTACCCTCATCCACTGCCTCGCCTCTCAACACCCTGCAGAATGGTGTCTGGAAGTGCTACAGTGCCATCTAGAGGGCTGCCACACCCCAGCACAACATCCTGGGTCAGGTCACACCACCCAACGTGTTCAATTTGTGTGCTATGGTCATTGGAAGACTATAGTTAATTATTTATTAAGAGTAATCACTCTAACTGTGAAAACTCCAGGTCACTGTTTAAATAACATCAGCAATATACGAACTAAGTCTTAATGGGTACATTTTCTTGTTGGAGGGGAAGCTGTTTGTAAACATAAAAGGCTTCCTTTAAACACAAATAATTTAGTAATACATCTACAGTATTGTTCTTTACTGTAAAAGTACAACTGTACAAGCAATGAGCACTTAGCTAGGAGCAAAACATTTTCCTTTTCTAATCATTTTCTGAAACATTCTCTAATTGTACAAGTTTATCTTCTTTCAAGAATATAGATAGCCATGTGAATAGGATTCCATTTAAAACACACACACACACACACACACTTGTATATTTGGCATTTGAAATACAATTAGAAATTCCAATCACTACAGCACAGCTTAACCTAAGGAAGTTGACATACTATTAGTCTCCAAGTAATGATTTGTGCGGAGATGCCGAATGCAGAACAATGCCAAATTATTCTACAGTTGAGTCTCCTAAACAGGTATGTCCAGCATTTGTTTTTACTCTCTTAGATAGAACAGGATAAATTTTTTATATGCAGCCAAAGATGGCCAATAAACACAAAAAAGCTCACGATCAAATGAAACAATAACTGGCTGGTTAGACGACACTGACTGCTCCGATTGTCAGCCAGTACATGGGGTTTGATAAACCCCAGCCAGCAGTATGTTAAACTGTTCCACATCCTCTTTGTTCTCTGCACAAAAAAATGCTCCAAAGACAAAGGTTTTAAAAAATTTTAGAGGCATGCTTAAAAGGATGCAAAGGGCACCGAAAATGTGAAATTTCTTTCCCTGTTTGGTTCATCAACTGCAGTAGCAATGCTGACTTGTTGAAAATGATATAAAAATCAGCAGAATAATTAGAGTTCATTTCTTCTTGAAGCAAGAGCCTGAAATTTTCATTAAATTTACACAAATTAGATAAAAATCCAACTCGACATTATCTCATCCTGAAATTTCTCCTACCAAGCGGCCCTCCTTCTCAGCCAGCTGGAGGTTGGAAAGGACAAAAGGGGCGGGTGACACACACATTTATTGTTGCTGCTTCCTACCATCATTTTTCTTATCTCTGTTTTATCACTATTTTTTTCATTTACTTTAACTCATTCTATTGTTTGTATCTTTGAAAAGAACTCTAAATTCTTTTTAGAATAAAGTGAGAAGCCTGACCTGTGGTGGCACAGTGCATAAAGCATTGACCTAGACGGAACACTGAGGTCACCGGTTCAAAACCCCGGGCTTTCCTGGTCAAGGCATATATGGAAGTTGATACTTCCTGCTCCTCCTTCCTTCTCTCTCTCTCTCTCTCTCTCTCCTCTCTAAAATGAATAAATTTCAAAAATTAAAATAAATAAATGAATAAGAATAAAGTGAGAATAAAAATAAATAGATATGTTAATTTTACTGCTGCAATTCATGACCATAATTACACTTTTCATTTTTAATCTCTCTCTGGCATTCTACCTATTTGTGCAAATGGACAAAAAGAAGCACATCAGTCTTGAATCCAGTCACTCCTCATAATCAACCCCATGTGGATCAACGCTCAGCTTCCCTTGCCCAGGCAAAAGGCAAGTGCGGAGCTGGCTCACAGTGGCCCACATACACGGGGCTTTAGCAGGACTTTTGGAAACAGAGTATCTTCACCTGTTTATTACTGTTCTGGGCTGCCAGAACAAATGACCACAAGCTAGATGGCTTATAAAATCAGGAATTTATTCTCTCACAGGTCCAGAGGCAGAAGTCTGAAATGAAGGTGTTTGTAGGGCTGTGCTCTCCCTGAAACCATTAGGAGAGGATCCTTGAATGTCCCTTCTAACTTCTGGTGTTGCCGGCATCCTTGGTGCTCTTTGGCTGTAGAGGCCCCCATCCAGCCTACTTCCCTCTTCACGGGACCTTTTCCCCTGTGTCTGTCTTCACATAGCATTCGCTTCTCTATATCTATATCCAATCTTCCTCTTCTTAAAAGGACACCAGTCATTAGATTATAGTGTACACTAATTCAGTATAACCTCATTTTAACTCAATTATATATGCAAAGGCTCACCGGTGTTTCCAAATAAGATCACATATTGTATTACCTGGTGGGTGTGAATTTTAAGGGGACACCACTCCACCCAGTGCAATGTACAAATCTGGAACAATAGCGCCCGCCTCAGAGAGCTGTTGTACACAGGCTAATGCATGGCAATAATGAGCAATAATGAATTAAATGGTAGCTCTTATTAAAATCCAACCATATCTTCACTTCTCATAACCTTGTCCACAATGATAAATGTTTTATCAGGAGCCCAAATTCAGTTGCCTCTTTTGTTTGTATTTTTGTGTTTCTATTTAAGGAAAGTTTTATTGGCTTACTTTTAATGTTTCGCATTCTTTTTCTAAAAAATGATCAAGGAACTATATTAACATATGTTAAGCGAAATACCTCCCCAGCAAAGACAAGCTGCTGCACTAACAATCTGAGGCTAATGGTGGGAGAACAGGTGGGGTGGAAGTGGGGTACAGAGAGGGGATGGTACTGGACACTTGTATGAGGCTAGAGACATCTGTTTTGGGACCCAATCTCTCTTGCTCTTTTAGGTTGGCTACCCTGGCCCTTCCTCATTTTCCATTCACCCCACATGCTTCTCATTCCTTTCCTGTTGTTTCAGGACACTGTGAGTAGTACCCCATTCTTTTCCTTCCTTCCTCTCCCCCCAAAACCCAGAGAAGTTAGCGAAAGTTTAAAGAAGACAGGGCAAAGCTAACATGAAAAGACATGTCCAGACAGAATTCAGAGCAACACCAAGTAATTATTTGACTTGAGCAGACTCAAAACAAAGCCTCCACTGAGAGACAGAGAAATAAGAGATTATTCTATCCATTTGATGTTCTTGTTAACCTAATAGCCTTTCTTAACATCACTTATGCTCCAGGGAAGTTTGGCATGGAATGAATCCTGGATGCTATGCTCTTGCCTCATTTAAAAAGGACAAGCTCCAGGCTTATCATGGTTCAGAAACAATTCTAGTTCTAAAATATTTTAATGCGTGTTTTTTCCATCAATAAGTGTGTACAGGTTTCTTCTGGTTAGCATAAATGCTGTTTGCATTCAATACACAGCAATGCCTATCCATTCTTTTATCCTGTAAGCCATTCCTGGGATTCTTGGTGCAGAGCACGTTGATAGCATCCCAGGGGCCTGTGCACTGGTGCATGTTACCATCATGCCCATAAGGTGCATAGGCTATGCAGAGAGACTTTGTAAACATGATCTCTTCCCATGATGTCAGTGTGAATGAGAGGGAGAGAAGCAGAGTACAGGATTGTGGGTGTGAGGACAGGCCAGCCCCAGATCAGGCCCCTATCACACAGGCCCTGGGTAGCTGTGGTAAGAAGAATGGCTGTTATGGAATAAGTGTTTGAAGAGTTTTAACTGGAAGAGTAGGATGATATAACTTAGGTTTTTAAAAGAAAATCATAGCTGCTTTGTGAAAAAGAATTTAGAAGGAATAAGAAAGGAAGTATCAGATTAATTTATATTTTGTTGAAGTTCAGGTGAGACCAATGGTGGCTTAAATATCAATGTTAACAATGAAGGTAGAAAAGATGAGCAGATTTGAAAAATACTCAACTTATGAGAATTTCAACCAAACTTTAATTCATCTGATTCAGGTATCCATAGATATACCGAGAAGTTCTTTTATTTTTTTATTACATTTTTAAAATTTATTTATTCATGTTTAGAGACAGAAAGAGAAGGGGGAGAAGAACAGGAAACATCAACCCCCATATGTGCCCTGATCAGGCAATCCCAGGGTTTCAAACGATGACCTCAGCATTCCAGGTCAACACTTTTTCCACTGCGCCACCACAGGTCAGGCCGGAGGAGTTCTTGAAATATGGTCTCAAGACAAGCATCATCAACATCACCTGGGAACTTTTCAGAAGTGCAAATCTCAGGCCCACTCCAGACCTACTGAATCAGAAATTCTAGAGATGGGTCCCAGCAGTCTAACAAGCCTTCCAGGTGATTCTGATGGACCCTAAAATTTGAGAGTCACTCATTGACCTAGAGAAATTTATTAACTTGGAACTTTATAAATACAAAAAGAATGTAAAAAAATTACTTAGTCAATACTATGGAATTAAAATACATTGCTATATTGTTAATAAAACCAATATTAGTAGATTTTATTACTAATCTAGATTTTACTAATGAAAGGCTGCACAGTATTCTGAAATCAAATTCTAGTTCCTATATTCTAGGAACTTGTATGAAAACCATGGTTCGTAAGATGAAGAGAAACCTCTCCTGGTCCTCCTGGGACATTTTAAAAAATCCTTATATTATTCTGCTTTTGTTTTTTTCCATGATGCTTTGTATTAAGATGGTGACATCCTTATATCCAGTTCTCAATTTTTAATGTCTTTGTATGCATTTATTCAAATATAGTATACCTATATTTGAATTCCATGGGGATTCCTCCTTCCAACATACTCTGAGAAATGTCAGTTGACTGCTCTATTAATCATGGAGAATAAATTTTTGGTTTGTTTTAGTGTTCTCTCCGATCCTGGGGAAAAAGAGAAGTTTGATTTATTCCATTGGATAGAAAAAGCCACTTCCTGGCTTGGCTATAAGCTGAAAGTGGCTGTCCCCCATATGTAGTGCCATGGCACTTCCTTTGGCATGCCATAAGCATCCTTTAGAAGCACTGGTTTAAGGATGTCGTTATTATGCTTCTTTACAATGTTGTTGGTTGGGTTAATTTTCAGTGATTAGCACAGATTATTAATAATTGCATATTTATAACATTACTTAAAGAGTAGTGCTTTGAGTTTCCAGTTTGCAGTTTGGGTATAATAAAAGAAAACAGATTGTGATGGATCCCGGAAGCCTGGAGTTAAGGCAAAATGATAGAGCTTCTGGAGTGTGCAAACCACTGGGGAGAATTAAACACAAAATTTTCCAGTAAAAGGCTCAGGTTTTAAACAGTTTCTGGAGCATTAGTAGGTCCTGAAAATTAATTATTTATTCATCTTTGAAAAGGAATGAAATTTTGATACGTGCTATACCAGGGACAAATCTTGAAAACGTCATGCTGCCACAGACCAGCGCAGCTCCAAATAATGGTGCGGAATTAAGGAAACACACTTTGTCAGAACAAAACCGATGGGACCAGGAGGACCCCTCAAACTGCCTGGCGGCATCTGAGTGCCTCATAGCCCCAGTTCCCTTTATTATATAGACCTATGCAAATCAAGGACCCTGATACAAAGTTGCACATCAAAGGCTAAGACAGGAACTCTCCCAAGGCAAAAACAGGATACATTAGTGAAATTTACAAACATCTGAAACAAAGAGTCAGAGGAAGGGCATGTATATTGCTTCCTGCAACCCAAGGAAGGACGTGGAGTGGGTGCAGATACTCAGCATCAAAGCCAAATATGGAGATGAATGAGGGAGAACTTAGCCCCCTGCCAAGCCTCGAATCTATAATGGCTTTTTGCCATTAACAGTCCACAACATCATGCTAAGTGAAATAAGCCAGTCACAAAAGAACAAACATTGTATGATTTCATTTTCATGATTTACATAAAATAGATGAATTCACAGGGACAGAAAGTATAATAGATGTTACCACAGCCTGAGAGGAGAAGTGATGGGGACTTAGTGTTCAATGGGTACTAAGTTTCCATGTGGGATGATGAAAATGTCTGGGACTGGACAGTGTGGTGGTTCTACAACACTGTGAATATTCTTGAAGCCCTTGAAATGTACACTTAACAAAAAATGGTAAGTTTTATGTTATGTTTTACTACAATAAAAAAGTGTTAAAAATTGCTAAGTTCTAAGAGCATTGGATAAATACTTGTTTACTGATAACTCCATAAAGCTATTATAAAAATGGAATAACATGACATATAAAATGGCTACAATACCCATTAACATTATTATTGCATAACCTGAAATCATTATGTTTATCCTCTGCATTATTAGAAGCCCTTGGAATTGAAATACAAGATGTCTGTATTTAGAAAGCAGGCTTTATTAACAATAGGGTTATGCAAATGTGGCCACAAATATTACTTATTAGTCCTTAGAACTCCTAAACCACATGTTTTTATCCATGGTGTGTTAAATACATTGGAATACAGTGACTAAATGAGTATATTTCACTAATCTACTTGATGTATTTATCTTAATCCACCAAGGAAATAAAAAATTTATTGTGGGATCCTTTCATTACTTTTATACTAAGCCTAAGTCAATAAAATTTAAAAGCTAAGCAGTTTCTAATTTTAGTTTATGCATTTTCTGTAACTACAAAAATCCACCAGAGGAAAAAAATTATGCATAATAAAAACCTGCAGTTTTCTCAGAAGGGATTTTTATGCCATAAGATACTCACTGTTCTAGAAAGAATGTAATTTTGTCTCATTAGGGAAAAAGGGACAGGTACAGGTACTAACAGTTACAGATCAGGAATTACAAAGGGAAGTGCAATTTGCAAATATCCTCTTCTTAGCTGATTTATGCTCCTACAATGTGTGTCAAATCCTTTCTGAATTCTTCTTCTTCCATGCATAGAAAGACATTTAGAAAAAGGCTTTGGAATACTTCTAATCCTCTAAATCAACAATAAAAAATATATAAAGCAAAGGTCAAGGTTTTGATACACTGCTTCCAAAATACATCCCACACTGAGTAAAATGCCATGAAATCATCTGTCAGAACTGACTTTCTTCCAGAGGCTGCATTCCAAGAGCGTGAAGAGAGCTGGAGTGGCTATTGATGGTTTTCTTAGATTCTAGTGCACCTTAATCATATTCACAAGACTGTACTTTTTCATCGCTGCAGGAATTGACAGAATTCTGTGACAATTCTGGGAAGTGCTTTCAGATGGCCCTTTCCATGAATAATGAATGTTTCACAAAGCTCTGTGGTAAGCGGAATAGCCTTGTTCTCCACAAATGCAGGAGCTGATTAGGAGGGGACCCTCCTTTGTTTCCTTGCTTTGAAATTTAACTTTCTTCGCAAAAAGTTAGAGAAAATAAATTTTGATAAGATAAATAAGCTCCAGTTCATCGTACAATATTTTTTATCTCATAAAGTGTTATATTTATTTTATTTATTAGAGAAGATTGCATACATCACAATTTTTGTCTCCAGAATGTGCTTCATGTGATAGTGAATAGATTAAGTGACTCCTTTTAGGTGCTAATTAAAAATATGCAATTGATTCTCATTATTCCTTGTAGTTATGTCTTATAAATTCACCACATATATTGATTTAGTGAATCATGACACATTGCTTTTAGGGGAAATACAGGGTTAGGTTCCTGAAAACAAGCTGCTGATCACACTTTCATCAACCAAGCAACACAAAACCTTGTTTTATGTGTGTCTTTGTTTAAAGACACTGTTTAATATATAGTGTCAACTCATTAACAATGAACTCTCAGTCAACGGCACTGTAAATTATGCCTAAATAAAGCTTATCTAACACACATATTTTCTCCATGAGACACATTACAGCCTGGTTGCATTTAAGAGCACTAGCTAGCACTGTAGCACTATGGTTGGGGACCATCTTAAACATTATAATCACCAACAAATAAGCACAAAAATGCAAAAAAATATATAAATATGCACTAAACAGACTACAAAAAGGACAATTTTTTTACAATATAAAAGCTAAACCAAGATGCCAAAAGATCACCCTGTTTGACATCAGCTTGGATTGTATGCATCAAGCAACCCAAACTGTTCACTGCTCTGTACCACAAAAGTGGCAAGGAGTAGTGATTCTGGAGGTACAAATTAACTTCACTGAATAAGTGAATTCACAAATATAAAACCTGCAAATAATAAAGATCAACTGTATATGTATTTATCTATACATCTTTCAGCTTTGAGGCAATTTTTCACTTCAAAATAGCGGTCAGTTGTTAAGACACTGTTGAGAAAAGCCCATTTCATTGTGAGATTTATGACAGTTGTTGTCTTCATTCTATTTTTAGAGTCTCGATAGTCTTATGATAAAAGTTATAATACTCAATTCCTCTTGTTCTGCTGGTTCTCCAGGAGTCCATTTGGTGTTATGGCAAGACTGACAACTGTCTGACCTGACAGAGGTGAACAGGATCTCCTGACTGCCTGGTGCACAGGGTAGGGGCAGCTCTGGTTGGAAGTTTGCACCATGTTCCAAGGCAGACTAACACTGAATTCTTCATAGTGATTCACAAGGAATCACTCGGTAACCACCTAGAGGGTCAAGTTGGAAGAATAAAGAGAAAATGAAAAATAAGAAAATGAGACAGGAGTTCAGAGAACCTATAGCAGGAAGGCAAGGATTTGAGTAGTTTTCAGGGTTAAGTGTCAGCATCTAGAGCACAAACAAAGAGTGCAGAAACTTTCCATTCTCTAAGGTGTTTGGTATGTGAGCCCCAGACTAAGGGAAGTTATTTAAAAAGAATCATGAAAATCTGGACAGCAATATTATTTAATTAGCATTAAGGTTTCATCATGCTTACCAGATTCTCAACTGTATAACTTCAGGAAATACAATCTGTACTTTGTCTCTGACATAACAGTTTACCACAGATGATGATAAAAATCACATAGTTAAAATAAACAACTCAAAATCATTTATCTCACCCTTAGTTTCTCAACCACTCTGCACAGATATATGTCAATCTTACTCTTAAGAATTACCAATTTTTTTTATAGGAAGGGAGAGAGATGAGAAGCATTGGCTCATAGTTGCAGCATCTTACTTGTTCATTGTCTGCTTTCTCATATGTGCCTTGACTAGGGAGCTGCAGCTGAGCCAGTAACCCTTTGCTCAAGCCAACAACCTTGGGGTCATGTCTATTATCCCACACTCAAGCCAGAGACCCTAGGCTGGTAACCTAGGGGTTTTGAACCTGAGTCCTCAACTCAGGTTTTGAACCTGAGTCCTCAACTCAGTGTCGTCCCCAGGTCGACACTCTATTCATTGTGCCACTACTTGATCAAGCCAAAAGTTGAAACTCTTAACTATCTGATGGTAGCTCATTTCTGTGGCTTTATCATAATAATTATATAATTATCACTATAATAACCCCATCCCATGAATTTGTTTTTACTTCCTTCACCAAAAATAGAGCTGCAAGATTTTCTTTCTCAACAATACAGCACAAAATGGAGGCCAAGTTTCTTCAGAATGGAGGCCAAGTTTCTGCTTTGTTATTCTTCTAATGTGTTCTCCAGACTCCTCCATGAGATTGTTAGATAATTACGTGTTTATATGTTTGGATTTCCTCTAGATACCAAGTTTCCTAAAGGGAAAGATTATGTTCATTTCCAGGCACTCATCACATTGTTTGACAGTAGGTGTTCAAAGGTTCCATAGGGCTTAGATGCCCTTTAGAGAAATGAATGTAGTCATATGCTAAATTTGCCTCCATCTACATGTGTTATCTCATCACATACATTTTGGCTTTATTTAAATAACAAGAAAATGGGGAGAGGTTGTAAATCCAATAATGTCTAAGGCAGTGGTTCTCAAAGTGTCTGCCAGGATGCACTGGTGTGCCCTAGAAGATTTCCAGGTGTGCCCTATGGTATTCCAGAGAAATATGCACCTGTTGGAGACCAAAAAACCAACAGGGTTTTTGGAGTTTAGATTTTTGGGGAACAGAGGTGTGGGAAATTGGCTGTAAGCTGACAGCCTGCCCAACCCCCTACCTCACTTGCCTGATTAGGTTGCAAAAGGCTGTTAAAGCTGTAGTGCTGGATTGTTTACACTACCCCCCATGTTCCTCAGAAAGACTAGAGGCAAGTTTCTTCTATCCTTTGTTTGGTGTCAAGTTAAGATGATATGTATGGTGGGGGTTTTCTGCACTTAACACAATTAAGAGTAAGAAGAGAGGAATTCTTCAATGTATTGATGAGGAAATGAGAGTTTGCCTTTTAAATATATGCCCAAACATTGAAGAAATCGCTAGGACACATCATGCTCATGTTTCTTATAAACACAAGAATGAAAAAACTTAACACATTTGTGCCAGGACCTGCTGAATTTACTAAATCTTACTAAGAATGTATATATATATATATATATATATATATATATACACACACACACACACACACACACATAACTTTTTGGTCGTATTTTTATTTTTAACCCCTTTTTTACAAATGCTAAAAAGCATAACTCAAAAATGTAACATAAAAATGTCTTTTAATGTCAGAATTTAATTTTGTCATATTTATTTCATTTAATTACCATAAAAGCACGCTTGGACTTTATATTTTGTTCTATAATATTAACTTAATTATTATAACATATTTCTCAGAAATATGTATAGAGTATGCCTACAATTATTTGTAGAATTTTAAATGCACCCTGACTTCAAAAAGTTTGAGAACCACTAAGGAATTATCCTGCTCTAAAGTTCTCTGAGCATCATGTGAGCATCAAAGTCTGTCTGGACCCTGATCAAGATGTCTTTGCTGAGTTTCCTTCCCAGGCAAGATGCACACAAGTACAAGTGAGAATTTTGGAGACTTGTTGCCTAAATCTACTTTGGCAATCTGTCCTGGCCTTTTGAGAGCTTCCTTTGACAGGATGATGTCATAGACATTATCCCACTACTCAAGGACACTGTAATATAAGAAGCAAAGGTCTTACCTTGTCCCCAAATCACTTTATAATTTGAGTATAACAACTCATAGTGGCTACAGATCCTTTTGTACCTTCTTTTCTTGAAAGCGATTTTATAGAATTTCAAATTACCTAAGGGAATTCCAGAGTCAAACAAGCATTCATAATATCATTATCTGTTATCTAAAGTATGGGAAGAATATTTGACTTGATATCTGAAGACCAGGGTTCAAAGCTAAGTTCTTTCAGTTTGGACAAGTCATTGGTCAAGCTTTGAGCTTTAGTTTACTCATCTGTAAAATGGAAATAACTATCTTGTTGTGGGGTACAAATAAAGTAATCAATGTGAACTAAAACATTACGTTGTTAATAGCTCTAATCATAGAAGCCTCTTGTCTGTTCCATAACTGCATCAGTTCACTCCTGCCCCAGGCCCTTTGTACCTGCTGTTTCTTTTCCTAGAATGCTGTTTACTAGTTCTCTTCTAGGTTAATTTCTACCTACTTCAATTATGTCTCTACTCAAATATTACCTGCTCAGAGGTAACCTACCCAAACATTCTCATTAAAATAACACCCCCTGGTCCTTTAATTATTTTAATGAGGTTTTTTAATATATAGCACTTATTGACTATATTATGCTTTTTTAATCTATTATCTCTCTCCCACTGGAACACAAGCTCTTTGAGAGTAGAACTTTGTTTTCTGCTGTGTCCCTAAAAACTATATGTAGTAAGTATCCACTAAATATTTTCAGAATAAGTGAATAAATAAATGTACAAAGAGAAGCATAAGAATAAAAAAAGTCTAATGATGAGATGCAGTTGAAGTCAGAGAAGTAAAAATCTGAACAAGAAGGTATTTGTTCTCAAATTAAACCTAAAGCAAAATTTTAGAACTTTGTAAAGAAAGTTTGATGAATTTTGCTATAAGCATAAATTATCAACATCTCAAATCAATATAAATTTATATATATCATCAAATTGATAGAGAGATATTAGATTATTTGATGACAAAGAACATAGTTTTCTCTCTTTGTATGTCTCTTTCCCATTGCCAAGCAGTGTACTTACTGAAACTAGATTAAATGTTAGTTTATTTGTTTACAAAAACATCACTTAAATACAATTTCCATTTACAACTTACTAGGATATTGATCTGGTACTAATTTAGAGAAAAGATAATGGCCGCTAGACAGATTATAGACATTGTTTACATCACAATTATATTTCTTGGTGATGTCTTACCTAAACAAACCCATGCTTATTAAAATCACAGCCTGAGGTAGAGAGGAGTACTCAAGAAGCATAATTTATGGAGGGAAAGTGTCCATTCCTCTATGGATTTCCCTGTTGCTTTCTCTCTTCTTGCTGTCACAGCTCTTCAAGCTCAGTGAATATGGTGATAAACTAAAGAAGGGAAGATGATAAGAGGAACAATTGGAGGAGGAAACAAGCAATCAGAATGTAAAAATGATGGAATCCATGTGAGGGCTGATGGATATGGCAGGAAATCTATGAGCCAAGAAGATCTGTACTAAGTGTGTACCTTGTAAATGACCTATTGTAATGAAAGACAGCTGCACAAAAACACCTACAAGAATCTTGCAAGTTGTAGACAAAAAATGATGAGGTAGTTATTTTAGCACATGTCTACAAATTTTTATTAAAGTATTAATTATTTTTCATCAGTTCATTCTGCATATATATATTTAATATTGACTGTGGACTTGTCATTACCAAACCATGAAGGATTTATTTCAATTTATTCTAATAATATTTGTATTACATTTGAGAGAATGACTAAAACTATTGTTCAGTTACTTAAATTTGTCAGTATTTAGGAACCAAATCTATTGATTTATTTCTATAGTATTTAATGACTGAGGACCTACTACATTTTGAAAAGTCAGTGCAGAGGACACAAAATACATGACTTGTTTTCTTTGCCCTCTGAAAACTTACACCAACACACAAAAAAACAGGTAAATAACTGTGTCTAACAAAACAACTGCATGTACTGTTATATTTGATTTTTATTACTACATGCTTGTGTTTTACAGTTACATGTAAAAAAAGAATGAGAGTTACCTATGAAACTCAGAGACAGTTTCAAAAAGGAGATAACTTCCGTGCTTTGAAGGACATTCATTAGAAGGACAAAAAAGGAAAATACATCTCCTATGGAGGGCAAACTACAAGTTGGAGTAAGATCTCTTTGGAGTGAATGGGAACAGTGAGAAAGAACAATTATCTTGTTTCAGACAACTAACATCTAAGTCTTGGACCAAGTAAATGGAACTGTGATAAATGGGTAAATGGTTACTTCAAAATTCTCAACCTTTTTTTTTTTTTGTATTTTTCCAAAGTTAGAAGCTGGGAGGCAGTCAGACAGACTTGGCATGAGCCTGACCAGGATCCACCCAGCATGCCCACCAGGGGGCAATGCTCTGCCCATCTGGGGCATTGCTCTGTTGTGACTGGAACCATTCTAGCACCTGAGGTGGAGGCCATGGAGCCATCCTCAGAGCCAGGGCCAACTTTGTCCCAATGGAGCCTTGGCTGCTGGAGGGGAAGAGAGAGAGAAATAGGAAGGACAGGGGGAAAGATGGAGAAGCAGATGGTTACTTCTCCTGTGTTCCCTGACCAGGAATCAAACCCGGGACTTCTGCACTCTGAGCCAATTCTCTACTGCTTCTTCCTTTTTTGAAATGAGATTGGCTCTTGTGATTGGCTAATAGAATATAGGGAAAGTGCTAATTTAGGCCTGATACATGAATACACCTATTCTATCTTCTTCTTATCTCTGGATTCACTGTCAATGCCCAAGCTTCAGGAGCCATACTGAAGATGACAGAGTGCACATCAGCTTAAGACCTCACATAGTTTTTTGAAACAGAGTCCCTCACCCAATACTGCCACACCTACTACCACTACCTCCATTAGACTACAACATGATCAAAAAATAAACTTATGTTAAAGCACCGTGATTTATTATGACTTAGCCTAGCATGATGAATTCAGAAAATTTTATTTCAAATTACAGTATAATCCTAATAATTAGGGATTTACACAACCATTTGAAGAGCTGGGATACCAATGTGAAAGAAAAACCACAGCTGACCTTCAGGACATTTGAACAGGTAGGAGCCGCAGGGAAGCTCCTGCTGATGACTTCCCCTGACTGCAGCCCCAAAGCACTGACTTATAGGTGGTCTCCGAGAAGTTGCTATAAATCTCAAGTCTGCTGACTGCCCACATCTGCCTGAAGCTGCTGCCAGAAAAAAAAGACACATAAAAAACCCAAAACTTTTATTTTCTTCTATCTTCCAAGTCTTTGGAAGTGCTTCTTTTTAGCAGGATCTAACCCAGAACTCTGCTGGAAAAAGAATTTTGAAAGATTTAATTTAGCTGCTTCTTCTCTGAGATGCAGAAGAGAGTTTGGAAGGGCACCAAGATGACACTGAGTTGATAACAATCAAATACAAGGAGGAAAGGAAGAAAAGGAAGAAGAGGGAGAGGGAGGAGAAGCAATCTTATCATGAGCTCTGAAGTAGAGGGAATTTAAGGAATGATGTGAATGTGCAGCGATGTCACAGGGGGGAAGTTAAGAGCACTCTGGAATTACTAAAATTGTCAGTAGTGACCAATGGGAAAAGAGCTCAGTACCAATGTGGACTGGGTGTCTGACACAGTTGAGAAAAGGTGAGACACTAGACTCAAAAAGATGAAAGGAAAGAATATACTTTAGGAGGGTGTCAACTTATGTAATTATAATAAAAGATGAGATTGGATCAAAAATAAGGAAGATGCTAGAAGCTTTGGGAAAGGAAATTTATAGTATGACTAAAGAAAGATGAGATGGAGCCTGACCAAGCAGTGGCACAGTGGATAGAGTATCAAACTGGGATGCAGAGGACTCAGGTTCGAAATCCTGAGGTCACAGACTTGAGCATGGGCTCACCTGGCTTGAGCGTGGGCTCATCAGCCTAAGCGTGGGGTTGCTGGCTTAAGCGTGGGATCATAGACATGACCCCATGGTCACTGGCTTGAGCCCAGAAGATGCCGGCTTGAAGCCCAAAGTTTCTGGCTTGAGCAAAGGGTCACTCGGTCTGCTGTAGGATCCCGGTCCAGGCACATAGGAGAAAGAAATCAATGAACAACTAAGGTGCCACAATGAAGAATTGATGCTTCTCTCCCTTCTTGCCTGTTTGTCCATATTTGTCCCTCTCTCTGTCTCTCTCTGTCTCTGTCACAGAAGAAGAAGAAGAAGAAGAAGAAGAAGAAGAAGAAGAAGAAGAAGAAGAAGAAGAAGAAGAAGAAGAAGAAGAAGAAAGATGGAATGGAATTTAGGAAATCTTTATTTTGAAAGCCAACAGGGATTTCAAGATGCACAGAAGATGTATACATAAGGGGTAGGAGAGAAAGCATAGGTCATCAGAGCTGGAAAGGCCCTTTGAGTGTGGCTACTCCAAGACTTCCACTCTATAAGTGAGAAAACTGAGCTCCACGTTGGCCCAGTAAATTGCCAAGTTCACACAATAGAGACTAAAATACAGGAGCTAAATTGCAACTGGAATCAGGGCTTGCAGCAAAAACAGACAAAAAGTACCCAGCTCTGCACATCCACCACCAACCCTAACTCCACCCAGGCCTAGGACTGAGAAAAAGTTTCTGTAGTTAAGATTAGTAGGAATAAGAAGAGAGTTTTGTGCTGCCTTGTGTTAGGCTATCATTTACAATCAAACACAGTCTCTCTCTCAAGATCTCCTTCCCACCTTTCTTCATTTATTTATGGTAACTATGTTCTTTAAATAATGTTAATTTAAATAGCATATTTAAGGTATATATGTTATTTAAGATAAGTCACTTGACATTATAAATTTTAAATTTGTCATTTATATAATTAAATCAATATGAATATATAATTATCATATTAGATTAAAAGTATATTAATATATACAAAGATGTGAAGAGGATTTGTGAACTCTAACACCATTTTATTAATAACAATTATCTGTTGAAATAGTTCTATTATTTTACATGGTCTACAGATTATATGTGGGTATTCTCAAGCAGTCCAGCATTTATAATTTTGGTGACTCACAGAGTAAGGAATGTAAAAGAGCAGTGACCAGAGCCCAGCTCCAAGGGAACTTTCTATTGTAGGAAGCAATTTTCCCACAAGAAAATTGTTGATGAATAGTGTTTGAATTAGCCAGTGCTGAAGGCATGGAGTTTTTCTTAAGTAAACTCTTGGCAGTTTCTCATAGAACTATAAAAGATTAGGGAAAAGGTGCCAAGATGTGCAAAACTGAATGATATGTTTCTGAAGACCCATTAAGGAAAATTCCCTATGAGGCTGGAAGGAAAGAAAACTAGCCGCCAATGGCTGCTATCCCTGTAGTACCTCTGTTCTGTGAGGCCCTTCCTCCCTGTTTCATGCCCATTACCACCTGCCTGCCAGGTATCACCACTTACCTTCCTCCACCTCCAGGGAGACTTTGGGGATCAACTCAAGACAATTCTAAACACTCCTTGGTTCTTCCTCTTTTCAATAGCTCTCACTTTCCTTTTGTTAATAGAATATTTTGTCATTGTTTGTGTGAACTTTCATATGGATACATTGTAAACAGCCCTGTGACTCCTTTTCTAGGAAGGTTTCCTCCATGTTCCCTTACAAAATAGTTTTAGAAAAAAGAAGCTCTCTATTAATGTTAGCTAGCACTGTGCCCATCCCATAAAAGGCTCTCAGTAATGATTTTCTCAATGAGGAATGAAAGAACATGAATGAACAGCACCTCACCAAATCCTGACTAAATGCTTCCATTCGGGCATGAAATAGTTTGGGCACTGAGAATAATAGAGCTGGATGGGCATTCACATGAAGTATCTCATTTGTAAATTCCAGATGACCAGTCTCACTTTTTTTGAGATAATAATGTTAGTTAAATCAAGTGTTAATTTTTTGCTCTGTTTTTTAAAAATTGCATAAGCTTGCTTCAGACATATATTATCATGATCTATGCCAATCAAAATTATATGGCAGTTGCAAAAGGAAGAAGGTACAGTAGAAAGGGCACTGGATGGGAGTCAGCAAACAGTCTCCCATCCAGGTGTTCAATCACTAGCAGCAGCACCAGCATAAAACGATAATAGTGATCGGTAACATTTACTGAGTACTTTCTATGTGCCAAGCCTTCAGCCAAGTGCCTTGCATCTCACTTGCCCATGCCAAAAAGAACTCTATAAATAGATTAAAATATCCACATCCAAATCACATAAGCTTCTAAGCGTCATATTTTTCAACTGCAAAGTCAAAGTGTTGAAGCAGAGTAAAAATTTATAGCTGATTACCACATTTCTAAGGTGTTTTCATAAATATTATTTAATTTATTATTCAAGTTAGCCATATGTTCTTGAATTTCATGGGAATATCCCTGAGTACTAGAGATTATTCTGGTGGCCAACTGCACACATCATCATGATACCTGAAAAAATGCAAATTAATTTCCAAATTGATTGCATTGTTATGTAGCTTTACTGACATTTTCTTGAGATCAAGGGAGGCGGTTACATCACACAGCCTCCATAGCTCACTGTCTCTTGTGAAAACCTCTTGGTTTTCAGACACACCTCTTCACCTCTTACACAGACAACCCTGATGTTATTATTAAAAAACAAAAACAAAAACAAAAACCACACACACACACACACAAATGGCAAGTCTAAAATTATTAAACAAACAAAACTGATGGTTGGTCAAAAACAATAAAGCACCTATTGATTCTCACATGTTCTTACGGAGAATCCCGATTCATCTGCCAAAGGCTTAGCCATTCAAGCAAGTAAGCAGAGCAGGTGCTAGTGAACATATTGCTAGTTTGCTGCTAATTCAGGCCTTGAACTCTTATCTCCCGACCCCATGCACAATGTTATTTCTTCTGTACCACAAAATGCTCTGTAAGACCTGTTTCTGCTCTAAAATGGTATGATTCTTTGAAATGTAGAAACAAGCACAATGCAATAGTGCCAGCAAGGAACAGCATGTATAATGTAGTATTCTTCAGTTTTTGAGAATAACCAAACTCAGTGTTCCATCTTTGTTTCACAGGCGTGTGGATTGAGTTTGGAGTTACTGCATGGGGCAGTGCTCCTGCCAGGGATGGTCAAGGTTCAAAACACCTGGGATTGCTTTCAGAAATTTACATCCTGGGCTCCTAGACAAAATCTGAGAAAAACAAAATAGCAGGAATTAGCACTCATTTCATGTCCAGAATGAGCCAGGCACTCTGCTTGGCATTTACACTGTTCTCATAACAACCTTTTAAAGTGGGCATTGCTTCCACTTTATTTCTGAGAACACTGAGATACCAAGAATCTAAACCACTTGTCTAAATTTACATGGCTCGCTTGTACATGGGAAAGCTAGATTTTGAAACCAAATGTATTTGACACAAAAGTCCTAGAACAACCTTTCCGCTGTACAACCCAATATGGTAAAAGCTGACGATGTTAACTACCCTTATAGGCACACCCATTCTGTAACTCCTCTTCCCTCTCTGCTGGGGAGGTGAGAGCTAAGGGCAGGTCTGCTCCTGTCCGAGCACAAGTTGGTAGCCATGGTTAGGAAGGTCCACCTAGATCAGATATCTCAGCTTGAAAATGTTTCTATTTAAGGTTCCCAGAAAAGAGATGGTTGACTTCCTGCTAATCTTCTATGATAAGACTGGAAATTATTGTTACAGATGAGACATGGTGATCCATTGAACTAATATATGGGGGTGGTAAAGATAGCCAAGGAGATATGGGTTTAAGAGAATTAAGAGGCTAAAATGGCAGGTCTCACTGATGGATGAGATGTGGAGAACAGGATGGAGAAATCAAAGATAGCATACCACAGGAGATCAATGAGGGCATTTTTGAAAGGAAGAGAGAAAGGTGAGAGAAGGTAGAGACAGGCCCTGGCCAGTTGGCTCAGTGGATAGAGCATCGACCCAACATATGGACATCCCAGGGTTGATCCCTGGCCAGGGCACGCAAGAGAAGTGACCATATGCTCCTTCCTCCTCTCTCTCTTCCCCTCTCACAAACAGTAGCTTGACTGGTTTGAGCGTTGGCCCCAGGCACTGAGGAGAACTCAGTTGCTTCGAGCGTCAGCCTCAGACAGGGGTTGTTGGGTGGATCATGATGGGGTGATGCAGGAGTCTCTCTCTATCTTCCCTCCTCTCATTTAAAAAAAGAAAATACAAAGAAGAAGGAGAAGTAGGATGAGGAGGAGGACAAGAAGGAGAAGGGTTTAGGAATCAACTGTAGTCTTTTACTATTTTACTTTTTATTATTTTAGTGAGAAAGAGAGGGAAAGAGAGACAGACGGACAGACAGGGACAGACAGGAATG
Source organism: Saccopteryx bilineata (assembly GCF_036850765.1). NCBI lineage: Eukaryota > Metazoa > Chordata > Mammalia > Chiroptera > Emballonuridae > Saccopteryx > Saccopteryx bilineata. Next base: position 178,467,483 of record NC_089491.1, on the reverse strand, counting down.
GAGAGAGATGAGAAGCATCAACATGTTGCAGCATTTCAGTTGTTCATTGATTGCTTTCTCATATGCGCCTTTACCAGGGAGCTCCATCTGAGCCAGTGACCCCTTGCTCAAGCCATTGTCCTTGGGCTCCAGCCAGTGACATTGGGCTTTAAGCCAAAACCTTTGATGTAGATAGAGTCTTTTAGACCATGGTAACTTGAGTTTACCTCAAGGATAATAAAAAGAAAGGTTTTAAGTATGGGAGAATATGATCTGCTACATATTTTAAAAAGGATTTTTTAAATTGTGTTTAGAAAATTAAATTTAACAGGGTGACATTGATCAATAAGAGTACATAGGTTTCAAGTAAACGTTTCTATAGCATTTCAAATTTTGATTATGTTGTATACCCATCACCCAAAGTCAAATTATTTTTCATCACCTCATATTTGTTCCTCTTTACACACTTCTTCCAACCCACTCCCCACCCCTCCCCCACATTCTTTCCACCCTGGTAACCACTTCAATTTATCTCTGTCCATGAGCCTCAGTTTTATATCCCACCTGTGTGTGATATTGTATCATTCTTAGCTTTTTCTGATTTACTCATTTCACTCAGTATAATGTTCTCAAGGTCCATTCATGTTATTGTAAATGGAGACGTGTCATCATTTCTTATGGCTGAGTAGTATTCCATTGTATACTATACAGGTACCACATCTTGTTTATCCAATCTTCTACCAAGGGACACTTTGGTTGTTTCCATGTCTTGGCCACTATAAATAGTGTTGCAATGAACCTGAGGATGCAGATGTCTTTATGTAATAATGTTTTCAACTTTTTGAGGTAAATACCCAGTAGAGGGATTGCCGGGTTATATAGTCATTCTATTCTTAATTTTTTGAGAAATTCCATACTCTCTTCCATAATGATTATACTAATTTGCATTCCTACCAGCAGTGAATTGCATTTCTCTACAGCCTCTCCATACTTGGTATTACCTATCTTGCTGATGATAGCCAATCTAACACATGTGAGGTGGTATCTCATTGTATTTTTTATTTGCATTTCTCAAATAGCTAGTGAAAATAAACATCCCTTTCATATATCTGTTGGCCAGATGTTTGTATGTTTCTCTTTGGAGAACTGTCTGTTCAGGTCCTCATTCCATTTGTAAATTGGATTGTTGTTTATTTATTGCTGAACTTCGTGAGTTCTTTATATATTTTGGATATTAACTGCTTATCAAAGCTGTTGTTTGCAAATATCATCTTCCTTTTAGTTGGCAGCCTATTTTGTTGTCAGTTTCTTTTGCTGTGCAGAAGCTTTTTAGTTTGATATAGAACCATTCATTGATTTTTGCCATTACTTCCCTTGCCATTGGGGTCAAATTCATAAATATTTTTTTTCTGGCCAAGGACTATGAGTTTAGTACCTGTTTCCTTATATGTAATTATTATTTCAGATCTTATATTTAGGTCTTTAATGCATTTTGAATTGACTTTTGTGCAGGGGATAAACTGTAGTCAAGTTTCATTGTTTTGCATGTGGCTTTCCAATTTTTCTGGCACCATTTATTGAAGAAGCTTTCTTTTCTTCATTGTGTGTTTTTGGCTTCTTTGTCAAAGATGATTTTTCCACATATATGTGGTTTTATTTCTGAAATCTCAATTCTGTTCCATTGGTCTGTATGTCTGTTTTTCTGTCAATGCCATGCTGTTTTGATGATCATGGCTCTGTAGTATAATTTGAACTCAGGTAATGTGATACCTCTGGCTTCATTCTTTTACCTCAGGATTGTTTTAGCTATTTGGGGTTTTTTATTGTTCCATACAAACCTGGTAATTTTTTGTTTCTTTTTTTCTTTAAAAAATGACATTGGGATTTTTATGAGGAATGCATTAAATTTGTATATTGCTTTGGGTAATATGGCCATTTTAACTATGTTGATTCTTCCAATCCATGAACATGGACTATTTTTCCATTTCATTTTCTTTTTCAATTACTTTCAATAATGTTTTGTAGTTTTGCATTATATAGATCCTTCACATCTTTTGTTAAGTTAATTCCAAGGTATTTTTATTGCAATTGTAAAAGGAATTGTTTTTGGGTTTTTTTAGTTCAGTTTCCAATGTTTCATTGTTGGCATATAGGAAAGCACTGGATTTTTGTATATTGATTTTGTATCCTGTGACTTTACTGTATTGGTTTATTGTTTTTAATAGGTTTTTTTTGGTGGAGTCTTTGGGGTTTTCTGTATATAGGATCATGTCATTTGCAAAAAGTGATAATTTTACTTCTTCTTTCCTGATATGCATGCCTTTTCTTTCTTTTCCCTGATTGTTTTGGGTAAAATTTCCAAAATTATATTGAATAAAAGTGGAAGAGTGGGCAGCTTTGTCTTGTTCCTGATTTTAGAGGAAAAGCCTTCATTTTTTGCCCTTCAGTATGATATTAACTGATAGTTTGTCATATATGGCCTTTATTATGTTGAGGTACTTTCCGTCTATTCTGATTTTATTGAGTGTTTTAAACATAAAGGGATGTTGTATCTTATCAAATGCCTTTTCTGTATCTATTGATAAGTTGTATGATTCTTGTTCTTTATTTTGTTGATGTAGTTATTCCTTTGATTTATTTACATATATTGTGATGCATTATTTTTTAAATTTGTTGCTGTATTCAATTTACTAGTAGTTTGTTTAGGATTTTTGAATCTGAATTCATTAGAGATATTGGTTTATAGTTTTCTTTTTTTGTGTTGTCCTTGCCAGGTTTTGGTATGTGGGTTATGTTGGTCTCATAAAATGTTTTGGGAGTATTGCTTCTTCTTCTATTTTTTGGAAGACTGAGAAGAATAGGTACCAGATCTTCTTTGAATGCATGGTAGAATTCACTAGTGTAGCCATCTAGTCCTGGACTTTTTTTTTTTTTTGTATTTTTCTGAAGCTGGAAATGGGGAGGCAGTCAGACAGACTCCCGCATGCTCCTGACCAGGATCCACCTGGCATGCCCACCAGGGGGCGATGCTCTGCCCATCCAGGGCATAGCTCTGTCGCGACCAGAGCCACTCTAGCGCCTGGGGCAGAGGCCAAGGAGCCATCCCCAGTGCCCGGGCCATCTTTTGCTCCAATGGAGCCTCAGCTGCAGGAGGGGAAGAGAGAGACAGAGAGGAAGGAGACGGGGAGGGGTGGAGAAGCAGATGGGTGCCTCTCCTGTATGCCCTGGCTGGGAATTGAACCTGGCACTTCCGCACGCCAGGCCGATGCTCTACCACTGAGCCAACCAGCCAGGGCCTGGACTTTTGTTTTTTAGTTGGCTTTTGATAGTTGCTTCTATTTTGTCCGTGCTTATAGATCTATCTAGGTTTTCTACTTCTTCAAAACTCAGTCTAGGAAGATTGTATTGTATAAGTCTAGGAATTTATTCATGTCTTCTAGGTTGTTGAATTTGGTCACATTTAATCTTTCATAGTATTCCACTATGATCCTTTGTATATCTATGATGTCTGTGGTAATTTCTCTTCAATTCATTTCAGATTTTGTGTATATAAATCCTTCTTTTTTTTCTTAGTGAGTCTAGCCAGTTGTTTATCGATTTTATTAATCTTTTCAAAGAACCAGTTCTTTGTTGTATTAATTTTTTTATAGTTTATTTTGTTCTCTCTTTCATTTAGTTTTGCTCTAATTTTTACTATTTCCCTTTTTCTGCTGACTTTGGATTGCCTTTGTTCTTTTTTTTTATTTTTTATTTTCTTAAGATGTGATGTTAGGTTGTTTACTTGGGACTTCTCTTGTTTCTTGATATAAGCTTATAATGATATAAACATCCTTCTTATTACTGCTTTTGCTGCATCCTAAAAATTTTGATATGTTGTGTTGTCATATTTCATTGGTCTGCATATATCTTTTGATTTCTGCATTTATTTCTTCTTTGAACCGGTCATTTTAGAGAAGTATGTTGTTTAATTTTCCACATTATTGTGGGTTTCTTTACTTCCTTTTCACAGTTGAATTCTAATTTCAAAGCCTAATGATCAGAAAAAAAATAGGCTTGATATAATAAAAATCTTCCAGAATTTGTTGATATTAATTTTGTGGCTCAATATATGGTCAATCTTTGAGAATGTTCCATACACACTGGAGAAGAAAGTATAATCTGACATTTTGGGATGAAATGTCCTGTAAATGGCTATTATGTCTGTTTGGTCCAATGTGTCATTTAAAGCTGGTATTTCTTTATTGAATTTTTATTTGAATTATCTATCTAAAGCTGTCAATGGTGTGTTGAAATCTCCAACTACAATTGTGTTTTTATTTAATTCTAGTTTTAGATCAGTTAGTAGTTGTCTTATATATTTTGGTACTTCCTGTTTTGGTGCATATATATTAAGAAGTGTTGTCTTCTTGATGAAATGTCCCCTTTATCATTATGAAATGAGTGTTTTGTTGTCTTGAAGTCAATATTGTCAGATATGAGTATGGCTACACCTGCTTTTTTTATGTTATTTGTTTGGAGAGTCATTTTCCAACCTTTCACTTAGAGTCTTCTTTTGTTCTTGCAACTTAGATGTGTCTCATGAAGGCATCATACTGTTGGGTTTTGCTTTTTGATTCAATATGCTTCTCTGTGTCTCTTTATTAGTGAGTTTACTCATTTACATTTAAGGTAATTATTGACACTTGAGGATTTCCTATAGCCATTTTATGCTTTGTTTTCTGGTAGCTCTGTATCTTGTTTGACTCTTCTCTTTTATGTTTTTGTACAGTTTTTTTTTTTGTGTGTGTGTGTGTGTGTGTGTGTTATTCTATACTTCTTTTTCCTATGTATTTCGGTAGTGGCTTTTTCATGGGTGGTTACCATTAGGTTATTAAGAGATAAATGTTTATATGTACAAGAGTCTTTTGTCTTATGAATGTTTCTGCACTCCATCCTCCTTTGCTACTGCAGATCTTTATCCTCTCCTCTTTTATGTTATTGTTGTCACAGATTATCCTTGTTTTACTGTGACCTTGTTGAAGCTTTTACTTGTAGTTTTGATTTTTTTTGTTCTTTGTATCTGGCTGAATAACCCTCTTGTGTATTTCCTGCAGAAGGAGTTTTCTGGTGATAAATTTTCTCAGCTTCTGTATATTTGTAAAAAATTTTATTTCTTCTTCATATTTAAAAGATAACTGATGAATATTGTATTCTTGGCTTGTAATTCTTCTCTTTCAGTACTTTGAATCTTTGGGTCCACTCTCTTCTGGCTTGTAGAATTTTTGCTGAGAAGTCTGATGACAACCTAATGGACTTTCCTATATATGTTATTTTCCTCTTTTCCTGAACTTCCTTGAGCATTCTTTTTTGTCATCGATTTTTGACAATTTTATTTTGAAGTGCCTTGGAGTAGGTCTGTTTGGTTTGAGGTAACTTGGTGTTATGCTTGCTTCTTGGATTCAAGTCTCTAACTCTGTCCATAGGCTTGGGAAATTCTCATCAATTATTTCTTTGAATTGGCTCTCCATTCCCTTTTCCCTCTCTTTTTCTACTAATATACCCATTATTCTTATATTGCTCTTTCTGATGGAGCCAGACAATTCTCGTAGAGCTTTTTCATTTTTTTTTAATTTGTGAACTCCCTTCTTCTCTCTGTAGTATCTCTCATTGCCTGCTTTTGACATCACTGATTCTTTCTTCTATCTGGCTTGTTCTATTAGCTAAACTTGTAGCTCAGTCTTCAATTCATGTTTTAAGTTCTTCAGCTTTGTTTGGAAAGTTTTAAAATCCTTAGTGAATTCATTAAATTGCCTATTTGTATTTTCTTGCATCTTCTTGAGTATTTTTCAAACTTCAATTTTTAATTCTATATCATTTAACTCCAAGGTTTCTATGTAATTAAATTTTTTCTGGAGATTTTTAAAATTTTCTTTCTGAACTATGCCTCTGTCTTGTGTAGCCATATTATTTAATTTCTTCTTTCTTGAATGCATTTGAGAATGGTATTGTTAAGAACCCTAAACCCCATTAAAAAAACTAAAACAGTAAAAAATTAAAATTAATAAAAATACAATAAAAATACAAAAATTTAAAAAATAATGACACTTTAAAAAAAGACACAGATTACAAAGATCAGAACTAAAAATATCAAAACACCCACAAAAGTATAAAAATAAAACATTTAAAAATTTTAAAAAATAAAGTTCAAAAGAGAAAAAAAAATAAAAAGAAAAAACTGAAAAACGGTTAAAAATGAGAAAAGAAATTTTAATTTTGAGATATTTCTTCCAGTGAGTATTGCTCTATTATCAGTTTTAGCTCTGTGAGATTCCTAGGCTATCTTCCATTGAGATAGTGCTGTCACAGTGATGTAGGTAGGGCCACAATTGCATTTTGGTGGATGGTGCGTTTTGTGAAGGCTTTATGGCTTCAGCTTTATAGTTTCAGCTTTACAGCTTGATGGCCCTAGCAATGGTGATCTCAGGCTTCTGGGAACCTCCTCTCCATGTCTCCACAGACCTGAAGACAAGATGAGCAGCACCTCTGTTCTTCAGTATAGAGAGTTTCTTTGAATAGTTAGCTTTGGGGTTTGTTTGTCTCCACCACTCTACATACCTCAAAGTGAGAGAGGCAGGATATGGGAGGCTGAAAGCTGCACTTTAGTTTTCTCTGTCTTTGTCAAGTGCAGGCTGCAGGCAGACCACAGGAACACTGGCAGTGACCCCACACTCTAGCTGTTTTGGTTCAGTGTCTCCCCCTCTACTTCTCTATTTCAACACTCTTCCCCACATAAGGAGACCTAGTCACTCTGGGTTTCCCTCTCCATATTCCTCAGACAAAGCCCAGACAGCCTGAGCTTCCCTCCTCCCCTTAGTCAGGTAGAGAAAAAATAAACCTAGTCACTCCTGGTTTGTCTCCTCTCCAGAACCCACAGGGAGTATGTTTATTTTCTGTCCCCCTTTTCAAATCTTTGCACCTTTAGTCCATTGGTGTGTGGAACTTTTAAGCATGTCTCAAGCCAAGTTGAGGTTCCTTCTCTGTGTTATAGTTGTTCAATTTGTTGAAATTTTAAGGGGAGAGATCAGGAGAATTTCTCACACTGCCATTACTCTGACATCATCTAGTTCCTCATTTTTTAAAAGGATTTTCAATATATAAGTTGATACTTCTTACTCTAACTATTGCAGTACAACTAGAACCAAGTAAAAATATTTTGAGCATTTCTTTCTTAATATATTATTATGCTTGTTTTCATCATAGATGTTACTATTATTTATAATTACATATATTATAATTTATTATCCATCTTTCCCACTGGATGTTAAAGTACATAAAGGTTGATTGGATCTGTCTTTCACATACTCACTCCCTAGTCCAGTGTTTTTCATATTTTGGCTGCTTAAGTATTTATTAAATTTTTATTTTTTATTTTTTATTTTTTTGCAGGGACAGAGAGAGAGAGTCAGATAGAGGGATAGATAGGGACAGACAGACAGGAACAAAGAGAGATGAGAAGCATCAATCATCAGTTTTTTATTGCGACACCATTGTTCATTGATTGCTCTCTCACATGTGCCATGACCGTGGGCCTTCAGCAGACTGAGTTACCCCCACTTGAGCTAGTGACCTTAGGTTTATGCTAGTGAGCTTCTTGCTCAAGCCAGATGAGCCCACGCTCAAGCTGGCAACTCCGGGGTCTCAAACCTGGGTCCTTCCGCATCCCAGTCCAACATTCTATCCACTGCACCACCGCCTGGTCAGGCTGCTTAAATATTTATTAAATGAATGTTGCTCTCTAAACTTCCCTGGGATAATAAAAAGGAGTCAATATCTTTCTTGTCTTCCACAATCACTTCCAGATCATTGTTTGATAGCCATATTTCAATAACCTCTCTTCATTTTATTTTTTATTCTTTTATTATTTTTTATTTTTCTATTTTTTAATTACAGCTTACATTGCATATTATTCTGTACTAGTTTCAAGAATACAGCTCAGAAGCCAGATAATCATATAATTTACAAATTAGCCCCCAGATGATATAAATACAATTATATCCTTTATCCCGACTTAAAAAAAAACCCTTCTAGTAATTTTACCCTCCTCCTAAGCCCTCCTTTTTTCTCACTACAGAAGGCAATTTACATTCTCTGCCTCTATTTCCTCAGTCTAGCTTACTTTAAAAATCTCATGAGATCCCCCTTACAAAGCCAACAAGCTGTATTTATCAAGTCTAGAGTGTTTTTCACAGTCTTCATCCTTCTTGATCTCAGTATAACTTAATGTTTACCACCTCTTCCTTGTTAAATTTGTTTTTCTTTGGCTATTTAGTCAATCAGTTATCCATTCAAGAAGTGTTTCTCAACAATGTAATGGGAAGAATAATGGCCTTCCAAAGATGTCTGCATCTTAATCTCTGAAATTCATGAATAAATCATGTTACATGGCAAAAGAGAATTAAGATAGTAAATAGAACTAAGCTTACCAATCAACTGGCAATTAGATGGAAATTATCCTGGAATATCTAGAAGAACTCAATGTAATTACAAGGGTTCTTAAATGAGAAAAAGACAGAAGAGGTAGAATCGAGCTGATACAATGTACGAAGGAGTAAACCGGCCATTGCTGACTTGGAAGATGAACAGGGGCCATGGCCAAGAAACTTGCACAGCCTACAGATGCTGAAAAAAGCAAGAAGATAGACTGTCCCCTAGAACCTTCATAAAGGAATATAGTGCTATGAACACCTTGATTTTAGCCATAAAATTTGTGGTAATTTGTCATAGCAGCAATAGGAAACTAAAACAATTATCAACTAAATTGCAGGCAGTTTTCTACACATTGCCTCATCTTGATTCATTTTTTACCTCTTCAACTCATTCTTCTTGCTTTTTTTTCAAATTTCTTTTTTCTCTCCCTATCTCTTAAATGCATGCATCTATTCAAGATTCTATATTACATACACACTTTCTCCATTAAATAACTCATTCATCCAATGATTTTAAACATGAACTCATGCAGATGTACCCCAATTTTTATATCTGTGCTCAGTTTTTTCTCCCAAATTTGAGTATCATTATCAAATTCCAGCTGAATACTTCCCCATGAACATTCCACTGACATTTTCCTGTCACAAGTCCTAAACAAAACTCAGTACTGTCCTATGGGGTAGATTTAACATGAATTTAACAAAGTTTACACTTTAGGCCCTTCACTGACAGGTCATTTCTGAGGACCTGGAAGAGACTCAGAAATGTTCATATAGTCCTATGTTTCTGTAAAATTTGCAGAAGTAAGATATTTTAACCATTAGTTAAGGCCATTCTCTCTTTCTAAATAATTTCAACTTCATCACACTTTCTCTCTTGTCATATGGTATTCAAGTGATCTGAAGGCATTTTGGGGATCTAGCTAAGGAAAAGATGATACTTTATGTTTTTATTTGTTTAACGGTATACATTGATATGATTTGCAGTCACTTCAGTGTATAACTATAATTAACAATCTCAGAAATATGTCTACTGTCTGCTGTAAGAACTCATGGCACATGGTTTCGGATAAAAGGTCATATCCCAATATAAATGAGTCTTACAGAGCCTGTCACCTGAAATATCTGGGTACTGAAGGAGAAACCAGACCAGAAGCTAATCTATGGAAAATTCCCTCAGTTATCAAACATATAAAATTATAAGCAGAGAAGTTTGCTCTCACTGATGCCTAATCAAAATGAAACTTCTTTTAGGAAATGTATTTTAGTTCAGTGTTTTTCAACTGCAGATTGGGTGCCAGTCTGTCAGTTTTCATATACCCTCAGGGTGTTTAACTCTTTTTCAGACCCACACAAAATTTTTGGCTGACCAGCAGTTGAAAAACACTGCTTTAGTGAATACAATTATAAATACAACATATATAATATATATATATATATATATATTTAAAAAATTTTTTCTGTATTTTTCTGAAGCCAGAAACGGGGAGAGACAGTCAGACAGACTCCTGCATGTGCCCAACCGGGATGCACCCAGCATGCCCACCAGGAGGTGACGCTTTGCTCATCAAGGGGCGATGCTCTGCCCCTCCGGGGCATCGCTCTCTTGCGGCCAGAGCCACTCCAGCGCCTGGGGCAGAGGCCAAGGAGCCATCCCCAGCGCCCGGGCCATCTTTGCTCCAGTGGAGCCTCAGCTGCGGGAGGGGAAGAGAGAGACAGAGAGGAAGGAGAGGGGGAGGGTTGGAGAAGCAGATGGGCGCTTCTCCTGTGTGCCCTGGCTGGGAATCGAACCTGGGACTTCTGCAATACAACATATATTTTTAAAATTTTCCACAGCCATTGCACAAAATAGAATTTCTTAAAAGTTCTATATTTATACAACATTCTTTTGGCTGTTCCACAGACATATTCTCTGTGAATTAAGTTGCATGCTTTATAAATCCCAAATATTAATTTTAAAAATCTTTTCATTAAACATATCAGAGAAAATTCCAAATTACCTTTTTATTCTCTCTCTAGATAATGATATCACAAAATTATTGTGTTATGAAGATTTGATCAAAAAGTAGACAGCCAAAAATGTTAAGGACTAAACTCTTTTAGAGGCATATTTGGAAGTTATTTAGTAAAATATTGTAACTTTTTTTAATTTTTATGTTTGTGGTATTTGTTAAACTTTTTTTTTTGTATTTTTCTGAAGCTGGAAACGGGGAGGCAGTCAGACAGACTCCCGCATGCGCCCGACCGGGATCCGCCCACCAGGGGGCGATGCTCTGCCTATCCGGGGCGTTGCTCTGTCGAGACCAGAGCCACTCTAGCGCCTGGGGCAGAGGCCATGGAGCCATCCCCAGCGCCCGGGCCATCTTTTGCTCCAATGGAGCCTCGGCTGCGGGAGGGGAAGAGAGAGACAGAGAGGAAGGAGAGGGGGAGGGGTGGAGAAGCAGATGGGCGCCTCTCCTGTGTGCCCTGGCCGGGAATCGAACCAGGGACTTCCGCACGCCAGGCCGACGCTCTACCACTGAGCCAACTGACTAGGGCCTGTTAAACTTTTTAAATTTATAATTTGATGTGATGTTTTCCTCATTAAAAATTGTTTTGGCCCTGGCCGGTTGGCTCAGTGGTAGAGCGTCGGCCTGGGGTGCAGGGGACCCGGGTTCGATTCCCGGCCAGGGCACATAGGAGAAGCGGCCATCTGCTTCTCCACCCCCCCTCCTTCCTCTCTGTCTCTCTCTTCCCCTCCCACAGCCAAGGCTCCATTGGAGCAAAGATGGCCCGGGTGCTGGGAATGGCTCCTTGGCTTCTGCCCCAGGTGCTAGAGTGGCTCTGGTTGCGGCAGAGCGACACCCCGGAGGGGCAGAGCATCACCCCCTGGTGGGCAGAGCGTCGCCCCTGGTGGGCGTGCTGGGTGGATCCCGGTCGGGCGCATGCGGGAGTCTGTCTGACTGTCTCTCCCCGTTTCTAGCTTCAGAAAAATACAAAAAAAAAATTGTTTTACTTTTGTACCTTTTATTCAGAACTGTATTTTTTTCTTAAAGAGGGCCTCTTAATTTTATAAGCCTAGATCCCATGAAACCCAGATCCTGCCCCAGCCTTTTTTCAACCAAACTTGTTATTCCTTCATGCCATAACCTATTACTGAAAACTCATTCCAGTCACAGTCCTAGGGATTCTGAAATTGCAAGGCCACTCTAGAAAGAGATGGGGCACATAGCACTACACCAGTGTTGCATTATAAACACTGGCAGGTATATACTGGAAGATAGGATGAGTCCTCTGAACTCTGGCATGAGAATTAATTTTTGTTGTTTTGTTGTTTGCTATATATATAAATGCCCTATCAGGAAGAAATATGCCAGCTCAATTTGAAGATGTGAGGGAGAAAAAATAAATTAAAAAAATGTCAAGAGCCTAGAAAGAGGTTCAAATTGCACTTTTCAGTGGAAGGACAAAGCAATAATGGAGCCAGAAATAAATTATAATTTTGTTACTACGCAGCTCAGAGACAAGAGTTAAGACAAAGTAAAGCACCTCAGCAGGCGTAGTGCAGTAGATAGAGCATCAGACTGGGACTTGGAGGACACAGGATAGAAACCCCAAGGTTGTCAGCTTGACTGTGGGCTCATCTGGTTTGAGCAAGGTTCACCACCTTAAGCCGAAGGTCACTGGCTTGAGCAAGGGGTCACTTGGTCTGCTGTAGGCCCTTTGGTCAAGGCACATATGAGAAAGCAATCAATGAGCAACTCAGGTGCTTCAATGAAGAATTGATGCTTCTCATCTCTCTCCCTTCCTGTCTCTCTGTCCTTATCTGTCCCTCTCTCTATCTCTGTTTCTGACACACACACACACACACACACACACACACACACACACACAGTACAGCCACAATGAAAAAAACCTAAAGTATTATTTCCTTGAGGAGAGTCTGTTAACCATGTCTTCTCTTGGGTGTTGACATTTACAGGGTACCAAGCAGAGCCAGAAATTAGTCAGTTTTAATTCCTCCTTTCCATCACTTCCTCCATCAGTCAGTTGCTAAATCTCATAAAATCAACAAGCTTTATCAAATATCTCATCCCTTCTCTGCCCACAACCATAACACGAGCTGAGGCCTGCTTCGCTTTTTTTTTTTTTTTTTTAATTTTTCTGAAGTGAGAAGCAGGTAGTCAGAGAGACAGACTTCCACATATGCCCAACTGGGATCCACTCAGCATGCCCACTAGGGAGAAAAATTCTCTGCCCATCTGGGCCATTGCTCTGTTTCAACTGGAGCCATTCTAGCACCTGTGGCAGAGGCCATGGAGCCAGCCTCAGCACCCGGTTATCTTTGCTCCAATGGAGCCTTAGCTGCGGGAGGGAAAGAGAGAGATAGAGAGAAAGGAGAAGAGGAAGGGTGGAGAAGCAGATGGGCACTTCTCCTGTGTGCCCTGGCCAGGAATCGAACCTGGGACTTCCACACACTGAGCCAATGCTCTACCACTGAGCCAATCAACCAGGGCTCTGCATGGCTTTTTGTCAGTGTTATTGGAATGGTCTCTAACCAGTTTCCCCATCTGTAGGTTCTTCTCATGTGCAGCAACCATTTCAAAATCATTCATTTTCATTCTTCACCAAAAGGTTAAGCCTGAGAATAGAATGCCAGGAAATTAACTCACTTTCTCTGCCTCAAGTGTTAACTAGTAGCTTCCATTATTCATCTCTATAGGCTCCCATAAACTGAGTATGAATGTGACAGAATATTTTATTTTTTCTATTATGAGTATGTTTTTCCTTTTTCATATATTTTATAGGCAACTCATTAGGCTTATTGGTAAATTTTCTCAGGGCCTAGGTATTCCCTATATATTTAATTCTCTTCTGGATTCAGATAAATTTTATGTACCTCCCATTGTTAACTTCCTACAAAATTATTCAAGGACTTGTTATTCTCAAGAGATAACTGGGGCATAGACATGGTTGGTATAGTCATTATGCTCTTCAGTGGGATAATGAGTGAGTTTGTATCTCACTGTAGGATGATGGACATGTACAGATTGAGAAGTCCTACAAGTGAGAAGGATAGGGGAAATCATAGTATTATATATTTAGTGACGATGTCATTCCATTTTATTGATCTATGGTTCCCAGTGTCTGAGAGGTTCTACTAATACTTAGGGAATACAGATCTTGTTGAAACCCAAGTATTCTAATCAAGACTATCCTGAATGCTATGGACTATAGCAAGTTCAGCCTGCTGGTGCTTGGAAATCGGAACACGTAGACCAACCTCCCACTGGTGTTCTATGAGCCAAATTTATACCTCTCTCTGACACATGTTTCTTCCTACTTCAACACTACCACCTCCAAAGTAAACATTCCTCCAAAATTGGTTTCTGAGGACCTTCTCAATCCCTTTATTTGAGAAAACTAGAATGATGGAATAATATTTTCAAAAACTATCTTTAGGGTAATGGAAAATATAGGTTTTCTTAAACTTAAATTGCATTTTAGTTGTGAGATTATTTACTTGTGTACTAACTCATCCTAGAACATATTTTGTTTTTATTTTATACTACCATAACTTCCCAAACAATTTAAAGGCAATAAAATAACCATGTCAAATGTATTAGAGACTAATGTTGAGTATGTGATGATGTATGATAATGGTGTAGACTCCAGACAGAACATAGTATGTGCCCTTAAGACACACTTTTTTTCTGAGGTGTCAGGATGGTGAGTGAAGGGTTTGCAAAAACAATTTGTCCAGTGGCTGCTTTTCTAACGCCTCAGGGAACACAGCTTTCAAACTGATGTAGCACATCCTGATTCCACCAAGATGACACCAAATATAGAAGGAAAATCTCAGAAAACCGAGTTGTTGTAATGCAACCACTTCATTCACCAGGTTTAGGAGCTGTAACTAGGGAAGACACCTAAGCATCCACAAGCATCTATATTTCACATATTTCTCATTTAGATTTGCATTAAAACCAGGAGATTCATATTTAGAGTTTCATATATTTTGGGCTATTTTTCTCCTCACTTGGTATTCTAACACATTTCAGATGACCTTTGCTTCTTGAAGTATATAAGAGATGAAATTATTTCATCCTGATTTGCATCAACAAAATGACATCTATTTAGCTTTGCCACTTTGGTAAACCCTACTTTCAAGGGAAGGCACAACGTAATTCTAAGGTGTCAATGAAGTGCCACTATGTGCACCTGTGACACACAGATTGTGGATTAGATTCTTAAACGGCAATGCATTGTTTCATCTCTTCTGCTATAACTTCAGGGATTAGCTAAAGGAACACAGTTGTTAATAAAATTTCACACCAGTAAACTTGGCTTCAAGAGCTCTGTAAAAACCCACTGATTATCATAAGCATTCATTCATAAGAATGCACTCTCCTGAGCATATGTGGGACAGGATGTTTTGCTATGCCAAAAGAGAATTTTCATGCTTTTGAATTTATGCATTTCCTGCTGCTACTCAAAAGGCTCATCTGAATGTTCAGGCAGGGGAGAGTGCTCTTCGTGGAAAAGCATACCTTTTCTGGTTGCATCAAAAGGTCTGACCTGAATTCCAGCTTCATTCAGAGGTAATTTTCAGATTATTTCAGATAATCTTCAAAAAATTCACCAAAAAGGAATGTTGAATTAATTCCTGCAAAGAAAGAAAAGGGCTATAAAAATCATATTAGTAAGGGAGAAAATGGTCTTAAAGTGGAAACCAAAACAGGCATTTGGGAAAGATAAATGCAACATCCTTTCACCCTCAGGAAATGAAATTTTTCTGACAGAGTTTGAGTCTCTGCTTTGGCAAACCTTCTTAAATTAATTACCTTCCTGACATTTTAAAGGAAGGTTTCAGATTGTAAATTTAACCCAGACAAAGCATTCTTTTTAATCTTGTCAGTATGCAAACTATTTTGCACTGCAGTCTGTGAATTATTTATCAGAGGAACGACCCCAAAGGGCAGAAGAAAAAAGCAAGCATGTTTGATCTGAGATTCCACAGCTAGATGTAGTTCTTTGCCTAAGATCTGTACCTGTTGCAACTACTTAACTTTTTCTGCTTTTGATGTTTTTTTTTATTATTATTAAATTTAATGCAGTGACATTGATAAATCAGGGTACATATGTTGAGAGAAAATATCTCTAGATTATTTTGACATTTGATTGTGCTGTATACCCCTCCCCCAAAGTTAAATTGTCTTCTGTCATCTTCTATCTGGTTTTCTTTGTGCCCCTCCCCTCCCCTAACCCCTCTCTCCTTCTTCACCCCCTCCCCCCTCCCCCAACCTCCCGCCCCTGTTGCCATCACATTCTTGTTCATGTCTCTGAGTCTCATTTTTATGTCCCTTCTATGTATGGATTCATCTTAGTTATTTTTTTTCTGATTTACTTATTTCACTTCGTATAATGTTGTCAAGGTCCATCCATGTTATTGTAAATGATCCGATGTCATCATTTCTTATGGCTGAGTAGTATTCCATAGTATATATGTACCAAAGATTTTTAATCCACTCGTCCTCTGACGGACACTTAGGCTGTTTCCAGATCTTCGCTATTGTGAACAATGCTGCCACAAACATGCGGGTGCATATCTCCTTTTCCAGCCGTTCTATGGTGTCCTTGGGGTATATTCCTAAAAGTGGGATAGCTGGGTCAAAAGGCAGTTTGATTTTCAGATTTTTGAGGAATCTCCATAATGCTTTCCACAGTGGCTGCACCAGTCTGCATTCCCACCAGCAGTGCAGGAGGGTTCCCTTTTCTCCACATCCTCGCCAGCACTTATTCTGTGTTGTTTTGTTGATAAGCACCATTCTGACTGGTGTGAGGTGATATCTCATTGTGGTTTTAATTTGCATTTCTCTAATGATTAGTGATGTTGAGCATTTTTTCATATGCCTATTGGCCATCTGTATGTCTTCTTTGGAGAAGTGTCTATTCATCTCTTTTGCCCATTTTTGGATTGGGTTGTTTGTCTTCCTGGTGTTGAGTTTTACAAGTTCTTTATAAATTTTGGTTATTAACCCCTTATCAGACGTATTGTCAAATATATTCTCCCATTGTGTAGTTTGTCTTTTTATTCTGTTCTTGTTGTCTTTAGCTGTGCAAAAGCTTTTTAGTTTGATATAGTCCCATTTGTTTATCCTGTCTTTTAGTTCACTTCCCCGTGGAGATAAATCAGCAAATATATTGCTCTGAGAGATGTCGGAGAGCTTACTGCCTATGTTTTCTTCTAAGATGCTTATGGTTTCACGGCCTACATTTAAGTCTTTTATCCATTTTGAGTTTATTTTTGTGAGTGGTGTAAGCTCGTGATCTAGTTTCATTTTTTTGCAGGTAGCTGTCCAATTTTCCCAACACCATTTGTTAAAGAGGCTATCTTTACTCCATTGTATTTCCTTACCTCCTTTGTCAAATATCAGTTGTCCATAGAACTGTGGGTTTATTTCTGGGTTCTCTGTTCTGTTCCATTGATCTATATGCCTGTTCTTATGCCAGTACCAGGCTGTTTTGAGTACAACGGCCTTGTAGTATAACTTGATATCAGGAAGTGTGATACCTCCCACTTTATTCTTCTTTTTTAAGATTGCTGAGGCTATTCGTGTTCTCTTTTGGTTCCATATAAATTTTTGGAATATGTGTTCTATATCTTTGAAGTATGTCATTGGTATTTTAATTGGTATTGCATTGAATTTATAGATTGCTTTGGGTAATATAGACATTTTAATGATGTTTATTCTTCCTAACCATGAGCACGGTATATGCTTCCACTTGTTTGTATCTTCCTTGATTTCTTTTATCAATGCTTTGTAATTTTCCAAGTACAAGTCTTTAGTCTCCTTGGTTAAGTTTACTCCTACGTACTTTATTTTTTTGGTTGTAATTGTGAAGGGGATTGTTTCCTTAATTTCTCTTTCTGACTGTTCATTGTTGGTGTATAAAAATGCCTCTGATTTCTGAGTATTGATTTTATATCCTGCCACTTTGCTGAATTTATTTATCAGGTCCAGTAGTTTTTTGACTGAGACTTTAGGGTTTTCTATATACACTATTATATCATCTGCAAATAATGATAGTTTCACTTCTTCTTTTCCAACTTGAATGCCTTTTATTTCTTCTTTTTGTCTGATTGCTGTGGCTAGGACTTCCAGGACTATGTTAAATAAGAGTGGTGAAAGGGGGCACCCCTGCCTTGTTCCTGATCTTAAGGGTATTGCTTTTAATTTTTGCCCATTGAGTATGATGTTGGCTGTGGGTTTCTCATAGATGGCTTTTATCATGTTGAGGTATGTTCCCTGTATTCCCACTTTGCTGAGAGTTTTGATCATGAATGGGTGCTGGATTTTATCAAATGCTTTTTCTGCATCTATTGAAATTATCATATGGTTTTTCTCCTTCTTTTGTTTTATGTGATGAATCACATTGATTGATTTACGAATATTGTACCAGCCTTGCCTCCCCAGAATAAATCCCACTTGATCATGGTGTATGATTTTTTCCATATATTGTTGGATCCGGTTTGCTAATATTTTGTTGAGGATTTTAGCATCTATATTCATCAGAGATATTGGCCTATAATTTTCTTTCTTTGTGTTGTCTTTGCCTGGTTTTGGAATCAGAATTATGCTCGCCTCATAAAAGGAGCTTGGAAGTCTTCCTTCCTCTTGAATTTTTTGAAATAGTTTGAGAAGGATAGGAGTTAGTTCTTCTTTGAATACTTGGTAGAATTCCGTTGTGAAGCCATCGGGTCCCGGACTTTTCTTTGTTGGGAGTTTTTAGATAACTGTTTCGATCTCATTTGGTGTAATCGGTCTGTTTAGGTTTTCTGATTCTTCCAGATTGATTTTTGGAAGATTGTATGTTTCAAGGAATTTGTCCATTTCATCTAGGTTGTCTAGTTTTTTGGCATACAGTTCTTCATAGTACTTTCTTACAATATTTTGTATTTCTGTTGTGTCAGTTGTTATTTCTCCTCTCTCATTTCTAATTTTATTTATTTGAGTCCTCTCTCTCTTTTTCTTGGTGAGTCTACTTAAAGGTTCATCAATCTTGTTTACCTTTTCAAAGAACCAGCTCCTAGTTTTATTGATCCTCTGTATTGTTTCTTTAGCCTCTATGTCATTCATTTCTGCTCTGATCTTTATTATTTCCTTCCTTCTACTACATTTGGGCTTTACTTGCTGTTCTTTTTCTAATTCTTTTAGATGCAGGGTTAAGTTGTTTATTTGAGCTTTTTCTAGGTTCTGAAAGTGTGCCTGTAGTGCTATGAACTTCCCTCTCAGCACTGCTTTTGCTGTGTCCCATAAATTTTGAGTTGTTGTATGCTCATTGTCATTCGTTTCTAGGAATTTTTTTATTTCTTCTTTGATCTCATTCTTAATCCATTCATTATTTAGCACCCTGCTATTTAGTTTCCATGTGTTTGAGAATTTTTGAGCTTTTCTGCTGTGATTCATTTCTAGTTTCATGCCGTTGTGATCGGAGAAGGTGCTTGATATGATTTCAGTCTTCTTAAATTTGTTGAGAGCACTTTTGTGCCCTAACATGTGGTCTATCCTAGAGAATGTACCATGAGTGCTTGAAAAGAATGTATATTCTGCTGCTTTAGGGTGAAAGGATCTGAAGATATCTATTAAATCGAGTTGATCTATTGTTTCCAATAAGTCTGCTGTTTCTTTGTTAATTTTCTTTCTTGAGGATCTATCTAGTGATGTTAGTGGGGTATTGAAATCCCCTACTATTATAGTATTGCTGTTGATCTCGCCCTTTAAATCCATCAAAGTCTGTTTTATATATTTGGGTGCTCCTTTATTAGGTGCATAGATATTTATAATAGTTATATCTTCCTCTTGGATTACTCCCTTTATCATTATGTAGTGGCCTTCTTTATCTCTTACTATATCCTTTGTTTTAAAGTCCAATTTGTCTGATATAAGTATTGCTACCCCAGCTTTTTATTCATTTCCGTTTGCATGAAATGTTTTTTTTCATTCTTTTACCTTCAATCTATGTGTGTCTTTTGTTCTAAGGTGTGTCTCTTGTAGACAGCATATGTACGGGTCCTGTTTTCTTATCCACGCAGCTACCCTATGTCTTTTGATTGGATCATTTAATCCATTTACATTTAAGGTTATTATTGATATGTAGTTGTTTATTGCCATTTTCTTCTTTAAAGGTGTATTCCTTTTTTTGCTATATTCTTTTCCAACTTTGATCTGTTTACAATAGGCCCCTTAACATTTCTTGCAGCGTTGGTTTGGTTGTAATGAATTCCTTGAGTTGTTTTTTGTCTGGGAAGCTTTTTATTTCTCCTTCAATTTTAAACGATAGCCTTGCTGGATAAAGTAGTCTTGGTTGTAGGTTCTTATTCTGCATTACTTTGAATATTTCTTGCCATTCCCTTCTGGCCTCAAGTGTTTCTGTTGAGAAGTCCGATGTCATCCTTATGGGGGCTCCTTTGTAGGTGATAACTTTTTTTTCTCTTGCAGCTTTTAATATTTTCTCTTTATCGCTTAGCTTTGGTATTTTAATTATGATGTGTCTTGGTGTAGGTTTCTTTGGGTTTCTCTTTAATGGAGTTCTCTGTGCTTCTTGGACTTGTAAGAGTTTCTCTTGCATTAATTTAGGGAAGTTTTCAGTTATGATATGATTGAACAAAGTCTCTATCCCTTGTTCTTTTTCTTCTTCTTCAGGAACCCCTATGATGCGGATGTTATTTCTCTTCATGTTGTCACAGAGCTCTCTAAGTGTTTCTTCTGACTTTTTGAGTCTCTTTTCTCTTTTCTTCTCTGCTTTCATGCCTTCATTCCAGTTGTCCTCCAACTCGCTGATTCGATCCTCTGCTGTATCCATCCTGTTTTTAATTCCTTCCATTGTGGTCTTCATTTCTGATATTGTATTTGTCATCTCTTACTGATTCTTTTTTAATATTTCAATATCCTTTTTTATACTTGCTATTTCTTTATTTAGGTTTTCAAACTGCCCCTCCATTGTTGTTCTAAGATCCCTAAGCATCCTTACAATCATTATTTTGAACTCCGCATCTGAAAGTTTGATTATTTCCATATCACTCAGCTCATCTCTCAAGGATGTCTCTTGTGGTTTCATTTGGGTTACACTCCTTTTTCTTCTCATAATGGTGTTTTATTTGTAGAGTTGCTTGAGTCTAGGCTTGGTGTTTTCTGCCTCCTGTTTTCAGTTGTGTTATTTCTAGGTCTTCTTGGATTGGTATCAGCTATTATTTGTAATCTACTTTCGGATTTGGGCAGCTTTGAAGTCTTGAATTGTTTGTTTTCTTAACAGGTGATAGTCTTGTTAACTGATCTCAGCAGGGGGCTTCCTTGAAACTGTAACCAGGAATGCTGTGGGTGTAACCTGAGACGCTGAAGGTCTGTTCCACCAACTAATCTCACTGGGGGCAGGGTTTTTTCTCAGCTTCAGTAGGGGGAGGTGTATCTCAGATCTCTATGGAGACCTGAGTTACTGCCCCTCCTCCCCACTTCTTGTTTTCAGCTGTGTCTTGTTGCGCTGATTGGAGCTGGATAGATGTCTGGAGATCTCTGATCCGGAAGCACTTCAGCTCTGTTTTGTGAAAGGTTCAGTCCCTCCCCCAGCTATGGCCGCCTCCAGCATGAATGAGTCAGCTTTTTTATTTCATTTCTTGCATACCTTAGCCCCTCACAGTCTGTCCCTCTCCTTGTCCTTTCCACTTGGGAGATAAGCTGGTCTTTTCAACCCACCTTGCTCCCTGGTCACCAGGTAAGTGGCTGTGAGCAGTAGTTTTTGCTCTTTTTCCTCTGTGAAATCCTCTCTGGGCTCTCAGCCTCACCCCCCCCCTGCTGTTCCTGTAAGCAGAGGAGATTCAGGCACTCCTTACCAGGTTTATTGTGGCTTCCTCTTTGCTCCTTAGTTTTTGAGAGCTGTTCTTGCAGTTCAGTGTTGGTTTTTCATGCTGATTTTTTCTAAATTGATGTGTATTCCAGTTTGGTGTTGAGAGCTGGGCGTCTGTGTGTCCGCCTACTCCGCTGCCATCTTCCCAGTCCCTGCTTTTGATGTTTTTAATACCCTAAGCCTTCTCTGTCTCTGAGAAGAAGACATTCTGTGCCATTTTATAATGCACTTATTAAGATGAGTGAAATGTATAGCTCGACAGGTTTTATATGGCAGCCTCAGAAACAATGGGGCTTCTTTTCCATATACTTTCACATTATACGTGTTTGACAAGCAGCATCTTAACCTACTCACGTGCACATATGAAAGTGGCCTGCAAAGATGGATTGTCAAGGAAATTAACTCTTCCAAGTATTAATAAACCTGTATATATAGTATTTCAACAAACATTAGCAGATTAGCTCAAGGCTTAAAGAAAACTGAAATTTACAGTTTTTTGAAAGTATAAAAGAAAGTTGTGGCTTTAGTTCTAGAATTAAATGATTTTGTTTTTAAATTAAATTATTTTGGATCAAGAACACCCATGCAAACCTGGCCAGCTAGCTTGCTTGGTTAGAGCATTGTTCCAATACAAAACGGTTGCAGGCTAAATCTCCAGTCAGGGCATATATAGGAATGAATAGATCTCTCTCTCTCTCTCCCTCTAAAATCAATCAACAATTTAAAAAAATCGCTTTAGCCTGACCAGGTGGTGGCACAGTGGACAGAATGTCGATCTGGGATGCTGAGAACCCAAGTTTGAAACCCCGAGGTTGCTGACTTGAATGTGGGATCGTAGACATGACCTCAAAATCACTGGCTTGAGTCCAAAGGTTGTTCGCTTGAGTAAAGAGTCACTGGCTCAGCTGGAGCTCTCTGATCAAGGCACGTATGAGAAAACAATCAATGAACAACTGAAGTGATACAACTATAAGTTGATGTTTCTCATCTCTCTTCCTTTCTGGGGTTGCCTATTCCCTCTCTGTCTCTCTATATTACAAAAACAAAAAAGCTTAAAAAAAAAGAATACCCATGAATTGGGACATACTTCTTTGTTCTAATAATAAAGAACTGTGCTTAATAATTTGTTGATCGTGCTAGAGATTTTTCAAGATTTTCAAGATTTTTCATATCTTAACAATCTATGCTCTGAAGAAGCTATTGTGTGCAGTTTATTTAAACCAAACAGATAAAAGACATCATATAAATTTAAGTTTCAGTATGTTTTCTAGGAGAATTAATTAGTAGATACCAGTACTTACCAAGGACATAACACGCAAACAGCAGTGAGTAAATTGATGTTTGTTAGTCTGTGCTCTCTCAGATACACAGAGAACTTACCTACTGTACTTAATAGGACTTGAAAGAGCAAGTCTTCAAGCAGGAGTGGGAGAAGCTGAGCACTGAGGGCCACCCTTTCATAGAGCTGTCACACATACTAAGTCAAGGATCAGAAAAGTTCTTCTCACCTTTTCTTTCTTTTTCTCTTTTTTATCTGATTAAGAAAATATTTAGTAGTCTGACATGTGGTGGTGCAGTGGATAAGATATCAACCTGGAATGCTGAAGTCACTGGTTTGAAATCATGGGCCTTCCTGGTCAAGGCACATACGAGATGTAACACTACTGCCCACTCCTCCATCCCCTCTATCTCTCTCTCCTCTCTCTGAAAATCAGTTAACAAAATCTTTAAAAAAATTATTAAAGGATAGTTCACATACATTTTTAGGTGTACAACATAATGATTTGACATTTATATATCTTATAATGTGATCATTACACTAAGGCTAGTAACTTGGCATTTTTTTGATAAAGACAAAGTGGATCAGAGCCCCATCTTATTCCAGCATGACTTAATTTTAACTTCTTTTCTTTTTATTTAATTTATTAGGGTGACACTAGTTAATAAAATTATACAAGCTTCAGGTTCATCTGTACACTGTGTTGTGTGTTCACCATCACAAATTAAGTTTTCTTTCATCTTCTGCTTGCTTTTTCTGATAATTCTTCTTTAATTCTTCTCTTGAATAAACTCCAAATGCAGAGCTATGGATCCTCCATGCCAAGGTTATCTTTCTGTGGGTGAGCGGAGCAGTAAGAACCAGACCCAGGGAGGTCACCCTTTCAGAGTCCCTTTAGATTTTCAAAACTGGAAGAAAACATAGAGATTATCTAGTTAACCTTTTATTTTCTAGCAAGTAAAGAGACAGGTACTAGCCTCCCACATTTTTTAAATTAGAGCAGGCACTAAGTAAACCACACATGTCTTCAGACTCGCTGTGGCTTTCTTTCTTTTAATATTACTTGCATTATTCAGGATTTTCCAGAGAAACAGAAACAATAAGATAAGCAAAATATATATAAGGAGCTTTATTATAAGCAATTGACTCATCCGATTATAGAGGTTGACAAGACCCAAGACCTGCAGGGTGAGTCAGCATAGTGAAAAGCCAATGGTGTTATTCTAGACTGGAGGATGATAGGCTCAAGACCCAGGAAGAGCCTGTGCTTCAGTTTGACTCTAAAGACAGAAAAACATCAGTGTCCCAGTTTGAAAGTAGTCACAGAGGAGGCATTCTCTCTTTCTCTCAGGATGATCAGCTTTTGTGTTCTCTTCAGGCCTTTGACTGCATGAGGCCCATTCACAGTAGGGAATGCAATCTACTCTACTCTGTCCACTGATTTTAATGGTAGTCTTATCCACAGTCACCCTCACAAAAACACCAAGAAAATTTTTGTACAACTATCCAGGTATCACATGGTCTAATCAAGTATGCATATAAAATTAACTACCACATTACCTAAGCTGAGGTTTGTATTCTATTAATTCACCTATCTGCTAGGAACTAATTCTTATATTTAAAAGTTAAAAGAAAAGCAACTCCGATATTCATAAAACACTATAATATTAAAGCATAAAATAAGGAGATATGCTTTTATTTATCTATTAAAAGGTTACAAGGTCAGTGGAGGAGTCAATTACATTTAACAAAATTCTCTATGACATTTACTGACTGTACAATATTTTGAACTGGACATTTCAATATTTTTCATATTCTCTAAAATACAAAAGTAAAACTCACAGAAATATATAATATAATTAATTTTAAAGTCTAAGTTCAGTTTAATTGAGAATTTTTAATTGAATTTATTGGGGTGACCTTGGTTAATAAAATTATGTTAGATTCAGGTGTACAATTCTATACTCCATCAGTTGTATATTGTACTGTGTGTTCACTATCCCAAGTCCAATCTCTTTTCAGCACCATTTAGCCCTCTTTTACCCTCTTCTACCTCCCTTCACCCCCTTCCCTCTGGCAATCACCACACTCTTGTCTCTGCCTATGAGTTTGCTTTTTGTTGCTTTTTCTTAATCCATCACCTTTTTCATCACCTAAAGGTACTGTAATTTGTTGTCTAACCCAGTGGTCCCCAACCTTTCTGGGGCCACTGACCGGTTTAATGTCAGAAAATATTTTCACTGACTGGCCTTTAGGGTGGGACAGAAAAATGTATCACGTGACCGAGACAAGCGTCAAGAGTGAGTCTTAGACGGATGTAACAGAGGGAATCTGGTCATTTTTAAAAAATAAAACATCGTTCAGACTTAAATATAAATAAAATGGAGATAATGTAAGTTATTTATTCTTTCTCTGCAGACCGGTACCAAATGGCCCATGGACCAGTACCGGTCTGCAGACAGGGTGTTGAAGACTACTGGTCTAAATGATGTGAAGGACTGAGGAAGATCTTTTCCTGAATTACGTAAATGTGGTAGTACAGTATATTTGCTCTAGTACTCCATGCATATTTAATCCTGGTGAAAATAAAGCAAGTGTGTAATTTATTAAGTAAATTTTTTACAAATAGGAGGCGCCAAAGCTGTGGCAGCAACAAGTGCCAGAACGGAGCGAAGCTGAGCAGAGCGGGAGCTGTCCCGCAACCAACGCCACTGGGCCGCCCATCGTGAGCGCAACCCGGCTGAGCTGCGCCCAGCGACCAGGACGTGGATGTGGCCATGGTATCCCGCCCCCACCCGGCTGAGCAGAAGCTGCTCCCGGACAAGAGAGGTGAGAGAAAGAGAGAGAGAGAGAGAGAGAGAGAGAGAGAGAGAAGGGAGTGAGGAGCGGAGGGCATCTGCTCCCTTGCGTGCCTTGACCAGGCAAGCCCAGGGCGCCCAACCCGCGACCTCAGTGTTCTAGGTCAGCGCTCTATCCACTGCGCCACCACAGGTATGAGAAATGAGAGTTGAACCTCAAAGAATAAAGTTGTTGGGTATCCTGATGATGGTAGATATCTTCATTTATTTGCTTTCAGAAGCCTCCAAAAGCAGTAGCCAAGAAAAAAATGGAAAGGAGGAAGTAATAATACCCAAAGAAAAGTTCTGGAAGATATTTGATCCTCCTGCAGCTATTGAAACCAAGAACAAGAAAAACTGAACAGGCGGTATAACTCCATTTTGAGCATGTTGGCAAACCAGACAGGGGAACTTCACGGGTTTTCCAATGTGAGCCATCTGAATTATTGTGAACCTGACCTGAGGGTCACATCGGTAGTTGCAGGTTTCAACAACTTGCCAGACAGATTTAAAGACTTTCTACTGTATTTGAGATGTCGAAATTATTCACTGCTTTTTTTTTTTATTATTTTACTTATTCATTTTAGAGAGGAGAGAGAGAGGGAGAGAGAGAGAAACAGAGAGAGAGGAGAGAGAGACGGGGGGAGGAACTGGAAGCATCAACTTCCATATGTGCCTTGACCAGGCAAGCCCAGGGTTTTGAACCGCCGACCTCAGCATTTCCAGGTCAACGCTTTATCCACTGCACCACCACAGGTCAGGCCTATTCACTGCTTATTGATCAACCAGATAAGTGTGTAAGAAACCCTTCTTACTGATGACAATTAAGTCCCTCACTCTACATTTCGCTAGAAGGCAAGCAATTCAGGAATCATGGGGCAGAGAAACCAATATGGGGAACCAAACTGTGGTGTGAGTCTTCTTGCTGGGCCAGACCCCCCCCCTCCAGAGGACAACATCCCAATCTTTCAGATATGCTCAAGTTTGAGAGTGAGAAGCACCAAGACATTCTTATGTATTGATATAATTACAGAGACACTTTCTTCAACTTGCCTCTGAAAGAAGTGCTTTTTCTTAGGTGGGTGAGCACTTCCTGCCCAAACGCCGAATTCATTTTCAAGGGTGATGACGATGTTTTTGTGACTACCTATCATATCCTGAATTACTTGAATAGCTTACCCAAGAACAAAGCCAAAATTTGTTTATAGGTGATGTGATCCACAACGCTGGACCTCATCGGGATAAGAAACTGAAGTACTACATCCCAGAAGTTGTTTACCTTGGTGTTTATCCATGGTATGCTGGGGGAGGTGGGTTCCTCTACTCTGGCTGCCTGGCTCTGAGGCTGTACAATATTACTGACCAGGTCCTTCTCTACCCCATTGATCATGTTTATACTGGTATGTGCCTTCAGAAGCTCGGCCTCGTTCCAGAGAAACACAAGGCATTTGATATAGAAGAGAAAAAAGGAATAACATTTGTTCCTATGTAAACATGATGTTAGTACATAGTATAAAACCTCAAGAGATGATTGATATTTGGTCTCAGTTGCAAAATACTCATTTAAATTGCTAAAATGTATACAAACTAAATTTTGCATAGAAAGATGTATCTTGAATAGTTCTCATGTTGTTTTCTCTCATTGGGGTAATTTCTATGTTGAATCATCAAAATTGCCTTCATATCTATTTGAGGGCCTCTGAACCCTTCAATGTGGTACTTTCTGAAGAGAGAAAGCAGAAGATTTTTAAAGGAGGATACGGCAGGATGGATTGGTTCTGGTTCTTCCTACTGACTAGAGATCATTATAGTATTTTCTGATTTGTCACCCTTCTTCTCTGAAATATGTTTTTGGAATTTAACTACTATAATTTTTGCTTTGTCCTCATATGGTGATATTTCCACTTCCATTTTAATGAGTGAATTGTGTGCAGGTTAGATGGTTATAAAGCTATTGGCTACAAATGATTTGTTATACGTGATTCAGTGGTTTTTGTGAAATCAAATTAAGTTTATTTTCATGAAATTGGGATAAATTTTTTTAAATTGTCTAGAAAAATTGACTTCTGTCGAAATTTCCTGCCACCCCAACAGTATTTTCTTATGTTAATATAATCAGTTAATTTTGCAAAATGAGGATCACTGTGTGATCCCGTTTATCTTGTTATGGTCTTATGGTCATAATGAGATTATGATACAAGAACATTATGACCATTGTTGTATTTGGTTTGCTGGGTGGTATCATAATAGTTCTCTATCTTTAGTATTTGAAAGTAATGAATATTCCAAAATGGCCAACTAAAGATTGAATTGAACCTGGCAGTCATATCATGTTTATGATTTTTTAATATGGACCAGAAAAGCATATGTGACTTTTGAACTTTAAGTGAAAAGATTAAAGTTGCAGACTTTTCCCTGAGTGGTTTGTCTGTTTAAAACTCCAGGATTCTATTCTTGCCATATTTTCACATGTTGCTTGTACAGAATTATTCTGTGTAGTGATTGCTTCCCTGTCTCAGTGTAGAAGTGCCTGTGTTTTTATTTATTGTTCAAATCAATGACCAAAACATTTTCTCAAATATATTTTGTGTACTATTTTATTTGTATACAGTACTGTTGAGGAAATATTTATTTAAAGCATGATATTTTAAATGTAAGGTGGAACATATATTAAATAAAGCTGTTATTTTTGAATTTTAAAATTTATTTTTGCGGGAGCTGTGAACTACTAGAGTTGACAAAATTCTGCCAAACTGTTGCTTATGTATACCATCTTGTAACATGCTTTCTTGAAATTTTTATGTGTTTATAGAGTTGAAGAATCTTACCAGATGTGCTCTTTGAGACTGTAAGATGATGGAAATAAAGACACTGTATTTAAAAAAAATTTTTTATACAAATAGATGTATATTTAAGATCATATGGGCAGTAGTTATATTAATGTATATGTACAAATTTCATGCTACCTCTTCCTTCAAAAGGTGAGATTAACTCCCCTTCCCTTTGAATGTGAGCTGGATTTAGGGACTCACTTTAACAAATTGTATATGACAGGAATGACAGATAAGGTCATAAATGATAGAGTGACCTCTGCTTTCCTCTTTCTTAAACTGTTTTCTCCTGAAGAAGTCAGCTATAGTATCACGAGAGCACTGAAGCAGCCTATGGAGCAGTCCATGTGGGGAGGAACTGAGGCCTCCTCCCAAAATCCTGCAAGGAGCTGAAGTCTCCTACTAATAGCTATGTGCAAATGAACCATCTTAGACGTAAATCCTCTAGCCCCAGTCAAGCCTTCTGATGACTGCAGTTCCTTCCAAGGTTTTCACTGTAACTGACTATAACGGGAAAGGCCTTGACTCAGAATCATCTGGCTAAGCCTCTCCCACATTCCTAATCCACAGAAACTGTGCAATAATAAATATATGTTGTTTTCAGTTGCTAAGTTTGGAGATAATTTGTTATGCAGCAATAAATAACTTATACATGTGAAGCCTAAATTGCTATCATCATAAGATTTTTGTCCATAAATGGTCATTCACAATAGCTGTTACATTCATAATTTATAGATCATGTATTTTAAGCCAAAATACATATATGTGTGTATCTATAGGAATAACATAATTTTATCATTTATAAAATATTATTTTCCTCATATGAATATCAACCTGAGCACAAGTGGTAATGTTGTTTGACAATATTTTAGTGAACAAATTCCTTTGCTACAATGGCAGAATCTTAAAAGTTATTTTAAACCCATTTTAATGTTATTCATTGT
Source organism: Saccopteryx bilineata (assembly GCF_036850765.1). NCBI lineage: Eukaryota > Metazoa > Chordata > Mammalia > Chiroptera > Emballonuridae > Saccopteryx > Saccopteryx bilineata. The sequence continues at coordinate 178,438,263 of NC_089491.1, read as the reverse complement.
TATTTAAATTGCAATGTTATAATTTTATGAGAAAATATAAATGATGGCAAACACTTTCACTTTTTATTTACAAAGCTTACATTAAAATCACAATTCTTACTAATAAAGTCTCCACTATGAGAAATAATTCAATATTATAATTATTTCTGCAAGATTAAAAAATATTCTTTTTATGTCAACTCATTTTTAATTTTTTTATTCATCTATTCATTTCTGCATTGATTCATTTAATTAGTCATTTATTCTCTGTGCAAGTCTACATTTTTATTCTTTTTAACTAGTCTCTGTCTTCAACTTCTTTCCTAATGTTTTTATTCTATTCCTTTAGCCAACACTAACTCCTCCCTTCTCTTTACCTCAACTGCTCTTATATTGTAACAGTAAAATGCAATGTTATTTATATCAACTTCCAATTATTCCAACTATGTCACTCTTGTCTCTCAAACAAGATTGCTGCCTCCTTCAACTTTTTTTACATGCTTTTGATGCTTAGCCTAGTGCTTGTCTCAGTACAATTCTATAGCATTGTATTTATTTTCTTCTCTCCACACTTTTTTCCTTCTAGCGTCTTACTTGCTGCTTTGGAGAAGAGCTATATATAGAAGTAAGCCTAGCTGCAAAGAAAACCGAAGGGCAACAGACAGTGTGCATAAAGTTATACAGAAGGGAGCCAGCTAACAGAGATATGGCCACTGTACTCTCATGCCTTCTAAATACATTCCCTAATACAAGTTAGCTCCAGGGACACAATGTCATTGAGTCTCCTTTTTTTTCTCCCTCAACTATTATATTGACTGAGTAGAAATATATAGGCAGTGTCACTGCCCTCTTTCAGTAAAGTTAGTTCTTAAGTTTTGCTCATATCCATCCAGCCAGCTGAGTTCATCATTGCCTTATAGGTGACTGTATATCGTGCATATTTTAGAATTTCAATGTTCCCCAAATGCCCACTGCAATATATTTTTTCTGACATTTTCTATTGTATATAATAGAGTTGGCATCGAGTGGTGGATGGTTTTAGCTTCTGTATGTGTATTTATTTATTGCACTTCTTAATCTAGCATTCAGTATTTATTTTTCATCATTTACAGCTGACTGCTTTGTTTCAAGTATTTGAGAAAGAAAAAAAGTGAGAGAAAGGTAGGTGAAAATTGCTGATAGCACAGGTTTAAGACTGTTAATAGATAGTAATAATTTATCATAGAAAGTACAAAAGTGAGAGGATGGCAAAGTTATACAGGGTGGGTTCAGGGGAGAGGCTTCACCCTCTACCCATTACTATGTGGTAACTATATTTTTAGATAGTTTATTCAGATGTTCTCAGCTTTAGAACTATATAGACACATGATGACTGGGTTTGATCTAATTATTTCCTCTAAACTTACCTTTGCTGGGTCATTTGTCTCCTTTAGAACTTACTCAGTAAACGACTTTATTAAAACGTTTCACCTTCACAAAGTATTCATAAATGGTATTAAAGAGAAAGAAAAGCCTGACCAGGCAGTGGCACAATGGATAGAGTATTGGGATGGGATGTGGAAAACCCAGGTTCAAAACCCTGAGGTTGCTGGCTTGAGCGCGGGCTCATCTGGCTTGAACAGAGACTCACCAGCTTGAGCGCGGGGTTGCTGGCTTGAACGTGAGATCATAGACATGACCTCAAGGTCGCTGGCTTAAGCCCAAAGGTCACGGTATTGAATCCCAAGGTTGCTGGCTAGAGCAAGGGGTCACTCAGTCTGCCGTAGCCCCCTGGTCAAGGCACATATGAGAAAGCAAACGCTGAACAACTAAGGGACTGCAACAAAGAATTGATGCTCCTCATCTCTCTCCCTTCCTGTCTGTCTGTCCCAATCTGTCTCTCTCTCTGTCTCTCTCTGTCTCTGTCAAAAAATAAAGAAAAAGAAGAGTGTCAGAGAGTAAAAAAAAAATGGTGTAAAAAGCAAACATGTAAACATTTTTTAAAATAGATAAGATATATAAGAATGACAGAGAATCAGAAGTCAGTAAGAATAAAGCTGGCTTATCATAGTATTTCATTTAGGGATTTGTACCGTGTCTGATAGAGTGAGTACTAGTTTTCTAGATGGAGAAGAAATGAAGGGAATTCTAGTCAAAGGGAACATATGGCACCATGAAAGGACATAGCATATTTAGAGCAGAGTAAGAGAATGGGTAGAGCTAGAGTTGAGTGTACAGGTTTGGGTGTGATGGAGGGGGAAAAGATCCTAACTAGGTATATCAGACTAGATTGTAAAAGACTTTATACTCATCCATTCATTCAAAAATATGTATAGAGAACCTGCCACATGCACCACACTAAATGAACAAGACAGTCAGAGGCCCTGTCCTCAGAAAGCTTATGATCCATATATATAAATGAGGAAGTTTGAATTTGATCCTCTATGGTAATTACTTGCTAGACTTTACTGGGTCATAACTATGATTTTACTGTAGATGTTACTAGATCACAATTTTATTAGATTATAATAGTGACAGTGGTGATTTGGGTTTTCCAGGGGCTGGGAGACCAGTTAGAAGGCTGTGGATATGGCAAACAAGAGTAAAAGTAATAAGATGAAGGGTTTGACAAGGCAGTAATGGAAGATGGAAAATAAAGGTAGAATTTTGAGTACATTTTTGATGTAGAATTAACAGTATTGCTTAGTTAAATTGATGTGGACTGAGAGGTGAAACAAAGTGAGGAAATCCCTGATATTTTTCAGTGTGGAAGACAGAATGAATGGAAAGAGATAGGAAATGGGTGAGATTTGTTTTGGAAATAAAGGAGTTCACTTCTGAATCTATTAAGTTTGAAAACGACCTCTAAAACTTATGTAAGTATTTAATTAAACTGCCCTAATCCTAAATGCCACCTTTTCCTTTCTGTCCCCTCCCCTTTACCCTTTATTCTTCTTGGCACAAGAGCTTTGGGAAGAAGCTGCGGGACATGGACAGAGTTAGGGTGTATATGGGAGGGAACCAGATCCTGATGTGTAAGGCTTGGTCCTCGAAACACTAAAACCACTGATGGAAAAGTGGAACTTTTTGCGACAACTAGTGGGTATCTGGTTTACAGGATGTCAAATAGCAGATTGTTTAAACTGTTTATTTTATTGGTGTGGAGCTCCACACCACAGTTCAAATGCTATAGAAATGTTTACCTGAAATCTATGTACTCTTATTGATCAATGTCCCCATGTTAAATTTAAATCTCTAAATAAAATTAAAAAATTTTTAAAAAGTCTCAACAATTCAAGTGTTCATTAACACTTTGATACATACATAGGATATTTATTCCAGAAGATTTTAATGTTTTTGGGACTATATTTATCTTACCCCTGTAGTGCCTTTCTAATGCAGTCTCCACCCATTTCCCACGCACCTCCTACATCCTCAAAACCTATCACAGTTCCAGGTCTTCTGTCTTACACCCTTAAGAGTTTGCTTTCCTGTAATATTAACCTCACTGGTGGAACTGGCAATTATATTGCTGACCAGGTACTCTAACATGCAACACTATGTCTGGCACATCATTTCTTACTATTTCAGAACAAATTACATATTGATAACTGTTATACATTGGATAAGGGTATATATTCCCAGTGCAGCAGACAGAGTAGCATTTATTTCCCTCTGATCGGAACACTCCACAGTCTTCATATATCACTCAAAATAAGAGCTCAAATCCTTCCAGTGCTGAATAAACCCCTTGAATAATCCAATTTCCACAGCCTTGCTGGCCCCATCTCTTAGTAATCTCCTCCTTTTACTCTCCTCTCCAGCCACAGTGACTGGTTGAGGTTTGTAGATTTGTTTTTGTTTTTGTGTCTTGGATATGCCATACTACTTCATTAATTAAAGTCTTTTCTAGAATTCTTTCCACTACTTCTCATCACACATTTGGTTTATTCCTGCTCCTCTTTGAGCCTTTGTTCAAATTCTATCTTCCCAGTGAGACTGGCCACCTATTTAGTTTGAAATCTGCCTCCCCCACTGCTGGCATTCCCTATATGTGCTCTTCCTGTCATTCCCCATAACCCTTATCCTTCTGAAATACTATTTAATTCAGTTGTTGATACTATTTAGTTTTGTTAACTCTCTATCCCCATTAGAAGCTAAGCTCCTCAAAGCAGGAATATATGTCTATTTTGTTTGATGATACTCTGTGCTTAGAACCATGCCTGCAACATAAATATTTGTTGAGTTAATGACTCTCAGATCACAGCTGAATAAGCACAACTAAATTTAATATAATATTATTATACATCTTTTTCTTATCTCATTTTATCTCAACAACAACTTTTAGTAATAGGTGCTATTATTATTATTATTATCGTCATTGGTAGATGAATAAATTGAGCCTGAGAAGTTGAGTGGCTTGCTCTTTGTCCTCTATACTTTGAGCTGGTTCACTAAACTTCCATTCACAACTCCTTCTGTTTAGAGATATTGAAAAACTACAAGCAACATTTCCCAGAATCCCATGCAGTATGAGTTGAAAGCACACTGAGAGATTACAAGACAGAAGTGAGGTAGAGATCATCTTTCTGCCTTTATGTCTGTTTCTGCTGAATAAACATAGCTGTACAATGTTTTTATACCAGATTTAAGAGGCAGTAGCATCATCAGCCCTTGTGATCTGCTTTCTTAAACCCTGTATCACAAGTATGATGTCCACTCTTCAGCTTCTTGAGCAGGAGTGGCACTTGAATCAAGGAAATGGAAGCAGCTACATCAAGGTCTTGATTCCACATGGACCTCAGAGGTAGCAGCTCCTGGAACCTTATATCATAGATCATCTCTATATGGTTTTGAGAATCAGAACTAGAGGCCAGATTAAAAATACTTCTTCATCCCTTCTAACAATATTGTAAACCCCAAATCCCTATATATCCCAAATTCTTCTCTACTTAAAATATTTAAAGTGGATTCTATTTCCTCTTTGAACCTGATGCCTAAGGCTTCGGATCACATCATGTAAGCCTGATCCTCCTTCTAGCGCCATTCAATCAACAAACTATTTCCTAAATATATTTATTATATAAGATGCCAGATTAGGTCCATGGCAACAGATGCAAATATACAATAGGGCATAATAACAATATTCTCTCAAGATCAATGCCAGCTACAGAACTTGGGGAGCCCTGGCCCTTTTTAAATATCTTATAATTCAGGAGAGTTTCAGAGGCTTTTTACATGTGCTTCCAAATGCCATCACCTATTAACCATTGGAAGCTTTCTCCTTCCTGCAACCAGTTATAATGACATGACAGCAACCTTGCCATTCCTAGCACAGATTAAAAAGGGATCAAGTACCAGGGTGAAGCTTAGACCACAACCACCACCTATATGAAGTGGTTTCTGTTCCACTCCACCCACCAGGAAGGAGGAAATACCTCTCACTCCCACTTGCACTGTGCTACTGGGTCATAATGCCTCCAAGAGTCATGAACTCATTTGCCAGTGGATGGTTTCTAGATCTTAAGATATTTATTTTACCAATCTGAGCCTTAGTACCTTCAGCAATAAAACAAAAACATCTGTTTTTCAGGGATTTTTCTGAGGATTAAGTGAAGTAATATATGTGAAATATTTGGCAAGTTGAATATCCTTTTTCTTTTTAAGTGATAGGCAGGAGGCAGGGAGGCAGAGAGACAGACTCCAGTAAGCACCCCTACCAGAATCCACCACAAGTCCCCTACAGGGCCAATGCTTGACCCATCTGGGGTCACTACTCTGTTGTTCAGCAGCCGAGCTATTTAAGCACTTGAGTCAATGCCATGGAGCTATACTCAGTGCCTGGGGCCAAATTGCTTGAACCATTCGAGCCACGGCTGTGGGACGGGAAGAGAGAGAGAAAGAAAGAGAAAGAGACAGAGAGAATGGGGAAGGGGAGGGTTGGAGAAGCATATGGTCACATTTCCTGTGTGCCCTGACTTGGAATCAAACCCAGGGCTTTCACACACCAGGCTGATGCTCTATCACTGAGCCAACTGGCCAGGGCCTGAATATACTTGATAAATACTTATAGTTAACATTTAAATGCTTATTGTGTGTGAAATTATACACCTAGTGCTTGACTTATGACCACGATTGCTCCCGACAGACCAGTCATAACATGATTTTGTCAGAAGTTGAGTAGGCTATATGTACAGTTCTGTGAAATGATGTTATAAAAATCTTTAAATCATATTTTATCATAATTTTCTTTCATTATTGTTTTACATCATAATTTTCTTTGTTCATTTTATGCCATTTATATCATCTCTACACCATTTTGTTTCTTATTTTTACATTCATCAAGTTTAAGTAAAACACTGCATTACCAGTTTAATATTTGCAAAACATACAAAATACAAAATACAGGTGTAAAACATACCATAGGAAACATATTCCAATTGCAAAACATATCAAAATATATAAACATATATGAAACATTTTATTGGCTGCTGGTGCTTGGCTGTGGATCGTTGATGTCATCATCTGAGGCAGCAGTTGGGGTTACGGGAGTTGGTTTTTTCATAAACATGTGCGATCACATTCACTTTCTTTCCTTCTTCATACTTGTTCATTGAGTGCTTTCTCATATGTGCCTTGACCAGGGGGTTACAGCAGAATGAGTGGCCCCTTGCTCAAGCCAATGACCTTGGGCTCAAACCAGCAACCATGGGTTCATGTCTATGATCCTATGCTCAAGCCAGCACCCTTGCACTCAATCTGGTGAGCCCATGCTCAAGTCAGATGAGCCCATGCTTATTTTTGTGTTGAGATTGATGGCCTTTATTTCATTCTTGGCAGGCTGAGACATAGACAAAGACAATTTCCTCTTGGTAGACATCTTGGGAGGGGTTTGATGAAAAATATCCAAGATACAAAACACAAATTGCTGTACCAAGTCTGGGATAACAGTTGAAATGGTGCACATGGAGATTGTAGTCTGGCCGGAAGCTGGTCTGCACTGTCATACACCCAGCTGGACAACACGCTGCCAGACGCAGAGCAGTCATGACTAGCGATTATGGTCATAAAGTCGAATGGTCTTAAGTTGCATAGGTCGTAATTGATAAATATCTGTATGCTAGACATTCACATACACTTAATGCTTATTAAAACTATAAGATAATTACATTTTACGGGGGAGGAAGACTGATTACTACTACCACTACCATTTCTATCATCATCATTGCTCTTTATATACCCTCAATCATGTTTCTCAAATATTCAAATAATACAGGTCTCTGCTTTGTTACAACTTTCTTTCCTCAGAACTTCCTGGAAAGAGGTAGATAGACAACCTTGAGCAGTGTTGAGAAAGGAACAATGTGAGTAACACAACCATTGACATATTAAAAGTCTCTCCATTGTCACTGTACTTGGACCAAGATTTCAAACTTTTATCCTCCTTTTCCAAGAGTTACAAGAACCTTCTTAAGTGCCATGCTCAGGAACTAAAGATGGCAGCGGAGTAGGCAGACACACAGACTCCCAGCTCACACCACCAAACTGGATTACAAATTAATTTAGGAACATCAGTGTAAAAAACCAACTCTGGACTACAAGAACAGCTCTGAAAAACCAAGGAGCAAAGAAGAAGCCACAACAAACATGGTAGGAAGTGCCTGAATCTCCCCTGCTTACAGAAACAGAGGGGGGTGAGGCTGAGAACCCAGAAGGGCTCTCACTCTAAGAAAAAGAGAAGAAAATACTGCTCATAGCCACTTGCCTGGTGACCAGGGAACGAGGTGTATTTAAAGGGCCAGCTTCTCTACCAAAAAGAAAGGGGAGAGAGAGAGACAGATGGTGAGGGGCAGAGGAATGCAGGGGACGGCTTGAGAAGCTTACTCATCCAGTGCTGGAGGCAGCCAGAGTTGATGGAAGGGCTGATCCTTCCACAAAACAAAAGACTGAAGTGCTTCCAGGTCACACATCTCTAGACATTTCTCCAGCTCCAATCAGTGCAACAAGACACAGCTGAAAACAAGAAGTGGGGAGGAGGGGCAGTAACTCAAGTCTCCATGGAGATCTGATATATACCTGCCCCTACTGAAGTTGAGAAAACACCCTACCTCCAGAGAAAGTAGCTGGCAAAAGAGGCCTTCAGAATCTCAGGTTACACCCACAGCATTCCTAGATACAATTTCAAATAAGCCCCCTGCTGAGATCAGTAAACAGGACTATCACTTGTTAAGAAAACAAACAAATCAAGACTTCAAAGCAGCCCAAATCTGAAAGTGGATTACAAATAATAGCTGATGCCAACCCAAGAAGACCTAAAAATAACATAATTGAAAACTGGAGGCAGACAACACCAAGCCTAGACTCAACCAGCTCTACAAGCAAAACACCCAAACACAGACATAATGAGAAGACAGAGAAGTGCAATCCAAATGAAACCACAAGAGAAAAATCCAGGAAATGAACTGAGTAATATGGAAATAACCAAACTTCCAGATGCAGAGTTCAAAATAATAATTGTAAGGATACTTAGGGATCTTAGAACTACAATTGATAGTCATTACAAACACCTAAATAAGGAAATACCAAATATAAAAAAAGATATTAAAATATTAAAAAAGAACCAGTTGGAGATGACAAATACAATATCAGAAATGAAGACCACAATGGAAGGAATAAAAAACAGGATGGATGGAGCTGAGAAACAAATCAGTGAGTTGGAGGACAAGTTGAATGAAGGCATGAAAACAGAGAAGAAAAAAGAAAAGAGACTCAAAAAGTCTGAGGAAACTCTTAGAGAGCTCTGTGACAACATGACAAGAAATAAAATCCGCATCATAAGGGTTCCTGAAGAAGAAGAGAAAGAACAAGGGATAGAGATTTTGTTCCATCATATCATAGCTAAAAACTTTCCTAAATAAATACAGGAAAAACTCTCACAAGTTCAAGAAGCACAGAGAACTCAATTAAAGAGAAACCCAAAAAAACCTACACCAAGACACATTATACTTAAAATACCAAAGCTAAGTGATAAAAAGAAAATATTAAAAGCTGCTAAAAAAAAAAAAAGGTTATCACCTAAAAAGGAGCTTCCATAAGGATGACTTCTCAACAGAAACACTTGAGGCTAGAAGAGAATGGCAAGAAATATTTAAAAAAATGCAGAACAAGATCCTAAAACCAAGACTATTTTATCCAGCAAGGCTATCATTTAAAATTGAAGGAGAAATAAAAAGCTTCCTAGACAAAAAATAACTCAAAGAATTTATTATAATCAAACCAACACTGCAGAAAATGTTAAGGGGACTGTTGTAAACAGATCAAAGTGGGAAAAGAATATAGCAAAAGAGGAATATAGCTTTAAAGAATAAAATGACAATAAACAACTACATCAATAATAACCTTAAATGTAAATGGATTAAATAATCCAATCAAAGGCATAAGGTAGCTGCATGAATAAGAAAACAGGACCTGTACATATGCTGTCTACAAGAGACACCTTAAAAAAAAGATGCACATAGACTGAAGGTAAAAGGATGGAAAAAAACATTTCATGCAAATGGAAATGAAAAAAAAGCTGGGGTAGCAATACTTATATCAGACAGAATGGACTTTAAAACAAAAGATATAGTAAGAGATAAAGAAGGCCACTACATAATTATAAAGGCAGCAATCCAACAGGAAGATATAACTATTATAAATATCTACGCACTTAATGTAGGAGCACCTAAGTATATAAAGCAGACTTTGATGGAATTAAAGGGTGAGATCAACAACAATACTATAATAGTAGGGGATTTCAATACCCCACCAACATTACTAGAAAGATCCTCAAGAAAGAAAATTGACAAAAAAACAGCAGATTTAAAGTACACACTATCGGTGTTTCCCAACATGGGGCCCACGCCCCACAGGGGGGCAATTTGATAGTTAAGGGGGGCAATTTGAAAATGGACTCGACACGACTTTAACTCTTTCGCCCCGGGCCATTTAAATGCAATGCTAGATATCGGTGCCAAATTTAACAAAAAATGCAATTCTTAAATAATTGCGGTAAATAATTATTAAATATAATTTTGTTTGACGAGACCAAAATATCAACTGGGTGATTGGCATCGTCAAGTAAACTTCGTCCTGGGTTCACCACGGAGCGTACCGTCTGCCACGGGGAACCCTGGACATTTTAAAAACTCGCTAAACAACGCAGTTATTCTCACCTAATTGGCCCATTGCAACTTCTGTAGTGTTTCACATCATTCAGTTGGTGTTAATTTGAAATGTGTCAGTCAAAACTGTTATAAAAGCTCGTTGATAATAAATATACATATATATATTGTATAGATATAATTGGTAAGTATTTGATTTTATTTTTATCAATATTAAACTCTTTATTAAGTACTTCTTGCATCGGGGCTAGAAAGCACTAATATTTTATAAATATTATTGGGGCTATAATAGTGCATGCACAACAATTTTAATTTTAGAAGCATAACTTTCCAGAAAATTTTGTCAAGTGAAAAAAATATAGATACTTTTTGATTTGCGGTAGTAGGGTAGTAAATGTGTTATATACATTTAAATAAATATGAATTTTTAGTATACATTTACTCTATATGTCACATTGAATATATTTTAACACATATTTTAATATTAGTTTTTAATTGATCTTATTTTTATTTCTTATAGCCCACAGTAAAATGAGTGGAGCAAGCAAGAAAAAAACTCGTCAATATTTGGAGGAATATTTAAAATTTGGGTTCATACCTACTGTTCATGATGACCAGGTTCCTTTTTGTCTTTTATGCCAGCAATGCTTGACCAACAAATCAATGAAACGAGGTCATCTTGAGGGGCATTTGAAGGTGAAACATAGTGCTCATATTAATTCAGATTTGAGTTACTTTAAAACTTTAAAGAAAAATTTTGAAAAAAGAACAACATTAAAGTCTCTATTTACTGCTCATACTTCAACTAATAATCGTGTTCTTGAGGCTAGTTATCAAATTTCTTTATTCATTGCTAAAACTGGAGAAAATCACACTATAGGAAAGAATTTAATAAAACCGTCAGTATCAGCATTTCTTAAAATGGTTCTTGAAAAAAATGACAAAGATGTAAAAGCTATGCCACTCAGTGACAAAACTGTTAGCAGAAGAATAGACGAAATGAGTGAGGATATTGAAAAACAACTTATTGAAAAGCTGAAAACAAGAAAATTCTCCTTGCAAATGAATGAATCGACTTTGAGAGACAGTGAGGCAGTATTGATAACTTATGTAAGATATATTGATAAAGGACATTTTGCTGAAGAAATGTCTAATCTAAAAGATTAGAAAGCACCACTACCTCCAAAGATATATATAATAAGCTAAAAAACTACTTAGATGTCAATGATATACCAATGAAAATATAACATCTTGTGCTGCAGATGGTGCTCCCAATATGATGGGTAAGAAAAAATGGGTGCTTAAAATTGATGAAAGATGCGAATCCAGAAATGATTCTTGTGCATTGTGTTATTCATAGGGAAAACTTGGTAGCTAAAAACATCTCGCCTGTTCTGAATGAAATATTACATACAGTAATAAAGTGTGTTAATGCTATTAAAGCTAGTGCCAAATGTGAGCGTCTTTTCAAGCTATTTTGTGAACAAAATGATGACCATGTGAGACTTTTACTTCATACTGAAGTAAGATGGCTATCTAAAGGAAAATGTTTGAAAAAATTTATGGAACTGTTTGATACTCTTTGTGATTTTTTAAGTGACAAACCTGAAATGAAGTATCTGTTAACAATAGATGGTAAAGCATTTGTGAGTTATTTAGCTGATATCTTTGAAAAACTAAATATATTAAATAAGCAACTTCAAGAAACAAATAAAACTCTTGTCGATGCAAAAGCAAAGATATTTGGTTTCATTACCAATATTGAGTTATGTCAGAAACATATTAACAACAAAAACTTTAAACAGTTTCATTGGCTCCAAAAATGTGAAGTAACTGATACTGCTTTACTTGTTATTGTCAATCATTTGAATATTCTATCGGCTGATTTAAAAGAAAGATTTTCTGATTTAAAACAAATTGATTTCCCAACATGGATGATGCAGCCAATGTTAGTGGATTTGTCTGATATATCAAGAAGAACTCGCAGAATTGCAAAATGAGTCAGTTAAAGCTTTATTTAATATCAAAGGAGTGATGGCATGGCTTTGTGAGGAAACAGAAATCAAATACCCAAATTCAACCAAATGTGCAAGAAAACTATTGCTACCGTTTCCATCTTCATTTTTAGCTGAATGTGGATTTAGTGCTGTAAATGATTTACTGGTAAAAAAAAGAAATCGGCTGGATATAACACAACGTGGAGACTTGAGACTAAAGCTAACCAAATTGGAACCTAATATAAAATCTCTGTGCAGCAAGCATCAAGCGCAAGGATCACACTAAATTAAAATAATAAATTAATATAGAAAAACCTGTATTAAAATTATTTGGAATTTAAATTTCTGTTTTTCATTGTATGGTTTGAAATTTTACTTACTGTGTTTTGTTAACAATTTCATAGTGATTTCTTCCTAGAACCTATCATTTATGTTTATTAAGTGAACAAATCAATTTTTTAATGTTAAAAATTATGTATGTTACATAGGGGGACATAAAAATTTTAGAAAGGTTAATGTGGGGCATGGCACAAAAAAGGTTGGAAAACTGCACTAGATCAACTGGATTTAATAGATATCTTCAGAACCTTTCACCCTAAAGCAGCAAAATATACATTCTTTTCAAGTACTCATGGTACATTCTCTAGGATGGACCACATGTTAGGGCACAAAAGTGGTCTCAACAAATTTAAGAAGATTTAAATCATATCAAACACTTTCTGTGATTACAATGGCATGAAACTAGAAATTAACCACAACAGAAAAACTAAAAAATTCTTAAACACGTTGAAACTAAATAGCAGGTTGTTAAATAATGAATGAAGGATGAGATCAAAAAAGAAATGAAATATTTCTAGAAATGAATGATAAGTGTCGGCCTGGCATGCAGAGGTCCAGGGTTAGATTTCCGGCCAGGGCACATAGGAGAAGCACCCATCTGCTTCTCCACCCCTCCCCCTCTTCTTCCTCTCTGTCTCTCTCTTCCCCTCCTGCAGCTGAGGCTCCATTGGAGGAAAGATGGCCCGAGCACTGGGGATGGCTCCTTGGCCTCTGCCCCAGGCACTAGAGTGGCTCTCGTTGCAGCAGAGCGATGCCCCAGAGGGGCAGAGCATTGCCCCCTGGTGGGCAGAGCATCGCCCCCTGGTGGGCATGCTGGGTGGATCCCAGTCAGGCGCATGCGGAAGTCTGTATGACTGTATCTCCCCGTTTCTAGCTTTGGAAAAAAATACAAAAAAAAAAAAAAAAGAAACGAATGATAATGAGCATACAACAACTCAAAATTTCTGGGACACAGCAAAAACAGTACTGAGAGGGAAGTTCATAGCACTACAAGCACACTTTCAGAAGCTAGATAAAGGTCAAATAAACAACTTAAACCTGCATCTAAAAGAACTAGGAAAAGAACAGTAAGTAAATCCCAGAGGTAGTAGAAGTAAGGAAATAATAAAGATCAGAGCAGAAATAAATGACATAGAGGCTAAAGAAACAATACAGAGAATCAATGAAACTAGGAGTTGGTTCTTTGAAAAGGTAAACAAGACCGATGAACCTTTAACAAGACTCACCAGGAAAAAAAAGAGAGAGGACTCAAATAAATAAAATTAGAAATGAAAGTGGAAAAATAACAACTGACACAACAGAAATACAAAATATTGAAAGAAATACTATGAAGAACTCTATGCCAAAAAACTACACAACGTAGATGAAATGGACAAATTCTTTGAAACATACAGTCTTTCAAAAATGAATCTGGAAGAATCAGAAAACCTAAACAGACCAATTACACCAAATGAGATCGAAGTAGTTATCAAAAAACTCCTAACAAAGAAAAGTCTGGGGTCTGATGGCTTCACAAATAAATTATACCAAATATTCAAAGACGAACTAATTCCAATCCTTCTCAAGCAACTTTAAAAATTTCAAGAGGAAAGAAGACTTCCAAGCTCTTTTTATGAGGCAAACATAATTCTGATTCCAAAACCAGGCAAAGACAACACAAAGAAAGAAAATTATAGGCCAATATCCCTGATGAATATAGATGCTAAAATTCTCAACAAAATATTAGCAAACCGAATTCAACAATATGTGGGAAAAAATAATACACCATGATCAAGTGGGGTTTATTCTGGGGAGTCAAGGCTGGTACGATATTTGCAAATCAATCAATGTGATTCATCACATAATCAAAAGGAAGGACAAAACCACATGATAATTTCAATACATGCAGGAAAAATATTTGATAAAGTCAAGCACCAATTCAAAAATAAACTCAAAATGGATAAAAGTCTTAAATGTAAGCCATAAAACCATAAGCATATTAGAAGAAAATATAGACAGTAAGCTCTCCAATATCTCTCACAGCAATATATTTACTGATTTATCTCCACGGGGAAGTGAAATAAAAGACAGGATATTTTCGATGTATAGGATCATATCATCAGCAAAAAGTGATACCTTTACTTCTTCTTTTCCTGGGTTTTAAAGAACATTTTATGAACTTGACTCCAATGGCAAGAGAAGTGAAGGCAAAGATAAATGAATGGGACTACATCAGAATAAAAAGTTTTTGCTCAGCAAGAGAAACTGATATAAAAATAAACAGAAAGCCAACTAAATGGGAAATGATATTTTCAAACAACAGCTCAGATAAGGGCCTAATATCCAAAATTTACAAAGAACTCATAAAACTCAACAACAAACAAACAAACAATCCCATAAAAAAATGGGAAGAGGACATGAACAGACACTTCTCCCAGGAAGAGATACAAATGGCCAACAGATATATGAAAAGATGCTCAGCTTCATTAGTTATTAGAGAAATGCAAATCAAAACTACAATGAGATACCACCTCACCCCTGTTAGATTAGCTATTATCAACAAGACGGGTAATAGCAAATGTTGGAGAGGCTGTGGAGAAAAAGGAACCCTCATTCACTGTTGGTGGGACTGTAAAGTAGTACAACCATTATGGAGGAAAGTATGGTGGTTCCTCAAAAAACTGCAAATAGAACTACCTTATGACCCAGCAATCCCTCTACTGGGTATATACCCCAAAACCTCAGAAACATTGATACGTGAAGACACATGTAGCCCCATGTTCATTGCAGCACTGTTCACAGTGGCCAAGACATGGAAACAACCAAAAAGCCCTTCAATAGAAGACTGGATAAAGAAGATGTGGCACATATACACTATGGAATACTACTCAGCCATAAGAAATGATGACATCAGATCATTTACAGCAAAATGGTGGGATCTTGATAACATTATAAGGAGTGAAATAAGTAAATCAGAAAAAAACAAGAACTACATGATTCCATACATTGGTGGAACATAAAAATGAGACTAAGAGACATGGACAAGAGTGTGGTGGTTACCAGGGGTGGGGGGAGGGAGGACATGGGAGGGAGGGAGGGAGAGAGTTAGGGGGAGGGGGAGGGGCACAGAGAACTAGATAGAGGGTGGCGGAGGACAATCTGACTTTGGGCGAGGGGTACGCAACATAATTTAATGACAAAATAACCTAGACATGTTTTCTTTGAATATATGTACCCTGATTTATTATGTCATCCCATTACCATTAATAAAAATTTATTTAAAAAAAATACAGGATAAACAAATGGGACTATAGCAAACTGAAAAGCTTTTGCACAGCTAAAGACAATAAGAATAGAATAAAAAAGCAAACTACACAATGGGAGAACATTTTTGACAATACGTATGATAAGTGGTTACTAACCAAAATTTATATATATGGAAGAGAGAGAGTATGGCAAACTCCCACATGTGCCCCAACCGTGATCCACCTGGCAATCCCATCTAGGGCCAATGTCCAAATATTGGGCTGTTTTTAGCCCCTGTGGCAGATGCACTCCAACAGAGCTATCCTCAGTTCCCCAGGTCACACTCAAACCAATTGAGCCACTGGCTGCAGGAGGGGAAGAGTAAGAGAAAGGGGAGATGGAGTAGAGGAGAAGCAAATGGTTATTTTTCCTGTCCTGTGTGCCCTAAACTGGAATCAAATCCAGGACATCATATACCAGGCTGATGCACCATCTACTGAGCCACAAGCCAGGCCTGGACTTACTACTTTTAAATCTGTTGGCCAAAACGCTTAAAAATATTCTTTATTATACAGTTGTAAATTAACATTTATGAACCAAATCTTTGTAGACTTTTTCATTACAAATTGTTATCACACCCTTAAAAGATATGGTATATAGTACAGTGATAAATGACTTGTTTAATAGCTAATATCAAAATGTACTACACAATGAACAGCATGAAATACCAACATCAGTTTATCATTGGTCAGTATTTATGTCTCAAATAAGCAAATTTGATATTGAATGTAGCTTAAATCAATTACACTTTATTATTCTTTCTTTGGATAATGTTATATTTTAGATGAATAGATTTCTTCTCCATGTAATCACCCCCTTTGCAATTACATTTTGATAAATTTGTTCAGTTATGTGGATTTTAATTACTAATGCCATACTCAGTTATTATAATTAGCCCATCAAAATTTTAAATTTTTATCAGTTTTTCTTCTTTTGTGCCCACATGTGAGGGAGATAAGTTATTAATGATTTCTGCTTGTGAAGTTCAAAATTAAATATCATCAGAGTAGAGAAGGTGACAGTCAAAAGGGTAATTGCCTTCTAACACAGTCTTGCCCACCTGTGTTTGATTAAAAGTACAGTTTCTCTGCTGTACATTACAGTGATCCAGGTCTGTGAGTGCTTTCTGTATCTGATACCAATGTCTTGAAATAAAAATGAATAGCAAGTAAATGCAACAAGTGGAATTACCAACTTTATGAGAATAAAAAAATATATGTTCCCATGAAAATCTTGTTTTCTATCATGTCTGGAGAGTTCCTTTTACCTCCTTGGTTTCTTATCACACAGGCTCAAGACTCCTTGTCAAAAAGAAAGAATCAGTCCTTATTCCTCACCCTTGACTTCCAATGAGCCAACAAATTTTATTCTTACTTTCTTTACCAACTTTCTGTCTGCCTAATTGTTTCTAAACTTATTATCTAAAGTCATGTCTTTGGTACTTTATGTCTGGATTATGGCAACAGCCTCCGATTTGGTCTTTTACTTCTAATATCTGCTCTATCCAATTATTTGGACACATCATTACCAAATTAACATACATAAACATCACTCTGAACATATCACAGCTTTGATCAAGAATAATCAATGATTCTTCAGAGCTTGTATATATATTAGATGCATGAGTAAATATATACACAGACTTACATATTCCTAAGAAATTTCTAGAAATATCTCCACTCACTTTTACCTTAAACATTGTAAACCTGTTAATGTTTATAAATCCTATGCTTTTTTATTTGTTAATAGAGCTGCATCAAAAATAAAAGGTAATAACAAAATACTCCTTAAGTATTAATATATCCACAAAGAAAGCCTCAGAACTAACAAATTTTACCAAAAATGTAAGGAAAAATAACAGCAATCTTCATTAATTGTTTTTCATATCACAAGAAGAGTAAATACTCCCTGGCTCATATTTTGAATTTAGAAGAACTGTGGACTAAAATCTGATAAGGATGTACAAGAAAGCAAGTTAGAGATCACTCTCTTCTCATCAACAAAAATGTAAAAATCCTAAATAAAATATTAACAAAATGAATCTAGCAATAAATAAAAATGATAATACATTATGGCTAAGTTAGATTTTCTCCAAGAATGAAAGTTTTATTTTCACATTAGGCAATTAGTTAGTCAATGTAATTCAACACATTAAAAAATATAGGAGAAAAATCACATGATTATATTTGTAGAAGCAGAGAAAGCATTTGGCAAATTTAATATCTATTCATAATAAAAACTCTTAGCTAATTAACAATAAAAGAGAATATTGGTAATTTAATAAAAGGTAGCTACAAAGATATAGCAAATATCATTTAATAGTGACACAAAAAGCTTATACAAAAATTAGACAAGCAAAATGTTACTACCACTTCTATTTTATGTTGTAAAGAGGTCTTAAAAAGGCATTGAGGCAAAAGAAAAGAAAAATTTAAAACAAAAAAAAGAAACATAAGCACAGAAGTATAGCAGCAAAATAAAAAGAGGCTCAGAAAGACTGAGGAAACTTTAAGAGACCTCTGTGACAGTATGAAGTAAAACAACATTCACATCATAGTGATTCCTGAAGAAGAGAACAAACAAGAGATAAAGAACCTGTTTCAAGAAATCATAGCTGAAAATTTCTCTATTGATAAAGAAAAAAATCACACAAGTTCAAGAAGTCCATTAAAGAGAAAGCCAAGGAGACCTACACCAAGACACACCATAATTAAAATAAACATTAAGAGACAAAGAAAGAATACTAAAAGCTGCAAGAGGAAAGCAGTTAATTACCTACAGAGGAGCCCCCATAAGAATGACATTCAACTTCTCAACAGAAAGACTTGAAGCCAGAAGGAACTGGCAAGAAATATTTAAAGTAATGCAAAACAAGAACCTATAACCAAGACTAACTTTATCCAGCAAGGCTATCATTTACAATTGAAGGAGAAATAAAAAGTTTTCCAGACAAAAAAAGACTCAAGAAATTTAGTACAACAAAACCAGTACTGCAAGAAAGGTTAAGGGGACTGCTATAAAAATAGCAAAGCAAAAGAGAAATTTAAAAAAAAAGGAATGTAGATTTTAAGAACAAAATGGCAATAAATAAGTCCATGTCAATAATAACCTTAAAAGTAAATGGATTAAATGCTCCAATCAAAGGACATTGTGTAGCTGGATAGATAAAAAACAAAGACCCATATACATGCTATCTATAAGAGACCCACCTCAGAACAAAAGATACACATAGACTGAAAATGAAGGAATGAAAAAAAATATTTTATGCAAGTGGAATGAAAAAAAAAAGCTGGGGTAGCAATACTTATATCTGACAAAGAAAGGGGGATGTAGGGATGGCATCAGAGAAGAAGAAGGGATTAGTGATATTATATATACATGACACAGAGATACAGATAACAGGACAGGAAATCCCAGTGGGAAGGGCAGAGAGAGTTAGGGGGAGCAGGGAAAAAGGGGTGTAAATAGGGACACAAGGGTGGGGGATGAGGGTGTTATATTCAGTGGGACATTTGAATCTATATTAATAAAATAAATTAAATTTAAAAATATAAAATTAAATTAAATTTAAATAAACTAAAAAAGAAAAAATGTAACTGCCATCTTATTTATAGATAACATTATTGTACATACAAAAATTTAAAAGAATCCTTTGGTAAATTATTAGATTAATAAATGAATTTACTAAGATTACTAGAAATTGAATCAATATACAAAAATCAATTTTATTTCTACATTACAAGCAGTAAATGAAATATAATAACAAGTTTAATTATATTGGCCTGGCCTTTGGTAACGCAGTGGAAAAAAATGTCAAGCTGGAACGCTAAGGTCGCTGGTTTGAAATCTTGAGCTTTCTTTTCAAGGTACATATGAGAGTTGATGCTTCTTCCTGCTCCTCCCCTCTTTCTCTCTCTCTCTCTCTCTTTCTCTCCTTTCTAAAATGAATAAATAAAATTTTTTAAGAAAAGTAAAAAAAATTTTAATAATATTACTTAAAATAGCATCAAACGCCTGCAAGTAAATATAAAGTAAGTGTAATATACAAGACCTTTATAAAAATAACTATATGTACCTACTTGTTAGGAGAGATACCATGATTATGAGGTGGTTTTTCTCAGGGCAAGATTTATCTGTTGCAATCTAGATGTGCTGACCCCTGCAATTTTCCCAACTGTGGAAAACTCAACTGTGTAAATTGTGATCATGGGGAATGGCATACACTCTCTCCCTTGGCCTTAGAAAATAAATAATAAAAACCAAAATAACTATGAGCCTGACCAGTGTAGCGCAGTGAATACAGCATTGCCATGAAATGCTGAGGTCCCAAATTCAAAACCCCAATGTCACTGGCTTGAGCTAGCGGTCACTGGCTCAGCTTGAGACTCCATTCTCCACCATCAAGGCACATACGAGAAGCAACCAATGAACAATTAAAGTGAAGCAACTATAAATTGATGCTTCTCTCTCTCTCTCCTTTTTTTCTCCCCCTTTCTGTCTCTTTTTCTCTCTCTCAAAAATCAATTAAAATTTTTAAATAAAAAGATAAAAATATCGAGGAGTGAGGAGCATCACCAACAAATCTACTCAAAATTTAACAAGTTTATCAACCAGAGACAGAAAAATCTATCCTTGGAGCATCCAGGAGTTCCACACACTGGGGGAGAAGGTAGGGTCGAGCGAAAAATTGACTGGTTATATAATCAACCCTGAAGGAAATAAGTCGGACAAAGAAATGCTCTGCCTTGCTCACTAACCTGAGCAAAGGCTGCTTTCACTTGGAACTGAGAGTCAGGAGGAGTTAGGGGTGTGGAGGAAGCTAGGCTGTGGCACAGACGTTCGTTCAAGCCAAGGAAAGAGTGTGCCTGTGCTGGGTCAGCCCACACAAGCAACCTCCCACGTGCTGTGAGCAGCCCAACCTCCCACGCACCAGGAGCAACTGCCCATGCACCCCGCCATGAGCAGCCCAACCTCACAAGCACTGAGCTGGGAGCAGCCCAACAGCCCGCGCACGAGCAACCAGCAACCACCCGCACCACGAGCAGCAGCTGCCAGTGGCATGCAGGGAGTGCGCCAAAGGGAGCTTCCATATGCCTGAGCTTCTCTAGACGAGCAGGGTGCCTCAACCAGCCATTCAAGCTAACAATCAAGCATCAGGGGAGGGGCATGCATGCAGATTGCAGTTCTTTCTGAAGAAATTTGTGGGTCCAATCACTGAAATTAGCTTAACCCACAGGCTGCTCACTTCCCACTGACCTACACAGCTCTAATTGACAAGATCTCTCTCTGTTCAGCTATCCAAGATAAGAGGCATCATATTTTTTAGTACCTCTTGCTAAAGGGGTGGGGGCAACTTCTGATTGGCAGAGCTTTCATACTCAGGGATATATGCTAAAAAGAGGGACTTGGCAGTGTTAAGACCTCCTGTACTGCAGGCAGCAACTAGAGCATCTTCTTCCCAGCCAAAACAGGCTACAAAGTGCAGAAAGCCTGGGGAGAGTGGTCCCACAGAGTGCTAGGTGTGCTGAACAGGCCTGGAGGTTCATATAAAGTCACCTTGAGAGCAGTTTGCACCCAGCCCCACCTGATTATGCTGGCGGCTCTGACTACCAGAGCCTTACCCAGAGCCCTGCATTGAGTAGGGATAGAGTGAAGATTTGCCAGCTCTCTGAATCTCTTACTCCCAAGGCAGAGGCAGCAGTAGACTCATAGCTGGATCATCAGGCTGCTAATTCAGGAAGGAGAGACTAGGAGAGAGGCTCTGGGAAAAACAGACTCTTTCATTGTCAGAGCCTACAAATGATAACAAGCCTTGACTACCAATGAGATTGAAGCCAAATATATGACATTGCCAAAGAGTCTCATCAACTGCAAGTCACTACCTAAGTGTGCCACAGGGGCATAGCCTGGGGTACAGAGTCACCAACCAGGAAGAGGGAGAGGAAAGAAAAAGGAAGAAAAAGTTAACCATTCAAAATCAAAAAAAATCCACAGACTTTATAATTTGTTCCATTATTTTTTTTGTTTCTTTCATCTTCTTGCCTTTATTAGTATTATTTCTATTTCCTCTACCTTAGTCCTTTAATTCTCTGCCTGTCTTACACTTTCCTTTTCTTGAACTACACTACCCACAAGTGTTTCATTTTATTTCTTTTCTTCTTCCTTACTCTCCATGAGGGTTACACTCCAAAACTCTTAACTCTTTCTCTCTTTTTGTTTTTTGCCTCTTTTTTCTTCCTTTCCTCCTCCCCTTTTTCTTGTTTCTCCCTGTCTATTAGTTTCCTCTTTTCTCCTTTTAATTTTCCTCTCATTCAATCCTCAATCACGAACAAATTATTTAATTTGGGACTCAAGGTTTTTGGGTTTTTTTGTGGCATTTTGAGTGCTTTTTACTTTGCTTTTTAACACATTAGCATTCCTCCCAACCCAGGATCTCCATTCTATTCAGTCTTTGCTCCACTTAATACAATAGTTTTTTTTCTCTTTTTTCCCCTTTTTCTTGTTTTTCTCTTATGCCTCTCATTATATCTCTTAGTTGACCATCAATTACAAGCAAATCATTTTATACTTGACCCAAACTTTTTCCTTTTTTGCATTTTGTGGGTCCCTACTTCCTTTTTTCCCCCTTGAACACTTCCTTCCAACTCAGGCCCTCTGTTATAGGCAGTTTTTGTTCCATTTAGCATAATATAATTTACAGTTTATCATGATATTTTCCTAAGGAGGAAGGAAGAGGAGGGGAAGAGAAGAAAAAAGAGGGGAGGGAAATAATAAATTATTATTGGGTTTTTTTGTGTCTTTTTCCCAAAAATTTTTCATTTTTTTTTTATTTTTTAGTCTTTATTAATTCTCATTAGTGCTATCAACAAGAACACCCTCAGATGCTATTAAGAAAAAGGAAATCAAATATCATGGATACAAAAGATAGAGAAGAAACACAGATAGATGTGGAAAAATCTATGGAGAAAAAATTTAATATATTGGAAACCTTGGAGCTAAATAACAGAGAATTTAAAATAGAAATCCTAAAAATACTCAGAGATATACAAGAAAACACAGAAAGGCAATTTAGGGAGATCAGAAAACAACTCAACTAACACAAAGAATATATTACCAAGTAAATTGAAACAATAAAAACAAATCAAACAGAGATGAAAGACTCAATTCATGAACTGAAAAACGAGGTAACAAGCTTAGCTAATAAAACAGGCCAGATAGAAGGTAGGATTAGTGAAATAGAAGACAAGCAACTTGAGGCACAACAGAGAGAAAAAGAGAGAGACTCAAAAATTTTAAAAAAATGAGACAGCCCTACAGGAATTGTCTGACTCCATCAAAAAGAATAACATAAGGCCCTGGCCGGTTGGCTCAGTGGTAGAGCATTGGCCTGGTGTGCAGAAGTTCTGGGTTTGATTCCTGGCCAGGGCACACAAGAGAAGTGCCCATCTGCTTCTCCACCCCTCCCCCCTTCCTTCCTCTCTGTCTCTCTCTTCCCCTCCCGCAGCCAAGGCTCCTCTGGAGCAAAGATGGCCTGAGCTCTGGGGATGGCTCCTCAGCCTCTGCCCCAGGCGCTAGAGTGGCTCTGGTCGCAACAGAGCGACGCCCTGGAGGGGCAGAGCATTGTCCCCTGGTGGGCATGTCGGGTGGATCCTGGTCGGGCACATGCGGGAGTCTGTCTGACTGTCTCTCCTCATTTCCAGCTTCAGAAAAATACAGAAAAAAAATTATAATAAAAAAAAAGAATAACATAAGAATAATAGGTATATCAGAGAAAGAAGAGAGAGAAAATGGAATGGAGAAAATATTCAAACAAATAATAGACGAGAACTTCCCATGCCTGTGGAAAGAAATAAAGCCTAAAATTCAAAAAGCAAACAGAACACCGAGTTTTCTTAACCACAACAAACCTACTCCAAGGCACATCATAATGAAAATGGCACAAACCAATGACAAAGAAAAAATTTTCAAGGCAGCCAGGGAAAATAAGAATACAACATATTTTTCAGCAGAAACTACAAGCTAGAAGAGAGTGGACTCCAATATTTAAAGCTCTGAAAGAGAAGAACTTTCAGCCAAGAATACTATATCCATCAAAGTTATCCTTCAAGTACGAAGGAGAAATAAAAACAATCACAAATACAGAAAAAATGAGGAAATTTATCATCAGAAAACCACCACTCCAGGAAATACTAAAAGGGTTTTCCACCAGATCCAAAGAAAAAAAAAAACAAAAACACAAGTAAAAGCTCCACCAAGAACACAATAAAACGAAAAAAAAAAAAAACTGTGATAACAAAAGCAAAAAAAAAAGGGGGAGAGGACGGAGATTAACAGTAGCAAAGGATGATAAAGTGCAGAAACACTCACAAGATAGGGTACTACAATGAATATGGTAGGTACCCTTTTCATTACTTAATGGTAACCACCCTTGAAAAAACCACCACAGAAGCACATGACTTAATAAGGTAGCAACAGAGGAGAGACGTATGGAATACAAACAAACAAAAACAAAGGATAGAAAAAACAAAAGAGAAGAATCAAACAAGATATAAAACTAACAGAAAGCAATTTATAAAATGGCAATAGGGAACCCACAAGTGTCAATAATTACACTAAATGTAAATGGATTAAACTCACCAATAAAAAGACACAGAGTAGCAGAATGAATTAAGAAAGAAAATCCAACTGTATGCTGCCAACAAGAAACTCATCTAAGCAACAAGGATAAAAACAAATTCAAAATGAAAGGCTGGAAAACAATACTCCAAGCAAATAACATCCAAAAAAAGCAGGTGTAGCAATACTCATATCTAATAATGCTGACTACAAGACAGCAAAATTACTCAGAGACAAAAATGGTCATTTAATAACGATTAAGAGGACTCTGAATCAAGAAGACATAACAATCCTTAATATATATGCACCAAACCAAGGAGCACCAAAATATATAAGACAGCTACTTATTGACCTAAAAACAAAAACTGACAAAAATACAATCACACTTGGAGACCTCAATACACCACTGACGGCTCTAGATCGGTCATCCAAACAGAGAATCAATAAAGATATATTGATCTAAAACAAAACACTAGAGCACTTGGATATGATAGACATCTACAGGACACTTCATCCTAAAGTGACCAAGTATACATTTTTCTCTAGTGTACATGAAACATTCTCAAGAATTGACCATATGTTGGGCCACAAAAATAAAACCAGCAAATTTAGAAAAATTGAAATTTTACCAAGCATATTTTCTTATCAGAAAGCCTTGAAACTAGATTCAACTGCAAAAAAGAAGAAAAAAACTCTACAAAAATGTGGAAACGAAACAAAACACTTTTAAAGAATGAATGGGTCAAAGAAGAAATAAGTGCAGAGATCAAAAGATATATACAGACTAATGAAAATAACAATACATCATATCAGAATCTCTGGGATGCAGCAAAAGCAGTAATAAGAGGGAAGTTCATATCACTTCAAGCCCATATGAACAAACAAGAGAGAGCCCAAGTGAACCACTTAACTTCACACTTAAGGAACTAGAAAAAGAAGAACAAAGATAACCCAAAATCAGCTGAAGAAAGAAAATAATAAAAATCAGAGCAGAAATAAATGAAATAGAGAACAGAAAAACTATAGAAAAAAAATAATAAAACAAGGAGCTGGTTCTTTGAAAAGATCAACAAAATTGACAAACCCTTGGCAAGACTCACCAAGGAAAAAAGAGAAAGAACTTATAGAAATAAAATCCAAAATAAAAGAGGAGAAATCACTACAGACATCATAGATATACAAAGAATTATTGTAGAATACTAAAAAAAACTATATGCCACCAAATTCAACAATCTAGAAGAAATGGATAAATTCCTAGAACAATACAACCTTCCTAGACTGAGTCATGAAGAAGCAGAAAGCCTAAACAGACCAATTAGCAGGGAGGAAATAGAAAAAACTATTAAAAACCTCCCCAAAAATAAAAGTCCAGGCCCAGATGGTTATACTAGCAAACTCTATCAAACATTCAAAGAAGACTTGGTTCCTATTCTACTCAAAGTCTTCCCAAAAATTGAAGAAGAAGCAATACTTCCAAACACATTTTATCAGGCCAACATAACCCTCATACTGAAACCGGGCAAGGACAGCACAAAAAAAGAAAACTACAGACCAACATCTCTAATAAATACAGATGTTAAAATACTAAACAAAATACTGGCAAATTGAATATAACAACATATTAAAAAAATAATACATCATGATCAAGTGGGATTTATCCCAGAATCTCAAGGATGGTTCAACATATGTAAAATGGTTAACATAATACACCATATCAACAAAAGAAAGAACAAAAACCACTTGATCTTATGAATAGATGCAGAAAAGGCATTTGATAAAATACAACACAATTTTATGTTTAAGACACTCAACAAAATGGGTATAGAAGGAAAATATCTCAACATGATAAAGGCCATATATGATAAACCATCAGCCAACATCATATTAAATGGCATAAAACTGAGGACTTTCCACCTTAAATCAGGAACTAGACAGGGTTGTCCACTGGCTCCACTCTTATTTAACGTGGTGCTAGAAGTTCTGGCCAGAGCAATCAGACAAGACAAAGAAATAAAAGGCATCCATATCAGAAAAGAAGAAGTAAAGGTATCACTTTTTGCTGATGATATGATCCTATACATCGAAAACCCCAAAGACTCCACAAAAAGGTTACTAGAAACAATAAACCAATAGAGTAAGGTCGCAGGATACAAAATTAACATACAAAAGTCCATAGCCTTTCTATATGCCAACAATGAAATATTAGAAAACAAATTCAAAAAAATAATCCCCTTGCCGATTGCAATAAAAAAAATAAAATACCTAAGAATAAACATAACAAAGAATGTAAAGGACCTATATAATGAAAACTACAAAGCTTTGTTAAGGGAAATCAAAAAAGATACAATGACATGAAAAAATATTCCTTGTTCATGGATAGGAAGAATAAATATAATCAAAATGGCCATATTATTCATAGCAATCTATAAATTTAATGCAATTCCTATCAAATTTCCTATGACATTCTTTAAAGAAATGGAACAAAAAATCATCAGATTTATATGGAACTATAAAAAACCCTGATTAGCCAAGCAATCCTAAGGAAAAAGAATGAAGCTGGGGTCATTATAATACCTGACTTCAAACTATATTATAGGGCCATGACAATCAAAACAGCATGGTATTGGCAGAAAAATAGACACTCAGACCAATGGAACAGAATAGAAAGTCCAGAAATAAAACCACATATATATGGTCAAATAATTTTCGATAAAGGAGCCATTAACACACAATGGAGAAAAGAAAACCTCTTCAACAAATGGTGCTGGGAAAACTGGAAAGCCACATGCAAAAGAATAAAACTTGACTACAGCTTGTCCCCATGTACTAAAATTAATTCAAAATGGATCAAAGACCTAAATATAAGACCTGAAACAATAAAGTACATAGAAGAAGACATAGGTACTAAACTCATGGACCTGGGTTTTAAAGACCATTTTTGAATTTGACTCCAAAGTCAAGAGAAGTAAAGGCAAAGATAAATGAATGGGACTACATCAGACTAATATTTTTTGCTCAGCAAGAGAAACTGACAACAAAATAAACAGACATCCTACTAAATGGGAAATGTTATTTTCAAACAACAGCTCAGATAAGGGCCTAATATCCAAAATTTACAAAGAACTCATAAAACTCAACAACAAACAAACAATCCAATAAAAAAATGGGAAGAGGACATGAACAGACACTTCTTTCAGGAAGAAATACAAATGGCCAACAGATATATGGAAACATGCTCATCTTCATTAGTTATTAGAGAAATACAAATCAAAATTACAATGAGATACCACCTCACACCTGTTAGATTAGCTATTATCAACAAGACAGGTAATAGCAAGTGCTGGAGAGGCTGTGGAGAAAAGGGAACCCTCATTCACTGTTGGTGGGACTGTAAAGTAGTACAACCATTATGAAAGAAAGTATGGTGGTTCCTCAAAAAACTGAAAAGAGAACTACCCTATGATCCAGCAATCCTTCTAGTGGTTATATACCCCAAAAACTCAGAAACATTGATACGTAAAGATACAGGTAGCCCCATGTTCATTGCAGCATTGTTCACAGTGGCCAAGACATGGAAACAACCAAAAAACCCTTCAACAGAAGACTGGATAAAGAAGATGTGGCACATATACACTATGGATTGCTACTCAGTCATAAGAAATGATGACATTGGATCATTTACAACAAAATGGTGGGATCTTGATAACATTATACGGAGTGAAATAAGTAAATCAGAAAAAAACAAGAACTACATGATTCCATACATTGGTGGAACATAAAAATGAGACTAAGAGACATGGACAAGAGTGTGGTGGTTACCAGGGGTGGGAGGAAAGTTGGAGGGAAGGAGATAGAGGGGAAGGGGGAGGGGGATGGGCACAAAGAAAACTAGATAGAGGGTGATGGAGGACAATTTGACTTTGGGTGATGGGTATGCAACATAATTGAATGACAAGAAAACCTGGGCATGTTTTCTTTGAATATATGTACCCTGATTTATTGATGTCATTCTATTAACATTAATAAAAATTTATATATATAAAAAAAATTAAAATATCAATGAAACATTTTCAGAAAAACCACAGACCTAAATAAATATAGAGATATATCACAGTCATGGATATAATATTCAATACTGTCATATTAATTCCCAAAGTCATGAATAAATTCAATGCAATCCAAATAAAAATTTTAGCAGGTATTATTAAAAAATGACAATTTCAATATTCATTTGGAAATGCCAAAAGCCAGAAATAACTGTAGCATGACTTTTTTTAGAAGAAGAACAAAGTTTGAAGTTTATATTTCAGATATTGAGACTTATTATAAAGCTATAATAATTAAGACAATGTGAAACTCTGTGTAAAATAGTAGGTACATAGAACAAAATAGAAAGATAGCAAGCACATCATTATATATACAGACATTTATTTTAGTAGTGCACATCAATGGGGAAATGACAGATATTTTAATAAATGATACTGGGTCTATTGTACATTCATATAAAGAAACTTGAATCTTAACCCCTTACCTCACACCATACCATTCCATATTATTATTGATCTAAATCCAAAAGGGAAATAGCAAATAAAATAAAAAATAATATTTTTATGATCATTATTTAGGCAAAGACTTTTGAAATCTCTCAAGAAAACAAACACTAACCATAGAAAAAAGATTACTAACTTGAACTCTATTAAAATTAGGAATTTCTGTTTAAAACACATAATATTTAAAGATACAAAAATAAGTTTATTTCAGTTCTTATAAACCTGAAGAGAATATATTGTATTTACCAATAGTGTGTTGAAACTCTTTCAGTAATAGAAATGGAGTTATTCGTTTGGTCTTTCTGTCTTACTAAACAGTGTAAAACCAGTATACACAGTGCTGTCCCAATAAACCTAAAGGTCCAGATGCCCAGGCTGTCTTCAGTTGGCTGAGCTTCTGCATACACAGGCCAAATAGAGTTGCCATCCTTGACCCTTCCTTAACTCCCTGTCTTCACATAAGCCTTTTGGTGACACTAATAAGTGAGCCAATCTGAACCTTAATTCACCTTGTAGGAACTTAGTTAATATACAACAAATTAATATAAGTACCAGTACTTGGGTATTGATTCTACTAAGGGAAAGAACCTACTGATTTTCATTCCTAATGTCCTGGTTTCTTCATGTTATATTTTAAATAGAGCTGAATTATCTTTGCTGAGCTAAGCTGCAAGGAGTTGAACAGGTTAAACAGTTTATGCAGTCAAAAATTTAAATGTTAAGTGAAACAGAGTGTGGATCTCTTCTGGAGGAAAGGAATCAGAATCATTATTTAGTGTCCTGACGCCCTTAAGATGAAAGAAAAGGCCTGACCAGGCGGTGGCGCAGTGCATAGAGCATAGGACTGGGATGCCGAGGACCCAGGTTCGAGACCCCGAGATCGCCATCTTGAGCACGGGCTCATCTGGTTTGAGCAAAGCTCACCAGCTTGGACCCAAGGTCGCTGGCTCAAGCAAGGGGTTATTCTGCTGAAGGCCCGTGGTCAAGGCACATATGAGAAAGCAATCAATGAACAACTAAGATGTCACAATGCGCAAAGAAAAACTAATGAATGATGCTTCTCATCTCTCCATTCCTATCTGTCTGTCCCTGTCTATCCCTCTCTCTGACTCTCTCTGTGTCTCAAAAAAAAAAAAAAAGATGAAAGAAAAGCTAAAGCATCAACCATAACAACTTAATGTCACTTGGAACAGAGATGGCCTCCTCTTGTTGACAGCTAATCAAAAAGGAGCAGTTTCAGACAAAATGTTGGTGAACATCCTCTGTAATTAATTAGGGTGGTTAGAATCAGGAGGTGCATTGTTATGTTTAAATAATAGCTTTGAAGAAGAGCTAAAAAATTAAAAAAATATTTCAATGGAAGTCATTGTAAATTTTTAATTAGATCAGAAAAGCCTCAGTACTGGTGTTACTAGTAATTCCAACACAGCTATAGCCATGGTGAATGACACATATTAGAGGTAGGGACCCTTACTGGTGCAGACTAATATTGAACTTGTAGATTTTGAATAGAGAACCAGCCTGTCTCTCTCCCAAAGACATGGTTAACAATAATAATATCCTGTCAGCTTTAAGATTTATACTGCACCTGAACAAATTGGCCCTCACATTGCCTCTGAACATCATGTCAAACTCCTAAATTTTTTTCAGAGCAGAAATCTATACTATAAGACATTTACAAGGCCACAGAAATGACAAGTAATGAAATGTGAGATTAAAAATTTGAATTTCCAGTGCCTCATTTCATATCCACTTGATTTGAAATTGCTGTGACTTAAATTCTATGTGTGCAGATTAAATGATTTTAGGCTGTGTCTTTATAATTTTTCTTCTGTTTATTTATGCATACCTTTCTCTATTCTAGTAAAGGTTTAAAGTGACACATTAAAATGCAATATCAAATAGCACAAAATCTAAAATAAGAAGCTGCAGGTGAGAAAAGCAGGAAAGTAAAGAGA
The DNA here is from genome assembly GCF_036850765.1 of Saccopteryx bilineata. Lineage (NCBI taxonomy): Eukaryota > Metazoa > Chordata > Mammalia > Chiroptera > Emballonuridae > Saccopteryx > Saccopteryx bilineata. Next base: position 178,407,397 of record NC_089491.1, on the reverse strand, counting down.
AAAGATAAGATAAAATTAGAATTAAATTCATTTAATGTAGGACCTTTACATTTGCAAGGTACGATATAGATTGTGAAGCTTTGCTTTCTCATGGCCAATGAGAAAAGATAATCAGTGTCCATAACATAAAAACAAACCTGATGCTACTAAGGAGCACAATTATTATTGATTCTAATACCAGAAAGAAATTGCTCTCCTTCATCTTACATGAAAAAGACTGTGATACCTCAGCAACAGCCGACACATAAACACAACACGTTTCACAAGGTGGAGTCTTGAAAGCTCCTCAGTCTACTCTAAACAGAGGAAATACATTGAAATTTTGGAAAATAATACATAGAAAAATTTTTTACTTTATAAATACACAAATTACTGGTGTTGTCCTTCCTGCTTAGAGAATATTACTTGTCAAAAAAGACCCTGAGACCAAAGTCATTGCTTGACTGAGACTGTCAGCCAGGCTGGCCTTGAAGCAACCACCTCTTATTATCAGTCATGTTTTTCCTTCCCTGAGGTTGTCAGAAACAAAGGAGGTCAATTCATGCTCGCCTCTGCCAAAATTGTTTTCCCTGCCAGTCAGAGATAAGAAGATCTAAAACTATAAATGTGGGCAGACACATTTTTTTCAAACTCAAATCTCTTAAAGGAGAATGATATTAGGGGAAAAAACCAACAACTGAGAAAACATTTGGCCATATTTCAGAATAATACTTGACTGAGAAATCTAGATTAGCCTGACCAGGTGGTGGTGCAGTGGATAGAGTGTCAAACTGGGATGCGGAAGACCCGGGTTCCAGATCCCGAGGTCACCAGCTTGAGTGTAGGCTCATCTGGTTTGAGCAAAAAGCTCACCAACTTGGACCCAAGGTAGCTGGCTCAAGCAGGGGGTTGCTTGGTCTGCTGAAGGCCCATGGTCAAGGCATATATGAGAAAGCAATCAATGAACAACTAAGGTGTCACAACAAAAACTGATGATTGATGCTTCTCATCTCTCTCTGTTTCTGTCTGTCTATCCCTATCTATCCCTCTCTCTGACTCTCTCAATGTCCCTGAAAAAGAAAAAAGAAAGAAAGAGAAATCTAGATTAAAAGTATCATATTAGCAAGCTTAGATGTTCTAATTATGGTTCTGAAATGTGCAAACAATAAGCAAAAGATTCTGGTTCACTGCATAAAAACTGTAAGTGAAAGGTGACTTCCCTGAGCTCAATCAGAAGCAATCCAAAAGAGCAAGGAAGAGACAAGAGCAGTAACCTTTTAGCACATTAACCTCTATGAAGTGTTGTCCAGTGGATATAAACTTTTTTTAAATTAAATGAGAGACAAGGAGACAGACAGACTCCTGCATGCAACCCAACTGGGATCCACCCGGCAAGCCCTCTACAGGTGATGCTACGCCCATCTGGGGCCACTGCTCTATTGCTCGACAACTGAGCTGTTTTAGCAACTGAGGGAGGCCATGGAGCCATTCTCCGTGCCTGGAGCCAACTTGCTCGAACCATTCAAGTTATGGCTGTGGGAAGGGAAGAAGGAGAGAAAAAGAGAAAGTAGGGTAGGGATGGAGAAGCAGATGGCTGCTTCTCTTGTGTGCCCTGACTGGTAATCGAACCCAGAACATCCACATGCCAGGCGACACTCTACTGCTGAGCCAATCTACCACTGAGCCAACTAGCCAGGGCCTGGATGTAAACTTTTATTAGTTAGTTCTGCTACCCTTCCCTTCCTGGAAAAAAGAAAGTTCAAACTGTAGAGAAAGAGGCAGGAAGCCTTCACCCCAATACTCCTCAGTCACAGAGAGATGTGAAAAGAAATTTCCTTATCCATGAAGGAATAAGGAAAGTAATAGTTCTCAGCTAAGCAATGCCAGCTTTATGGGTATGTGACCTGTGCAATCACACAAGGATCTGTGATCATAAGATACCCATACTTAGTTTAATACCTTGTTCTCTCTGTCTTGAAATTCTCAATAAGTTTTAAACAGGGATTTATGTTTTCATTTTGTATTAAGTTCATAAATTTTATAACAAAGAATAAAGATAGCAATTACATTAGAGAGAATGACTGACTGACACCAGGGTCAGTAAATAATACCAACAGATGAAATAGTGGTTAAAATAATTTGATGACACAAGTATCAAAGGAGGGGTGGAGGTTAGGAAAGAAGAAGAGAGGTGTTCAGGGGAATGCCTTTTTCACAAGTAGGGCCAATTTGAGGGTTTGAGGAGAAAGACAACTAGAGTTCAAATCGCTGCTAGTGAAGTAGTGTCTTCAGCAGAGTCTGACTCCTGGTGTATGCATGTGTGCTTACACATCTGTGTGTTTGTGTGTGTGTGTGTGTGTATTTTCACATTGAAAAATACTGAGCAAAAGAAAGGAGTTCAAAAAATTTAAACCAGCCAATGGTCAATAAGTTCAGGATAGTGTAAAATGCTAATTATATAATCTGTAAAAATTAAGATTCTGAGAGGATATAGGCTATAGGTGCCCCTGATCTTTCAAGATGAAGTTTTTTGAACACTTGAGCTTCAAAAGTCTGGGGAAAACATTGAATATTTTTAAAAATAATTAAAACTTTAAATTTAATTTTTAATTAAAACAAAAATTTTAAATTTTATTTAGAAAATTAATTTAACAGGGTGACATTGATCAAGAGTACATAGGTTTCAGGTAAACACTTCTACAGCATTTGAATTGTTGATTATGTTGTATACCTGTCACCCAAAGTCAAATCATTTTTTGTTACTATATATTTGTCCCTCCTTACACCCTTTCCCCTATCACCTCCCCACATCCCATTCCCCCTGGTAACCACTTCACTTTTATCTATGTCCATGTGCCTGTTTTATACCCCACCTATATGTGATATAGAGTTCTTAGCCTTTTCTGATTTACTTATTTCACTCAGTATAATGTTCTCAAGATCCATCAATGTTGTCATAAATGCCAATATGTCATCATTTCTTATGGCTGAGTAGTATTCCATTGTATAGATGTACCACACTTTCTTTATCTAATCCTCTATCAAGACACACTTTATTTCCATGTCTTGGCTACACTGTGAATAATGCTGTGATTAACATGGGGGTTCATGTGTCTTTACATACCAAAGCTTTCAAATTTTGGGGGTAGATACTGAGTAGAGGAATTGTTGAGTCATATGGTAGATCTATTCTTAATTTTGGGGGGAAGCACCATACTTTCTTTTATAGTGGTTGTACTAGTTTGCATTCCCATCATCAGTGAATGAGGGTTTCTTTTTCTCCACAGCCTCCTCAACACTTGGTATTACTGGTCTTGCTGATGATAGTCAATCTAACAGGTGTGAGGTGGTATCTCATTGTAGTTTTGACTTGCATTTCTCAAATAGCTAGTAAAGATGAGCATCTTTTCATATATCTGTTGGCCACTTGTATGTCCTCTTTGGAAAAGTATCTGTTCAGATCCTCTTCCCATTTTTAATTGGACTATTTGCTTTGTTTGTTGTTGAGCTTTGAGAGTTCTTCATGTATTTTGGATATTAACCCCTTATTGGAGCTGTTGTTTGCAAATATCGCATTCCATTTAGTTGGCTGCCTATTTGTTTTGTGGTCTTTCTTTTGCCATGCAGAAATTTTTTAGTTTGATCTAGTCATATTTATTTATTTATTTTTGCCTTTACTTCTCTTGCCTTTGGGATCAAGTTCATAAATTGTTCTCTAGGACCAAGGTCCATGAGCTTAGTGCATATGTTTTCTGCTATATAATTTATTGTTTTGTATCTTATATTTAGGTCTTTGATTCATTTTAAATTAATTTTTGTGCGGGGGGGCAAACTGTAATCAAGTTTCATTTTTTTGTATGTGGTTTTCCAGTCTTCTCAGTACCATTTATTGAAGAGGCTTTCTTTTCTCCATTCTCAATTTAAGTATGTTGAACCATCCTTTTGCTCCTGGAATGAATTCCACTTGATTGTGATGTATTATTTTTTAATGTGTTATTATATTTGATTTGTTAGTATTTTGATTTAGATTTTTGCATCTGTATTTATTATAGAGATTGGTCTGAAGTTTTCTTTAATTATGTCATCCTTTCCAGGTTTTGGTATGAGGATTATGTTGGCTTCATAATATGTGTTAGGAAGTATTGATTCTTTTTCTATTTTTTTGAAAACTTTGAGAAGAATAGGTACCAGATCTTCTTTGAATGTTTGGCTGAATTCACTAGTGTAGTCCTGGACTTTAATTTTTGTGGGAGGTTTTGATAATTGTTTCTATTTCTTTCTTGCTTATAGGTTGATTTAGATTTTCCACTTCGTGACTCAGTCTAGGAAGATTGTATAGGTCTAGGAATTTATTCATTTTCTATAGGCTGTTGAATTTCATGGTGTATAAACTTTCATAGCATTCTACCATGATCCTTTTATGGTAGACATTTATGATGTCTGTGGTGATTTCTCCTTTTCGTTTCAAATTTTGTTTATATGAGTTCTTCTCTTTTTTCCTTACTGAGTCTAGTCGGGAGTTTGTCAATTTTATTGCTCTTTCCAATGAACCAGCACTTTGTTGTATTAATTTTTCTATAGTTTTTTTGTTCTCTATTTCATTTGTTCTGCTCTAATTTTTACCATTTCCTTTCTTATGCTGACTTTTGGTTGTCTTTGTTCTTTTTTTTCTAGCTCCTTAAGGTGTAATGTTAGGTTTTTTCACTTGGAATCTCTTTTGTACCTTGACATAAGCCTGTAAAAAATATAAAATTTTCCTCTTATTACTGCTTTCTTTGCATCCCAGAAATTTTTATATGTTATGCTATCATTTTTGTTGGTCTGCATATATATATATATCTTTTTATTTCTTGTTTCTTTTTTGAACCACTCATTTCTTAGAAGTATGTTGTTTAATTTCCACATTATTGTGGGTTTCTTTATTTCTTTTTTGCAGTTGAATTCTAATTTTAGAGCTTTATGGTCAGGAAATATGCTTGGTATAATTTCAGTCTTCCTGAATTTGTTGATGTTAGTTTTGTGGCCCAACATGTGGTTTATCGTTAAGAATGTTCTATGCACATGGGAACAGAATGTATAATCTGATATTCTGGGATGAAATATCTTATAAATGTCTATCATATCAATTTGTCCAGTGTGTCATTTAATAGTGATATTTCTTTATTAATTTTCTGTTTGAAAGATCTATCTAAAGCTTTCAATGGTGTGTTGAGATCTCCAAGTATGATTTGGTTTTTGTCTGCTTCTATTTTAGATTAGTTAGTAGATGTCATATATTTTAATGCTCCCTGATTTGATGCATATACCAGGGGTTGGGAAACTATGGCTCACAAGCCAGATATGGCTCTTTAATGACTGCATCTAGCTCACAGACAAATCTTTAATAAAAAAAAATAACATTAAAAATATAAAACATTCTCATGTATTACAATCCATTCATTTCCTACTGCTTATGTTCATGGTTGCGAGTGGCTGGAGCTAATCACAGCTGTCCTCCGGTACAACACCAAATTTTTATTGAATAATGCATAACATACATGGGTTGTTATATGGCTCTCACAGAATTACATTTTATTTTATTTATTTATTTTTACAGAGACAGAGAGAAAGTCAGAGAGAGAGACAGACAGGGACAGACAGACAGGAATGGAGAGATAAGAAGCATCAATCATTAGTTTTTTGTTGTGCATTGCAACACCTTAATTGTTCATTGATTGCTTTCTCATATGTGCCTTGACTACGGGCCTTCAGCAGATAGAGTAATCCCTTGCTTGAGCCAGTGACCTTGGGCTCAAGCTGGTGAGTTTTTGCTCAAACCAGATGAGCCCTCACTCAAGTTGGTGATCTCAGCATCTCGAACCTGGGTCTTTCGCATCCCAGTCCAATGCTCTATCCACTGTGCCACCGCCTGGTCAGGCTCACGAAATTACATTTTAAAATATGTGACATTCATGGCTCTCTCAGCCAAAAAGTTTCCTGACCTCTGTTATACACTAATAAGTGTTATGTCTTCTTGATACAATGTTCCCTTTATCATTATTTAGTATCCATCTTTTTCTCTGGTTCCCTTTGTTATCTTGAAGTTAGCATTGTCAGATATGAATGTGGCTTTACCTGTTTTCATTAGATATTATTTGCTTAGAGAATCATTTTTCAACTTTTGCCTTTGAATCTACATTTGTCCTTGCAGCTTATATGTGTCTCTTAAAGGCAGCATATGGTAGGGTTTTGCTTTTTGATCCAATCTGTTCCTCAGTACCTCTTTATTGGTGAGTTCAATCCTTTTACATTTAGGCTAATTATTGATATTTGAGAATTTTCTATAACCATTTTATATTTTGTTTTCTGGTAGCTCTGTGTCTTATTTAATACTTCCATTCTTGGTTTCTGTCAGGTGTTTTTGTTTGATGGTATTTCATACTTCTTTTCCCATTTCTTCTTTTTTTTAAGCTGTGTGTCTCAGTGGTGGCTTTTTTTGTGGGTGGTTACCATTAGGATATTAAATGAAAAATGTTCATATGTACAAGAGTCCTTTGTCTTATTAGTGTTTCTGCACTCCAATCCCCCTTTGTTACTACAGATCTTTATCCACTCCCCTTTTATGTTATTGTCACAGATTATCCTTGTTTTAATTGTGACCTTGTTGGAGATTTTACTTGTAATTTTGATTTGCTTTGTTTTTTGTATCTGTTCAAATAACCCTCTTGAGTATTCCCTGCAGTGGGGGTTTTGTAGTGATAAATTTCCTCAGCTTCTGTATGTCTGCAAAAGTTTTTATTTCTCCTTCATATTTAAAGGATAACTTTGATGGATATAATATTCTTGGTTGGTAATTCCTCTCTTTATGTACTCTGAATGTTTGGGTCCATTCTCCTCTGGCTTATAGAGTTTCGCTGAGAAGTCTAGTAATAACCTAATGGGCTTTCCTTTATATGTTATGGTCTTCTTTTCCCTAGCTGCCTTGAGGATTCTTTCTTTGTCATAGATTTTTGACAGTTTTATTACAAAGTGCCTTGGAGTAGATCTGTTTGGGTTGAGGTAACTTGGCACTTCATCTGCTTCTTTGATTTGAGGATCTAACTCTTTCCATAAGCTTGGGAAGTTTTCATCAATTATTTGTTTGAATAGGCTCTCCATTCCCTTTTTCCTCTCTTCTTCTGATATACTTATTTTTATATTGGTTTTTTTTCTGATTAAGTCAGACAATTCTTGTAGAGCTCTCTCATTTATTTTTAATTTGTGAACCTTTCTCCTTTCTGTAGCATTCCTAGTTGCCTGTCTTTGATGTCACCGATTCTTTCCTATATCTGGCTTGTTCTATAAGCTAAACTTGTTACTTCAGTTTTTAATTCATATATTGAGTTATTTATCTCTGTTTATAAAGTTTCAATCTCTTTGGTGAGCTTAAGTTGACTATTGGTATTTTCTTACATTTTATTATTTCAGAACTTTTATTTGAATTCTCTATGATTTAACTCCAAGGTTTCCATGTGATTGAGATTTTGTTCTGGAGATTTATTTTCTTACTGAACTATGTCTCTGTCTTGTGTAGCCATGTAATTTGAGTTCTTCTTCCTTGATGGCTTTGACAGTGATATTTTAAAAACCCTAACCAAAAAAGAATACTAAAAAATGAAACATTGAAATTAAAAAGGTACAATAAATATATAAATATTTAAAAACTAATGACAAGTAAAAAAGAAAAGCCACAGAAAACAAAAAACAAGAGAAAATGAAACACAAACAAAACATCCAGAAAAAGAATAAGAAATATAAAAATAAAAGAAAATGACATTCAAAAGAGAAAAATAGAAAAAAATAGAAGAAAAACTGCCAAAAGGAAGAAATAAAAAGAAAGAAAAAAATTGGTTTTGAGAGGTTACTATTTTCTTCCAGTTAATGTCACTGTATTACAAGTTTTTAGCTCTGTGAAATTCCTGGGTTGTCCTCCACTGAGATGTTGTTATCACAATTATTTAGGCAGGGACACAGTCACAATTGTGAATGGGGCATGTTGTGAAGGCTTTATGGCTTCTGCTTTACAGCCTTGGCTTTACAGCTTTTCAGTTCTAGCAATGGCAATCTCAGGTTTCCAGGCACTCCCCACATATCAACAGACCAAGTGACCAGACACAGAACATCTTTTTTCTTCATGTGAGAGAGTCTCTCTGGAGAGCCAGCTGTACAGTTTGTCTCTACTACTCTGTACCTGTAAGGTGAGGGAGGTAGGACCTGGGAGGCTGGGAGCCACACTTTAGTTTTCTCTGTCTCTGCTGAATGTAGGCTGCAGGAAAACCACGGGAATGCTGGCCATGAACCCCTGTTCTGTTTGCTTTGGTTTATCTCCCCCTCTGCCCCCTCTATCTCAGTGCTCCTCTAAGCAGAAGGAGATCCAGTCACTCTAGATTTATCTCCTCTCCAGAGCCCACTGAAAATGCATTTTATCTCCTGCCCCCCTTTACAACCCATCCCACCTTTAGTTCATTCAGTGTGTGTATCTTTCAGGCACACCTGCAAGTCCAGATGGGGTTTTTCACTGTGTTATAGTTGTTAAATTTGTTGAAATTTCCAGGGGAAAGATCAAAAGTTCTTTCACTCAACCAGTACTCTGTCCTCATTCCCAATAAGTCAGAAACAAACAGAATTTAATTTAAAATTATATAACCCAGCTATTCTACTTCTGGGTATGAACTCAACAGAATTAAAAACAAGTTCTTGAAGAAAAATTTTAACACCCATGTTTACAACAATATTATTCACAATAGCTAAAATATGAAAGCAACCCAGGTATCCATCAACAGATGAATGGATGAGCAAAATATGGTATATAAACACAATGGAATATTATTTAGCCTTAAAAATTCTGCCATATGCTACAACATGGGTAAATCTTGAGTACATTGTGCTAATTGAAGTAAGCCAGTCACAAAAAAACAAAAATTGTATGGTCCCACTTATATGAGGTACGTAAAGTAGCCAAATCAGAGAAAAAGAAAGTAAAATGGTGGTTGCTAAGGGCTGCAAGGAGAGAGATGACTAGAGAGTTATTGTTCAATGGGTACAGAGTTCAGTTTTGCAAGATAAAAAGAATTCTTATGTGGATGGTGCTAATGATGGTACAACAATACGAATGAACTCAACACCATTTTAAAATGGTTAATTATATGTTATAGGTATTTTACCACAATTTTTAAAAATGCAGGATGCTAGTTGAATTTGAAATTTCAATAAACAGTGAGTGGTTTTGTAGTATATTGTCTTTAATATTGCACATGATGTACTTATATTCCAAAATTTTTTGTTGGGTATTTAGAGTTTTGTTATGTATTGATATTTAGAATTCAGGTTTAACTTGTATTGTATTTTATCTGACAATCTTAAAAAAATGGAAAGAAAGAAAAATTGGAGAGAGAGGAAAGAAAGAACTAATCAATTCCAGGAATTTTCCAGAGAATGAATTTGCTACTGCTTCTCTTGCCCCAGGTCATCTCTATCTGGCTCAGTAATGTGAACACATATTGACAACATAATCAAGGCATAAGATTTTACTTTTTCTTTAAAAATATAAGTGAAATCTTGATGGATGATTTGAGATATTTGGTTAGTTCAAAGAATAGGGAGAAGAGAAGTGCATCTATCTTTATTCTAATCCAGGATAATCTAAATAAAGGAAGCTTGTTTATCAGAAATTCTGTCCTGAGAAGGTAGAAAAACAAAAATTTTGTGTCTACATTTTTTATTCTTCCTTGTTTTTTTCTAGCCTCTGCAAATGTTTGTACCATTCTATTTATATTCATAGACTGGGATGATAAGTCCATGAGCAACCTTTAATATTATGGAAATAAACTATTACATTCTATCCTGATATCTCCCAAATTTCTTCTCTCCTTCAGTGAAACTTTCTAGGCTATTTCATATACTAATATTTAAGATAACTACTTTATATTTTAATATATTGAGCTATTTTATACCATAACTTTTACTGTATTATCTTGATTTTATTCTCAGCATTTTATTTCTGTAGATATCAAGTTTATTCTTTACAATTTCTGCCAAGGTCATTTACTCCTAAAAGTTCAAATGGACACTACTACTAGACTGAAGACTCCATCTTGACTCCTGAACAAATACGTCATATATTTTTTCCTGTTACATCTGCAGCATACACATGCTGTCTTTTTTAACATCTTTTTTTGCTCTTTATCTTTTGCTTGGAGAAATTCCTCATCTGAAACCTTCTGATAAATTCCTCATGATCATTTCTTTTTCCTCTCCTCTCAACATGATGTATCCACTCATCTCAATTCACCTTTGCATTAATTATATCTATTCACTTTTTTTTCATTTCATGATTAAAAAATGTTCAGTTATGGCAAACTGGCAGATTTTATAAAAAGCTTGTTTTTCAAGTCTCACATGAACCTATGAAGGTTCATATTTATTTTCTTCAGCGGATAAAATTTCTCTGTTTCCATTGGGAGCAAACAGGTTTTGGGAAGTGGCTTTTAAGAGTTTGCCTAAATCAACAATAATAAAAATTACTTTCAGGATGAAAAAAGAGGAGGTTTTCCATTGTCCCAACTCTTTGTGCTTTTGTCCTTAACAATAGTTTAGGTTACAAATGACACCAAACATGTCTTTGAACACTCTACTCCAATCTCAAATCAACTATGTTTAGTATCTCTTCATTAGATTTTACAGTCAATACCACCATTACAGACTTGATTAAATGCACTCTTCTGGGTCCTATATCATTAATTATAGCCGCACAACTCCTGCGGCAACAACATCAGAGAACATTTATTATGTATGACTCCATCCACAGAAGGAGAAATTATTATTTGGGTAATGTCTTTTCAGATGAGATTTGTAGTCATTTTGATCTCTACAAACATAAACTGTTGCAAAAAATTATCTGGTAATATAAAACTTTGTAAGATTATTTTATTCCTCAAATATGAAAACAGCAAAAGAAATGTGGTCTAGTGCTAGTGAGCCCAATTTAGGTTTTACATCATATTTCAGTTGTGCCTGATTCTATGATAAATACAGTTTCTCCAAAGTTAATTATTATTCAATCAATGTTTATTAAGTAGCTGTTATGTTTCCTACTCTGAATAAGGACTCTGGAATATGCAAAGATAATGTCCCAGTGTCAAAAAGTTTAAATAGGCTATACTATCAACTGTGTGTAAAAATATGAGTTTACAGTGTATCTGATTAAAACAAATGTTTGGGTGAAGGAGTAAAATAGTTTTAAACACCAGTGTTATCTTTTTCTTCCTGTTACTTGCCACATAAGAATAGTTCATGTTTATATCTAATTCTGGGATAGGTGAGTTCAAAGAAGAAGCAAGAGACCTTGGGATTAGTGGACATTTGGCTGTCTAAAATATCCATGTGGCCCTGGCCGGTTGGCTCAGCGGTAGAGCATCGGCCTACCCGACGTGGGGGACCCGGGTTCGATTCCCGGCCGGGGCACATAGGAGAGGCGCCCATTTGCTTCTCCACCCCCCACTCCTTCCTCTCTGTCTCTCTCTTCCCTTCCCGTAGCCAAGGCTCCATTGGAACAAAGATGGCCCGGGCGCTGGGGTTGGCTCCTTGGCCTCTGCCCCAGGTGCTAGAGTGGCTCTGGTCGCGGCAGAGCGACGCCCCGGAGGGGCAGAGCATCTCCCCCTGATGGGCAGAGTGTTGCCCCTGGTGGGCTTGCCAGGTGGATCTCAGTCGGGCGCATGCGGGAGTCTGTCTGACTGTCTCTCCCCGTTTCCAGCTTCAGAAAAATACCAAATAAATAAATAAATAAATAAATAAAATAAAATATACATGAGACATTTGATCCATGATATGTTAAAAATTTCTTAAAATTTTATTTATGTTAGGCACTGAAGCCAGAAGGATTATTATTGGCAATTCAACCAAGACACAATTATTGGAAAAATAAAATATGATAGTTATTTAATGTATGAATCCTGTAAACTAAAAGTATAAATAAATGTTATAGGCTATTTGAACCCAGGAATGTTTTCTAAGAATGGACGTTTTAGATAGGACCAAATATCAAGGTCCATTTGGCATGGACCAAGTACTCATGGATGTTTTGAACTATAGGATGTCCTATAAGATAGCCTGGATATCCAAGACTTTTTAGGGTCCACAATAGTGACCTTCACGTGATTAACCAATTCCTCCTAGATTTGAGATTTTTTGCTTGTGTAAATGTTCTTGAATAGAGGAGAGGTTAGAAGCAAAGAAATTGGTTGAGAACACCCAAAATACTATAAATAAAAAATATGTATAGTTAGAAAACAGTTAATTTAAAAATAAACTTGTGTTTATCTAATTATATATGCCTGAATCATGCCGGCATGGTTCTTGGTTTAATCAGCAACACATACTCACTAAGGAGGATTTGTGTATCCAAGCCAAGGGCACTGGAACCAGAAATTTTATCCTCCTTTTGGTTCTTCCTATCTACTTACATGTCATCTATTTCATCCTGACCACAATACCCTTTTCTTGATCAGACTAGCCTCTGCTTCACTGACTATGGGGATTTTGACTGAGTTTTCTTAATGGATTATGAGATTCTTAACTGAAAATATACTTTTACTATTTTTAATATTGCTTATCTTTTACTTTTCAATTATTCATTTTCTTTAAATTTGCTTTCTGAATGCATTGCCCAAATTCTAATTCTAAGCAGGAGATTATTTTATTTCCATGAGAATAAAACAATTTTTTTATCTTCTTTCTGTAGGCGAAGCCATATATACCTGACATGATTTTGAAAGTCTCATGGCTCTAAACCCAAAAAGACACTACCTCTTTATTTTTCACATCTTCGGACAATGCCAGTGCAGTGATCACTCTGGGGCTGCAGCAACTGGCTTGAGGTCAGCAGAGAAAAACATTAGCTAATCACACATGGATCATACTAACTACCATGGAATCAGTGTCTAGTGCAGGGGTAGTCAACCTTTTTTATATCTACCGCCCACTTTTGCATCTCTGTTCATAGTAAAATTTTCTAACCGCCCACCAGTTCCACAGTAATAATAATTTATAAAGTAGGGAAGTAACTTTACTTTATAAAATTTATAAAGCAAAGTTAAAGCAAGTTAAAGCATATAATAATAATTACTTACCAAGTACTTTATGTCAGATTTTTGCTAAGTTTGGCAAAATAAATCTTTATAAAACAACGTACTATAGTTAAATCTATCTTTTTATTTATCCTTTGGTTGCTACGCTACCGCCCACTATGAAAGCTGGAACGCCCACTAGTGGGTGGTAGGGACCAGGTTGATTACCAGTGGTCTAGTGCCTCTAACAACTTATCCGTGGCGTTCAAAAAATTCAAGGAGAAATTAATGGGTAAGATGAAAACAACCGTTTCCTCTTTTCAAAATACTGATGACAAAGGTCCTTTGCTTAACCAAACTTTAGTGAAACTCCTCAACCTCCTGCTATGTCTATCTGTGTACTTCCTTGTAAAATACAGGTCTAGCAAAAACCCTGCTAGGTGTTTAGCAAGAAGCCCTCACCTTCAATATCTGATCACTGTTAAGATACTGTTGAGATAGCTTAGCCAGAATCCCCCAGTTTACCTGTGATGTTTCCTTCTAATAATTTTGCATCCACTGACCTCAACTCTGTTTTTTGGTTAAAAATTCCCCATGCCATTTTTGGAGTTGAGTCCAAGCTCTCTCTACCTTACTACAAAAACCTATTGCAGTTCCTATATCTATTGAGATAATCTTGAATAAAAACTGCCTTATCATCTTTAACAAGTATTATGACTATTTTTGTCTTTAACACTGGCCAAAAAGTTTTAGACATAAGCTACTTCTGTCCCTCATTTAGGCCTACAACTTTTTTCCCTGAGAGATTTTTTATTTATTAAATACAATGTTATTTTAAACAAGTGTATTAGAATAGCAACGTTCTTCAAAGAGGAACATTCATTCATTCTGCATGTCTCCCAATGCAAAGAGTATTATCTCTCTACAGCTTCACTGTGAAGAACTCTTCAGAATGAGTTTCTGATGTGCCATCATACATACTTCACCCCATGTGTCAAACATCATCAGTGCACTTGGCAATGGAGAGTGTTCCAAAGCTGGCACTTTAAGAGGAATGTGTAGGCCATCCCCTGAGATTTGCTGTGATTTGCAAGTCTTGTCATTCCTCAAATCAAGTGACCTGCAACATGGGCAACTGGATCTGCTGCTGGTTACACAAGGGATCCTGAGTCCACTGGCAACCAGGCTTCTCCTGTGGACTTTCATGCAAAGTCACTTTTTAACTGTGTGTTTTCTTTTAGTGATATTTGATATAACATATATATATATATGTCAAGTCAATTCATGGACATAATTCTGTGCTGAAATGAAATTCTCTTTCTCTCTCTTTCAATCAATCAATATTGCGTTCAAACACTGCAAACTATTACTTACCTGGTTAGGCATGGTTAAAGAGGAATTATCACATATTTCAAACAACAAAACACACATGAGTTAAACTCTTCTAAAAAATAATTCCATGTTTCTTTAAAATTTAGAAGGCACTTCCAACCCTTGAAGGACATCATCTTTTCCCCTTTATACGTATCATAGCACTTACAGCATTTTACTGTAATGTATCTGTTTACATTCCCTCCCACACAAACTATGAGCTCCTCCAAAGCTCCTACTTACCTCAGTGTCTCCATGTCCATTACATTGCCTAGCACACAGGAGGTTTCACAGCAAATGAATCTCTTTTTGATTACCACAAATTTTTCACGTTTCAGCATTCTTAGAGCACTTGTTACAAAACAGGGTAATAAAGTTCAATGCAATAATATTGACGCAGGTGTTTATTCTTTGTAACCTGGTTTTTATTTTTCTTTCTTTTATGATGTAAAGGATTAGGCTCCCCTACATTGGAATCTCAAGTTTCTGATCCAAAACTTACCTTACTTTTGTGTTTAGTTTAGTTTTGTTTTAGTTAGGATTTCCTTGTTATGTGTCAACCCTCCCCTGGCACTCTGATAAGTTTTCTGAGGGATGACCAGCTCTGTTCACTTGGTGATGCTATCTGAAACTTGATTGACTAGTTCATTTATACTTTCTTATCTGGTTTTGTTTGTTTTCATATTCTGAAAGCTAAACCAGGATCAGACTGTTTGAGTTAAATACAAATACTAGTTTAGAATATTCCATTTAATTCCAATTTACATTTCGTGTGGGAGTCTTTCCCCCCTAATGACATAGGTAGTTTTCAGAAGAACTGGAAGATCTCATGCTTCCTTTACTTCTCCGCAGTCACATATCTTATTAGAATCTTCATTATTTGTAACCAGAAGCAAAATTTTCTATATAAAGTTTCCTGTTCTCTGATTGGTGGGTGCTGAGATTTGTCATATTACATTTGAGGTGTGGCTTTAATTTCTTGCAGAAACTTTGTCAGCCCATTATAGATTAAATTTTATTAATAACATTAAGTTATCTCTATATACTGAGCACTGTGGCAAGAGATGATATGATAAATGACAGCAACTATATTTCACCTATCCAAAAAGCACAAAATGAGACTGACAAAATCAAACTCACATGGAATAAAAACTTAGAGGTGAGAAAAGTCAAGTTAATATGTTAAACAACCTTCTCTGTATATTAGACATAATCTCCTGAGTTTACAGATGATGTTTTCAGATGTATGGGATGCAGACACAACCAGGTGAAGAAGACACCACGGCAGAATCCATCACCTCTGCCAATGAAGCACATTGTCCAAGAAGTGATGAAACAGTAAAATCCCTAAGTCTTTGCTGCGGAGAAAAGGCTAGTGGTTACCTAGAAAGCCTTCATGATAGAAGATAAGGGTTTTTTGGTTGTTTGGAGACATATTTTTTCTTTTAATTCTCTTATTTTTTATTTATTATTAACTTACAATACGATATTGTATTAGTTTCAGTTGTACAACATAGTGATTAGATATTTATACAACTTATAAAGTGACCACTCCAGATAAGTCTAGTACCCAGTTGACCTCATACATAGTTATTACAATTTTATTGACTATATTCCTTTATTTCTATTTACCTCCCCACTTCCAGCAATTTGTACATCTTAATCCCTTCCCATTTTTTACCTCTCCCCAACTCCTTCCCCTCTGGCAAACATCAAATTGTTTTCTGTATCTATAGTTTATATCTGTTTTGTTGTCCATTTATTTTGTTCCTTAGATTCCACATACAAGTGAAATCATATGGTATTTGTCTTTCTTTGCTTGATTTATTTTACTTAGTGTATTACCCTTTAGGTCCATCCATGTTATATATGAGAAAATTTTCTATTTATATGGTTGAGTCATATTTTATTGTATATAGATACCAGTTCTTTATCCATTTATTTATTGATGAACACTTAGGTTGCTTACATATCTTAGCTATTATAAATAATGCTGAAATTAATATAGGGATGGATACATTTTTTTCAAATTAGTGTTTTAGATTTCTTTGGATATATGCCTAGAAGTGGGATTGTCAGGGTTTATATGGTAGTTCTATTTTTAATTTTTTGAGGAAATACCATACTGTTTTTATAATGGCTATATCAATTTACAATCTCATCAACAGTGAATGAGGGTTCCCTTTTCTCTACATTCTTGCCAACACTTGTCATTTGTTGATTTATTTATGATAGCCATTCTGACAGGTGTAGTGTGATATCTCATTGTGGTTTTAATTTACATTTTCTTAATGATTAGTGATGCTGAGCATCTTTTTATATGTCTATTGACCATCTGTATGTCCTTTTTGGAGAACTATCTATTCAGGTCCTCTGCCATTTTTAAATCAAATTGTTTTGATTTCTGGTTTTGGGGGACAGGGGCATTTGGTGGTTTTGTTGTGGGGGTTGTTTATTTTTTCTTTGTTTTTTTTTGGTTTAGTTTTTTTCATGTTAGGTTGTACAAGTGCCTTAAAAAGAAGATAAGGTTTTATAAAAAATTAGGAGCAGTAGTGAAAAGCACAGCATTCACTCCAGGAACCTCCTTTCCCTACCCCCCCCCTTTTAAGCTATATGTTGAGTTCTTAATACATACTAATCACTAAACTAAACAATAATTATATAGTGTCTCATTTAATCCAAATAAAAATTGTTTTGAGGAAGATATTTGTGTCCCCATTATTTACACCTGAGAAACGTCAGGACCTGAGAAGGCTCATCCAAGGTCCTAAGATTAGTAAACGGCAGAGTTAGCAAATAAATCCAAACCTCCTTTTACAAGTACCACACTCTTCACCACTATGCCAGACTTCTAGAGCTAAAGCAAGCAGTTGACATTCTATACAGCATATTTTAGAAAACGATCTCCTTAGAACTCAATTTATAAGTATTTTAGCTGAACTTTGAGCCTTTAATATGCAATGAATATGAACTCAGTAATTAGAGACTTGACTGCTGAGGCAGAGACCTGAGCAGCATAAGGGTGAATCCCCTTGATTATAATCAAGGTTCTAATGCCTGGTTGAAAAACCCAGGTAAGCAGCACATCTTTTTAATGCCATCTTAGCAAGGTTTATTTCCGTCTAGGCTGTCTAGGTGCTAAATGTTATAGCAACAACACACATTCGTCCAACATATAAAAATACATTGCATAAAAATGAACTGATTCTGGGAAGCAGGGTGTGTGCCTCACTCTACCATATACAGAGACCCTGTTCTGTCACATGGGCTTTAATTTCTCTTTAGCTCAGGGATTTTCAACTAATGTGCTACAAGTGGTACAATGGTGTGATGCAAGAATGTTTGAAACATGTAGTATCTGACTATTTGCCAGGGGCACTGACATTTTATCCTTTTGATTGTCAAATTAAAAAATGATAACAGCCAACACAATAGCTATCTAGTGTGAATGACTCAAAATTATACCTGTTTTTTGGCATATCAACAAAACTATTTTTTTTGGTGTGCCACAGAATTTTAGTAATTAGTTTATGTGTGTCACAAGATGAGAAAGGTTGAAAATCACTGGTTTATTCTAATAATGTTTGCCACGGTCTTATAACTTTAGACTTCTAATTTTATACCTTGAACACTTCTGCTCTAGAATTTTCTCTTTCATTTTAGCATTTTTTTTCTATGAGCTGTTAATGCCTCAGTGTAGAAATTCGATTCAATTAATTGTGAATATCCATAAACACAGTTGCTTTTGTAAGCAACATAGATTTGATGCATTTTTACAAAACATAAATGACCCTCTTTAAAAACAGCTATGAAATATTTTTTTAGAAAAACAAATACTGTTTATGAAGCCAAAGTCCCACACAAAACGTAAGTAAAATTTCATCATTCCTTACATAAAGTATTACTTGTTATTGTTGCATCTGACTCTGATTTGATTCGGGTTCCCAGATTAGAGGTCCTCTCTCACTTGCTCCAGAGCCTGTCAAAGTGTTAGTGTCCTCACAAGGGAGATGTGTGGCCCCACAGCTCCTAACCAACCCTGCAGCAAAGATCTTTGCAACCACTTTATATAAGCTGAGATCAACCTCATGACTACCTTTTCCCAAGAATATGCCACTGAAAAATTCCCACTGTCTTTGGTTTTCTTTTTATGGTAGAAGCCCAAAACATGAACCAGTGACCCTTTTTTAAAAAACATAATGGGAAGATAATTTCCTATACTGGCGTTGGCATTTCTATGCTCCAGTTCAATTACAGAACCATCGATATTCAGTCATTCAATAATACCCACTCTTTTGGCTCCTGCCCGCTGGAACACTGTTCTTGGTGCTGAAACTACAACAGAGAACAAAACCAAGCCCCTACCCAAGAGGAGCTTACAATCTAAAAAAAAAAAAAAGAAGAAAGAAAGAAAGAAAGAAAGAAAGAAAGAAAGAAAGAAAGAAAGAAAGAAAGAAAGAAAGAAAGAAAGAAAGAAAAGGGTTTAAAAGGCAAACACATACATTGTCAGATGAAGATACATACTATGAGAATAAAGCAGGGTAATAAAGCTCAGTCATAGGAGGTGGGACAAGGAAAGGAGCTGTGCTGTTTTAAAAGGGTAGGCAGGAAAGGTCACACTGATAATGTAACGTCTGAGCAGAGACCTAAAGAAAATAGAGAGAACCTCTGCACAGAGGTCTTGAGGCAGGAGCGTACTTAATGGTCTAGATGGATAGCCGGGGAGTTGTGTGGTCAAAGTGAAATGAACAAGGAGCAATATAGTATGAGGTGAGGTTCATGAGGAAGTGAGGCTTTTGCTAGTCCTATATGACCTTGCAAATATCATATTTAACGGAGAAAGGTAGGAATTTTACTTACTTGTAAGTTGAATTTGAATTGTATGATAATTAAATTTTGATGACCAAGCTATGTGGAAGAAAAAAACCTCAAAATGGCTAGATACTTTCTGGCAGTAAGGTAGTAAGGAGCTAAAGGGTGCATTTAGAGATAAAACAGGCTGTAAGTATCAGTGTTAACAGCTACTTATGAAGCACCTACTTTGTGTCATGTTCTGTGCCAACTGTGAAAAAAATCTACTATAAACCATGCTGCTTTCTTATAAGACTTAAAACTTCCTACCTGGAAAGTGTAGTTAGTTCCTCATGACTGATCCTCTTGAGCTGAAGGTGATACATTTATAATGGACTGGGTGGTGTAATGAGAAGAAATGGGGTTTCTAATTAATTCTGATTTTAAGCCCTACCTCTGAAATATGCAAAACAGGTACTCAGTAAGTGTCAGTTGGACATTCAATAGGTTCTCAACACATTATAGAAAATTTATTATTATTTTAAACAGTAATAAAACATTTCCCTTTCCAAATGCTTTTTTAGCTACCAAGTAAGTCGCTTTTTGCCAATGTTTACAAATTACAAATTATCTCAGGAAAAAAACAGTGTACTTCAAACACCTACTACTGCAGAGGGAAACTACCCTAAACTACCCTACTGACTTAAAGCAATCATTTATTATAATCTCCCAGCTTCTGTATGTGTCTGGGCTAAGCTTGAGGCAGTCCTCACTTGGTATCTCTCATGCAGTTACATTCAACAGCTGGGACTGGGATCACCTGAAAGTTTGACTGGGCTGGACATCCAAAATATTCACTCACGTTCCGGCAACTGCTGCTGGCTACAGGGTTAGAGCTCAACTGGAAATATGAACTCTAGCTCCTACATGTGGCCTCTGCATGTAGGTTCTGAAAGAAAGTGCCTCAAGAATAAATGTTTTAAGAAGTCCAAACAGAAGCTGAAAGTCTTCTTATGAGTGAGCTTTAGAAGTCCCAGTCACTTCTGCTACATTCTTTTGATCCAGTAAGTCACTAAGGCCAGTCCACATTCTAAGGGAAGGGCATTGGACCCCATATCATGATGCATGAAGGAAGTGATGGCAACCATCCTGGAGACAATATCCTACAGCCTAATACTCACAAACTACAGTCAGAGCCGGTATCCTTCAGACTGGAACATTCTTGAACATCATCTTTTTAAAAATTTTATTTAGAAAACTAATTTTAATATGGTGACATTGATCAATAAGAGTACATAGGTTTCAGGTAAACATTTCTATAGCATTTGAACTGTTGATTATGCTGTGCATCCATCACCCAAAGTCAAATATATATTTTTCTGTCAATGTATATTTGTCCTTCTTTATTCCCTTTACCCACCCCTCCCTCATACCCTCCCTCAGTAACTGCTTCACTTTTATTTATGTCCATGAGTTTCAGGTTTATATCCCACATATGTGTGAAATCATATTGTTCTTAGATGTTTTCTGATTTATTTATTTCAATCAGTATAATGTTTTCAAGGTCCATCCATGTTGTCATAAATGGCAATATGTCATTATTTTTTATAGCTCAGTATATCACCTTTAAATAAAGTTTTTGTTTTAATTTTAAAGACCTTTGAATTTCTTTGTAAGTTCTTTTATTCAAAGTATCCTATAAAGAGTAAGCATTCAATAAATGCTGTTAACTAATTAAGTAGGCCTCCATCCCCTATCCCACCCTTTTCATCTGTTGTGAGTCCACAAAGAAATTTTGGATATGTAGGACCCTTAAATTCTTGCACTAAGTTAGAACTTTTGTCCAGTTATGTTGTAACTCTCAACAGAGAGGCAAAACCCCCCAAAATAATAGTGACTATTTGTCACTATTTTTACTCCTTGGAAATAATATTATCACTTATCAATTCACTTGATTTTCAAAACTACCCACATAAAGTCAACAGGAAAAGCAATATTATTAACATGTTCAGCAGAGGGATAAAATCTCAGAAAAGTGAGTGACTTGCCCAACACATAGCTAATAAAGGAAGGAGCTACAACTTGAAAGCTCCAGAAACCAAATTCAACATCCTTGCTATTAAATCACATTATTTTCCCAGAAGACATCTTGGGACAGTGCTGGATGACTTTCTATGGCATCATAATAGAAATAATGTAATAACTACCACTGACTGAATGCTTAATGTGTCAGGCTGGACACTAAGCACTTTGTGTATATTAACTCACTTAATTGTCACAACCAGTCATGAGATTAGGAGTAATTTTACCTCTGTTATGATCAGAAAAGCTAAGTTCAAATGACTAGAATCTGGAAGAGCCAGCATTTTAATTCAGATAGTCTGAGTTACTGCCTGTACTCGTAATCATCACATTTTGTCAAAATATTGTTGCAATATCTCAAAACATATCTAAGATCTCCTAAATTCACTGTGAGCTGATATCCAAGCATTATTTGAACCCTTCCTGAATCTCTTTATATTTTCAACTTGTACCTTTGTCTTGTGATAAGACACAATAAAAGTCTGACACTGCTTATGAAAACTAAAAATTAATTTGATTCTCATGGGGGTAGAAATTTTGTTTTGTTTCATAGCTATATGTGTTTTTGACCTTGAATAGCTATCTCATAAATGTGGGTCCTTCTTCAAAAGGGAAAGCTTAAACAAGAGAATGGAGGGGTCAACACAGCTCACCTCTGCCAGTAACTTAGCATCTCTGAGGCACATTTTATTCATATAAAAATGTGAACTTGGAAAAGAAGCTTCTTCCAGCTCTAGGGTCTATAATTATGCCCATAGTGCCACAAGGCATATGACCTCCTAATGGCTGATTGAGAGGGCACCTTTGTATAATTAAACATTAAATTTCCTTTCCAAGTAGTTGGTATACTCTTGTATACCAGCAGGAAGAACAATGCTTAAAGTCCTAGAGGATGTTAACATTTTTGCTAGCCCCATTTTTTTTATTAGGCCTCCTTTTATGTAAGTAGGGTAAAAATATGTTTGTGGCTAAAGAAAAATAACTGAGAAAATAATATTGCTTTGCATGACATTCTGTGGAAGTTTTCTCTTCTGTGGTTTAGCTTAAGAGGATGTATGATATGAAGAAAATATTGAGCTGACAGTCAAAAGCTGTCAGTGCTCTCTCTATTCACAATGCCTGTGACCTTGGACAGGTCACTCTCAAGCGTATTTCTTCATCTGCAAAATAAGAAACCTAGGATGTGGTGATCCTACAGTCCTGCTCAGTTTTCAATTCTACATTTAAACATGTGCTGATAGTCAGAATTTGAAGATAAGAATGTAAATGGGAAAGCACACTATTTCTTTTGTAATTTATATGCAATTTTTGTGCTGCAGAGTCATGAATACATTTGACACAAGGTGAAATGAATAGATATTAGTATTACTACATATAAAGTCTTTCATATTTCCTATGTATTAGGAAGGCAGGGGAGAGGACAAGTCAAAACACATTCTAACCTATTACTTGAAAAGGTCCTGACTTTCTTTAACAAAAAAAAAAAAAAAAAAAAAAAGAAGAAGAAATATAGCAAGGGATACTAAAAATGAGATGGCTAAACCAATTCTTGTTTTAGAAAATATTTTGGATTTATTCAAAGGCAAACTTGTTTGGTAGATAAGAT
This sequence comes from Saccopteryx bilineata, assembly GCF_036850765.1. NCBI lineage: Eukaryota > Metazoa > Chordata > Mammalia > Chiroptera > Emballonuridae > Saccopteryx > Saccopteryx bilineata. The sequence continues at coordinate 178,384,486 of NC_089491.1, read as the reverse complement.
ATTCTTACTTCTAACAATGTTGTAATTTTAAGTGACTTATTTAAAATGCTGTTCCTTAGATGAACTTTTATAATCTGTCCATGAAGAAATAAAGAGAATCGTTTTCTAAATGAATTCATTTTCATTATTATGATCCGTGACAAGTACACACAATGATGTGTAGTGAAATGAGCAGGACCAGCCTCCTATGACATCAATGCCCGCTTTCCCTTGAGGTCCCCTTGTATCCGCTGACATATCTCCATTCTTCATTCTCCCTTAGAGTCACAAAATCAATTTGTTGCCAAAAACCTTGATGATCTAGTTCAACTTCCTAACTCTTGAGATTACAATGACATCATTTTCCTGACCAGGATACTTCATGTTTTATAGCTCCTTTTTTTTTTTTTTTTTTTGTATTTTTCTGAAGTTGGAAACAGGGAGGCAGTCAGACAGACTCCCGCATGCACCTGACAGGGATCCACCTGGCATGCCCCCCAGGGGGTGATGCTCTGCCCATTTGGAGCATTGCTTTGTTGCAACCAGGGCCATTCTAGAGCCTGAGGCAGAGGCCATGGAGCCATCCTCAGCGCCTGGGTCAACTTTGCTCCAATGGAGCCTTGGCTGCAGGAGGGGAAGAGAGAGACAGAGAGGAAGGAGAGGGGGAGGGGTGGAGAAGCAGATGGGTGCTTCTCCTGTGTGCCCTGGCCAGGAATCGAACCCGGGACTCCTGCACGCTAGACTGATGCTCTACCACTGAGCCAAGCGGCCAGGGCCTCTATAACTCCTTTTTAATTTTTGTTTTTTATTCACAACTCCTAAACCTGACTTCTTTGGGTCTTATCTGGAAACCACATAGTTATAAGTGGTATCTAATATTTCTCTATTATGATGACATAATAAAGGTGAAATAACATAATGAGTATTATTAAAATATTTGTGTAATATATATAGTTGTTGATTTTATATTTATGTGTTAGTTATTCCCATACCTAAAACAATCATAAAAATTCCAAATTTGGAAAGCAATTGAGTCAACTCACTAATTCAAATTTTGAAAGTCAATAATAAGCACTTTATATACAGTTTAATCATTACACTCCTGAAAGGCTAAAATAAAATTAGTGGCTTGATTTTATGACAATGAAAGGAGAAAAAATGAGTGTTACTTGGCATTTGGCCTTATGAAAAACTAAACATTAAGTATAGGATGCCAAATTTTGTGCTATTTACATTTGATTTAAGTCTTATATTTTATTTCTGTGTTATATATATATTTTTTTTTGTATTTTTTTTTTCTGAAGCTGGAAACGGGGAGAGACAGTCAGACTCCCGCATGCGCCCGACCGGGATCCACCCAGTACGCCCACCAGGGGCGACGCTCTGCCCACCAGGGGGCGATGCTCTGCTCCTCCGGGGCGTCGCTTTGCCGTGACCAGAGCCATTCCAGCGCCTGGGGCAGAGGCCAAGGAGCCATCCCCAGCGCCCGGGCCATCTTTTTATAATAAATTTTATAATTTAGTCTATATCTTGTCTCTTCAAAGAAATATAAGCTCCATAAAGGCAAAATTATATCTTATAATTTTTTTAAATTTTGTCAAATTTAAAACAAGTAGGACAACTTTTTTAAACAGAAATGTAGCAAATATCTATCAATTAGAAAACAAGAACTCTGGCTTAAAGAAGCTAAAAGTGAAATAAGGTCTTTCTTCATGACTCATTTAATATCAACGTTTTTCATTGTTTCTTCTCTACACCCAATTTTAATTTTCAACTAGTAAATACATGAGTTAAGATATTACTTTGTCAAAGCACCCTACATTAATAATTCTTAGAAGGGAATCTTGCTTAGGAGGAAAATGGAAATATTTTTGAGATCCTTGTTTAAGAATCTGTAAATGAAAAAGGAATACTGTGTTTTTCCTTTTGTGTTTTGAAAATATTAGAAAAAAATTTTTAACTGACCTACCTACCCACTCAGGACATTGCGTCCCATCTTCCTTCACAATTGTAGTGCTGTGTATACCCCAGTAACTGGGAACAGAAGAGGGTGTGTGGAACTGAGTGAAACTGCATCTTAACTCAGCACCAAAATCAAAGCAAGAAGTAAAAATAGATATAGAAAGCAAGAACAGAAAGTAAATCCTAAAATAAGAGTTTGTGGTAAAAGTCACTCAATCACAAGAGCTGGAAAGTCAGAGGGAGTAGAACTAAGAATGGCCCATTATGGTGGCAGCAAATAAAAATGACCAGGTCAAACCAAGAAATATTGAAAGCCACACAGGGAACAAATTGAGAGACATTTCTGGGGCCCTCACAGAATTCTGATGGATGATGCATTGTGGCTTCAGTTGCCTCTTATACTCTTGGGAGGGAAGTTCTAACCATGGAGTCCATTACAGACTTCCATAGGTATTTTTTAAAATATCATAAAATAGCCATGGAAAGTCACAGCATTTTTTTTCCATTATCTATTTTGCCTCTTTTATATTTAGGGGGTGATCAGACTTTCTGCATGCAAAGCAGTAACAAACTGTGGCTGTTTAAGCGTGAGTAAATGTGGAGCAAACAGTCACAATAATACATTATACAGGCAATTGGTTACTTTCTCACAAAAGTTTCCTGCTTCCTCTTGTGTTTATTCACCAGGGAGCCTGTAGTGTCTTTGTGGAAGCAGTGCCTAATTTTGAGATTTAAAAGTAAAATAAAGCTTACTTTCAAGTACTCTTGTCATTTCAAGAATGGTTTTAACTCAAAAATCAACCCTAAATGCTCAGAGTGGATATGCAGATCTTTTTACTTCTCCATGAACACATTTATTTAGATGTCCTACTTTCCATGATAATAAAAGAACTTTCATCAAGTTTGACACCTAATTTATCAGAAAATTTTTCCATCGTTAAGAAAATGGCTCTCTAAAGCTATCTTTAATCACTAGTAATTAGAGAACCTTAAGATTTATGAGTCAAAGCTAAAGATGTTGTGAAATATGAATCAGTGGTTTGACCTCCACTAAGCCAGAAATCCAGAAAAAGGTTTGGCAGTTAAACTTGTAAGTGTTCATTTTTTTTGTTTATGGATTACAAAAGAAAAATCACCACTACTACAACTTCTCTTCTTAAGCTCCTCAGTTTTTAACTTGCTAGAATGCTTAACCAGCATGTTTAAATATCATTGTTTAAAAAGAAATTTTTTTCTGAAAACATTCTTAACAAAATCCCATGTTTTAAAATAAACTGAACCCTGGCCAGTTGGCTCAATGGTAGAATGTCAGCCTGACATGTGGATATCCAGGATTCAATTCCCAGTCAGGGCACACAGGAGAGATGACCATCTGCTTCTCCACTGCTACCCCTACCCTTTCTCTCTCTCTCTCTCTCTCTCTCTCTCTCTCTCTCTCTCTTCCTCTCCCACAGCCATGACTCAATTGGTTCCAGCACATCAGCTGCAGGTGCTGAAAATAGATCCATAGAGCCTCTGTTTCAGGCAATAAATATAGCTCAGTTGTCAGCACTGACCCAGATGGGCAGAGCATTAGTCCCATACAGGATTTGCTGGGTGAATCTCAGTTGAAACGCATGTGGGAGTCTGTCTCTCTATCTCCCTTCCTCTCATTTGGAAAAGAAGATAATAAATAAATAAATAAATAAATAAATAAATAATTAAAATAAACTGAGATGAATGAGTTTATATTTTCTATATATTTCCTAGCAATGGTCTTTCATATTACACTTGCCAATTTAAAACTTAATCCACTTACATTTCAGGGGCTTTTAGGGAATGGATGTATACCACTATAAGCAAACATAAATAAAAATTTATATATAGTTATAATAGATAATCTTGTTTACAAGAATTTTGTTTTTGTAAAAACACCAGTTTAAGTATTTATTGCTATTTTAGATTTGAGAATTGTTCATAATTAATCTGAAATTTTAAAAAGTGAGGGAAAGTTTAATAACTTCTTCTTCCAAAAGTGAATAGATAGACCTAGTTCAATGGAATGGCTCTTAACTGAACTCTAGCATAAGGAATTTAGGAAGCAGTCACAGATCCTTGCACAGCTTACATGATGTGGGCATGTAATGGTTAAAAGGAACTTTTGGTTAAAGGGACATTTAACTGAATCTCTGGGACTTGGGTGGGATGGAGGAGGGTGGGATGACTTTACAATGGAAGTGTCCTGAAATATATATTTCTTCCAATGGATGATTCATTTTTATCTCAGACCCCAATCAAGAAGTTATTTTTCCCACATAAGAAGACAGAATAAAACTCTCCAAGGACCAGAGCCTAGGGGCAGTCTACAGAAAAAACATGAGGGCAGAACTCTGACCCCTAGCTATAGGAAAGCAAAGTGCATCGTCAAGCTAATGTCCAGCAAGCCAGTGCCTGAATAACAAAATTCCAGCAAAAGTAATATTGCATGCAACCACTGTCATAGGGGAATAAACCTCCTTAGCGATACCGTAAATGAGTCAGTTCTGGGCAGAGAAAAGATCCTGTGTAAAGACCTCAAGTCAATAGAAGATTATTCAGATTGATCACTGTGATTAATTTGAATGTGAATTTTTTAGGAGCCCAGAGATTGCAATGTTTTCATCTGTACATCCTTCATGATACTTACAGGATTATGATTTCTTTTTTTTTTTTTTTTCTTTTTCATTTTTCTGAAGCTGGAAACAGGGAGAGACAGTCAGACAGACTCCCGCATGCGCCCGACCGGGATCCACCCGGCACGCCCACCAGGGGCGAAGCTCTGCCCACCAGGGGGCGATGCTCTGCCCATCCTGGGCGTCGCCATGTTGCGACCAGAGCCATTCTAGCGCCTGGGGCAGAGGCCACAGAGCCATCCCCAGCGCCCGGGCCATCTTTGCTCCAATGGAGCCTTGGCTGCGGGAGGGGAAGAGAGAGACAGAGAGGAAAGCGCGGCAGAGGGGTGGAGAAGCAAATGGGCGCTTCTCCTGTGTGCCCTGGCCGGGAATCGAACCCCGGTCCTCCGCATGCTAGGCCGACGCTCTACCGCTGAGCCAACCTGCCAGGGCTCAGGATTATGATTTCTACAGGAAATATTCAACATGGACATTATTTTTCCCTTGGATTGCTGATGTTATCAATGAATTACCTTTTTCCAATGAATGCTATTTATTTACTTACTTACTTATTTTATTCACTGAGAGGAGAGGAGGCAGAGAGACAGACTCCCACACACTTCCTGACAGGAATCAACCCAGCAAGCCCATTATGAGCAATGCTCTGCCCATCTCTGGTATTGTTCTGTTGCTCAGCAACCAAGTTTTTCTTAGCACCTCAGGCAGGCCATGGAAGCATCCTCAGTGCCCTGGGGCTGGGGCCAACTTGCTCCTATCAAGCCATAGCTGCAGAAGGAGAAGAGAGAGAGAGAACCAAGAGTGGGAGGGGTGGAGAAGCAGATGGGCGCTACTCCTGTGTGCCCTGACCAGGAATTGAACACAGCATAGCCACATACCAGGCAGATGCTGTACCACTAAGCCAACCTGTGAGGGCTGCAATTCTTTTAGTTATTAAGTTTCAATATATTGTAGAATGTTTTATCAACTTGTTTTTCATATTTAAAAAAAAGATTTCAGTTGTGGCTTATCAGGTGTGTAGATATCAATGCCTTGGCTAATGTGGATAAATAACTTCAATAGAGTGGACCTGTGGACATTTCCACTATCAATGTTCTTATTGGTTCACTTTATTAATGACGACTACTCTGCTTATAAATGCTAATGCACCAGATGCTATTCATTGATAAGGGATATGAAAGAAAAAATAATAAATTTTAATTGTGCCTATTTGTTTTCTGCCAGAAATCATTAGTTATTTTTACTGTATTTTGATATGCTAGAAATACTTAATAGGCAAAAGAAAGTGGCCTTTGCCACTAGTAAACAGAACTAGTCACTTGCTGGGCTTACTTTTTTTAAGTTCATAAATTGTGATACCACCATAAAAACATGCAGAAAGTTGGCTGTGTGTGTGTATACATAAAAGCACACTCTTTTGCATACAAATGAAAATATTATCCTACATCTGCAAGTGCAAACTACACAAAAGAACTATATTTTTATAGAATTCTATGAAACAAACATATTAATTGTAATATACTGCTCACAAAAATTAGGGGATATTTTATTGCTTTATATTCATTTTTAAAATATCCCCTAATTTTTGTGAGCAGTATATTTGACATGATGTGGAATCAATCAATGAGTCAGAGGCTTACCTGAGGTTCCTGAGAATTGTGTGAAATATGGTAGTTCATAAATAATGTATGCATTAAAAATATTTGGATATTTGAAAGCAAATGATTGTGGGCCTCAGAAAGCCTACTCTGAAAGTTTAATATCCATACCTGGAGAACCCAGCCTGCCACTTGCAACTGGCAAAGAAAGAGCATTTTGCTAATATTTTTTGCTTTGGGTTTTCAAAGAAACAATTAATCAAGGTAAACATAAGTTGTGATATTAAACTCTCTTTTAAGGAAGATTTCCCTTTTCTGAGATGAATGCCAGTGTGTTTGTTGGAGGCATGATTAAATTTGTGGATTTTTTTTTTATTATTATAATCTAACGCCATTGCCGTTTTGGCTTTCAACTTTTCACAAAGAAACTGGCTCAAAATGTTATTAGAAGTTTTCCTCAGAAGTTAAAACTTTGCCCTACAAATGAAGAAGTAGAAAAATGACTAAATTCAATATTAAATAAAGATGCTAAACCTTTAGAAGCTGATTTTTATGTGACTTCTATAAAACCATTAATCAAGAATGTCCCAACAGTCAGATTTTAAGTTTTAAAGATTCAATTTTTTTTGAGTAGTAAGACCATTTGTAACCTTTGAAACTGTTATAAATCAAACAGAAGGGGCTCTGGAATTTCTATACAACAGGGCCTCAGACAGCAGTCTGTTGGAATGGAATACTAGAAATTCTTTTGTTGGTACATTTTATAGGAAGCACATTTTTTCCCATGGATTGCATATTATTTGATATAGGTTGAAAGAGGCAGAGATTGATAGAGATTATGAGAAAGTTAAAACTCCCCTTTCCTTGGCATCTCCATTAAGTATCCTGGTTCATTTTCTCTAAAGCAAGATGTAAACTTTACCACACTTTATATCGGAGCCTACCAGGTGTCTGGCCTTCACATGACTTCATAAGCTACACCAACCACATCAGACACAGGCCAGTGAGGAGTCAAGATCATGGTTGCTAGTGTCGAGTGTTCTGATTTGAATTTTGACTTCAGCACTTAAGTGAGTCATATGACACTGGGTCAATTAATCATGAATCAACCTTCTTGTCACTCATCTTTTCCCATGTATATAATGAGGAAAATTTACAACATTTTCCCTATTGCATTGTTGAAAAGATTAAGTGAGTATCTGATCAATAATAAGGATTATATAAAAGGTTAGCTAGTATTTTCATACATGATGGGAGGAAGTCCAAGCTGAGGCTTCATATTCATGACAGAGCAAAACCTTTGGGGTACAGGATGGTGCAATGTGAGAAGCATTTTATCTTGATATAATAATTCTTCATTTAATCATTCAAAGAAAGAACATAAATAGCTACCAAAGACCATCTCATAAAACAGGCTAAAATCCAATGTCTATTATACATGGTAAAGCAACAAGATAAAATGCATCTTGTCTAAAGTTGTAAATCCTAAAATCCGTATACAATGGAAATTATTCCTATAAGATTGGGTATACAAAAGCAATGAGAGTAATAGTCTTCAATTTATTTTTGCACCTTACAGACTCACAAATATGCAAACATGACCTGTAAATCTGAAATGACCACAAAGAGTAACAGCTATTGATGAAAATTGGGTTGCTCCATTAACAGTCACATGCTGAAAAAGCAACATAAGGGACATAAGAAAATAATTCTGTGTCTGACTATGGCAATGAGGGAAGTCATGCAGAAGTAAAGTCAGGAACTGAAGCTATGACTAGATGCCTTGGAGCATCTAGATGGGGTTCTTTTGACAGAGTAACAAGGATAATAGGTTAAAATCAAAGGAAAGCAAAGGATAGTAAAGGACAAGAGGTCAAGCAGTCTTGACTAAGTTAGGGGAGGAGCCATAGTGGGAGGATCTGAGTTTGAGTTTTTAGCACACATATTCAGATTTGATGGTTCCGGAGGAGTGTAGACACATGGCTAAGAAATAGAGCTATGAAAAGATATGCTCCAGGGTATTTAAAAGCCTTTATACAGGGGCAACTGCATGTTTACATAATCATGAATACCCAAACATTATGCTATCAGGTAAACATATACTGTAGGTTAACATCTAGAAATAGCTTTTAATTTTACTTGTCACACTGGAAAAAATTTCCAAAATTTGTTTACTCTAAAAAATCATGCTTTTGTTTCTCCTAAATTATACCTTTGGTGTTTTTATTAATTTAGATTTTATTCTTAGCTTATTGTATATGCTTCTCAAAATTGGTAAAGGAAAAGGATAAAGTTGTTCCTTTTATACTTCTAGCAATTTCCCACAACTAAACCTGAAGTATGATTGAATTACAACATCCATAATAAACTGTAACTCAATCTTCACATTTTCTGTGCAATAAGATCTATTTTGAGCAGTATTGTCTCTATTATTTATTAAGTACTGTCTACACTGAGCTATAAAACTGAATGAAGATGGCAAAGTTCTTCCCTTTTGTTTTGTAATACTCATAAAAGTTGAACCATTTAGCTAAGCAATATCCTTGATATATACTCCTAATGACAGAGCAAGAAAAAAGCTCACAATAGCAATGGCTCAAAGTTTAAGTCAGGATGGACCTGACATTTTTAGGCAAGTTTGGGTCCAAGGGGCTTGGGAGATTGCTGGGAGGGAGTTCAGAAGAATCCATGGGCAACTAGCCATGCTTTACCATGTATAATAGACATTGGATTTTAGCCTGTTTTATGAGATGGTCTTTGGTAGCTATTTATGTTCTTTCTTTGGAATGATTAAATGAAGAATTATTACATCAAGATAAAATGCTTCTTACATTGCACCACCCTGGTAGGCTCATATATATATACACTACAGAGCAGCACAGTGATTAGCTCTGTCCCACCCCACACCCAAGCCTGATGTCATGGCCTTATCCTTGTAATTTGTGATAAGTGTGAGTTCTCAGACAATCAAAGTATTAAGGTAAGTGGGCTTTTCTACGAGCCTGGTCAGACCGAGGTTCTCTCAGCAGCCCTCTGCAGTGTCCAAACTGCAACACTTGAAGGATAAAAGGGGATGTAGCTGTAGCACCAATAGAAGGAATATTAAGAGCTTCCTCATCTTTCTTCATCTAAGAAAATAAGAACTGTTCTGCTCAAATAGCACAATACCTAGGATTGACTTTATAATCACCTTTGTGTAGGTGTGTGCTATGAGAGTGGGTAGTAGTGAATAAAGACAAATGTGAAACAAGATTGACATTTATTAATAATTTTGAAGTTGCATAAAAGAACATCAATATGTTTAACTTTTTTCTATTTTTTGCATGCCTGAAAATGTCCACCAAAAGAAAAATCATTACTCAATACGTGACATCACAGTAATTGCCACATAAGAGATAATCCTAATCTCTTCCTTTGAAATTTCAACAAACTGAACAACTATAGCACAGTGAAGTTACCCCAGCCAGGTATGCAAGCATAGTGGAAAATCTATGCACCAAATGCACTAAAGCTGTTCTTTTGTTAGGGTTCTTAACAATACCATTCTCAAATGCCATCAAGGAAAATTAAATAGAATACCATGGCTATATAATTGGGGAGACATAGTTCAGAAAGGAAATAAAAACTCTCCAGAAAAAAATTTCAATTACATAGAATCCTTGGAGTTAAATGATAGAGAATTCAAAATTGAAGTTCTGAAAATACTCAACAAGATGCAAGAACACAATTAAGCAAATAAATGACTCAGAAAAGAAATAATGAACAAAACAAATACCTCACTGCATATATATATATTTATATATATATATAAATATATATATATATAAAGAAGTGTTATGTTTTTTTGATACAATGGAGATCGAAACATTAAAAACAGAGACAAAGAACTCAGTATATAACTTGAATACTGAGATAACAAGTTTAGTTAATAGAACAAGCCAAACAGAGGAAAGAATCAGTGAGATTGAAGTCAGGTAACTAGAAATTCTAGAGAGAGAAGAGGAGAAAGACTCACAAATATAAAAAATTGACAGAGCTCTACAAGAATTGCCAGACACCATGAGAAAGAACAATATAAGAATAATGAGTATATCAGAAGAAAAGAGAGAAAAATAAAAATGGAGAGCCTATTCAAACAAATAATTGATAAGAATTTATAAAGCCTATGGAAACAGTTAGAGTCTCAAATCCAAAAAGCAAATGGAACATCAAGTTACATCCACCCAAACAGAAATACTCCAAGGCACAATGTAATAAAATTGACAGAAAACAATAAAAAAGAAAAAATCCTCAAGGCAGCTAGGGGCCAGACCAGGCAGTAGCGCAGTGGATAGAGCATCAAACTGGGATGCAGAGGACCCAGGTTTGAGACCCCGAGGTCACCAGCTTGAGCACGAGCTCATCTGGTTTGAGCAAAGCTCACCAGCTTGGACCCAAGGTCATTGGCTTGAGCCAATAGCTCTGTCTGCTATAGCCCCACGGTCAAGGCACATATGAGAAAGCAATCAATGAAAAACTAAGGTGTCACAACAAAAAACTAATGATTGATGTTTCTCATCTCTCCATTCCTGTCTGTCTGTCCCTATCTCTCTCTCTCTCTCTCTCTCTCTCTCTCTCTCTCTGACTCTCTGTCTCTGTAAAAAAAAAAAAAGGCAGCTAGGGAAAAGACCATAACATATAAAGGAGAGCACATTAGGTTATGACCAGACTTCTCAGCAGAAACTCTATAAGCAAGAGGAGAATGGACTCAAACATTCAGAGCACAAAAAGAGAGGAATTATCAACCAAGAATACCATATCCATCAAAGTTATCCTTCAAATATGAAAGAGAAATAAAAACTTTTGCACATATACAGAAGCTGAGGGAATTTATCACCACAAAAACAAACCCACTGCAGGGAATACTCAAGGGGGTTATTCAAACAGACACAAAGAACAAAGCAAATCAAAATTACAAGTAAAAGCTCCAACAAGGTCACAATTAAAACAAGGATAATCTGTGACAACAATAACATAAAAGAGGAGAGGAACAAGATCTGCAGTAGCAAAGGAGGATGGAGTGCAGAAGCACTCATAAGACAAAGGACTCTTGTACATAGAAACATTTTTCTCTTAATAACCTAATGGTAACCACCCACGAAAAAGCCACTACTGAAAAATAGAGCTTAAAAAGAAGAAACAGGAGAAGTATGGAATACTACCAAACAAAATTAACTGACAGAAACAAAAAGAAGAAGAATCAAACAAGACAGAGAGCTCTCAGGGAACACAATATATAAAATGGCTATAAGAAATCCTCAAGTGTCAATAATTACCATAAATGTAAATGATTGGAAATAATCAGTAAAGAGGCACAGAAAAGCAAATTGAATCAAAAAGCTAAACCCAATCATATGCTGCCTTCAAGAGACACATCTAAGCTGCAAGGACAAAAGTAGATTTAAAGTGAAAGTTTGGAAAACAATTTTCCAAACAAATATTATCCAAAGAAAAGCAGGCATAGCAATACTCATATATAAAAATGCTAATTTCAAGACATAAGGTAACCAGAGACAAAGATAAACATTTCATAATGACAAAGAGGACATTGTATCAAAAAGACATAACACTTCTTAATATATATGCATCAAACTAGAAAGCACCAAAAAAATATAAGACATATACTAACTAATATAAAAATAGAAGCAGAAAAAAACTCAATCATATTTGGAGATTTCAACATACCATAGAAGCTTTACACAGATCATCCAAACAGAAAGTTAATAAAGAAATATAGGCCTCAAGTGAAATTGTGGACCAAATGGACAAAATAAACATTTATACGGCATTTTACCCCAAAACATCAAATTATGTATTCTGCTCCAGTGTGCATGGAACATTCTCAAGGATAGACCATATGTTTGGCTACAAAACTAACATCAACATATTCAAGAAGAACAAAATTATACCAAGCACATTTTATGATCGTAAGGCTTTGAAATGAGAATTCAACTGCAAAAAGGAAGTAAAGAAATTCACAAAAATGTGGAAATTAAACAACATACTTGTAAAAAATGACTGGGTCATTGCATAAAAGCAATGATCAAAAGACATATACAGGCAAATGAAAATGACAGCATGTCATCTCAAAATCTAGGATGTAGTGAAACTAGTAATATGAGGGAAGTTTATAACATTTCAGGCTCATATAAAGAAATAAGAGAGATCACAAATAAACAGCCTAATATCATACCTTAACATACTAGAAAAAGAAGAACAAAGGCAACCCAAAGTCAACAAAAGAAAAGAAAGAGTAAAAATTAGAGCAGAACTAAATGAAATGGGAACAAAAATACTATAGAAAAAATTGATACAACAAAGAGCTGGTTCATTGAAAAGATCAATAAATCAACAAACCACTGGCTAGACTCACTAAGGAAAAAGAAAAGGGTTTGTATAAACAAACTCAGAAATGAAAGAGAAATTACCACAGATATCATAGATATACAAAGGATCATAGTAGAATATTAAGAAAGAGTATATGCCACCAAATTCAACAACCTAGAAGAAATGGATAAATTTCTAGAACTATACAATCTTCCTAGACTTCCATGTACAACTGGAAAACCTAAATAGACCTATAAATGGGGAGGAAGTGAAAAAAACTGTCAAAAATCTCCCTAAAAGCAAAAGTCCAGGACCAGATGGCTACACTAGTGAATTCTACCAAACATTCAAAGAAGATTTAGTACCTATCCTTCTCAAAGTCTTCCAAAAATTAGAAGAAGCAATACTGCTCAACACATTTTATGAGGCAAACATAACCCTCAATACAAAACTTGGCAAAGATAACACAAAATAAGAAAACTACAGACCAATATCTCTAATGAATAGAAATGTAAAACCTTCAGCAAATAGAATACAACAACATATTAAAAAAATAATCCATCATGATCAAGTGGGATTTATTCCGGGAACACAAAGATTCAACATACAGAAATCGATCACCACATCAACAAAAAAAGGAAGTAAAATTATATGATCTTTCAATAGATGCAGAAAAAAATTTGATAAGATACATCCCTTTATTTTTAAAACACCCAATAAAATCAGAATAGAAAGAAATTACCTCTACATAATAAAGGCCATATATGACAAACCATCAGCTAGTACTGTACTAAACGATGAAAAATGAAGCTGTTTCCTCTAAAATCAGAAACAAGACAAGGCTGCTTACTCTCTTCACACTTATTCAACATAGTTCTGGAAGTTTTAGCCAGAGCAATCAGTCAAGAGAAAGAAATAAAAGAAATCCATATCAAGAAAGAAGAAGTAAAGGCCTCACTTTTTGCTGATGACATGATCCTGTATATAGAAAATCCCCAAAACTCCACCAAAAAACTACTAAAAATAATAAACCAATACAGTAAAGTCACAGGATACAAAATGAATATAAAAAAGTCCGCTGCTTTCCTATACACCAATGATGGAACATCAGAAAATGAACTCAAAAAAATTTCTTTTACACTTATAACAAACTAACAAAAAAGATAAAATACTAAGGAATATACTTAACTGGCAGGGGAGATACCATGATCATGAAGGTGGTTTTCCCAGGGCAAGGCTTATCCATTGCACTCGGGATGTGCTGACCCCTGTGATTTCCCCAAATGTGGGAAACTCGACTGCTAATTTGTGGTAGTGGGGGACTGCGTTCATGAATTCTTAGTTAAAAAAATACTAAGGAATAAACTTAACAAAGGATGGGAAGGACCAATATACTAAAAAATATAAGACATTTTTGAAAGAAATTGAAAAAGACACAATGAAATGGAAAAATATCCTGTGTTCATGGATTGGAAGAATTAATTAACCCAGTTAAAATGGTCATATTACTCAAAGCAATATACAAATTTAATACAATCTCCATCAAAATCCCAATGTTATTTTTTAAGGAAATAGAACTTTATATGATACCATAAAAAAAACCCAAATAAAAAAAGCAATCCTAAGGAAAAAGAATGAAGCTGTAGTATCACACTACTTGACCTCATATTATATCCTAAGCCATGATATTCAAAACATCATGGTATTTGCAGAAAAACAGACATACAGACCAATGGAACAGAATCCAGAGCCCAGAACTAAAATCACATATATATGGACAAATCATCTTCTACAAAGAAGCCAAAAACACACAATGGAGAATAGAAAGCCTCTTCAATAAATGGTGCTGGGAAAATTGGAAAGCCACATGCAAAAGAATGAAACTTGATTACAGTTTGTCCCCCTGCACAAAAATTAATTCAAAATGGATCAAACACCTAAATATAAGATCTGAAACAATAAATTACATACAAGAAAACATAGGTTCATGAGCCTTGACCATAGCCAACAATTTATGAATTTGACCAGAAAGGCAAGGGAAATAAAGGCAAAAATTAATGAATGGGGTTATATCAAACTAAAAACCTTCTGTACAGCAAAAGAAACTGACAGCAAAACAAACAGACAGCCAACTAAATGGGAGATGATATTTTCAAACAACAGCTCAGATAAGGGCCTAATATCCAAAATATACAAAGAACTCATAAAACTCAACAACAAACAAACAAACAATGCAATATAAAAATGGGTAGAGGACCTGAACAGACACTTCTCCCAAGAAAACAGATAAATGGTCAACAAAAATATAAAACGAATGTCATCTTCACTAGTTATTTCAGAAATGCAAATCAAACTACAATGATATATCACCTCACACCTGTTAGATTGGCTATTATCAACAAGACAGGTAATAAGTGTTGGAGAGGCTGTGGAGAAAAAAACATCCTCATTCACTACTGTTAGGAATGCAAATTAGTACAACCATTATAGAAGAAAGTTTGGTGGTTCCTCAAAAAATAAAGAATAGAATTACCATATGACCCAGCAATCCCCTACTAGGTATCTACCTTTAAACATCAAAAACATTGGTACATAAAGACACATGCACCCCCATGTTCATCGCAGCATTGTTCACAGTGGCCAAGACTTGAAAACCGCCAAATTGTCATTCGAAAGAGAACTGGATAAAGAAGATGTGGGGCCTTCGCTGGTTGCTCAGCAATAGAGCGTTGGCCTGGCTGTGGAAGTCCCAGGTTTGATTCCTGGCCAGAGCACACAGGAGAAGCGCCCATCTGCTTCTCCACCTCTCCCCCTCTCCTTTCTCTCTATCTCTCTATTCCCCTCCCACAGCCCATGCTCCATTGGAGCAAAGTTGGCCCGGCCTCCGCCTCAGGTTGTAGAGTGGTTCCCATTGCAGCGGAACAATATTCCAGAGCTGCCAAGCATCACCCCATGGTGGGCATGCCGGGTGGATCCCAGTCAGATGCATGTGGGAGTCTGTCTGCCTCCCCTCTTCTCACTTCGACAAAAATACAAAAAAAAATATGGTACATCCATACGATGGAGTTCTACTCAGCCATAAGACACAATGACATAGTGACATTTATGACAACATGGATGGACCTTGAGAACATTATACGAGTGAAATAAGTAAATCAGGAAAAGCTAAGAACTGTATGATTCCACACATAGGTGGGATATAAAACCAAGACTCATGGACATACATAAATGTGAAGTGGCTTCCAAGGGGAAGGAGACATGGGTAAGTGGGGAAGAGGGAGAAGTGGGCAGAAGGGTGTAAAGAGGGACAAATATAAGTTGATGGAAAGTGATTTGACTTTGGGTGATGGGCATATAACATAGTCAACTGTTCAACTGTCAAAGAAAAGTTTACCTGAAACCTATGTACTTTTTTTGATCAATGTCACCCTATTATAATTAATTTTCTAAATAAAATTTAAAAATTAAAAAATAAAGAGAAACCTTCTGCCTAATAAATCTTTGAAAATTGAAGATGAAATTCTTACATATTTTTTTCTTCTTATATTTTATATGAATTCCTGGTTACCAGCACTGTTCCCCACAGAGTGTGGTACTAGTATATAGACATTGATTGAATGAATATTGGAATGTTAAAGGTCAGAAACAAAAACAATAAATAAAACAATAAATGTAGTCCAAGGGAGAGAAATGCACACAAGAGGCACGTATGCACTTGCACACACACATACACAGGAGTAAGGGATAAGCAATGATGAAAAACACAGGTCCTGCCTTTCTGTAGCTTATGCTGTTGCTACATGTCTTTTTCTCTTGATCTCATTAATAGCCCATGTGAATAGAATGCTTGCAGCAGAATAGAATCCACAGAGAAGGATGCAGTTATAGGAACAGGATCTGGGAATGGAATTATAAGGGTAAGACAAGATGGAAATTCAGGTCTGGGTCAGCTTCCAGCCCTGTATATTGTTCTTTAGACTTTTCTTCCTCTACTGATCTTGACCAAGCCCTTCTATCAATTACCTTCTGCATCACTTCAGCCTTATTTAGAGATGAGATGCATAAAACAGGGGCAGGACTATGGGCTGGCTGGTGAGTTTCTAGTACTGCTTTGGATTAAAAAATTGTGGGAGTATGTGTGTATAAGGGCTTATCTAAAAGAGCTGCTGAGAGAGTTATTCATTTAACATTTGTGAAAGTTTTTTAACAAAAGGAGATTTAAATAAGGAACCTTGTCTTTACTAACCCAAGTGTGTTACAGGCTTATGATTTGTTTTTTTTTTGGTGTGCTTTGAGAACAGGTTATTTTTAATGCCTAATTTATATCTCTGTCCTTTTATACTGGAAAAGGCAATAATAAATTACCTTTCTTCATAAAAGTTAGTGTAAAATCAAAAGAATAGTTTCACAGTGAGGGTACTAGTTTCCAAGTGAAAATATAAATGAGAAACCTCAGATATTGGTAAAATTAAAAAAAAGAAGAAGAATAGGGATTACCCAGAGGAAGGTAATGGGATGCCTTTATATTGCAAATATATATTTAGTATCTCTGATAGGGGACATTGAAGGTAAAGTGTATTAAAAAGATATTATACATCATAAATAGCAGCAGAATAAGTCAGCAAGAATTCCCCATGTGAGGAACACAGGTGAGGCAAGATGGTGTGGTCAGTCTGCTTTCAGCACACACACTGCTGAGGACCATCCTGGAGGTTTGGGAAGCCTCCTCTTGTTCTGTAGTTTGAGGCTGGTAACTGTGTTGACTGTGCTGCTAAAGCTATGCACCCTTTTCCTCATTACTTATTTGTTTCATGGCACTAATTCATGCAAATAATCCCAACATTACTCTTCCTCTTGGCCTAGAAAATCAATCTAATCTAACAAATTAGAACTACAGTATTTAAAAAGGTGCAATAAGAGTCAGAAGATCTGATGTATAACCCTTTGCCTCAATTTTCTTATCTATGAAATGGGACCAACAGTAAGTACATTTTTTACCTACCTCATATATATAGTGAAAATACTACATGAAAAAGTGTTTTTTAAATTGAATATATTATAAAGATATTAGCTGAACTAGAAAGAACTATAAATTCACCATTCGATCAAAGCTCCCTTTATACAAAAAAATACCTTATTTTCTGTTTAGAATGTGTGTGATTTGTTTAGTAATCTTTATTTTTGAAAGACAAAACAATATAAATTTTAAGAAATAAAAGGCTCTTAATAACAATAAAAATTTTAAAAGGAATAATACAAATAAAAGTACAATACTTTAAAAAACATCTAGAAAAAGATCAGAATGGTAGGTAGCACAGCCACTTTTTTCAGTAGCTTACTATGTGCCAGGTGCTGTTTATTGGTGTAGACATGCATCTCGCTGAAACCTCAGGAGAGCTCTGTGAGTTAATATGTTATTACTTTCATTCTACCACTGACAAAGTCACTTTGTCAGGATTAAGCATTTGTCCCAAGATAATATATAATAGGGTAGAGTTGGAATTTAACCCCAGATATTAGAACTTCAAAATTCATATTTTTAACAATTATACAACCCTGGCTTTTGCACTGTACAGTACATTGACCAAAAGAAAACAGAGAGAGAAATCATCTTGAAACAAAAGGTCTAATAGCGTTAACAGAAAGGAGAAAGAGGGAACAGGATTCTCAGGAGTGGCTGTGGGGAGGGTGGCGGCACCTTCTGGGCTGGCGAAGCGAGCCAGACTGCTGCCAGCACAGCTCAGCCAGAACCCAGTGAAAGGGGTGTCTTGAGCCCTCCAGAGAGTGGAGGAAAGGCTAAAGCCAAACACGGGCCTAGGGCTGTGGTAAGAAAGAGAGATGGAACCAAGAAAAAGAACCTGAAGACTTAAGGGAAACTGTGCCATGTGTTAATAAAAACCGGACAGTATTTTAAATGTAAAAAATCTATTCAGTCTGATCATGGTGGTGCAGTGGATAAAGTGTCAACCTGGAACACTGAAGTTGCTGGTTTGAAACCCTTGGCTTGCCTGGTCAATGCACATATGGGAGTTGATGCTTCCTGTTCCTCCCCTCTTCTCTCTCTCTCTCTCTCTCTCTCTCACACACACACACTCACATTCTCTTCTCTTTAAAATGAATAAATAAAATTTTTTAAAAAGATATTAAAAAAGAAAATCCATTCAGTCTTCTATATATTCAATATGCAATTATATTTGTAATTTATCTCAACTTTAGAGAGTTCAATAGGCTTTATGGAGTGTCTCTATATACAAAGCTGTGCTAGGCATAATGATGTTATAAATATTTAACAAAAACATATGGGACTTCTAAACTGGAAAGGAAAAAAGTTACATATATAAAATAACTTTAGCATAAGACAAAATGGGACACATTATACAACAGATATTCAAAGTGTTGTGCAAGTGTGAATGAGGGCATTAAATCTAGGGAATACCTAGAGGGTGATTTAATCTGAGACAAAGATTATGTACAACTTTAGCAGGCATAAGTAGGAGGAGGCACTCGAAGTAAAGGGAATAGCTTGAGCAATGGCTTAGCATCAGTTGACTGAAAGCCATGTTTGGGGAAGACTGAGTTGATGATTGTGACTGAAGACAGGTATATAGAGGCATACACTCAGAATTAAACATGGAAAAAAAAGGAAAGGTCAAAAGATGGAGAGTTTTAAATGTCAAGCTGAGAACTTTGATGATCTCAGTATATAGTGGGCTTTACATTAAGTTGAATTGAAGCTAGCACCAAGAGTCCATTCACTCTGAAATAACAGATTCTTACAGATACAATTACTGGACAAATATGAGCCCTAAGGCTCTGACAACATCATGAGGTCTGAGCATGAGGCTTCTTGATCATCCATATTGCCCTTCAGAATACTGATCAATTCCTCATTCCACAGCCTCTTTAAGCTCTTGGCAATGGGTGGGACCTTAGCTGGACCCAGTCCCACTCTCTACAGACAAAATATGACTCTAAATGGCCTATTTAAGAGAGCCAGACTGCATGCCTACCCCTGTATTACCTCTGGATTTGGGCTCACCTAGTTTTGTGGTATCCAAACCCCTATCCAGTGCCACCCTGACTTTCTCAATTAAAATTCTTTTTCTAGTAATAAACCATTTTCTTCACATTCACTATCCCCCTATTATGAATTTTATCTCCTAGAACATGAGTAACTCCATTTTTCCTCTTTCTTTCTATGTATCTAATTAAGTTATATCTGTTTTGTCTCACCGAAAGCTGTGGTTTCTACTTCTTGACACACTCAACTCTGAGTAACAGAAACACTTTTCTAGTGTCTGCATCTTAGCCAAAATTAGAAATACCCTTGGGAGTGATAGCTAAGAAGCAACTCTTACAATATATAATAATGTGATGGAGGTTAGAATTCTCAGACACTCTTATTAGGTTCCAAGAGTGAGAGAATCTGGGTACCATAAAAAGTAGACCAGTGAACATGAATTGTGCCTGACCTAGATACTGGATAGAAAATCAGTAAGATTCAGCCAACTCTTAGAACTCTGTGAGTTTCCTGAACTAAAGTTGTGATGTGAGAGATAGAAAGTTATATGCCAAAGGGAGAGATCAACCACACACCCAGGATGCCTGTTAGGACAGTGACCACCACCATCGTGGCCATACAGGTTCACATTGGATTCAGGCAGACAGTAAAGAAACAGTGGAGCCAAAAAATGGCAAGGTATTCTGTTTATTAAAGTCTCGCACCCGCCAACGAGCAAACAGGCAAGGAAAACACTTCCTTTCATTCAGGGCTCCCAAAACCCTGATGCATTCTCCGGTTTCACAACCAGGAGAATCTTCTCTGGTTCCTCCTAGAATCAAAGGCCCCACTAGTCTCAGCAGAGCTCACAAAGCCCCTTAGCTCTGGTTTCACCTCTGCACTCTTTCTTCTCCTCTGTCAAACTGGCTTCTTCCTCAGCACTCTGCATTCTCTCAGCTCTCCCTGCAAAACTACCTGGGCCCATGAAGTCTCCTCCTCCAGAAAACATTAGCAAAACAATGGCCCCTCCCAGGCAGGGACGCAATCTGAAATTTGCAATCAACTGCCCTGCTCTAAAGGCAAGCACACACGGGACTGCCCAGTGCCATTTTTTAACAATAAAAGTGAGCAAACTCAAAAAATACAAATTTTACAAATTCATTTCTCCAGCAGTGCCACAAAGAGTAGTCAAAAGATCAGAGTCAGAATATAGCTGTTGGAGTCACAGAGAGATAGTAGAGGGCCATCACCAAACCCCAGGGCCTCACTTCACACAAAGAGGTATCTCACACAGGGGAGAGGCAACCCCAAAATGCTTGGCAATCATTCACATGGATCACGTGGTTATAGACAGAAAACCCGAGGACATAATGACATAAGTCAGCCCTCTCCAGTATCTCTCACAGTGTCTGGCATGTAATGACCTCTTAATAAATAACTACTGCAA
The DNA here is from genome assembly GCF_036850765.1 of Saccopteryx bilineata. NCBI lineage: Eukaryota > Metazoa > Chordata > Mammalia > Chiroptera > Emballonuridae > Saccopteryx > Saccopteryx bilineata. The sequence goes on along the minus strand of NC_089491.1, from coordinate 178,363,486 downwards.
AAATTAATGGTATTCATGGAATTCTATTGTGTAAACCCTCCAAGAATCATGTCATGTTTATACCCTTGACTCTTCCTCCCTACACACCTGATGTCATTTAAATGCCTCTGAGAAGGGAAAGCAAAGGAGAGGTTACTAAGGATCATCTGCCTGATAGAATGATCGATCACGGGAAAAAATGTGAGTTAAATTGTGGACAAAGTTTTAGATATATATGGCGAACACTTAGACCATTGTTTGGGCTGAGCTTGAGTTTTAGATTCTGATATTCCAGGCATCTTTCTGATTGGCAATAACTGTAATAATAATAGCTTTCTTAGCAACATGGGTCCTCAGAAGTCTTTAGAATCTACTTATTTTGTTTCTGGTTTTCTGTGTACTAGTAACCCCTGGACATCTTAAACCTGATAAGTGATCATGTTGTCACTTCACCTGTATTAGTTTTCTAAGCTTGTTTCAAATTACCACAAACTCAGCAGCTTAAAACAATAGGAATTTATTCTGTCACAGCTCTGGAAACCAGATCTCCAAAATCAAAGTTTCAGCAGGACCATGCTGAAGGCTCTAAGGAAGAATTCTACCTTTTCTCTTCTAGCTTGTCATGCCTCCTGAGATTCTTTGACTTATGACAGCATAACTTTAATTTTTAACTCCATCTTCACATCTTTTCCTTTCCTGCATGTCTGTGTCCTCTCCTTTCCTCAAAGTCATTGGATTTAGGGCCCTCCCTAAATCCAGGATGATTTTATCTCAAGATCCTTAACTAATTGCATCTGCTATTATTTTCAAATAAGTACAGGTACTCACTTTCTGAGCTTCTCAGTGGTTATCAGTTCTGGGGGAACATGATTCCACCTACTATACTATCTAAGTGTACCAATCAGTGAAATTGTAAATAAAATTTGAACTTACCCACTCCATAGTTTCTTTAGGAACCAGTCTACATTTTTTTCTGGCTAACTTGAATGATTGGTGTCTTGGTTCAGGCTGTAACAGAATATTATAGATTGGAGAGCTGGAAATTAGAGATCAACATGCAAGCATGGTCACATTCCGGTGAGGACTCTCTTCTAGACTGCAGACAGCCATTTTCTTGTTGTATCCTCATATGGCAGAGAGGAAGAGAGAGCTCTCTTGGATCTCTTTTATAAGCCACTAATCCAATTCATGAGGGCTTCTTATAACCTCCCCACCTCCAAAGTTTCAACATATGAATTTGGGAGGTTGGACACAAACATTCTGTTCATAACAATTGGTCAAAAAAGGTAAATTAAAATCTAATAAGTATAAACCAGTGTGGGAAGTTCCACCTTACAGTCTTCTTCTCATTACCTATTTTTAGTAAGAATTGATTAGAAAAACTAAATCACTCAATGCAGGCCAAATGAGGGACACAATAGCATTTAAATTACTCAGCCCTGGGCAGGTCCAAGCTTTGCCAGGCAATCATAAGCCAATAACTAGGGCTTGCTTGAAATAAATTATTTCTTCAAAAGCTCTTCTCCACTGAGGTGGAAAAGCTCTTTAGAACACATGCCACAAGCAAACCTTATTCTTCACTCTGGCCTAGAGAAATAGAAATCTTTAGAGTTACTCAAGTAATGGAGGAGCCTAATGTCTCTCAACTCTGCAGAAACAGTACTTGTTGTTTGGCATAAAACTATCAAAAATAATTTTCCACTTTTTTAAATCTTATTTTTATTAATTTTAATGCAATGACATTGATAAATCAGGGTACATATGTTCTGAGAAAACATATCCAGATTTTTTTTTTTTTGTATTTTTCTGAAGCTGGAAATGAGGAGAGACAGTCAGACAGACTCCCGCATGCGCCCGACCAGGAACCACCCAGCACGCCCACCAGGGGCAACGCTCTGCCCATCAGGGGGCAATGCTCTGCCCCTCCAGGGCGTTGCTCTGCTGTGACCAGAGCCACTCTAGCACCTGGGGCAGAGGCCAAGGAGCCATCCCCAGTGCCCGGGCCATCTTTGCTCCAATGGAGCCTTGGCTGCGGAAGGGGAAGAGAGACAGAGAGGAAGGGGGAGGTGGAGAAGCAAATGGGCGCTTCTCCTATGTGCCCTGGCCGGGAATCGAACCTGGGTCCCCCGCACGCCAGGCTGACGCTCTACCGCTGAGCCAACCGGCCAGGGCTCCAGATTATTTTGACCTTTGATTGTGCTGCATACCCCTCACTCAAAGTCAAATCGTCCTCTGTCACCTTCTATCTGGTTTTCTTTGTGCCCCTACCCTCCCCCCACTCCCTCCCTCTCCTTCCTCGCGCCCTCCCCACCCCTCTACCCTACTCCCTGTTACCATCACATTCTTGTCCATGTCTCTGAGTCTCATTTTTATGTCCCATCTATGCATGGGTTCATATAGTTCTTAGTTTTTTTCTGATTTACTTATTTCACTCCGTATAATGTTATCAAGGTCCATCCATATTATTGTAAATGATGCAATGTCATCATTTCTTATGGCTGAGTAGTATTCCATAGTATATATGTACCAAAGCTTTTTAATCCACTCGTCCTCTGACGGACACTTGGGCTGTTTCCAGATTTTCGCTATTGTGAACAATGCTGCTATAAATGTGGGGGTGCATTTCTCCTTCTGGAACCTTTCTATAGTGTCCTTGGGGTATATTCCTAAAAGTGGGATGGCTGGGTCAAAAGGCAGTTCGATTTTCAATTTTTTGAGGAATCTCCATACTGTTTTCCACAGAGGCTGCACCAGTCTGCATTCCCACCAGCAATGCAGGAGGGTTCCCTTTTCTCCACATCCTCGCCAGCACTTATTCTGTGTTGTTTTGTTGATCAGCGCCATTCTAACCGGTGTGAGGTGATATCTCATTGTGGTTTTAATTTGAATTTCTCTAATGATTAATGATGTTGAGCATTTTTTCATATGCCTATTGGCCATCTGTATGTCCTCTTTGGAGAAGTGTCTATTCATTTCTTTAGCCCATTTTTTTATTGGATTGTTTGTCTTTCTGGTGTTGAGATTTACAAGTTCATTATAAATTTCGGTTATTAACCCCTTATCAGACATACTGTCAAATATGTTCTCCCATTGTGTAGTTTGTCTTTTTATTCTGTTCTTATTGTCTTTTGCTGTGCAAAAGCTTTTTAGTTTGATATAGTCCCATTTGTTTATCCTGTCTCTTATTTCCCTTGCCAGTGGAGATAAATCAGCAAATATATCGCAGCGAGAGATGTCGGAGAGCTTATTGCCTATGTATTCTTCTAACATGCTTATGGTTTCACGCCTTACATTTAAGTCTTTTATCCATTTTGAGTTTATTTTTGTGAGTGGTGTAAGCTGGTAATATAGTTTCATTTTTTTGCAGGTAGCTGTACAATGTTCCCAACACCATTTGTTGAAGAGGCTGTCTTTATTCCATTGTATTTCCTTACCTCCTTTGTCAAATATCAGTTGTCCATAGAGCTGTGGGTTTATTTCTGGGTTCTCCGTTATGTTCCATTGATCTATGTGCCTGTTCTTATGCCAGTACCAGGCTGTTTTGAGTACAATGGCCTTGTAGTATAGCTTGATATCAGGAAGTGTGATACCTCCCCTTTTATTCTTCCTTTTTAAGATTGCTGAGGCTATTCATGTTCTCTTTTGGTTCCATATAAATTTTTGGAATATGTGATCTATATCTTTAAAGTATGTCATTGGTATTTTAATTGGTATTGCATTGAATTTATAAATTACTTTGGGTAATATAGACATTTTAATGATGTTTATTCTTCCTAACCATGAGCATGGTATAGGCTTCCATTTGTTTGTATCTTCCTTGATTTCTTTTATCAATGTTTTATAATTTTCCGAGTATAAGTCTTTAGTCTCCTTGGTTAAATGTACTCCTAGGTACTTGATTTTTTGGTTGTAATAGTGAAGGAAATTATTTCCTTAATTTCTCTTTCTGACTGTTCATTGTTGGTGTATATGATTAGCTGTTATTAGCAAGTCAGGTAATAGCAAATGTTGGAGAGGCTGTGGAGAAAAAGGAACCCTCATACACTGTTGGTGGGAATGTAAAGTAGTACAACCATTATGGAAGAAAGTATGGTGGTTCCTCAAAAAACTGCAAATAGAACTACCTTATGACCCAGCAATCCCTCTACTGGGTATATATCCCCAAAACTCAGAAACATTGATACGTAAAGACACATGCAGCCCCATGTTTATTGCAGCATTGTTCACAGTGGCCAGGACATGGAAACAACCAAAAAGCCCATCAATAGATGACTGGATAAAGAAGATGTGGCACATATACACTATGGAATACTACTCAGCCATAAGAAATGATGACATCGGAACATTTACAGCAAAATGGTGGGATCTTGATAACATGATATGAAGCGAAATAAGTAAATCAGAAAAAAACAGGAACTGTATTATTCCATACGTAGGTGGGACATAATACTGAAACTAAGAGACATTGACAAGAGTGTGGTGGTTACGGGGGGGGGAATGGGAGAGGGATAGGGGGTGGGGAGGGGCACAAAGAATACAAGATAGAAGGTGACAGAGGACAATCTGACTTTGGGTGGTGGGTATGCAACATAATTGAACGACAAGATAACCTGGACTTGTTATCTTTGAATATACGTATCCTGATTTATTGATGTCACCCCATTAAAAAAATAAAATTATAAAAAAAAAATGCATCTGATTTCTGAGTATTAATTTTATATCCTACCATCTTGCTGAATTCATTTATCAGGTTCAATAGTTTTTTGACTGAGACTTTAGGATTTTCTATATACAATATCATATCATCTGCATATAAATGATAGCTTTACTTCTTCTTTTCCAACTTGAATGCCTTTTATTTCTTCTTTTTGTCTGATTTCTGTGGCTAGGACTTTCAGGACAATGTTGAATAAAATTGGTGAAAGGGGGCAACCCTGCCTTGTTCCTGATCTTAAGGGGATAGCTTTTAATTTTTGCCCATTGAGTATGATGTTGGCTGTGGGTTTGTCATAGATGGCTTTTATCATATTGAGGTATGTTCCCTGTATTCCCACTTTGCTGAGAGTTCTGATCATGAATGGGTGCTGAATTTTATCAAATGCTTTTTCTGCATCTATTGAAATTATCATGTGGTTTTTCTCCTTCCTTTCATTTGTGTGATGAATAACATTGATAGATTTGTGAATATTGTACCAGCCTTGCTTCCCCAGAATAAATCTCACTTGATCATGGTGTATGATTTTTTCCATATATTGTTGGATCCGGTTTGCTAATATTTTGTTCGGATTTTAGCATCTATGTTCATCAGGGATATTGGCGTATAATTTTCATTCTTTGTGTTGTCTTTGCCTGGTTTTGGAATCAGAATTATGCTCACCTCATAGAAGAAGCTTGGAAGTCTTCCTTTCTCTTGAATTTTTTGAAATAGCTTGAGAAGGATAAGAGTTAGTTCTTCTTTGAATAGTTGGTAGAATTCACTTGTGAAGCAATCTGGCCCAGGACTTTTCTTTGTTGGGACTTTTTTGATAACTGTTTTGATCTCATTTGGTGTAATCAGTCTGTTTAGGTTTTCTGATTCTTCCAGACTGATTTTTGGAAGATTGTATTTTCAAGGAATTTGTCCATTTCATCTCGGTTGTCTAGTTTTTTGGCATACAGTTCTTCATAGTATTTTCTTACAATCCTTTGTATTTCTGTTGTGTCAGTTGTTATTTCTCCACTCTCATTTCTAATTTTATTTATTTGAGTCCACTCTCTCTTTTTCTTGGTGAGACTAGTTAAAGGTTCATCAATCTTGTTTCCCTTTTCAAAGAACCAGTTCCTAATTTCATTGATCCTCTACTGTTTCTTTAGTCTCTATGTCATTTATTTCTGCTCTGATCTTTATTATTTCCTTTCTTCTACTACATTTAGGCTTTACTTGCTGTTCTTTTTCTAGTTCTTTTAGATGCAGGGTTAAGTTGTTTATTTGAGCTTTTACTAGCTTCTTAAAGTGTGCCTGTAGTGCTATGAACTTCCCTCTGAGTACTGCTTTTGCTGTGTCCCATAAATTTTGAGTTGTATGCTCATTATCATTCATTTCTAGGAATTTTTTTATTTCTTCTTTGATCTCATTCTTGATCCATTCATTATTTAATAACCTGCTATTTAGTTTCCATGTGTTTGAGAATTTTTGAGCTTTTCTGTTGTGGTTGATTACTAGTTTCATGCCATTGGGATCAGAGAAAGTGTTTGATATGATTTCAATCTTCTTAAATTTGTTGAGACCACTTTTGTGCCCTAACATGTGGTTTATCCTAGAGAATGTACCATGAGCACTTGAAAAGAATGTATATTCTGCTGCTTTAGGGTGAAAGGTTCTGTAGATATCTATTAAATCGAGTTGATCTAGTGTGTCCTTTAAGTCTGCTGTTTCTTTGTTAATTTTCTTTCTTGAGGATCTGTCTAGTGATGTTAGTGGGGTATTAAAATCCCCTACTATTATAGTGTTGCTGTTGATCTCACTCTTTATATCCATCAAAGTCTGCTTTATACATTTAGGTGCTCCTATATTAGGTGCGTAGATATTTATAATAGTTATATCTTCCCGTTGCATTGCTCCCTTTATCATTATGTAGTGGCCTTCTTTATCTCTTTCTATATTCTTTGTTTTAAATTCCATTTTGTCTGATATAAGTATTGCTACCCCAGTTTTTTTTTCATTTCCATTTGCATGAAATGTTTTTTTCCATCCTTTTACCTTCAACCTATGTGCATCTTTTGTTTTAAGGTGTGTCTCTTGTAGACAGCATATGTATGGGTCCTGTTTTCTTATCCATGCAGCTTCCCCATGTCTTTTGATTGGATCATTTAATCCATTTACATTTAAGGTTATTATTGACATGTAGTTGTTTATTGCCATTTTATTATTTAAAGCTGTATTCCTCTTTTGCTATATTCTTTTCCCACTTTGATCTGTTTACACCATGCCCCTTAACATTTCCTGCAGCATTGGTTTGGTTGTAATGAATTCCTTGAGTTTTTGTGGGGTTTTTTTTGTCTGGGAACCTTTTTATTTCTCCTTCAATTTTAAATGATATCCTTACTGGATAAAGTAGTCTTGGTTGTAGGTTCTGGTTCTGCATTACTTTGAATATTTCTTGCCATTCTCTTCTGGCTTCAAGTGTTTCTGTTGAGAAGTCTGATGTCATCCTTATGGGGGCTCCTTTGTAAGCGATAGCCTTTTTTTCAATTACAGCTTTTAATATTTTCTCTTTATCACTTAGCTTTGGTATTTTAATTATGATGTGTCTTGGTGTAGGTTTCTTTTTAGTGGAGTTCTCTGTGCTTCTTGAATTTGTGAGAGTTTCTCCTGAACTAATTTAGGGAAGTTTTCAGCTATGATATAATTGAATAAAGCCTTTATCCCTTGTTCTTTCTCTTCTTCTTCAGGAACCCCTATGATGTGGATGTTATTTCTCTTTATGTTGTCACAGAACTCTCTAAGAATTTCCTCAGACTTTTTGAGTCTCTTTTCTTTTTTCTTCTCTGCTTTCATGCCTTCATTCCAGTTGTCCTCCAAGTCGCTGATTCGATCCTCAGCTCCATCCATCCTGTTTTTAATTCCTTCCATTGTGGTCTTCATTTCTAATATTGTATTTGTCATCTACGACTGATTTTTTTTTTCATTTTTCTGAAGCTGGAAACAGGGAGAGACAGTCAGACAGACTCCCGCATGCACCTGACCGGGATCCACCCGGCACGCCCACCATGGGGCGACGCTCTGCCCATCCTGGGCGTCGCCATGTTGCGACCAGAGCCACTCTAGCACCTGGGGCAGCTGCCAAGGAGCCATCCCCAGCGCCCGGGCCATCTTTGTTCCAATGGAGTCTTGGCTGCAGGAGGGGAAGAGAGAGACAGAGAGGAAAGCGCGCTGGAGGGGTGGAGAAGCAAATGGGCGCTTCTCCTGTATGCCCTGGCTGGGAATTGAACCCGGGTCCTCCACACTGATTTTTTTTTTAATATTTCAATATCCTTTTTTATACTTTCTATTTCTTTATTTAGGTATTCATGATGACCATCTATTGTTGTTCTAAGATCCTTAAGCATCCTTACAGTCATTATTTTAAACTCCGCATCCGGAAGCTTGATTATTTCCATATCACTCAGTTCATCTCCTGAAGGTCTCTCTTGTGGTGTCATTTGTATTGCACTTCTTTGTCTTCTCATTGTGCCTGGGTATCTGGGTGTTTTCTTTGTAGAGGTGGTTGAGTCTAGGCTTGATGTTGTCTGCCTCTAGTTTTTGCTTGTGTTGTTTCTGAGTCTTCTTGGGTTGGCATCATCTATTATTTGTAATCCACTTTAGGATTCAGGTCCCTTTGAAGTCTTGATTTGTTTGTTTTCTTAACAGGTGATTGTCTTGTTTGCTGGTCTCAGCAGAGGGCTTATTTGAAATGGTATCCAGGAATGCAGTGGGTGTGACCTGAGGCTCTGAAGTCCTCTTCTGCCAGTTCAATTTTCCACCTTTTTTTATTATTGTCATAAAATTTTATTTATAAAGCTCTTTGCTCCAGAGCTATAAAATGTAAGCAAAACAATTAATTTGATCTTATCAAATTTAAAGATTTTTATTCAACAATAGATGCTATGGACAAAGTTAACAGAGACATAGCTGATTTAGAATAGATATTTGCAATATTTAGAACTGACAAGAGCTTCTTATAATAACAAGGAAAAGAAAGAAACCCCTAAAAGAATAGGCAAAGAAAACAGTCCACTTACAGAAAATAAAACACAAAAAGCCAACCTTTAAAAAGAAATATTATTAAAAACAAATTAGTTTTACAAATGTAAAATAAAGCAATAATGGGATGTAACTATACACATTGGACCAGAAAGAAATAAAGAGTTGTATAATGCTGAGTTGGCAGGAACACAAAAATGTGGAGTCCCTGTTCACTGCTGGTGGGAAAGGAGACTGGAAGCCATTCTGGAGAGGAAGTGGCTGCAGTTAGTTGTTAAATATATAATTTTGCATAAATACCTGATCAAATCCCACTCTGCAAAATTATACACAACTATAAGGAGGCAAGTGTCAGGATGTTTACTAAAACACCAATTCTGGAGTGGGAAACCAAAGGTAACCTAGGGGTCCAACACAGAGGACTGAATAGGTCGAATGTAATTGATGCAACTTGTGTAGGACTATGCAGCCATGGACTAAATTCAAGACCATAGATTGAGTGTTCACTTAGCTACACAATTGATATTAATGCCCAGAGAAAAAAAATTAAAATCATAATAATGGTGATAAGAATATCTGTAGCACAGTAGAGTGTAAATTATGAATTAATGCCCACAAAATAACTCATATTTTACAAAAGTATAGAAGCTAAAGGACCACAGAAAACAGGAACATGGTTGCATATTGAAGAGTGGGTAGGAGATAGGAATAGGAAATGTGGATGAAAAAAATAAGCAACATTAAAAAGCTCCTTGTTCTTGGCCTTGGCCAGTTGGTTCAGTGGTACAGTGTCGACCTGGCATGGGGAAATCCCGGGTTTGATTCCTGGCCAGGGCACACAGGAGAGGAGCCCATCTGCTTCTCCTCCCTTCCCCCTCTCCTCTCTCTCTCTCTCTCTCTCTTTCTCTTCCCCTCTCACAGCCAAGGCTCCACTGGAGCAAAGTTGGCCCCCAGCACTGAGGATGGCTCCACGGCCTCTGCCTCAGGCGCTAGAATGGTTCCAGTTGCAGTGAAGCAACGCTCCAGAGGGGCTGAGCATCGCCCCCTGGTGGGTATGCCAAGGGGTTCCCAGTCCCGCGCGAGCGGGAGTCTGTCTGCCTCCCTTCCCCGCCACCACACCACTTCTCACTTTGGAAAAATACAAAGAGAGAGAGAGAGAGAGCATTGGAAGCTAAGAATTTAACAGTGGGCATATTGAAAATCTGACCAGAAAGGGCAGTGAAATGAAAGGCACAAGAGCAATCTTGTGCATTGTAAAATCATCACTGTCAGACTAATGACTGTAACACCAATCAAGTCAGGACCAGTAAGCACTGACATCCTTGATGTTTCTGAAAATCAACATAAAAAGAGGCAATTCATGCCATTTACTTATTTATTCAACCATTAGTAAGTGCTCATTACGTGTGAGGCATTGTTCCAGGTGTGATGGGGGACCCTCTTTCTTAGGTCCCCGCTTAGTGGAGCTTGTACACTGATGGAGAAATCCAAAGCTGCCTGACACCCTCTTCTCCTATAAGTCCACCAGCCTGGGTCCTGCAACATGTGCCCAATGCAGATATCTAAGGAGCAAACTCTGTAAATAGCTTTCCTTCTCCCTTTTTCTCCCCAGAACAGCTCAGTATTTTACATCTCCTAAGAGTATCTCAGAAATGCTGAGGAAAAAAAGTGAGAATCTTCTGACTTTTTAAACGTAGGAGAATTTTCCTCCCCTGATAATGGGATAGCATGTGCTAGATAAGACACAAGGGAATAAGAAGCTCACCCAACGATCCCTTTTCTTTCTTTTCTTCTCCAAACTCAACCTAAATTAAGAAAAACATAGTTTGGAAAAGAGATGTATGTCAGAGTCAAACAGGAGGAAAATGCCTTTGTCTTCTTTCTAGGTCACATGGAGGAGAATTATGACAGAGAAAAGAAAGGAAGACAGTTGAGCACACCCCCCCACCTCAAAAAGGCCAAATCTGTGGGTAAACTTTTGCCTATTTAAAGGTTTATGAAACTTTTAACTCAGGAAATAAAATTCAATTTAAGCTTAAATCTCCTTAGTAAGCCCTACTCAGTCAGCCCTATTAAATGGAATTTATTATCTGTTGTTCAGTTTTATGTAGGATTCCTTATCCCATCAAGAAACAGAAATTGAGTGCAGTAATTAGAATTGAGAACTGAGTTAAGAAATGTAGATGTATGCTTAAAGTGAAATATTTTATCATGCCGGTCAGTGGTACATAAATTATTCAAGATGCAAAAATGAATATCATATAGGCTAGCAAAATGAAAGCACATGTAAGACTGATTTTAGGAATGGATAGTTTCCTCAATAGAAATTTAGTTCTCTATAAGAATTCTATCCTTGATAAATTATGTTTGTGTTTCTTCCTGGATTTTCTTTTATTTATTTTATTTAGGTGAGAAGGGAGGAGATAGTGAAGCAGACTCCCACATTAGCCCTGACCAGGATGCATCCAGCAACCTCATCTGAGGCGAATGCTCAGTATCAAGCAATTTTTAGCACCTGAGGCTGATGCTCTCCCATGGAACTATCCTCAGTCCTCAGGACCGTGCTTGAACCAATTGAGCCACTGGCTATGGGAGGGGAAGAGAGAGAGAGAAGGGGGAGAGAGGGGAAGAGAGAAACAGATGGTTGCTTCTCCTGTGTGCACTGACTGAGAATCAAACCCAGGACATTCATAGGCAGACTGATGCTGGATTTTCATATATATATGAAATCTATGGTGAGAAACTCAAAGATACAGATGAAATTTCCTCCCCCCCCCCCAGTTTTTAAGTTATGACTTTGAAAGGAAAAGGTAACAATTGGAAATAAGGAACTAACCTTGAAATAGGGTCAAAGAAGAGGATTTGGTCTTCTGACCCTAGCATATGAGAATGAGAGTCTGGAGATCAGATTCTTGGGTAACCTCTATACTGAGAGGGCAGGAGGAGGAAAAAGAGCCATGCAGAGAGAGTCCTCAAAGATATGCTGGAAGAATTAGGAGACTATATTATCCCAGGTGTCAAGTCATTTCAAGGGACAGAAAATCAAAGGCTCAGAAAAGCATCAAGGAACAAAAAATAAGAAAACTACACTGAAGTTGACAGCCTGGAGGAAACTTTAGAAGAGTAGCTTCTGTAGAGTAAGTAGCAAAGGCTAAAGGAACAAAGGAGAAAATGAACAGTAGGAAGTTGATCATTCATTACCGTTAATACTGTAATTTCCCTGTTCATACATGGAGGGATAATGATAATTATAACAGTAAACATCATTTATTCAATGCATTTGCTGCATGCCAACAACTGTAGTTTGTGTTTTATAGTTATTATATAATCTTTAATTTAACAAATATTTATTAAGAACCTTTACATACAAAATGTATCCCAATTTTATTAGCTTTCATTGTAGTCACTGTGTCCACAACGGCCTAAATTCTCTCTTCTCTTGCCCCAACTACTCCAGAGCCTCCCTTGCCTTCACCCCATCCTCATGATGTATTATTTACGACAGCAGGAAAAAAATGTTTAAATTCAAATTTTACTAAATAAAAACTCCTCCAATGACTTTCAGTTTTACTAACATAAAATCCAATCTTCTCCGAGGCTCTGTGTGCCCTGGTCCTTATGTTTTTCTTCAACTCCATCCCTGCCTTGTATCTCCTTTGTTCCCAAAACTCTAGCTACTCTGGCCTTCTTGTCATTTTTTTTAACATGTCAAATTAATTACTGAATGTAAAAAGGCAATAAGTATATATGGAGTGTATACATGGTAACAAGAAGGCTTCAACCCAGAATGATTTTAAGTTTATCTTCATCATTCAGTACCTAAGGTAGTACTGAAGGATGGTGGGTAAGAAGTCAGTTCCTGCTACTGATTATTCTGGATTCAAATCTTGGCTCTACTACTCACTGGACACCTAATTTTGGTCACCTACTTGACCTCTCTAACCTGTTTCTTCATCAATATAGTGAATTGAATAGTAGAACCATTATAGAGAAAATAATAGGAGGTATCTCTTATGTTACTGAGAATATGCAGCGAAAGAATGCAAGTAAAGCAATTTACATATGTGCCTTTGCTGTAAATATTAGCCATTATAATGCACTCAGTAAGTATTTATTGAGCATAGTTCTATACTTTGTGCTAAACCCTTGGGAAAATCATCATGGCCTTTATGAAGCTTTTATTTCATATTTTTTATATGGGGAAGGATTTTTTAATATTGTTTGCAATAGAAAAACAAAAATAAGTTCATAATCAGTTCCCTGATGTATAAAGATATTACAGTGTTTACAGATGTTTAGAGAAAATGCCTGACTCATTTTTATTTGTCAAAAAGTATATGCAATTTTCAAAGGATGGAAAATTGATTGACAAGGTTACTTGACCTGCAAGACTCATTCATCTTTTGGCGACTACTATATAATAGACATGCAGTGCAGAGATGACCAAGAAATATGGAGCTCCACTTAAGAGCTCACAATCAGAGGAAAACCAAAAAATAAACAGTTACAATGCAATGTGCCCAGTGATGTTACAGAAAACAATAGGTGCATACGAGCCCTGAATAAGGATCTTCAGCAGAGTCTTAAAAGGCAGAAGAAGGGCTTCACCAAGTGAGTGAGGTGAGTGGTAGCTGTTCTCAGCAGAGAAACGTGTGACTAGAGTTTGATGAACTGGTACATATGAGTGATGATCATAAAATTTAATGACCAATATGGTGGGCACCAAATGACATTAGAATTAAACAGCCAATAAATTACAGTTTTACCAGTGCTACTGAGCTTTGTGTCAGAGTTAGTTGATGGGGCTGGTGTGAAAGGTAAGATTGGAAAAGAGAATACAGACCAACTCACCAAAAATTTTATCTTTGAAAATTAATTTGCTAAAAGGTAACCACTGAAGACCAGTCACCCCAAATCAACTTGCCAAATGACCCATTCACTGAAATATTAGGACACTATTCAAGGTTTTAGTTTTGTCAAGGTTTGCCAGCTGGAATGCATATCATTTTAGCATGAGTTATACATTTCAGAAGCTCAATATTCATATGTGGCAGGAATGGTTTTTCATTTTTGTAGTCTCTACTTTTAAAGATTTATATCTTATCTCTACCTCTCCCCTTGCCTTTGCCTTTTCAGGAAACTGTACTACAACCAGCATACTGCAGTTCTGACAGTTTTTGTCTCCATTATTCAACAAGTTAACTTTGACAAATAGTCCTTTGAGTCAGAAAATTAGGGGAACAGAAATCAAATCAAAAAGAGCTTTTAGAAATAATATGTATTGTGGTTAAGTGCCCACTTTCTGGAGCTCTCCTTCTGAGTTTGAATTCAAGTTTAGCCACTTACTAATAGTGTAACTTTGAGCAAATATTTTAACTTCTCTTTGCCTCTCATTTTTCATCCATAAAATAGAGATAATAATAAAACTTACTTTATAGGCTTACAATAATGAATTAATGTGAATAAAGTTCTAGAACGGTGTCTGGCTCACAGTAAACAGTAATTGATGACAATCAATAGTATACCATGCTAAAGAGGTTTAATTTATGTTAAAGATGACAGAGAGTCAGTGTAGGACTTTGCAGTCTATAAAGAATGGCTTAGAAGTGGTTGAATATGAAAACAGTTGTCAATAGTCTGGTAAAGAATAATAAAGACGTGAACTAATTTTGACCATAAGGAAAAAGTGAGAAGACATTAGAACACTAGAGTCCCTTGAATAAGGTCAAATTTCTAGGTCCATAAGAAGGTTAAGAGAGTAATAAAAGGAGCTGTCCATTAACTACAAAACTGATGCTAGCCATCTTTCAGATGACATGTGAAGAGATAGAAGTGCCAAGAGAAGAAAGGCAGGCAGATGTCACCCATTTTATTTTTACTGTATTGTCTACTACAGCAAAAAGAACCAAATTCTAGAATGGATTACTAATGGGGTCATTTGTATTCACTGGAAGCCAGCATCCCCTAAGGAGAAATTGGGCTTAATAAATTTTCTTTTCTTTTTTTGAAGGAACTACAAGGGCCAAAGTTTGAAAATAACCTCAGTTTTAGCATATCTGTATTTCAACCAAGTATTTAACAAGGTAGTACATTTTATCTTTGTGGACAAGTGAAAAGCTTTATAGCTTTTATATAGATTTATAGCATTCTAAATCTACCTAAAAATGTAAATTAGCACTGTCACCTCCAAATTATTCCTATAATGCAATTCCTTTAATTAAATATTTTTAGAATGCCACCTGAATGTATTTATTATTAAATTAATAGCACATAAAATACATTAATATATAATGTATATTATATAACATTTATAAAATATAAAATTTAAAATATGAGGTAAAGGTAAAAATATATTTGTATAATTTTTTGATTTTATATTTTTTATAAAATTTTAATAATTTAATAAAAAAATAACATAATTTAATGAAAAAATGTATTTGCTTATATTTGAAATAAGAAAGACCTAATGGCAACAAATTTTCTTATTTTTGCTTTATCTGAGAGGTTTTGCTTTCCCCTTTATTTCTGGAAGAGATTTTTACTGGGAATAGAATTCTAGGTTGACAAATCTTTTTTTCTCAGACTTTGATAAATGTTCTGGAACTTTTTTTGACCTCCATGGTTTCTGATGAGGGACTGTCTGTCATTCAAATTGTTTTCCCCTGTAGATTATGTGCCATTTCTTTCTTGTTGTTTCTAAGATATTTTTGTCTTTAGTATTCAGAAGTTTGCCTGTGATTTGTCTTGGTGTGAATTATTTTAGTGCTTATCTTGTTTAGGATTTATGTGGTTTCTCAAATCTGTAGATGTATATCTTTTGTCAAATTTGAGAAGTTTTCAGTCATTATTTCTTCAAGTATTTTTCAGCCTGCCTTCTTTCTTTTCTCCTTCTAGGACTCTAATGATATTAATGTTGGTGTTTAGTTATAATTCCATGGTCTTTGAGACTTGTTTTATCATTGTTTCTTTCTGTTGTTCAGATTAAGTAATTGGTCATATCATTCTATCATAAAGTTCCCTGATTTTTTTCCTCTGTTTTCTTTATTTTGCTTTGATCCCATTGTTGAGTTTTTTTATTTTAGTTATGGTAATTGTCAGTTCTAAATTTTCATTTGGTTCTTCTCTATATTTTCTATTTCTTGCTGAAACTTTCTTTTTCTTTGCTGAGGCTTTTTATTTTTTATATGTGTCAAGTGCATTCATAGTTGCTGGCTAATGCATTATTAGATAATTAGAACATTTCTGTCATCTTTGTGTTGCCATTGATTGTCTTTCTTTATTTAGTTTGACATCTTCTTGGTTCTTGATATTATGAGTGGTTTTGCTTTGAAACCTGAAAGTTTGTATATTGTTATAATACTTTAGATTTTAGTTATACTTTCCATTTTTCTGACTTTCTCTGGCACTGTTCCATGAAGGAAGAAGATGAAATATGTTGCCTCATTACTTCCAGGTAAGGATAGAAATCCAGGTTCGCCACTAGACCTTCAGTGACCATGAAGAGGGGACATGGTCCTTGTTTCTGCTGGTCAGGAATGCAAGTTCTGGTTCCCTACTAGGCTACATTGATACTTCATTGATACCTTCATGGCTGGAAGATGTAAGTGCCTCCTAACTGCTTCCCATGTGATTCCACTCACATCCTGGGGAAGGGAATAGGTGTCCTTCTTACCAGTGAGTAGTGGTGATACTGCTGAGTCTCCTCTGGGTCTCCTCTGAAATCACACCAATGAGGAGAGCAAGTAGGACTTCAGTACTTCTAGGTAAAGTGGAAGTCCCAGCCCCCTAATCAGTGTTCTCTGACACCATCTGGCAAAGGCATTTGGTACCTTGTTACAGCCTCATAAACTTAGGCTCTCCACTCAGTTTTTGCTTGCATAGGTGAAGGTGAGGCCACAGTTTTTTCTGTGATGTTTAGCTGAAATTGGACAGTTATTGTCTAAAAGTTTTCTTCTGTCTTGCTAGGCTGCTCTTTTCCTGATCTTTTAGTTAGAGAATACAGGCTTATATTAGGCCTTTATTTTTTCTGTACCCATTGGCAATTCCAGGTTGCCTGCTTCTCTAGCTCCAAGTCAGGGGTATATGAGGCCAGAAAAAAATTTAGGGAACTCACAACTGTGTCTTCCTGAAGTTCCAAATTCCCCCAACAGTGTCTTCTTTCTTCAACCTTTCTGTGTTATCTTTGTTTTTGTTTTAGTTTTTTTTTCAGAGAGAGACCACATTCACATAATTTTATTATAATATATTATTTTAATTATTCTACTCTATTTAAAATTTTTTTCCATTAATTTGAGAGAAAGAGAAAAAAGAAGAGAAGGGGAGGGAAGAGAAAGAAAGAGAGAAAGTAACTCTTTTCCATTTAATTATTTCATTAATGTCAGTGATTTTAGTAACAGAAAAAAGGGGAAACATACATCTACTTCATCTTCCAGAAAGTGTAAGTCTTTACAAGCAAGAATTTATAATGAGAACATTGTGACTGAAGGTCAGAGCTAAACAAACCATTATGTTTTTCTCCCTAACATGGCTGTCAAACAGGTCATATAAAGAGTAGAGTTGTTTCTTTGTGCACAGGTTTGCATCATTACTATTACTTTTAATACATCATCACTTTGCACAAATATTTTAGGCCAATTAATATTTTCTACCATACATAGGTGGAACATAAAAATGAGACTCAGAGACATGGACAAGAGTATGGGGTTACAGGGTGGGGGGGAGGAGAGAAAGGGGGTTGGGGGAGGAAAGGGGCACAAAGAAAACCAGTTAGAAGGTGACAGAAGACAATCGGACTTTGGGTAATGGGAATGCATAATCAAATGTCAAAATAACCTAGAGATGTTTTCTCTGAACATATGTACCTTGATTTACCAATGTCACTGCATTAAAATTAATATAAAAAATATTTTCTTTCCACATTTTATGTACCACACATTTGATTCTGGTAGACAGGTGGAGGAATACTATCTGGGAAAATTATATATGAAAATGGTTTATATTGAAATATAGAAAGCCATGAAACTTTCAGAGATAACCAATATGTTTAATTATGAAACAAGGATTCCAAAAAAGTGCCTCAAGCTAGAATGATAAACAGAAATTAGCATGTTTCATTTTCATGTAAATTAAAAATTTACTCCAACAGTCAAACACAGGATTAGAATAACTTGCCCAACCAACCAGTATGAATGCCTTCTCCTTACTCTCTCCTTCCCTCATGTGGAAAATACCTAGAGGTACGGCAACTATACGTTCCATTCAAGATAGCAGCAGAGCAAGCTACAAATGACATGTCAGTGTGGTTTGCACAAAATAGACACAAAACAAATATTTTGAAATAGTTGTATTGAAAAAGATAAATGCAACATTAGGCTACAACAAATGTACAAGAAAAGTACACATAATTTCACAAGGGTCAGCATTAGTCAATTATATTTGAAATATATCCAATCTTGTACAACATGTTAAAAAATAAAGTTGCATAGTTGTTTTTCTCTTCAGATTATAAAAGCTACATATTCCCATTGTAAGCAATTTGGAAAATATAACAAAGCTTAAGAAAGAATATTGAAATTATCAATCAATAGCCACTGTAAATTATTTACAAGTATCACACTTTCTAATCTTACTAATTTCATATGTATTTCCTGAGTGCATATAATATGCCTCTGATCTTATTATGAATCATATTAGGCATTGGTGATATAGTGGTAAAGAAGAGTTATAGTCCTTGACCTCAGGGAGCAGGGGCATGGAAGAGACAAACTTGTAAGCTAATAGTCATGTCTGTAAGAGAATTCTTGGCCTAGTCCTTGACCTAGGGAACAGGGTTATGAGAGAGACAAACCTGTAAGCTAAGAGTTATATCTATGAGAGAGTGCTCAGCACAATCACAGGTACAGAAATAAAGGTTCCTGAAAAAAAAAAGTTGAAAGAAATAAATCTGTTTAATAGGCAGAAGAGGAAACTAAGGAGAAAATTTAAAACTGTCCTTAAATATTTAAAGACACCAAATAAATGAGACTAGTTTAGATTATTTTAGAGGACAAAACTAAGAACAATGTATGGAAGTTGCAAGAGGCAAGTTTTGATTCAGTATAAGAGGGAATTGCCTAATTATTAGAGTGGGACAAAATTGTTAGAGTTCTCTTTAAAAGTGGTGAATTCTTTACCCTGAAACTGGCAAAGCTGGATGCCCATCTTTAGGAATGCCAGAGGAACAGTTCATGCAAAACAGAGATTGGATCCTTGCATTTTTTTGTGAATGAAAAACTCAGAGGCAGAGCATCAATGACTTACATTACTAAATTATAGTATTTTATGCAAGAAAACCTGAGCTAAATTAAGAAGATGGAAATACATAGATTTTTGGAATGTAGGCATGATGGTTGGAGTGGCAGAAACCATTCTGTGGCCATAAGACAATAAGCATAAAGAAAAGGCTGAATGAATTTCATAAGCTACAAATCAATGCAAAGATCCACCAACTTCCATTTTTTTATTTCTAAAAGAGTCAATCCTTATTTGTTTAAAAACCATTGTAGATGAGTTTATGTGTCATGCAGTATTTTTCTTGTTATATATGACCAATGTCTCCTCTCTGAATTCTTAACCCACCAAATCAGTAAGCATAATAAAAAAAATGGTTGTTTTACTCCAAGTTTAGAACAATTTGCTATGCAGTGACAGAGAGCAAACATAGCCCATGACAGAGACTAGAAGAGAACAGAATGACCCAACAAAACAGAGACAGACATGTCCTAAACATTATCTAAATGCTTGACATATTTTAAGTTGAAAAAAGGAGAGGAAGAGGCCCTGGCCAATTGGCTCAGTGGTAATGCCTTAGCCTGACATGTGGATGTCCTGGGTTCAATTCCCAGTCAGGGCACACAGGAGAATTGACCATCTACTTTTCCACCCTTTTCCCTCCCCCTCTTGTCTCCCTCTCTCTTCCCCTCCCACAGCCATGGCTTGATTGGTTTAAGCACATCACCCTGAGCACGGAGAAGGGCTCCATGGACTCTTTACCTCAGGTGCTAAAAATAGGTCAGTTGCATGGCCACAGATGGGCAGAACATCACCCACAAATGAAGTTTCCAGGTGAATCTGGTCAGGGCACATGTATGAGTCTGTCTATATCCCCTACTCTCATTTGGAAAAGAAAAAGAAAAAAAAAAAAGAGAAGAGGTAGGAATGGAAGGGAAGAGAAGGGAAGGGAAAGAAGAAAGAGGAGAGGAGAGAAAGGAGAGGAGAGGAGAGGAGAGGAGAGGAGAGGAGAGGAGAGGAGAGGAGAGGAGAGGAGAGGAGAGGAGGGGAGGGGAGGGGAGGGGAGGGGAGGGGAGGGGAGGGGAGGGGAGGGGAGGGGAGGGGAGGGGAGGGGAGAGGAGAGGAGAGGAGAGGAGAGGAGAGGAGAGGAGAGGAGAGGAGAGGAGAGGAGAGGAGAGGAGAGGAGAGGAGAGGAGAGGAGAGGAGAGGAAAAGATAAATAATAATATGATTTTTTTAAAGCAATATATGATGAGAAATTAGTGTTCCCATGTTAAGCACAGTATGGGTCAAGTATGAGGTTAATTGCATGCCAATAAAGATAAAGAATGGGAAAAGGAAGAACATGCCTTGGGGCAAGAGTTATCAGAGAAAATGAAGAGAAACATAGTCTGAAAAAGAGGCTAAAGATCTCAAAAGTTTTCATAGTGTTTAGGAACTTTGCCAGAAGCTTCTATACTTATGAAGGTGAACTTTTAGTTAATTTCTGTGCTGCTTCAGTGATGAAACTCATTGAAATTGGTCTATTTTTGATAACATGTTCATCATGATTCTTCAGGCCTAGCAATTCTCCACTACCACTGTAAATCAAATTTTATTTTATTACAGAAGGAATCCTATAATTATAACTGCAGATATTTTGAGGCTTGTCAAAATTATGCTGGCACAAGCACAAACTTACAAAGAACAATAACAAAAAGTTATTTTCAAAGAAAGTTTATAATGTTATTCTGCTCATGATGGAAAGTTTTTCCATTTTTGCCCTGTGATCTTTATTAACAGATAAAGGAAAGCATTCCAGAACCCAAGGCTCCTCCAAGTGAAAGTTTTGTCTATTTCTATTTACTGGCTAAAGAAAGGTCTAGGATGACATTTCTCGTCGTTGCTTTGAATCAACTGAAAATTTCACTGTTTGTGTGTTCAATAGAATTCAGGAAAAGTCTCCCAGAAAAGATGTTGACATTTCCAGGACAGTTTATTTTCTCATAAAATGATTGCATACAGTCTTACCTCAACTGTAATGTTGCTTTCGATTTCACTATTACTGTGACTCAATTCAATTATCACAATGTTTGATATTGTTCTGGGTCAGCTCTGTAGTTTAAAGTTGGAATCAAAATTTTAGTAGGTCCCTGAAGTAAACTCTTGATTATTCTAAAGATGAGTACATTCTGAGCCCACTCATTCTTTTCAACTCTTTTACATAGCACCAAAATCTACTCCATTTATTAACTCTTCCAAGAAATATGTCTCATTCAATTAGGGTTGCCAAATAAAGTACAAATATTGCAAAAGACATACATATACTAAAGCATTTTCTGAATTCAGTTAACTAAGAATCCTGTACTTTTATTTTCTCAGTCTAGCTACACTGCATGTAATATTACTGGAGAAATTGTTCTCCTTTCTAAGGATACCCTCCTAACTCTCCTAAGAATATCTGGGATATGATACTAACAGGGCTGTATTAGAAGTTCAAACAAATAAAATCCTTTCTACACAAATACTAAACTTTTAGGGTCTGGGTTTCATATAGACAGTGGTGTCACCTGAGCTGCCTTAGTGTTTTAACTCCTCCCCACTCATGCCCATGCACACACACTTACACATACACATGTACAACACACCCACACAGGTAATAAGCACATGTTCTCTTTCTTTCTCCTGGAAGGAGCAGATCATATAAGCAGGAAGAGAAGCTTCTCCTCCATGACCCAGCACAAGGCCTCATAACCACCCAACAAGCTCTCTGGAGCTGGGCTGTCTTAGTCTGCCTTACTGAATATTTCCACTTGATGGACCACATTATTGTGTAAATAGGAAATTACTCTGAAATAAAATAAGAAAACAATTCCTGTTACTTTAAGATTTCAAATCACTCCTTGCCAGTGTTTTCTCACACTGAGTAGGGGAAGACCTCCAGTCCACACTGGATCTTCTCTCCCATGTTAGTCTACCAAAAGCCCAGCTATTGTCTCAGGCCCACCTGAGTACTCTGCTGTGTTACACTCTTGTTGTGGTGAAAAGTAGAAGGAATTGACAGCCCTGTAGTCTAAACCTCATGTTTTACAAATGAGATTGCTAAAGCCTGGGGTGAAATGACTGCACTGAAGTCAAAAAGGTAAAGTCCAGCTAGTGTTCTTTCCAACACCTCCCTGTGCCTCTCTCAGCAACTTGGCTTTATCAACTAAGACAAATATGATCAAGTCAAATCTTAAGAAGAGAATTCTTGCTATTCAGTTTTATAATAAGAAATTAGTTCATTAACCCTTTCAGTACTGAGTTTTTTTTCATGCTCGCTGACCCCCAGGAGTGAGTTGTTTTGTTTTTTTTTTTTTCAAAAAATGAAATTAGTTCCAGTTAGTTTTATTAACTTAAAATCATGTTTGTTTGATAACCAATTTATAAAAACAAGAAGGGCATACATTTGCCTTTTTTAATGTTGCCTTACACATTTTTAAAATAAAATTTTTTGTACGATCATACTCTGGATGGTCAGGAGGTATGAGGATGTACATGAATATTTGTACTACTCAAAGGGTTAAACATACTTTTAATTTGCTCACTTATAAGGAAAAGGCCACTTAAAACAATATTTTTTATCTAGACCAATGGATGACAAAAATTTTTTTTGGAAAAGATTAGATAGTAAATACTTTAAGATTTGTATCCATACAGTCTCTGTATTTCCATTTAAAATACAGTGCTCTGGAGATCCAATTTTCAACCAAAATATTTCTTCAATAAGCTATTTAAGATCTCCTGTGTGGTAGCCATAAAAGTGCCTCACAGAAATGTTTCTTTAAAAAATCTGCTATGAGAGATATAGCTCATTAAAAATATCCAACTACTATACTTGGGGTCTACTTATGGCAGCATTTGCAGCAAGACCACATTTTGTTAGGACTATTCTCAGCCAATAACTGCACTTGGTGGTAGTACCAGAATGGCTCGTTCCTGCCTCACTTGGGATTATTCTAAAGCAAGGGTCAGTAAACTTTT
Source organism: Saccopteryx bilineata (assembly GCF_036850765.1). Taxonomy (NCBI): domain Eukaryota; kingdom Metazoa; phylum Chordata; class Mammalia; order Chiroptera; family Emballonuridae; genus Saccopteryx; species Saccopteryx bilineata. Next base: position 178,340,515 of record NC_089491.1, on the reverse strand, counting down.
TTGAAAGAGACAGATAATAAATATTTTAAATTTTTCAACCATATATTCTCTGTTACAACTACTCAACTTTGCCATTTTATCACAAAAACAGCCATAGACAATATGGAAATTAATGGATGTGACTGTATTTCAAATAAACTTTATTTACAATGCCAGGTGACAGGCCAGATTTGTTCCATGGGCCATCTTTTGCCAACGTCTGCTCTAAAGGGTCAAGGCTTTGACCTAGCCAAAAAATTTCTCAAAACTGTGCTGTGGGTTGAAGTTCTTCCTACCTGATCTTTCCTTCTGCCTCTCCTTTATAAGTATCAAACCTGTCTGTTCTTGCTCTCCTTGTCTACTCTTCTTCTTCCTTCTTTATTCTTCATAGGCATCTTACAAAATAAAATCTCTTGCACATCAATCCCATGTTGATATCTGCTTGTCTGAAGATACTACTTGGCACTCCTTGCAATTATTTCAAATGTGATGGCTGCCAGTAAACTCTATATAAATGATGAATTACAGACACAAAGTAAAATTTGCTGCATTGCTCCCATTCACAAAACATGATTTGCTTAAAATAAAGTGAGATACGTAAGTCAAATATAATACTGGGTAGAAAAGAGGGGAAAAGGATGATGCAATGGAGTTACAATGGACTCGCCTCAGAAGATTTAAATGAGCTCTTGTTTTTCCCGTTTTCTAGCCCTATGGCCTTAAATTCTTTAAGTGCCTCTTGGAAATGTGTTAATCCTGCTTTGCCTATCTCATGTCATTGCTAAGAGAGCATATGAGAAAGCAAATCACTGTCATCTGAGAAACTACCTGTGTTTGGCACAACATTTATATCATTGTACCTCTTTTACCCCTAGTTCCACAGCATTTCAATAAGTGTTGATTTTATAAGAAATATAAGGTTATTCCATGCAAAGGAATAAATAACAGAGCCTGTATATAGTTCAAACAAGTTCTTCTGGATGGCCACTGTACTTGGTTGAAGTATGAGGCTAAAGCAGCCAACATTGTAAGCTTGATCCCCTCACTGACTAACTGATTTTGAACTGAGCACAAATGAGGCATCTCTCACTTACATCATCAACCCACTTTGCTCCCAAAGGGAACAAACTGTCACTATTTTTGGAATAAATACTCAAAATGTGTATCCTATTTACATTGGACTAGGAGTATCATCTTTTAATCCAAAGCACAGTTTCACTGCTGATCAGGCACGGATTTCTCACCAGTCCCTCCAGACTACAATGAATTGTTATTTATTCTCAAAATATGAAAGGAGGCAACAAAAATAGCTAAAGTATTTTATCAGAGCAGGGAGGTACAGAAGGTAACAACCAGGGCAATTCTATACCTGTGTGAATTTCATAAATCAACATTGGTATATTGGTGCAGGCTACATAAAATGACTCTTAGAAGTGCAAAGACTCCAGGTTCAAAAATGAAATGTGTGAAAGGACAAAATCAAAAAGCTGGAGAAAGGCTTTTAAGAATATTTGCTGAATTGTGAGAAATTACTGTAGACCCAACAAAAGAATTGCAAAATTTACTTATTTGTTCACTCAAAATTATTTATGAGTACCTACTATGTACCAACCACTGCTTTAAGTACAAAGGTTTGGGGGAGATCAAGACAGACAAGAGTTTATTTACCTTTTGATCATGAGAAGATTGCCCAGACATGCAATATGAACTTTAAAATTACTTTAAGGCCTGACCTGCAGTGGTGCAGTACATAAAGCATCGACCTGGAACGCTAAAGTCACCGGTTCAAAACCCTGAGCTTGCCTGGTCAAGCACATATAGAAGTTGATGCTTCCTGCTCCCCCCCTCTTCTCTCTCTCTCTTTTTCTCTACTCTCTCTCTTAAAATAAATAAAATCTAAAAAAAATTTAAACAAATTAAACTTAAATTTAAAATATAAATTGAAAAAAATTTCTTTAAAAAAATAAAACACTTTCAGAGGATGACAAAGGCTATGAAAAAAGTAAACCAAGGTAAAATGGAGCAGAAGGTGGGAGGATATGTAGTCAGGGAAAGCCTCTTGGAAGAAGTCACATTTGAGTTAGACACAAATGACGCAAAGGAACCAACCACAAGATGGGGGATGAGACTTATATGTAGAGATTTATATGCACTTTACTATGCAAGTGCAAAGGCCTGAGGCAGGGACAAGATTGAACCATGCAAGAACAGAAAGAAGGCCACTGGGTGTGGACCTTAGTGAACCAGAGGAATAGAAGTGAAACATGATAATAGAGATAAGCAGGGAACAGATCAGGGCTTTGGAACCATGTTCCAGTGAAAAGAGAAGCCACTGAGCCAATAGAGGCTTTTGATCATCAGATTAGTAGGTGGAAACAAGCAGATCAACCAACAGGTTGATATCTTCTTAGAGATATAGAACTTGTCTTGCTCACCTGTCTTTCCTTTAGAACCTGATCTGTGTTTAAATGATGTGTTCTTATTAATTCTCATTGCACTGAATTAAGAAAAGACAACTTATGTCCAGCCTACACTGATCCTTATATACTTTGAGCCCATTGAGAGGTATAATTGTGTCTTGTTCTTTTTTATAATTTAGTGACTAGGAAAATATTTAAATGAATGAATAAAGCAGGAACTGAAATTATAGTGAAAAGCACAGTTGCTAGACAAATAGATTTTATCATGAAGAGAAATGTTACTTTCAGAACCCACTCTAGCTAAGGGAACACTTTTGAGTTAATAATCATTTTGGCACAACAGGTGTGAAGCGGGAGTACCTTAAGTATTCTGGAACACATGGTCACCCAAATATAGTTTTTATTAAATCTTTCCAAATTTTATCAACTCTATCCACTAGTCAATAGTTCTGTATTTGCTAAGATAACTTTTAGTGACTAATTTTTTTATTTGCCTGTTAACTATATGAACATTAACACCTAGATCAAGTCCCAATTAGAGATTAGTACTTGAATTTAAAAAGTAAACTGGTCTCACTTCTACCTTTGAAAAATCAATGTGCTATTGTCCCCCCTCCCCGAACTCCTCAAACTATTGTTTCTTTTTTTAAATTTTTATTTATTTTTTTAAATTAATTTTAATGTGGTGACATTGATAAATCAGGGTACATGTGTTCAGAGAAAACATCTCTAGGTTATTTTGACATTTGATTATGCTGCATTTCCATCACCCAAAGTCCAATTGTCTTCCGTCATCTTCTAAAAACTATTATTTCTTGATTTATATATTGACCCAATCACAAAATCAAGATTCAAAAATCATGGCATAGGATTCCTCCTAAAGCTTTTATTTCACATTTATTATCAGCCTTTGGAATCAAGCTTTCATTCTGATTTTTTGGATTTTGTTCTTTTTTAAATAAACCTCTGACCTATCATTTTTAGCAACACTTTGCTGTTTGTGGTTTGTTTGGTTTTTTTCCCCTTTGATAAAGCCAGTGGTACCATCTAGCACTTTTCTATACTTTGCTTTCAAACATGAGTGATTTTCCTACAGTTTTGTCAGTTGTAGGGGTGAGAAAATAGGTTTTGTCTAAACAAGTTCTCTAATAGAGTAATTTTGGTAGGCTGCATCCCTATAATCATATTCATCTGTTTAAGTTTACTTTTCCGCTGATTGCCAAAAAGCTTTGGCTTGTCAAACAGAGACTGGACAGAAGGAAAGGCTATAAAATGTAAAAATAAAATGATAGAGTCAAGGTTTCTTATTTGAGTTTGCAGTTTCCTCTATATTATTCTGAAAATTGGCTTAGATAAAAATGCAACCTGAAGAATGGGGAAGCAAAAGAATACGCCTACCTGAATCAGCCTCTCAGAGGCTTGACAAATTGAATTCTAATGTTGTAAGTTTAGCTTCACACAGTAATGTGACTACCCAGAAATCAAGGCTTCCCAAAGGAAGTAGAAAAGACCATAGTTGCCTTCTAGTTATACACAGCAGGAGAAACTTGCTAATTCTCTGTATCAGTCCTGAGGAAATGGAAACCAACCACCTCCTGAAAGTCACTAGTGCCTTTCTGCCCCCCCAAAACATGCCAAGATTAGTCCTGTTTGGGGACATTTTCAATAGCTGACCCCTCTACTCGAAACACCTCTCCCCAAATCTTCACATGATTGACTCCCTCTCTCCCTTCAGCTGAGATTTCATCTCCATGGAGAAGCCTTTCCCAAACATTAGTCCCACTCATTATCTCAGCTTGCTTTCTTAGTAGCATACATGTGTACTCACTTATGTGCCCATGCAGTCGTGATCTGTACCACACATTCACACATTCTCAACTATTCTCAAAAGAGGGAAGTTTGTCTGTCTTATTTATCTTTGTAACCCCACCGTAACACTGCCTGGCACAAGTAGTACACAGTAAAACCTAGGTAAATCACCTAATGAATAATGAATACAAGAATGCCTTTCAGGGTCAGTGCTCTGAGACCTTCTACAATGGGCTTCCCAGATCTTTCCCTTCTGGATTGCCCACTAGTTGCTAATATCACTCTGGCACTGGATCACCAACTGTCCTGGCCTATGATCTAACTTTATGTGTCTTTGTCCTATCTCTAAATGACAAATATGTGGGTAACTCAAGGCAACAAGCTATGTCTGGTCTTCTAAGGTCACATTTTGTCTGTGTGCTTAAGTCACTACTTCCCTTTCTATACTGTAAGTTTCATATAGACCCAAACCACTTCTTATTTACCTGCATATCCCCTTCAGTTAACAACAAAGCCAATTACATTAAAAATGCCAACTACTATAATTGTGGTTTAACAATTAGTTCATTAGTTCAGTACAGTGGATATTAACACTTCCAGAAGAAATACTATCTCATTCCAAAATAATTCATATATCCTTCTTTTAAACCCAGATTTATTGAGAGGTATAATTGACATATACTATTGTGTAATTTTAAGGTGTATAACATGTTGATTTGATTCACTTATGTATTGCAGCATGATTGCCACTATAGTTTTCACTAATGTCCCCATCATTATATTCTAATGTAAAACAACAACAAAAAATGGTGTTTTCTTGAGAAGTTCTAAAGTTAAATGTGAGTTCAATAAAAGTACTTTTAATGACAACCATATATCCAGGAATTGATCAAAATCCTTTATTCCCTGACAGATATCCAGAGCAGATTCAATGTTCCCAACTGGCAGGTGTTCTCCCATACGTCCATTGCGTTTTTCCAACCAATTGAGTTCTTGCCTTATCAATAGTCTAAGTATTTGTTCCCAAATTGGTTTACCATTTGTTTGTTAATATATTTTCACAATTTAATTAAACATTAGACAAACTTATGAAATGTTAATGAGAAAATAAATGTTTTGCTTACATAAAAATTAAATAGAAAGTTTAGAGAGACTTAATAAAGAACCCTCCCAACAATTCCTATTTAATTTTATCTAATAAGATAATTATAAATGATCAGGGAAATTTTATAAAACTTTTAAAGAGTTCTGTCCTCAAATTTTTTCACAAATGTCAATAAAGTAATTGAATTGGAAATCACAGGACATGCATTATGAATGTGGATATTCCAAAAGGAAAGAAAACTATGTTTAAGTAAATGGCCTTGACCCTAAATCAAAAAGATTGGTAAATGAATATTATATGTGTGGTAAGCAAAATGTCTAAGATATGAGTATTGCATTATTTATTATCTTAACAACAAGCAGTATTAATATCAAGATTTTGGGCCCTGGCCAGTTGGCTCAGTGATAGAGTGTCAGCCTGGCATGTAGAAGTCCTGAGTTCAATTCCCGGCCAGGACACACAAGAGTAGTGCCCATCTGCATCTCCACCCCTCCCCCTCTCCTTTCTCTTTATCTCTCTCTTCCCCTTCTGCAGCCAGTGATTTGATTTGTTTGAACGTGGCCCTGGGTGCTGAAGATAGCTAAGTTGGCCCAAGAACATCAGTCTCAGGCACTAAAAATAACTCAGTACTCCAGCATGAACCTAGATGGGTTGCCAGGTGGATCCCTGTCAGGTTGCATGCAGGAGTCTGCCCACCATCTCCCCTTCTCTCACTTAAAAAAAAGAAAAAGGAAAAAATATCGGAATTCTTTAATCTGATTTTTTAAACAATCTACACAATGACCTAGAGAAAGCATTATTTCTATTATGGAAATGTTAGAAACAATCTGTTAAAATCAAGAAAAGGATGCCTACTTTACTTGCTTATATTTAACATTGTATTAAGGATCTTAATTATCACAAGAAAAGAAAACTAAGTCTATAAGTACTTTTTAAAAAGATATAAAATCAGCATTTTTCAGCACTAATATGATTTTCTACATAAAAAAACTTTTTAAAACACTTTAGGAAGAATATGAGAATCTAGCAAGGTAGCTAGATTATTATATCAGTATACTAAAATCAATAACTTTTATATAGCAGCAACAGTTACAAAAACATGAATTTGAAATAACACCATTTCTAAAACCAACAAAAATTCTTAGTAATTTTATGAATAAATCTAGAAAATGTATATATCATTACAAATATAAAAGATCTAAATAAATTGAAAAATATACTATGTTCACGGATAGTAAGACTCAATAACAAAAATGTCAAATGTCCCATATTTCCATATAGATCCAAATTAAATTCTGATATAAATATTAAAAAAACTAATTTCAAAATTCATAAGTGAAAGCAAAGGGCCAAGAAAAGCCAAATATTTCTAAAGAAGAGGTTGGAGAATCCTCCCTACCAGATGTAAATTCTTATTATAAAGTTATAATAATTAAGACAGTGCAATGTTGGAACAAATATAGATAAACTGACCAATGCAAAGAATACAAAGCCCGGAAATGGATCCATTCATATATTCAACTTTTTTTTTTTTTTACAGATACAGAGAGTCAGATAGGGACAGACAGACAGGAACGGAGAGAGATGAGAAGCATCAATCATCAGTTTTTCATTGCGACACCTTAGTTGTTCATTGATTGCTTTCTCATATGTGCCTTGACTACGGGCCTTCAGCAGACGGAGTAAACCCTTGCTCGAGTCAGCGACCTTGGGTCCAAGTTGGTGAGCTTTTGCTCAAGCCAGTTGAGCCCACACTCAAGCTGGTGACCTCGGGGTCTCGAACTTGGGTCCTCGGCATCCCAGTCTGACGCTCTATCCACTGTGCCACCACCTGGTCAGGCTAAAAACTTTTTTTTTTTTTTTTTTTTTTCTGAAGCTGGAAACAGGGAGAGACAGTCTGACAGACTCCCGCATGCGCCCGACTGGGATCCACCCGGCACGCCCACCAGGGGCGATGCTCTGCCCACCAGGGGGCGATGCTCTGCCCATCCTGGGTGTCGCCATGTTGCAACCAGAGCCACTCCAGCGCCTGAGGCAGAGGCCACAGAGCCATCCCCAGCGCCCGGGCCATCTTTGCTCCAATGGAGCCTTGGCTGCGGGAGGGGAAGAGAGAGACAGAGAGGAAAGCGCGGCGGAGGGGTGGAGAAGCAAATGGGCGCTTCTCCTGTGTGCCCTGGCCGAGAATCGAACCCGGGTCCTCCGCACGCTAGGCCGACGCTCTACCGCTGAGCCAACCGGCCAGGGCTTAAAAACTATTTTTAATAAACAGTTAATATGCATCAGAAATTGTTCCGGGTGCTCAAAAAACTATCTGATCTTTATTAAAAATTGGAGACCTAGATTTGAATCTTGCGTGTCCCTTATTAACGGAGTATATACATGAGGAGGTCACTTAACCTCTCCAAGCTTTTAAGTTCTTAACTGTATATAGCTAGTAGCAGGCTAGCTACTATCTTTAGGTGATACCAAAAGATCCAAATTAATTTATATGTGGAAAAGAGCATTGGTTAAAGAACAGATGAATATACTACCCCAAAATAGACCTCTTTGGCATAAAAATTATTTTAAGACTGTTTATTTAAAAAAAAACCAGCTGATATAGAAAAAGCTCTGAGAACTGAATAAAAATACCATTTGTAAGAGATATTTACCTTTATAAGGGAAATCTCTATTTGTAAGTCTCTCTCTCTCTCTCTGTACCAAGAAGAGAAGGATGAATTTAAATCTCTAGAAAATTATCAATGGAGAAGGAAAAGATTTAAATTAATAATATAATATAATATAATATAAATACAATAAAAATATAATATAAATATAGTTATTTTTGTTTACCATGCTTTTCCTGGTAACATCCCATAACTAGCTTTTTTCCTTCCCCCACCACAACCTCTTTTGTCTTTAGCTGGAGATGGTATTCAAGGTGCTGTCCTGGCCAGTTAAGGGAGTATTTAGTTTTCCTGGGTCTCTCCCATGTATTCAGGAGAAATACATGCTATTAAATTTGTTTGTTTTTCTCCTGTTAATCTGTCTTTTATTACAATGAGGTTTCATCCAAGAACCTAGAAGAGAAGAAGGAAAATTATTTTTCCTCCCTTACGCTAATGCAATACACAAATCAATGTATGGTGATGATTTTATAGTTGGTATCCCAAACACATTAGTTCTATTTCACTATACACAAATATAGCTTAAAATGTGAAACTTTTAACTTAAAAATACAACACTTCTTTATCCCATTGCTTTAAGCTTATCACTATTCACTGAGGTTTCTAAATGACCCATACTGGGAACTCACACTGCTACTTGGTGAACTATGTTATCTTATAAGACTTAAGTCATCATTTCTCTGAGCTGACAAACAGAAAGAAACTTGGAACTAAATAGATCAAAGAACATTTTCAAATTGATTTCTGTTACAGAGTTCTAGATGAAGTGAAATTCACTAGACAAACGATTAACAAGGTTAAAATATTTAGATTCTTGCTTTTCCCAAATGCAATGGAAATTTAGTTTAATTAGCTTTTACACATTAGAAAAAATAGCCCTGATTTTAATATTAAATTGTGTTAAAGAGTAAACTATAAGGAAATGTCCTTTCAAGGTTTTTCAGTTCTTACATTTATTAAATGAATCAGAATAGTAATTTTTAGTTTATGAGAAATAACTTAATTATGATAGAAAAAGTTGTCTGGGGAAATAGGATTGAGCTTAAACTTTACAAGATCAGAACAATTCTGAACTCAAACTCTCTGGGTTATCAAATGCATTTTCTTAGAACAATTAAAATTTCAAAATATCCCTAAATGTATTACCAAAACTCAATAAATGCTAATGATTAAAATACCAATATAGAGATATTTGAAGAAACAGTCACATCCCTGATCAAGATATAAAAGTGGAAAAAAGGTAAGGTATGCACACAATGCAATATACAGATCATGTGTCATAAAATTGTACCCTTGAAACCTATATGATATTATGAACCAATGTTGCTGCAATAAATTAAATTAAAAAATAAAGTCAGATCATTGGACCTCCAAAAAAATAAAAATAAAAGCACAATGCAACCAGTTGTTTTGTTTAATATATATATATATATATGCCAAAATTTATATTATTTCTATGAGAACTAATTTGATACATTTGGGTAGGTAGGTATACAATATGTAATAATGAAGTGTGTCCTTTGTGGATGGCTGGAGTATTTCAACAAAATTCAATTTTATTTCTTGTCAGAGTAGCATATATTCCAGCTACCTCGGGAAGTTATGTTTACATAAGCAACTGTACCAAAAAATGAGTTTAATAAAAATTTCAGGTGGGTAAATTCATCAAAGCATACAATTTAAAACATGATAAAAGAAAGTCAAGATCCCTAGTGCTAAGTAAATAAAGAGGAATAAAACTCATCTCATTTTGTGGCTATTTTCAGAGCACAGAGATCTTGCTAGGAGAAAAGGAAAGCATGTGTAACCCCATTTTTATTATACAGCTACTAAGCTATTTTTTTTGTTCAGTATAATGAAATTTGACATTCTGTCATAGATGAAAATACCTGGATTTTAAAATAAAGAATTTTAATCCTCACATTCACCCTGTTAGTCTAATAAAGTGAGTGGTTTAAAAACCCAGAATCGTAGGTAAAAAGCTCCCTTCTCGACTAAGGATCTCTTTGAACTCTAAAAGATATCCTTGAACAAGTGACATGTGACTAAAAATATTTGGTCAAAAATAATTCTTCTGAATTGATGCCGAGCTTCTATCAGAAGAATTTGCATATAACATAGGCAGAAACAATGAGGAAATAAAACTTTCACTTTTTAGTATATAAAACAGTAAGTTCATTTGAAGCCTTTTAGGTTCATTATCAAAATGTGAATTAAACTTTTACAGTATATTCACTGAACTTTTCAAACATTGTTTCAAAATTGAGAAGATTCATGTCAAAAATTATCTACCTGTGACCTGTTTGTGATAAATAAGTGGCTAGGTGACCACTGCTGCCTCTGCGATTCCCAGTGACTTGAAAACTGCTTGCTTTGGGCCATTTGGGGATAATTTCAGAAAGTTATAATGATGCCTGACCAGGCAGTGGCGCAGTGGATAGAGCCTCAGACTGGGATGCAGAGGACCCAGGTTTGGAACCCCAAGCTCACCAGCTTGAGTGTTGGATCATAAACATGACCCCATAGTCACTGGAGTCCAAAGGTCATTAGTTTAAAGCCCAAGGTCACTGGCTCGAGCAAGTTGTTACTCGCTCTGCTATAGCCCCCTCCCATCTAGGCACATATGAGAAAGCAATCAATGAACAACTAAGGTGCCACAACAAAGAATTGATGCTTCTCATCTCTCTCTCTTCCTGTTTGTCTGTCCCTATCTGTCCCTCTCTCTATCTCTCTCTCTGTCTCTGTTCACAAAAAAAAAAAAAAAGTTAAAATGATTTTCTGGAACCATACAAATGATGATACTATGAGAAAGTGATTACATTCCCATAGTTTTACCCTAAAATTCAGTACAATGAAACTGAACCTTTTATCAACAGTTGAAAATATTTCAGATTTGCTGAAGCAGTGTAGTGCTAATGTGTTTGAGTTGCCTTTATAATTGACATGATATGTATGAGCCTTACTGAATGCTATTGTTATAAAGAAAGCTAATCTAAAGACAATAAGAACATGATCCACTGCACACATTCTCAGCCAGTTTCTACTTTTTCTGTTAACAGGAACTGTATCAGACTGCTGGATATTTTATTGTTGTATAACTAGCAAAGATATTGAGCAGACAGGTAAGATTCTGTAATTTCCCCGCTTTGGTAAATAAGAACTAACCAATGTCAGGGGTTGCATAGTGCAGTTTTAAAGTAAAATTTTCTTTTGCATTTCAATTGCAGAAAACACCTCTGGCTGCCAAGAGTATCTGCATTTAATTTCTGCAAGATCACAGTTGCTTGTTATTGCAAAGGACAAACATTAGGTCCTGAATGGCCTTTGTAAGTCATCTCATTTGGATTTGAGTAAGGGCTAAATTATATCTCTTTATTACATAGGAGGAAAGAAAATGGATTAAGAACATAAAAAGATGTTTAAAATGCTCAACCTCAGTCCTGGGAACTGAAGGAATTGAATTCAGAGGAAGCTGAATTCCAGACTAGTAAACAGGTTCAGTAATCCTCTCTTTGTTTACTGAGTATGAATCACTCTTCAGTTTCTGAAAGGAAACAAAGGACTATGCTCTCTGTTTGCAAAGGCTATAAACTCTCAAGTTGAGGCCACTCTGAGCTCCCAGAGACTGCTGGCACGGTTGAGTCATGCTCTTGTGGATGCCGTGGCACAGGTTCAAGAAGTCAGCAGAGTGGATGAGCAAACTGCTGATGATTCTCCAAGAGAATCGGGCTCCAGCCTGTGCCCCCAGACACAGGGAACAGGTTTATTCCTCTGGGTCAAGTGGCACATGTATTCAAGCTGGTAGAGGTCAATCTCTATGAAGACATGTCCACCTCGAACCCTTGGAGAGAAAGTGGGAAACCACTTTGGACACTTTTTACTGGTTTAGGAATGTTAGCTGAACTTGGAAATCTGCCCAGTCTGGATTTCGCCATGATTGGCAGAGATAGAGACAGGATCCTACACTGATTTCTCAGCACCAGTCACAAAGGTTAACTCTTCTGCCCTGGAAATACTAACTTTCAAAAAAGTTAGTGACACTACATTTCTGGTTCCTTAGGCAAAGCTCACTTTAGGTAATATTCTTCTAAAAGATAAACTGAGGCATATTAAAATTTGTAAACAGTTTACTTGAGAAAAAATAAAGTTGAGTTGAGCAGCACCAAACTAGAAGCGGCTGTGATAGAGTTGGCAGTGAGACAAGCGTGAACAGAGCAGGCCTGATGGTCAGCTACAAAATGTCACCAGGACAAAAAATCCTGGGAGCCTAGCAATGGGCAAAGCTAGAGAAAACTATTATAGGCTAGGACTTCATGCCCAGCATAACCTTTTTATTTTATTCTTACTATTTATGCTATTTAGACCCCCTAGAGGGCAAAAAAGAAAGCCAAAGAATAGCCTCACACTACTTCCATACAAGCCCTTGCACAATCATTTCCTTAAGCAGTAAGTCCTCAGGACAATGAGGTTCTGACCGACATCAAATAATCTTAGGAGCAAAGCCTCAGGTCTGCTCACCACAGAGACAGAGTTTTGGTCAAACTAGAGATAACATCTAGGCCTCAGCTGTGTTTCAGCTTTAGGCCCAGAAAAGTAGCAAAACCAGACAAGCAACACCATGGCTGACAACAAGACCAGATGCAATGACTAATGACGCCTTTCCCTAGCACCAATCAGTCAAGACCATAATCCTGAAACGATGCCCCTGGAAAGCTGATGAATATTCTATTGGATCTTCTCCTGAGATATCCCTGTTTTCCACCTTTGGAAAACAGATAGAAGCCCTTAAAACAAAGAACCCAGTGTGTACTCTCTCCCTTTTGAGCATGCCTGTGTCTTTCCCCACCCCCTTTTTTCCTGTGATAGAGTTGGCAGTGAGACAAGCGTGAACAGAGCAGGCCTGTTCACGGTCAGCTACAAAATGACCTATATTCTCTCTCTCTCTCTCTCTCTCTCTCTCTCTCTCTCTCTCTCTTTCTCTCAAGCAAGCCTGTGCCTTTTTCTCCTTTTTCCCCTCAGATGTGTTATTTTTGCTTTCTTTCTCCTAAGCTTGAAGGGCTTTTCTTTTGCCTCTGTAACTTGTTTACCTGAGTCCACACAGCCCAACTTATTCACTTCTTCTACCTCTGTAACTTTCTAAGTAAACTTCTTGAGTTAGAGTTCTCAACTCTGAATTCTTTCTTAGCCAAACTCAAGAATGAAGGTCTAATTGCACCATTAACAGTTTAAGTAGTCAGTCAAAAGAAACTAGGAGAAAGACATATGTAGAAAAGGCATAGAAAAGGCATGGAAGAAAAGAAAGAAAATTATTTGATTGGCTATAGCTTAAAACCTAGTTTGAGAATATTGTCCTGAGAATCAATATTTTACAACCTTGGGTATTCCAGACTTAGATTTTGGTCTGTTTATGTAGGCCTCCTTGGCATTAGAGCCACATCAGTCTAATGGCTTCTTTGTATAATTAATTTAACAGCTTTTTAAAATGTTGAATTGTGAGAAAATGATATAGCCAATAAAAACAAATATAACTGGCATCAAAATCACTTTCTCTAAAGTGATCTATTTTAGCCATCAGGTTAATGAAGGTCATATAAAAAAGTAGATTCTCTACTCTATTCCTCAGTTTACCGTGTTCATTAGATTCCTGATAGAATCAATCAGAGTCTGAAAGTCTAGTGTAACAGGCTTTAATGAAAGGAAACCTGCTGGGCTATCTCGTAAGGGAGAGCAACCCCTGCTACAGACTTAGGCCACATTTTAAGGGTTAGGGTAGAAAAATAAGAAGGATGGCGGGCATTTGCTGATTGGCTGCCACTATCGCTGGGTGCAGAGGTGCTTTCCACTAATTACGGATGTTGGTGCATTTTTCAATCGTCAGCAGTTTCAACCATCCATGACTTCATCCGACATTCCTTTGTGGTTGGTCACCTGCTGCAAGCCCTGAAACAAAACTCGTGCTGGCAGGGTAAAAGAAATGAAGCCTAAGAATTCCACATATAAGTGATATCATATGATGTTTGTCTTTCTCTGCCTGGCTTATTTCACTTAACAAAATAATCTTCAGGTCCAACCATGCCATTGTAAAAGGTAAGATTTTCTTCTTTTTCATGGCATCATAGTATTCAGTTGTGTATATGTACCACAGCTTTCTTATCTATTCTTCCACTGATGGACACTTGGGGTGTTTCCAGATTTTGGCTATTATAAACAATGCTGCAAAATATTGTAAACAGTGCTTCAAATAGAGGCAGGGTCACAGAAAGCAGAGGGATAGCTGTCAGAGAGAAGGGGGATGAGGTGACAGGATCAGAGAAGGTGAAAGATTAGTGAAATTATATATATATTTATTATATATATATATAAAATTTATTATATATATATATAAAACACATAGATACAGATAACAAGACAGAAAATCCCAGAGGAAAGGGAAGGAGGGAAAGTGGGAGAGCAGGTTAAAGGGGGTAAAATGGGGGAACATCGTTGGAGGGTAAGGGTGGGACACTTGAATCCATATTAACATAAAAATTTTTTAAAGTTAATAAAAATAATTTAAAAAAATTAGAGTGTCTTTTGCCAAAATATCTGAATTATTACTTTTAATACAAAGAAAACAATACAGAAACACTTTTTAAAGATCATCTAACATTTCAAAGATGCCAAACATTATTCTTATGTAAACTTGTACTTCTGAGTAAATTCTCTAAACCTGAGATTTCTAGGATTTGGAAAGATTTTTTAAAATACAAGTTCCTAAACCTCACCCTAAAACCACAAAATCAGAATCTTTAGGTAAAAAATGCTTGAATTATGATTTTTTTAAATGTCCACAGTCTTTCTAATGATTGAAAAATATTGGTCATAGATGAGATTTTAGTTTCTATGGCAATAAGAACCAGAAAATCAAATAAAACTTTTAAGATTTAAATTGCAGCTATAGATGATGTCAGAGTAATGGCAGCATGAGAGATACTCCTGCTCTCTTCCCTTGAAATTTCAATAAATTGAACAACTGTAACACAGCAAAGGAACCCCAGCTGGACTCACAGGCACACCTGAAAGACCAATGCACTGATTGAACTAAAGGTGGAATGGGGTTAAGGGGGGGCAGAAGATAAAATGCATTTGCAGTGGACTATGGAGACAATAGAAGACAAACCTGAATTGACTGGCTTTATTTTTTTCTCTGCTAGATTACAAGAAGAAGGGAAGCTCAGTTTCCCTAGATTTTGTCTGAGGAGTATGGAAAGGGAAACCTGGAGTGACTGGGTCTCCTTCTGCTGGGAGTGTCAGTGAGATAGAGGTGCAGAAAGAGAAATAAACCAAAGCAGCCAGAGCATGGGGTCATGGACAGTGTTCTCACACTTGGAAGAGATGGAGAAAGCTACAGTTCAGCCCCCTAGTCTTCTAGATCTCACCTCTCTCATCTCGTGTATGGAGAGTGGCAAAGGCAAACCCCAGACCAGCTCTCCAAAACCACTCTCTTCTCTGAAGAATATAAATGTTCCATGTCCAGCCTCCAGGTCTGTTCAGATGAGGAAGGAGCACCCAGAAGCCTGAGACCACCATTGCTAACAGCCATAAAGCCAAAAATCTGAAGCCAAAGGGTCAAAGCCATAAAGCCCTGAAAACACACAACATCCACCAACACAACAGCATCCTTGTCTACATCATTGCAATAGCAACATCTCAGCAGAAAGCACAGGAACTTCACAGAGCTAAAAGTTGTAATACAGTGACACCTACTGGAAGAAACCTCTCAAAACTGAATTTTCTTTTTTCTTTTTTCCCCTTTTTTTTTCATTTTTTTCTTCTTACTCTTTTTTCTCATCTGTTTTGAATTTCATATTAATTAATTTTTATATTTTTATTCTTGTTTTTTCTGGATGTTTTCTTTTTGACTTTTTTGTTTGCTTTTGATTATTTTCTGTGATTTTTCCCCATGTCATAGTTTTTAAAATTTTTATATTTTCATTGTATTTTTTTTAATTTTTTAGTTGTTTCTTTGTTAGGGTTCTTAACAATACAACTCTCAAATAAAATCAAGGAAGAAGAAATAGAATACCATGGCTACACAAGACAGAGATGTGGTTCAGAAAGAAAATTAAAAAATCTCAAGAAAAATGTTTCAACCACATGGAAGATTAGGAGTTAAACGATAGAAAATTTAAAATTGAAGTTCTGAAAATACTCAATGAGATGCAAGAAAACACCAATAGGCAAATAATGAGCTCAGATAACAAATTAATGAAACAAAATGAATACCTCACCAAGAAGACTGAAACTTTAAAAACAGAGATGTATAACTCAAAACATGAATTGAAGACTGAGGTAGTAAGTTTAGCTAATAAAAAAAGCCAGGCAACTAGAGATGCTGCAGAGAAAAGAGGAGAGATTTATAAATTTAAAAGAAGTGGAAAAAGCTCTACAAGAATTGTCAGACTCTATCAAAACGAGCAATATAAGAATAATGGGTATATCAGAAGAAGAAGTGAAGGAGAATGGAATAGAGAGCCTATTCAAAGAAGTAATTGATTAGAATTTTGCAAGCCTATTGAAAGAGTTAGAGCCTCAAATCCAAGAAACAAATAGAACTCCAAGTTACCACAACCCACAAAAAAATGTACTCCAAAGCACATTGTAATAAAACTGTCAAAAATAGATGACGAAGGCCTGACCTGTGGTGGTGCAGTGGATAAAGTGTCGACCTGGAAATGCTGAGGTCGCCGGTTCAAAACCCTGGGCTTGCCTGGTCAAGGCACATATGGGAGTTGATGCTTCCTGCTCCTCCCCCTTCTCTCTCTCCTCTCTCTGTCTCTCTCTCTCTCTCCTCTCTAAAAATGAATAAATAAAATAAAATAAAAAAGGAAAATAAAATATTTCAAACACTAAGGGTTTAAAAAAAATAGATAATGAAGAAAGAATCCTCAAAGCAGCTAAGAAAAAAAAGAACATGACATACAAAGGATATACCATTAGGTTATTATCAGACTTCTCAGTAGAAACTTTACAAACAAGAAGAGAGTGAACCCAAACATTGAAAGTACTAAAAAAGAGGAATTACCAGCTAAGAATACTATATCCATCAAAGAAATCTTTTAAATATAAAAGAGAAATAAAAACTGTCATACAAATACAGAAGCTGAGAAAACTTAACACCAGAAAACCCTCACTCCAGGAAATATTCAAGGGAGTTCTCTGACCAGACACAAAGAAAAAACAAATCAAAACTACAAGTAAAAACTCCAACAGGGTCACAATACAAATAAGAATAATCTGTGACAACAATAATATAAAAGAGGAGAGGATAAACAGCTCCCATAGCAAAGGAGAATGGAGTGCAGAAGCACTTGTAAGACAAAAGATTTTCTTACATATAAGCATTTGTCTCTTAATAACTTAAAGGTAACCACCTACAAAAAACCCACTACTGAAACATACAGCTTAAAAAAAGAAACAGGGGAAAGAAGTATGAGATACCACCAAACAAAAACTGACAGAAATGAAAAAGAGAAGAACAAAACAAGAAATAGAACTCCCAGACATCAAAGCATAAAATGTCTATAGAAAATCTTCAAGTGTCAATAATTACCCTAAATGTAAATAAATTGAACTCACCAATAAAGATGCACAAAGAAGCAAATTGAATCAAAAAGCAAAACCCAACAATATACTGCCTTCAGGAGACATATATAAGCTGGAAGACAAAATTTGATTCAAAGTATAAGGTTGGAAAATGATTCTCCAAGAAAATAATAACCAAAGAAAAGCAGAAGTAGCTGTACTCATATCTGAAAATGTTGACTTCAAGACAACAAAGGTAGTGAGAGACAAAGATGACATTTCATAATGATAAAGGGAACACTGAATCAAAAAAACATAACACTTCTTAATATATATGCACTGAACTAGAAGCATCAAATTATATAAGATATCTACTAACTGATCTAAGAATAGAAACAAATAAAAGTCAAACCATACTTGAAGATTTCAATACACCACTGATGGATTTAGATAGATTAGTCAAACAGAAAATCAATAAAGAAATACTGGTCTTAAATGACACTCTGGATCAGGGGTCGGGAACTTTTTGGCTGAGAGAGACAGAAATACCACATACTTTAAAATGTAATTCCATGAGAGCCATACAGCGACCCATGTATGTTACACATTATCCAATAAAAACTTGGTGTTATCCCGGAGGACAGCTATGATTGGCTCCAGCCACCCGCAACAATGAACATGAGTGGTAGTAAATGAATGGATTGTAATACAGGAGAATGTTTTATATTTTTAACATTATTATTTTTTTTAATAAAGATTTGTGTGCGAGCCAGATGCAGCCATCAAAAGAACCACGTCTGGCTTGTGAGCCATAGGTTTCCAACCCCTGCTCTGGACCAAATAGATATAATAGACATTTATAGAACATTTTATCCCAAAATATCAGATTATACATCCTTTTCCAGTGTGCATGAAACATTCTCATGGATATACAAAATGCTGGGCCACAAAACTAACAACAACAAATTCAGAAAGACTGAAATTATACCAAGCATATTTTCTGATAATAAATTTTTGCAATTAGAATCCAAGTGCAAAAAGAAAGTAAAGAAACCCAAAAAAATGTGGAAATTAAACAACATACTCTAAAAGATGATGGGGTTCAAGCAGAAATAAAAGCAATGATTAAAAGATATATACAGATGAATAACAATGACAAGGCATATCAAAATTTCTGGGATGCAGCCAAAGCAGTAATAAGAGGAAACTTTATACCATTAGAGGCTTATATCAAGAAACAAGAGAGATTCCAAGTAAACAACTTATTATCATACCTTAAGAAACTACAAAAAGAAGAACAAAGGCAACCCAATGTCGGCAGAAAAAAAGGAAATAGTAAACTTAGAGCAAAAATAAATAAAATAGAAAACAAAAAAACTATAAAATAATTAATACAAAAGAGCTGGTTCTTTAAAAAGGTCAATAAAATTGACAAAACACTGGCTAGACTTACTAAGGAAAAAAGAGGAAGGGCTCATGTAAACAAAATTGAAAATGAAAGAAGAGAAATTACCACAGACATTATAGATATACAAAGAATCATAGTAAAATATTATGAAAGATTATGTCACCAAATTCAACAACCTAGAAGAAATGGATAAATTTCTAAAACTATACAATCTTCCTAGACTGAGTCACAAAGAAGTAGAAAACCTAAATAGACCTATAAGTGAGGAGGAAATTGAAACAACTATCAAAAACCTACCAAAAAACAAAAGTTCAGGACCACATGGCTACACTAGTGAATTTTACCAAACATTCAAAGAAAATTTGTACCTAGCCTTCTAAAATTCTTCCAAAAAACAAAAGAAACAATACTCTCCAATGCATTTTATAAAACCAACATAACCCTCATACCAAAATCTGGCAAGGACAAAACAATATAGAAACTCTACAGACCAATATCTTGAATAAATACAGATGCAAAAATTCTAAACACAATATTAGGAAGTAGAATACAACATAGTAAAGAAATAATCCATCACAATCACGCGGGATTTATTCCAGGAGCACAAAGATGGTTCAACACACAGAAATTGATCAACATAATACACCACATCAACATAACAAAGAACAAAAATTATATGATCCTATCAATGAAGGCATTTGATAAGATATAATATCCCTTTATGTTTAAGACACTCAATTAAATCAGAATAGAAGGAAAGTACCTCAACATAGGCAAGGCCATATATATGATAAACCATCAGCTAATATAATCCTCAATGTTAAAAAAGTGAAGTCCTTTTCTCTAAAATAAAAATGACAAGGTTGCCTACTTTTTCACTCTTACTTAACATAGTTCCGAAAGTTTTAGCAAGAATAATTGGGCAAGAGCAATAAATAAAAAGCACACATGTCAAGAAAAAAGAAGTAAAGGTATCACTTTTTGCAGATGATATGATTCTGTATATAGAAAATCCCAAAGACTTCACCAAAAAACTATTAGAAACAAAACATCAATACTGTAAAGTCGCAGGATACAAAAGCAATATACAAAGTTTATTGCTTTTCCATACACCAATGACAAAACTTTGGAAAACACATTCAAAAAACAATTCCTTTTATAATTACAACAGAAAAAGTAAAGCACCTCAGAATAAACTTAACAAAGAATATGAAGGACCTATATAATAAAAATTACAAAATATTATTGAAAAAAATTGAAAAGAAAACAATGAAATGGAAAAATATTCAATGTTCATGGATTGGAATAATTAATATAGCTCTAATGGTCATATTACCCAAAGCAATATGCAAACTTAATGCAACCCCCATCAAAATCCCAATGTTACCTTTTAGAGAAATAGAACAAAAAATTGCCAGGTTCGTATGGAACCATAAAAAAATCCTGAATAGCAAAAGCAGTCCTGAGAAAAAAGAATGAAGCCTGAGGTATCACACTGCCTGACTTCAAATTATACTATAGCCTGACTAGGCAGTGGCACAGTGAATAGAGCATTAGACTGAGTTGTGGAGGACCCAGGTCCAAGACCCCGAGGTCACCAGCTTGAGCGCGGGCTCACCAGCTTGAGTCCAAGGTCACTGGCTCGAGCAAGGGGTCACTTGGTCTGCTGTAGCCCCCCAGTCAAGGCACATATGAGAAATCAATCAATGAACAACTAAGGAGTGCAAAAAAGAATTGATGTTTCTCATCTCTCTCCCTTCCTGTCTGTCTGTCCCTATCTGTCCCTCTCTCTGACTCTCTCTGTCTCTGCCACACACACAAAAAAAATTATACTATAGAACCACAATAATCAAAACACCACGGTATTGGCAGAAAAATAATCTTACAAACAAATGG
Source organism: Saccopteryx bilineata (assembly GCF_036850765.1). Classification (NCBI taxonomy): domain Eukaryota; kingdom Metazoa; phylum Chordata; class Mammalia; order Chiroptera; family Emballonuridae; genus Saccopteryx; species Saccopteryx bilineata. The sequence continues at coordinate 178,319,668 of NC_089491.1, read as the reverse complement.
AACAAAATCAAGAGCCAAGAAATAAAACCACATATATGTGGACAAGTCGTCTTTAACAAAAAAGTCAAACACACACAATAAAGAAAATAAAGCCTCTTCAATAAATGGTGCTGGAAAAATTGGAAATCCACATGCAAAAAAAAAATGAATCTTAAGTACAGTTTGTCACCCTGCAAAAAAATTAATTCAAAATGAATCAAAGACTTAAATATATTATCTGAAACAATAAATTACATTCAAGGAAACATAGGTATTAATCTCATTGGCCTTGGCTGTAGAGAACAATTTATGATTTTGACCACAAAGGCAAGGGAAGTAAAGGCAAAAATCAATAAATAGGACTATATCAAACTAAAAAGCTTCTGCACAGCCAAAGAAACTGACAATAAAACAAATAGGCAGCCAACTAAATGAGAGATAATATTTGCAAACAATAGCTCTGATAAGGTGTTAATATCCAAAATATACAAAAAATTTACAAAGCCATGTAACAAACAAGCAAACAATTTAATTAATAAATGGGGAGAAAACCTGAACAGACATTTCTCCAAAGAACACATAAAATGGCCAAGAGATATATGAAAAAATTCTCATCTTTACTAGCTTTTGAGAAATGCAAATCAAAACTATAGTGAGATATCACCTCACACCTGTTAGATTGGCTGTTATCAACAAGACAGGTAATAAGTGTTGGAGAGGCTGTGGAGAAAAAGGAACCCTCATTCACTGCTGGTGGGGATGCAAATTAGTGCAACCATTATGGAAGAAATTATGGTGGTTTTTCAAAAAATTAAGAATAAAATTACCATATGACTCAGCAATCCCTCTACTGTGTTATATATCCCCAAAACTTAACAACATTGGTACATAAAGACACATGCACCCCCATGTTCATTGCAGCATTGTTTACAGTGGCCAAGATATGGAAAAACCAAACTGTCCCTCAATAGAGGATTGGATAAAGAAGATGTGGTACATATATAGAATGGAATGCTATTAAACCATAAGAAATGGTGACATAGTGACATTTTCAACAACATGGATGGAACTTAAGAACATTATACTGAGTGAAATAAGTAAATCAGTAAAAGCTAAGAACTGTATGATTTCACACACAGGTGGGATATAAAACTGCGACTCATGGACATAGATAAAAGTGAAGTGGTTACTAGGGGGAGGAGAGCATGGGAGAAGAGATGGGGAAGGATGTAAAGAGGGACAAATATAAGGTGACAGAAAATGATTTGACTTTAGGTGATGGGTATACAACATAATCAAAAGTTCAAATGCTATAAAAATGGTTACCTGAAACCTATGTAATTTTATTGATTAATGTCACCCTGTTAAGGTTAATTTTCTAAATTAAATTTTAAAATAAAATAAATTGTAGTTATACCCTTAACGACTTCTTGCATAGCTAATTCTGAAATGTGTATAATGCATTTTTCTAAATTGTTTATAAGATTTAAAATTCTGGACTTAAAAAGTAATTTTCACATATTTTATTCTACTGATGATAGAAAATATGAACAGTTTTTAAGAGTGTCATGTAATATGATTAATAATGCAGTTCAAAGCTTTACACATGTCAATGGTTTAATCACAACTCAAAAATTTGAATAATTAGTGCTTATGAACTCCATTTAGCCTAAAAGTGATAATTTGGCCCTGTGACTTGTTGAGCTTTATTATTTAACTTGTCACCATGTATTTAATAAGTTCACAATTAATCTAGTGTGGTTGAAAAATAAATGAGTAGTAGCAAGCAAACATATGCACGCCAATGTGTGTTGCTTTATTTGCTATTTGCTTTTATCTTTTTAAATTTTTTTTACTAATTGTAGGTGGTGCCACCATGAACATAGAGAGCCCAGGCATGTGTTGTACACTAGATAGTGCTGATAAAGCACAATAAATGTACACCTCCTTTAAGTGGAGTACTAATGACTATGACAGCCTGTGGCAAAGACAGCTAATTGTCCTGCTTGTCAGCCCTGGCCTCCAGCTGGTCCCCATATCATATGGGAGAGTATTGACCTTCTGTCTTATTTAAGTCACTGTTATTTTGTCAATGTTACAATTACCTAATTCATAGCCATTGTGGGTCATTCTGTCCATTTTGAGAATGCTGATCTAAATCTAAGCCTATTATTTTGGCATAGTGAAGTATTCAGAATGATCTGAATGCATGCACACACACACATAACTTCAGTGACGAAGAAAACTCCATAAACAAAGTTTAAGCAGGCTCTCCTGAATCCTCTTCTCAACTAGGCCTTGGCTTTGGGGCTCAATCTTTCCCATCTCAAACAAATTACATGAGAAAAACTGGTGCAAGCATCTTAAAGAAATAAGACCTCATTAAATAGTACATTCCACTCTTTTATTATTTCAGATGATTGCCCTCCAAACATTTCTGTTTTATTTCCATTCTATTTCTCCCTATAGTTTCTCTGATTCTACCTACATAACTGTCAGTCTTCTCTTTCTGCTCATTAAATCATTTTTAACAACTCTACAACATTAGAAACTTTTACTACTGTCAGACTGAGAATAACTACCCAATATATGAGATACTTTGTTTATCAATGGCTAGCTCTTCAGGTAGATTCTCTTTTCAAAATACTGAATGGGGACAGAATAGGCCTGCTAAATGTGTTACTTTGGTATGTGATTTATTTTGAGCTGAAGATGATCAAGGCCCAAAAGGCTCAGGAGGAGGTTTTTACCTCCCCTCAAAGAATTTTAACTATCTACAAAAATTTAGATGACCTGGTCCAGGAAGAGAACTATCACCAGAGATAACTACAAAGATTATGGGTCAGGTGTGGTAAACTAGAAGGAACCGGCAGGGCATGTTTATTCAGATTCTTCTCTTTGTCCCATTATCTCTGCATGGTACAGCAAACACTTCTTTAACAAACGTTTGCTCTCCCCAACTTCTTGTGATTGCCTTCCTTCCCTTTGAAGCCCTAGACCACTACCTGCTTCTCCTTTGCTCAAGAAAGCATACAAGCCTCAATTGCTTGAGTGTCCAAAAGCCTCATGTCTAAGTGAGTCTATTTCCTCTTGTTAATCTGTCTTATGTCAATTTAATTATTAGATCAATTAAAAGAACTTAGAAGAATAAAGGAAATTTTTCTCCTCCTATAGTACAATACCAATAACTTACCTTTTAATTCTGAAAAAAGCACCTTCCTTTAAACAAGTTTATTTCATCCTGATTTCCTGACTGCAGACACATATTTTAAAAATTTAAAATATAACTGAAAGGATTCCAAGATGACGAAGAAGTAGGCATATGTTTAAACTGCCACCTCCCAGGACCAAACTGGATTACAACTTAATTTAAGAAAAATCATCTTGAAAAATCATCTTTAAAGTAAAGAAAGAAGAGTCTATAACCAAGGATCACAGAAGAAGCCACATCAAGACTGGGAGAAAGGGCAGAGATGCAGAGGGGACTGCCCAGTTTCCTGGAACAAGAGGGACCAGAGGTACTATCTCTGTGGGGAGGTTTACCCTGAGAGGTGAGGGTCCTCAGACCTAAGCCTGGAACCCCAGCCCAGAGCCCTAGATCCTAAAAGAAGCATCCCCAGCATTTGGCATGACAAGAGCTGGGTTTCTGCAAGAAAGATACAAAGCTCTCAGAGACACAGGTTCTGTCTTAAAGGGCCAACACAGAAAATTTTGTTCACAGCCACTTAACTGGGGTTCCTGTGGAGGAAGAGCTGAGAGGACTAGAGTTGCATGAGGAGAGTGTAAAGTTAGAGGCCCAGGGAGAGACACTGTGGGTAACAGTCACCAGAACCCCTGTGCTGAGTAATTCTGTGATACTATAGTTGCCATTTTTCTGGGGTGGAGCAGTCCTCTCTGGGCAGTATCAGACTGAGGTAAAGTAACTGCTCCACTCTTGGAAGTCTCTCCTGCCCCAATTATGGGGGCAGTGTTGTTCTGAAAATCCAGGAAGTGACATGGTTTTCTGGTGTTGAAACCAGAGCTTTACCCCACAGGCTCCTGAGTCTAAGACTGCTAATAACACCTCAAGGGAGTCTCAGTAGAAACTGTCTACACTGCAGGCAGAACACATGTCTGGGTCTCAAAGGCCACATTCAACAGAATCCTAGGACCACACCCTACTGAGGTCTGTGAAAAAAGACTGGACAGACTGCTACCTGGGGCCGAGGTGTGGAGCCACGCACACCACCTTTCCTATTTCCTGAACTTCTGCAGGCTCTACACTCTACCAGAGGTCTTTTCTGTGACTGAGCCCAACAAACAGCCAGCAGACAGGCTGTATAATGCAGGACTCAGGGAATCTTGACCTTTTAAGGTTCTGTGTATTAGGTAACACTGTCTGAGTTTGAAATTTTTGTGTGGTCTTTATGAGGATGATAAAGTATGGATGCTCAGTATGGATAAAAGACAGCCTAGCTGTGCAGCTTGGTATTTCCATGTACAGCTGGGCCCAGCAGAGGCAGCCACTAGCCTGAATTACTGGAAGCTCCGAGAAGGTTGCTGAAGGCTTTTCATAGGCAGTATCTCCCACTGATCTATGCCAGCTTTCTGCCAGGTGGCCCAAGGCTGGCATATCCAGTGCCAAGCTGTAGAGAGCATTGGTTCAGGATCTAACAACCCTTGCTAGAGTGGTATCCTAAGAAAGGGCACCTCACATCTGGCCCAGCTGAGGCAAGTTCCACTTTCTGTGATCAGCACTGCACAGAAGCTCATGTGCATTGGATAGGATGGAGCTTCATAGTCAGCCACCCTGGGTGCTGAATTTCTTGCCCTGCTGGGCTACATTCCACAGGAGGAAGGGAGAGAGGCTTGGAGCATGGACATTTAAAGTATGGGTACCTGGGAGCCTATTGTTGGGTCTGGTCAAGGGGCTTAGCCACTTTCTGGGGGGTAGGGAGCACAGTAGGCCCCAGGAGAGGACTCTCTCAGTCTTCCTCTTAAGACAAGGATCTCACCAGCTGTAAGAACTTCTGCAGAGGTGACTGTCAGCCCCACTTGATTCAAACCTGATGCTCACCTTTTTGGGGAGAAATAATATTTGTGTATCCAGCAGTGGCTGAGGGATTAGGCTCTGGACTAGGAGCCATATTCCCTGTACTGAGCTCCTGACCAAAAGACCCCTGAAGTAGAGGGTCACACTAATGTATTCCCAACCTCAGCTGCACTAACACAACTAGCTTGCAACCAGATTTCTACAGAATAATCTGTGGAAAGAATGGGCAGCTTCAAAAGGAGGTGGAGCACCTAAAAAGTACAGGCAAATATTTCAAAGCCTGGAGCTTTTACAGAGCTTCAGTCATCTCTAAGTAGGAGGATGCTGATCCTTATACACAGGTTGGCCCCTCCCACACTACCCAGGCACAGCAAATGCAAACACAACAGCTAAAAGAGCAGTAGCTGCAGACAGGTAGCCCACAGAAGGTTACAAACAATGGCTAATGCCAACCCAAAAAGATCTAGAACCAACACAAAGAGCAGTGCATGGCAGACAGCACCAACCCTAGACTCAGCTATGCCCAAAGGAGGAATCTAGTAGGCACCAGACACTGTGGAGAATAAATATGCTCAACAGGACAGACATTGCACAGTGTGTAATACACATGTTCAAGATTGACCCTTAGACCTAGCCAGCCTGAAGAGATAATGATACCCATGAAAGGTCCAACTGCATTCAACACTCACATACAACAGGAGAGAAAAAAGTACCCTCAAGAAGCATTCCTAGAGCAAAGAAAACAGGGGATCTGGAGGTCAGTACCACTAAGCCCATCATCCTCATAAAGACCACACAAAAATTTCAAACTCAGACAGTGTTACCTAATACACAGACAAAATGGGCAAAGACATGTGACCCAAATGAATAAAGATAAATCCCCAGAAAAAGAACTAAATGAAATGGAATAACGAAATTATCAGAGTTTAAAATAATGATTCTTAGGATGCTCAAGGATCTTAGAACAGCAATAAATGGTCAGAATAGAACTTAGACAAAAAGATAGCAAACATCATAAAGGACATTGAAATCATAAAACAGAAGCAGTCAAAAATGACAAACACAATATCAAAAATAAAGACTTCACTAAAAGGAATCACCAGCAGCCTGGACAAAGCAAAGGATCAAATTAGTGATTCAGAGGACAAATAAACAAAAGCACAAAAGCAGAGCAGCAAAATAAAAAGAGGCATAAAAAAATTGAGGAAACCCTAAGAGACCTCAGTGACAACATGAAGAAAAACAACATCCACATCATAGAAGTTTCTGAAGGAGAAGGGAATGAACAAAAAATAAAGAACTTGATTGAAGAAATCATAGCTGAAAATATCCCTAAATTGATGCAGGAAAAGGTCACACAAGTTCAAGAAGCACAGAGATTCTCATTAAAGAGGAATCCAAGGAGGCCTACACCAAGAAACATCATCATTAAAATGTCACAGTTATGGGATAAAGAAAGAATACTAAGAGCTGCAAGAGAAAAGCAGTTAATTACCACAAATAGCCCCTATAAGGTTTCTCAACAGAAACACTTGAGTCCAGAAGAGATTGGCAAGAAATATTCAAAGTAATGCAAAACAAGAACCTACAACCAACCCTACTTTATCCAGCAATGCTATCATTTAAAATTGAGAGAGAAATAAAAAGTTTCCCAGAAAAAAAAAACAACTAAAGGAATTCATTACAACCAAGGCAGTACTGCAAGAAATGTTGAAGGGACTGCTGTAAAAAAAAAAAAAACAAAGAAAATAAAGAAAAAGGAAAAAAAAAAAGGTTGTAGATTTAAACACTAAAATGGCAGTAAATAAGTACATGTCAATAATAACTTTAAATGTAAATGAATTAAATGTTTTAATCAAAAGACATAGGGTAGTTGCATGGAAAAGAAAACAGGACCCGGCCTGACCAGGCAGTGGTGCAGTGGATAGAGCATCATATTGGGATGCAGAGGACCCAGGTTCGAGACCCCAAGGTTGCCAGCTTGAGAGCGGGCTCATCTGGTTTGAGCAAAAGCCCACCAGCTTGAACCCAAGGTCGCTGGCTCCAGCAAGGGGTACTTGGTCTGCTGAAGGCCTGCAGTCAAGACACATATGAGAAAGCAATCAATGAACAACTAAGGTGTTGCAACGTGCAACAAAAAAACTAATGATTGAAGCTTCTCATCTCTCTGTTCCTGTCTGTCTGTCCCTGTCTATCCCTCTCTCTGACTCACTCTCTGTCTCTGTAAAAAATAAATAAATAAATAAAATTTAAGAAAATAGGACCCGTACATATACTGTATATAAGAGACCAACCTCAACACAAAAGATACACATAGACTGAAAGTGAAGGGATGAAAAAAAGTATTTGATGCAAATGAAAATAAAAAACATCTGGGGTATCAATACTTATATCTGACAAAATAGCCTATAAAACAAACACTATAATAAGAGATAAAAAAGGTCACTACATAATGATAAAGGGAGCAATCCAACAAGAGGATATAATGATATAACCACTGCAAATATTTATGCACCTAACATAGGAGCACCTAAACCTGTAAATGAAATTTTGATAGATATAAAGGGTAATTGACAGTAATACTATAATTGTAGGGGATTTTAATACACCACTAACATCAATGGGTAGATATTCCAGACAGAAAATTAAAAAAGAAACAGCAACCTTAAATGATACACTAGAGTAACTGGATCTAACTGATACCTTTAGAACCTTTAACCTCAAAGCAGCAAAATATAAATTCTTTTCTAGTGCTCATAGTGCATTCTCTAAGATAGATCACCTTTTAGGACACAAAATAAGTCTCAAAAAATTTAAGAAGATTGAAATCATATCAAGCATTTTTCTAATCACAATGGCATGAAACTAGAAATCAACCATAATAGAAAAACTGAAAAACATTCAAACATTTGGAGGTTAAAAAGCATGTTGTTAAATAACAAATGGGTTAACAATGAGACCAAGAAAGAAATCAAAACGCTGAAACAATGAAAATGAACATACAACTCAAAATTTATGGGACACAACAAAAGTAGAGGGAAGTTCATAGCATTATAGGCATACCTTAAGAAGAAAAAAAAGCTCAAATAAACAACTCAACCCTGTACCTAAAAAATTAGAAAAAGAACAACAAATAAAGCCCAGAGGAAGTAGAAGAAAGGAAATAAAAATAATCAGAGCAGAAATAAATGACATAAATGCTAAAAATAAATACAAAAGATTAATGAAACCAGTAGCTGGTCTGTTGAAAAGTTAAACAAGATTGACCAACCTCTAGCCAGACTCACCAAGAAAAAAAGAGAGGACTCAAATAAATAAAATTAGAAATGAAAGTGAAGTAATAACTGACACTACAGAAATACAAAGGAATATAGGAAAATACTATAAAGATCTATATGCCAAATAACTGGACAACCTTGGCAAAATGAATAAATTCTTAGAAACATACAATCTTCCAAAACTCAACCTGGAAGAATCAGAAAAACTAAACAGACAGATTAAAACAAATAAAATTGAAACACTTATCAAAATTTTCCCAGCTAACAAAAGTTTGAACTAGATGGCTTCACAGGCAAATTTTACCAAACATTCAAAGAAGAACTAACACATGTGCTTCTCAAGATATTTTTTAAAATTCAAGAGGAGAGAAGACTTCCAAGTTCTTTTTATGAGACAAGCATTATCCTCATTCCAAAACAAGATAAAGATACTACAAAGAAAGAAAACATTAGGCCTATATCCCTGATGAACATAGATGCTAAAATTCTCAACAAAATATTAGCAAACTGGGTCCAGCAATACATCAAAAACAATCATACATCATAATCAAGTGGGAATTATTCTGGGGAGGCAAAGCTGGTACAATATTCACAAATTAATAAATGTGATTCATCACATAAACAAAAAGAAGGATAAAAATCACATGATTTTATCAATAGATGCAGAGAAAGCATTTGATAAAATCCAGCACCCATTCATGATCAAAATTCTCAGCAAAGTGGGAATACAGGGAATATATCTCAATATGATAAAGGCCATCTATGACAAACCCACAGCCAACATCATACTCAATGGGCAAAAATTAAAAGCAACGCCCTTAAGATCAGGAATAAGGGAGGGGTACCCACTTTCACCACTCTTATTCAACATAATTCAGGCAGTCCTAGCCACAGCAATCAAATAAAAAGAAGAAGTAAAAGGCATCGAAATTGGAAAAGAGGAAGTAAAACTATCATTATTTGCTAATGACATTATACTTTACCTAGAAAACCCTAAGGTCTCATTCAAAAAACTACTAGACCTGATAAATGGATTCAACAAGGTGACAAGGTATAAAATAAATATTCAAATATCAGAGACATTTTTATACACCAACAATAAACTAGCTGAAAGAGAAATTAAGAAAACAATCTCCTTCACTATTGCAACAACAAAAAAATAAAGTACATACAAGTAAATTTAACCAAATAGGTAAGATTTGTACTCAGAAAATTATAAGACATTGAAAAAAAATCAATGAAGATACAAGCAAGTGAAAATATATACTGTGTTCATGTATAGAAAGAATAAACATATTAAAATGTCTATATTACCAAGAGCAATCTATAAATTCAATACAATTCTTTTTAAAATACCAATGGCATATTTCAAAAATATAAAATAAATATTTTAAATATTTATGTGAAACCAAAAAAGAACACAAAAAGCCTCAGCAATCTTCAAAATGAAAAATAAAGTGAGAGGTATAACAATTCCTGATACCAAGTTATACTACAAAGTCATTGTAATCAAAACAGCCTGGTACTGGCATAAGAACAGGCATACAGATCAAGGAACAAAACAGAACCCAGAAATAAACCCATACCTTTATGGTCAGTTGATATTTGACAAAGGAGGTAAAAGCATACAATGGAGTAAACATAGTCTTTTAATAAATGGTGTTGGGAAAATTGAAGAGGTACATGCAAAAATATGAAACTAGACCACCAACTGACACTATTCACAAAAAAAAATAAACTCAAAATGGATATAAGACTTAAATGTAAGTTACGAAACTAAAAATGTGTTGAAAGAAAACATAAGCAGTAAACTCTTTGATATCTCTCGTAGCAATATTTTTGCCTATTTATCTCCATGGGCAAGTGAAATAAAGGACAAAATAAACAAATAGGACTATATTAAACTGAAAAGTTTTGCACAGCAAAAGAAAACATTAACAAAATAAAAAGACAACCCACACAATGGGAGAACATATTTAAGGATACATCTGATAAGGAGTTAATAACCAAAATTTATAAAGAATTTCTGAAGCTCAACACCAGGAAAGTAAACAATCCAATTAAAAAATGGTGAAAGGAATTGAGTAGATACTTCTCCAAAGAGGATATACAGATGGCCAATAGGCATATAAAAAAATGTTTAATATCACTAATCACCAGAGAAATGCAAATTAGAATCAAAATGAGATACTAATTCACAGTAGTCAGAATGGCTATAATTAACAAATCAACACACAATAAGTGCTGGCAAGGATGTGGAGAAAAGGGAACCCTCCTGCACTGCTAGTGGGAATGCAGACTTGTGCAGCCACTATGGACAATACTATAGCGTTACTTTTTCTTTCTTTCTTTCTTTCTTTCTTTCTTTCTTTCTTTCTTTCTTTCTTTCTTTCTTTCTTTCTTATTAAATTTAATGCAGTGACATTGATAAATCAGGGTACATATGTTGAGAGAAAACATCTCCAGATTATTTTGACATTTGATTATGCTGTGTACCCCTCCCCCAAATTCAAATTGTCTTCTGTCACCTTCTATCTGGTTTTCTATGTTCCCCTCCCCTCCCCCACCCACTATTTCCTTCCTCCCCCCTCCCCCCTCCCCCCTCACATCCCCACCCCCAATGCCATCACATTCTTCTTCATGTCTCTGAGTCTCATTTTTATGTCCCATCTATGTATGGATTCATATAGTTCTTAGTTTTTTCTGATTTTCTTATTTCACTCCCTACAATGTTATCAAGGTCCATCCATGTTATTTTATTGTAAATGATTCAATGTCATCATTTCTTATGGCTGAGTAGTATTCCATAGTATATATGTACCAAAGCTTTTTAATCCACTCGTCCTCTGACGGACACTTGGGCTGTTTCCAGATCTTCGCTATTGTGAACAATGCTGCCACAAACATGGGGGTGCATTTTTCCTTTAGGAGCCGTTCTATGGTGTTCTTGGGGTATATTCCTAAAAGTGGGATAGCTGGGTCAAAACACAGTTCAATTTTTAATTTCTTGAGAAATCTCCATGCTGTTTTCCACAGTGGCTGCACCAGTCTGCATTCCCACCAGCAGTGCAGGAGGGTTCCTTTTTCTCGACATCCTTGCCAGCACTTATTCTGTGTTGTTTTGATGATGAGCGCCATTCTGACTGGTTTGAGGTGATATCTTATTGTGGTTTTAATTTGCATTTCTCTAGTGACTAGTGATGTTGAGCATTTTTTCACATGCTTCTTGGCCATCTGTATGTCCTCTTTGGAGAAGTGTCTATTCATTTCTATTTTCCATTTTTTGATTGGATTGTTTGTCTCCCTGATGTTGAGTTTTACAAGTTCTCTATAAATTTTGGTTATTAACCCCTTATCAGACATATTGTCAAATATGTTCTCCCATTGTGTAGTTTGTCTTTTTATTCTGTTCTTATTGTCTTTAGCTGTGCAAAACTTTTTAGATTGATATAGTCCCATTTGTTTATCCTGTCTTTTATTTCACTTCCGCGTGGAGATAAATCAGCAAATATATTGCTCCGAGAGATGTCGGAGAGCTTACTGCCTATGTTTTCTTCTAAGATGCTTATGGTTTCATGGCCTACATTTAAGTCTTTAATCCATTTTGAGTTTATTTTTGTGAGTGGTGTAAGCCGGTAATCTACTTTCATTTTTTTGCAGGTAGCTGTACAATTTTCCCAACACCATTTATTAAAGAGGCTGACTTTACTTCATTGTATTTCCTTACCTCCTTAGTCAAATATCAATTGCCCATAGAACTGTGTGTTTATTTCTGGGTTCTTTGTTCTGTTCCATTGATCTATGTGCCTGTTCTTATGCCAGTGCCAGGCTGTTTTGAGAACAATGGCCTTGTAGTATAACTTGATATCAGGAAGTGTGATACCTCCCACTTTATTCTATTTTATTATAAATAAATTTTTATTTTAATGGGGTGACATCAATAAATCAGGGTACATACATTCAAAGAAAACATCTCCAGGTTATCTTGTCATTTAGTTCTGTTGCATACCCATCACCTGAAGAGAGATCGTCCTCTGCCACCCTCCATCCAGTTCTCTCTGTACCCCTCTCCTTCCCCATCTCCCTCCTTCCCCCCCCCAACCCCCCGTAACCACCACACTCCTGTCCATGCCTCCTAGTCTCGCTCTTATGTCCCACCAATGTATGGAATCCTGCAGTTCCTCTTTTTTTCTGATTCGCTTATTTCACCCCACACAATGCTACCAAGACTCCACCATTCCGCTATAAGTGATCCGATGTCATCAGTTCTCCTAGCTGAATAGTATACCATGGTGTATATGTGCCCCATCTTCTTCATCCAGTCCTCTATCTTTTTTTACAGTGATTAAAAGCCTTTAAGCAAACTCTTGGCCACTACAGCAAGAATCCATAAAAGAGTAGTGTCCTTAACATGTTCACCAAGTCCAAGTTGGCCCCAACACCATGCCAAATCCCTGAAAAATGCAACCCAACCCCAGTTCAGTCTGTTAGGAGCTGTCACAGGGAGCAGGAGTCCAGGAAAGTTCCCTACAAGAAAAGTCTGCATGGCACTGGAATTGTCACCATTCTATACTTTGCAGATCATGCCCAAGTCCCAATGACCGCTGCTTCTAACTGGTAATGATTCAGGTAGACTGGAAAAAGCCATTTGCAGCCTGCGTGGATATGGAGCTTCTGTTCTCCTCTTCCTGGAGAGTTGAGACCAGGTTGCTTTTCCCTGGAGCTCTGTGACTGTGGCATGGTAAAGAGAACCTTGGGATACACTAAGCTGGGTGGCAAAGGTAAATTCATAATACAAGTTGGCAAAAAAAGGAAAGAGAGCTCTAAATTAGGAGTAGGTCCCAGCCTGAAAAATGAGTGGGGCATTGAGGTAGGAGGGATAAAGGAAACACTATATATTAAGCAAAGCAGCAGAAAATAGGACTATCAACACCCACAACAGAGATCTTTGAGGGAAGAATGAAAAACCTGACTATTCAGGCAAAACATAGTTAAGTGGCCCTTGTGCAAATGAGATCAGTTTACCTGCTTCTTGGAAGAAATACCCTAGGCTCGTCCACAGTGTCGTAGATGGGGCCGATGGCCCTGGGTACCTTCAGGCTTCAGTGGCAAACCCCAGCTTTCTGGACAAGGTTAGGTCATAGGTGGCTGGAGCAGGGCTGGAAGAGACTGAACCCTCCCTTAGAGGAGCGAGGGGGAAGCCCACCTTCCAGTGTCCCTGCTTCCTCACAGCAGAGGCGTGTAAGCCTGGCAGGCTTTAGTTCAATGACCTTCCATTCTACTATTGAAGCAGGACCCAGATAGCATTTTATGAGACCCCTTTGGGGCGTTGGAGCCTTTAAGGGTGTATCCTAAAAGTTGGTATTTCCCCTGATCTCTGTTGGGCTTTTTCTGCCTCTAGGTATCTTAAAAGCCATTCTCAGAAGATCTCGCTGAGGGGTTTGAGGATCCCCATCTGCCTATATAAATCTTTTCCATATATCTTGAGCTATTTGGAAAAAGACAAAACAGTGTTATTAGCTAGATCTAATAAAGAAGGTAGTAGTTTGCAGGTGAAAAAGATTTGGTGTCTCCTGTTCATCAGCATTCCAAAGAAATGTAAATTTTTTTTAAGTAAAAAGCATGATATGGTAGACCCGTCAGAGTCATTGGCCTGGTGTGCAGGATTCCCAGGTTTGATTCCTGGCCAGAGCATACAGGAGAAGTGCCCATCTACCTCTACACCCCTCCCCCTCTCCTTCCTTTTCCTCTCTCTCCTCCCACCCACAGCCAAGGCTCCACCGGAGCAAAGCCACCCCGGGCACTAAGGATGGCCCCATGGCCTCCGCCCCAGTTGCTAGAATGGCTCCGGTTGTAACAGACCAACACCCCAGATGGGCAGAGCATTCCCCCCTGGTAGGCATGCCAGGTGGATCCCAGTCAAGCACATGCAAGAGTCTGTCTGACTGCCTCCCCATCTCCATCCTCAGAAAAATACAAAAAATAAATAAATAAAAGAAAAAATACTACAAAAAAGGGGGGCATTCCCTTGTGCTAAAGCTCCAGGGAGCATGGAGTGAGCTTGAGTATGTCCTGTGAAACATGCAGCTCTATGTTGACATATAAGTCTTTGAAGAAGGAGAAACTGCTGAAATAGTTTATCAGCATTTGTCCCTAAGACAGCAGTCTTTATAGTGGAAACACCATATGTAAATATTTGCTGTCTGTCTACAGATTAATGGGGGAATATGGCAAATGCTGAAAAGCCATGATCTTTGTGCCCCTCCCCTCCCCAACCCCTCCCTCTCCTCGCCCCACCCTGTAACCCCAACACTGTTGTTCATGTCTCTCAGTCTCATTTTTATGTCCCACCTATGTATGGAATCATATAGTTCTTAGTTTTTTCTGATTTACTTCTTTCGCTCAGTATAATGTTTACAAGGCCCATCCATGTTGTTGTAAAAGATCCTATGTCATCATTTCTTATGGCTGAGTAGTATTCCATAGTATATATATACCAAAGCTTTTTAATCCACTCGTCCTCTGATGGACACTTGGGCTGTTTCCAAAACATTGCTATTGTGAACAACACTGCCATAAACATGGGGGTGCATTTCTTCTTTTCAAACAGTGCTATGGTGTTCTTGGGTATATTCCTAACAGTGGTATAGCTGGGTCAAAAGGCAGTTTGATTTTTAATTTCTTGAGGAATCTCCATACTGTTTTCCACAGTGGCTGCACCAGTCTGCATTCCCACCAGCAGTGCAGGAGGGTTCCCTTTTCTCCACATCCTCGCCAGCACTTATTCTGTGTTGTTTTATTGATGAGCGCCATTCTGACTGGTGTGAGGTGATATCTCATTGTGGTTTTAATTTGCATTTTTCTAATCATTAGTGATGTTGAACATTTTTTCATATGCCTGTTGGCCATCTGTGTGTCCTCTTTGGAGAAGTGTCTATTCATTTCTTTTGCCCATTTTTGGATTGGATTGTTTGACTTCCTGGTATGAAGTATTACAAGTTCTTTATAAATTTTGGTTATTACACCCTTATCAGATGCTATTTCAAATATATTCTCCCATTGTGTAGTTTGTCTTTTTATTCTGTTCTTATTGTCTTTAGCTGTGCAGAAGTTTTTTTAGTTTGATAAAGTCCCATTTGTTTATCCTGTCTTTTATTTCCCTTGCCTGTGGAGACAAATCAGCAAATATATTGCTGTGAGAGATGTCAGAGAGCTTACTGCCTATGTTTTCTTCTAAGATGCTTATGGTTTCATGGCTTACATTCAAGTCTTTTATCCATTTTGAGTTTATTTTTGTGAGTGGTGTAAGTTGGTGGTCTAGTTTCATTTTTTTTCAGGTAGCTGTCCAGTTTTCCCAACACCATTTGTTGAAGAGGCTGTCTTTACTCCATTGTATTGTCTTACCTCCTTTGTCAAATATCAGTTGTCCATAGAGCTGTCGGTTTATTTCTGGGTTCTCTGTTCTGTTCCATTGATCTAAGTGCCTGTTCTTATGCCAGTACCAGGCTGTTTTGAGTACAATGGCCTTATAATATAACTTGATATCTGGAAGTGTGATACCTCCCGCTTTTTTCTTCCTTTTCAAGATTGCTGAGGCTATTTGTGTTCTCTTTTGGTTCCATATAAATTTTTGGAATATGTATTTTATGTCTTTGAAGTAAGTCATTGGTATTTTAATCGGTATTGCATTGAATTTATAAATTGCTTTGGGTAATATAGACATTTTAATGATGTTTATTCTGCCTAACCATGAGCACGGTATATGCTTCCACTTATTTGTATCTTCCCTGATTTCTTTTATCAATGTTTTATAATTTTCTGAGTACAAGTCCTTAATCTCCTTGGTTAGATTTATCCCTAGGTACTTTATTTTTTTGGTTGCAATGATAAAGGGGATTGATACCTTGATTTCTCTTTCTGACAGTTCTTTATTAGTGTATAAAAATGCCTCTGATTTCTGAGTATTAATTTTATATCCTGCCACCTTGCCAAATTCATTTATCAAGTCTAGTAGTTTTTTGACTGAGACTTTAGGGTTTTCTATATACAATATCATGTCATCTGCAAATAATGATAGTTTTATTTCTTCTTTTCCAATTTGAATGCATTTTATTTCTTTTTCTTGTTTGATTGCTGTGGCTAGGACTTCCAGAACTATGTTGAATAAGAGTGGTGAAAGGGGGCCTTGTTTCTGATCTTAAGGGGATTGCTTTTAATTTTTGACCATTGAGTATGATGTTGGCTGTGGGTTTCTCATAGATGGCCTTTATTATGTTGAGGTATGTTCCCTGTATTCCCACTTTGCTGAGAGTTTTGATCATGAATGGGTGCTGGACTTTATCAAATGCTTTCTCTGCATCTATTGAAATTATCATGTGGTTTTTCTCCTTTCTTTTGTTTATGTGATGAATTACATTGATTTATTTGCAAATATTGTACCAGCCTTGCCTCCCAAGAATAAATCCTATAAGGATGACTTCTGACTTCTCAACAGAAACACTTGAGGCCAGAAGAGAATGGCAAGAAATATTCAAAGTAATGCAGAACAAGAACCTACAACCAAGACTACTTTATCCAGCAAGGCTATCATTTAAAATTGAAGGAGAAATTAAAAGCTTTACAGACAAAAAAAAACTCAAGGATTTTACTGCAACCAAACCAAGGCTGCAAGAAATGCTAAGGGACCTGTAGTAAACAGATCAAAGGAATAAAAGAATATAGCAAAAGAGAAATACAGTTTTAAAGAAAAAGAATAACAATAAACAATTACATATTAGTAATAACATTAAATGTTAATGGATTAAATGATCTGATCAAGAGACATAGGGTAGCTGCATGGATAAGAAAACAGGACCCATACATATGCTGTCTACAAGATACACACCTTAAATCAAAAGATGCACACAGACTGAAGATAAAAGGATGGAAAAGAATATTTCACGAAAATGGAAATGAAAAAAAAGCTGGGGTAGCAATACTTTTATCAGACAAAATGGACTTTAAAACAAAGACCATAGTTAGAGATAAAGAAGGTCACTAAATAATGATAAAGGGAGCAATCCAAAAGGAAGGTATAACCATTATAAATATCTATGCACCTAATATAGGAGCACCTAAGTATATAAAGCAGACTTTGATGGACTTAAAGGGTGAGATCAACAGCAATGCTATAATAGTAGGGGATTTCAATACCGCATTAACATCATTAGATTAATCCTCAAGAAAGAAAATTAACAAAGAAACAGCAGACTTAAAGGACATATTAGATCAACTCGATTTAATAGATATCTTCAGAACCTTTCACCCTAAAACAGCAGAATATACATTCTTTTCAAGCGCTCATGGTACATTCTCTAGAATAGACCACATGTTAGGTCACAAAAGTGGGCTCAACAAATTTAAGAAGATTGAAATCATATCAAGCACTTTCTCTGATCACAATGGCATTAAGCTAAAAATCAACCACAATAGAAAAATTGAAAAACATTCAAACACTTGGAAACTAAATAGCACTTTATTAAACAATGAATGGGTTAACATTGAGATCAAAGAAGAAATTTAAAAATTCCTAGAAACAAATGATAATGAGCATACATCAACTCAAAATTTATGGGACACAGCAAAAGCAGTCCTGAGAGGGAAGTTTATAGCATTACAGGCATACCTCAAGAAGCTAGAAAAAGCTCAAATAAACAACTTAACCCTGCATCTAAAAGAACTAGAAAAAGAACAGCAAGTAAAGCCCAGAGCTAGTAGAAGGAAGGAAATAATAAAGATCAGAGCAGAAATAAATGACATAGAGGCTAAAGAAACAATACACAGGATCAATGAAACCAGGAGCTGGTTCTTTGAAAAGGTAAACAAATTGATGAACCTTTAACTAGACTCACCAAGAAAAAGAGAGAGAGGACTCAAATAAATAAAATTAGAAATGAGAGTGGAGAAATAACATCTGACACAACAGAAATACAAAATATTGTAAGAAAATACTATGAAGAACTGTACGCCAAAAAACTAGACAACCTAGATGAAATGGACAAATTCCTTGAATAATATAATCTTCCAAAACTCAATCTGGAAGAATCAGAAAACCTAAACAGACCAAATACAACAAATGAGATTGAAACAGCTATCAAAAAACTCCCCCCCAAAAAAAGTCCTGGGCCTGATGGCTTCACAAGTGAATTCTACCAAAGATTCAAAGAAGAACTAACTCCTATCCTTCTCAAGCTATTTCAAAAAATTCAAGAGGAAGGAAGACTTCCAAACTCCTTTTATGAGGCGAGCATAATTCTGATTCCAAAACCAGGCAAAGACAACACACAAAAAAGAAAATTATAGGCCAATATCCCTGATTAACTTAGATGCAAAAATTCTCAACAAAATATTAGCAAACCGGATCCAGCAATATATGGAAAAAATCATACACCTTGATCAAGTAGAATTTATTCTTCTTTTTTAAGATTGCTGAGGCTATTCATGTTCTTTTTGGGTTTCATATAAATTTTTGGAATATGTGATCTATATCTTTGAAGTATGTCATTGGTATTTTAATTGGTATTGCATTGAATTTATAATTTGCTTTGGGTAATATAGACATTTTAATGATGTTTATTCTTCCTAACCATGAGCACGAAATATGCTTCCACTTGTTTGTATCTTCCTTGATTTCTTTTTCAATTCTTTGTAATTATCTGAGTACAAGTCTTTAGTCTCCTTGGTTAAGTTTACTCCTAAGTACTTTATTTTCTTGGTTGTAATTGTGAAAGGGATTGTTTCCTTAATTTCTCTTTCTGTTCATTGTTTGCATATAAAAATGCCTTTGATTTCTGAGTATTAATTTTATATCCTGCCACTTTGCTGAATTCATTTATCAGGTCCAGTAGTTTTTTGACTGGAACTTTAGGGTTTTCTATATACAATATCATATCATCTGCAAATAATGATAGTTTTACTTCTTCTTTTCCAACTTGAATGCCTTTTATTTCTTCTTTGTTTCTGATTGCTGTGGCTAGGACTTCCAGGACTATGTTAAATAAGTGTGGTGAAAGGGGGCACCCCTGCCTTGTTTCTGATCTTAAGGGTATAGCTTTTAATTTTTGCCCATTTAGTATGATGTTGGGTTTCTCATAGATGGCTTTTATCATGTTGAGGTACGTTTCCTGTATTCCCACTTTGCTGAGAGTTTTGATCATGAATGGGTGCTAGATTTTATCAAATGCTTTTTCTGCATCTATTGAAATTATCATATGGTTTTTCTCCTTCTTTTTGTTTATGTGATGAATCACATTGATTGATTTACGAATATTGTACCAGCCTTGCCTCCCCAGAATAAATCCCACTTGATCATGGTGTATGATTTTTTTCCTATATTGTTGGATCCGGTTTGCTAATATTTTGTTGAGGATTTTAGCTTCTATATTCATCAGAGATATTGGCCTATAATTTTCTTTCTTTGTGTTGTCTTTGCTTGGTTTGGGAATCAGAATTATGCTTTTCTCATAAAAGGAGCTTGGAAGTCTTTCTTCCTCTTGAATTTTTTGAAATAGTTTGAGGATAGGAGTTAGTTCTTCTTTGAATATTTGGTACTATTCAATTGTGAAGCCATCAGGCCCTAGACTTTTCTTTGTTGGGAGTTTTTTGATAACTGTTTCGATCTCACTTGGTGTAATCAGTCTGTTTAGGTTTTCTGATTCTTCCAGATTGAGTTTTGGAAGATTGTATGTTTCAAGGAATTTGTCCATTTCATGTAGGTTGTCTAGTTTTTTGGCATACAGTTCTTCATAGTATTTTCTTACAATATTTTGTATTTCTGTTGTGTCAGTTGTTATTTCTCCACTCTCATTTCTAATTTTATTTATTTGAGTCCTCTCTCTCTTTTTTTGGTGAGTCTAGTTAAAGGTTCATCAATCTTGTTTACCTTTTCAAAGAACCAGCTCCTAGTTTCATTGATCCTGTGTATTGTTTCTTTAGCCTCTATGTCATTTATTTCTGCTCTGATCTTTATTATTTCCTTCCTTCTACTATATTTGGGTTTTACTTGCTTTTCTTTTTCTAGATCTTTTAAAGACAGGGTTAAGGTGTTTATTTGAGCTTATTCTAGCTTCTTAAATTTTGCCTGTAGTGCTATGAACTTCCCTCTCAGCACTGCTTTTGCTGTGTCCCATAAATTTTGAGTTGTTTTATGCTCATTGTCATTCATTTCTAGGATATTTTTATTTCTTCTTTGATCTTATTCTTAATCCATTCATTATTTAACAACCTGCTATTTAGTTTCCATGTGTTTGAGAATTTTTGAGCTTTTCTCTTGTGGTTCATGTCTAGTTTCATGCCGTTGTGATCAGAAAAAGTGTTTGATATGATTTCAATCTTCTTAAATTGGTTGAGAGCACTTTTCTGCCCTAATATGTGGTCTATCCTAGAGAATGTACCATGAACACTTGAAAAGAATGTATGTTCTGCTGCTTTAGGGTGAAAGGTTCTGAAGATATCTATTAAATCGAGTTGATCTAGTTTGTCCAATAAGTCTGCTGTTTCTTTGTTTTTTTTTTCTTTCTTGAGGATCTATCTATTGATATTAGTGAGGTATTGAAATCCCGTACTATTATAGTATTGCTGTTGATCTCACCCTTTAAGTCAATCAAAGTCTGCTTTATAGATTTAGGTGCTCTTATATTAGGTGCATAGATATTTATGATGGTTATATCTTCCTGTTGGATTACTCCCTTTATCATTATGTAGTGGCCTTCTTTGTCTCTTACTATATCATTTGTTTTAAAGTCCAATTTGTTTGATATAAGTATTGCTACCCCAGGTGTTTTTTTTTTCATTTCCATTTGCATGAAATGTTTTTTTCCATCCTTTTGCCTTCAATCTATGTGTATCTTTTGTTCTAAGGTGAGTCTTTTGTAGACAGCCAATGTATGGGTCCTGTTTTCTTATCCATGCAGCTACCTTATGTCTCTTGATTGAATCATTTAATCCATTGACATTTATGTTTATTATTGATATGTAGTTGTTTATTGCCATTTTATTCTTTAAAGCTGTATTCCTTTTTCTCTATATTCTTTTCCCACTTTGATCTGTTTACCACAGGCCCCTTAACATTTCCTGCAGCATTGGTTTGGTTGTAATGAATTCCTTTAGTTGTTTTTTGTCTGGGAAGCTTTTTATTTCTCCTTTGATTTTAAACGATAGCCTTGCTGGATAAAGTAGTCTTGGTTGTAAGGTCTTGTTCTGCATTACTTTGAATATTACTTGCAATTCCTTCTGGCCTCAAGTGTTTCTGTTGAGAAGTTGGGTGTCATTCTTATGGGGGCTCCTTTGTAGGTGGTAGCTTTTTTTTATTGCTTTTCTTTTTATTGCTTAGCTTTGGTATTTTAATTATGATGTGTGTTGGTGTAGTTTTCTTTGGGTTTCTCTTAAATGGATTCCTCTGTGCTTCTTGAACTTGTGAGAGTTTCTCCTGCATTAATTTAGGGAAGTTTTCAGCTATGATATGATTGAACAAAGTCTCTATCCCTTGTTCTTTTTATTCTTCTTCAGGAATCCCTATGATGTGGATGTTATTTCTCTTCATATTGTCACAGAGCTCTCTTAGAGTTTTCTCAGACTTTTTGAGTCTCTTCTTTTTTCTTCTCTGCTTTCATAACTTCATTCCAGTTGTCCTCCAACTTGCTGATTCGATCCCTCAGCTCTATCTATCCTGTTTTTAATTCCTTCCATTGTGGTCTTTATTTCTGATATTGTATTTGTCATCTCCAACTGATTCTTTTTTATACTTGCTATTTCTTTATTTAGGTGTTCATAATGACCATCCATGGTTGTTCTAAGATCCCTAAGTATCCTTACAATCATTATTTTGAACTCCGCATCTGGAAGTTTGATTATTTCCATATCACTCAGTTCATCTCCTGAGGGTATCTCTTGTGGTTTCATTTGGATTGCAATTTTTTGTCTTCTCATTGTCTATGTTTGGGTGTTTTATTTGTAGATTTGGTTGAGTCTAGGCTTAGTGTTGTCTGCCTCCAGTTTTCAGTTGTATTATTTCTAGGTCTTCTTGGGTTGGTATCAGCTATTTTTTGTAATCCATTTTTGGATTTGGGCAGCTTTGTAGCCTTGATATGTTTGTTTTCTTAACAGATGGTTGTCTCGTTTACTGATCTCAGCAGGGGGCTTCTTTGAAACTGTATCCAGGAATGCAATGGGTATAACCTGAGACTCTGAAGGCCTTTTCCAACAACTAATCTCTCTAGGGGCAGGGTGTTTTCTCAGCTTCAGTAGGGGGAGGTGTTTCTCAGATCTCCATGGAGACCTGAGTTACTGCCCCTCCTCCCCACTTCTTGTTTTCAGCTGTGTCTTGTTGTGCTGATTGGAGCTGGAGAGATGTCTGGAGATCTCTGATCTGGAAGTAATTCAGTACTGTTTTGTGAAAATACCAGTCCCTCCCCCAGCTATGGCCACCTCCAGCATGGATGAGTCAGCTTTTTCAGGTCGTCTCCTGCATTTCTTAGCCCCTCACAGTTTGTCTCTCTCTCTCTCCTTTCCACTTGGGAGATAAGCTGTTCTTTTCAACTCACCTCACTCCCTGGTCACCAGGCAAGTGGCTGTGAGCAGTATTTTCTGCTCTTTTCTCTGGAGTGAGATCCCCTCTGCGCTCTCAGCCTCAACCCCATTGAGGGAGGGCCCCATTCCTGTAAGAAGGGGAGATTCAGGTGCTCCCTACCAGGTTTGTTATGGCTTCTTCTTTGCTCCTTGTTTTTTTAGAGCTGTTCTTGTAGTCCAGAGTTGGTTTTTCACTCTGATTTTTCCTAAATTGATTTGTATTCCAGTTTGGTGGTGAGAGCTGGGCATCTGTGCATCCACCCTCTCCACTGCCATGTTCTAATCCTCAATACTATAGTGTTTCTTTAAAAAATTAATACTGGAACTGCCTTTGACCCAGCTATACCATGTTTAGGAATATATCCTAAGAATACCAAATCACTGATTCAAAAGAAGATATGCACTTTCATGTTTATTGCAGCATTGTTTACAATAGCCAAGTTCTGGAAACAGCCCAAGTGTCTGTCAGTGGAGGAGTGGATTAAAAAGCAATGGTACATATACAAAATGGAATACTATGCTGCTGTGAAAAAAGGAAATCTTTTGCAATGGCATGGGTGGCCATGGAGATTATTATGCTAAGTAAAATAAGCCAGGCAGAATAAAAAATATCAAAAGATCTCACTTATATGTGGAATCTAATGAACAATGTGAACTGAAGAATGAAATAGAGGCAGAGGCAAGGTCACAGGGACCAGAGAGACAGCAGTCAGAAGGAAGGGGGATGAGGGGATGAGATCAGAGAAGGTGAAGAAATTAGTGAAACTATATATACATAACACAGATAGCAGGACATCAAATCCCAGAGGGAGGTGTGGGAGGGTGTTAGAGGGAGGGGGCAAAGGGGATGTAATTTGGGAAACGGGGTGGGGGTGAGGGTGTTATATTAAGTGGGACACTTGAATCCATGTTAACACATTAAATAAAAATTAATAAAAGATTTAAAAAATAAATAAAGCATAACTGAAGTCACCAATATATATATAAAATTTTTGCACTGCAGAAAAATTGGCCACAAATTATTTTAGTTACCACAGTTATTTTAATGTGTAATATTTACAATTCTCATAAAACTTTGACTAACCAGAAATGTTCTATATGAAATAAATAGGCTTTTGTGTGTGTCAGTATTCCATGCAAATACTTTTTTTTTTAATTTTATTTATTCATTTTGGAGAGGAGAGAGAAAGAGAGAGAGAGACAGAGAGGGAGAGAGAGAGACAGAGAGAGAAGGTGGGGAAGAGCTGGAAGCATGAACTCCCATATGTGCCTTGACCAGACAAGCCCAGGGTTTCGAACCAGCGACCTCAGCTTTTCCAGATCAACGCTTTATCCACTGCGCCACCACGGGTCAGGCCATGCAAATACTTTTAATGGTGCTTTGCTGCCTAGTGAAAAAAATATAAATCATGTAGGTTGACATGCAAAGCTTTCCATTTTATGGCCTTGATTTTCCTTCCTAGCCAAATCTAAGTACCTTGTGTTATAACTAAAATAGGCTAGTTTTTATTTCTCAAACAAATCTTTTACTTTCCCATCATCATTTCTCTTTCCTTTTCCTGATGGAACCCCACTTAGCATACCTCCACCATTTATCTCACTTTATCATTATTTTTATTTTATTTTAATATCATTTCAATTGCCATCTCTTTCACACAAGCTTTCTTAATTCTATCACTGGCTCAAAAATCTTCCCACCCACTGAACTAGCATAATGCATATTTTCTTTATCTCATAGGTCTGATACTTTTGCCTTTATGGGCATTTTTGTTTTACTGTTTTTCTACAGAAGAGCAAATATTAAGAGGGAAAGGACTGTCTTTATTTGTTTTTATAGTACCAGCCAGACGAACACAGTATCTTGAACATCATAGGTCCTCAGTAAGTATTTAGTAAATGTATTTATTTCTTATGGCTGCTGTAATAAGTTATTATGGACTCAGTGGCTTAAAACAACACAAATTTATTCTCTTACAGTTCTGGAGACCAAAAGTTCAAAATCAGTGTCACTAAGCTAAAGTCAAGGTGTTTGCAAGGCTTGTGCCCTTTGAAGATTCTAGGATAGAATCCATTTCCTTGCCTTTTTCAACTTCCAATTCTGCATGTTTTTCATTCCTTGGTTTGGCCCCTTCCTCTGTCTTCAATGTCAGCAGGTAACATCTTCAGGTCTTTTTTTGCTTCTGTCATATCACCTTGTCCCCTATATCAAATATCAAATCTCCCTCTCTAACAGGGTTAGGAGAGTTGTATTCAGGAGTCACACTTTGTCATAGAAACTGTTTCTTAGAAGGTAATTACTACCTTTCAGTAAGAACTGTGTGCCCCTAATCTGGTAGAAAAATGGCTGTCTCTCTCTCCCCTTCTTTCTTTTGGCACAGTCTAAGCTTTTCTGATCATGTCCTACTCCACAATCAGGGTCCTGCCTAGGCTTTGATCCTCTTCCCACGAAGAACTGTGTCTTCGCCTGACCTGTGATGGTGCAGTGGTTAAAGCGTCAACCTGGAAATGCTGAGGTTGCCGGTTCGAAACCCTGGGCTTGCCTGGTCAAGGCACATATGGGAGTTGATGCTTCCAGCTCCTCCCTACTTTCTTTCTCTGTGTCTTTCTCTCCTCTCTCTCCCTTTCTCTCTCCTCTCTAAAATGAATAAATTAAAAATTGAAAAAAAAAAAAAAAAGAACTGTGTCTTTGCATATAGCATGGCTTCCATTAGGAATATCTGCCCTCACTCCTCCTTACTGGTTCTTAAAACAGCCACTCCTCCTTCGGGGCTTAGCCACATCTACCACCTTTGTGAAGCCTTTCCTTCAGACTTTCCCCAAGTAGACCTGGCCTGCCCTCCCATGTTCTGCTGGGTATCTGGTACCTTTTGGTCTAAATAGCTCTTATCACACTGAGTGGCATTTGTTGTTTATCTCCCTACACCATCCTGGAAATTCCCAAGGAGCAAAAACTTTGTGTAATTTGCCTTTGTACTTAACCTTTCTATGTCTTCATTTCTTCATTATAAGATAATTATTATAATAATTTCTACCTTACAGGGTTGTTAGGAGGATGAAATGATTTAATCTATACAAAATGATTAGAATAGTGCCTGGCATGTAGAAGTGATCAGTAAGTGCTAGCTATTATTATTCATGGCATTTATCACACTCTGACATCATTTTTATGCTTGTTTACAGCCTCTCGATGTGCTTAGTATGTAAGCTCCACAGGGCAGATATTTTTGTCTGTTTTGTTCACTGGTATATGCCAGAGCCTGGGGACTATATGCTCATAAGCATATAGTAGATATTCAGAGTTTGGTGAACAAATGTGTGAGGGAATGAAACCACTAACATTATACGTGTTATGTATACTGCTCATAAAAATTAGGAGATATTTTATCACTTCATATTCATTTTGAAATAGCCCCTAATTTTTGTGAGCAGTATAGTAGGCACATAGTACATTTCTTAAATTTGATTATATGTTTTTCTTTAATATCTTTTTTACATATCTGACTCTAAAACTAAATAACTGCTTCTTCAATTATCTTCCTGAATTTTTATAAAACACACATTACATCTCTTTTATGCAAAACAGGTATTATTATTCACATTATTGTACACAGTTGTAGTTCCTTTTACTGTTGTAAAATACTATATATTTTAATTCTTACTATCATTTCTACTTTTCTTGGTTGACTTTGATGTTTTATTTTGCTGGCCATTAATTCTCAGCTTATTTTTCTTTTTTAATTTATGCAATGCCAGCTATAATGTTTCCTTGATAAATGCTTTAATGTAGTAAAACTAATACAGCTCATGTTTTAATATAAAGTATTTCTGTTATTGTTCAGAATATTTTTTAATTTTCATTATGATTTCTTTTTTATCAATGGGTTATTTTTGTTATATAAAAATTATGAAAAGTATAATTTTAAAATTCCAAAAGCATTAGAGTTTTCTAAGTATTACATCTTTATAACCAAAATTCCCCACAAAATTCACATTGATGCATGATTTCTTCACCTCCAGTATAGTCTGTCAAGTTAGAAAGCTTTAAGCAAGTTTTCTACATGTTAATCAGGATACTTAAATCAAATAAAATTTAAAAATTCACACAAGCCTCTTTTCAAGTATCAGTAGCCATATGTGGCTAGTGGATACCATCTTGGACAGTGCAGATATAAAACATTTTTATCACTGCAGAAAATTTTATGACATATGGCTGGTCTGGATTATTTGCAGTAACAAACACTACCAAAATCTCAGAGGTCTAACACAAAAAAAATTTATTTCCATATCAAAGGTCTATCCATCATGTGCCAGCTCAACATTCTAGGCCATTTTGGTTTTGTGACCCTTTTTTAACCACATACACTCCCATGATGACTGTAGCAGGGCAAGAACACATGAAGGATCATGCTCCAGCTCTTGAGTGCTTCAACCTGGAAATGAAATCCATGCCTAACTGCAAGAGCCTGGGAAGTCTAATGCCCTGTGTATACAGAAATAGAAGGAAATCAGTAAACATCAGTGAAACCTGCCATGTTCAGCATGACTATCTGTATTCAAACTGCCACCTTCGATGTACCTTCTTATAATTAATATCATGTCTGTAAAAATACTACTCAATGTAATTTGGAGAACACAGTAGACAATCACTAAGTGCTACTTCTCTACCTCTTTCTCTTTGCAGTGGCTTTTTATACGATGTCTCAGGTTCTGGCCTCAGCATCATTTTATCTATTTCTATAACACCATCAGAATTTACATATGATTTTCTTGATTTCATGTGGAAATTTTTCTATAGTTCCTCACAAAGTACATATTGAAATATAATGTCTTTCCCATGATGTCCAAGGTCTCCCAGAGTCTGGCTTCCCAAACTTACCTCCCATTGCTTCTGGCACTTCAGCAATATCTTGTATGTGGCCATTCTATTCCCAGGTTTTACGCATAATTTCCCAACTTTATGCTTACTCTGAAGCTCTTACTAGTATGTACTTCTTTTTTGTTCCTACCCACCATAGTTCTCTAAATGCTTAAAATGATATCTTTCTTGACTTCTTCATCTAAAATTAATCTTTTGTCCCAAATCCTCTCATAGCTCCCAACTTACTCTGGTTGTGTGTATCTTTTATAAGCAGCTTAAGAAAAAAGATGGAGTCTTACTCATCTTTGATTTTCTTACCAAAGACAGGAATATAGTTTCTGCTTAGTAAATGTTTAATAAATTTTTCACCAAGACTATTAGCATGTTATAAAAAATAATATAACCACAGATGAGAAATACAACACTTTTTTGATTAAACATCAATATAATATATCTAATATTATAGAATAAGACAGACTGCAATTAAATAGACAGGCTGAAATTGTAAGAAGTGAATGGGTACCTTAAAATGAAAAAGAAACCACTCAATGTTTTACTCCTAATAGAAATAAACATTTTATTTAAGTAGTGTTGCGTTAGCATTTTCTAAAACTTTAGAGAAATGGAAAACTATACTTAAATACCTTTTAAGTAGAAATCAGGAATGTTCAGCATATTTAAAAATAGCTCACAAAAACTCCCTGGGTCTTTGAACTATCTGTGTATACTTCAACATTATAAAAAAAAGTAATGTAAATTACTTTTAAAATTTTAATTTTATTAAAAAACCATTGAAAATACATTTTGGAAAAAGCAAAGCCTTAAATTTGAAAAAGGAACTATAAGAAAAGTTTTTATTCAATTTGTTAAATTATACAAGAATAAGAGAAACTATTTTTTGAAAGAATAAAAAATGGAAAAAGGAAAGACATTATCACTAAACACCTGGAGACAAATGATAATCACTTCCAAATAGAATGAAAACCTAGAAGAAATATTATCTTAATGATAGTCTACATAAAAACAAAAAAAGCTGGGAGGGTTTTTAAAGTCACCTACAGAGATTAGCTATAAAACAGAAGTCAGATGACAAGCAGATAAAAGTATCACAGGCTGTTTCCAAGGGGAGTGTTTTCTGGAGTCTCTGTTGGAGAAAGGGCCTTACAGCTGATTTTTCAATTTGAGTTTTTGTGAGTTTAACTCTACAAAAAAATAATGCCCTCTCTTATTTTCAAAGAATCACAGGAAATGTACAATCTCACTTTCATGAACCCTTTTTATAGTAAAGCAGCTAGTTTTCTTAAAGCTGACACATCCCATCAAAACACCATGATGGTGAGCTCCTGCCTGGAAAATTCATGGGAAAACAATGCTTTTGAATGAGCCAATCAGGAAGAAGCTAATAAGTATATTTATGTCTGTGTAGCTGGCAACACTCTTTAGTCCTTCCCTTTGCTTCTGCTGTGCTGGTCACACTGAACAAATTAGCTTAATTAGAGCAGGATCCCCTGGGATCAGGGGTACAGATATCATTCTCATTTAGGCAATGAAGTGTGCTCAATGGACAAGTGTTCTGCAACCACAGGAGGTCACTTTGTGGTGGTCATCAAGCTCACAAATTAATGTCCTTGGTCGTGAGATTCTGAACAGAAAGGGGATGATAGTTTCTGCATTTAGCCTAGGAAAGCTTTCTTTATAAAAGATTGGGAGGACACTGAAGAATGAGTCTCCACCCAGCCTAGAGGACAAACCAGCCAGTTGGGACCCGATTTGCCCTGAAATGAAATGTGTTTTAGGACACCTAAAATGAGAGTTCTGAGAAGATGTAAGGAATGCAAACCCCATTCAATTAAAGCAAAACACACTCAAAGCAAACCATCCCTTTAAGGTCTAAATAAGTGCCTCAAGAATGGGGCTGGCTTGGAAAGACTTGTGCTGCCCTATGTTAGCCAGTAAGAGTCTTGTATATTCCTGTGGATCACTGACTCGATTCTGCCGTGTCAGACCTTGTCTGACCTCTGTCCCTGCAACAAACTTGAACTGGTCTGGAACACACATCTTTTCTTGGCATCTGATGCTTTACTTTGTTGTTATGGCCAGTCCTCCTGGCCTGTTTATGCTTTACCATACTCAACACTTAGTCCTGATCTTTGCCTATCTCTGAAGCTCCACAGTGCCATATCTCCCTTCACCATAGCCTGCTATCTCAGCTTGCCTGCAGAAACTGGTAGAAGCTACAAAAATAAAATTGCCCATTGCTCCAATTTTCCCAACAGGGAGCTGCAGTTTGGACACCCATCACATCACTCTCAACAGATCTTTCCATCTTGAGTGCCCTAGTATGTTTGTTCATGATGTCTTCTCTGCAAAGGAAGCTTCTTTCCATCCATCACTCAGGATCCATATCAAATGTTACCTTCTCCAGGAAGCCTTCTTAGGCAGAGGTTCACACAACACTTGATACATATAACTCTCGACCAAAGTAGTTTAAATATTTAATCACAATTATTTTTTCAACTGCTGTCTCTCTTATATTATGACATGGTTACAAGTTAAATCTCTTCCTTTTCTTTGCTCTGTGCAACCTCAGCATTTAGCATAGCACTTGACTCACTGTATATGAAATTATGTATTTAAGAAAAATTAATACATTTTCATTAACTTTCTCAAATATGTAAATATGGCTTTTTAGATAATAAATTCCAGATAATTAGAAAATGTTTCCATGTTGGCTCCAGTACTATTTATTTTCACCAAGTAGATGCAAGGTAAGTTCAGGGGAGCTTGACATTAGTACCCAGTTTCTTCACCAAATATCTGCTATAAAGTTGTGGCCTTCCAGTCATCAACAACTTCCCTTCTAATATAAACAGCCTGCACATTTGGAGGCACCAACCTCCACCCACTCTAGGACATCTTCAAATGGATCACTTCTTCCTTCTACCAGTCAATGGAAAAATTTCTTTATTGTATACAACAGGGGTCCCCAAACTTTTACACAGGGGGCCAGTTCACTGTCCCTCAGACCATTGGAGGGCTGCCACATACAGTGCTCCTTTCACTGACCACCAATGAAAGAGGTGCCCCTTCCAGAAGTGCAGCGGCGGGGGGGGGGTGGATAAATGGCCTCAGGGGGCTGCATGTGGCCCAGGGGCCATAGTTTGGGGATGCCTGGTATACAAGTTAAGTCTTTTAAATGTTAGCAATAGGGGAGGGGACATCTCAATTACATAATGTGCAGCTTCAGCAAACACAGTTTATAAGAGCCCTTGACCTCTTCAATGTATTCACACTGACTCCCAGGGGCCTATACTCTTAAGGGGGTGACCTTGGAGAATTAACTCCATATGGTTATTAGTGATTCATTCTCAAATAACATTTCAGAGGAAAAAACTACTCATGTTTTAAAATTGAAGGGTACTTAGACTTTCAGCAACCCTCTGCAGGGGTCAAATGTTACCTCAGTCAATACCCAGACTATTCTTCCAGGGAAAGTCTAAAATGTTATGAGTAGGTCCCCTTTGGTACCATGTTGATTTAGAATACCAGCATAAGGGCACAATTTAATGCAGCAGTTAAAGCATTAGCTTGGAAGTCAGACATATCTAGGTTTGAATCATCTCCATCACTTAGCCTCAGTGTTAATTTGAGGAAATTCTTTATCCTATCTAAGTTTAGTTTCCTATCTCTAAAATAAGAATAAAACTTCCTTATAAGATTAAGAATTAAATGAGATAACTATTAGGTATAGACTATAGAGCATTTGAAAAACAACCAATAAATAATATTGTTGCTGTTATTATATACTCTTCATCTACTAGAGTAAGGATTTTTTTTGTCAAGGATCCAGACTATCATCACTTTTGAAGCCCTAAAAAGCATCACAGTCTAAGACTTTGAGACCCAGGCACACATTCTTGACTAAAGCCAACCCATGGATGTCATCTGGTCTTGGGGATCGGTGGTATATTTTGGGAATCATCAATAATTATCAGTTTTGAAAGGATGCTTAGTACATGTACTATCTGTTACTTATGATATGATATCTAATTCTCTAATTCTGAGGACAAAGAAATATGTGAGGTAATGAACTCCCTAAGGGCAGGAATCACATCCCCTATTGCTTCAGCACCGACCTTGCATCTGACATGTAATAGGTGCTCAACTAATATTTGGTGTAATGGAAACCTAGCACTTCCTAACCCTAGCCTATGAATCTGGAGTTAATTCATTCAATTCAGCTTGTACTGAATAACTCTCATGTACCAATCTTTGTATTCAATGCTGAGAATATAAAGAAAAGAAACAACACTTAACCTTAAAAAGCTAATACTTTGGTTGTGTTGTTTTCCCAAATTTCAACATTTACTGACTCTTTCAGATAGGTGATCCCTTAAACATAAAATTGAGCAACAATCTGTTTTTACTCTGGGAATGATATCATTTCAAATATATGCTTACCTAGAAACATCAGTCCCTAACTTCTCTATCTTAGCACTTACGAAGTCATTACTAAGGCATGTAGGGTTTATATATTTCATTACAGAAACAAAACTACTGGGGACTTCCAAGTTGGTTAGGAATATGACCCTGATGCCAGGTAGAATTTCAACTTCCCTCAATCACCAGCAGTAGTAACATACTTATTATAAAATATCTGACATTCAATTATTTAAAATATCTGGAAAAAAGGGCTAGTAATATTTATCTCATAGGTTTTTCATGAAGATTATATAAGATGGTGTATATGATGCACCTAATATAGTACTTGGTTCTTGGCAGGCATTTGATAGGGTTATGATATTGTCCTGAGTCTGGATCATATGACAGAGGCAGTATCTATCATACTTATTATTTTATCACCAACATTTAACATAGTGCCTGGAACATAGTAAGCACTGAGTATTCATTTACTTACTTACTTTCTAACTTACTTTTAGGCTTAATTTCATTCAGTGTCCTTCTTTTCCCCTAATGTCCCTTATAATAGGAAAATGAGTAAAGCCAAGCAAGGTCTGTCAGATATGACATCACTACTTAATAAGCCTGGAATGATCAGTTACAATTGAAACAAAACTAGTTCTCAGGGGGACATACATCCAGTTAAAAATCAGGCTAATGTACTAATGTTTGAGTCAAAGCTTGGCCATGTGGACAGATTGTGACAGTCTGCCCGCATAATGCTCTCTCTCTCTGTTTCACACTTCCTGAGCAAAGTCTTCCTAGGTCAGCATCCCTTTGCAGAATCATTGCCTGAGGAATGCTTTTGGACTCCTATGCCCACAGTGGATCCTCTGCTTGTTTCCTCCCTCATCCCTGAAGGCATTTATGTCAGTTAAGAAATGGGTTTGTCTGTGAGGTACAGACAGCTGTTTACAGTGGTTTCAGTACATAAAGGTTTGTTATCATAAATAATAAGAAGTCTGAAGGTAGCAACTGCTGTCACTGGTTCAGCAGCTCATAGATTTCAAGGCCATGATAACTGTGATCTTGGCCTTTTTCTTGTTGTTTCCAGTGTCCAAATACCAAGTCTGTATTCCAGGCATAAAAAAATAGAATGGACAAACCTCAATAACAAACAAATTATCTTATCTGGGACTCAAACCTATGTTTGTGGCATTTTGGGGGGTTTTTACTTCACCTTTTAAACTCACTAGCTGTGCTCTCATCCCTGGCTCTCCATATTATCTAGTTCTTGTTCCACTAAATACAATAGTAATTTTTTAATTTGTCCCCCCATTTTTCCGTTTTCCTCTTATTCCTCTCATCATAAATCTTAGACAACCAACACCTAAAAGCAAATCATTTCATTCTTGACCCAAATTTTTTCCTTATTTGCTTTTTGTGGGTCCATACGCTCTTTTTTTTTCTTTTTTCTTTCCTTTTTTTTTTTTTTTTGCCCCTTTATTACTTTTCCCCAATTCAGGCCCTCCATCACAGGCATTGTTTGTTATAATTCACAGTCCACCACAAGATTTTCTCAAAAAAGAGGGGAGAGGAGAGGAGAGGAAAAAAGGAAGGGGGGAATAATTTCCTTTTTTTAATTTTTATTTTATTTTTCTTTATTTCATTATTAATTTTTTTTTAAAAAAAAAACTCTTTTCGATTTTTAATTTTTTTTATTTTTATTTTTTTTAACTTTTTATTCTTTATTAAATCTCATTAATACTATCAACAAAACCACCCTCAGATGCCATTGAGTAAGAGAAAATCGAATATCATGGATACAAAAGAAAGAGAGGTAACACAGCTAGATGAGGAAAAATCTATGGAGAAAAAATTTAATATATTGGAAACCTTGGAGCTAAATGACAGAGAATTCAAGATAGAAATACTAAAAATCCTCCGAGATATACAAGAAAACACAGAAAGGCAATATAGGGAGCTCAGAAAACAACTCAATGAACAAAAAGAATATATGTCCAAGGAAATTGAAACTATAAAAACAAATCAAACAGAGATGAAAAACTCAATTCACGAGCTGAAAAACGAAATAACAAGCTTAGCTAATAGAACAGTTCAGATAGAAGAGAGGATTAGTGAAATAGAAGACAAGCAACTTGAGGCACAACAGAGAGAAGAAGAGACTCAAAAATTAAAAAAAATGAGATAGCCCTACAAGAATTATCTGATGCCATCAAAAAGAATAACATAAGAATAATAGGTATATCAGAGGGAGAAGAGAGAGAAAATGGAATGGAGAACATACTCAAACAAATAATAGATGAGAACTTCCCAAGCCTGTGGAAAGAACTAAAGCCTCAAGTTCAAAAAGCAAACAGAACTCCGAGTTTTCTTAACCCCAACAAACCTACTCCAAGGCATATCATAATGAAATTGACACAAACAAAGAGCAAAGAAAAAATTCTCAAGGCAGCCAGGGAAAAGAAGAATACAACATATAAAGGAAGGCCCATTAGATTATCATCAGATTTCTCAGCAGAAACTCTACAAGCTAGAAGAGAGTGGACCCCAATATTTAAAGTCCTGAAAGAGAGGAACTTTCAGCCACGAATACTATACCCATCAAAGCTATCCTTCAAATACGAAGAAGAAATAAAAACATTCACAGATACAGAAAAGATGAGGGAATTTATCATCAGAAATCCCCCACTCCAGGAATTACTAAAGGGGGTTCTCCAATCAGATACAAAGAACAAAAAAAAACAGAGCCACAAGTAAAAGCTCCAAGAAGAACACAATAAAACCAAATTTAAACTGTGACAACAACAAAAAGAAAGAGGGGGAGAAGATGGAGATTAACAGTAGCAAAGGACGATGGAGTGCAAAAGTACTCACAAAATAGTTCGCTACAATGAACAGGGTAGGGACCCTTTTCATTACTCAAAGGTAACCACCATTGAAAAAACCACCACAGAAGCACATGAGATAAAAAAGATAGCAACAGAGGAAAGATGTATGGAATACAACCAAATAAAAACAAAAGATAGAAAAACGAAAGAGAAGGATCAAACAAGACACAAAACTAACAGAAAGCAAGATATAAAATGGCAATAGGGAACTCACAAGTATCAATAATTACACTAAATGTAAACAGATTAAACTCACCAATAAAAAGGCACAGACTAGCAGAATAGATTAAAAAAGAAAATCCAACTGTATGCTGCCTACAGGAAACTCATCTAAGTAACAAGGATAAAAACAAATTCAAAGTGAAAGGCTGGAAAACAATACTCCAAGCAAATAACATCCAAAAAAAAAGCAGGTGTAGCAATACTCATATCGGATAATGCTGACTACAAGACAGGAAAAGTACTCAGAGACAAAAATGGCCATTTCATAATGGCTAAGGGGACACTGAATCAAGAAGACATAACAATTCTTAATATATATGCACCAAACCAAGGAGCACCAAAATATATAAGACAGCTACTTATTGATCTTAAATCAAAAACTGACAAAAATACAATCATACTTGGAGACCTCAATACACCGCTGACGGCTCTAGATCGGTCATCCAAACAGAGAATCAACAAAGACATAGTGGCCTTAAACAAAACACTAGAGCACCTGGATATGATAGACATCTATAGGACATTTCATCCCAAAGTGACTGAGTATACATTTTTCTCCAGTGTACATGGATCATTCTCAAGAATAGACCATATGTTGGGCCACAAAAACAACATCAGCAAATTCAGAAAAATTGAAGTTGTACCAAGCATATTTTCTGATCATAAAGCCTTGAAACTAGAATTCAACTGCAAAAAAGAGGAAAAAAATCCCATAAAAATGTGGAAACTAAACAACATACTTTTAAAAAATGAATGGGTCAAAGAAGAAATAAGTGCAGAGATCAAAAGATATATACAGACTAATGAAAATGACAATACGACATATCAGAATCTATGGGATGCAGCAAAAGCAGTGATAAGAGGGAAGTTCATATCGCTTCAGGCATATATGAACAAACAAGAGAGAGCCCAAGTGAACCACTTAACTTCTCACCTTAAGGAACTAGTAAAAGAAGAACAAAGACAACCCAAAACCAGCCGAAGAAAGGAGATAATAAAAATCAGAGCAGAAATAAATGAATTAGAGAACAGAAAAACTATAGAAAAAATTAATAGAACAAGGAGCTGGTTCTTTGAAAAGAACAACAAAATTGACAAATCCTTGGCAAGACTTACCAAGGAAAAAAGAGAAAGAACTCATATAAACAAAATCCAAAATGAAAGAGGAGAAATCACCACGGACACCGTAGATATACAAAGAATTATTGTAGAATACTATGAAAAACTTTATGCCACTAAATTCAACAACCTAGAAGAAATGGATAAATTCCTAGAACAATACAACCTTCCTAGACTGAGTCAAGAAGAAGCAGAAAGCCTAAACAGACCTATCAGTAGAGAAGAAATAGAAAAAACCATTAAAAACCTCCCCAAAAATAAAAGTCCAGGCCCTGACGGCTATACCAGCGAATTTTATCAAACATTCAAAGAAGACTTGGTTCCTATTCTACTCAAAGTCTTCCAAAAAATTGAAGAAGAAGCAATACTTCCAAACACATTTTTTGAGGCCAACATAACCCTCATACCAAAACCAGGCAAGGATGGCACAAAAAAAGAAAACTACAGACCAATATCTCTAATGAATACAGATGCTAAAATACTAAACAAAATACTAGCAAATCGAATACAACAACATATTAAAAAAATAATACATCATGATCAAGTGGGATTCATCCCAGAATCTCAAGGATGGTTCAACATACGTAAAACGGTTAATGTAATACACCATATCAACAAAACAAAGAACAAAAACCACATGATCTTATCAATAGATGCAGAAAAGGCTTTCGATAAAATACAACACAATTTTATGTTTAAGACTCTCAACAAAATGGGTATAGAAGGAAAATATCTCAACATGATAAAGGCCATATATGATAAACCATCAGCTAACATCATATTAAATGGCACTAAACTGAAGGCTTTCCCCCTTAAATCAGGAACAAGACAGGGTTGTCCACTCTCTCCACTCTTATTTAATGTGGTGCTAGAGGTTCTAGCCAGAGCAATCAGACAAGACAAAGAAATAAAAGGCATCCATATCGGAAAAGAAGAAGTAAAGGTATCACTTTTTGCAGATGATATGATCCTATACATCGAAAACCCCAAAGAATCCACAAAAAGACTACTAGAAACAATAAGCCAATACAGTAAGGTCGCAGGATACAAAATTAACATACAGAAGTCAATAGCCTTTCTATATGCCAACAATGAAACAACTGAGAAGGAACTCAAAAGAATAATCCCCTTCACGATTGCAACAAAAAAAATAAAATACTTAGGAATAAACATAACAAAGAATGTAAAGGACTTATATAATGAAAACTATAAACCATTGTTAAGGGAAATTGAAAAAGATATAATGAGATGGAAGAATATACCTTGTTCTTGGCTAGGAAGAATAAATATAATCAAGATGGCTATATTACCCAAAGCAATATACAAATTTAATGCAATTCCCATCAAACTTCCAATGACATTTTTTAAAGAAATAGAGCAAAAAATCATCAGATTTATATGGAACTATAAAAAACCTCGAATAGCCAAAGCAATCCTAAAGAAAAAGAATGAAGCTGGGGGCATAACAATACCTGACTTCAAACTCTATTATAGGGCCACGACAATCAAAACAGCATGGTATTGGCAGAAAAATAGACACTCAGACCAATGGAACAGAATAGAAAGTCCAGAAATAAAACCACATATATATAGTCAAATAATTTTTGATAAAGGGGCCAACAACACACAATGGAGAAAAGAAAGCCTCTTCAATAAATGGTGCTGGCAAAACTGGAAAGCCACATGCCAAAGAATGAAACTGGACTACAGTCTCTCCCCCTGTACAAAAATTAACTCAAAATGGATCAAAGATCTAAACATAGACCTGAAACAATTAAGTACATAGAAGAAGACATAGGTACTCAACTCATAGACCTGGGTTTTAAAGAGCATTTTATGAATTTGACTCCAATGGCAAGAGAAGTGAAGGCAAAAATTAATGAATGGGACTACATCAGACTAAGAAGTTTTTGCTCAGCAAGAGAAACTGATAACAAAATAAACAGAAAGCCAACTAAATGGGAAATGATATTTTCAAACAACAGCTCAGATAAGGGCTTAATATCCAAAATATACAAAGAACTCATAAAACTCAACAACAAACAAACAAACAATCCAATAAAAAAATGGGAAGAGGATATGAATAGACACTTCTCCCAGGAAGAAATACAAATGGCCAACAGATATATGAAAAGATGCTCATCTTCTTTAGCTATTAGAGAAATGCAAATCAAAACGGCAATGAGATACCACCTCACACCTGTTCGATTAGCTGTTATTAGCAAGTCAGGTAATAGCAAATGTTGGAGAGGCTGTGGAGAAAAAGGAACCCTCATACACTGTTGGTGGGAATGTAAAGTAGTACAACCATTATGGAAGAAAGTATGGTGGTTCCTCAAAAAACTGAAAATAGAACTACCTTATGACCCAGCAATCCCTCTACTGGGTATATACCCCCAAAACTCTGAAACATTGACTCGTAAAGACATATGCAGCCCCATGTTCATTGCAGCATTATTCACAGTGGCCAGGACATGGAAACAACCAAAAAGCCCATCAATAGATGACTGGATAAAGAAGATGTGGCACAAATACACTATGGAATACTACTCAGCCATAAGAAATGATGACATCGTATCATTTATAGCAAAATGGTGGGATCTTGATAACATTATACGGAGTGAAATAAGTAAATCAGAAAAAACCAGGAACTGCATTATTCCATACGTAGATGGGACATAAAAGTGAGACCAAGAGACATTGATAAGAGTGTGGTGGTTATGGGGGGAAGGGGGAGGGGCGAGGGAGAGGGAAGGGGGAGGGGGAGGGGCACAAAGAGAACTAGATAGAGGGTGACAGGACAATCTGACTTTGGGTGATGGGTATGCAACATAATTGAACGATAAGATAACCTGGACATGTTATCTTTGAATATATGTATCTTGATTTACTGATGTCACCCCATTAAAAATAAATAGAATAAAAAATAAATTAAAAATAAAATTAACAACATTGTGGAGTCTCTGAAGTAGGGGTTTTATTGGTTTATTATTGTTCCAAAAGTTCCATTCTCTTGAGAGCTTTATAGTGATTTCCTTTGAAATTCAATGACAAAATTAAAAAATGATGGTTGTGGTCAGGTATATCTTGTAGCTTCCAGTTCTCCTGTAGAGTGGAGATTTTCTATGAGGATTTTTTAAAATCAATTTTTATTAATATTAATGGGATGACAATAAATCAGGGTACATATGTTAAAAAAAAAGACATTTCCAGGTTATCTTTTCATTCAATTATGTTGCATACCCGTCACCAAAAGTCAAATTGTCACCTGACCAGGTGGTGGCACAGTGGATAGAGCATCAGACTGGGATGCCAAGGACCCAGGTTCAAGACTCTGAGGTCGCCAGCTTCAGTGTGGGCTCATCTGGTTTGAGCAAAATCTCACCAGCTTGGAACCAAGGTCGCTGGTTTGAGTAAAGGGTTATTCGGTCTGCTGAAGGCCCGTGGTCAAGACACATATGAGAAAGCAATCGATGAACAGCTAAGGTGTCGCAATGAAACACTAATAATTAATGCTTCTCATCTGTCTGTCCCTGTCTGTTTGTCCCTATCTATCCCTTTCTCTGACTCTCTCTGTCTCTGTTAAAAAAAAAAAGTCAAATTGTCCTCTGGGTTTTCTTTGTGCCTCTCCTTCTCCCCTCTCTCTCCCTCTCCTCCCTATCCCCCCAAACAACACATTCTTGTCCAAGTGTCGTAGTCTCATTTTTATGTCCCATCTATGTATGGAATTACGCAGTTCTTTGTTTTTTCTGATTTACTTATTTCACTCCGTATAATGTTATCAAGATCCATCCATTTTGTAGTAAATGATTCGATGTCATCATTTCTTATGGCTGAATAGTATTCCATAGTGTATATGTACCACATCTTCTTTATCCAGTCATCGATTGAAGGGCTTTTTGGTTGTTTCTATGTCTTGGCCACTATGAACAATGCTGCAATGAACATGGGCTCCATGTGTCTTTACGTATCAATGTTTTCAAGTTTGGGGGGTATTTACACAGTAGAGAGACTGCTGGGTCATATGATAGTACTAGTTTCAGTTTTTTGAGGAACCACCATACTTTCTTCCATAATGATTGTATTACTTTGCATTCCCACCAACAGTGGATGAGGGTTTCTTTTTCTCCACAGCCTCTCCAACACTTGCTATTACCTGTCTTGTTGATAATAGCTAATCTAACG
This sequence comes from Saccopteryx bilineata, assembly GCF_036850765.1. NCBI lineage: Eukaryota > Metazoa > Chordata > Mammalia > Chiroptera > Emballonuridae > Saccopteryx > Saccopteryx bilineata. Next base: position 178,279,078 of record NC_089491.1, on the reverse strand, counting down.
GGTATGAGGTGGTATCTCATTGTAGTTTTGATTTGCATTTATCTAATAACTAATAAAAATGAGCATCTTTTCATATATCTGTTGGCCATTTGTATTTCTTCCTGGGAGAAGTGTCTATTCATGTCCTCTTTCCATTTTTTTTATTGGATTGTTTGTTTGTTGTTGAGTTTCATGAGTTCTTTGTATATTTTGGATATTAGGCCCTTATTTGAACTGTTGTTTGAAAATATCATCTACATTTAGTTGGCTGTCTGTTTATTTTGTTGTCAGTTTCTCCTGCTGTGCTAAAGCCTCTTAGTCTGATGTGGTCCCATTTATGTATTTTTGCCTTCACTTCTCTTGCCTTTGGAGTCAAATTCATAAAATGCTCTTTAAAACCGAGGTCCATAAGTTTAGTACCTATGCTTTCTTTTATGTACTTTATTGTTTCATGTCTTATATTTACGTCTTTGATCCATTTTGAATTAATTTTAGTACAAGGGGACAAACTGTAGTTGAGTTTCATTCTTTAGCATGTGGCTTTCCAGTTTTGCCAGCACCATTTGTTGAAGAGGTTTTCTTTTCTCCATTGTGTGTTGTTGGCCCCTTTATTGAAAATTATTTGACCATATATATGTGGTTTCATTTCTGAACTTTCTATTCTGTTTCATTGGCCTTAGTGTCTATTTTTCTGCCAATACCATGCTGTTATGATTGTTGTGGCACTATAATATAATTTGAAGTCAGGTATTGTAATGCCCCCAGCTTTGTTCTTTTTTCTTAGGATTGCTTTGGCTATTCAGGGTTTTATATAGTTCCATATAAATTTCATGATTTTTTGTTCCATTTCTTTAAAAAATGTCTTTGGAATTTTGATGGGAATTGCATTAAATTTGTATATTGCTTTGGGTAATATGGTCATTTTGATTATATTTATTCTTCCGAACCAAGAACAAAGAATATTTTTCCATTTCATTGTATTTTTTTTTATTTCCCTTAACAATGCTTTGTAGTTTTCATTATATAGGTCCTTTACATTCTTTGTTATGTTTATTCCTAGGTATTTTATTTTTTTTGTTGCAACCGTGAAGGGAATTATTTTCTTGAGTTCATTTTCTAATGTTTTGTTGTTGGCATATAGAAAGGCTATGGACTTTTGTATATTAATTTGTATCCTGCGACCTTACTGTATTAGTTTATTTTTTCTAGTGATCTTTTTTGTGGAGTCTTTGGGGTTTTCAATGTATAGAATCCTATAATCAAAGTGAAACCTTTACTTCTTTTCCGATATGGATGCCTTTTATTTCTTTGTCTTGTCTGATTGCTCGGGCTAAAACTTCTAGCACCACATTAAATAAGAGTGGAGAAGGTGGACAACCCTGTCTTTTTCCTGATTTAAGGAGAAAGTCCTCAGATTTATGTTACCTAATATGATGTTAGCTGATGGTTTATCATATATGGCCTTTATCATGTTGAGATATTTTCGTTCTATACCCATTTTGTTGAATGTTTTAAACATAAAATTGGGTTGTATTTTATCAAATGCCTTTTCTGCATCTATTGATAGGATCATGAGGTTTTGTTCTTTGTTTTGTTGATATGGTGTATTATGTTAACCGTTTTACATATGTTGAACCATCCTTGAGATGCTGGAATGAATCCCACTTGATCATGATGTATTATTTTTTTAATATGTTGTTGTATTTGATTTGTTAGTATTTTCTTTAGTATTTTAGCATCTGTATTCATTAGAGATATTGGTCTGTAGTTTTCTTTTTTTGTGCCATTTTTGCCTGGTTTTGTTTAGAGGGTTATGTTGACCTCATAAAATGTGTTTGGAAGTATTGCATCTTCTTCAATTTTTTGGAAGACTTTGAGTAAAATAGGAACCAAATGTTCTTTGAATGTTTGATAGAATTCACTAGTATAGCCATCTGGGCCTGGACTTTTATTTTTGAGGAGGTTTTTAATAGTTTTTTCTATTTCCTCCCTGCTTATTGGTCTGTTCAGGCTTTCTGCTTTTTAATAACTTAGTCTGCGAAGGTTGTATTGTTCTAGAAATTTATCTATATTTTGTAGATTGTTGAATTTGGTGGCATATAGTTTTTCATTGTATTCTACAATAATTCTTTGTATATCTTTGATATCTGTGGTGATTTCTCCTCTTTTATTTGAATTTTGTTTATATGAGTCCTTTCTCTTTTTTTCTTGGTGAATCTTGCCAAGGGTTTGTCAATTTTGTTGATATTTTCAAAGAACCAGCTCCTTGTTTTATTATTTTTTTCTATAGTTTTTCTGTTCTCTATTTCATTTATTTCTGCTCTGATTTTTATTATTTCCTTTCTTCAACTGGTTCTGTGTTATCTCTGTTCTTTTTTTCTAGTTCCTTAAGGTGTGAAGTTAAGTGGTTTACTTGGGCTCTCTCTTGTTTGTTCATATAGGCCTGAAGTGATATGAACTTCCCTCTTATTGCTACTTTTGCTGCATCCCAGAGATTCTGTTATGTCGTATTGTCGTTTTCATTTGTCTGTATATATCTTTTGATTTCTGCACTTACTTCTTCTTTGACCCATTCATTTTTTAAAATATGTTGTTTAGTTTTGACATTTTTGTGGGGTTTTTTACTTCTTTTTTTGCAGTTGAATTCTAGTTTCTAGGCTTTATGATCAGAAAATATGCTTGGTACAACTTCAATTTTTCTGAATTTGCTGATGTTATTTTTGTGGCCCAACATATGGTCAATTCTTGAGAATGTTCCATGTACACTAGAAAAAAATGTGTACATTGTCACTTTGGGATAAAATGTCCTGTAAATATCTATCATATCCAATTGGTGTAGTGTTTGTTTTAAGGCCAATATGTCTTTATTGATTTTCTGTTTGAATGAATAATCTAGAGCCGTCAGCGGCATATTGATGTCTCCAAGTATGATTGTATTTTTGTCAGTTTTTGTTTTTAGGTCAGTCAGTAGCTGTCTTATATATTTTGGTGCTCCTTGGTTTAGTATATATATATATTAAGAAGTGTTATATCTTCTTGATTCAATGTCCCCTTAATTATTATGAAATTACTAATATTGTGTCTGATTACTTTTGCTGTCTTGTAGTCAGCATTGTTAGACATGAGTTATTTCTACACCAGCTTTTATTTGGATGTTATTTGCTTGGAGTATTGTTTTCCAGCCTTTCACTTTGAATTTGTTTTTATCCTTGTTGCTTAGATGTGTTTCTTGTAGGCAGCATACAGTTTGATTTTCTTTTTTAATTCATTATGCTACTCTGTGTCTTTTTATTGGTGAGTTTAATCCATTTACATTTAGTGTAATTATTGACACTTGAGAGTTTTTTATTGCCATTTTATATATTGTTTTCTGTTACTTTTAAATCTTGTTTGATTCTTCTCTTTTGTTTTTCTATCATTTGTTTTTGTTTGGTTGCAATCCATACTTCTTTTTTTGTTACTTCTTTTTTCAAGCCATGTGCATCTGTGGTGGTTTTTTCAGGGGTGGTTACCATTAAGTAATGAAAAGGGTACCTACCATATTCATTGTAGTACACTATCTTATGAGTTTTTCTGCACTCCATTGTCCTTTGCTACTGTTAATTTTTATCCTCTCCCCTTTTTTTGTTTTTGTTGTCATAGTTTAAATTGGTTTCATTGTGTTCTTGGTGGAGCTTTTACTTGTGGTTTTCTTTTGTTTCATTCTTTGTATCTGGATGAAAACCCCCATTTAGTATTTCCTGAGTGGGGGTTTTCTTTTTTTTTTTTTACAGGGGCAGAGAGAAAGAGTCAAAGAGAGGGAGAGCTAGGGACAGACAACAGGAACAGAGAGAGATGAGAAGCATCAATCATCAGTTTTTTGTGGCGACACCTTAGTTGTTAATTGATTGCTTTCTCATATGTGCCTTGACCATGGGCCTTCAGCAGACTGAGTAACCCCTTGCTTGAGCCAGCGACCTTGGATCCAAGCTGGTGAGCTTTCTTCTTAAGCCAGATGAGCACGTGCTCAAGCTGGCGACATCAGGGTCTCGAACCTGGGTCCTTCCGCATCTCAGTCGGATGCTTTATCCACTGTGCCACTGCCTGGTCAGGCCTGAGTGGGGGTTTTCTGATGATAAATTTCCTTATCATTTCTGTATCTGTGAATGTTTTTATTTCTCCTTCATATTTGAAGGATAGCTTTGATGGGTATAGTATTCTTGGCAGGAAGTCCTCTCTTTCAGAACTTTAAATATTGGGGTCCACTCTCTTCTAGCTTGTAGAGTTTCTGCTGAGAAATATGATGATAATCTAATAGGCCTTCCTTTATGTGTTGTATTCTTCTTTTCCCTGGCTGCCTTGAGAATTTTTTCTTTATCGTTGGTTTGTGCCAATTTCATTATGATGTTCCTTAAAGTAGGTTTTTTGGGGTTAAGATAATTTGGTGTTCTGTTTGCTTCTTGAATTCAAGGCTTTAGTTCTTTCCACAGGCTTGGAAAGTTCTCATCTATTATTTGTTTGAATATGTTCTCCATTCCATTTTCTCTCCTCCTTCTGATATACCTATTATTCTTATATTACTCTTTTTTATGGAGTCAATTCCTGTAGGGCTTTCTCATTTTTTAAAATTTTTTATCTCTCTCTCTCTTCTTCTCTCTGTTGTGCCCCAAGTTGCCTGTCTTCTATGTCACTAATTCTCTCTTCTATCTGGCCTGTTCTATTAGCTTAGCTTGTTACCTCATTTTTCAGTTCATGAATTCAGTTTTTCAACTGTTTGATTTGTTTTCATTGTTTCAATTTTCTTGGTAATATATTTTTTTCTTCATTGAGTTGTTTTTTGAGCTCCCTAAATTGCCTTTCTGTGTTTTCTTGTATATCTCTGAGTATTTTTAGGATTCTATTTTAAATTCTGTGTCATTTAACTCCAAGGTTTCCAAACTATTAATTTTTTTCTATAAATTTTTTTCTCATCTATCTGTGCTACATCTCTATCTTTTGTATCCATGGTATTCAATTTCCTTTTCTTTAATGGAATCTGAAGTTGGTTTTGTTGATAGTATTAATGAGAATTAATAAAGAATAAAAAGTAAAAAATAGACAATAAAAGTAATTTTTAAAATTATTATTATTTCTTTTTTTCCTTTTTTCTTTCCAGGGCCTGAGTTGGGGAGAAGTGATAAAGGGGAAAAAAGGACATAGGGACCCACAAAATGCAAAAAAGGAAAAAATTTGTATCAAGAATGAAATCATTTGCTTTTAAATGATGGTCAACTGAGAAATATAGTGAAAGAAATAAGTGGAAAACAAGAAAAAGGAAAAAAAGTACTATAGTATTATTAAGTGGAACAAAAACTACATAAAATGGAGAGCCGGGGTTGGGGGGAATGCTAATGAATTAAAAAGTGAAGTAAAAAGCACACAAAATTCTACAAAGAAAAAATTTGAATCCAAAATAAAATAATCTGTTCATAAGTGAGGATCAAATGAGAGAAAAAGTAAAAAAGAAAAGAAGAAACTAAGAGAGAGGGAGAAAAAAGAATAAGTGAAAAAAGAATATAAAGAAGAGAGTTAAGGGTTCTGTAGTGTCACCCTCATAGAAAGAAAGAAAAGGAAAAAGAAAAAAATGAAAAATGTAACACTTATGGGTAATGTAGTTCAAGATAGAGAAAAGAATGAGATGAGCAGAGAATAAAAGGGCCAAGGTGGAAGAAGAAAAAAAATAATAAAGATAAGAAGATGAAAAAAACAAAAAAAAAGTAGAAAAAGTTATAAAGACTGTTAAAGACTGTGGTTTTTTTTCTTGATTTTGAAAGGTTCTCTTTTTCCTTTTTCTTTCCTCTCCCTCTTCCTGGTCAGTGGCTCTGTTCCCCAGGCTCTGCCCCCATGGCACACTTAGGTAGAGACTTGCAGTTGTTGTGTGTCTATGGCAATGTCATATATTAAGCCTCAGTCTCGTTGATAGTCGGGGATTGTTAGCATTTGCAGGCTCCAACAATGGGAGAGTCCATTTCCCTGGAGCCTCTCCTAGTCTCTCCTTCCTGAGTTAGCAGCCTGATGATCTAGCTATGAGGTTGCCACTCCCACTGCCTGGAAATTAAGAGCTCAAAGAGCTGGCAAATCCCCACTCTGTCCCCACTCAGCATAGGGTTCTGGGTAAGGCTCTGTCAGTCAGAGCCCCCAGTATAATCAGGCAGGGCTGGGAGCCAATTGCTCTCAAGGTGTCTTTCTATGATCCTCCAGGTGTGTCCAGTATGCCTCAGCACTCTGTGAGACCACTCTTCCCAGGCTTCTTGCACTTTGTAATCTGTATTGGCTGGGAAGAAGATGCCCTAGTCACTGCCTGCAGAACAGAATGTCTTAAAAGCTTCTAAGTCCCTCTTTTTAGTGCACAGCCCTGAGTATGAAAGCTCTGCCAATCAGAGCCACCAGCTTAAGCAGGTAGGGGGGCATGTTGACTTCTGTTCAGTTCCCCAGGTATATCTAGTTAAATTTGCTTAGTGTTCCATGGTATTGCTTTTTGCAGACTTCTTCCTTGTTAAAAAGGCTTACAGACTAGCCTGTCTAACTTCTGCAGCATTCTCTGAGGGTTGTTTTGTAGGAATGTGTTTTTCACCCTGTATTGGCTGACAGGAAGTAGTCCCTGCCCCTAAGTGCATAGCAAGAGGCTAGTATCACATCTCTTGTCTTAGATCGCTGATCTGAGAGAGACCTTGTCAACTAGAACTGTGTAAGCCAGTTGGAGGGTGAGCAGACTGTGAGTTAAGATAATTTCAGCGATTGGATCTGCAGATCTGCTCCAAAGATAGTTTGCAAACTGCTTGCACAATCCTCCCCCTAGTGCTTCCATATTTTTTCTTCCCCGGGATGTTAGCCTGAATGGCTGGGTGAGGCACCCTGCCCAGAGAGGTCTGGGCATAGGGAAGTTCGCTTTTGCTCACTCCCCACACAGGCTGTTAGGGGAGCAGAGATTAGACCGAGACTCTGGTTGTAGCCCACACAGAAGTCTCTGATCCTGCCCCTCCATCCGGGGATCCAGGCGCCCATGCCTGGGATGCTAGGAGGAGCCTCTTGCACACTGTCCGCACTCCACACTTGCTGACCAGGATATCAAGGGTAATGGTGGCCACCACTCACCCACCTTTGCCGGGGTCTGGAGCTGGTGTCAGCTCACATGGGCTGAGTCCCCGCAGGCACACTCTTTCCTTGGCTTGAATGTCTGTGCCACAGCCTGGCTCCCTCCACACCTTCAGCCTCCACTTTCTCTCAGTTCCAAGTGAAAGCAGCCCTTGTTCAGGTTAGTGAGAAAGGCAAAGTGTTTCATTCTCCATCTTATTTTCTTCAGTGTTGATTATATATTTATCCAACTTTTCCCACAATCATACCTTCTTATTCAGTGTGTGGGACTTCCAGATGTTCCAGGGATAGGTTTTTCTGTTTCTGGTTGTATAACTTGTTGAAATTTTGGAGAGAGATATTGGGAGTGCTCCTTATGGCACCATTTCTCTGATGTCACTCTCTATGAGGATTTTAAAATACTTTTTACTTATATTAAGTGTCATTTTTGCTGTTCACTAGTAATTAAATGGAAAGGAAAATAACAATGATAAACTACTATTATAGATTTATTTTTTCTTTTTTTCTTCAGAAACTAGTCAGCTCCATGTCATGAGATTCTAAAACATTAACTCTGAGGATATTGAAAGATAATGCCTTCTTGCTACGTTATTATCAATAAACCATGTCTCAAGTTTATGTAAATTGTAAGGTTTGTGATTTAAAAACAAACATGGTGTCTGAATATGCCATGTTTATTCAATTTCATTTAGAACTACTTGACCCTGCAGAAGTATGTTACTGAAGCTGAAACAGGCATGTAGGTGGCCAAGTTTGCTGTATGAAAATAAGAATAACTTTATATTTCAATATTCAACATAAGGAATAAAGGGGATGTTAATGAATAATTTTTTAATAAAATTAATCATTATTAAACTTCCAAGAGACCAATGTCCAAGTACCTCTGGCATTATCATTGAATTCCAATAAAGCTTTAGGGATATGAGGCAGAGCATTAAAAGCCAATTGCTTTTCCTGAGCATCATATTTCAGACTGTAAGTCTTATTCGAGATAATCAAATTTCCAGCTTATTTCTCAAACAAAAGTTAAGATAATAAACAGGATAAAGGTATGGAGAAATTTAAAGATCTCAACAGCTGATTAGTTTTAGATAACTACATTCAGTTGCAATTTACATTCAATTGTGAAATCTAGAGACACAGCTTTCAAATCAATAGTATGTACTAGTCAGGGTTTTCCAGAGAAATGAACCAAAAGAAATATATACAGGGAGTCCTCAAGTCACGATGCAGTTACATTCCTATGACAGTGACATAACCTGAATTTTGGTGTAAGTCAAAATACACTTTAGCCTAAGTCACTTACCTATCCAGTTGTAAAATCATAATCTGGAACATAAAACCACAACTAAGCCACAGAAAAAGGAAAAGGACAAAGATATACTGTACTGTACACTGTACTGTAGTAACAAAAAAAGTGGCAAAGAATGAGTAGGCTGAAACACTCACACCTCAATCTTTTTAAATTTTTATGGTAGTGAGCATCATAAACTCGAAACGGCATATGTTGAGATTGTCATAACTGCAGGACCCTCTGTATTTATATCTACTCTACAGCTACATATCAATAACTGAATAAATACATATTTATAATATTGTAAGAAACTGATTCACACAATTTTAGAGGCTAAGTCCCATGATCTGCTTTCTGCAAACTAAAAACCCAGGAAAGCCTGAAGGTCTGTGAACAAGAGTGCCAACATTTCCACTATATATAGGGGAATAATAAAAAAAATAAGTAAATAAGCTCAGAATGATTAACCTTGAAGATATGATTTCAATAGCTAACATTAATTGAACATTTATTATATATACAGTTCTCTTAATATTTGTAATAGCATTTTATATTAACAACAACCCATTTTACAGGTGAATAGCTTGAGGCCCAGTGTTAAATAGCATGATCAGTGGCACCTAGCTAACAAGAGGTCAATAGGTCTGATGAGAGCCACTGCTTTTAAGCACAATTCAGTGATTTGTCTCATTTTGTGAGGAGCAAAGACTGTACCCAAAAAATCACTTTCAGGAAGTATATCAGAGGAAACTGGCAGAGGAATAAATTCTAAGTTTTACTAGATTTATTTTAATGCTTGATTAAAATATTAACATGTATTAAAAATCTCAATTTTTTTATTCTGCTTGCAAAGTGTAATTTAATACTGTGTATAAAAGGAAGAATAACTAACAATTAAGTGGCTCACTGCTGTAGAGACAACCTTTCTTTGGGGCAAATAATTTGTAAATACATTTGAAAATATTTCAGCCTTTTGGAATAAAGATAAAGAACAGAGGACCAGCATTTCAAACTTTATTATGTATTTTTTATATCTACAACATTTTCTTCAACCATAAAACTCAGAGTTTATAGAGTTAGTCTAAAAGCTTGCCATATTACAATTCATGTATTTTATTATGCAGTTATAAACAAGATTATAAAAATAAACATTTTATGTTCTATTCAAATCAAATTTTCTAAGCAATTTTCTAAGTAAAAGAGAAAACTTTACACACTTTGAACAGTGGAGCTTACCTAAAATAGCATGTTGTATATAAGGTTAAAGATTTGTGAATTTATGCTTCTTTTAAAAAAATAATTAAAATAACTCCACTCCAGCAACACAAATTTCTATCTCACTAGCATTCTTTCCACTTATTTCTTCTCCAGCTCTTCCCATTCTTTTTGTTTCTTGAAATCCTGCCAATTTGTACCAATAATTAACATACTTCAGCCCATAAGAAGTAATCACTTCTTTTTTAAAAATTTTTAAATTTTATTTAGAAAATAAACTTTTAACAGGATGATATTGATAATAGGAATACATAGGTTTCAGGTAACCATTTCTATAACATTTGAATTGTTGACTATGTTGTATACTTATCAACCAAAGTCAAATTCTTTTCTGTCATCTTATATTTGTTCTTCTTTACACCCTTCTCCCACCCTCTCCCTCATTACCCTCCCCACATTTCCTTCCTCCTGGTAACCACTTCATTTTTATCTACACCCATGAGTCTCAGGTTTGTATTCCCCCATATGTGTGATATCATACAGTTCTTAGCTTTTTCTGATTTCCTTATTTCACTCAGTATAATGTTCTCAAGGCCTATACATGTTGTCATAAGTGTTACTATGTCAGCATTTCTTATGGCTGAGTAGTATTTCATTATTTACATGTACCACATCATCTTTATCCAATCCTCTATTGAGGGATACTTTGGTTGTTTCCATGTCTTGGCCACTGTGAACAATGCTGCGATGAACATGGAGGTGCGTGTGTCTTTAAATACCAGTGTTTTTGAGTTTTAGAGGTATATACCCAGTAGAAGAATTGCTGGGTCATATGGTAGTTCTATTCTTAATTTTTTGAGGACCCACTACACTTTTTTCCATAATGCTTGTACTTATTTAAATTCCCACCAGCAGTAAGTGAGGGTTTCTTTTTCTCCACAGCCTCTCCAATACTTGCCATTACCTGTCTTGCTGGTAATAGCCAATCTAACAGGTGTAAGGTGGCATCTCATTGTATTTTTGATTTGCATTTCTTGAATAGCTGGTGAATACGAGCATCTTTTCATATATCTGTTGGCCATCTGTATGTCCTCTTGGGAGAGAAGTGTCTGTTTAGGTACTCTCCCCATTTTTAATTGGATTGTTTACTTGTTTGTTGCATAGCTTTGTGAGTTCTTTATATATTTTGGATATTAAACCCTTATTAGAGCTGTTGTTTGCAAGTATCATCTTGTATTTAGTTGGCTGCCTATGTGTTTGTTTGTTTTCTTGTGTAGAAGCTTTTTAGTGTAGAATTAATCAGTTTTTTCCTCTGCACAAGAGTAAAGTAATTAGCTGATCATTTGGCATTGTTACATGTTGTGGCAGATAGACTAAGATGCCCCTACCTCAGGATTACCATCTCCTGATTTTCATGCTTCTGTGTAATCTCTTTCTTGAGTGTGGACAGGAACTGTAACTTGCTTGTAACCAGAGATTGAAAAGGTGATTGGATGCTACACTTTTGATTATGGTAAATTATATAACACTCCACCTTGTTGGTAGACTCACTCTAGAAATACTTCTTGCTCATTTGATGAGTTAAGAGCCATGCTGGAAAACCCACATGGGAGGACCTGACCTCTAGGAATGGTGGGCTGCCTTGGGAAACTGAAAATATCTTCCAGGTGACATCTGTCAAAAAGCTGGTCCTTCATTCTTACCAATGCAAGAAAATAAGTCCTACGAACCACCTGAGTGACCTTAGATGTGTTTTCTTTCCAGTCATGTCTCCAGGTGAAAAGGAGCCTGACTGACACCTTTATTATATATATAACCTTGTGAGACCCAAAGGAGTAAATCTAGCTAAGCCATATTGAGACTTCTAACATACTGAAATTCTAAGATGTTATTTTAAGTCACTAAATTGTGGTTAATTTGTTATGCAACTTGAGAAAACTAGTGCATATGTCTTCCTCTGAACTCTTCAAACTAAATACCTTATACTGAAACCTCCCATTCTTCTAACTCTGTCTCTTACTTGCTTGACTGCATAGAATCCTCCAGACCCTTCTTCTAGTCTATGTATTATCTGCCTCCTACATGTACCACCTTCATGTTCAACTTAGAATCCATTGTTTATCATTTCATCCACTTTCTTGTCAATATCTTCAACATACTCTTTCATTACCTGGCAAATCCCCAAACCTGAATAAATCTGTTTTCCTTCCCCATTCTTACCTTGTAGTAATTGGAAAATCATTCAACTGTAAAAATTGGTGATACTGAAATTTATGTGTACTGGAACATTTGCTTAATTACAAATCTTCAATAATGTGTATGCATTTTGCAAACAAAATAATGTAAAAAAGTGATAAACTACTAGATGCAACTTTAAATGAGAAATTTCTCCACTGATGAATAATACATTAAGAGGTAATTCCTTCAGAATTTAGGTAATGAAATTTTAACTACCATTTTTAAGTCTTACAAATAATTATTCAGTCATCCCTGAGAAAATGTCTTGTTCAAGGAGTACAGGAAATGGGGATTCCAAGAATCCTTTCTCATAACTTAGTAGAAATTCTGTTATAGGCTTTTTGTTCTCATTTCAAAGGCGGTAATATTCTTTATGTTATTTGGTGGAAAAAGTTACTTTGGTATTCTAATTTGTTTTGACTTAAGGTATTCTTGGTTAGAATGCTACTGGCTACTAAGATCATAATGGAATTGTTTTAATGGTTTCCAGTTTTGGGGAGTGTGAAAGAGCTAAACATTTTGTCAAAGGTATTAACTTGATTTTTTTTTTACTGTTCTTGTCATGTACTAATAAAAACTCTCAACTGCTTTTTCTTCCACAGATATTTCTCTCTCTCTCTCTCTCATTCTCTCTCTCTTTATTTAATTGTGTTTGCATAGATTCTAGGGTCACCCTGAATTCATCTCCCCAACCCCCATATTTCCTCAGCATCCCGCTTGCTCCCCTCCCCACAGCACCCTTCCCCCTTCCCTTCAGGATAATTCCATCCTATCATCCCCTTTACCTCTGTCCTCCTTTCCTCTGGTCCCTTTGATCCCTCCTCTATCACAATTCCATTCCTCAGTTCTCACTGTTTCTTGGATTCCTCAAATGAGGACATACAAATGGTCAATAAACAGATGAAAAAATTTTAACATCACTAATCATGAGAGAAATGCAAATTAAAACCACAATGAGAAACCACCTTACACCAGTCAGAATGGCGCTCATTAACAAAACAACACACAATAGGTGCTGGCGAGGATGTGGAGAAAAGGGAACCCTCCTGCACTACTTGTGGGAATGCAGACTGGTGCAGCCACTGTAGAAAACAGAATGGAGATTCCTCAAAATATTAAAAATGAATCTGCCATTTGACCCAACTATCTTACTTTTAGGAATATATCCCAAGAACACCATATCACCAACTGAAAAAAAGAAATGCACCACCATGTTAATGGCAGCATTGTTTATAATAGCCAAGATCTGGAAACAGCCCAAGTATCCGCCAGTGGATGAGTGGATTAAAAAACAGTGGTACATACACACAATGGAATACTCTGGGGCCATGAAAAAGAAGGAAATCTTACCTTTTGCGACAACATGGATGGACCTAGAAACTGTTATGTTGAGTGAAATAAGCTAGGCAGAGAAAAAAAAATGGCACAGATAATTCTAAGAGCACCATTTCTATTTTTTTTTTTCAGCAACAAAGAATCTAGAAAGTAGGCCTATAGTATTTTTTCATGGATTTTTACTTCTTATATAATATTAATTTAACTATTAAATAATTATAAGTACATTAAATAATTTGCATTATATATTCAGAACAGCTTTTTCATCAGAGAGCTAGTGTTTTGTTTTGTTTTTCAAATCTAAGGGTATGTAAGCTTTTCTCTTAATTTTTATATTAATTTTAATGGGGTGACACTGATAAATCCAGGTACATAGGTTCAGAGAAAATATCTCTAGGTTATTTTGACATTTGATTATATCACATACCCATCATCCAAAGAAAAATTGTCTTCCATCACCTTTTATCTGATTTTGTTTGTGCCCTTCTCCGCCCCTGCCCTGTTACCATCACACTCTTGTTTATGCCACTCAGTCTCGTTTTTATGTCCCATCTGTGTATGGAATCATATTGTTCTTAGTTTTTTCTGATTTACTTATTTCACTAAGTAAAATGTTATCAAGGTCCATCCATGTTTTTATAAATGATCCTATGTCATCATTTCTTAGAGCTGAGTAGTATCCCATAATATATAAGTACCAAAGCATTTTAATCCACTCGTCCACTGATGGACACTTGGGCTGTTTCTAGATATTTGCTATTGTGAACAATGCTGCCATAAACATGAGGGTGTATTTCTCCTTTTGGAACAGTGCTATGGTGTTCTTGGGGAATATTCTTAAAAGTGGGATAGCTGGATCAAAAGGCACTTCCATTTTTAATTTTTTGAGGAATCTCCATACTGTTTTCCACAGTGGCTGCACCAGTCTGCATTCCCACAAGCAGTATAGGAGGGTTCCCTTTTCTCCACATCCTCACCAGCACTTATTCTGTGTTGTTTTGTTGATGAATGCCATTCTGACTGGTGTGAAGTGATATCTCATTGTGATTTTAATTTGCATTTCTCTAATGATTAGTGATGTTGAGCATTTTTTTCATATGATATTGGCCATCTGTATGTTATCTTTGGAGAAATGTCTATTTATTTTGCCCATTTTTGATTGGATCATTTGTCTTCCTGGTGTTGAGATTTACAAGTTCTTTATAAATTTTGTTTATTAACCCCTTATCAGAAGTATTGTCGAATATGTTCTCCCATTGTGTAGTTTGTCTTTTTATTCTGTTCTTATTGTCTTTAGCTGTGCAAAACTTTTTAGTTTAATATAGTCCCATTTGTTTATCCTTTCTTTTATTTCACTTGCCCATAGAGATAAATCTGCAAATATATTGCTGCGAGAGATGTCGGAGAGCTTACTGCCTAAGTTTTCTTCTAAGATGCTTATGATTTCATGGCTTACATTTAAGTCTTTTATCCATTTTGAGTTTATTTTTGTGCATGGTGTAAGTTGCTGGTCTAGTTTCATTTTTTCACAGGTAGATGTCTAATTTTCCCAACACTATTTATTAAAGAGACAGTCTTTACTCCATTGTATGCTATAACCTCCTTCGTCAAATATCAGCTGTCCATAAAGGTGTGGGTTTATTTCTGGGTTCTCTGTTCTGTTCCATTGATCTATATACCTGTTGTTATGCCAGTACCAGGCTATTTTGAATACAATGGCCTTGTAGTATAACTTGATATCAGGAAGTGTGATACCTCCCATTTTATTTTTTCTTTTCAAGATTGCTGAGGCTATTTTTCTTCTTTTTTGGTTTCATATAAATTTTTGAAATATGAGTTCTATATCTTTGAAGTGTGTCATTGGTATTTTAATTGGTATTGCATTGAATTTATAAATTGCTTTGAGTAATATATATAGATATTTTAATGATGTTTATTCTTCCTAACCATGAGCACAGTATATGCTTCCACTTGTTTGTATCTTCCCTGATTTCTTTTATCAATGTATTATAATTTTCCAAGTACAAGTCTTTAATCTCCTTGGTTAAATTTACTCCTAGGAAAATTTAACCTAGGAGTTAAATTGCAATAGTGAAGGATATTGTTTCCTTAATTTCTCTTTCTGAGAGTTCATTGTTGGTGTAATGCCTCTGAATTCTGAGCATTAATTTTATATCCTGACACTTTGCTGAATTCATTTATCAGGTACAGTAGTTTTTTTACTGCGACTTTAGGGTTTCCTATATACATTATCATATCATCTGCAAATAATTATAGTTTTACTTCTTCTTTTCCAATTTGGATACCTTTTATTTCTTCTTGTTGTCTGATTGCTGTGGCTGGGACTTCCAGTACTATGTTGAATAAGAGTGGTGAACCCCTGCCTTGTTCCTGATCTTAAGGGGATTGGTTTTAATTTTTGCCCATTGAGGATGATGTTGGCTGTGGGTTTGTCATAGATGGCCTTCATCATGTTGAGGTATGTTCCCTGTATTCCCACTTTGCTGAAAGTTTGATCATGAATGAGTGCTGGATTTTATCAAATGCTTTTTCTGCATCTATTAAAATTACCATGTGGTTTTTCTCCTTCTTTTTCTTTATGTGATGAATCACAATAATTGATTTGCTAATATTGTATCAGTCTTACCTCTCCAGAATAAATCCCACTTGATCCAGATGTATAATTTTTTTCATATATTGCTGGATCTGGTTTGCCAATATTTTGTTGAGGATTTTAGCATCTAAATTTATCAGGGATATTGGCCTATAATTTTCTTTCTTTGTGTTGTCTTTGCCTGGTTTTGGAATCAGAATTATGCTTGTCTCATAAAAGAAACTTGAAAATCTTCCTTCCTCTTGAATTTTTTGAAATAGCTCGAAAAGGATAGAAATGTGTTCTTTGAATATTTGGTAGAATTCACTTGTGAAGACATTAGGCCCAGGTCTTTTCTTTGTTAAGAGTTTTTTTATAACTGTTTTGATCTCATTTGTTGTAATTGGTCTGTTTAAGTTTTCTGATTCTTCCAGATTAATTTTTGAAGGTTATATGTTATTCAAGGAATTTGTCCATTTCATCTAGGTTGTCTAATTTTTTGGCATACAGTTCTTTATAGTATTCTCTTAAAACATTTTGTATTTCTGTTGTGTCAGTTGTTATTTCTCCACTCTCATTTCTAATTTTATTTATTTGAGTCCTCTCCCTTTTTTTCTTGGCGAGTCTGGTTAAAGGGTCATTGATCTTGTTTACCTTTTGAAAGAACCAGATCCTGGTTTCATTGATACTTTGTATTGTTTCTTTAGCCTCTATGTCATTTATTTCCTCTCTGATCTTTATTATTTCCTTTCTTTTAATACCTCTCTGGTCTTTACTTGCTGTTATTTTTCTAGTTCTTTTAGATGTAGGATCAAGTTGCTTCTTTGAGCCTTTTCTAGCTTCTTAAGGTATTCTTGTAATGCTATGAACTTTCCTCTCAGGACTGCTTTTGCTGTGTCCCATATATTTTGAGTTGATATATATTCATTATCATTCATTTCTAGGACTTTTTATATTTCTTCTTTGATCTCATTGTTAACCCATTAGTTATTTAATAACATGCTATTTAGTTTCTATGTTTAAATATTTTTCAGTTTTTATGTTGTGCTTGATTTCCAGTTTCTTGCCATTGCGATCACAGAAAATGCTTGATATAATTTTAATCTTCTTAAAATTGTTGAGACTGCTTCTCTGCTCTAACATGTGGTTTATCCTAGAGGATGTACATGAGCACTTGAAAAGAATGTATATTCTGCTGCTTTAGGGTGAAAGGTTCTGAAGATATTTATTACATCTAGTTGATCTATTGCAGGGGTCCCCAAACTTTTTACACAAGGGGCCAGTTCACTGTCCATCAGACTGTTGGAGGGCCAGACTATAAAAAAAACTATGAACAAATCCCTATGCACTCTGCACATATCTTATTTTAAAATAAAAAAAACAAAACGGGAACAAATATAATATTTAAAATAAAGAACAAGTAAATTTAAATCAACAAACTGACCAGTATTTCAATGGGAAATATGGACCTGCTTTTGGCTAATGAGATGGCCAATGTGCTCCTCTCACTGACCACCAATGAAAGAGGTGCCCCTTCCGGGAGTGCGGTGGAGGCTGGATAAATGGCCTCAGGGGGCCGCATGAGGCCCGTGGGCCATAGTTTGGAGACCCCTGATCTAGTGTGTTTTTTAAGTCTGCTGTTTCTTTGTTAATTTTCTTTCTGGAGGATCTATCTAGTGATGTTAGTAGGGTATTGAAATGTCCTACTATTATAGTATTGCTGGTGATCTCGCCCTAATATCTATCAAAGTCTGCTTTATATGTTTAGGTACTCCTCCTTTAGGTGCGTAGATATTTATAACAGTTATATCTTCCTGTTGAATTGCTTTCTTTATTATTATGTAGACTTCCTTTATCTCTTAATATAGCCTTTGTTTTAAAGTCCATTTTGTCTGATATAAATATTGCTACTCCAGCTTTTTTTTTTCATTTCCATTTGCATCAAATATTTGTTTTCATCCTTTTACCTTTAGTCTATGTACATCTTTCTTTTAAGGTGTGTCTCCTGTATCCTGTAGAGAACATATGCATGCATCCTGCTTTTTATCCATGCAACTACCCTATGTCTTTTGAACAAATCATTTAATCCATTTACATTTAAGGTTATTATTGATATGTAGTTGTTTATTGCCATTTTATTCTTTAAAGCTGTATTCCTCTTTTGCTATATTCTTTTCCCCTTTGTTCTGTTTACAGTAGACTCCTTAGCATTTCTTGCAGCATTGGTTTGGTTGTAGTAAATTCCTTTTTTTTTTTTTTTTTTTTGTCTGGGAAGCTTTTAATTTCACCCTCAATTTTAAATGATAGCCTTGCTGGATAAAGTAGTTTTGGTTGTAGGCTCTTGTTCTGCATTACTTTGAATATTTCTTGCCATTCCCTTCTGGCCTCAAGTGTTTCTGTTGAGAAGTTGAATGTTATCCTTATGGGAGCTCCTTTGTAGGTGATAGCCTTTTTTTTTTTTCTCTAGCAGCTTTTAATATTTTCTCTTTATCACTTAGCTTTGGTATTTTAATTATGGTGTGTCTTGGTGTAGATTTCTTTGGGTTTCTCTTTAATGGAGTTCTCTGTGCTTCTTGAACTTGTGAGACATTTTCCTGCATTAATTTAGGGATGTTTTCAGCTATGATATGATTGATCAAAATCTCTATCCCTTGTTCTTTCTCTTATTCCTCAGGAACCCCTATGATGCAGATGTTATTTCTGTTCATGTTGTCACAGAGCTCTCTTAGAGTTTCCTCAGACTTTTTGAGTCTCTTTTCTTTTTTCTGCTCTGCTTCCATAACTTTGTTTATCTTGTCCTCTAACTCAATGACTCAATCCTCAGCTTCATTTATCCTGCTTTTAATTCATTCCATTGTGGTCTGTATTTTTGATAGTGATTTGTCATTTCTGACTGATTCTTTTTTATTATTTCAATGTCCTTTTTTTATATTAGCTATGTCTTTATTTAGGTGTTCATAATGACCATCTCTTGTTGTTCTAAGTTTTTTGAGCATCTTAAACTATGCATCCAGTAATTTGGTTATATCTGACTCATTCAGGTCCTTTTCTGGGGATTTCTCTTGATTCATTTGTGTTGCATTTCTCTGCCTTCTCATTTTGTCTGTGTATAAGAAGGATTTGGCCCCTGGAGTCCAAAGTGTGTAGCCTCTGTGTTCCCTAGGTGTGGTGTGTCTGCAGACCCACAACCCCCTCTGCCATTGCTGCCTAGAGTGTTTGGGTATGACATTTGCTGGTACCAGCCTGCTGGGGCTGTTGCTATGGTCTCTGCCACTCCTCCATGAGAGGGGCTGTGATCATGTGCCCAGGTCTACAACACTCCTCGGCCTCGGCCTTTGCCCTGCCCCCTTGGGTGGATTTATGCATGGCCACAAGCCTTGGCATCACAGGCAGGGGTGAGCACCTTTGCTCAGCTGTGGGGCTCCACCTGTTTCCAGGCTTTTGTCCTGCCCCCACAGGATGAGTCTCCCATGGGTCGGCTGCAAGCCTCAGCTCTGCAGGCTGGGTGGGGCTGTATGACCGTGCTCAGTTGTGGGACTCCACCTGTTCTGGGCTTTTGCCCCACCCCTGAAGGAGGAGCCTACTGGGGCATTGGGCCTTAGGCCTTGGTTCCACAGGCCAGGCAAGGCTACATGCCCCTGTGCCCTTGCTCAGCGGTGGGCCTCCACTCCTTCCAGGGCTTTCGCCCTTCTCCCACAGGCGGGATTGCAGGTGGGCCTGCAGCTGGGCCTGGCCACTTTTGCACATCCTCTTTAACCCCACCGGGCAAGACTGAGCTCACAACCAGGCTTCAGTCATGGCCAGCTGGCTTTTGCCCTTGCCAATGGAACTGCACTTCTGCAGCCTACTGACACCTGCCCTCCGGCGAGCCCTCAGCCATGTGGGTGGGGGCGCTGCAGCTCAGACCCTAACACTCCATACTGTAGTCCCAAAAGCTCCCTCCTTCTAAGCGACTCTGCTCTTAATGCTGCTGGAGAACTTGTTTGGCTGGTGTCCTGCTTCCCTTTGCTCGTATTGCTGTTTCCAGGGGAAATATTCGCTCCAGATTTGGGGACTGACTCAGCCCAGGGGTTAGGGTGGCTGTCCCTCACAGTGTTTCTCCCTGTGCCTCCTAGATTACATTCTCTTCCCGCTGCTCCAGTCATCTCCTCTCTCTTGTCCCCCAGAGCCCCGGGTGGGTGGTTGTGAGAGAGATTTTCTGCATGGTTCCTTTAAGAATAATCCTGGGTCTGAGAAATCAGTCTCTTTCTCACAAACAATATCCTGTCTTGTTTCCAGCTAAATACTGTCCATACACCTCTTCTAGTCTCTGGGTCTGCAGGCTGAGGCTTTGTTCCTGGGGCTCAGGACCCTCCCCTCTCCGCTAAACTCACTTCTTGCCACACAAGACTCTCCAGGCTGCCGTTCACTTCAGAGAGGTGGGCAGCCCTCTCTGGGTTTCCACTTTTCCTACTAGTCTCAGTGTGGCTTCTTCGGTGTTCTTTGGTTGAAGAGTCCTCTTAGTTTTGTCCACAGTTGGTTTTTCCAGATGATGGTTCTTAAAATTAAGTTGTAATCCACTTTGGTTCTGGGAGGTGGAAGTTAGTACATCTGCCTACTCCATCGCTATCATGCCACTCCAATGGGGGTATGTAATCTTAAAATAAGTAAAAAAAATAGTATTTTGTTTGTATTTGTATGACAGGGAATTTTCTACTTTCTAACTTTTTACTTCTCTAACATGTTATATTTCTTCTTTTAGATTTAGCATTTTCTGTTTTATATTTTCTCCCTTCCTTTTTTCTAATAGTTTCACAAACATAGCTCTAAGATACCCAAACCTAGATCCAAAAGTTTTATTCTCTTTTTTACAAGAATCACATTTAGTTGATAATGTGCCATAAAGTAAGGTTTAAAAATGAATTCAGTGTTTATTTATTCATCATTCCTTCTAGAGAAAGCTTTATGCAGAGCTATAAATTCACTGTGGTTATATGCCTACCTGATTCTGTGAAGTAGATGAAGTTAGTCATAAGTTTCTTTTATTCCCTGACTACCCTCTTTTCATCCTTTCAGCAACCACCTCCTTATATCAAAGGAAAAAAAATGCTGTCTGACAACTAGCTTCCAGCTGTGGTTACTTTTCATAAGAACCATTCATCAACAAATGTCTACTAAATGCTTAATACATGGAAGACACTGTGCTAGTGGAGCTGTATTTCTCCTCATTATATCCTTACTTCTTTCCTGGAATAGCTTCCTTCTGTGTATTGTGCTTTACTTGATTTGGACTGGTTAACTACTCACCATTCAGGTTTCAAATTAATCAACACTAACTATAGGAAGCCATTCTTGACTGAGCTCAGTATCCCTCCCAAGTGATCCCATAGCATTTTTATTTACTCTATGGCATCACTCCATGTTATGGTTATCTGTTCTCTTTGTGACCATGATTAGACTGTCAGACTTTTTCAAGTTGGGTTTCCCCAATGCCTAGCAGAGGACCTAACATGACAATAGGGCTGAACAAATATGGGGTAAGACAGGAAGGGCAGCTATAATGCTATGGGAATCAAATTAGCAATAGATTAATTTTCTTGGGAGGATTATAGAAAGCCAGATGACTTATGAAGGACTTAGTAGGATAGATAGAATTTGGGGAGAAGGCATTTCAAACATAAAGAAAAGCTGAGTCAATAATAATGTAGGTTTTATGAAAATCATGGAACATATTGTAGATTGGAACCAGAATGTTGAATGAAGGCATCATGGCTTGATTTTCCACAGTCAAATATATTCTTAAATTAGATTGGGGTGAAACCAAAAATAAAGTAAAATTTATCAATTCCTGACCTCCATTTAAGACACTTGTTGTCCATATACATTCTCAAACTGCTTTTACTAACCTGATTCTTCTATTTAATATGACCTTGCATCCAAATCCAGGTGCATTAATGAGATGCACAAAGTCAATTTGCTTGAGGTGTAAATTATATTTGAAGTTAAGCTCTTCTAAACTATTTTTGTTGTTTTTCATATAGTGGCAGGAAGAAAGAGAGACAGAGAGAAGGAAGGAAGGAAGGAAGGAAGGAAGGAAGGAAGGAAGGAAGGAAGAAAGGGAGAAAAGAAGGAAGGGAGGGAAGTTATAAAGGAGGAAGGGAGGGAGGAAAGAAGGATGAAAAGAAGGAATAAAAAATGAAAGTAGGAAAGAAAGAAGGAAGGAAGGAAAAGGAAAGGAGGAAGGGAAGGAGGAAGGTGAAAAAAGGAAGAAAATAAGGAAGGAAAGAAAGAAGGAAGGAAGGAAGGAAGGAAAAAGGAAGCAGGGAGGGAGGGGGAGAGATAAAGAAAGAAAAGAGATGGTAGAGAGAGAGAGAGAGAGAGAGAGAGAGAGAGAGGAAATTCCTATCCTTGAAATGAGATACATTATCTTTGGTCATACAAGCTTAGGCAGAAATAATCTTTTATTCCTAGAAAGAGATGCCTTCAATGTCTCTCTTCAAAAGGTTTTAGGCCCTGGCCGGTTGGCTCAGCGGTAGAGCGTCGGCCTAGCGTGCGGAGGACCCGGGTTCGATTCCCAGCCAGGGCACACAGGAGAAGTGCCCATTTGCTTCTCCACCCCTCCGCCGCGCCTTCCTCTCTGTCTCTCTCTTCCCCTCCTGCAGCCAAGGCTCCATTGGAGCAAAGATGGCCCGGGCGCTGGGGATGGCTCTGTGGCCGCTGCCTCAGGCGCTAGAGTAGCTCTGGTCACAACATGGCGACGCCCCGGAGGGGCAGAGCATCGCCCCCTGGTGGGCAGAGCGTCGCCCCTGGTGGGTGTGCCGGGTGGATCCCGGTCGGGTGCATGCGGGAGTCTGTCTGACTGTCTCTCCCTGTTTCCAGCTTCAGAAAAATGAAAAAAAAAAAAAAAAAAGGTTTTAGATTCCACCACAAGCCTTCTATGCAGTCTTTGAAAAGAAACCTTGACTAGTAACCAGTACTCTGGTTTCATAAATATAAGCAGGAGTAGCTTAATTATTCTTTTTTCTATACAAGCAAGGAGAAATAATTTCTACCCTATAATATATATACAAATTTAAAATTTCTTAAATAACCTTCATGTTTAATTTTTCCTCTTTGAAAATCTAACTAAAGCAATAGAATTTAACCAAACTGACTACATAGCCCAGTTTATGAGTCATTCATCACACAAAAAATTAAAGTCAATTTAGTCTGTCAATAGGGCCGCTTGTAGTTGTCATCAGAAATAGCTTTGCATAAGTTTATGAAGTCAGATTTTAGTCATTTCAGCATTAGTTCATATATAGCCTATTTCCCTTTGGATTACATAAGCAAGATATAATACATAAAATAAAAACTCAAAGGAAAGAAAGCAACTTGGATACAGAGAAAAATATTGTACTGTTATACTACCTTAATGTGGGGTGTATGTATGGATCCTGTGCAGCTTCTCTGAACAAGGTGCTAGCTTGGAAATGAAACATACATAAGACAGCTACAGAGATAGAAAGAAGCTATAACACTAACCTTTAGTTATTAAAGATCAAGTAATCAATATTTTTTTAGTCTTTGACTTTCTAACATTTTTATGAGTATCAACCTCATTGTATAAAAAGTTATTACATAATGTATAACTCCAATCCCATATCTCACATGCCTATTTCCTCTGAGGTCAGATATATCCAGCCAAAAAATAAGTGACAAGTTGAAGAATTGTATTCAAGTTTTTCCTTTGGTCTTGACAGATTATGTCATTGCTTAGTCTCAATTCCTGTTTGTCAGTAAAAGAAGAACTACCATAAAAAATGTATCCTAAATATATAATCAGGATATATATGAAAAGGCCAGAAAGATTTGGTCACTCTGTGACTGAGGACTTATAGGCATCTATATGTGCTAAGATAGAATAATATCTTCCTCCTTGACAACAGAGGGGAGACTTGGGTGTCAGAGAGAAATATAATGTGTGAGCCACTCATATGGCTCCAGCTTAGACTTTTTCTGTAAAATCTACAGGAAGCCTTTCTAATGAAAATAAAGTCAAGGAGGGGCAAATATGCTTTAATTTAATTGGGCTGGATTTATTATTTTGCAAAAAGGGTCAAAGACATAGGAGGAATATTTATTCCTTCACAGACCAGACTCTGTAGCCTTCAGAAGAAAATTAATTCTCATTGCATTATGTATTTAGCTTTAGGTAAATCAAAACCTGTCATATCATGAGAAGAGAGTTAACTGGGGTTAAATCACTATCTATTTATTATTCACCTCAACAAAAGCCCATAGTTTCTTCTCTCTGTGGAAGAAAACCAATACCTAAAAATTATCATAATAATAAAACATAATTAGATTATTTTATTTCTCTCCAATCAAAATTTAAGGAGACAGAGTTTACAGGACACCAAAAGAAATTGGAAGCTGGGACTGTGTCATCCTGTGATGAAAGGAAGCAAATTCTAAGGAAGGGTCAGATTGGGTGCAAAGGAAACAGAAAAGAAGAAGCTGGA
This sequence comes from Saccopteryx bilineata, assembly GCF_036850765.1. Classification (NCBI taxonomy): domain Eukaryota; kingdom Metazoa; phylum Chordata; class Mammalia; order Chiroptera; family Emballonuridae; genus Saccopteryx; species Saccopteryx bilineata. Next base: position 178,254,828 of record NC_089491.1, on the reverse strand, counting down.
AGACAAGCCTGCCAGGAAATACTGATATAGTCAAGGACCAAGGTGGTGCTTTGTTCTGTCATTCAGACAAGAAAATGAGTTGTCTACAAAAGTACAATTTCCAAATTTCTGGTACTGTAATGTTTTTGGATACCCACATGAAACCTTATTAAATTCCTACCCAAGTTTAGTGTGACTTTAGTCTAGAGGGGAAATAGCCAGCACCTGATTGGGAGTGGGGTAAGGCTGGGGAGATGGTAGGTGAGCAGTGACAGTCTCAGTCCCTTACTCATCTGACCAGCACTGGTTAACCTTTTACAGTTTCTACTCTGAGACAATTTCCAACCTGAAGATTACTTCTTTGCAGTGATTATAAATTTAATTCCCTGACATCCATGGCCCAGAGCATGCTGAGACAGCCTCATAAGAACAAAGGGAGGCTAACCCTAGAAATGACATAAATTTACTCACAAAGACACATCTGAAGTCCCCTATGCCTGAGAAAGAGGAGCCCCAAAGAACCATCTTTTATCAATATTTCTGAAATCCTTTTCCCTAGGAACATAGCTACTTTTTTAGGAAAAAAAATTGGTGTGACCTGCTTGAAGGATAATCAGGAAATGAGAGTTTTAAAAAAGTTTTCTAGAGCTTTTTAAAGCTAAGGAGGGAACCCTCCCTCTTTTCCTGGTAGGCTGGAAATTTTACATTCCACTCCTTGATTTGAGCTAATCCATTCTAAGAAACAAGGGAGTAAAGCAATGCCCTCTTTCTTGCAGGCTCCCTGACCCTCTTCTACCCTCTGGGGTTTTGTGCCTCTATGAAACCCTGGGGCAAGTCTTCAGCTCTCATCCCCTCAACAAAAACCAGGACCAAGAAGCTATCTGCAGGGCACCAGCATCAGCTGGAAGACACTTCTGGTATTACTAATTTAAATATAATTTATGATCAGGCCCTGGCCAGTTGGCTGTGATAAAGCATCAGCCCAGCATGTGGAAATACTGGGTTTGATTCCCAACCAAGGCACACAGAAAAAGCGCCCATCTACTTCTCCACTCTTCCCCCTTTCCCTTCTCTCTATCTCTTCCCTTCTTTCAGCCAAGGCTCTGTTGGAACAAAGTTGGCCCAAGTGCTGAGGATGGCTTCATGGCCTCCACTTCAGGCAATAGAATGGCTCTTGTTGCAATGGAGCAATGGCCCAGATGAGCAGAACATTGCCTCCTAGTGGGCATACCCAGTGGATTCCAGTCGGGCTCATGCAAGACTGTCTCTCTGCTTCCTGCTTCTTATATCAGAAAAATACAAAAAAAAAAGATTAAACATAATTTATTATCTATTGATCTGGTGATAGATGTATCTTAATCGAAAATCACCATTATCTACTATGATTAACATCATGAGAGCACAATATTTGAAGAAAGATTTAAAGAAACAAAATAGTCAAGGTATAGTTCATATGCTTAGCATATTAATATAAATTAATTTTAATCACTGTGGATCTTAAGCCAATCTTGGTTTCATCTTTTCTGAAGAACAAAGACCCCAGTTGTTTGCTCACTTCAGTGTGGGAATATTACTGTAATCATTGGAACTTATTCTTTTTTTTTCCATTGATTTGAGAGAGAGAGAGAGAAGAAGAGACAGAGAGATAGAGAGAGAAGCATCAACTTGTTGTTCTACTTAGTTGTACCATTTAGTTGTGTACTCATTAATTGCTTCTCATACAGGCCCAGATCAGGGATCAAACCCACAACCTTGGTGCACCAAGAGGATGCTTTATTCACTGAGCCACCCTACCTGGGCACACTGGAGCTTATTCTTGAAGTACTATGCAGACCTCCTCCAACCATTGTCACAAGCTACTGGGGTGGGGGATACTCTCAGTAATTATTTTTAACAATGTATGTCTAGAAGGGTGTCCAGCCCTGTACTAATACTCTGCTATTTGACCACTTTAAGAATGTATTTTTTGCTCTTCTTCTGCCCCTTCACTTGCTCCAAACCAGACAACAATCTCTTCCCAATAAGAACTTCTGAATCTTTCTTCATTACTGCCAACCCCTGTGCTTTCCAACATCCCAGAAAGACCTGAATCATTGAGTCACTGGAAACATGAATACACTTCTCCAGTTGTTCTAATGAATTCTGATCTTATTACTAGTAGAAGAGCAACATAAGTACCTAATGGTGAATAGAATATGTCATAAAAAATGTAGTAAGTACTTGTTTTCACTCACATCCCTTACTTCATTTCCTTATCAAGTTTCAAAATCAAAGTCTTCTGCATTAACCAGAAAAGGCCTGGTTGCTTCCTAGCAACTTTCCTAGCAGAGACAGAATCCTAATGGCTGCTTATTTTATTTCTTCTAAAAGACCTTGTGACTTTGTCTGCTCCATTTCTTACTCCATCATTTCTCACCTATTCCATAATAATTTTTTGAACTATATATAACATAGAATTCTAGCTATATATAATTTAATAGCAGTTTCCCCTGGATTTGTAAATATTTGTATCTGTATCAGTATGTCATAGTTTGGTTATCTACAAAGAACAATAACAACAAAAATATACTAAGTATTTTTCTCTGTAGGAGATTAGCACAGTAACACATGTAAAAGGGCATTTATTTAATGGATTTCTGTAGTAACAAGAATCAAGATCATCCATTTAGTGCTTCCCATAACTCATGCATTTCAGAAAATGAACAATCTCTCCATTTCTATAATTGACTCCTCAGGGAAATTTACTTGTCAGTATAATTACCTATATCTCATAGTTAGATTTATTGCCATGCAAACATATATAGATTGAAGAAATGAATCTTGTCAGAACCAATGAATTTTCTCAAAAACCATTAGTAATACACAAGACTAGAAAGCTGGGATAATAGTTACAGTGACATGCAACTGATAGAAAGTGTGCAGATCCAGTCTACACTGGGTGCAGCAAGGCAGCATGAATGCAGGATAGTTCTTTGTCAGGTGTTTTCAAATACAGATGTTTGGGAGCCAAATATGATGGAAGTAAATAAAAGTCACAGTTCAAGCTTATGAGCATTAACTTGAACATAACAGATAAATAATCTGGAATCTTTCACCATATTATGACATGAAGTTTTGTTTTAGGGAGCTGAAACATAAGAACTAGTCCAAAATACTTGCTTTGAAAATGCCTAAAACAATTTAGGGAGGTCAGAAAACAACTCAATGAACACAAAGAATATATGTCCAAGGAAATTGAAACTATAAAAACAAATCAAGCAGAGATGAAAAACTCAATTCACGAGCTTAAAAATGAGGTAACAAGCTTAGCTAATAGAACAGGCCAGATAGAAGACAGGATTAGTGAAATAGAAGACAAGCAACTTGAGGCACAACAGAGAGAAGAAGAAAGAGACTCAAAAATTTTAAAAAATGAGATAGCCCTACAAGAATTATCTGACTCCATCAGAAAGAATAACATAAGAATAATAGGTATATCAGAGGGAGAAGAGAGAGAAAATGGAATGGAGAACATACTCAAACAAATAATAGATGAGAACTTCCCAAGCCTGTGGAAAAAACTAAAGCCTCAAATTCATGAAGCAAACAGAACTCCGAGTTTTCTTAACCCCAACAAACCTACTCCAAGGCACATCATAATGAAATTGGCACAAACCAACGGCAAAGAAAAAATTCTCAAGGCAGCCAGAGAAAAGAAGAATACAACATATAAAGGAAGGCCCATTAGATTATCATCAGATTTCTCAGAAGAAACTCTACAAGCTAGAAGAGAGTGGACCCCAATATTTAAAGTCCTGAAAGAGAGGAACTTTCAGCCATGAATACTATACCCATCAAAGCTATCCTTCAAATATGAAGGAGAAATAAAAACATTCACAGATACAGAAAAGATGAGGGAATTTATCATCAGAAAACCCCTACTCCAGAAATTACTAAAGGGGGTTCTCCAATCAGATACAAAGAACAAAAAAAAATAAAGCTACAAGTAAAAGCTCCAAGAACAACACAATAAAACCAAATTTAAACTGTGACAACAACAAAAAGAAAGGGGGGAGAGGATGGAGATTAAAAGTAGCAAAAAATGATGGAATGCAAAAGTACTCACAGAATAGTGCGCTACAATGAACAGGGTAGGAACGTTTTTCATTAGTAAAAGGTAACTACCATTGAAAAAACCACCACAGAAGCACATGAGATAAAAAAGATAGCAACAGAGGAAAGATGTATGGAATACAACCAAATAAAAAAAAAGATAGAAAAACTAAAGAGAAGGACCAAACAAGACACAAAACTAACAGAAAGCAAGATATAAAATGGCAATAGGGAACTCACAAGTGTCAATAATTACACTAAATGTAAACAGATTAAACTCACCAATAAAAAGACACAGAGTAGCAGAATGGATTAAAAAAGAAAATCCAACTGTATGCTGCCTACAGGAAACTCATCTAAGTAACAAGGATAAAAACAAATTCAAAGTGAAAGGCTGGAAACAACACTTTAAGCAAATAACATCCAAAAAAAAGTAGGCGTAGCAATACTCATATCTGATAATGCTGACTACAAGACAGCAAAAGTACTCAGAAACAAAAATGGCCATTTCATAATGGCTAAGGGGACACTGAATCAAGAAGACATAACAATTCTTAATATATATGCACCAAACCAAGGAGCACCAAATTATATAAGACAGCTACTTATCGATCTTAAAACAAAAACTGAAAAAAATACAATCATACTTGGAGACCTCAATACACTGCTGACAGCTCTAGATCGGTCATCCAAACAGAGAATCAACAAAGATATTGTGGCCTTAAACAAAACACTAGAGCACCTGGATATGATAGACATCTACAGGACATTTCATCCCAAAGTGACTGAGTATACATTTTTCTCCATTGTACATGTATCATTCTCAAGAATTGACCATATGTTGGGCCACAAAAACAACATCAGCAAATTCAGAAAACTCGAAGTTGTACCAAAGCATATTTTCTGATAATAAAGCCTTGAAACTAGAATTCAACTGCAAATAGGAGGAAAAAAATCCCACAAAAATGTGGAAACTAAACAACATACTTTTAAAAAATGAATGGGTCAAAGAAGAAATAACTGCAGAGATCAAAAGATATATACAGACTAATGAAAATGACAATACGACATATCAGAATCTATGGGATGCAGCAAAAGCAGTGATAAGAGGGAAGTTCATATCACTTCAGGCATATATGAACAAACAAGAGATAGGCCAAGTGAACCACTTAACTTCACACCTTATGGAACTAGATAAAGAAGAACAAAGACAATCCAAAACCAGCCAAAGAAAGGAGATAATAAAAATCAGAGCAGAAATAAATAAAATATAGAACAGTAAAACTATATAGAAAAAATTAATAGAACAAAGAGCTGGTTCTTTGAAAAGATCAACAAAATTGACAAACCCTTGGCAAGACTTACCAAGGAAAAAAGAGAAAGAACTCATATAAACAAAATCCAAAATGAAAGAGGAGAAATCACCATGGACACCATAGATATACAAAGAATTATTGTAGAATACTATGAAAAACTTTATGCCACTAAATTTAACAATCTAGAAGAAATGGATAAATTCCTAGAACAATACAACCTTCCTAGACTGAGTCAAGAAGAAGCAGAAAGCCTAAACAGACCTATTATAGAGAAGAAATAGAAAAAACTATTAAAAACCTCCCCAAAAATAAAAGTCCAGGCCCTGACGGCTATACCAGCAAATTTTATCAAACATTCAAAGAAGACTTGGTTCCTATTCTACTCAAAGTCTTCCAAAAAATTCAAGAAGAAGCAATACTTCCAAACACATTTTATGAAGCCAACATAACCCTCATACCAAAACCAGGCAAGGATGGCACAAAAAAAGAAAACTACAGACCAATATCTCTAATGAATACAGATGCTAAAATACTAAACAAAATACTAGCAAATCGAATACAACAACATATTAAAAAAATAATACATCATGATCAAGTGGGATTTATCCCAGAATCTCAAGGATGGTTCAACGTACGTAAAGCGGTTAACGTAATACACCATATCAACAAAACAAAGAACAAAAACCACATGATCTTATCAATAGAAGCAGAAAAGGCTTTCAATAAAATACAACACAATTTTATGTTTAAGACTCTCAACAAAATGGGTATAGAAGGAAAATATCTCAACATGATAAAGGCCATATATGATAAACCATCAGCTAACATCATATTAAATGGCACTAAACTGAAGGCTTTCTCCCTTAAATCAGGAAAAAGACAGGGTTGTCCACTCTCTCCACTCTTATTTAATGTGGTACTAGAGGTTCTAGCCAGAGCAATCCAACAAGATAAAGAAATAAAAGGCATCCATATCAGAAAAGAAGAAGTAAAGGTATCACATTTTGCAGATGATATGATCCTATACATCGAAAACCCCAAAGAATCCACAAAAAGACTACTAGAAACAATAAGCCAATACAGTAAGGTTGCAGGATACAAAATTAACATACAGAAGTCAATAGCTTTTCTATATGCCAACAATAAAACAACTGAGAACGAACTCAAAAGAACAATCCCCTTCACAACTGAAACAAAAAAAATAAAATACTTAGGAATAAACATAACAAAGAATGTAAAGAACTTATATAATGAAAACTATAAACCATTGTTAAGAGAAATCGAGAAAGATATAATGAGATGGAAGAATATACCTTGTTCTTGGTTAGGAAGAATAAATATAATCAAGATGGCCATATTACCCAAAGCAATATACAAATTTAATGCAATTCCCATCAAAATTCCAATAACATTTTTTAAAGAAATGGAGCAAAAAATCATCAGATTTATATGGAACTATAAAAAACCCCAAATAGCCAAAGCAATCCTAAGGAAAAAGAATGAAGCTGGGGGCATTACAATACCTGACTTCAAACTATATTATAGGACCATGACAATCAAAACAGCATGGTATTGGCAGAAAAGTAGACACTCAGACCAATGGAACAGAATAGAAAGTCCAGAAATAAAACCACATATATATAGTCAAGTAATTTTTGATAAAGGGGCCAAGAACACACAATGGAGAAAAGAAAGCCTCTTCAATAAATGGTGCTGGGAAAACTGGAAACCCACATGCAAAAGAATGAAACTTGACTACAGTTTGTCCCCCTGTACTAAAATTAATTCAAAATGGATCAAAGATCTAAACATAAGACCTGAAACAATAAAGTACACAGAAGAAGACATAGGTACTAAACTCATGGACCTGGGTTTTAAAGAGCATTTTATGAATTTGACTCCAATGGCAAGAGAAGTGAAGGCAAAAATTAATGAATGGGACTACATCAGACTAAGAAGTTTTTGCTCAGCAAGAGAAACTGATAACAAAATAAACAGAGCCAACTAAATGGGAAATAATATTTTCAAACAACAGCTCAGATAAGGGCCTAATATCCAAAATACACAAAGAACTCATAAAACTCAACGACAAACAAACAAACAATCCAATAAAAAAATGGAAAGAGGACATGAACAGACACTTCTCCCAGGAGGAAGTACAAATGGCCAACAGATATATGAAAAGATGCTCATCTTCGTTAGTTATTAGAGAAATGCAAATCAAAACTGCAATGAGATACCACCTCACACCTCTTAGATTAGCTATTATTAACAAGACAGGTAATAGCAAATGTTGGAGAGGCTGTGGAGAAAAAGGAACCCTCATACACTGTTGTTGGTGGGAATGTAAAGTAGTATAACCATTATGGAAGAAAGTATGGTGGTTCCTCAAAAAACTGAAAATAGAACTACCTTATGACCCAGCAATCCCTATACTGGGTATATACCCCAAAAACTCAGAAACATTGATACGTAAAGACACATGCAGCTCCATGTTCATTGCAGCATTGTTCACAGTGGCCAGGACATGGAAACAATCAAAATGCCCGTCAATAGATGACTGGATAAAGAAGATGTGGCACATATACACTATGGAATACTACTCAGCCATAAGAAATGATGACATCGGGTCATTTACAGCAAAATGGTGGGATCTTTATAACATTATATGAAGTGAAATAAGTAAATCAGAAAAAACCAGGAACTGCATTATTCCATACGTAGGTGGGACATAAAAGTGAAACTAAGAGTCATTGATAAGAGTGTGGTGGTTACGGGGGGAGAGGGGGAGAGGGAGAGGGAAAGGGGGAGGGGGAGAGGCACAAAGAAAACTAGATAGAAGGTGACAGAGGACAATCTGACTTTGGGTGATGGGTATGCAACATAAGTGAACGACAAGATAACCTGGAGTTGTGATCTTTGAATATATGTATCCTGATTTATTGAAGTTGCCCCATTAAAAATAAAATTATTAAAAAAAAAAAAAGAAAATGCCTAAAAAAGAACAGTCTCTTTCCTAATAGCCCTGCTTATTCTGGGGCTGAAGAAGCTCTGTCAGGGCTCCTGATTCAATGAGAATTTCAACTGGAAAATATACCATGTATAATTTAAAACATAAAATGCTTACTACCATGTAAACTTCCCTCCCCCACCCCCTGCCCCAGCCCAAGCTCTCCAGGTAAGGGATGAAGGGATGACTTGACCACCACTTGGATCAGAAATAAGGAAAGAGCAGGGGAGATATTTGCATCTGTGTCACAGAGATGGATAATATAAAACTTCAATTAACTAAAACTCAACTGAATGAACCCTCACGTACCACTTTTTTCCACTTCTTGAGCCCACTTTCACCTCAGCAATCACTTTAAGCACAAAGGTGCTCATAGAAATAATTTAGTTTGATAAAGCAGCACATTCTGGAATCTATGTACATTCAGCCCAATCTTATCCACATTCTCTAAAATTCTCTTTTCATGTTGACCATTATGTTCAAGATAATGACACCCAAAATGTTGCCAGATATTCAATCTTCAAATAAAGATTTAATGTTAGTAATGAAATGACTTGCTAAATGAATAAGCATTTTAAAAACTTTTAAATTAGAAACAGCTGTTTTTAAATCCCTTATAAGCAAAATTTTTAATTAACCAAGAGTTCATTCTTGCAGAATTTTTATTGATGATGGCATTGCTGTATAAATGATTTGGGAATTATCCATTCTTTGGTATAACCCATGTGTTTCTTTCCATTTTTTGAGTTATAAAAAATTGCATATGAAAATAAACTTATTTGATTTTTTTTAAAACATGAATTCTTTATTTCTGAAATTTTTCATTATTTTTAGACTGCGGTTGCCTGTAGTTAACTGAAACCATAGAGAGCAAAAGCATGGATAAGTAAAAAATATAGTAATTTATTCATTTGTGTACTTTTCTATATCTGTCCTAACCTCAACAAAAAAGTTTTTTTTCTTATTTTTTTATTTAAATAATTGTTTTTATATAGATTCTAGGGTCACCCTGAAGGCATCCTCCTCCCCCCATTCCCCTCAACATCTCCCTTGCCTCCTCCCTACAGCACCCTCCCCCCTTCCCTTCAGGTTTATCTGATCCTATCATCCCCTTTCCCTCTGTCCTCTTTTCCTCTGGTCCCTTTGATCCCTCCTCTGTCTGAATTTTGTTCCTCAGTTCTCATTATTCCTTGGATTCCTCAAATGAGTGAGGTCATATGATATTTTTCATTTTCTGCCTGGGTTATTTCACTCAACATAATAGTTTCCAAGTTCCTCCATATTGTTGCAAATGGTAATATTTCCTTCTTTTTCATAGCCCCATATTATTCCATTGTATATATGTACCACTTTTTTTTGTATTTTTCTAAAGTTGGAAATGGGGAGGCAGTCAGACAGACTCCCGCATGCGCCTGACTGGGATCCACCCAGGATGCCCACCAGGGGCTGATGCTCTGCTGTAAACAGAGCCATTCTAGCGCCTGAGGCAGAGATCATGGAGCCATCCTCAGCACCAGGGATAACTTTGCTCCAATGGAACCTTGGCAGAGGGAGGGGAAGAGAGAGACAGAAAGGAAGGAGAGGGGGAGGAGTGGAGAAGCAGATGGGCGCTTCCCCTGTGTGCGCTGGCCGGGAATCAAACCCGGGACTCCTGCATGCCAGGCCAACACTCTACCACTGAGCCAATGAGCAAGGGCCTGTACCACAGCTTTTTAATCCACTCGTCCACTGATGGACACTTGGGCTGTTTCTAGATCTTGGCTATTGTGAACAATGCTGCCATGAACATGGGGGTGCATTTCTTTTTTTCAGTTGATGATATGGTGTTCTTGGGATATATTCCTATAAGTGGGATGGCTGGGTTAAAGGGCAGTTCCATTTCTAATTTTTTGAGGAATCTCCATACTGTTTTCCACAGTGGCTGCACCAGTCTGCATTCCCACTAGCAGTGCAGGAGGGTTCCCTTTTCTTCACATCCTTGCCAGCACCTATCGTGTGTTGTTTGTTAATGAGCGCCATTCTGACTTGTGTGAGGTGGTATCTCATTGTGCTTTTAATTTACATTTTTCTAATAATTAGTGATGTTGAACATTTTTTCATTTGTCTATGGCCATCTGTATGTCCTCTTTGGAGAAGTGTCTATTCATTTCTTGTGCCCATTTTTTTATTGTATTGTTTGTCTTCCTGGTGTTGTTTTACAAGTTCTTATAAATTTTGGTTATTAATCCCTTATCAGATGTATTGTCGAATATATTCTCCCATTGTGTGGTTTGTCTTTTTATTCTGTTCATATTGTCATTACTTGTGCAAAAGCTTTTTTAGTTTGATATAGTCCTATTTATCCTATCTTTTATTTCATTTGCCTATGGAGATAAATCAGCAAAGATATTACTGCGATAGATGTCAGTGAGCTTACTGCCTAAGTTTTCTTCTAGGATACTTATGGTTTCACAATTTAAATTTAAGTCCTTATCCATTTTGAGTTTATTTTTGTGCATGGTGTAAGGTGGTGGTCTAGTTTCATTTTTTTGCAGGTATCTGTCCAGTTTTCCCAACACCATTTGTTAAAGAGACTGTCTTTACTCCACTGTATGCTCTTAACTCTTTGTCAAATATCAATTGTCCATAAAGATGTGGGTTTATTTCTGGGTTCTATGTTCTGTTCCATTGATCTATATGTCTGTTCTTATGCCAGTACCAAGCTGTTTGTAGTATAACTTGATATCAGGAAGTGTGATACCTCCCACTTTATTCTTTTTCAAGATTTCTGAGGCTATTCCTGTTCTTTTTTGGTTCCATATAAATTTTTGGAATATGTGTTCTATATCTTTGAAGTATGTCATTGGTATTTTAATTGGTATTGCATTGAATTTATAAATTGCTTTGAGTAATATAGACATTTTAATGTTGTTTATTCTTCTTAATCATGAGCATGGTATATGCTTCCACTTCCTTGTGTCTCCCTTGATTTCTTTTATCAATGTTATATAATTTTCTGAGTACAAGTCTTTAACCTCCTTGGTTAAATTTACTCATAGGTACTTTATTTTTTGTTGCAATAGTGAAGGGAATTGTTTCCTTAATTTCTCTTTTTGACAATTCATTGTTAGTGTATAAAAATGCCTCCAATTTATGTGTATTAATTTTATATACTGCCACCTTGCTGAATTTGTTTATTAGGTCCAGTACTTTATTGACTGAGACTTTAGGGTTTTCTATAAACAGTATCATATCATCTGCAAATAATGATAGTTTTACTTCTTCTTTTCCAATTTGCATGCCTTTTATTTCTTCTTCTTGTCTGATTGCTGTAGCTAGGACTTCCACTACTATGTTGAATAAGAGTGGTGAAAGGAGGCACTCCTGCCTTGTTCCTGATTTTAGGGGAATTGTTTTTAATTTTTATCCATTAATTATAATGTTGGCTGTGGGTTCATCATAGATGGCCTTTATCATGTTGAGGTATGTTCCCTATATTCCCACTTTGCTAAGAGTTTTGATCATAAATGGGTGCTGGATTTTAACAAATGTTTTTTCTACATCTATTGAAATTATCATGTGGTTTTCTCCTTCCTTTTGTTTATGAAGTGAATTACAGTAATTGATTTACGAATGCTGTACCATCCTTGCCTCCCCAGAATAAATCCCACTTGGTCGTGATGTATGATTTTTTTCATGTATTGCTGGATCTGGTTTGCTAATGTTTTGTTGAGGATTTTAGCATCTAAATTCATCAGAGATATTGGCTTATAATTTTCTTTCTTTGTGTTGTCTTTGCGTGGTTTGGGAATCAGAATTATGCTCGCCTCATCAAAGGAACTTGGAAGTGTTCCTCCAGAATTATTTGAAATAGCTTGAGAAGGATAGGAGTTAATTCTTCTTTAAATATTTGGTGGAACTCACCAGTGAAGCCATCAGTCCCAGGAGTTTTGTTTTGGGAGAGCTTTTTGATAACTATTTCAATCTCTTTTGTTGTAATTGGTCTGTTTAGGTTTTCTGATTCTTCCAGATTGATTTTTGGAAGATTATATGTTTCAAGGAATTTGTCCATTTCAACTAGGTTGTTTAATTTTTTGGCATACAGTTCTTCATGGTATTTTCTTACAATATTTTGTATTTCTGTTGTGTCAGTTGTTATTTCTCCATTCTCATTTCTAATTTTATTTATTTGAGTCTTCTCTCTTTTTTTCTTGGTGAATCTTGTTGATTGATCTTGTTTACCTTTTCAAAGAACCAACTCTTGGTTTCATTGATCCTCCATATTGTTTCTTTAGCTTCTCTGTCATTTATTTCTTCTCTGATCTTTATTATTTCCTTTCTTCTACTACCTCTGGGCCTTACTTGTTGTTCTTTTTCTAGTTCTTTTAGATGAAGGGTTAAGTTGTTTATTTGAGCTTTTTCAAGCTTCTTAAGGAATGCCTGTAGTGCTATGAACTTCCCTCTCAGGACTGCTTTTGCTGTATCCCATAAATTTTGAGTTGTTGTTTGTTCATTATCATTTGTTTCTAGGATTTTTTTTTTTTAAATATCCAGTGGGGTTTTTTTTTGTTTTTTTTTAATTTTTTTTTTTTCTTACAGAGGCAGAGATAGACAGGGACAGACAGACAGGAACAGAGAGCGATGAGAAGCATCAATCATCAGTTTCTCATTGCGTGTTGCGACTTCTTAGTTGTTCATTGATTGCTTTCTCACATGTGCCTTGACCGTGGGCCTCCAGCAGACCAAGTAACCCCCTGCTGGAGCCAGCAACCTTGGGTCCAAGCTGGTGAGCTCTTTGCTCAAGCCAGATGAGCCCGCGCTCAAGCTGGCGACCTCGGGGTCTCGAACCTGGGTCCTTCCGCATCCCAGTTCGACGCTCCATCCACTGCGCCACCACCTGGTCAGGCTCTAGGATTTTTTTTTATTTCTTCTTTGATTTAATTGTTAACCCATTCATTATTTAATAACCTGCTATTCAGTTTTCATGTGTTTGAGTACTTTTCAGTTTTCCTCTTGTGGTTGATTTCTAGTTTCATGTCATTGTGATCAGATAAAATGCTTGATATGATTTTAGTCTTCTTAAATTTGTTGAGACTGCTTTTGTGTCCTAACATGTGGTGTATCTTACAGAATGTACTATGAGAACTTGAAAAGAATGTATATTCTGCCTTAGGGTGAAAGCTTCTAAAGATATCTATTAAATCAAGTCGATCTAGTGTGTCCTTTAAGTCTGCTGTTTCTTTGTTAATTTTCTTTCTTGAGGATCTATCTAGTGATGTTAGTGGGGTATTGAAATCTCCTACTATTATAGTATTGCTGTTGATCTCACCCTTTATATCTGTCCAAGTCTGCTTTATAGATTTAGGTGCTCCTATATTAGGTGCATAGATATTTATGATGGTTATATCTTCCTGTTGGATTGCCTGTTGGTTTGGTGTTGTCTGCCTCCAATTTTCAGTTGTGTTATTTTTAGGTCTTCTTGGGTTGGCATCAGCTGTTGTTTGTAATCCACTACCAGGTTTGGCTTTTCTAGTAGAGCTGCTTTGAAGTCTTGATTTGTTAGTTTTCTTCTGAGCTATCTTGGTGGTAGTCTTGTTTATTGATCTCAGCTGGAGGCTTATTAAAAACTGTATCCAGGAATGTGGTGGGTGTAACCTGAGACTGGGAAGGCCTGATCTGCCAGTTACTCTCTCTGGGGGTTGGGTGCTTTCTCAGCTTCAGTAGGAGGAGGTGTATCTCAGATCTCCATGGAGACCAACCCCTCCCCCAGCTATGGTCATCTCCAGCACTGGATGAGTCAGCTTCGCAGGTCCTCCCATGCATTTCTCTGACAGTCACCATTTGTCTGTCCCCCCCTTTCTTTTTGGAAGATAAGCCAGCCCTTTCAACACACCTCATTCCCAGGTCCCCAGGCAAGTGGCTGTGAGCGATATTTAGTACTCGTTTCCTTGGAATGAGAGCCCTACTGGGCTCTCAGCCTCAGAACCCCTTTGTTCCTGTAAGCAGTGGAGACTCACCACTCCTTGGTGCTCCATACTAGGCTCAGTGTGACTTCTTCTTTGCTTCTTGGTTTTTGAGAGCTGTTCTTGTAGTCCAGAGTTGGTTTTTAACACTGATTGTTCCTAAATTAATTTGTAATCCAGTTTAGTGGTGTGAGCTGGGAGTCTGTGCATCTGCCTACTCTGTTGCTGTCTTCAGTTCCTGAACTTATTTGATTTTAAATAAATAGTTAACACATGAGTAGGTTCTGTTTTCAGAAATTTTATGCTGAAGAACAAGAAAGAAAAAACTCTTCAAAAGGTGTTTTTTAATGAGTTTTAACTCTAATATTATTTCTTTTCAGAGTCTACTTTTTAAAAATATGATTCTCCCACTCAGTCTATACTTGAAGTCTCTCCATAAACCCTCAAATAATATTGTTCAGTCCTAATTCCATCAGCATAGTAAATAGCCTTAAATGAAAAGCAGTGTGAGCATTGATTCAGATCTTTAATGACAAAATAACTATAAAATGACTATTGATTTAATATTGTGTGTAATGTTGAGGTTATCATCTTATAAAGCATGATTAACCTTACTGAACCTCATCCATTTCCTATCATACAGTAGACATAAGATTATAGGCAACAAGAATGATCAAAGGACTCCCAAAAGCAGCAGTTAAAACAATGAAAAATAACTGAAAAAGACATATAGAAACCTACCTAGAAAAAACACCTCCATTCATGAGAAGTGAATAGTCAGGATTTAGCTCTCTATGTATTACAAGACAACCTAAGAATTAATGTTACTAGTGATGACTTAAGTCATGAATAACATACTAAAATGATAATGTTCCTGGGTACATCATTTTGCCTCAATAGTATTTAGTTATTATCTAAAAATATGGAAGTAAAAATAACTGATCTCTGATCACTTTGTAATTCTGTGTGGGTATAAAAAAATTGATTCTTACTAACAAATATTAACTGGAAACCTAAAAAAAAGAGAAACTAAAATAGAGTACAGAATTAGGCAAAGAAAAAAAATCAGTGAAGCAGGCTGCCAAATGTTATGATTAAATAAGCTAAAAATACAGTACAGTAGTTATAAGGATTTTGGTTGCAAATAAAAGAAACCCAGCACACACCAGCTAAAATAATAAAGAAATGTATTGTTTCTAATTCTTGGAAAGTTCAGGAGTAATGTGAGTTCAAGGTTTGGTCTGAATCAGTAACACAAAAATGTCCACAAGGAAACCCAATCTCTATCTCGTAACACAAAAATGTCCACAAGGAAACCCAACCTCTATCTCTATGCTCTGCCTTCTATAATACCTACCACATCCAAAAGTTACTCCCCCTCATGGATGCAAAATGTTTGCCCCAAATCTCAGGGCTCCATGTTATTTTTTCCACATCCAACATGAAAAAAAGGGCATTTCTAGCTCAGCTTTCCAAAAACAAGACCTGAGATTCATTGTAATTGGTCTGTGCTGGGCCTCACATTCATTCTTCAACCCAACACTATAGTTGAGTTGTACAAAGGGTTGTTTGACCTAAGTCTATGAGAATTCACTTCAAAAGTCCATGAAAGGATGACTTTCCTATATATGCATACAAGTCCACAAAGGGAGGATAGATACCAAAATAAAAAGAAATAAAGGATGGTTGGCAGATAACAAGCAAATACCCACTACACACTGAAAGAAGTAAGAAGGGAAAGAAGCAACTTAACAAGTTATTTTAGTTGATTGGGAAAATATTTAGATAATTAAATTTAGAATACTGTGCTAGATAATAGTAGAGTGATACAGAAGTAAGTAATAATACATAGTTCCTGCCTTCTGAGTTGTCAATATATTGGAGGAGAGTAGATGTGTAAATATTCAATATAAAGCAGAATAAATTAGTGTGGTTGAAGAAATACAAGGTGAGGGGTAAAAAAACACCTTTAAAAGATCCAAGTTTCCAAAAGAGGAAAGCCTATCAAAACACATCCCAGAGTAGTTGGAGTATCAAACAATAATTTACATTTCTCAGAACAAAAATAAAATTTCCAAAAAATAAAAAGAGGCACAGATCATGTCCAGCTATTAAAATTCAACAAGACTATCTCAGGTGGTAAAAAGTTGTCAGTTTATTTTGATCCTAAGAAAGACACTAAAGCACGTATTCAAAAACTTTCTAAAATCTCAAGCAGAAAATAACTCAGGATTCTTCTCCATGAGTGTAAAGCTCTTGAAGGGCACCAGTCATTGTACTCTTATAGACTGAGCTTAGGGCATGTAGAGGACTTAAATAAAATTTCAATAAATATTTTTAAGCATCTGCTATGCTACAGAAAAATCTAAGAATAGTCCGGTGGTAGGGAGCTAGATATAAACAAATCATTTCTTTGGAATATTTTGAAACAAATTTTGAAGTAGCTGGACTATGGTTAACAAAATCCTGGCTCCCACCACCACAACTTCAATCTTGAGCAAACATTCAACTGCATTTGTCTTCTTAACAAGGAAAACATTTCATTAATTCCCTCCCCACCAAAATTCTAACAAAATAACCAACAGAATACCAAACTAGGGAAAATACTGTATAATTGTTAGAAACTAGAGAAAAGCAATATCTGCATGACAGAAAAATTGAGGGATTTCTGCTAGATATTGTGGATAAAACCAGATTGGAGCAAGCCCCAACCTAATCCACAACTTCTTGTATTAGAAGAAACTTGTGGTTCAGAATATAAGAAGACAGGTGCCCACAAGAACTCCTAAATCTGACAAGTATAGACCACCTCCTACAAGAACACACAAATGGATAACACAAAAGTCCAACAGTAGGGCATCATGCTAAGAAAACAGAGCAATGTCCTACAATGAACTAAGAACACTAAAAGAAAACATCACAAATTTATAATTTTTATTTTTAACAATAATCAAAGAGACATTTTATTCAAGAAACTAGGACAGACAGCCATTAGAAGGGAGGTTCTGAAATAATAAGAGACCTTATGAAATAAATACTATAAAGCCCAAAGTAAATACTACAGTGGGCAGTGACTTGGCAATCCCATCCCAAGATACATTTCTGCAGGGGCTTTGCACCTAACTTGGGGAGTGATGCTTTATGGAGAAGCTAAATTGACCTTCAAGAGCAAGGCTCCTGGCTTCAAGTTTAAAATGGCAAAGTAGGAAGATCCCGAGCTCACCTCCTCTCACTGACACTAAAACTACAACTACATATAGAAGACCTATCTCTGAGAACAACATGACTACTAGCACAACCAATTTTCAAAGAAGTTGGTAGAAAGAGTAAAGACTAAGTCCATTCAGGTCCTACCACACTCCACACTCCCCATGCAGTGACTCACAAGTGGATGGAATATCCAACCTCAGAGGTCATCCCTGAAGAGAGGGGACTGAGCCTTAGCCTGGAAAGCTGCACCAAGTAAAAGAATGCCCATAACATCTAGCTTTGAAAACCAGTGGGGTTTATGTCTGGGAGAGCCAAAGACTACAGGAAACCCAGACTGCATTTTTTCTGAGTCTTAGGACAGAAGCAGCAGTTTGAAAAGCACCTAGGTCATACATGAGGTTGATACATTGACTAATTTTACAGTGTGTGTTCAGGGACAGGGGTTTGTTGTCTGCAACAGTGTGACTGAGCCTCACAGCCAGCCATATCGAAAGCCTGCTCTGCACACCAGTGAGCTTGCAACAGTTGTATCCAGGCCTTTCCTGTTAGTGTGTTCATAGAAATTGTGGCTCAAACACAACAGGAGGTTACACTAGTCCACCCAGGCAACACCTCGTTCTGGTGACAAGGGGGATTTCACTGGACCCCACAAGACACTTTCTAAATAAGGTCAGT
The DNA here is from genome assembly GCF_036850765.1 of Saccopteryx bilineata. Lineage (NCBI taxonomy): Eukaryota > Metazoa > Chordata > Mammalia > Chiroptera > Emballonuridae > Saccopteryx > Saccopteryx bilineata. The sequence goes on along the minus strand of NC_089491.1, from coordinate 178,236,604 downwards.
TTTTCAAGACCAGGAATTTTACCTATCTACCTAATTCATAGAAACAAACAAGTAAAATGAAAAGAAAAAAAAAGGAATATGTCCCAAAGAAAAAATAACAGGACAAAACCCCAGAAAAATAACTAAACAAAACTGCAGTAAACTGTCTACTAGTTGAAGAGTTCAAAGCAATAGTCATAAAGATGCTCATTGAACTTGATGAACATATGGATAAATTCAATGATAACTTCAAAGAGATAAAAATGATAACAAAGGATCTATCAGAGCTGGAGAATTTAACAATTAATATAAAAAATACAGTGGAGGAAATCATTATCACATCAGACACAGAAGAATAAATACATCAGCAATCAGAAAGACAGGATAGTGGAAAATACCCAATTGGAAGATCAAGAAGAAAACATAATTAAAAAGATTGAGAATAACAAAGGTCCCTTTGGGACAACATCAAGTGTACTAACATTCAAATAATAGGGATCCCAGAAGGAGAAGAGAAAGAGAAAGGAACAGAAAACTTATTTGAAGAAATAATGGCTGAAAACTTACCTAATCTGGTGAAAGAAAAATATCCAAGTCCAGGAAGCAGAAAGAGTCCCAAACAAGATGAATCAAAAGAGACCCACACCAAGGCACATTATAATTAAATTGCTAAAGGCCTGACCTGTGGTGGCGCAGTGGATAAAGCGTCGACCTGGAAACGCTGAGGTTGCCGGTTCGAAATCCTGGGCTTGCCTGGTCAAGGCACATATGGGAGTTGATGCTTCCAGCTCCTCCCCCCTTCTCTCTCTCTGTCTCTCTCTCCTCTCTCTTCCTCTCTGTCTTTCTCCTCTCTAAAAATGAATAAATAAAAAATAAAAATAAAAAATAATTAAATTGCTAAAAGTTAAATATAAAAAGAGGATCTTAAAATTAGCAAGAGAAAAACAACTACAGAGGGTCCTTGAGTTATAACACAGTTCCATTTCTATGACAGTGACATAACCTGAATTTGGGTGTAAGTCAAAACACACCTTAGTCAAAGTTACTTACCTATCATAACACAGTTGTAAAATCACAATCTAGAACTTAAAAGCACAACTAAGCCACAGAAAAAGGAAAAGAACATAAATATACTGCACTATACACTATACTGTAGTAACAGAAGCAATGACAAAAATTAGTGTAAAGAAATGCCTTACCTTTATTCCCATGTTTGCCTTGCACACTGGAAGGGGCATTGCAAGGTGGGAGAGAGTGACCTATTGGGAGGAGGAAGCTGGAAAGGCAGAAGAACCTTCAGAAGGTGCTGGAGATACTGGGTCAGATGAATCAGCATTGCCTAAGGAACATGTAGGAGATGCTGGAGATGATGCTACCTGTACTACAGGTGTTTCATCTTGAGAAGCAGCTGATATAGAGAGTATAGGATCTGTTGTAGGCTTCTCTACCTTCTTAAAGAATTGTTCTGGGTTAGTCAGTAAGTACGACATAGTCCATAAGTACAATGCTAACAGCGTAAGCTATAACATGTCTTTATTTTTTTAAAGTTTTTATGGGAGTGAGCATCATAAACTCAAAACATCATATGTCAAGACAGTCATAACCCAAGAACCCCTTGTAGTTACCTTCAAGGTAATGCCTATAGGATTATCAGATGACTTTTCAACAGAAACTTGGTGGTCCTGGCTGGTTGGCTCAGTGATAGAGCATCAGGCTGGTGTATGGATGTCCTGGGTTTAATTCTGGATCAGGGCAAACATCTGCTTCTCCAAACCTCCCTCCTCCTCTCTCTCTCTCTCTCTCTCTCTCTCTCTTTCTCTCTCTCTCTCTCTCTCTCTTTTCCACATGGCTCAGTTGGAGCAGGTTGGCTCTGGGCATTAATGATGGTTCCATGGCCTTGCCTCAGGCACTAAGATAGCTCAGTTGCTGAGCAATGGAGCAATGGCCCCAAATGGGCAGAGCATTATTGGTTAGGGGGCTCAACTAAGGAAAAAAAGAAAGAAAAAAGAAAGAAACTTGGCAGGCCAGAGGAAAATGGCACAATATATTCAACAAGATAAAAGAAAAAAAACCTACCACAAAGAATACTTTACCCAGCAAGTTTATAATTTAGAATATAAGGAGAGATCAAGATTTTCCCAGATAAGCAAAAGCTAAAGGAGTTCATCACCAGTAAACCAGCATTACAAGAAATGTTAAAGGAAATTCTTTAAGTGGAAAAGGAAAGGCCAAAACTAGAAATAAGAAAATATATGAAAGAAAAACAAATCTTACTAGTAAAGGCAAACATAGTAGAGTTAGTAGACCAACAACATATAAATCTTGTATGAGAACAATTAAAACAGCAATAAGCATATACATATCAACAATTACTTAAATGTAAATTGACTAAGTGCTCCACTGAAGAAACATAGGATGACTGAACAGATAAAAAAACAAGACCTGCACATATGCACATATACTGCCTACGTGAGACTCCAGATTAAAAGATATACAGGTGAAAAGTAAAGAGGTGGAAAAGATATTTCATGAAAATGGAAACAAACAAACAAAAAAAGAAGCTGGGATAGCAATACTTAGAGAAAATAGACTTTAAAACAAAGGCAATTAAAAGAGACAAAGAAAGACCCAGCAATTAGCAATTATACTTCTGGGCATTTATCTAAAGAAAACAAAACACTACTTTGAAAAGGTATATTCAACCTTATATTCCCTGCCATATTATTTACAATGACCAAGATATGAAAGCAACCTAGGTGTTCATCAATAGATGAATTAAGAAGTAAATACACACACATACAAACACCAGAACAGCCTGACCAGGTGGTGGCGCAGTGGATAGAGCATCGGACTGGGATGTGGAGGACCCAGGTTCCAGACCCCGAGGTTGCCAGTTTGAGCGCAGGCTCATCTGGTTTGAGCAAAGCTCACCAGCTTGGACCCAAGGTCACTGGCTTGACCAAGGGGTTACTCAGTCTGCTGAAGGCCCACGGTTAAGGCACATATGAGAAAGCAATCAATGAACAACTAAGGTGTTGCAACAAAAAAACTAATGATTGATGCTTCTCATCTCTCTCCATTCCTGTCTGTCTATCCCTATCTATCCCTCTCTCAAACATCAGAACGTTACTCAGCCATGAAAAAGAATTAAATATTGTCATTTGTGATAATACAGATAGACTGAGAGGGTGCTGTGCTAAGTGAAATAGGTCAGAGAAAGACAAACACTATCATTTTACTTATCTGTGGAATCAGGGGTGGATTTAGGTTGGTTGAGGCCCCTGGTGCAGAAGAAAATATTGGGCCCCTTAAAAAAAAGAGGGAGACAGGAAAAATAAAAATACGTGTTAACTATATTTTCAAATAAATAAATATTTCAAATAAATAAATAATAAATAAATAAATGTACTATTAATGTTAAAATTGCACATATGAAACCAAACTCGGTGTCATTAGAAGTAGTGTAAAGTTGGGGTTCTATGGGGCCCTTCAGAAGTCAGGGCCCAGGACGCACTCCTGGTGCGCCAGCCGTCAAATCCGCTTTTGTGTGGAATCTAAAAATATAAAACCAGTGAACAAACAGACTCATAGATACAGAAAAAATGGTAGTTTCCAGAAAGTTGAGCTATTGGGGTATGGGCAAAAAGGTAAAGGGGATTAAGACGTACAAACTTATAGTTGTAACATAAGTCACAGGAATATAAAGTAGGACATAAGGAATGAAGTCAATAATATCACAATAACTTTGCACAGTGACAGATGGGTAATGGAATTTTTGTGTTGATCACTTTGTAAGTTATATAACTGAAATCTAACTATGTTGTACACATGAAACTAATATATTGTATGTCAACTATAATTTAAAAAGAGCTTTATGTTCCAGAATACAATAAGGTATGAGGCAAAAAATAAAAATAAAAAATACTACAATGGAGGCACGTAAACAACAGATGCACTATTTCCAAACAGTAGAAGTAAAAAGAGTGAAATTAACCAGTCTAAGACAAGAAGCAAGGAAGGCAGATCCTAGGGATCTGATATGCTATAGTAAGAATGCCAGAAGGGGAGAATAGAGAAGAAACTGAAGAAAAGACCAAGTATTCACATAAAAGGGTTTACCAAGTGTCAGGAATGATTTTGTTGAAAGATACTGTACTAGTTTACTAGGGCTGGCAAGACAAATTATCACATACTGGATGACTTAATCAAAAGAATTCTGCTTCTCATAATTCTTCCTGGGAGCTAGAAGTCCAAAATCAATGTATCAGCAGGTTTGGTTTCTTTTGAGGCCTGCCTCCTCAGCTTGCAGGGCGCCCCCTTTTTTGATGTGTCCTCCTACAGCTTTTCCTCTATGTGTGCACAATACCCACTGTCTCTTTGTGTGTCCAAATCCCCTCTTTTTATAAAGACATTAGTCACATTGAAATAAGGCCCACCTTAGCAGCTTCATTTGAATTTAATACCATCTGTAAAGGACCTATCTCCAAATATCATTACATTCTGAGGTACTAGGGGTTATGGTTTTAACATATGAGTTTGGGGAAGGGAAAACACACATCAGGTCATAATAGATATCAAAACCAATATGTTTCAGGGTCATTTATTTTTATTTAAAGATGTATTTTTAATTACATAAAAGCTGAAAGAAAAAGTAACAACAACAATAAAATCAAGCCAATTTTGGTTTTTCATCTACTTGTGAAGCACCAAAAGTTTTCACTGAGAAAAGATCTTCAGAGTTGTGTGGGAGCAAAGACCTGACCTAAAGAATCTGGAAGATCCCAAGGAAATAGAAAGGCATTCTCAATCATAAAGAATGCAGACTGTATAACACCCATGTCCTCATTCCAAAAATAAAAACTTCAAAAATAAAAGTTAAAAACTCAAAAATTTGTGTTATGGTGGCACTAAAAAATTATGACCAGTAATGAAGCCATTTAAATATAAAATTGCATGTAAATAATTATAGACAGCAGTTTTGTAAATATAATGTATTTTTTAAATGATTTTTTAAATTAAATTTAATGCAGTGACATTGATAAATCAGGGTACATATGTTGAGAGAAAATATCTCTAGATTATTTTGACATTTGATTGTGCTGTATACCCCTCCCCCAAAGTTAAATTGTCTTCTGTCACCTTCTATCTGGTTTTCTTTGTGCCCCTCCCCTCCCCTAACCCCTCTCTCCTTCTTCACCCCCTCCCCCCTCCCCCAACCTCCCGCCCCTGTTGCCATCACATTCTTGTTCATGTCTCTGAGTCTCATTTTTATGTCCCTTCTATGTATGAATTCCTCTTAGTTTTTTTTTCTGATTTACTTATTTCACTCCGTATAATGTTGTCAAGGTCCATCCATGTTATTGTAAATGATCCGATGTCATCATTTCTTATGGCTGAGTAGTATTCCATAGTATATATGTACCAAAGCTTTTTAATCCACTTGTCCTCTGACGGACACTTGGGCTGTTTCCAGATCTTCGCTATTGTGAACAATGCTGCCACAAACATGCGGGTGCATTTCTCCTTTTCGAGCCGTTCTATGGTGTCCTTGGGGTATATTCCTAAAAGTGGGATAGCTGGGTCAAAAGGCAGTTCGATTTTCAGTTTTTTGAGGAATCTCCATACTGTTTTCCACAGTGGCTGCACCAGTCTGCATTCCCACCAGCAGTGCAGGAGGGTTCCCTTTTCTCCACATCCTCGCCAGCATGTGCTCATGGTTAGGAAGAATAAACATCATTAAAATGTCTATATTACCCAAAGCAATCTATAAATTCAATGCAATACCAATTAAAATACCAATGACATATTTCAAAGATATAGAACACATATTCCAAAAATTTATATGGAACCAAAAGAGAACACGAATAGCCTCAGCAATCTTAAAAAAGAAGAATAAAGTGGGAGGTATCACACTTCCTGATATCAAGTTATACTACAAGGCCGTTGTACTCAAAACAGCCTGGTACTGGCATAAGAACAGGCATATAGATCAATGGAACAGAACAGAGAACCCAGAAATAAACCCACAGTTCTATGGACAACTGATATTTGACAAAGGAGGTAAGGAAATACAATGGAGTAAAGACAGCCTCTTTAACAAATGGTGTTGGGAAAATTGGACAGCTACCTGCAAAAAAATGAAATTAGATTACCAGCTTACACCACTCACAAAAATAAACTCAAAATGGATAAAAGACTTAAATGTAGGCCGTGAAACCATAAGCATCTTAGAAGAAAACATAGGCAGTAAGCTCTCCGACATCTCTCAGAGCAATATATTTGCTGATTTATCTCCACACGGAAGTGAAATAAAAGACAGGATAAACAAATGGGACTATATCAAACTAAAAAGCTTTTGCACAGCTAAAGACAACAAGAACAGAATAAAAAGACAAACTACACAATGGGAGAATATATTTGACAATACGTCTGATAAGGGGTTAATAACCAAAATTTATAAAGAACTTGTAAAACTCAACACCAGGAAGACAAACAACCCAATCCAAAAATGGGCAAAAGAGATGAATAGACACTTCTCCAAAGAGGACATACAGATGGCCAATAGGCATATGAAAAAATGCTCAATGTTGGAGAGGCTGTGGAGAAAAAGGAACCCTCATACACTGTTGGTGGGAATGTAAAGTAGTACAACCATTATGGAAGAAAGTATAGTGGTTCCTCAAAAAACTGAAAATAGAACTACCTTATGACTCAGCAATCCCTCTACTGGGTATATACCCCAAAAACTCAGAAACATTGATATGTAAAGACACATGCAGCCCCATGTTTATTGCAGCATTGTTCACAGTGGCCAGGACATGGAAACAACCAAAAAGCCCGTCAATAGATGACTGGATAAAGAAGATGTGGCACATATACACTATGGAATACTACTCAGCCATAAGAAATGATGACATCGGAACATTTACAGCAAAATGGTGGGATCTTGATAACATGATACGAAGCGAAATAAGTAAATCAGAAAAAACCAGGAACTGCATTATTCCATACGTAGGTGGGACATAAAAGTGAAACTAAGAGACATTGATAAGAGTGTGGTGGTTACGGGGGGGAGGGGGGAAAGGGAGAGGGAAAGGGGAGGGGGAGGGGCACAAAGAAAACAAGATAGAAGGTGACAGAGGACAATCTGACTTTGGGTGATGGGTATGCATCATAATTGAACAACAAGATACCCTGGACTTGTTATCTTTGAATATATGTATCCTGATTTATTGATGTCACCCCATTAAAATAAATAAAATTATTTAAAGATAAAAAAAAAAAATTGTTCACAGCCTGAACAGGCGATGGTGCAGTGGTTAGGGCATTTGACAGGAATGCGGAGGACCGAGGTTTGAGATCCCAAGGGCGCCAGCTTGAGAGTGGGCTCATGTGGTTTGAGCGAAGCTCACCAGCTTAAGCCCAAGGTTGCTGGCTCAAGCAAGCAGTCACTGGATCATCTGTAGATGCCCTGGTCAAGGCACATATGAGACAGGAGTCAATGAACATGTAAAGGTGTCATATGTAAAACTGATGATTGATCTGTGACCTGGAACATAATAAAAACTCTCTCCATTTCAAAAAAAAAAAAGAAAAAAGAAAAAATGCTCAACATCACTAATCATTAGAGAAATGCAAATTAAAACCACAATGAGATATCACCTCACACCAGTCAGAATGGCGCTTATCAACAAAACAACACAGAATATAATGTATTTTTTAAATGTCTTTATATAGTGATGATGTAAAAACAAAAATCTGGATCTAACTTACCAGATAATATTAAGAAAACCTAGAAGAGGAGAGAAAAGAGGGAAATAAAAAAGTACTAGAAGATAAAAAAAACTGATTAAACTATATTTTAATTATTATTATATACATTAATTACATTGAATACAAGAAAGATAAAAGCTTTTTAAATTTCTGAGAGTTGCAAAGGAATCTTTCAATTTCTCAGAACAAAAAAAAATCTTAAAGGAAGCACAAAAAACTAAAAAGTATAAAATAAAACTTACAACTTGTGGTAAGAAATATAAACAAATTAATTTTTAAAAATTTTTAAATTTAATTTAGAAAATTAACAGGGTGATATTAATCAAAAAGATTACATAGGTTTCAGGTGAACATTTCTTCACCATTTTAATTATTGTTATGTTCTATAACCCATCACCCAAAGTCAAATCATTTTCTGTCACCTTATTTCTCACTCTTTACACCCTTCCCCCCACCAGCTTCCCTCTCCCCATTTATATAAGTCCCCTTTCCCCTCCCCCAAACCCCCTCCTCCCAGTAACAACTTCACTTTTATCTATAAATTTCAGTTTTATATACCATCTAATGTGTGAAATCATACAGTTCTTAGCTTTTTCTGATTGACTTATTTTATTCAGTATAATGTACTCAAGGTCCATTCATGTTGTTGTAAATGTCACTATGATATTGTTTCTTATGTCTGAGTAGTATTCCATTGTATATATGTACCACATCTTCTTTATGCAATCCTCTATTGAAGGACACTTTGGTTGTTTCCTTGTCTTGGCCACTGTGGATACCAACGCGATGAACAGAGTGCATGTGTCTTTACATACCAAAGTTTTTGAGATTTGGGGGTAGATACCCAGTAGGGGGATTGCTGGGTCATATGGTAATTCTAGTCTTAATTTTTTGAGAAACCACCATACTTTCTTTCATAAGGGTTGTACTAAATTGCATTCCCACCAGCAGTGAATGAGGGTTTCTTTTCCTCCACAGCCTCTCCAACACCTGTTATTACCTATCTTGTTAGTAATAGCCAATCTAACAGGTGTGAGGTGGTATCTTATTGTAGTTTTGATGGGCATTTCTTGAATAGCTAAAGAAGATGAGTATCACACCATTTAGTGTGACCATTTGTATGTCCTCCTGGTAGAAGCGTCTGTTTAAGTCCTCTCCCAATTTTTTAATTGGATTTTAATTGTTTGCTTGTTTGTTGTATAGCTTTGTGAGTTCTTTATATATTTTGAATATTAACCCTTTATCGCAGCTATTGCTTGCAAATATCATCACCCATTTAGTTGGCTGCCTATTATTTTGTCAGTTTCTTTTGCTGTGAAGAAGCTTTTTAGTTTGATATAGTCCCATTCATTTATTTTTGCCTTTACTTCCTTTGCCTTTGGGATCAAATTCATAAATTGTTCTCAATGGCCAAGGTCCATGAGCTTAGTACCTATGTTTTCTTCTATGTAATTTATTGTTTCAGATTTTATATTTAGGTCTTTGTTCTATCTTGAATTAATTTTTGTGCAGGGGGACAAACGTTAATTAATTTACATTCTTTTGCATGTGTTTTATTCAATTCTCCCAACACCATTAATTGAAGAGGCTTTCTTTTCTCTGTTGTGTGATTTTGGATTCTTTGTCAAAGATGATTTGTCCATATGTATATGATTTTATTTCTGAACTCTCAATTCTGTTTCATTGGTCTCTATGTCTGTTTTTTTTGCCAATACCATGCTGTTTTGATGATTAGGGCTCTAATTTGAAGTCAGGAAGATCGATACTTCCAGCTTTATTTTGTTTTCCTCATAATTACTTTGGCTATTCAGGGTTTTTTTATGGTTCCATATAAACCTGGTAATTTTTTGTTCTATTTTTTTTTAATTACATTAGGATTTTAGTAGGGATTGCATTAAATCTGTGTATTGCTTTGGGTAATATGGCCCTTTTAACTATGTTGATTCTTCCAGTCCTTGAACATGGAATATTTTTCTGTTTCATTGTGTTTTCTCAATTTCTTTCAATAATGCTTTGCAGTTTCCAGAATATAGGTCCTTCACATCTTTTGTTAAGTTTATTCCTAGGTACTTTATTGTTTTGTTGCAATTATATAAGGAATTTTTTTTGTTTATTTTCTGATGTTTCACCATTGGCAAATAGGAAAGCAGTGGACTTTTGTATTAATATATTGATTTTGTGTCTTGTGACTTTACTGTATTGGTTTATTGTTTCTAATAGTTATTCTGTGAAGTCTTTGGGGTTTTCTATATACAGGATCATGTCATCTGCAAAAAGTGAGACCTTTCTTTCTTTTTTCCTAATGTGAATGCCATTTATTTTTTTTCTCTTGCCTTATCACTCTGGCTGAAACTTCCAGAACTATATTGAATAAGAGTGGAGAGAGTGGGCAATCTTGTGTTGTTCCTGATTTTAGAGAAAAAGCCTTCATTTTTTTACCATTTAGTGTGACATTATCTAATAGTGTGTCATATATGTCCTTTATTAGGTTGTGGTACTTTTGTTCTATTCCTATTTTATTGAATGTTTTAAATATTAAATGGTGTTGTATCTTACCAAATGTCTTTTCTGCACTTATTGATAGGATCATATAATTTTTGTTTTTTATTTTGTTGATATAGTGTATTACATTGATCAATTTCTATATGTTGAACTATACTTGTGCTATGGAATAAATCTCACTTCATCAAGATGTATTTATTAATGTATTAGAGATAAGGCTCTAATTCTTTCCATAGGTTTAGAAAACTCAATTATTTTTTGAATAGGCTCTCCATTCCCTTCTCCCTCTCTTCTTCTTCTGATATACTCAGTATTCTTATGTTGCTCTTTCTGATGGAATTGGATAATTCTTGTAGAGCTCTTTCAGTTTTCTTAATTTGTGAGTCTCTCTTTCTCCGCTCTATAACATCTCTAGTTACTTGTCTTTGATATCATCAATTCTTACCTCTATCTGGCTTGTGCCATTGGCTAAACTTGCTACCTCAGTCTTCAATTCATGTTTTGAGTTCTTCATCTCTGTTTTTAAAGTTTATTCTCCTTGGTGAGGTATTCATTTTGTTCATTAATTTGTTTTCTAAGCCCACTAAGTTGCCCATTGGTTTGTTCTCACATCTCATTGAGTATTTTCAGAACTTCAATTTTTAATTCTCTATCATTTAACTCCAAGGCTTTCATGCAATTGAGTTTTTTTCTGGAGATTTTTTGTTTTCATTTGAAATACATCTCTGTCTTATATAGTCATGGTATTTGATTTCTTCTTTCTTGATTGCAATTGAGAGTGATATTGTTAAGTACCTTAACAAAAAAGCAACCAAAAAATTGAAAAAAATTTAAGCATACTATAAAAATATATATAAAAAATTAAATATTATGATAGAGAAGAAAAGCCTCAGGAAGAAAGATCAAAATCAAAAAAGAATAAAAAAAAACACTCAGAAAAAAATAAGAAGAAAAATAAGATAGAAGGAAAGAAAAAAAAGTTAATTTAGGTTTGAAGAGGTTTCTTCCAGTAGGTGTCACTGTATTACAACTTTTAGCTCTGTGAAGTTCCTGGGCTGTCTGCTGAGATGTTGCTGTTGCAATGATTGTAGGCAGGGCAACAGTCGCATTGATGCATGGGGTATGTTGTGAGGGCTTTATGGCTTCAGCTTTACTGCTTCAGTTTTCTTGCTATATGGATCTAGAAATGGCAATCTCAGTCTTCCAGGTGCTCCTTCCCACATCTCAACTGATCTATGGGTCAGACATGGAGCACCTCTGTTCCTCAGGGGAGAGAGTGGCTCTGGAGAGTCAGCTGTGGACTTTGTTTGTGATACTTTCCCTACTGCGAGATGAGGGAGGAGGGATCTGGGAGGCTGGGTCTGCAAGTTAGCTTTCTCTGTCGAGTGTGGGCTGCAGGAAGACTGCAGAAACACTGGCCATGACCTCAAACTCTGGCTGCTTTGGTTTATTTACTCCTTTGCCTCTCTTTCTCACCCTCTTTCCAGCATAAGAAGACCCAGTCACTCTGAGTCCTCAGACAAAATCCAGAGAGCCTGAGCTTCCCTCCTCCTTGTAGTCCAATAGAGAAAAAAAGGTCAATCTGAGTTTCTCTCCTCTCATCTCCAAAGCCCACTGTTATTGCATTTTATCTTCCACTCCTCTTTTACCCTTCCCACCTTTAGTCCATTCAGTGTATGAATCTTTCAGACATGCCTATGAGCCTAACTGGGATTCTTTTGCTTCATTATATTGATAGTTGTTCAATTTGTTGAAATTGGTGAAATCAGGAGTATCTCTCACATCATTACTCTGACATCATCTCCTTCTTTTCTCAGATTAAACTTCTTTATTAAGTCCCAATAAAAATTTCAAGAGTTTCTTTTTTCTTTTTTTCCAAATTGACATTAATAAAGATGTTTTAATTTTATAATTATAAAATTATAAGTATTGTTATAAAATATAGAAAAAAACTAATGAGACAATGGAATCTCTTTTGACACACACAAAAATTATAAATTTGCCAATTGTTGCCATTTTAACTAGATGCTGCTGGGGACCATGCAGTGCAAAGCTCATAAGGCCCATTCCCAGGCAGACTTCCCTGCCCACAAGCCTTCTGAAATGACTAGCACTCTGTCCTGAGACTGGCTTTCTCCCCTCTCTCCTCCATTCCCCAGCCAGAGTGGATTAAGTAGGTTACTCAAGGTCAATGAATCCATGGGCTTATTTATGGCCTGGTGGGAAAAATTGAGCTAGAGAAATTAGATTTCTTCTCTGGGATTATTAGAGCTGGAAATATGGGAAGAAGAAGTCAGTCAGCTATGCAAGCCAGAGTTACAGGGCTTGTGATAGCTCCCTGGGTATATCTGTGACAAATTCTCCCTTTTCCAGGGCAATTTCAGCTGCTCTCTGTTCCAGCAGCCAAGAGAACTGAATCAAAATATAATGGGAAAGTAAAAGACTCCATTAATTAAATAACCTGCTCCCCATCAAATTTAAAAATTAAACAAATTAACTGAGTAGATTCATTTTCAGTGCATTGCGAGGATGTGAGTTTTACTCCATACTGAGCAGTTACTTATTACAATTCTGCCTAATAAAAATATGCCAAGGAACTCTGTTACAACTGTTAAGATAGAGTGACTAAAACAATTAACAAGTTGTCTAGTGTTTTCACATCTATCTGAATGAACATGAACATTGCTCTCTCCACAGATAAAATCTACACTGTCATTTTTATTCAGGCAAATGCTTTTCAGGTCTATGCCTCTTACATATTTCTCATTACCTCTTTTAGGTTGAAGAAATAATAATACATTACATTTAACTTTTTACAATGAAAGTTTTGTTTTATATTTCACAGTGGCCGGTCATTTTAAAAATGGTAGTGTCTAGTTACTGATTTACAGAACCAGCTATCATTGTCATGTTACCTATCATTAAAAAAATAAAAATAGCCTGACCAGGTGGTGGCGCAGTGGATAGAGTGTCAGACTGAGATGTGGAGGACCCAAGTTTGAGACACTGAGGTCGCTAGCTTGAGCACGGGCTCATCTGGTTTGAGCAAAGCTCACCAGCTTGGACCCAAGGTTGCTGGCTCAAACAAGGGGTTACTCAGTTTGCTGAAGGCCCGCGGTCAAGGCACATATGAGAAAGCAATCAATGAAGAACTAATGTGTCACAATAAAAAACTGATGATTGATGCTTCTCATCTCTCTCTGTTCCTGTCTGTCTGTCCCTCTCTGTGACTCTCAATCTATCTCTGTAAAAAAATAAAAAATAAAATTAAAATAAATAAATAAATAAAAGTACTTGAAGTCTATGTTTACTTCTGTCTTACCAGTGTGTCCTATAGGATCCATTTGTTAAGTCAGAATTCTGTAAGGGAGGCTACCTTCCTGGTTTGTTAACTTTTGAGTAGTACAGTCTTCATTAAGAATAATCAAGTGAGTCAGCCATGTGCAGATCTATAAAAAAAAGTATTTTAAAAAAACAAAAACTTAGTGTTCTTGTGAAAACAATTCCATGATAGGTAAAGAATGACTAGACTCACATTATATGTTATTTATTCAATGAGTAAATGGATATGTGAACTAGTGAATGAATGACAAAATTAATTTTAAAAGTGGGTAAAGGAATCACATTAAATGCAATGAAAACTTTACCTTCCAGTTAAATAATTATACATAAAAACAGTGCATGGGGCCCTGGCCGGTTGGCTCAGTGGTAGAGCATTGGCCTGGCATGCAGAAGTCCCAGGTTCGATTCCCGGCCAGGGCACAGAGGAGAAGCGCCCATCTGCTTCTCCACCCCTCCCCCTCTCCTTCCTTTCTGTCTCTCTCTTCCCCTCCCGCAGCCGAGGCTCCACTGGAGCAAAGATGGCCCGGGCGCTGGGGATGGCTCCTTGGCCTCTGCCCCAGGCACTAGAGTGGCTCTGGTCGCAACAGAGCAATGCCCCAGAGGGGCAGAGCATCGCCCCCTGGTGAGCAGAGCGTCGCCCCCTGGTGGGTGTGCCGGGTGGATCCCGGTCGGGCGCATGTGGGAGTCTGTCTGACTGTCTCTCCCCGTTTCCGGCTTCAGAAAAATACAGAAAAAAAAAACAAAACAGTGCATGGTTTACTGTACTGTTAATAAAATTGATTGCTAAATCCTCAAATTGGAAATAACGCAAAAAAAGGCTTTGATACAGGAAGCTAAAAGATATTCTCCCTTTTAGTTCAATGTTGTCTTTTCTCAGTTTTTGCTGACTCTTTTCTGTATGTTCCAAATTGTTCTGGTAAGGAATATTTTCTTCTTAGTATTTCAGAGCCTATGTTACTAATAACATACACTTGCTCAATGGACACTATAAATGCAGTGTTTAGCAATAGCCCTTGAACGAAGAGGTTGTTTTATTCAGTAATTTCTAAAATGCCAACTCTGTCCTTAATTTATGTTCCTAAGGATGGTTCTTTTTTTTTGTTTGTATGTTGTCATAGCACTGTGTTCACTTCTCTCTCTCTCTCTCTCTCTCTCTCTCTCTCTCTCTCTCTCCTCACTAGTATGTACTCTCATGTCATAGCAAAAATAATTTTTCATTTTATATTCAGGTGCTTCTAGTAGAAAAACAATTTTCTGAGCAAAAAACATGTTCCCATACTGGATGAAAATATAGCCACCATCTCACTTTCTCTGCAGTCTCACTAAATGTTCTCTCCCCCTGACTTAGCCACTCAGAAGTTTGACTGTACAACTGTTTCAGTATTGATAGTTGAGTGTTCTCATTCTATCATTCTGTCTTTTGGTAAAAAGTTATCCTCTAATTTATTGTGTCTTTTTGTGCTATATTAAATTAACCTAGAATGTTCTTTTATCATCAACTCTTTGAAAGCAGTAACTTCATAGCACCTAATAGTATCTATTATATATGTGAATGAAATTAACATTGAAATGACTTGATGTTGTTTAGGGTTTTAAATATGGAAAATAGTATAGGGTGTAAAAGAAAGTAATTGAAATATTCAATATGTGAGTAACAGTAGACACATAAAAAAGTAAAAATATCAATAAATGTAATTGGTTCAGAGAACCAAATCACATCTCTTGAAATGTAACTTCACAGAGTAAAATCTTTTTTTTATATCCTTTCAAAATTTATTCACATGCCTTTTTTTATAATTTTATTTTTTTAATGGGGTGACATCAATAAATCAGGATACATATATTCAAAGATAACAAGTCCAGGTTATTTGTTGTTCAATTATGTTGCATATCCATCACCCAAAGTCAGATTGTCCTCTGTCACCTTCTATCTTATTTTCTTTGTGCCCCTCCCCCTCCCCCTTTTCCTTTCCCATTCCCCCTCCCCCCCCCATAACCACCACACTCTTATCAATGTCTCTTAGTTTCACTTTTATGTCCCACCTACGTATGGAATAATGCAGTTCTTGGTTTTTTCTGATTTACTTATTTCGCTTCGTATCATGTTATCAAGATCCCACCATTTTGCTGTAAATGTTCCAATGTCATCATTTCTTATGGCTGAGTAGTATTCCATAGTGTATATGTGCCACATCTTCTTTATCCAGTCATCTATTGATGGGCTTTTTGGTTGTTTCCATGTCCTGGCCACTGTGAACAATGTTGCAATAAACATGGGGCTGCATGTGTCTTTACGTATCAATGTTTCTGAGTTTTTGGGGTATATACCCAGTATAGGGATTGCTGGGTCATAAGGTAGTTCTATTTTCAGTTTTTTGAGGAACTACCATATTTCCTCCATAATGGTTGTACTACTTTACAGTCCCACCAACAGTGTATGAGGATTCCTTTTTCTCCACAGCCTCTCCAACATTTGCTATTACCTGTCTTGCTAATAACAGCTAATCGAACAGGTGTCAGGTGGTATCTCATTGCAGTTTTGATTTGCATTTCTCTAATAGCTAAAGAAGATGAGCATCTTTTCATATATCTGTTGGCCATTTGTATTTCTTCCTGGGAGAAGTGTCTGTTCATATCCTCTTCCCTTTTTTTATTGGATTGTTTGTTTGTTTGTTGTTGAGTTTTATGAGTTCTTTGTATATTTTGGATATTAGGCCCTTATCACAGAATAAAATCTTAATGTAAACACAGCTATTGATTAAGTTTACTTTTTCACCTCAGCTGTGTGGTAGGGTCTGATCTCATGCATTGGCCTGGCTAGCCAAGAAAAAATCAGATGGAAACTGATGCAGGGACTTATTTTGACAATGAGGCCTGCCATGCTAGAAAAAGCATTCTGAAATGGAATTGTGACAACTATCAGCTCCTGGGGACATAGAAAATTAGTTTGCTCAAAATTCCAGAAGGCTTGCTTGAGTAAGGTGGTTTCAATCAATGCAAAGGAAGGGAGATGAGCTCACTAACATGCCGGGTCTAGTCCCTTCCTTATGCCTCTAAATGTGTCTGAAGCACATTAAGAAAACATTTATGTACTTCTCAACTTGAATGCAAAGGCGCACACTGTGTCTCTCACACAGCCCATGCAGGACCATTCAATTTCAAGCTTACAAAGAATAAAATAAAATTAGAGTTTGTCACCTTTAGAGAAAAAGAAAACAAACTAAAATCAGGAAGCCACCTGAATTGCTTAATCATCAACAGAGAGTAACAGACACAGGAGTACTTGGCAGCTTGTTCTTCCACACTGCCAGTGACGAGGCTTTCCACACACAGTGTGTGTGACTTCTAGCTGCTCTAGGAAACTGAGTCTGACGCCTGACTCTGGAAGCATAAGATCCCAGAGACTTTGTTCAGAACATCTCAGCCTGTGCTGGTTCTGCTGAAGTGAGCTACATTTTTGGTTTTCCCCAACCCCTATGTGGGATACAGCCCATCTACACAGATTCCATGATCTAAGGCTTTTGGACACTCCAGAAAGTAATTTGGGCTGGAGCTTATCTTACCTATGAAGAAAATATTTTTAAGATATTAGTATTATAAACAAGATTTCCACAAAATGAATAAATTTCATGATACAGACAAGACCAAGATGGCCATAAGATCTCCCCTCAGGTTGACTAAATCTTAGATGGATTTTTTCCTGATTGTAGGACCTTGACCACTTTTTTTTCCCTAGAACATTTATGTTTTAAAAATTGTAAATTAATTAATTATTTATTTATTTTTCAGAGGCAGAGAGAGAGTCAGAGAGAGGGATAGATAGAGACAGACAGATAGGAACAGAGAGATGAGAAGCATCAATCATCAGTTTTTTATTGCAACACCTTAGTTGTTCATTGATTGCTTTCTCATATGTGCCTTGACTGTGGGCCTTCAGCAGACCAAGTAACCCCTTGCTCAAGCCAGTGACCTTGGGTCCAAGCTGGTGAGCTTTGCTCAAACCAGATGAGCCCACGCTCAAGCTGGTGACCTCGGGGTCTTGAATCTGGGTCCTCCACATCCCAGTTTGATGCTCTATCCATTGCACCACCACCTGGTCAGGCGTAATTGTAAATTATTTAGAGAAATAATTTAAAATATAAATCTTTTACCACCCAAGGACCTGGAAGTCATCCTTTGAAAGTAGTCATCAATAAAGGTAGCACTCTTATCTCCCAGTCTCTGTAGGAAGGTCTGAGCCTAACTTTCATAAGTGACAATCAACAAACACAGATGGCCTAATCACATTGACCAACCTCTCCCCTAACATTGTGCAGTACTTTTTGTTGCTCACCCTAGTGTTTAAAATCCTTTCACCTTTTGCATCAGCACAGTTGAGCTCAGTCCCTTTTTCTTATTATAATAGTCTGTCTCTCTCTTATTACAACAGTTTTGAATAAAATCTTCCCAGCCTTTTTAACTGGTCCAATGTATTTTTT
This sequence comes from Saccopteryx bilineata, assembly GCF_036850765.1. Taxonomy (NCBI): domain Eukaryota; kingdom Metazoa; phylum Chordata; class Mammalia; order Chiroptera; family Emballonuridae; genus Saccopteryx; species Saccopteryx bilineata. The sequence continues at coordinate 178,218,530 of NC_089491.1, read as the reverse complement.
CTTTTACAAACAATCGTTGTATATTCCATTATCTACTGTTCCCTCATTCCGTATTTTATCAAGTGCAGCAATATTCACAGCTAACAGATTATGATGTCCAGCCTTCCTTGAGGCTGGAAGTGGTCATCCTTGTTCCAGCAGCCATCTTGACTGAAAATTCAGTACTCAAGAGAGCTGACATGGAGAGATGACTGAGACTGGGAGTGTGGTCATCTGGTAGAATTGTCATTAAAACCTCAACTGCACCTGACCAGGCGGTGGCTCAGTAGATAGAGCTTCAGACTGGGATGCAGAAGACCCAGGTTCAAGACCCCGAGGTCGCCAGCTTGAGCGTGGGTTCATCTGGTTTGAGCAAAAGCCCACCAGTGTGAACCCAAGGTCGCTGGATCCAGCAAGGGGTTACTCAGTCTGCTGAAGGCCCGCAGTCAAGGCACTTGAGAAAGCAATCAATGAACAATTAAGGTGTTGCAACGCGCAATGAAAAACTAATTATTGATGCTTCTCATCTCTTTCTGTTCCTGTCTGTCTGTCTCTGTCTATCCCTCTCTCTGGTTCTCTCTCTGTAAAAAGAGAGAGAACTAGCAACAGATCTTCATATTAGTGTTTTCACTAGCAACAGATCTTCATATTAGTGATTTTTATATTGATCCCAGCAGGCACTTTGTTCAACAGACAGAGTTTGGCTAAAATATTCAGTGGGCCCAAACAAACAAACAAAAAAACCTCAACTGCTTATTTGTTACTTCCTTTGCATGAGAGAGAAACATACATCTCTGTTGAAAACATTGTGGTTTGGGGAAAGAAGAAGAGAGACTCAAGTTATTTGATGAACTTTTCAAGCTCTTTAAAATGTCAGAAACATCTATTTCACATTTATCTTCGGCCTTAAAGGAATATTAAAGATCTAATCTTCACCCTCTATTTTACAGATGTGTAAACTAAGTAGACCCAGACATTGCAATCAGCTTGACCAAAATCCTTTATATAGGACAATAAATGAAATGCAAATCATTCCTTTTTCCCAATGCCTAGTGTGGTGCCTGACATCTGGTAGGCACTCCTTATGAATTTAGTGAGTAAAAGAGCATGTAAACAAATTATTACCATTTAGTGTAATAACCATTATATAGGACAAATATACTGATGCAGATGTACAAAGGCACATGCAACTAATCACTCTATTTGCTGGTCACGTGTATAACAGCTTTACACTTCAAAACTCATGTTTGCAGTCATATTATGCTTAATTCTTTAAGTCAAACTTTTCACTAGCAACAGATCTTCAGATTAGTGATTTTTATATTGATCCCAGCAGGCACTTTGTTCAACAGACAGAGTTTGGCTAAAATATTCAGTGGGCCCCATTCTCTCTAAGAGAACAGTGCTATCTGAGTCCCAGACACCTGTCCTCCTGGGGACCTATTGCTCAAGGCCTGTGTAAATTTATGGCAGTGAAATAAAAATACTAAATCTCTCAGTTGGGTTAATTCAGCTGTTGCATGTAAATCCACACCAAATGTTCCAAACCAAAATGCAAATTCATTCATTGCTGGACTTTTCAATTATTTTGTTCACTGTATTATAAAATTTGCAAATATTTAAAGTAAAAAATATAGAAACAAACTTTTTACTAAGGCAAAGTTTTATCAAACTGAAAATCTAATTTTTTAAATTTATTTTCAGAGCTGTTAGTATGCAGGTGGCATTACAGGAGAGCTCACTCCAGTCCTTGCTACCTTGCTTTTACAAAGTTGCTTCCTCACATGAAATGAAAGTGTCTGACCAGGCAGAATTTCAGATCCTGTGAGCTCTGATCGTCTATGATATTATTATTTCATTTTTACACTGTGGAATATAGAACTTCTTTACTTCCTCGCCCTCACATGCCATGGAGAAAGGAAACATTTGCTCTACTCCGAAGGAAGGAGGATAGAGGAACAAACACTTGGGTTTCCTCTTTTCATCCATTCACTCATTCAATCCTCCCAATGGGAGGACCAGTGATTTACCTGATGGACAATGCAAGGAGGATCTGAAATCCACAGGACTTTCTTTATCAAGCATAAGGTTACAGTATCAAAAGTAGCATTCCCTAAGGATCTTGCTATGTTGCTGTCTTGGTTCTTACAGCCTCATGCTGGGTACTCTTTGCCCCTCTGTTTCCTGCCTCAAACAGTATCTTTTCTCCTCTCAGAGATTCAATAATCTCTAGCTTCTCTGCTGGACTGATAGGCAAGTTTCAATGGGGTATAAGAGGCAAAGCTACTACCCTCTAACTCAGCTTCCCCATATAAAGATGATATTATACTATAAACTATATTTATCAACTGGAATCCATTGTCATTTATTGAGAACACCACATGAACAAGGACCACTATTGGTATCCTCTGCATGCTCCAGAATGTAGGACATGACCCTGTCTTAAAGAAGGGAATATAACTAAACCCTGAAGAATTATGGCTAACCTTTGAAATATGTGTAACATGTAAAATGGAGAAGAAATTTATAGATAGTGAGTCAGGGGAAGACAAAGAGGAACCAATTTGAGTGTAGTTCATTGTGTGATGATGTCGGTATCATTTCCCAATACAGTCCCAAGGGAATATGCACCCAGTATTTACCAAAATAATAAATTTTAAGAGTATTATTAATGACTAACTTCTATCATCAAGGAATCTGCAAGAAATAGTCAAACTATTTGGTTCCTTAAGGCAATGAACAGATAAAAGAGTACAACAGTCAGAAAGGAAGCTCTCCTCTCCCTCTAAGTTGGTGTTTCCCAACGTGGGGCCCACGCCCCACAGGGGGGCAATTCGATAGTTAAGGGGGGCAATTTGAAAATGGACTCGACACGACTTTAACTTTTTCGCCCCGGGCCATTTAAATGCAATGCTAGATATCGGTGCCAAATTTAACAAAAAATGTAATTCTTAAATAATTGCAGTAAATAATTATTAAGTATAATTTCATTTGACGAGACCAAAATATCAACTGGGTGATTGGCGTCATCAAGTAAACTTCGTCTGCTGCGGGGAACCCCGGACGTTTTAAAAACTCACTAAACAATGCAGTTATTCTCATCTAATTGGCCCATTGCAACTTCTGTAGTGTTTCACATCATTCAGTTGGTGTTAATTTGAAATAAGTGTCAGTCAAAACTGTTGTAAAAGCTTGTTGATTTAGTAAATATACATATATATATTGTATAGATATAATTGGTAAGTATTTGATTTTATTTTTATCAATATTAAACTCTTTATTAAGTACTTCTTGCATCAGGGCTAGAAAGCAATAATATTTTATAAATATTATTGGGGTTATAATAGTGCATGCACGACAATTTTAATTTTAGAAGCATAACTTTCCAGAAAATTTTTTCAAGTGGAAAAAATATAGATAACTTTTGATTTGTGGTGGTAGTGTAGTAAACGTGTTATGTACATTTAAATAAATATAAATTATTAGTATACGTTTACTCTATGTCACATTGAATATATTTTAACACATATTTTAATATTAGTTTTTAATTGATCTTATTTTTATTTCTTATAGCCCATAGTAAAATGAGTGGTGCAAGCAAGAAAAAAACTCGTCAATATTCGGAGGAATATTTAAAATTTGGGTTCATACCTGCTGTTCACGATGAGTGGATTCCTTTTTGTCTTTTATGCCAGCAATGCTTGACCAACGAATCAATGAAACGAGGTCATCTTGAGGGGCATTTGAAGGTGAAACATAGTGCTCATATTAATTCAGATTTGAGTTACTTTAAAACTTTAAAGAAAAATTTTGAAAAAAGAACAACATTAAAGTCTCTATTTACTGCTCATACTTCAACTAATAATCGTGTTCTTGAGGCTAGTTATCAAATTTCTTTATTCATCACTAAAACTGGAGAAAATCACACTATAGGAGAGAATTTAATAAAACTATCAGTATCAGCATTTCTTAAAACAGTTCTTGAAAAAGATGACAAAGATGTAAAAGCTATGCCACTCAGTAACAATACTGTTAGCAGAAGAATAGACGAAATGAGTGAGGATATTGAAAAACAACTTATTGAAAAGCTGAAAACAAGAAAATTCTCCTTGCAAATGGATGAATCAACTTTGAGAGACAGTGAGGCAGTATTGATAACTTATTTAAGATATATTGATAAAGGACATTTTGCTGAAGAAATGTTGTTCTGTAAAAGATTAGAAAGCACCACTACCTCCAAAGATATATATAATAAGCTAAAAAACTACTTAGATGTCAATGATATACCAATGAAAAATATAACATCTTGTGCTGCAGATGGTGCTCCCAATGTGACGGGCAAGAAAAATGGCTGCTTAAAATTGATGAAAGATGCAAATCCAGAAATGATTCTTGTACATTGTGTTATTCATAGGGAAAACTTGGTAGCTAAAAACATCTCGCCTGTTCTGAATGAAGTATTACATACAGTAATAAAGTGTGTTAATGCTATTAAAGCTAGTGCCAAATGTGAGCATCTTTTCAAGCTATTTTGTGAAGAACAAAATGAAGACCATGTGAGACTTTCACTTCATACTGAAGTAAGATGGCTATCTAAAGGAAAATGTTCAAAAAGATTTATGGAACTGTTTGATACTCTTAGTGATTTTTTAAGCGACAAACTTGAAATGAAGTATCTGTTAACAATAGATGGTAAAGCATTTGTGAGTTATTTAGCCGATATCTTTGAAAAACTAAATATATTAAATAAGCAACTTCAAGGAACAAATAAAACTCTTGTCCATGCAAAAGCAAAGATATTTGGTTTCATTACCAATATTGAGTTCTGTCAGAAACATATTAACAACAAAAACTTTAAACAGTTTCATTGGCTCCAAAAATGTGAAGTAACTGATACCGCTTTACTTGTTATTGTCAATCATTTGAATATTCTATCGGCTGATTTAAAAGAAAGATTTTCTGATTTAAAACAAATTGATTTCCCAACATGGATGATGCAGTCAATGTTAGTGGATTTGTCTGATGTATCAAATATGAAGTATCAAGAAAAACTCGCAGAATTGCAAAATGATGAGTCAGTTAAAGCTTTATTTAATATCAAAGGAGTGATGGCATGGCTTTGTGAGGAAACAGAAATCAAATACCCAAATTCAACCAAATGTGTAAGAAAACTATTGCTACCGTTTCCATCTTCATTTTTAGCAGAATGTGGATTTAGTGCTGTAAATGATTTACTGGTAAAAAAAAGAAATCGGCTGGATATAACACAACGTGGAGACTTGAGACTAAAGCTAACCAAATTGGAACCTAATATAAAATCTCTGTGCAGCAAGCATCAAGTGCAAGGATCACACTAAATTAAAATAATAAATTAATATAGAAAAATCTGTATTAAAATTATTTGGAATTTAAATTTCTGTTTTTCATTATATGTTTTGAAATTTTACTTACTGTGTTTTGTTAACAATTTCATAGTGATTTCTTCCTAGAACCTATCATTTATGTTTATTAAGTGAACAAATCAATTTTTTAATGTTAAAAATTATGTATGTTACATAGGGGGGACATAAAAATTTTAGAAAGGTTAAGGTGGGGTATGGCACAAAAAAGTTTGGAAACACTGCTCTAAGCAGTCAAATATGTCTAAATGCAAGGACAGAGCGGAAGCCATAGCAAAGAGGGGTAGATCAAATATGGAGTAAGGAAAGTGGGAGAATGGATACTGTGAATAGTCATGGCTCAGAGGAGACTGGGTGCTAATGAAGAGCCCCAGAGGAGACACCAGGGATAAGATCCCTTAATGTCAGGACCTGGTGACTGTAGTTCTAATAACTCACAGCTCACAAAGGAATGCCAGAGGGTCATTTGTCATGATGTATGTTCTTAAACCAGTACTGGTCAATAATAATAAACCACAAGCCACACGGGTAAATTTTCTAGTTACCACATCAAAAAGGTGAGAATAAACAAGTTAAATTCATTATTTATTTATTTATTTATCTATCTATTTATTTATTTATTTGTATTTTTCTGAAGCTGGAAACGGGGAGGCAGTCAGACAGACTCCCGCATGCACCCGACTGGGATCCACCCGGCACGCCCACCAGGGGGCAATGCTCTGCCCATCCAGGGCATCGCTCTGTAGCGACCAGAGCCACTCTAGCGCCTGGGGCAGAGGCCAAGGAGCCATCCCCAGTGCCCGGGCCATCTTTTTGCTCCAATGGAGCCTCAGCTGCGGGAGGGGAAGAGAGAGACAGAGAGGAAGGAGGGGGGGTGGAGAAGCAGATGGGCGCCTCTCCTGTGTGCCCTGGCCGGGAATCGAACCCAGGACTTCTGCACGCCAGGCCGACGTTCTACCACTGAGCAAACCGGCCAGGGCCAGTGAAATTCATTTTAATAATATATTTTATTTAACTCAATTTATTAAAATATCACTATTTCAACATTTAAACAATATAGAATATTATTAGGTTATTTTTCATTGTTATTTTTTTTCAATATTGTCTTTGAAAGTCAGCACCTATTTTGTATTTTATACTTACAATACAATAATTTAGACTAGCTCAATTCAGAATAGCCACATTTCTTGTGCCCAGTAGCCACACGTGGCTAGTGGTCATGACATTATATCATATTGACTTAAATTATAGCCAACAGTCTGGGTCCTGTAGGAAACATGGAGTGTGAGTATGTGTGTGTATGAATAAATCATCCCCCAACAGCAGCAGAAGATGTAAGCTTTGAACTCTAAATACATTACTACTATACCAAATTGTGGATGATGTTACCTTGCAACATAGATGATGTTCTTAATTTAGAGCCACTACTTACTCTCATACTAGCGGTTTCATCCTAGGGTCCAAAAAAAAAAAATCTTTTCTTTCAGAATAGTACAGATCTGGCCACACAAAGCTGCATTTTAAAATCCCCAGCTTTTATGCATTCAAGACTGGGCTTCTCCTGAGCAGATTTCCCCCTCTCATATTGCAGTTCTCAGTTCATGTGAACAGAAGGCCACAAAGTTGCTTCTGCTCCAGAAAGCAAATCATTGCAACTAAACTGCCATCTCTTGTCTCAGTGGGCATCCAACAATGTCTAGTCCTGTAAATTGCCAAAGAAAATTCCTCTTCTCTACTAATGAAATCATTTTTATATTGACACTAGTAAAACATTAGCCAACAATGAAAAGATTTTGTCATCAAAATTTGCACTAACAGGTAAGTTTCCTGTCCTACCTTTTGCATACTTCCTTTGCCTCTGTAAAACCTGAAACAGAGTTGATGATCTTTAAAAAATATATTTCTTTTATTCTATAAAAATGTGCCTTGGAGAGAATGAGTTTTTTTCCCATCAAAAGAAAAGTAATATTGTTTGAAAAATAGGCCTTCTGCCTTGCACAGAGACAGTTGATAAAACAAAACAGAGGAATTAAGTAAAAGAAGACACATAAGTTAATGCAGCTTGAAGGTAACCTCAGCTTTATTGCCAACAAATCATAACATTTTTGCAAGTTTTTCCCTGTTTATTTTACATTTAAATAATGAACAGCTAACATAGCAAAAGCAAGCATCTTCTTGTAAAATAATATATAGAAAGGATAAAACAAGTAGACCTCTTTTTTTGTTTTCATTAATAAATTAAATTTTAAGCTACAGCAATTAGCAGTCACTGAATGATCAATACTCAAGATTAATTTGTTTGGGCTTTTATGAAACTAGATTTTGACAGCAGGAGTTAGTATAGTGTGCTAGTGAGAAATCATAAAGAAAGAGAACTTTGGGTAAATAGTGAAACAATATTTTCATCATCTGTCAACTGTGTTTACCTTCCAATTTAGTCTTAGAAACTCAAGGTTACTGAGCATGACTCAACGTAAGTGACCTGACTTTTTGAAATCTTACAAGAAACATATCATCTTTTAACTCATGAGATGTTAACCATAAACTCACATTTTCATGATTTTATTCATTCAGACAAACCCAATCGCAAAAGATAGGCTCTATTTATACAACTCTTCATCATTAGCCCTCTTTACCTTTAAGATCTAAAGCTAATTTCTCCCAATGATGGATGTCAGTAAATGGTGGTTCAACTCTCTGGCATTATCATTGGCATATTTTTGAAATGTGCCTCACTAATTAATTTTTAAGCCTTTATGGTCCTAAAGTTACAGAATCTTTTATAACCAAGCCTCCCCAGTAGCAATCTTATAGCTCTCTCTTTTGGAAATGGAGTTAATATTAGATAAAACCCTATTATTTTATTTTGTACTTGAAGAGTGGGGAGAAAATATTTAAGGACTGAGCTTCATTAAGTAAACATAAGGAATGGCTTAAGTTTCCAGAAAGAAGTGCAGTGCAGTTTTCAGTACTGTTTCACATGTCAATGAATGTTGAAAGCTAAATTTTTAGTGGTACATTTTTTAAAGAAATCTTCAACATGTGACTATTCAGTTACTCTATTGATTTTCTATGTGAAATACTTTTTAAAGTATATCTCTTAACTCAATCATTGAAAAGAAGTAGTTAAAATTTGCTTACCCAATAATCTTCCCAGTCATTCTTCTCTGGCCAGTTTCCTCATTGAGGCCATTGCTTCTGGTTGCCACGGTTACATTTCTACACTTCATACTGAGGAAAAAGGAAAAGATCAAATAACATCTAGCCAACCATCAACCATGACCTCTTCAGGCCAACTAAGAAAATCCACTCAGAGAATAAACCTTCTGGGCACTTGAAACTTTGACTGAGGAAGTACCATTATGCTAGATAGTGCCCTACAACCTGGAAAAGATTTTGTTGGTGACAATCACTTGTCTGTCCATACCTCCTACCCTTTAATTGTGCCTAGAGACCCCAGATGTCACTCTAAACACAGAGCTCATAAAAGTCACCTGACACAGAGAATGTGTCAGGTGTACACCAGAACCACACTCCTATCTGTACCCATTGCTTTTTGCTCTTATATATTTGGTGTACCAGCTTCACATCCAAGTTTTCAACATTAGCATCAAAAGCTTCTCTTTGTGACCATTTTAAACTCTTTTATATGACTTACTATCCTCCTAACCTGATAGCTTACTATGTCCTACTCAGTCTTACCCCTAGCCATGCAGGCTTGCCCCCTCTCTCTACTCTCCTTCCAAGGAGAGGATAATTGCACATTTCCTGCCTGAACTCCTGAATATCACATCTGCTTGGATTTTCTATCACTGTTCTCCATTGGCTTGCTTATAGATACTCATCAGTTACTTCACCTTGGGAGCTGACTTTCTAGTTAGGATTTATGATTGGATGGGGAAAGCTAAATGCTAACCAACATTAGCAGATAAATCTAGTCTCTCCTCACTTTCCACTCCCCACACCCAGCATCTGCCTCATTCCTGTGAATAGGATATTCCCATTTTTATTTATATCTTTTTCCTTCCCCATTCCAAATCACCTTCTTTCCTCTTAGTTTACCATGTTCTTTCATAGTTTTAAGGCCATCACTCTTGACTCTTTTTGTGAAAATAATAACTCTTAAAATGGCATGGATTTCAGGGAATTGAGTGGCAGTCAAAAAGTTGGGCATCTTTTCTTTTCATCCTAAGTTTAGCCATCAATGGTACTTCACTGTTTCCTTTAAAGTACTAGTTCCTAGGACATCAAACACATACATATTCATCAGGTTCTATCTATATTAGATTATTGATGTCTGCCTTCTTCCATAAGTGCAGTTAATCAAGACCATTAAAAAGTAGAGCTACCCTATAAAATCCAAGTTTTATGGGAAAATACGTGCAGAACTAACAGAAACTCTTGCTATATTTGTTGACCTCTCATGAAGGTACAAAGAAAACTGAGAACTTTAAATACTTCAAAGTATTTGAAATGGTTTGGGAGAAATTTGATTTGCTAAGAAGTCTTCTCTAAAGGAAATTACATTTAGAATTGTTATATTACATACACATTTTATTGTATTTCCCTCAATCATCAGAATACCAAGCTAGAGCATGGAGCCTTTGGACACAAGGTTGAATTCAAGATTAGAGAACCAGAAAAGTGCAGATGGGTTGAATGACTCATGGGTAAAGCATTAGTCATTAGCCATAAATCAATATGGAACCAAAGCCACTGAGATTAAATTTAGGCTGTAGAGCAATAGATTCTGCTGGTTCTACTCAACAGTTCAAGGAGCTGACTCAACACTTCCACAGAGTTCACAAAGCAAAGAGTCCTGTTGTTTTACTCTATTTCATCTTCCATTTAACCTCCTAAAATCATTGTATCTTTTAGCATAGTAGAACAACACAAAAAAAGTGATTTATGGAAAAATGATTCCTAAGAGAGAGAACAAAGACCTAAAATATTCAATTATACCCATAGTAAAAGGCTGCAATGGTTAAGCAAGAAATTTTTGTTTAAAATGAGTGCATTAGCCTGACCAGGTGGTGGCGCAGTGGATGAAGCATTAGACTAGGATGCCAAGGACCTAAGTTCAAATCTTCGAGGTGGCCAGTTTGAGCGCGGGCTCATCTGGTTTGAGCAAGGCTCACCAGTGTGAGCCCAAGGTTACTGGCTTGAGCAAGGGGTCACTGGATCTGCTGTAGCCCCCCTAGTCAAGGCACATATGAGAAAGCAATCAATGAACAACTAAGGTGCTGCAACAAAGAATTGATGCTTCTCGTCTCTCTCCTTTCCTGTCTGTCTGTCCCTATCTGTTGCTTTCACTGTCTCTCTCTCTCTGTCTCTGTCACACAAAAAAATGAATAGATAGATAAATAAATAAATAAATAAATAAATAAATAAATAAATAAATAAATAAATAAAATGAGTGCATTAAAATATAGTTACTTACACAAGGAGTTTTAGGTGATTTCACAGATGAAATCTGTGGAATTCTGGCTCTACTTAATTCTGCCTTCAATTTAGGTTATAACTTAGTCTAAGCAGATCCCTCATGTGTTCTGACTCCTAATTTTGGACACATGGAAAGGAGTGTGTACCATCTCAGGATATTTTTCAGGCCTTCCCACATTTCAGAAAGCTTCTCTGGCCCTTCCAGTTGCTATAAAGTAAATTACATTCCTCTGTACCACCTCCATATCCTAAATATATTTCTCACTTTATAAATACTTATTTGTATTAGTGGTTTACCAGCCAGTACTATCCTCCTGCCCACTATCTAATTTCTTATATGATATTAAGAGGGATTTATCATTATTTAGTGCTGACAAACAAATTTTGGCAGGGATCTGATTGGGCAAGATATCTTGATATTATAAATGGCATAATGACTTTTCTTGATTAACTGACCAGAAGTATGGTTCCCAGTGTCTTGAAAATTTTTATCCTCAATGTCTATATTCAATTAAATAATGAGCAAGAATGTCATACAAACATGTTGCATGAGCCCTGACCAGCTAGCTCAGCAGCAGAGTGTCGGCCTGGCATGTGGAAGTCCTAGGTTTGATTCCCGGTCAGGGCACACAGGAGAAACATCCATCTACTTCTCTACCCCTCCCCCTCTCCTTCCTCTCTGTTTATCTGTTCCCCTCCGACAGCCAAGGCTCCATTGGAGCAAAGTTGACTCGGGTGCTGAGGATGGCTCCATGGCCTCTGCCTCAGGTGCTAGAATGGCTCCAGTTGCAACAGAGCAACATCCCAGATGGGCAGAGCATCGCCCCCTGGTGGGCATGCCGGGGGGATCCTAGTTGGGCACATGCAGGAGTTTGTCTCTCTGCCTCCCCGCTTCTTACTTCAGAAAAATGCCAAAAAAAACCCCAAACAACAACAAAAAAAAACAAAACATGTTGCATGATGAAGTTTAAAGGCTTGGATTCAAACTTAAACTGCTTAAATCCACTTTAATTCTTTCATTCAACAAGTATTGATATTTACTATGCATCTTCTATGATCCAGTCATGGTTCTAGATGCTGGAAGTATAGTGATAAACCAAACAGATAAAATAGTTAAGGAATTGTGAACCAGAAAGAAATTTTAAGGATCTCCTAAGTTTATGCCCATTTGCTCACATATTGTTTCTAACTACTTGTGTTACAACAGAACTGAATATCTGTGACAGAGACCATATGGACCCAAAAAATCCTAAAATATTTTACAGAAAATTTTCTTGCAAAAAGTAAACAAAAAAATTGTCATCCTAAGGGCTGCTTGCTTTTCTTATCAAGTGCTGAAGTGTATACCAAAGCATTTTTGTAGGCTTCGGTAATACAGAGACAAATATGCACATGCCTTGTCTTCAGGAATTCTGCAGTTCAAAGAAACAAGACAAGCAAATAGGTCATTACTAGCCAATAAGGTAAGTAGATCTTTTCCTGTTTACTTCACCAATGTGTCAAGTAACTAGAATAGTTAGTCCGGCACATTGAAGATGCTTAAAAAATATTTTAATGAATTAATTTTATGTTTCCCAAAGGAAGTAATGTCTCAATAACAACAACAACAACAAAAACTAAATGACTTTCTAGGTAACAAGATAAAGGAAGAGAAGTAAATGTATGTGCAAAGGCCAAAGCTATTAAATGCAAGATATTTTTAACAAAATAGATTGGTAGATCTCTCCTGAATAAGTAAGGTGAATGGTGGGGGAAAAGGCTGTAGCAGTTAGCAAAGGGCAGACCTATTAAGACATACTGATGAGCCCTGGCTGGGTAACTCAGTTGGTTAAAGCATCATTCTGATATGCTAAGGCTGCAGATTCAACTCCTTGTCAGGGCACATACAAAAATCAACCAACAAATACATAAATAAGTGGAACAACAGGTTGATGTTTCTCCCTCTCTCTTTCTCTCGCCCTCCTCCCTCAAATCAATAAATAAAAAAAAATTTAAACATGCTGATGAGTTGGGACTTGAACTGAGAACAATAGGCAGCTGCTGGAAAATTTCAGACTTGAGTGTGTAGACTTTAGAAAGGTCACTCAGTTTGGGGACTCATGGGGAGGCAGGACTGGAGACCCAGAAACCAATTAGCAAGCAGTGATAGTTACTTTGCAAAGTGACACAAGAAAAATCTTCTCCTGGAAAAGTCTAACTCTAGGTCTCCTCAGAGGACTCATTTGAGGTGTTTGGGTGTTTGTGCCCCTAGGGCTGATATGAGACACATGATGACACCAAACCTCAGAAGAGACAGAACAGCAAAGCAACAAACAGACAACTTAGAACTACTAAATGATGAGGAAACATGTTGGCAAAGCCTGTAGTATTTTGAAATTATTATTAGAGTAACTAGAGCTTTGAAATAGATACCTCAGAAAATTTAAATGCCTGGCAGCAAGGGGGCAAAATGATAATCTTTAAAACCGTTATCACTTAAAGCTGGTTCATAATTTAGTCGGTGCAAAACTACTCCCACTTCTTTGAAACCCAATGTGTGGCTTTTCTTCCTAGATTGTGCTCTTTCCCCATGGTGAGTAGAAAGTGTGTGGCAAAGTCACAGGTCACAGGGGAGACCAGCAGGGCTATTGGAAGAAGGCATTATCAGGTGGCAACATGGCCCTGCTCACTCGTCACTGCCCAAGGTTCTTCTGTGAATCATTGCATGTTCCAAAATTCAGGTCCAGGGATGATCAGACTTAGGGAGGCTGACTCAGGCTTATGAAATGGAAGTATAAACTAGATGCCAACTTATTATTTTACACTGATAAAGGTAAGCAGCAGGTTATTAGCATCTTCAATCTGGTGTGTTCTTTTTCTCTATAAGCAAAGAATACAGGGAGATAAAAAATAATCATACTATTTCTTGAAAAGTATGGAATCCATACAAAAAAAAATTAGTAACATTCTTTGACTATGTTAAAACACTGAGCTAAGACAGCTTAAGATTGACATTTCACCATGTAAATCCTCTTGCCAATGAAAAGGAATATTCAATGTCCTTCAGCTAAGACTCCTTCTCCCCTGGGTAGTTCTAAGAGGGCACTTGCCAACATTTGCCTCTCTGACTTTCCATTTGCTGTTCTTCCATTACTGGCTGACTGAAGCTCCAAATGATAAATTCTATCTTTAGATATGTTAATAGAATTAATCAGGTTACAGCCTAGTCTTGTTGACTCCATTTAAAGTCATTCTCCAAGTGACTTTCATGTCTTTGTCCTAGCCTGCTAGGTGCAAAAGGCACAATTATTCCCTGATTTTCAAATTCGTGGATGCAGTTTCCTCTTGCTTCATTGTACAGAAAATTTCTTATGGTCAAATCATCTCCCCTGGTCTACACATATCGAGAAGCTGAAAGCAGGACTTTATGAAGATAGGACCTCATGCATTATGGTATGGTATTTTTCGTGCTTTTCACTGGGGTGAATTTTTCTGCATTTGAAGCCTGCTTTGTTTAAGACATCATTTACATCCTTTACTGATTTAATTTAAGATCTCTTGAATGTAAGCAACAGAAATAATGCAGCAATTTACAGCCACTGGACTTATCATCTTTTTCCAGTATTTAATTCAAGCTTTTAAATACTCTGTGATAAAAGTATCATAACCCTTCATACATGTACAGGGAAATTGAGGCTCCAAGAAGCTAAGTGGTTACCAAAGGTCATTAAGTTATACAGATGTGATTCAAAACTAGGCCCACCAAGCATCAAATCACATATATCTCTCCATGTTCACAAACATTAAGGAAGAATTAACCTGGCTACTCATCAGATAGGAGCCTGGCTGTTTTCCATATTCATTATACCTCTCAACTCTTTCCAGAATCTGAAAGAGTAAGCATATTGTATTTTGATGGTAGATTATCTGTCTCCTCTGATTTCCGCTTCATCCAGGTGGTCCCAACCTATAGCTCCACATCTTTGATACCTGCAGCCTCTAATGTGTCCCAGAACTTTTACAAATGTGTCACTGCCCAGAAAAAGATTGAGAAACATCATGATATGTTGTTAGAGTCTAGCCTCCTTTCATCATGTGCTTGCTTCCAGATGCTAGTAATCAAACTGAATCAGCCCACCCAAAATTGTTGCAGACTACATGGTTGGGTGGATTCTAATGCTTCCCAGGTATGGGTCTGCTGGCTTTCAAAATATGCACTCGCCTGCATCCCCGGAGTAAAGAAAAATTCAAACTGATTGGTGAGAAAATGTTGCTTCATTTATCTTAATACAGTGGGTCCCAAAGTGGGTTTAAGTTCTTGTCTGCCCCTGCATGATGTTGGAAATTCATCTCTTTAGTATGGATTTTCTCTTAAACAGAAAAAGGTTATAAAACACTTATCTCTTGGTGTGTAGGGGGAGGACAAAATAAGATACCTCATGTGAAAAATCTTCATAAATGATTATTTCATTTAATAATAACATACCTCAGTATGAATGACTCTAAAGTAAAATGGGCATGCAGTCCAATTTTACATTCATTTTTGGCATTTATTTAATGCATTTCAACATACTTATCCTTGAATTCAATAATTCCAAATTTATTACAAATATAACTATAACCATCCCTTATAAAAACAAACAAAAGTATAACTGTTATATTTCAATGGAAGCCAAGAATCCTGACATGTCTTTTTTGTCCTCAGGCTAGTAATTTGTCTTTCTTTTGGGAAAAGGTATTTTGAATTTCTTGCTATCAATCCTCACTTCATATGGAACTTCATGAATTCCAGCTGTTGGCCACATAATTTCTCTCAATGTTTGATTTCTAGGCTTTTCCCTTGTCACTAAATCCTTCCCATATGTTTGTCAGGGGACCTGGGACTGAGTGGCAGAGGACAGAAGGCTCAGAGCTGTTCTCTGTCCAAGGGATACAGTCAGTGGGGATAGTCAAATAATTTCACAACCAGTTCTCTGCCCTTATGACCATTTTAAGTATAAAAAAAAGATATAGAGTGACATCAGAGAAATGGCACCATAAGGAGTGATACCGATAAATCTCCCAAAAAATTCAACAAGATCTTCAACCAGAGACAGAAAAATCTATCCTTGGAGCCTCCAAAAGTTCCACACTAAACACAAAGGTATGATTGAGTGAAAAATTGACTAAATATATAATCAACCCTGAAGGAAATAAGGAGGAAGAAACACTCTGCCTTCCTCACTAACTAAATAAGGGCTGCTTTCACTGGGAACTGAGAGTATAGGAACTAAGGCAGGTATAGGGTGTGAATAGAACCAGACTGTGGCACAAATGTCCAAACCAGGCTGTGGCACGGACATCCAAGCCAAGGAAAAACTGTGCTTGTGGCAACCCAGTTAACACAAGCTAACGATTGCTCCAAATCCAGACAAAGAAAGGCACTTGGGAAAGCCATCCGCCCTGATCTCCTGGTAAGCACATGCAGATAGTGGGCGAGAGATTCCTCCTAGAGCCCTGGGAGTGGGCGCCCCTGTTCCTGGACAGAAGGGCAGAGTGAGGGGTCTTTGTGTGGGCTGAAGCCCCACCTGATAATGCTAGGGGCTCTGACTGATTGAGCCTTACCCAGAGCCCTGTGCTGAGTGGGAATAGAGTAGGGAGTGGCCAGCTCTTTGAGCCTCTTACTCTCCAGGCAGAGGCAGCAGCAACCCCATAGCTGGATCATCAGGCTACGAATTCAGGAAGGAAAGACTAGGAGAGAGGCTCTGGAAACACGGACTCTCTCATTGGCGAAGCCTGCAAATACTAATGAGCCTTGACTGCCAACAAGACTGAAGCCCAATATATGACATTGCCATAGAGACTTATCAACTGCAAACCTCTACCTAAATGTGCTACAGGGGAAGAACCCAGGGTACAGAGTCACCAACCAGGAAGAGGGAGAGAAAAGAAAAAGCAAGAAGATAACCTCCCAAAATAAAGAATAATCCACAGACTTTATAACCTATCCCATTTTATTATATTTGTTTGTTTGTTTCTCTTATCTTCTTGTCTTGATTATTTTTTTCCTCTTCCAATTTGGACGTTTAATTATCTGCCAGTCTTACTCTCTCCTCTCCTTGAACTACATTACCCATAAGTGTTACATTTCCCATTATCTTTTCGTTCTTCTTCCTTTCTCTCTATGAGGGTTCCACTCCAAAACCCTTAACTCTCTCTCTCTCTCCTTTTATTCTTTTTTCTTCTTTTTGTGTTTTCCTCTTTCTTTTTTTTTCTCCCTCTATATTAGTCTCTTCTTTTCTCCTTTACTTTTCCTCTCATTCAATCCTCAATTATGAACAAATTATTTTATCTGGGAATCAAATGTTTCTTTGTGGCTCTTTGGGGCTTTTTTACTCCGTTTTTTTTAACTCACTAGCAGTGCTCCCAACCCTGGCTATCCATTTTATCTAGTTCTTGCTCCACTAAATACAATAGTAATTTTTTAATCTTTTTCCCCTTTTTCCTTTTTCCCTCTTATTCCTCTCATCATATCTCTTAGTCAACCATCACCTAAAAGCAAATCATTTTATTCTTGACCTAATTTTTTTTCCTTTTTTGCATTTTGTGGGTCTATACCTCCTTTTTTGCCCCTTTATCACTTCTCCCCAACTAAGGCCCTTAATTATAGGTAGTTTTTGTTCTATTTAGCACAACATAATTCACAGTACACCACAAGATTTTCTCAAGAAGGAGGGGAGAGAAGAGAAGACAAAAAAAAGGGGGGAAAATAAATTTTTTTTTAATTTTTTTATTTTTATTTTTATAAATTTTTATTCTTTATTAATTTTCATTAATACTATAAACAAAACCACCCCAGGATGCCATTAAGGAAAAGAAAATTGAATATCATGGATACAAAAGACAGAGAGGTAGCACAGATAGATGAGGAAAAATCTATGGAGAAAAAATTTAATATATTGGAAACCTTGGAGCTAAATGACAGAGAATTTAAAATAGAAATCCTAAAAATACTCAGAGATATACAAAAAAACACAGAAAGGCAATTTTGGGAGCTCAGAAAACAACTCAATGAACACAAAGAATATATTACCAAGGAAATTGAAAGTATAAAAACAAATCAAACATAGATGAAAAACTCAATTCATGAGCTGGAAAATGAGGTAACAAGCTTAGCTAATAGAATAGGCCAGATAGAAGGTAGGATTAGTGAAATAGAAGACAAGCAACTTGAGGCACACAGAGAGAAGAAGAAAGAGACTCAAAAATTAAAAAAAAATGAGAAAGTCTTACAGAAATTGTCTGACTCCATCAAAAAGAATAACATAAGAATAATAGGTATATCAGAGGGAGAAGAGAGAGAAAATAGAATGGAGAACATATTCAAACAAATATTAGATGAGAACTTCCCAAGCCTATGGAAAGAACTAAAACCTCAAATTCAAGAGGCAAACAGAATTCCGAGTTTTCTTAACCGCAAAAAACCTACTCCAAGGCACATCATAATGAAATTGGCACAAATCAAAGACAAAGAAAAAACTCTCAAGGCAGCCAGGGAAAAGAAGAATACAACATATAAAGGAAGGCCCATTAGATTATCATCAGATTTCTCAACAGAAACTCTACAAGCTAGAAGAGAGTGGACCCCAATATTTAAAGTCCTGACTGAGATGAACTTTCAGCCATGAATACTATAACCATCAAAGCTATCCTTCAAATATGAAGGAGAAATAAAAACATTCACAAATACAGAAAAGATGAGGGAATTTATCATCAGAAAACCCCCACTAAAGGAATTGCTAAAGGGGGTTTTCCAACCAGATAAAAAGAACAAAACAAAACCACAATTAAATCTCCACCAAGAAAATAATAAAACCAAATTTAAACTGTGACACAAAACAACAAAAAAGAGGGAGAGGACGGAGATTAACAGTAGCAAAGGACGATGGAGTGCAAAAGTACTCACAAGATAATGCACAACAATGAACAGGGTAGGAACTCTTTTCATTACTTATTAGTAACCACCGTTGAAAAAACCACCATAGAAGCACATGATTTAAAAAAGATAGCAACAGGGGAAAGATGTACAGAATACAACCAAACAAAAAGAAAAGATAGAAAAAGGAAAGAGAAGAATCAAATAACACAGAAAACTAACCAAAAGCAATGTATAAAATGGCAATAGGGAACTCACAAGTGTCAATAATTACACTAAATGTAAATGGATTAAACTCACCAATAAAAAGGCACAAAGTAGCAGAATAGATTAAAAAAGAAAATCCACTGTATGCTGCCTACAAGAAACTCATCTAAGCAACAAGGATAAAAACAAATTCAAAGTGAATGGCTGGAAAACAATACTCCAAGCAAATAACATCCAAAAAAAAGCAGGTGTAGCAATACTCATATCTGATTATGCTAACTACAAGAAAGCAAAAGTACTCAAAGACAACAATGGTCATTTCACAATGATTAAGAGGATGCTGATTCAAGAAGACATAACAATTCTTAATATATATGCACCAAACCAAGGAGCGCCAAAATATATAAGACAGCTACTTATTGACCTTAAAACAAAAACTGACAAAAATACAATCATACTTGGAGACCTCAATACACCACTGACGGCTCTAGATCGGTCATCCAAACAGAGAATCAACAAAGATATAGTGGCCTTAAACAAAACACTAGAGCACCTGGATATGATAGACATCTACAAGACATTTCATCCCAAAGTGACAGAGTATACATTTTTCTCCAGTGTATATGGATCATTCTTAAGAATTGACCATATGTTGGGCCACAAAAATAACATCAGCAAATTCAGAAAAATTGAAGTTGTACCAAGCATATTTTCCGATCATAAAGCCTTGAAACTAGAATTCAACTGCAAAAAAGAGGAAAAAAACCCCACAACAATGTGGAAACTAAACAACATACTTTTAAAAAATGAATGAGTCAAAGAAGAAATAAGCGCAGAGATCAAAAGATATATACAGACGAATGAAAATGACAATACGACATATCAGAATGTATGGGATGCAGCAAAAGCAGTGATAAGAGGGAAGTTCATATCACTTCAGGCATATATGAACAAACAAGAGAGAGCCCAAGGGAACCACACAACTTCACACCTTAAGGAAATGGAAAAAAAAAAGAAAAAAGACAACCCAAAACCAGCCGAAGAAAGAAGATAATAAAAATCAGAACAGAAATAAATGAAATAGAGAACAGAAAAACTATAGAAAAAATTAATAGAACAAGGAGCTGGTTCTTTTAAAAGATCAACAAAATTGACAAACCCTTGGCAAGACTTACCATGGAAAAAGAGAAAGAACTCATATAAACAAAATCCAAAATAAAAGAGGAGAAATCACCTCCGATGTCTTTGGACATCGTAGATATACAAAGAATTATTGTAGAATACTATGAAAAACTTTATGCCACTAAATTCAACAATCTAGAACAAATGAATAAATTCCTAGAACAATACAACCTTCCTAGACTGAGTCAAGAAGAAGCAGAAAGCCTAAACAGACCTATTAGTAGGGAAAAAATAGAAAAAACTATTAAAAACCTCCCCCAAAATAAAAGTCCAGGCCCAGACGGTTATACTAGCAAAATCTATCAAACATTCAAAGACTTGATTCCTATTCTACTCAAGGTCTTCCAAAAAATTGAAGAAGAAGCAATACCTCCAAACACATTTTATGAGGCCAACATAACCCTCATATCAAAACCGGGCAAGGACAGCACAAAAAAAGAAAACTAGAGACCAATATCTCTAATAAATACAGATGCTAAAATACTAAACAAAATACTAGCAAATCAAATACAACAACATATTAAAAAATAATACATCGTGATCAAGTGGGATTTATCCCAGAATCTCAAGGATGGTTCAACATATGTAAAATGGTTAATGTAATACAACACATCAACAAAACAAAGAACAAAACCACATGATCTTATCAATAGATGCAGAAAATGCATTTGATAAAATACAACACAATTTTATGTTTAAGACTCTCAACAAAATGGGTATAGAAGGAAAATATCTCAACATAATAAAGGCCATATATGATAAACCATCAGCCAACATCATATTAAATGGCATAAAACTGAAGGTTTTCCCCCTTAAATCAGGAACAAGACAGGGTTGTCCACTCTCCTCACTCTTATTTAATGTGGTGCTAGAGGTTCTTGCCAGAGCAATCAGACAAGAGAAAGAAATAAAAGGCATCCATATCAGAAAAGAAGAAATAAAGGTATCACTTTTTGCAGATGATATGATCCTATACATTGAAAACCCCAAAGAATCTACAAAAAGATTACTAGAAACAAGAAGCCAATACAGTAAGGTCGCAGGATACAAAATTAACATACAAAAGTCCATAGCCTTTCTATATGCCAACAATGAAACATTTGAGAACAAACTCAAAAACATAATCCCCTTCACAATTCCAACAAAAAATAAATAAAATACCTAGGAATAAACGTAACAAATAATGTAAAGGACTTATATAATGAAAACTACAAACCATTGTTAAGGGAAATCGAAAAAGATACTATGAGATGGGAGAATATCTCCCTTGCTCTTGGATAGGAAGAATAAATATAATCAAGATGGCCATATTACCCAAAGCAATATACAAATTTAATGCAATTCCCATCAAAATTCCAATGACATTTTTTAAAGAAATGGAACAAAAAATCATCATATTTACATGGAACTATAAAAAACCCCGAATAGCCAAAGCAATCCTAAGGAAAAAGAATGAAGCTGGGGGCATTACAATACCTGACTTCAAAGTATATTATAGAGCCACAATAATCAAAACAGCATAGTATTGGCAGAAAAATAGACACTCAGACCAATGGAACAGAATAGAAAGTCCAGAAATAAACCCACATGTATATGGTCAAGTAATTTTTGATAAAGGGGCCAACAACACACAATGGAGAAAAGAAAGCCTCTTCAACAAATGGTACTGGGAAAACTGGAAAGCCACATGCGAAAGAATACAGTTTGTCCCCCTGTACTAAAATTAATTCAAAATGGATCAAAGATCTAAACATAAGAGCTGAAACAATAAAGTACATAGAAGAAGACATAGGTACTAAACTCATAGACCTGGGTTTTAAAGAGCATTTTATGAATTTGACTCCACAGGCAAGAGAAGTGAAGTCAAAAATTAATGAATGGGACTACATCAGACTAAGAAGTTTTTGCTCAGCAAGAGAAACTGATAACAAAATAAACAGACAGCCAACTAAATGGGAAATGATATTTTCAAACAACAGCTCAGATAAGGGCCTAATATCCAAAATACACAAAGAACTCATAAAACTCAACAACAAACAAACAAACAATCCAATAAAAAAATGGGAAGAGGACATAAACAGACACTTCTCCAGGAGGAAGTACAAATGGCCAACAGATATATGAAAGATGCTCATCTTCTTTAGCTATTAGAGAAATGCAAATCAAAACTGCAATGAGATACCACCTCACACCTGTTAGATTAGCTATTATTAACAAAACAGGTAATAGCAAATGTTGGAGAGGCTGTGGAGAAAAAGGAACCCTCATTCACTGTTGGTGGGAATGTAAAATAGTACAACCATTATGGAAGAAAGTATGGTTGTTCCTCAAACAACTGAAAATAGAACTACCTTATGACCCAGCAACCCCTATACTGGGCATATACCCCAAAAACTCAGAAACATTGATACGTAAAGACACATGCAGCCCCATGTTCATTGCAGCATTGTTTACAGTGGCCAAGACATGGAAACAACCAAAGAGCCCTTCAATAGAAGACTGGATAAAGAAGATGTGGCATATATACACTATGGAATACTACTCAGCCATAAGAAATGATGACATCAGATCATTTACAACAAAATGGTGGGATCTTGATAACATTATACGAAGTGAAATAAGTAAATCAGAAAAAAACAAGAATTGCATTATTCCATACATAGGTGGTTCATAAAAACGAGACTAAGAGACATTGATAAGAGTGTGGTGGTTGGGGGTGAGGGAGAGGAATAGCGGGAGGGGAAGGGGCACAAAGAAAACTAGATAGAAGGTGACGGAGGACAATCTGACTTTAGGTGATGGGTATGCAACATAATTGATTGAGGAGATAACCTGGACATGTTAAAAAAACAGTAAAACTGTTATTTAACGTATTTCCAATGACAGCTTCTCACCCAATGGTTGTTTGACACTTTTCTTTATGTTATATGTTTGTTTACTGAAGTAACAAATGCAAGGGAAGTAAAATGTAGTATTTCATCAAAGGTATAATGAGTTTTATGAAATGAACAAATATTACAAGCATAATTCCATCGAATCTTTTTTACCTATGGACAGAATGAACATTACTATGGGAGCTTAGAATATGCTGGTGCACAGATGAACGTTAAAAAGAAAAGGAATATAAATCTGTGATCTCTACATTGGGCAGCTGCCCAGGCACCCATCTTAGAGAGAACCCTAAATACTTGCGCCATTTTAACAACAGGTTCACCATACTCAACAAAAAATTAGGCAACATTTCTGCTGAACCGGAGTGAACCAGCTGAATCCCACCACTGTCTACAGGGGTATGTGTGAACACGTGACAAACCTCAAGTGCTCTCTGTCTTCATACCAGGCTTTCTGCCCTCCAGGCTGCAAGAGCCACCTGCTCCTTATTTTCCTGAGCTATTCTTCAATTCACCTTTTTTTTTTTTAACAATTCACCATGTTAAAAAAAAATTACATATTTTTCAGCCAAAACCATTCCTAGACTGTCTGTATCCTGGCTTTTTTTTTTTAGAAAGGCTCTGTGGTGTTCTTGCCAGGGGAAAACTACCCTACTCCATCTTCAGTTTAACCTTGTACAGTCAAGGTCTCTTTTAGCATACTAGAAAAGTATGAAGCAGAAATGCGCGTGAGAAAGATATGATTCCTTAGAGAATGGAAGAGTGGCTCAAAATACACAAATACAGACACAAGTAAAAGGCTGCAATTTTTAAGCTAGGAATATTTGTTTGAAATGAAGTGCATTAATTTCTAATATAGCTTCTCATAAAAGGAGTGTCTAGTAGCTTCACAGTTAACTTGAAACCAGGAATCTTAAGACTATTAAATTTTGCCAGCAGTTCGAGTTATTCCTCTGCCTGAACACAGTGAATCTCTTGTGAGCTCTGCCTCTTCATCTTGGCATACATGATGACAATCCAGACCACCTGAAAATCTTCTGACCCATCCACCTGACAGAAAATCAATTAAACTCATCTCTCAACCATTTCTCCATCCATCCCAGCTCATCCCACCTAATTCTAACTATTTGGTTGCTTTTTCAACCTCTACAACTTAGCTGAAACCTCCTCACAGTCAAGATTATACCTTATTCATCATGATGCTCCCCATTCACCAGCACCTAGCACAATGTCTGCCAAATCCTGGATGATTGCTTTTGAACTTCACGTGTGGCAATATATGTTTAGATAATTAAGAAGAGTGCAGATGTCAAGTATTTGTGATATGTTCATCTTGTATCTTTCCCCACAGCCCTCACACCAACCTTTTTCTCTGCCTTAAAATCTTCTCTGAACAAACTGTATCTGGAAGGCTTATTTAATTCTGAGGACCAGCTTTGAAAGAAATGTGAGAAGGCTAGAGCACCTCCGGAGCCCAGCAGAGAGCTTCATATCTCTTGTGCTAATTTTTGAATCTCTTGAGCCTACCTAATTCCAGCAACCACCACAGAACCAGAATACCTTCCCACAGATACACTTGTCAGAACTTGCCTCAGACCTAGCCTCCTGTATTTCATTTCCTCTTAAAGTCTCCTCAGCTGAGAAGGTAGGGGTAGGAAGAATGCTCCTGCTTAGGCATTTGCAACCTAAAAGCAAAGGAGAGTTAATTCCCTGTTGGGCAAACCTCTGATCAATAAAAGATGGAAAAAAAATGAGTAAATGCTTTCTTTAAACAGAAAAACCTGAGACATTTTATATGGCTCCTTGCGTCCCTGCCATAGAATGGAGCTTGCAGCCTAAGCAATAGTGAACATAAAAATACATTTTTATTGACTCTCTTTCTCCCTGACTTGCTCCTCATCCTCACTTCTGTTCTTTAGATCATACTATCCCAATAACATATTTACACATAAGTTTTGAATATCTGAATGAATGGATCTGGATGTTGAAAGTCTACAAAAAAATAATGTCCCACAATGAACGAAGAACCTGGGCAAGATTCTTTTCAAAAAAGAAAGACCTTAAAAAGAATGTAGAACTTGTCATGTAGAAGGAAGAGCAGATTCATTCTATGTTGCTCCAGTCAAGTTAAACTACACTCATAAATGAAAGTAACAAAGAGGAAGACTGACTCAACGCAGTTAGACAAATATTTAACAATTAGAGCTGGCTTCCCTTCTGGTGTCCTAGCTGCCAGCTCTACTCTCAGATTTATCCTGCACAGGAATCACAAATTCTCCCTTTAATCAACAGCCCTTTAATCAAGTTATCCCTTGTTTGAAACCCTCTAATAGCTTGCAGCTCACTTAAAACCAAGTTTAAACTCTGGCATTGGAATTGTTTGGCAATACATTAGCTGTGTTCAGGATATGGCCAATTAACCATTTGGCAGATGCATTATATATAAGATCTTCTCCCCGATTTTTCTTTCCAGGAGCCTTCCTATCACTTCCACTCTGGTGTTTTATGATCACCCTACACTTAGTTCATTTAAAACAAAATATATGTCTTCCCCAACCTCCGCTGACTTACTTTCTTGACTTTATTTCTGAAGTTTTATTTTCCCATTCTATTTTGAATTTCTAATGATGGAAAAGACCGTGCTCAAATGCTACTTCCTCCATAAATTCTTCCCAGTTTAAACTCTTCTATTTTTTTCATGCCTACATTATAACACTTGACATGCATAATTATAGGTATTGCAAACAGAAAAAAGTCTGTGAACACTTTCAGAACAGAGACAATGTCTCACTATATATATTTTTTAACAATCTCAACACATACAGTGTCCTTAACATAGTAAGCATGCAGAAAGTATTTGATAACTGAATCACTAAAAGAATAAAGCAATATTGAGGGACATAATTCTTCCAGTTACCACAATTCCTCCAGTGAAACTGGACTATCATCATTGCCCCTTTCCTCAAGTCCCATAGTCAACCACCAATTTATCTTGCCTCTTTCTTTAATTGCTCACAACCTTTTTGGTTTATTTCTCCATCCCATCAATTCAGTCCAGGCCTTGAATCTTATTTAGTAAGTTCCTAGCCAGTAGGCCTAAATCCAAGCACTTTTAACACCTTTTAATATCGATCCCATTTTAATATGGATAAAAATACCAGACTACCGAGAGTAATGGTGACATGAGAAATACTCCTGGCCTCTCCCCTTGAAATTTCAAAAAATTGAACAACTATAAGACAGTGAGGGAATCCCAACTGGGCTTGCAGCCATGCCTGAAAAATTCACACACTGAATGGACTAAAGTTGTATCATTTTTTGTACGATTATTAACAATACCATCTCGAATGAATAAACCCATGGCTGCACAAGACAGAAACATAGTTCAAAAATAAAGTAAAAAATGTCCAGAAGAAATTCTCAATCACGTGGAAACCTGTAAGTTAAATGATAGAGAATTCAAATTTTAAGTTCTGAAAATACTCAACAAGATGCAAGAAGACACCAACAGGCAACCTGATGAGCTCAGAAAACAAATTAATGAACAAAATGAAAACCTTACTGAGGAGATTAAAAATTTTAAAACAGAGATGAAGAACTGAATACATGAATTGAACTGAGGTAGCAAGTTCAGCTAATAAAACAAGCCATATAGAGAAAAGAATTAGTGATATTGTAGACAGGCTCCTAGAAATGCTACAGAGAAAAGAGGAGAGAGATTCACAAGTTTAAAAAACTGAGAAACCTCTACAAAAATAGACTCCATCAGAAGAGCAATATAAAAATAATGAGTATATCAGAAGAAGTAGAGAAGGAGAAGGGAATAAAGAGCCTATTCAAACAAACAATTGATAAGAATTTTCCAAGCCTATGGAAAGAGTAACAGCCTTGGATCCAAGAATCAAATAGAACACCAAGTTACTTCTATCCAAACATATCTACTGCAAGGTACATCATATTAAATTTGTCAAAAGTCAAGAGAAAGAAGATCCTTAACAAGCTAGAGAAAAGAAGGCCATAACATATAAAGAAAAGCTCATTAGGTTACCATCAGATTCTCAGCAGAAGTTCTAAAAACCAGAAGAAAGTGGACCCAAACATTCCATGTACTGAAAAAGAGAAATTACCAGCCAAGAACACTATATCCATAAAAGTTATCATTCAAATATTAAGATGAAATAAAAACTTTTACCTATATACAGAAGCTGAGAGAATTTATCACCAGAAAACACCCACTGCAGGAAATAATCAAGGGGGTATCTGATAAGATATAAAGAACAAAATATCAAAACTACAAATAAAAGCTCCAACAGGGTCACAATATAAACAAGGATAATCTGTGACAACAATAACATTAAAAAAAAGGATAAAGATCTTCGGTAGCAGAGGAGAATTTAGTGCAGAAGCACTCATAAGACAAATGACTATTGTACATATGAACATTTTTCTCTTAATAACCTAATGGTAACCATCCATGAAAAAACCACTACTGAAACACACAGCTTAAAAATAATGGGGAAAGAATTATAAAATGCCACTAAACAAAAACTGACAAAAACAAAAAAGAGAAGAACCAAACAAGACAAAGATCTCCTATAAATCAAAACATAAAATGGATAGAGAAAATATTCAAGTGTCAATAGTTACCCTAAATGTAAATGGACTGAACTCCTGAACTCAGCAATAAAGAAGCACAGAATAGCAGATTGGATCACAAAGCCAAACTCAACTATGTGCTGCTTTCAAGAGGCACATTTAAACTGCAAGGACAAAAGTAGATTCAAAGAGAAAGGTTAGAAAATGATTCTCCAAGCAAATAATATCTAAAGAAAAGCAGGTGTAGCCATACTCATATCTGACAATTCTGACTTCAGGACAACAAAGGTAACCAGACACAACAATCAACATTTTATAATGATAAAAAGGATAAGAAGACAGAACACTTCTTAATATATATGCACTGAATCAGGGAGCACCAAAATATATGAAAAATTACCACCTGATCTAAAAGTAGAAGCAGAGAAAAACCCAATCATACTTGGAGATTTCAGCTCACCATTGACAACTTTAGATAGATCATACAAACAAATAATCCATAAAAAAATATCAGCCTTAAATGACACTCTGGACAACATGGACATAATAGACATCTACAGGACATTTCGTACACAGCGTCAGATTATACATTCTTCTCCAGTGTGCATGAAACATTCTCAAGGATATACCATATGTTTGGAAACAGAACTAATATCAACAAAGTCAGAAAAATTGAAATTATATCAATCATATTTTCTGATTATAAGGTTTTGAAATTAGAATCCAACTGTAAAAAAGAAGTAAAGAAATCAAAAAAGTGTAGAAATTAAACAACATATTTCTAAAATATGATTGCATAGAAGACATAAAACCAGAGATCAAAAGGTATATACAGAAAAATGAAAATGGCAACATGACATATCAAAATTTCTGAAATGCAGTGAAAACATTAATAAGAAGGAAGTTTATATTATTACAGGCTCATTTAAGAAACAAGAGAGATTCCAAGTAAACAACCTAACATCACACTTTAAGAACTAGAAAAAAAAAGAACAAAGGTAACCCAAAGTAAGAGGACAAAAGGAAATAGTAAAAATTACAGCAGAACTAAATAAAATAGAGAACAAAGAAAACTATAGAAAAAATTGACACAACAAAGAGCTGGTTCTTTGAAAAGATCAATAAAATAAACAAACAACTGGCTGGACTCACTAAGGATAAAAGAAGAAGATCTCATATGCACAAAATCCAAAATGAATTGAGGAGAAATTACCACAGACATCATAGATACATACAAGATTATAGTAGAATATTATGAAAGATTATATGACACCAAATTCAACAACCTAAAAAAAATTGATAAACTCCTAGAACTATACAATCTTCCTAGACTGAGTCATGAAGAAGTAGAAAAGCTAAATAGACCTATATGCAGAAAGAAAATAGAAACAACTATCAGAAACCTTCCAAAATACTAAAGTTCAGGACCAGATTGCTATGCTAGCAAATTCTAGCAAAC
Organism: Saccopteryx bilineata; assembly: GCF_036850765.1. NCBI lineage: Eukaryota > Metazoa > Chordata > Mammalia > Chiroptera > Emballonuridae > Saccopteryx > Saccopteryx bilineata. The sequence continues at coordinate 178,189,481 of NC_089491.1, read as the reverse complement.
ATTCAAAGAAGAGTTGGTATCTAGCCTTCTCAAAGTCTTCCAAAAAATAAAAAAAGGCAATACATCACAAAAAATTTTATGAGGCCAACATATCCCTCATACTAAAGCCTGGCAAGGACAACACACAAAAAAGAAAACTACAGACCAATATCTCTGATGACTACAGATGCTAAAATCTTAAACAAAATACTAGCAAATAGAATACAACAACATGTTAAAAAAATACATCACAATCAAGTGGGATTCATTCCAGGAACACAAGGATAGTTCAACATATGGAAATCAATCAACATAATACACCAAATCAACAAATCAAAAAAACAAAAACCATATGAGCCTATCAATAAATGCAAAAAAGGCATATGATAAGAAACAACATCCCTTGATGTTTAAAGAATTCAATAAAATCAAAATAGAAAAAAAATACCTCAACATAATAAAGACCCTATATGACAGACCATCAGCTAATATCATATTAAATGGTGAAAAAATGAAGGCTTTTCCTGTAAAATCAGGAACAAGACAAGGCTGCTCATTCTCTCCACTCTTATTCAACATAGTTCTGGAAGTATTAGCCAGAATGATCAGGCAAGAGAAAGAAACAAAAGGCATTCATATTGGAAAGAAGAAGTAAAGGTCTCACTTTTTACCAGTGACATGATCCTGTATATATAAAATCCCAAAGTCTACACCAAAAAACTATTAAACACAACAAACCAATACAGTAAAGTTTCAGGATATAAAATTAATATACATAAGTCCACTGCTTTCCTATATGCCAACAATGAAACATTGGAAAATGAGCTCAAAAACACAATTGTTTTTTACAATTGCAACAATAACAAAAAATAAATGAAATACTTAGGAATAAATTTAACAAAGGATATGAAGAACCTATATACCGAAAAACACAAAATATTATTGAAAGAAATTGAAAAAGACACATGAAATGGAAAAATATTCCATGTTCATGGACTAAAAAAAATCAACATAGTTAAAATGGCCATATTACCCAAAGCAATATAAAAATTTAATGCAATTCTCATCAAAATCCTAATGAAAAAATGGTCAACATCACTAATCATTAGAGAAATGCAAATTAAAACCACAATGAGATATCACCTCACACCAGCCAGAATGGCGCTCATCAACAAAACAACACAGAATTAAGTGCTGGTGAGAATATGGAGAAAAGGGAACCCTCCTGCACTGCTGGTGGGAATGCAGACTGGTGCAGCCTCTGTGGAAAACAGTATGGAGATTCCTCAAGAAATTAAAAATTGGACTTCCTTTTGACCCAGCTATACCACTTTTAGGAATATACCCCAAGAATACCATAGCACTGTTTGAAAAGAAGAAAGGCACCCCCAAGTTTATGGCAGCATTGTTCACAATAGCAAAGATCTGAAAACAGCCCAAGTGTCCATCAGTGGACGAGTGGATTAAAAAGCTCTGGTACATATATACTATGGAATACTACTCAGCCATAAGAAATGATGACATTGGATCATTTACAACAACATGGATGGACCTTGATAACATTATACTGAGCAAAATAAGTAAATCAGAAAAAACTAAGAACTATATGATTCCATACATAGGTGGGACATAAAAATGAGACAAGAGTGTGGGGGTTATGGGGAGGGGGAGGAGAGGGAAAGGATTGGGAGAGGGGAGAGGCAAAAAGAAAACCAGTTAGAAGGTGATGGAAGACAATTGGACTTTGGGTGTTGGGAATGCAGCATAATCAAATGTCAAAATAACCTAGAAATGTTTTCTCTGAACATATTACCCTGATTTATCAATGTCACCCCATTAAAATTAATTAATAAAAAAACAAAAAAAACCTTAATGTCATTTTTTAAAGAAATAGAACAAAGAATTACCAGGAATGTATGGAACAATCAAAACCTCTGAATAACTTATATAATGAAAACTATAAACCATTGTTAAGGGAAATCAAAAAAGATATAATGAGATGGAAGAATATACCTTGTTCTTGGCTAGGAAGAATAAATATAATCAAGATGGCTATATTACCCAAAGCAATATACAAATTTAATGCAATTCCCATCAAACTTCCAATGACATTTTTTAAAGAAATAGAGCAAAAAATCATCAGATTTATATGGAACTATAAAAAACCCTGAATAGCCAAAGCAATCCTAAAGAAAAAGAATGAAGCTGGGGGCATTACAATACCTGACTTCAAACTCTATTATAGGGCCATGACAATCAAAACAGCATGGTATTGGCAGAAAAATAGACACTCAAACCAATGGAACAGAATAGAAAGTCCAGAAATAAAACCACATATATATAGTCAAATAATTTTTGATAAAGGGGCCAAGAACACACAATGGAGAAAAGAAAGCCTCTTCAATAAATGGTGCTGGGAAAACTAGAAAGCCACATGCAAAAGAATGAAACTGGACTACAGTTTGTCCCCCTGTACAAAAATTAACTCAAAATGGATCAAAGATCTAAACATAAGAGCTGAAACAATAAAGTACATAGAAGAAGACATAGGTACTCAACTCATGGACCTGGTTTTAAAGAGCATTTTATGAATTTGACTCCACAGGCAAGAGAAGTGAAGGCAAAAATTAATGAATGGGACTACATCAGACTAAGAAGTTTTTGCTCAGCAAGAGAAACTGATAACAAAATAAACAGGAAGCCAACTAAATGGGAAATGATATTTTCAAACAATAGCTCAGATAAGGGCCTAATATCCAAAATATACAAAGAACTCATAAAACTCAACAACAAACAAACAAACAATCCAATAAAAAAAATGGGAAGAGGATATGAACAGACACTTCTCCCAGGAAGAAATACAAATGGCCAACAGATATATGAAAGATGCTCATCTTCTTTAGCTATTAGAGAAATGCAAATCAAAACTGCAATGAGATACCACCTCACACCTGTTCGATTAGCTATTATTAGCAAGACAGGTAATAACAAATGTTGGAGAGGCTGTGGAGAAAAAGGAACCCTCATTCACTGTTGGTGGGAATGTAAAGTAGTACAACCATTATGGAAGAAAGTATGGTGGTTCCTCAAAAAACTGAAAATAGAACTACCTTATGACCCAGCAATCCCTATACTGGGTATATACCCCAAAAACTCAGAAACATTGATACGTAAAGACACATGCAGCCCCATGTTCATTGCAGCATTGTTCACAGTGGCCAGGACATGGAAACAACCAAAAAGTTCGTCAATAGATGACTGGATAAAGAAGATGTGGCACATATACACTATGGAATACTACTCAGCCATAAGAAATGATGACATTGGAACATTTACAGCAAAATGGTGGGATCTTGATAACATGATACGAAGCGAAATAAGTAAATCAGAAAAAACCAGGAACTGCATTATTCCATACGTAGGTGGGACATAAAAGTGAAACTAAGAGACATTGATAAGAGTGTGGTGGTTACGGGAGGGTGGGGGGAATGGGAGAGGGAAGGGGGAGGGGGAGGGGCACAAAGAAAACAAGATAGAAGGTGACAGAGGACAATCTGACTTTGGGTGATGGGTATGCAACATAATTGAATGACAGGATAACCTGGACTTATTATCTTTGAATATATGTATCCTGATTTATTGATGTCACCCCATTAAAAAAATAAAATTATAAAAAAAAAACCCTGAATAGCCAAAGCAATCCTAAGGAAAAAGAATAAAAGCAGAGATATTGTGCTACCTAACTTAACATTATAATATAGAGCCAAGATAATCAAAACAGCATGGTATTGTCAGAACAAAAGACATATAGAACAATGGAACAGAATTGAGAGCCCAGAAATTAAACCACATATATATGAACAAATCACCTTTGACAAAAAAAGTCAAAAGCACACAATAGAGAAGAGAAAGCCTTTTCAATAAATAGTGCAGGGAATATTGGAAAGCCACATGCAAAAGAATGAGACTTGACTACAGTTTGTCCTCCTGAACAAAAATTAATTCAAAATGGATCAAATACCTAAATATAAGATACAAAAAAATAAATTACATAGAATAAAACAAAGATACTAAGCTCATGAACCTTGGCCATAGAAAAAAATTTATAATTTGACCCCAAAGACAAGGGAAGTAAAAGGCAAAAATAAATGAATGGGACTATATCAAACTAAAAAGCTTCTGCACAGCAAAAGAAACTGACAACTAAACAAAAAAGGCAGTCAACTAAATAGGAGATGATATTTGCAAAAAAGAGCTTCAATAAAGTGTTAATATCCAAAATATATAAAGAACTCACAAAGCTCAGAAGCAAACAAGCAAACAATCCAATTAAAAAAATAGGCAAAAGAACTAAATAGACACTTCCCCAAAGAGGACATACAAATGCCCAATAGGCATATGAAAAAATGTTCAACGTCACTAATCATCAAAGCAATCCAAGTTAAAACCACAATGAGAAACCACCTCACACCTGTCAGAATGGCTGACATCACTAAATCAACAAACAATTGTTGGTGAGGGTGTGGAGAAAAGGGAACCCTCCTGCACTGCTGGTGGGAATGCAGACTTGTGCAGTCACTGTGGAAAACAGTATGGAGATTCCTCAAAAAATTAAAAAGGGAACTGCCTTTTGACTCAGCCATCCCACTTTTAGGAATATAATCCAAGAACACCAAATCAGTGATTCAAAAGAACATATATGCACCCCCATATATGTTTATGGCAGCATTGTTCACAATAGCCAAGATCTGGAAACAGCCCAAGTGTCCATCAATGGACGAGTGGATTAAAAAGCTGTGGTTTATATATACAATGAAATACTACACGGCTGTGAAAAAGAAGGAAATCTGACCTTTTGCAGCAGCATGGATGGACCTGGAGATTATTATGCTAAGTGAAATAAGCCAGGCAGAGAAAGAAAAATATCATATGATCTCACATATATGTGGAATCTAATGAACTAAGTGAACTGAGGAATGTAATAGAGGCAGAGGCAGGGTCAGAGGGAACAGAGGGAAAGCGGTCAGAGGGAAGGGGGATGAGAGGATGGGATCAGAGAAGGTGAAGGGATTAGTGAAATTATATATACATAACACAGAGATATAGATAACAGGACAGCAAATCCTAGAGGGAAGGAGGAAGGAATTAGGGGGAGGGGGATAAGGGAGATATAAAAAGGGACACAGGAGTCGGGGATGAGGGAGTTATATTCAGTGGGATACTTGAATCCATGTAAACACGATAAATTAAAATTAATAAATTTTTTTTAAAAAACGGGGAGAGGATCTGAACAGACACTTCTCCCAAGAGGACATCAAATGTCCAACAGATATATGAAAAGATGCTCATCTTCCCTAGCTATTCAAGAAATGCCAATCAAAACTACAATGAGATGCCACCTCACACCTGTTAGATTGGCTATTATCAACAAGACAGGTAATAACAAGTGTTGGAGAGGCTGTGGAGAAAAAGGAACACTCATTCACTGCTGATGGGAATGCAAATTAGTACAACCATTATGGAAGAAAGTATGGTGGTTCCTCAAAAAATTAAGAATAAAACTACTATATGACCCAGCAATCCCTCTACTGCGTATCTACCCCAAAAAACTTGGAAAAAATGATATGTAAAGACACATGCATCCCCATGTTCATTGCAGCATTATGCACAGTAGCCAAGACATGGAAACAACCAAAGTACTCCTCAATAGAGGATTGGATAAAGAAGATGTGGTACATATATACAACAGAATACTACTCAGCCATAAGAAATGATAACAAATCACCATTACGATAACATGGATGTACCTTGAGAACATTATACTGAGTGAAATAAGTAAATCAGAAAAACTGAAGAACTGTATGATTTCACACATAGATGGTTTGTAAAACTGAGACTCATGGACATAGTTAAAAGTGAAGTCGTTACCAGGGTGAAGGAGATCTGGGGGGATGGGTGAAAAGTGAGACAAATTTAAGGTGACAGAAAATGATTCGACTTTGTGTGATGGGTGTACAACATAATCAACAGTTCCAATGTTAGAGACATGTTTACCTCTGCACTCTTATTGGTCAATGTCAACATGTTAAAGGTAGTTTTCTAAATAAAATAAAAATATTAAAAAAAAACACCTGATTATTCTTTCCTAAATTTCACTAATGACTTTCTTCTACCCATGAGATAAAATTCAAGTGCTTTTCCCAGGAATTCAGTCATCTTCTAGTCCTATCTCTCCAGTTTTCTTTCCCACATGTTTTAAGTCAACCTGGAGTATGCTACCTTCTATGACATCCAACCATGGTTTCTGCATTTCTTCTTTCTTGCCTAGTTATACACTTTTTTTTTTACAGAGACAGAGAGAGAGAGAGTCAGAGAGAGGGATAGATAGGGACAGACAGACAGGAATAGAGAGAGATGAGAAGCATTAATTACTAGTTTTTTCGTTGCGACACCTTAGTTGTTCATTGACTGCTTTCTCATATGTGCCTTGAGTGTGGGGCTACAGCAGACCAAGCGACCCCTTGCGCGAGCCAGCGACCTTGGTTCCATGCTGATGAGCTTTGCTCAAACCAGATGAGCCCGCGCTCAAGCTAGCAACCTCGGGATCTCGAACCTGGGTCCTCCGCATCCCAGTCCGATGCTCTATTCACTGTGCCACCGCCTGGTCAGGCTATACATTATTTTAAGCTCAAGTTCAAATCCCCTCATCTCTATGATGATTTTTCTAATGACCACAGTCCTGAGTGCTCACTCTCCATATTTATAATGTATGTATTGACTATAACTATACACTTATGTCTCAAATAATGTTCCAAGGAACAATATTCTTCTGAAATTGCCCTCACAAAAAAGTCAAATAAATTTGGGACATGTATAGCTTTACATACAGCAATAACAATTAATAGCTATTAAGAGTGTCAGTCATTAGCTTCAGGTATGCTATTGTTGCAATTAATCCTCACAACAACCCTATGAGGTGTCATTCACATCTCAGTATACAGATAAAAAAATAACTGAGTGAGCTATTGGCCCCCTTTAACCCTCAATTTTCTTATCTGTAAACTAGGATTCAAACCAAGACAGAGTTTGTAATATCCTCTTCTTGAATATGTATAGCCAGTCCAATTTTCAGGTGTATAAAATGCTCTACAAATGAAAGAGCTTGCCACTATCAATATTATTTTTTGTTTCTCAACTAGACTAGAAGTTCTCTGAGAGCAAACACTAGTCCTACTCCACTTTCTGTCTCCATAGCAGAGAGCACAGTGAATGCTATCTCCCCAATAAAATAGTTGACTTCTTTCCTTAATTTTTTATTATTAATAGACTTTATGAATGTATAAAAACAATACATTATAACTTCTTAAAGCACTTTTTTCATCTGTTCTTCATTTTATTTTCACAACAATGCTCAAATAAGTTGGTAATATTAGTGGGGGGTTTTTTTGGGTTTTTTTGTTTGTTTGTTTTGTATTTTTCTGAAGCTAGGAACGGGGAGAGACAGTCAGACAGACTCCCACATGCGCCCGACCAGGATCCACCCGACACACCCATCAGGGGGCGACGCTCTGCCCACCAGGGGGCGATGCTCTGCCCCTCCCGGGCGTCGCTCTGTCGCGACCAGAGCCACTCTAGCGCCTGGAGCAGAGGCCAAGGAGCCATCCCCAGTGCCCGGGCCATCTTTGCTCCAATGGAGTCTCAGCTGCAGGAGGGGAAGAGAGAGACAGAGAGGAAGGAGAGGGGGAGGGGTGGAGAAGCAGATGGGCGCTTCTCCTATGTGCCCTGTCCGGGAATTGAACCCGGGACCTCTGCACGCCAGGCTGACACTCTACCACTGAGCCAACCGGCCAGGGCCATTAGTGTTTTTTATATACAAGAAAATCAAGACACAGAGAAGTTAGATGATCTGCCCAGGAGTGAACACACAGGATTTGGCCAGTAATAGGCTTCCCACATCTCACTCTAGTGAGTGTGAAATCCTCACTCCACCTGATACCAGGGTCTCCCATCAGCATCTCTGGGAAGTCTCAGCTGTCCACCTTAAATAAGGCCACTTTATTTCACTCAGTTGCCACTGACTGTCATCCTCAGAGATATATAAAAATACAACTATTCTTTTAAGAAAAAAGATAATGAAGGTTTTCTGATTGCATCAACCTTGAGTATTCAGGCCACTGCTTTGGGAAAATTAAATCACTGTCTTTCTGAAGTGAATTACTAGAGGAATACATGATATTACACCAAATTAAGCCTCTATTGCTTTTGTTATTGCTTTGCAGTTTTTTCCCTTTTTGCTTATCCAATCATGCCACCTGTTTGTATTCAGTATTTGAACACTATAATTGGAACATAAAATATACTAGATCTCCTTACCTCTCCTTGTGGATATGTGTATGGAAAGTGTTTACACACAGACGCAGTTGTATCCTTCACTGGGTAGAACTTAGTCCTCTTGCTTTGCAAGGTCACATTTTCTGTCCTCAAAGCCTTTGCCTAAATAATGAGCTTTGGTATTTTTATTAGCAGCAATCTGCTTTCTCTCAAAAACTCCTCTGGTCTGCAGAGGAGGTTGTTGTCAATGAATTCTTCTGTTTTTTCATTTCCCATTGTCCTTTTCCTGATCAATGTTTAAATCTAACTACTTGATTTTCAAATTATTTTGTAATTACAAAATGCTTAATTAATTTTAGCTTAATTCCAAAAAGCAATTTTCATTGGTGCCATCTCTGTCTTTGTCTGTTCTTTTTCTTGGCAATGTTGTAGCTAGATGTGAAATTAATTGTTCCCTGATTTTAACAATGCTACCTTAACTAGCTAACTGTTTTTCTTTGAGGAAACATTAATTTTTTTAAAAATGCAGTCAAGTGGATGGATGAAAGAATTAAGATCTTGTAGCCTGGAAAAGTGGTGAGGGGTGACTATAATGGCCATTAAGTACATAGGAGACAATGGCAAGTTGTCAGCACCTGCAATAAGAATAGAACAAAAGGGAATAGGTTTTAAGAGGGAACGTGGAGATTCAAAGTAGAGATAAGGAATAAATTCCTCTCTAAAGACATAAATGATATAATCTGTAAGTGGGATGGATCTATGGTACATGTGTTGTTTTGAAGATTCCCAGCTGAGCTCTTGCTCCCCCTCAAATTTACCTCCCCCATTGGCCTTTAGGGAGCTCCCAAACTTTTCCATCACTCATCCTTTGCATATCCCCAAAGACCCTTTTAAAATCAAATTGTCATATGATTCATTAAGTCACAAGCATGTCAATACGGCTTATAAGGCCAGCACTATAATTTGTGGGGCCCAGTAGGAAATGAAAATGTAAAACACTTTGTCGAAAAAGTAGGGACTTCAAGATAGTGATAGCAGAGCATAAAAGCCAAATGTGAGGCCCTTCTAAATACAGAGCCCTGTGCAACTGCACCAGTCACACACCCATGAAGCTGGCCCTAAAGTCTGAGTTCAGTAAGATGAAGAATTCAAGGAGATTGTGACTATGTGGCCTTTAAGTTTCTTTAGTATCTGTCAACTGATGGACCTTGATCCAGTGCCTAATCATGAAGTAACCAGAGTCATGAGGTCATGATGTTAGGAAAGGACATCGTAAGAGGAAGAGTGAGGGGAGGTGAATATAAGCCCAATTCACCCATCAGTGTTGTGAGGGCCTGTCTTAGATGAACAATAATATGGTGAACACAGGGAAATCCACAAAATAAGTCTTGAGTCCCTGGCCATCTTTCACTGCTGCCCGTCTTCTTCTGTACCCCCAGTTGGTCTTCAGCCTCCACAGAAGAACCCGCTCTTCTCTGTATTGACCAATCCCCATGTTTTCTCCATCCAGGTCCATAGGTCTGTACCTCTCCATTCTCATTCTCTGTGCTGTTAAGCTGGTAAGGTTAATACAGGCTAAGGTGTTACTAGTTAATGATGTCTTAACGTTGGTTCAATTAAAAGGAAAAAAAGAAGAGGAAACACAACCCTGTAGGGCTTAGGAAAACAGCCTAAAATAGAATGAGATAAGTCCAAAGTTTAATTTTACATTCTTTAAATCTTAGACATGCATATAAATTCTACTTTCTAGTCCATAATATACTTGTGTTTATTTTCTGCATTTTTAAAAAACTTTAATATGTCAACTTTTTTACATTTAGAACAAAATAAGTTGTCTACGTTTTCATTTTTCTCCAGGCATAAACAAAATATCTGATCCAATGCAATTGTGATAAGAAGTCACACTGATGTGGGAGCCATTTGGTTTTAATTTTATTATTTTTATTTGGAGTAATTAGAAGTTCAAAAACACCAATTCATAAGGTGATAAAACTCATTTTCCAAAGTCTAGCAGTGGGATTTTGCCAGGGCCAGTTCAGAGCCTCATCTCTGGAAAGTTTGTACTAGCCCTTAGAACAAATATTTAGCATATGTTCTCCCAAAACTGAATGTCTGGTTCATTCTGATGTAACCAATTCTCTAACAGCCAAAAGTTTCTTGATAACATAAAAGCAATAAGTACCAACTTTTCCAATCATGTACTTTTTGAGTTGTCAAGAAAGAATAAAAATGGCCAGCACAGAAAAGGTATATTTGGTGGATTTTCTTGTGCTTTCTGTCACCAAAACATTTATAGGAACAGAAATTCAAACTGAGCTCCTGCCTACTACTCCTGCATATACACATACACACACTCAAGTTGATGCTCCCCATTTGCTCTGTGGCTTCACCATATTCGCCATACTTCAGAAGGGAAAATGCTGATCAATCCTCTTGAGACAACATTTGCATGTTAATTACTGGTTGCCTTTTAGTAAATATCAACAAGAAAAAAATCGCTGTCATTTGTTGACCACTTCTCACAGACCAGGCACAATGCCAAAGGCCATGCATGCCTTAACTCAGCAATACTGCAGCTGAGAGGCTGACTGCACTGAGTCATTATGAAGATGAGATGAGCTCAGCACTCAAAGTTTGCTTAGTATTAGCTAATTTACATATGTTATTTCCTTTAATCCTCTTAATAATCTCATTATTGATAAATTAATAAGATTAACCTGCTAAGTAACAGCTGGAATTTTACCCTACTTCAGAAAAAAAATGGGAAACTTATGCGTATTTTCTTGTATTGCATTCTAAGTCCAAGACTTGGCCAAAACACCCATTTTTCCATAAATCACTTCTGCTCCATTCCCTCTATGAAAATGCCTCTACTGACAACCCCAATGAGAACAGCCTGCTGCATTTTTTTCTTTTATAGGTAATAGTCATCTGACATTTATTTTGTATTTCTTTATTCTTGTGTCAAAATAGCTTATCTTGGTTTAAAAAAAAAGGCATGTACAAAGTTGTGGCTAAACACTTGAAGGACTGTAGACTAAGCAGACATTTGTTCCAGATCTGGAAGAGTTTCTTAGAAATGACCCTGGGAGGGATATGTGCACAGTAATTACTAGAAATTTGGGAGATAAGCATCATGGGAAAGACACAGCAAAGTGCCTCCAGAGTTCAGAGTCACGGGTCCTCTCAGGTTTGGGGGTCAGGGAAATTTCATGAAGAAGTTGACATATGGATTTTGGGGAAAAGACATCCCATTTCAGAGAACAACATGAGCAAAGGCTTGGGAACAAACAATAATAATAAATCTCACAGCATTATTATGGAATTAGGAGTACTTTGGTTAAGCTGAAAGAATATGAATATATGAAGTGGAGTTATAGCTATAAAATTGGGTGAGGAATAGATAATGCCAGGACAGAGATTATATCTTTTCTTATTCCCCTGTCAGAAGGGAGCCATTAGGAGGCATGGGACAGGGAGGTGGCTTACTTAATTGTGGTTTGGGGGCAAAAATGTGCTTCTAACAAATTGTAGCAGGTAGACTGGAAGACACAGGTGAAACAGAGCCTCAGAGACCAGTTCACAGCCACTGTCCAGACCCAGGAATGAGAACCTAACTGAAGGTGGCCGAGAAGGGTATACACAAGATCAGGTTGGGCAAACACTAATAAGCTAGGCTTGGCAGAATTTAAAAAGTGGCTGATGAAGGGGAAGAAAGTGAAAGAAAAGGATGTGGGATGAATCAAAGTCCACTGTGTCTGGAAGAAGTCAACACCATGCTTCACCAACCATGACAGGCACACTCAAAGAGGAAATCAATGTGCTCCCATTAAAGTATAGGGAGCATCTTAGAGATGTATTTCCAAACCTACTCATCATGCCCTATGGGGCCCTACATGACCTCATGCTGGCTCAAGTCTCACCAAACTTCTGTTCCTTGAACATAACCAGCTTGCCCCTCTCAAGGCCTTGCACTTTGCACCCATCATGTGTAATGTCCACCCATCTTCAGTCTTTACCTGGCTGGCTTCTTATATCACCAAATATCAGTTCAAATGGCACTTCCTCAAAGAGGTCTTCCCTGAGCACCCAGTCTAAAGTAGCCCTAGTCTCACACTCCCAGCTCTGGATTCCACCACTCTGTTGTATTTCCCACGTGACACTTCCTGCTGTCTGTGGGTTTCTTGATTATCATTCATCTCCCCTCACCACCATGGCAGCTTCATGAGAACAGGGACCTCATCTTGCTCATCCTTGCAAACCTCCTCATAAGTGCTGAAATAGTCACTGAATTAGTCTACTTGTACCACAGACCATCTTCAGGAACTGGCTTTCTGCAGACAACACCACATTAACCTCAACCTACTTTCCCAATCAGAATTCACTTTCACTGTGGTAACATGTCAATCATAATGACAAACTTCTATTACTTCTGCCACTGCTATTGCTAATAACAATAGTACTTGTTACATATTGAATGCTTACCATATACCAGATAGAGTACTAATTATTTAATATACATTATCCCACTTAATATTGATTCTATATTCATTTTAAATAAGAGGCTCTCAATATTAATTCAATCAGGTTGTGGGTCTTGAAAGTTATACAGCTAACAAGTGGTAGAACCATAGTTTGAATCCAGTTTTTTTCTGACTCGAAAACCACCATGACATACTCCCTCCCCTGTCAAAAGTGTGAATTTCTAAGTGTATTATTTAAAGGTTTGAGAAACACTAAAGTGTACCTTGATAGAGGATTGTATAAAAAAGATGTGGTATATATACAATGGAATACTACTCAGACATAAAAAATGATGATATATTGCCATTTATGACAACATGGATGGACCTTGAGAACATTATACTGAGTGAAATAAGTAAATCAGAAAAAGCTAAGAACTATATGACTTCACACATAGGTGGGATATAAAACTGAGACTCATAGACATAGATAAAAGTGAAGTGGTTCCTAGGGGGAGGGGGATGTGGGGTAAGGGTGGGGGAGGGAATAAAGAGGGACAAGTATACAGTGAAAGAAAATGATTTGACTTTGGATTATTGATATACAACATAGTCAACAGTTCAAATGCTATAGAAATGTTCACCTAAAACTCTTATTGATCAATGTCATCGTGTTAAATTTAATTTTCTAAATAAAATTTTAAAAAGAGAGAGAGAGAGAGAAACACTAAACTAGATGATGGAAACCCCAACTGAAGAAAGTCTGAGAAAAAAAATTCTAAATATTTTTGGAAGATTCTGGATTACAGACAGGAAAGTGAATGCATCTTTTGAAAGAAAAAAGAAAAGTGCTTCAAAAAAATATATAGAATAAGAAGAAAAAGGTTTAGGCAGCCAGTTATCCTTTATTAACTGTGTCAAGACAATCATTAATCACCTCATTTTAGAGACCCAATTGTGACAATGGCCTCGCAAACCAAGGACAAAGATTGGGTTTGCAAGAAATGCAACTAACTGAGAAAGGTTTCGAAGCTCAGCAGGACTGCCCACTACACTAATCCCTCCCTGCTGTTTACAGCCTTGGCAGAGCTTTCGGCAAAGTTAGGGAAACACAGCTGTATGTTCTAGGCAGAACACGGGAGCAAAAATCGTGCAGATGTTTTAAGGCTATTGTAGATTACTGGAGTGGTCGGTGGGTTTCTCATACACAACACGCATCCTAATCTCTCTCATCTTGCTAAATTTAGGACCCATTATAAATAATGGATAGTCACTTTTAAGATTCATCCAGTTTGAGTTGGGGAAAATTTCTGTGAATCAGCAATAATGCTTTAGGAATATCAATACACAGGGAACCAAATGACCCGGTTATGAAAAAGAAACATGATCTTGAGAAGTAATTGTGATACCACTTTTCAAGGCTGAAAATAACTTTAGAAATAAAGGATGAAAGAAAAAGATGAGCTTTTTAAAGCACTATAAAATTTAGAGCTTCCTGGTTGATAGTCAAATGAATGTAAGACTCCAGTAGGAATGTTAAGGACCTTGATTATCACGTCACTTAGGAATTTTGGATGATGTTATACTCAACATGCATTCTATTTATATTGGGGCTATAGTTCCTTTTCCTAATTCTTAATATTTGACCATTTTTTAAACAGAAAAACAGTTTCCATCCTTGCTGAATTTACCAGGGAGAAATTCTTTTAAAGACATAATAGTGTATCAGCAGAATTTGTTGGATCTCTGCATTCACCTTAAAAATGATCCATATATGCATATCTCAGATATCATTAATTTCATACTTCATTACTGTGTACTTCTAAAAGCCATATTTTTGTACTGCTGTGAAATAATCTTACAAGAAGGAAAAAAAGAAAGAAAAGATAAACCAGAAACAGCAATGGTTAGTCCTCTATTGTTTTCACACCATAGAGCACATGGATGCAATTCTGTTTTAATAGCAGAATAAATGGTATAGTGATAATGTTTCATACTAATAAATTAAATTTAAGTCACCACTGTAAAAAAGAAATGTTTCTGATAGTCATGGCCTGGAATACAGAATCTGAAAAATAAGTACAATTGCTCTGGAAAATGTTTCTTTGTATTTAAAAAAGAGGCTATTATTTTAACATTACTTTTAACTTTGCTAAAAGAAGTAACTGTGACAGAATGCTTTTTCTCCTACTTACAGGGATGCCAAATGGAAATAAATAACTGAAGAACCACAGTGACCTCTATTGAGATGAAGCAGAATTGTTCTTTGTGCATAGTAAGTTAACTATACCAAGCATTTGTGGGATAAATCATTTTCTTTCTACAAATGAAATTAAAAGACAATCATAGTATTGTTGATTCAAAAATAAATAAATATTCATGCCTGAACCCAATTTTTTAAGTTATTAAGAGTTTTGTAGTTATTGTAAGCAATAGTTTATGTAGTTGTAAAAAATGCCATGTGCATGATTTTGTGTGCTGATTTACTTTTAAGAAAAGGCCAAACATTTCTCATGTCATTAAAATCTTCATAAACACCCCTTGTGTGATAAGTTATTGAACTTTTTTTTACCTGAGACTTTAGAAGTATTAAAAAGACTTTAAAAGAAAAATAAAAGGAATTCAAACAGAATCAGCAAAGCATTGCAAGGTACAGTAGGTTCTTAGGCACCTACTTTAAAAAACTCATAGAGATGATTTGTAATCCAAATATCAACTATTTAATGATCCCCTATTATGTTCAAATTTTTAATGTTAGATATACTTTGTGAAGAACCCAACAAAAATATGTAATTCTGGATGGATATGATCAATGTGATTAAAAGGCACATGTGTATAAACAATGCAAGGGAGTACACTGAAATAAGAACTAAATACCATAATGATTGAAGGAAATCAGAAAGGTGAAAGCAGTCAGCCCTCTAGGAAAGAATCAGAGAAGCCATCAAAGAGATGGACAGTTGAAGAGGACAGGGAAGAGCTATTCGAGAGAGTGACTAAAGGAAACCTAATTACATAGGAAGAAAGGCAGTTTTCCCAAAGGAGAGAAAGTGGGTGATTCCAGGAGGGTTTAGAAGAAGCATTTCTTGTAATACAAAGGGAAGTGAGTGGAAAGAACATGTTCTGAGCATCATCCAGGTCCCAGTCACCAGGTCCAGAGGTTTACCTGTTCATCACAACTTGCAGTCATGGATGCCATTGACTTTGTTTAAGACGAGGATGCTGAGAGGCCGGAAAGGGGTGATTGTTGGTCAATAAGAAGAAAAGACAAGATTTGAACCCCGTCAGTTGTCTTGTGTAGATTATATTTTCTAAAGTGAGAAAATTTAATTCCTTGAAATCATGTTTAATCTATGCATTCACCTAGAAGAAAACCTTTTCTATCATAAGAAGAAAGCAACACACTGCAATCAGTATTCTGTCTCAGTGATCACAAATGTAGAATATGTAGCTTCTGAATTAATTGTAATTGCAATTAAATAACTGAAACTTTTTCAGACTCCTCAAACCTCAATTCTCTATTATATGTGGAATTTGTGGAGGCTGAAAACTATGTTGCCAAGAGTAAGGGTACTAAACTATTCTCTGTAAAATTGCAGGGGAAGCTAACCGCTCTCCCCCGAAACAGAGAGGTAGACACAGTGGAGTTAGAGCAAGAATAGTAATGGTGCTTGGTTGTGTTGGACCTGACTTCAGGCAGCCATGCAAGCCCATGATGTTCCTATACAAAATAAAACTAATATTTTAGCAGCTCCATGTGCTCTTCACATATGTTACCCATTTAATACCTATCACTGGTACCCAGGGTCACAGAGTACTCAAAAACTGTGACATGCAGTTCAGGCGCCCACACTTATCACATTCAAGAAGTGGTATACAGCAACACAAAGTCAGTTCAAACTTCTTGAGTCTTTGCATGCATTTCTCAAATATTCTGGAGTGAGTATAACGGTCAAATCAACACTTAAAATTTCTTTCTCTGTGTGTGTTAACAGACTAAATAGATAAGTCATACACTGGAACATGAAGAAATGTCTCCACTGGGAGAAATATTTTCCAAGCACATATCTGATAAAGAACATGTATTTAAAATATATAAAGAACTCTTAAAACCCAACAATATAACACAAACAAACCAATTTATAAAAGGGCAAAAGCTCTGAACATATGCCTCTTCACTCAAGAAGATATAGAAATGGCAAATAAGCATTTGAAAAGATGCTCAACATTAAATTGCAAATTTAAACAATGAAATATTGGCCCTGGCTGGTTGGCCAGTGGTAGAGCATCAGCCTGGCATACAGAAGTCCTGGGTTTGATTACTGGCCAAGGCACACAGGAGAGGCACCCATCTGCTTCTCCATCCCTCCCCTTCTCCTCTCCCACAGTCGAGGATCCATTGGAGCAAAAAGTTGGCCCAGGCACTGAGGATGGCTCCATGGCCTCTGCCTCAGGTGCTAGAATGGCTCTGGTTGCAACAGAGCAATGCCCTAGATGGGCAGAGCATCGCCTCCTGGTGGGCATGCCAAGTGGATCCTGGTGGGGTGCATGTGGGAGTCTGTCTGACTGCCTCCCCGTTTCCAACTTCGGAAAGGTACAAAAAATAAAAAATAAAATTAAAATTAAAAAAAATGAAATACTACAACACACCTACTGAAATGGCAAAAATCCTGCCTAACCTGTGTGGTGCAATAAATAGAGTGTCAACCTGGAACACTGAGATCACTGGTTCAAAACCCTGGGTTTGTTGGTCAAGGCACATATGGGTGTTGATGCTTCCTGCTCCGCTATTCTCTCTCTCTCTCTCCTCTCTAATATGAATAAAGAAAAAAAAATAATGGCTAAAATCCAAAACACTGATGACCCCAAATGCTAGTGAAGATGTAGAGCAACAGGACTTTCATTTGTTACTGGTATGAGTCAAACCACTGGTTGTTCTTATGCTCGTGTCACACAACACTGTGCTCTTCATGATGCTAGCAGGTCTCATGGGAGCCCTAGAACACAGATGGCACACCAATCCCCTAGTGGTGTCCTTCATGAAAAGACAACTTTTGGGGGGGCAGCAGGGTTGCCCCCAGGAAAGTAGTGCTGTTCTGGAAGTGATCAGCTAGTGTTCAGTGCCTTCCCAGAAGAATACCTTGCAAAGGAGTATCATTCCTTCCACTGATTGTTGGAATCCCCAGGAATCCAAAAGTCTGACCTAAAGCGGTAAGGTCAGCCTCAGCGGAAATGATCTTCCCTGTCTGATTGGTTATTCAGAGAAATTATTCTTCTGGATCTGTCCCTGCCTTTGTTTCTTTGTGAAGATTTTATTACAAAAGTGATAACCAAAGTCCACATCTCACCAGACCTTCTTGAGTCTACTTTGAAAAGTTCTTTCAGGAAAGATCTACCCTAGAAGTCCCTCAAAGCAGTCCATATTAAAAATATTCAGGTTTTTTTGACATAGGACAGAACTTAATTAAGCCAACTAGCAAAGTCCTTAAAGAAACCTACATAGAAGAAGACAGGAATTATAACCAACAGAGGATCCAGAGACCCAAACTGATAAAGAGCATTAGTCCTCCCCAGTTTGATTCAAAAGTAACATCTCTTAGTTGAAAGAAGTCACCTTTTGATTTTAAGACTGAAATATGCAAATATCCTCCTTGTATTTTTAGGGGTTAAATTTTTCCTAGGGCTTTACCGACCTTTACTTTTCTTGTCTGATCATTTGTGAGTTTGCCAAATCACTGGGGAAGAAATGTTTACAATGTAGTAAATGCAATTTTAGTTTACCATTTTTGCCATCTGTTCATGGGAAACCATGAACATCCATCACGTACATATACACTGTCCTCGAGTCTTCTACTAATAAGCAGGAAACAGCAGCAGAAGTTTGGCAAAGAGTTATTAGCAGCAGATGACTTTTCCACTGATACACAAGGAATATACCTAGACACACAGGATGCACAAGATCAGGTGGGATTCCAAATCAACGGATACGTGCCACAGAGGAAATTGTATTTCTCACACAATTTCAATTAAAATAAAACTGTGGGACCAAAACATTTTCTAAAAGACATCTTTCCTATAAGAAATATAAACATGACATCATTTTAGAACCATTTCTACTGATTTACAATATTTCGTGTGGACATATTCCCTTCATAATTTTCAAATTGTTATGTAGAAACTTTACTTTTACTAGTAAGAGTATTAAATTTACTTAATGCTTCCGCAAAACCTGTTTTGAGATTATTGCTCATTATATCTTCCTTGTAAACATATGGAGAATTTTACAAACTTCTTAAAATATGGTAACCCTACCAGAGCAAGTGTTCTGTGATAATCCTAACTTAAATATACATTTCCGGGGCTTTGCTCTTTCATGTTATTAAAGATTTATCCCTTTTGCCTGACCAAGCAGTGGTGCAGTGAGTAGAGCATTAACCTGGGATGTTGAGGACACAGGTTGCTGCTGGCTTGAGCAGGGGGTAGCCGGCTTGAGTGTGAGATCCTGGCCTAAGTTCAGGTTCACTGGACTTGAGCAAAAGGTCACTGGCTCAACTGGAGCCTCCTGTCAAGGCACACATGAGAAAGCAATCAATGAGCAACTAAGGTGCCATCAACAGAGTTGATGATTCTCATTTCTCTTCCTTTCTCTCTGTCTGTCTCTTCCTCCCTCTCTCTTTCTCTTGCTTTTAAATAAATAAATAAATAAATAAATAAATAAATAAATAAGTAAATAAATAAATACTTATCCCTTCCATTGTGGATTTGATTTAAATTTTAGCTAAACTTTTCTGAATTTAAGGACTGATCTAAATAGGGTCAAGTGGTTTACATTTGTGGATTGCTGACCTAACTGACCCAAGAAATGAACAAATTGAGACAAGATAGTTTCAGGTTTATTGAATCTAAAGTAAATTTAAGCAAGGTATTACTTCTCTTATTAAATCTCAGATAAGTGTAGGAATATGATACCTTTACAAAACATTTGTTTATTCCTTGGGTGGGTTCATTTAGCCTGAAAATGACTGGTTCTAATGAGACCTGTAGTGGAGATTTGAACTTCACATGGGCAGGCTTGCTTTGCACCAAGAAAACCACTCTTGATTGCGCCTATTGAACTTCTCAAAGATGTATTGTTTTTGTTGCTATGGATACCAGAAAAGATGTATGGGTAGATCTGTGCAAATCCATAATCACTAATCACTTCTGGAAAAAATAAACTCAGAACTTCAATTCCTTCTGGAAATGATTCATAGCATCATTCTGAGTAGAAATAAATGTACTTTCTCCTACACTGAAATAAAAATTCTGAAAGCTAAAGCTCACTGCCACATGTCTGCTAGACCCACCTCCATGTATGATGTTCATGGAGGATGGTAATGTCAGTCAATATTATAACCATCTTTACTTTTGGTTTTAAATCCAACTGAAATAAAATTATTAAAAAACATTTTATATTCTAATATACTAGGATCTCACCTTGATTTAGCAACAAAGACAAAAGATAAAATTAAAATAGTAGGAGATCCTCCTTACAGTCAAGTAGGGAAGTATTTTCTTAAAAAACCCTGCAATGTAAAGACAAAAGCAGATGATTAGTATGAAGGCACCACTTACTGAAAATCTGAACATCATTAAATTAATATATATTTTTAAGCCTCAGCCATGAGTCAAGCACTGAAGTTGTTAAAGAAAATTCAAAACTTATCATTTGCAAAAAGCTTACATTCTGCTTAGGAAAATAGGCATGCATTAACCAAACAATTTGTGAATAGCAAAGGCTATATTCTGGGAAAGATGGTGCACATAAATATATACTATGGGGATTAAGAAACAGAAATATCTTTGTGGAATGCAATAAATAAAAGAAAGGCAATCAATCCTGGAGATAAGGCTTGAGACAGACCTGATTTGATTTAGGAGTGAATAAAAGGATAGGTATTCCACATCAGGCAAGGCTGTTTAATTAGAAGGCTGAGGTCCTGACCAGGTGGTGGCGCAGTGGATAGAGCATCGGACTGGAATGCGGAAGGACCCAGGTTCAAGACCCCGAGGTAGCCAATTTGAGCGCGGGCTCATCTGGTTTAAGCAAAGTTCACCGGCTTGGACCCAAGGTCGCTGGCTTGAGCAAGGGGTTACTTGGTCCGCTGAAGGCCCACAGTCAGGGCATATGAGAGGGTAATCAATGAACAACTAAGGTGTCACAGCAAAAAACTGATAATTGATGCTTCTCATCTCTCTTTGTTCCTGTCTGTCTGTCCCTCTGTCTGACTCTGTCTCTGTAAAAAAAGAAAAAAAAAGAGAATGCTGAGGGAAGCCACTCTGAAAAGATGGTGTCCAAACTGAGCCCTAAATTATGAAGAGTCAATCAGTAGACCAAGCAGAGGGAACAGCAAGAGCATATGTCCTTAGGGAAAAAATAGTTTATGTTCATATTTTGAGTCAGAAAGAAGATCAATGTGGTAGGTGCATGGTGAGAAAGTGGGAAGTGGCCCACGCTTCAGGCAGGAATAAAAAGGAAGCAAAATGGGAAAGGATGTGTGTCTATATTGAGATTGAAAATTCCCCAGAAATCTCCTTAAGACTTTGACATCTCCCATGACTACCCATAGCTCCAAAGGAGTCTAAAAATGTAGTTCTTAGCTGTGCACATTGTACCCCAAACAGTATCATGGTTCTCTTAGGAAAAGTGAATATTGGGAAGATATTCTGCTGTGTGAGCCACCATAACCAAATATAAACTGAAAAAAAGGCCATTAGTTATAAAAGTCTGGAGTCCAGGGGAGTAGTAATATAAAAACTAGTCATCAGCTTATTGAGGATATTGAAAGCCATGAAACTGAGTAAAATTAGGTAAAAAGTGAGAAAAGACTCTAGGATAAGGCTGGAGATTTTTCAATATCTGAGGTCCAACAAAGAAAGTAGCAAAAAAATGGTTTTAATTAAAAAAAAAAAACACACAGTTAAAAGGAGCAGTCAGAAAGTCAGAAGGAAAACGAGAACATGCTGAACACTACTGAGAATTCATGTTAGAGAGGGCAGAGCTGGGCCTACTAGACTTGGCAACATGGAGATGGCTGGTAACTATGAAAAAATAGTTTCAGTAGAGTGATGATTGGAGTGGGTGGGGAGTGACTAGAAGGCACATAAGGGGAATTGAGTATAGCCAACTACTCCAAGAAGACTTGCTATAAAGGAAACACAGAGATAAAGCAGTGATAGAAGATATGTGACTTCAGGAGTTTTTGCTGTTGTTGTTGTCATTGTTAGTTTGTATATTGTTTGCTTTGTAAGTGGGAAATACTAAAATATACTTTTAGCTGATAGAAGACCTTGAATTCTAAGCTGACAGGTGGAAATTTAATTTTAGAAGTGTTGCAAGTTTTTAACCCAGAAAATGACATAATGAAGTCAGTGTTTCAGGAAGTTTCATCTAAAAAAAGTTTCCCATAAATTGTATAAAATTGGAAAGTATATATAGCCATGAAGAGTGCTGGATATCACACAAAGGGAGCTGACTAATGCAACAGAAAATGGCCTAAAAGAGGCTCCCAAGGTTAGTGAGCTGAAAGTCTTTCAATGGCTAAAGAATGAGACCCAGAAGAGGCATTCGGAATCAATGCAAAATTTAAACTGAAAGTCCATCTCTGAGAGACTGCCATGAAAACTCCAAACACTGTAAAATATCTGAGGATAAAATATTGAAGGTATCACTAAAATCTGCTAAATATTAAATAAATGTATGTGTTGGATCAGCACTTATTTTTATTCTTATAATTTATAGAACTGTGTAAATGTATATGGTACTTTATAGAACATAAAGAACAGGAGACAAAATTCCTGTCCTGTGAAGTTTACAGTCTTATCAGACATAAACTAAAACACTGGATGATGACCCCTAAAAAATTTTTTTTCAGCCAAAGTGATTGGAGTAACATAAACAACGCCAACAAAATGGAGCACATCCCAATCCACAATCCTAATAGAAAACAAAAAAATTTTTGTGCTGCATAAACATTCCAAAATATTTGGAAATGGAAATGTGCTTATTTCCATGGCTTCTCTCTAATTCTTCTCTAATTAACAGTTAGGAAGCATGGAAGCTTCGAAGGAACTGAGAGCCAGCAAGGTGAAGGGGAAATAATTCACCCAAGGTCACTCTGCCTATTAGCAGAGCTGGAACTCAGTGGTGTGAACCACAAAGTACAATCTAGTACGCCTCTCCTTTTCTCCTTTAGAAGCCAATCTACTAAGAGAAGTGCCATTTATTCTCCCATTGATTTTCATGAAATTCTTCTGACTTCATGATGTTTCCTCTAATATTCATCTGCATTATGCTGTACTTTAATGAAAGCAATAGTGAAGGAGACTGGAAGTTTCTTTCTAAGATTGAAATTCTGGATTCTTATAGCCCAGAATTAAAGATTATATATCCACATTGTACATGAAGTCCATTTTTGAAGGTTTTCTCTCCCCTACAAATCAGTGCAGACTGGTACCCAGTCTCTGCACTCACATTTAAATCAACCTAAAAGTATAGCAAAAACAGGCAGTTTGGGAGATTTTGGTGCCTAGTACAGCCACCTACAGAAAGCAGCACACAGTATGTGGTAGATTAATTGACTGTGAAATTACAGTTTAAGCAACAAAGCTTTTAAAAGTGTTAGGAATATAAAGAAGCATGTAAACAAACTGATTTTTATTATTTCTTGAAATAAAACAGTTTGCTTTTTTTCCTATGCTTTTTTTTCTTCTTCCTTTCTCTTTATAAATGTCTTATAAGCATTTGCTATAGGATCATTTCATTGAGAAAGTTTTCTTAAATACCACTTCCTAAAAAGGAGATTTATCTGTAGATTCTTAGCCAGCGTCGATCTGCAATGGTTTCTGAGGTTGCTAAAAGCTAAGGACACTCAAAAACATTGGTATGCAAAGACACATGCATCCCCATGTTCAATGTAGCATCATTTCCAGTGACCAACACAAGGAAACAACTAAAGTATCTCTCAATAGAGGATTTGATAAAGATATGGTACATATATACATTGGAATACTACTCAGCCATAAGAAATGATTGATATATTTCCATTTATGACAATATAGATGAACCTTGAGAACATTATACTGAATGAAATAAATAAATCAGAAAAAGCTAAAAACTGTATAATTTCACACATAGGTGGGATACAAAGCTGAGACTCATGGACAAAGATATGAGTGCAGTGGTTACAGTGCGGAAGGAATATAGGGAAGGGGAAGGACCTGTTGGGGGAAGGGTGTAAAGAGGGGCAAATAAAAGGTAACAGAAAATGACTTGGCTTTGGGTGATAGACATATAACATAATTGACTATTCAAATGCTGTAGTGATGTTTGTTTGAAATCTATGTACACTTGTTGGTCAATGTCACCATTAAATCTAATTTTCTAAATTAAAAAAAAGAAACTTAATTTCAAAACAAAAAATAAAAATTATAAATAAATAAATAAAAAGGAACCTGAAAAAATGAAAATAACAAAAGCTAATGACACATTATATAAATCAAAGGTATTTCATTAATTTATGACGAATAAGGTGAATGGTCATTTTTGTTTTGAAGCTTAGTGATCATCACTTTACAACTGCAAAAAACAATAGAGAAAATTAGCCCAGCCCACTTTTTCTAAAATTGAAGGAAGTGAGGGCTAATAAGAAGAAGTGGTTTGTCCAGGACTCCACAACCACTTAGAGGATGAGCTATAGACAGAACCTTATAAATCTTGAGAAAATCTAAAACTTCATTCTGTAGGAAGTTTTCCTGTGTGATACCTCAGGTCTAACTGTTATATCTTCCAGCAAACCATCCCTATCCAATCCCTTTATCTTGCCCAAAAGCAGCCTGCAGGTCACTGATTGAAAGTGTCCAGGACTATAGCTAACTAGCAAGAAAGATCGTTCATTATTAGATACATATTTCTTAAAGCTAAAGCCAGAAGAGACAAGGCAATTATTTTGGAAGAGAGATGCAATTAGAATATTTATTCCATGGCATTTACCCTATGATCACAGCAACACGGGCAACATAAATGGACTAAATTAAGTTGTTAAAAAAACTTTCAATTTTTAAAATGTTTATTTTTTTCATTTAGTCAGAATTCTACAGCATGCCATCATATTGGTTTCCTACATGATAATCATTTCATAGGCTAGCAGTGTAATGAGTATGCACAGTCTATTTGTTATTGTCTTTAATATAATCTGTTGCCTTTTTTGTATCCAGTAAAGACTAGGGTATTCTTTCTAAACATACTTATCAAAACATTCAGTAAGACAAGTGGAATATATTTTATCAAAATAAAGTCAAGCTTTAAAATATTTCCCCCCAAAATATTAGGTTTTTCAAAATATTGCCAATTCTATGGAGGCTAATTGCAGATATGATGATGGAGTTAGGCTCCTAATTGACAGGAACATCTGTCAGGTCACAAAGCCATCAATGTGTTACTTCCAGCTCTAATGCATATATGTTAATTGAGAGAAATAGAAGCAGGCAATGATAAAGCTTAGAGGAAAATACTGTGAGTGATCAAAAAACAAAGAAGTGGAAAATAGAGTGTGTCTCCTGCATGCCTACCTTCTTCACACAATAGACAGTGCAAACACCTAGTACATGGATCCATTCCCTTTGCATAAAATGCCTACTTTCTGGGTTATGGTATCTTCTTTCCAGACACATTCTGTCTTCCATTCCAGTTATTAACAAGCTTTTCATGACTCCTGTCATTCCAATGAGACTCTCAGTGGCTCACCCAAGTCAGAATAGGTTCTACTGATAAAGGGACAGAAAGAAGAAACAGCTTCCTGCTGGTGTTCTCTTCATGAGAGAACGTGGTCAATATTCCAGAGAGAAAATGCATTTTCGTAGTTGCAAGGTACTTCTCC
Organism: Saccopteryx bilineata; assembly: GCF_036850765.1. Taxonomy (NCBI): domain Eukaryota; kingdom Metazoa; phylum Chordata; class Mammalia; order Chiroptera; family Emballonuridae; genus Saccopteryx; species Saccopteryx bilineata. Next base: position 178,163,791 of record NC_089491.1, on the reverse strand, counting down.
TAAGCAGTTTATATGAAGTAGGGTGAGAACCACCACAATGGCAGAAATGAAGTTTCTGGTCTAAAAATGAACTCCCCAAATTTGGGAATGGGGAAAGGAAGAAGACAAAGCCCAATCTCAGAATTTCCCAACAAAATAAAGTGACATTTATTTACTTGCTCAGCAAATATTCATTGTGTCTGCTCTGAGCCAAGCATTGATCTAGCCAAGCAGTGCTGGGAAAACAATAGTAAACAGACAAGGAAAGTGAGTAAATATATATGATATGTTAAAGGGTATAAATACTATAAAGAAAAATATAATAAAGCATAGGAGAGACATAGGGACTTAAGAAAGTGGTCCAGTTTGTAATTTTAGGCTTTCTGCTTCTTCTTGACTCAGTCTAGGAAGGTTGTATTGTTCTAGGAATTTATCCATTTCTTCTAGGTTGTTGAATTTAGGTGCATAAAGTTTTTCATAGTATTCTACAATAATTCTTTGTATATCTACGGTGTCCGTGGTGATTTCTCCTCTTTCATTTTGGATTTTGTTTATATGAGTTCTTTCTCTTTTTCCTTGGTAAGTCTTGCCAAGGGTTTGTCAATTTTGTTGATCTTTTCAAAGAACCAGCTCCTTGTCCTATTAATTTTTTCTATAGTTTTTCTGTTCTCTAATTCATTTATTTCTGCTCTGATTTTTATTATCTCCTTTCTTCGGCTGGTTTTGGGTTGTCTTTGTTCTTCTTTTTCTAGTTCCTTAAGGTGGGAAGTTAAGTGGTTCACTTGGGCTCTCTCTTGTTTGTTCATATATGCCTGAAGTGATATGAACTTCCCTCTTATCACTGCTTTTGCTGCATCCCATACATTCTGATATGTCGTATTGTCATTTTCATTAGTCTGTATATATCTTTTGATCTCTGCACTTATTTCTTCTTTGACCCATTCATTTTTTAAAAGTATGTTGTTTAGTTTCCACATTTTTGTGGGATTTTTTTCCTCTTTTTTGCAGTTGAATTCTAGTTTCAAGGCTTTATGATCAGAAAATATGCTTGGTACAACTTCAATTTTTCTGAATTTGCTGATGTTATTTTTGTGGCCCAACATATGGTCAATTCTTGAGAATGATCCATGTACACTGGAGAAAAATGTATACTCAGTCACTTTGGGATGAAATGTCCTGTAGATGTCTATCATATCCAGGTGCTCTAATGTTTTGTTTAAGGCCACTATGTCTTTGTTGATTCTCTGTTTGGATGACCGATCTAGAGCCGTCAGCGGTGTATTGAGGTCTCCAAGTATGATTGTATTTTTGTCAGTTTTTGTTTTAAGATCAATAAGTAGCTGTCTTATATATTTTGGTGCTCCTTGGTTTGGTGCATATATATTAAGAATTGTTATGTCTTCTTGATTCAGTGTCCCCTTAGCCATTATGAAATGGCCATTTTTGTCTCTGAGTACTTTTCCTGTCTTGTAGTCAGCATTATCCGATATGAGTATTGCTACACCTGCTTTTTTTTGGATGTTATTTGCTTGGAGTATTGTTTTCCAGCCTTTCACTTTGAATTTGTTTTTATCCTTGTTACTTAGATGAGTTTCCTGTAGGCAGCATACAGTTGGATTTTCTTTTTTAATCCATTCTGCTACTCTGTGCCTTTTTATTGGTGAGTTTAATCCATTTACATTTAGTGTAATTATTGATACTTGTGAGTTCCCTATTGCCATTTTATATCTTGCTTTCTGTTAGTTTTGTGTCTTGTTTGATCCTTCTCTTTCGTTTTTCTATCTTTTGTTTTTATTTGGTTGTATTATATACATCTTTCCTCTGTTGCTATCTTTTTTATCTCATGTGCTTCTGTGGTGGTTTTTTCAATGGTGGTTACCTTTGAGTAATGAAAAGGGTCCCTACCCTGTTCATTGTAGCGAACTATTTTGTGAGTACTTTTGCACTCCATCGTCCTTTGCTACTGTTAATCTCCATCTTCTCCCCCTCTTTCTTTTTGTTGTTGTCACAGTTTACATTTGGTTTTATTGTGTTCTTCTTGGAGCTTTTATTTGTGGCTCTGTTTTTTTTTGTTCTTTGTATCTGATTGGAGAACCCCCTTTAGTAATTCCTGGAGTGGGTGTTTTCTGATGATAAATTCCCTCATCTTTTCTGTATCTGTGAATGTTTTTATTTCTCCTTCATATTTGAAGGATAGCTTTGATGGGTATAGTATTCGTGGCTGAAAGTTCCTCTTTCAGGACTTTAAATATTGGGTTCCACTCTCTTCTAGCTTGTAGAGTTTCTGCTGAGAAATCTGATGATAATCTAATGGGCCTTCCTTTATATGTTGTATTCTTCTTTTCCCTGGCTGCCTTGAGAATTTTTTCTTTGCTGTTGGTTTGTGTCAATTTCATTATGATATGCCTTGGAGTAGGTTTGTTGGGGTTAAGAAAACTTGGAGTTCCGTTTGCTTCTTGAACTTGAGGCTTTAGTTCTTTCCACAGGCTTGGGAAGTTCTCATCTATTATTTGTTTGAGTATGTACTCCATTCCATTTTCTCTCTCTTCTCCCTCTGATATACCTATTATTCTTATGTTATTCTTTTTGATGGAGTCAGATAATTCTTGTAGGGCTATCTCATTTTTTTTAATTTTTGAGTCTCTTTCTTCTTCTCTCTGTTGTGCCTCAAGTTGCTTGTCTTCTATTTCACTAATCCTCTCTTCTATCTGACCTGTTCTATTAGCTAAGCTTGTTACTTCGTTTTTCAGCTCGTGAATTGAGTTTTTCATCTCTGTTTGATTTGTTTTTATAGTTTCAATTTCCTTGGACATATATTCTTTGTGTTCATTGAGTTGTTTTCTGAGCTCCCTAAATTGCCTTTCTGTGTTTTCTTGTATATCTCGGAGGATTTTTAGTATTTCTATCTTGAATTCTCTGTCATTTAGCTCCAAGGTTTCCAATATATTAAATTTTTTCTCCATAGATTTTTCCTCATCTAGCTGTGTTACCTCTCTTTCTTTTGTATCCATGATATTCGATTTTCTCTTCTTTAATGGCATCTGAGGGTGGTTTTGTTGATAGTATTAATGAGATTTAATAAAGAATAAAAAGTTAAAAAAAATAATAAAAAAAATAAAAAATCGAAAAGAGTTGTTTTTTAAAAAAAAATTAATAATGAAATAAAGAAAAATAAAATAAAATAAAAATTTTTTAAAAAAGGAAATTATTCCCCCCCTCCTTTTTTCCTCTCCTCTCCTCTCCCCTCTTTCTTGAGAAAATCTTGTGGTGGACTGTGAATTATAACAAACAATGCCTGTGATGGAGGGCCTGAATTGGGGAAAAGTAATAAAGAGGCAAAAAAAAAAAAAAAGAAGAAAAAAAAAGAAAAAAGAAAAAAAAAAGAGCGTATGGACCCACAAAAAGCAAATAAGGAAAAAATTTGGGTCAAGAATAAAATGATTTGCTTTTAGATGTTGGTTGTCTAAGAGTTATGATGAGAGGAATAAGAGGAAAATGGAAAAATGGGGGGACAAATTAAAAATTACTATTGTATTTAGTGGAACAAGCACTAGATAATATGGAGAGCCAGGGATGGGAACACTGCTAGTGAGTTAAAAAGGTGAAGTAAAACCCCCCCAAAATGCCACAAACATAAGTTTGAGTTCCAGATAAGATAATTTGTTTGTTATTCAGGTTTGAATGAGAGGAGATGTAAAGGAGAAAGGAAGAAACTAATATAGAGGGAGAAAAGAAAGAGAGAGAGAGAAAAAAGAGGGAACCACTAAAAGAAGAAAAAAGAAAGGAGAGAGAGAGAGAGTTAAGGGTTTTAGAGTGCAACCCTCATAGAGAGAAAGGAAGAGAAGAGAAAAGATAATGGGAGATGTAACACTTATGGGTAGTGTAGTTCAAGGAGAAGAGAGAGTAAGACCGGTATAGAGTTAATCGGCCAAATTGGAGGAGGAAAAAAAAGTATCAAGAATGAAGATAAGAGAAACAAACGAACAAATATAATAAAATGGGATAGGTTATAAAGTCTGCAGATTATTCTTGATTTTGAGAGGTTATCTTCTTGCTTTTTCTTTTCTCTCCCTCTTCCTGGTCGGTGACTCTGTACCCCGGGTTCTGCCCCTTTGGCACGCTCAGGTAGAAGTTTGCAGTTGATAAGTCTCTATGGCAATGTCATGTATTGTGCTTTAGTCTCGTTGGCAGTCGAAGCTCATTAGCATTTATAGGCTCCGACAGTGAAAGAGTCCTTGTTCCTGGAGCCTCTCTCCTAGTCTTTCCTTCCTCAATTAGTAGCCTGATAATCCAGCTATGGGGTTGCTGCTGCCTCTGCCTGGATAGTAAGAGGCTCAAAGAGCTAGCAACTCCCCACTCTATTTCCACTCAGCACAGGGCTCTGGGTAAGGCTCAGTCAGTCAGAGCTGCTAGCATAATCAGGCGGGCTTTTCACCCACTCAAAGACCTCTGGCTCTGCCACTCTGTCTGGTAACACAAGTGGGCGCCCACTTCCGGGGCGCTTGGAGGAAATTCTCACTCACTGTCTGCGACCAGGATATCCGGCCAGTAGTCTCACGCTCTGAGTGAAACCCCCAACCGCAGGGAAAAGTTGCAGCGTTGGAATTGAGTCTCGCTCCATCCCCGTGCGCGGCTTTTGCAAGGCGCTGGGGCGGCCCGAGATTCTGCTTTGGCCCACACAAAGGCCCCTGACTCTGCCCCTCTGTGTGATAACACGGGCGCGCACTGCCGAGACACTCGGAGGAATTGCTCACTCCTTATCTGCGCGCGCAAACCAGGATATGAGGCCGGCCGCGTTTCCCTCTGAGTGAAACACCCTCCAGCACGGAAAATCTCCACCGTTGGAATTAGTTCTCACTCCCTCCCGTGCGTGGCTTTCCCAGGGCGCTGGGGCTGCCCAGAGACTCTGCCCTCGGCCCACAGAAAGGCCTCTGACCCTGCCTCTCCATGGGGCAACACGGGTACCCACTCTTGGGGCCTAGGAAGAAATTCTCGCCCACTAACTGCACACCGACCAGGAGACCGGGTAAAATGGCCGCTCCGCTTGTCTTTCTCTGCTTGGGTTTGGCGCAAGTGTTAGCTTGTATAGCCCGGGTTGCCACAGGATCAGATTTTCCTCGGCTTGGATCTCCATGCTACAGCCTGGTTCAGCCGTTTGTGTCGCGGTCTGGATCTATTCACCCCCTTTGCCCGCCTCAGTTTCTATATTCACAGTTACCAGAGAAAGCCGCCCTGTTTATGTTAGTGAGGAAGGCGGAGCATTTCTTACTCCCTATTTCCTTCGGGGTTTGGTTATATATTTAGCCAATTTTTCACTCAATCATACCTTTGTGTGTATTGCGAAGCATCTGGAAGCTCCAAGTATAGGTTTTTCTGTTTCTGGTTGAAGATCTTGTTGAGTTTTGGGGGAGATTTATCGGTATCGCTTCCTACCCCGCCATTACTCTGATGTCATCTCCCAGTTTGTAATTTTAAATAAGGTGTCCAAGGAAAGGCTTACTGAAAAGGTGACATTTGAGTAAAGGCCTGTAAGAGGTGAGTGAGTAACCCAGGCAGCAATCTGAGACAATAGCAGGCATCTCAACTACAAGAGGAAGTTCAAAGACCTGAAAGTAGGAGCATACCTGGAATGCAAGGAAGACTGTGTAGCTAGACCAGAAAAAAGAGGGGAGAATAGCAGGTGGTGAAGAAAGAGAGAGAACATGTAAGGCCTTGCAAGTCATAGTCTCCTAAATCATAGCAAGGACTTATACTCTGAGTGACATGATTTGACTTATATTTTAAAGGATTATTCTGGTTGCTGTGTGGAGAATAGACTGAATGGGAGAAGAGGGACATAGGATAGTGGAGACAGAGGTAGGGAAACGAGTTTGGAAGCTCTTATAGATAATAGTGGCTCTAACCAAGAGGTAGCAATAGGGATAAAGAGAACAATGGGTGCCAATAAGATTGGAAGGTAAATTAGATGTAGGATGTAAAAGAAAGGAGTCAAGACTCAAGGTTTTAAACCTGAATAGTTGGAAGCCTGCACTGAAATGCAGAACACTGAAAGACAAACAAGTTTTGAAAGGATGATCAGAAGTTCAGTTTGAGACATATTAAAATTGAGTTGCTTCTCAGACATCCATATAAAAATGCTGGAAATAAGGACATGGATATGCAGAACTAGAATTGGAAGAAGAGACCCTGGACATAGATATAAATGTCAGTCACATATACAATACTTCTCCACCTGCTGATTCAATTTCCATGGTGACTTTTCCTGTTCAGAACTTGATTATTCTTTCAAGCTCTTTGCTTAAGGGGGCCCTAAGTCATTTAATATTTTTTCTTCTGCATAAATTTTGATTTCAGAGCTCAAATGAGTAACTAGAAAAGGAAACTATTACTCTTATACTATTTCTAGAACCAGAGTTTTTAAGTTTTTTTTTTATTAGTTACTAAAGAACGTTTAGGTGATTCTTATTTTAAGAGGGGGGGGGAAGAGAGAGAGGGAAAAAGAGAGGGGAAGAAAGAGAGAGGGAAGCAGTAACTCATTCCCCTTAGTTGTGCATTGATTGTTTCTCATATGTGCTGTGACTAGGGATCAAACTGGCACCCTTGAAACAGATGACCTTGGGACAGACAACCTTGGACTCAAACCAGAGACACCATGCTCATGCCAGAAACTCTGAGTTTGAGAGGACAGCCTTGGAATCAAGCCAGTGACCCCAGGATCGAGCCAGTGACCTCAGCATTCCAGGTCAACTCTCTATACACTGTACCACCACTGGAGAGACTAGATGATTTTTATTAAAAAAGAAAATAAAATAAGAAATTCTTCAGTAATATTATTATACAATTTTATTTGTGACTTTACATTAATTTTGTGAGATATGCTCAACATTTCACTGCTATGGCACTGGAAAAATTCAGTTCACTGATCTTTGCATTGTTATTAAAAGTTGCCTATAGACTCAGTTTCCTCAGTAAAAAATCTTATGTTTCTTTTGACTAGTTTATAAAATTTAAGGATGCATTATTGCCACACTCACATTTTAAGATCTGAAAAGAATTCCTTCAGTCACCTATCCTCATGTTCGCCTCCATTTAGGATTTGATAATCCAGATATCATTCAGCCCCTATCTTTAGCTTCTCTTCCAAAAAATCTCTTCAATTCACCCAAGATTAAATTGTCAGGAGTAGAATCTCTCCACACCAGATTAAGATATTATCAAGGTTTCACATGATATTATCAATAGAAGCAGAAAAGGCTTTTGATAAAATACAACACAATTTTATGTTTAAGACTCTCAAAAAAATGGGTATAGAAGGAAAATATCTCAACATGATAAAGGCCATATATGATAAACCATCAGCTAACATCATACTAAATGGCACAAAACTGAAGGCTTTCCCCCTTAAATCAGGAACAAGACAGGGTTGTCCACTCTCTCCACTCTTATTTAATGTGGTACTAGAGGTTCTTGCCACAGCAATCAGACAAGACAAAGAAATAAAAGGCATCCATATCGGAAAAGAAGAAGTAAAGGTATCACTTTTTGCAGATGATATGATTCTATACATCGAAAACCCCAAAGAATCCACAAAAAGACTTCTAGAAAAAATAAGCCAATACAGTAAGGTCGCAGGATACAAAATTAACATACAGAAGTCAATAGCCTTTCTATATGCCAACAATGAAACATTTGAGAATGAACTCAAAAGAATAATCCCCTTCATGATTGCAACAAAAAAAAATATACCTAGGAATAAACATAACAAAGAATGTAAAGTATTTATACAATGAAAACTATAAACCATTGTTAAGGGAAATCAAAAAAGACATTATGAGATGGAAGAGTATTCCTTGTTCTTGGTTAGGAAGAATAAATATAATCAAGATGGCCATATTACCCAAAGCTATATACAAATTTAATGCAATTCCCATCAAACTTCCAATGACATTTTTTAAAGAAATGGAGCAAAAAATAATCAGATTTATATGGAACTATAAAAAGCCCCGAAGAGCCAAAGCAATCCTAAAGAAAAGGAATGAAGCTGGGGGCATTACAATACCTGACTTCAAACTCTATTATAGGGCCACGACAATCAAAACAACATGGTATTGGCAGAAAAATAGACACTCAGACCAATGGAACAGAATAGAAAGCCCAGAAATAAAACCACATATATATAGTCAAATAATTTTTGATAAAGGGGCCAACAACACTCAATGGAGAAAAGAAAGCCTCTTCAACAAATGGTGCTGGCAAAACTGGAAAGCCACATGCAAAAGAATGGAGCTGGACTACAGTTTGTCCCCCTGTACTAAAATTAACTCAAAATGGATCAAAGATCTAAACATAAGACCTGAAACAATAAAGTACATAGAAGAAGACATAGGTACCAAACTCATGGACCTGGGCTTTAAAGAGCATTTTATGAATTTGACTCCACAGGCAAGAGAAGTGAAAGCAAAAATTAATGAATGGGACTACATCAGACTAAGAAGTTTTTGCTCAGCAAGAGAAATTGATAACAAGATAAACAGATAGCCAACTAATTGGGAAATGATATTTTTAAACACCTGCTCAGATAAGGGCCTAATATCCAAAATATACAAAGAACTCATAAAACTCAATGACAAACAAACAATCCAATAAAAAAATGGGAAGAGGATATGAACAGACACTTCTCCCAGGAAGAAATACAAATGGCCAACAGATATATGAAAAGATGCTCATCTTCTTTAGTTATTAGAGAAATGCAAATCAAAACTGCAATGAGATACCACCTCACACCTGTTAGACTAGCTATTATTAACAAGACAGGTAATAGCAAATGTTGGAGAGATTGTGGAGAAAAAGGAACCCTCATACACTGTTGGTGGGAATGTAAAGTAGTACAACCATTATGGAAGAAAGTATGGTGGTTCCTCAAAAAACTGAAAATAGAACTACCTTATGACCCAGCAATCCCTCTACTGGGTATATACCCCAAAAACTCAGAAACATTGACTTGTAAAGACACATGCAGCCCCATGTTCATTGCAGCATTGTTCACAGTGGCCAGGACATGGAAACAACCAAAAAGCCCATCAATAGATGACTGGATAAAGAAGATGTGGCACATATACACTATGGAATACTACTCAGCCATAAGAAATGATGACATGGGATCATTTATAGCAAAATGGTGGGATCTTGACAACATTATACGGAGTGAAATAAGTAAATCAGAAAAAACCAGGAACTGCATTTTTCCATACGTAGATGGGACATAAAAGTGAGACCAAGAGACATTGATAAGAGTGTGGTGGTTACGGGGGGAGGGGGGAGAGGGAGAGGGAAGGGGGAGGGGGAGGGGCACAAAGAGAACTAGATAGAGGGTGACAGGACAATCTGACTTTGGGTGATGGGTATGCAACATAATTGAACTTTAAGATAACCTGGACATATTATCTTTGAATATATGTATCTTGATTTACTGATGTCACCCCATTAAAAATAAATACAATAAAAAACAATAAAACAATAAAAATAAAAATAAAAAAAATAAAAAAAAGATATTATCAAGGTTTCAATAAATCAATATGAGAACTACTATTTTTATTGATTACTTTGAATAAATAGAAGCAATGTGAGAAGGTGACAAAAAGAAGAATGTGAGGGTTAATTTCATCCTTTTCTTAAATTCCTTGCAGCAGGACAACCGCTGTTGTATTATCATAAAATCTTCAACGTTTCAATAATTATTATTTTGAGGCTAATTTAAAAGAGCAGAATTATTTTCAATGTCTGCTTGCTTCAGCATAATTCAAGAATGAAAAAAAGACATAAACAGGACTTACTAGGACAGAGTTTTTAAGAACTTGGGCCATCCAAATCATTCCAGCAAAACCCTTGTAAACTTCTAAAAAGACATTAAAAATTGTTGTTATTTAAATATTTAATGTTAATTAAGGCTTGCACATTTATTTTGAATCAAATTTATGATGGAATAGAATGTTAATGTGTTATGTGTATACTTGATACTTGAGAGTCTTAACTATAATCAAAGTATATGGTATATTTATGCTCATTTTTACAGCATTTTTATTATCTTAAGTGAGTAAAAATGTTTAGAGTAGCTCTAGCTTTATCATATTGTTAATAATGTTTATAACACTGTGTCCAGAGCTGAATATGAAGTACATACCCAATTACAACATACTTTCTCAATGTAAAAATGGAATCTTCTTTATAGACTCTAACACATTGCAGTCAAACTTGGGCACTGCCTCTACCTTTTTGCACATCTCCACAGGACTCAGAACAATGCAAGGTACAAAGGTGTTCAATATTTTCCTGTTGCTTGACTAAATGCATCAGTGTGTCTAAGTCCGTGAAAACATTCTATACCTGAAAAACTAGTGATTTCTTTAATTGAAATGCTTTCTTTTCTTCCAACTCTTTTATTCATTTCTTTATATATATCAGAGGCCTTATCTGACTTCAAAGACAGTCCCTGGTGAACTACAAGATAATAAAATGATGAGTCTGGTAGAGATTATAATGGCTTCTTCAGCTAAGCTCCTCTATGCTCCATTGCTATTATAATTGAACCTAATATATAACTGCTCTCTGATCCTGTGCGCCAGCTCACAATCAGGTCTTGCTGCTCAATGTCCCCTGCATTTATCACTCAGTTATTCATTCCCCCATTATGCATTGAAGACCCACCATGTGCAAAACAATAGAGAATGTGGTTAAGAGGACAGGTTCTGAAGGTAGACTGTCTGGGTGCTCATATCTTAGCTCCATCTGTTACAAGCAGTGTGGCATTGAATGTATTCCTTAACCTCTCTGAGACTCAGTGTCCTCATTGATATAATGATTAAATTAGCATCTACCCCCTAAGGGTATTTTAAGTATTAAAAGAGTTAATATAGATCGTTTAGGATAACAGCTGATACACAGAAAGTGGTCAGTAAATAGTTCTAGTCTTGAGATACAAAATTCAGTGAGTAATCCTTCCCTCAAGGAAATCACAGTCTAATAAGGAAAGTAGATATTCAATCAGTTGCTACTTATAGAATAAGTATTGTGAGGAAGGGAAACACAAACAGAAAAAATAAATGTTTAAATTAGACTGAAAGTCTGCATAGGTTTCTTACAATAGTCAATATTAGAGCTGAGCTTTGCAAAAAGTACAGAGCCTACAGGATCATGGAGGCCAAGATGTGAAAGGCTGAAGACGGTGGAAGGATCCAACAGTTCAGTGCAGCTGAAAGAGGAGCTGAAGCCAGAGGAGCTGGTACAGACCAATAATGGCAGACTTTGTGTGCCAGCCTGAGGAATGTGAACCTTAACAATAAAGTCAAAGGCACCATTGAACAACTTGCATTTTGAAAGACCTTTATAGACTTAGGGCAGAAATTGATATGTCAAGTAGCTCCAAATTTCAAGATCTGCAAAAAACAGTAGGAAACAACCACCCTCTTTACTTTTTTGGTTATTGTCTGTTGCCATTGTACCCAATAAGGGTTTATCAGGCATTGGCTCTATGCTTCCCCCTCTAAGTTCAGCTTAATACCTTAGTGAAGATTATTCAAAATAAAAAGCTTAAAATTACACATGTACTCTAGATGTCCTTATGTATGTTATATTAAAATAGAACTTCAAACCATCTATATTTGATCAGCTCTACTAGAAAATTAGTAATGTGACAACCTCTATTGTTTTATGAAATTTCCATTCATTCATGAGGTGAACCTGCCCAAAGATACACATAAGGATCATAACTCTATTTTTAACTTCCTATTCTTCCCAAGTGAAAACACGTTAATTATATTTCAGAAATAAACTTTTCCTTCCTTTAGATTGGTAATGATGTCAAATAGTTTCATAATGGATAATAAAATTTCCATTAGTGCTATGAATTATATTAGTATGAATCTTTTCCAAAGTCTTAAAATGTGTTAGCTGATATTTTCCCATCTTAAAACTATGATATAAAGTACTTTTTTAATTTTTAAAATTTGTGATTTATTAATAAGTATGCTTCTCTATTAATGTTAAATATTGTATAGCAATTAATCTAACTTAAAAGTTTTGATAAGTATAAATATATTTTATATATATGTAACTTAAATAAAATTAAAATATTTATGATTTCTCTTGATTACTGATTATAAAGTCAGTAATACTTATAAAGTATTACTTTATAAGTAATTATAAAGTATAAAGTATTACTTTATAAGTAATTATAAAATTATAAAGTCAGCTTATGTTACTCGGTTTGAAAATAAAGATAATTTTTTTTTCTTATCAAAGTTTTTGGGCCCTAGATTAATATCTCTTCAATAAGAGGTGAATAAATCAGAGGAATTTGACCAGGTGCTGGACAGTGGACTAGAGGATATCAAAATGAGAGAAGAAAAACAGTCCAGACTGGTGATGTTGGGATATAAAGTACTTTTTTAAAATTCTCTCATGGTTCAATCTCAGCTCACCCAAAACCAGCAATCTTAACCACTGTGCTATATTAGTTCAAATTCCCCTCTCTTTTATATAAAGCATTTATTAATTCTATATCTTATGTTTTTACTAATTCTGTCCTGTATATTCTTAAACAGATATTTACATTGTAAAAAAAAAAAAGACTTAATTGTCCAAAGAGGCTTCTTACAACTCAAACACTCTATGAATGTCTTTTAGAAGGGTGAATGTTGGGTAAAAGAAAGAATTATTTTCAGACCAAGTGATAGTATCTAAATACTCTTTCCTGTGTGGTTATTTCTGGTCTCTCATTATAACTGCTACCCATCCATACAGCCATTCTTTCTCAACAAAATGCTGCTCCATCCAAACTTTGGTTCCATGCCTCCTTTGAGATATCACAATACTTTGATAGTTGATTGGTTATTTTAATTACTCTAAATAGCTCTTTGGCATCCAGATGAGTAGACTTGGACTATGACTATATGACTAAACAATATTCATTTAATAATAAAAATCTCAGTCATTCCCTATGACATTTAATTCCCTCCAAAACAAGTAACAGACATTGTTTTACTAAAGACATAGAATTAATGTTGTAGATATAACCTTAATTTTCTGACACGTAACAGGTTATATTTATTTTATCTTGCTGCATAACAAATTAACATTAATTTAGAAGCTTAAAACACACATTTATGTCTCAAAACTACTATAGATCAGGAGTCTAGGAACAGCATAACTGGGTCTTCTACTCAGAGTCTCACAAAGCTGTAATCAAGGTGCCAGCCAAGGCTCCTACTCATCTAGAGGTCCAACTGGGGAAGAGTCTGTTTCTAAGTTTATGTAGTTGTTTACAGAATTCATTTCCTTGCATCTGTGTTACAAAGTGCCCGGTTTCTTACTGGCTGCCAACTGGAGGCTACCATCAGGGCCAAAAGGCCATGTGAACATCTTGAAAAGTAATTCACAGCATGGATTTTGCTTCCTCTTGACCAGCAATGTAGTCTCTTCCTCTAGTTTGTTAAACAGTATTCTATATACTGAAACATAATCATAGAAGTGACGTTTTACCACTTTGCCATATTCTATTGGTTAAAAGAAAAATCATATTTCAAACACACTCAAAAGCAAAGATTCAAGGGCATGACTCATGGGGGTTCATCTTAAGGATGAATAAGAACATAGATGATTGAGCCTGACCAGGTGGTGGCGCAGTGGATAGAGCATCGGGACTGGGATGTGGAGGCCCCAGGTTCAAGACCCCAAGGTCACCAGCTTGAGCGTGGGCTCATCTGGTTTGAGCAACGCTCACCGGCTTGGACCCAAGGTCGCTGGCTCGAGCAAGGGGTTACTCAGTCTGCTGTAGCCCCACTGTCAAGGCACATATGAAAAAGCAATCAATGAACAACTAAAGTGCCACAACAAAAAACTGATGATTGATGCTTCTCATCTCTCTCTGTTTCATCTGTCTGTCCATATTTATCCCTCTTTCTGACTCTCTCTCTGTCTCTGAAAAAACAAAACAAAACATGAGAACATAGATGATTGAGCTACTACTATCATCCACAAAATACATCTTATCTTTTCATCCAAAAGGGGATAAAGTACAAATAATCATACTGTAGTTTAATTCATTGCTGAGGTTTTTACTACTGGAAAGTCATTAACTTGGCACCTGAAATAATATTATTTAAAAAAAAAGTAATTAATACTTAAGTAAAATTGGTAGCAGCTCAAGAATCATTGGGTTTCTATTGAGTGACTGCAGTTTCACCTTACTGACAAGCCTGCATTTTCTGCATAAATTTACCCAAGGTTGTTCTCAAAGGTGTTGAGACCAAGTATAGAGGCAATGCAGCCCTTTATCAAGAAATTTCTGGGCCACAGTAGAAAAATAAAGAAAAGATTAATTTGTTCTTCATGATGTAGCTTTCTAGCATAATAAACTAGTACACTTCTTAGAAATATTTGGAAAGTTTACAATAATATATTTGAGCATTTCCACTCTGGAATGTGCCATGACTGGAATCCTTAAGAATGCTTTATATCATAACTGAAAACCATTAACAGAGTATAATATTGATCCTCATGATTTTTGGCAAGAAAAATCACCAGAGGTCATATATTGCAGCTTTTAACATAAGTTCAGAAAAAGTAATGTTTAAGAATGCATTCACCAGTGTACAAAAAAGGCAATGACTCAGTATTCTTTTATTCTTGTCACCTCCTCTTATTACTCCTAACATTACCACTGGTTAAATAACCTCATTAAAGAAATACTGAAAATTATCTGGGAAATCTAGACAAAATAAAAACTTGAGGTAATTGTCACAATGATTAAATAAAACCATAGCAGAACCCCCTCCCAAAAAAACTTTCTTCCATAAAAACTGAGTTGATACTAATTTTTGCTTTAATAATGAAGATATGATGAAAAATTGGGAAGAAAAATAATTAGCACTTATTTTTTAGATAATTATCTCAAATATTTTTTACTTCACTTGTGTAACTAAATGTAACAAGAAAACCAAGTCAATATCCTGAAAATTGAACATCAATCTATTGTCTTTCATTTGCTCACTCAATATCAACAATTCTGCAAGGTTTTCTGCTGAGCACTTCAGGAACTACACTGAAGAATCATACAAGATTCTAGCCCTACACATTTATGCAATGTGACTTATAAATCACATTGCATTAATGTATACTAAATTAAATAAAAAGGAAATTGATCATGTAATTCCAATGAAATAAATCAGTCAGTATTAACACATACCATATTGATGTTCAAAAGAGAGACCAGACAAGAGTTAAAAGCATATTTTATTTTTTTCATTAATTCCTTTCATTTTTTAAGAAATAATTTTTTATTAATTTTAATTTATTGTGTTTATATGAATTCAAGTATCCCACTAAATACAACACCCTCAGCCCCCACCCCGGTGTGCCTATTTATACTCCCTTTCCACATTCCCCTAACTCCTTCTCCCTTCCCTCTGGGATTTGCTGTCCTGTTATATATATCTCTGTGATATGTATATATAATTTTACCAATCCCTTCACCTTCTCTGATCCCATCCCCTCATCTCCCTTCCCTCTGACAGCTGTCCCTCTGGTCCCTGTGACCCCTCCTCTGCCTCTATTCTGTTCTTCAGTTCACTCTGTTCATTGGATTCCACATATATGTGAGATCATATGATATTTGTCTTTCTCTGCCTGGTTTATTTCACTTAGCATGATAAGTTACGGATCCATTCATGCTATTTCAAAAGGTAAGACTTCCTTCTTTTTTCATGGCCATATAGTATTCCACTGTGTATATGTACCACAGCTTTTTGTGTGTGTGTGACAGAAACAGAGAGAGACAGAAAGAGGGACAGATAGGCAGGAAGGAAGAGAGATGAGAAGCATCAATTTTTTGTTGTGAGACCTTAGTTGTTCATACATGCCTTGACCAGGATGCTACAGCAGACCAAGTGACCCTTTGCTCAAGCTAGAGACCTTGGGCTCAAGCTGGTGAGCCTCACTCAAACCAGATGATCCCATGCTCAAGCCAGCAGCCTCAGACTTACAAACCTGAGTCCTCCACATTCCAGTCCGACACTCTATCCACTGCGTGACTGCATGGTCAGGCTGTACCACAGCTTTTTAATTTTTATTGTATTTTCTTCTGAAGTGAGAAGCAGGGGGGAGGCAGACTGACAGACTCCCACATGCACCCAAATGGGATCCACCCAACATGCCCACTAGCGGGTGATGCTTGGCCCTCTGGAACATTGCTCTGCTGCAATCAGAGCCATTGTAGTGCCAGAGGTAGAAGCCATGAAGTTGTCCTCATCACCTGAACCAATTTTGCTCCAGTGGAGCCTTGGCTGCAGGAGAGGAACAGAGAGGTAGAGAGAAAAGAAAGAGGGAAGGGTGGAGAAGCAGATGGGTGTTACTCCTCTGTGCCCTGACTGGAAATTGAACCCAGGATTTCCTCACACCAGGTTGATGCGGTACAACTGAGCCAACCAGCAAGGGCCTGTACCACAGCTTTTTAATCAATTTGTCCATTGAAGGACAATGGTTTGTTTCCAAATACTGCCTATTGTAAACAATGCTGCAATAAACATGGGGGTGTATATCTTCTTTTAAATCAGTGATTTCATATTCTTAGCATATATTCCTAAAAGTGGGATAGCTGGGTCAAAAGGCAGTTTCATTTTTAATTATTTGAGGAAACTCCATACTATTTTCCACAGTGGCTGCACAAGTCTGCATTCCCACCAGCAGTGCAGCAGGGTTCCCTTTACTCCAAACACTCGCCAACTCTTATTGTGTGCAGTTTTGTTAAAGAGTGTCATTCTTACAAGTGTGAGGTGGTATCTCATTGTGGTTTTTATTTGCATTTTTCTGATGATTGGTGACTTGAACATTTTTTCATATGCCTATAGACCATGTGTATGTCTTCTTTGGAGAAATGTCTGTTCAGTTCTTTTGCCCATTTTTTAATTGGATTGTTTACCTTCCTGGTGTTGAGTTTTAGAAGTTCTTTATAAATTTTAGTTATTAACCCCATATCAGACTTATTGGCAAATCTGTTCTCTCATTGTGTAACTTCTTTTTATTGTGTTAATGGTGTCTTATGCTGTGCAAAAGCTCTTCAACTTGATATGGTCCCATTTGTTCATCTTGTCCTTTATTTCACTTGCCCGTGTAGATAAATCGGCAAAAATATTACTATGAGAGATAGTGGAGAGTTTACTGCCTATGTTTTCTTCCAAGATGTTTATGCTTTCACGACTTACATTTAAGTCTTTTATCCACTTTGAGTATGTTTTTCTGAATAGTGTAAGTTGGTGGTTTAGTTTCATTTTTTCGCATTTACCTGTCCAATTTTCCAAACATCATTAATTAAAGAGAATGTCTTCAGGACATGGAAACAACCAAAAAGCCCATCAATAGATGACTGGATAAAGAAGATGTGGCACATATACACTATGGAATACTACTCAGCCATAAGAAATGATGACATCGGAACATTTACAGCAAAATGGTGGGATCTTGATAACATGATACGAAGCGAAATAAGTAAATCAGAAAAAAACAGGAACTGTATTATTCCATACGTAGGTGGGACATAATAGTGAAACTAAGAGACATTGATAAGAGTGTGGTGGTTACGGGGGGGAGGGGGGAATGGGAGAGGGATAGGGGGTGGGAGGGGCACAAAGAAAACAAGATAGAAGGTGACAGAGGACAATCTGACTTTGGGTGGTGGGTATGCAACATAATTGAATGACAAGATAACCTGGACTTGTTATCTTTGAATATATGTATCCTGATTTATTGATGTCACCCCATTAAAAAAATAAAATTATAAAAAAAAAAAAAAAAAAAAGAGAATGTCTTTAGTCCATTGCATGCTCTTACCTCCTTTGTCAAATATCAATTGACCATAAAGGTGTGGGTTTATTTCTGGGTTTTCTGTTCTGTTCCATGCCTGTTCTTATGCCAGTACCAAGCTGTTTTGAGTACAATGGCCTTGTAGTATAACTTGATATAAGGAAGTGTGATACCTCCACTTTATTCTTCATTTTCAAGATTGCTGAGGCTATACAGTTCCTTTATGGTTCCATGTAAATTTTTGAAATATTTGTCTATATATTTGAAGTATACCATTGGAATTTTAATAGGAATTGCATTAAATTTATAGATTGCTTTGGATAACATAGAAATTTTAATGATGTTTATTCTTCCTATCCATGAAGATGGTTTATGCTTCCACTTGTTTGTATATTCCTTGATTTTTTTAAATGTCTTATAGCTTTCCGAGTACAACTCTTTCACCTCCTTGGTTGAAATTACTCCTTGATACTTTATTTTTTTATTGCAATAGTAAAGGGGATTTTTTCCTTAATTTCTTTTTCAAACAGTTTATTGTTGGTGTATAAAAATGACACTAATCTCAAAATATTAATTTTATATACTGCTACCCTACTGAATTTATTTATCAGGTCTAGTAATTTTTTGAGTGAGACTTTAGGGTTTTCTATGCACAGTATCATGTAGTCAGCAAATAACTATAGTTTTACTTAATCGTTTCCAATTTGAATACCTTTTATTTCTTTTTCTTGTCTGATTGCTGTAGCTAGACCTTATAGGACAATGGTGAATAAGAGTAGTTAAAGGTGGCATGCCAGTCTTGTTCCTGATGTTAAGGGGATTTCTTATAATTTTTGCCTATTAAGTATGATGTTGGTTGTTGGTTTGTCATATATGGCCTTAGTATGTTGTGGTATGTTCCCTGTATTCCAAATTTGCTCAGAGTTCTGATTATAAATGGGTGCTTGATTTTATCAAATGCTTTTTCTACATCTATTAATGTTATGTGATTTTTATCCTTTCTTTTGTTTATGTGATGAATCACATTGATTGATTTGCAAACATTCTACCAGCCTTGCCTCCTTAGAATAACTCCCACATTATCATGGTGTATGATTTTTTTTCATAAATTGCTGGATCTGGTTTGCTAATATTTTGTTGAGAATTTTAGCACCTAAGTTCATCAGGGATATTGGCCTCTAGTTTTCTTTCTTTGTGGTGTCTATACCTGGTTTTGAAATGATGATAATGCTTACCTTATAAAAAGAGCTTGGAAGTCTTCCCTCCACTTAAATTTGCTGAAATAGCTTGAGAAGGATGGCTGTTAGTTCTTCTTTGAATGTTTGGCAAAATTTGCCTATGAAGCCATCTGTTGCTAAACTTGTTTGCTGGGAGTTTTTGATAACTCTTTCAATTTTATTTGTTGTAATAGGCATATGTATAGGTCCTGTTTTCTTATCTATGAATCTACCCTATTTCTTTTGATTGGAGAATTTAGTCCAATTACATTTAAGGTTATTATTGACATGTACTTATTTATTGCCATTTTATTCTTTAAATCAACATTTCTCTTTTTCTCAATTTTTTTTCCTTTGCACATTTTACAGCAAACCCCTTAACATTTCTTGCATACTGGTTTTGCTGTAATAAATCCCTTGAGATTTTTTCTTTGATTGTTTTTTGTTTGTTATTGGTCTGGGAAGCTTTTTATTTCTCCTTTCATTTTAAATGATAGCCTTGTTTGATAAAGTAGCCTTGGTTGTAGGTACTTTTTTTGCATCACTTTGAATATTCTTTGCCAATCCCTTCTGGTGTCAAGTATTTCTATTGAGAAGTTAGATATCATTCTTATTGTGGCTCCTCTGTAAGTTATTCACTGCTTTTTTCTTGCATCTTTTACTATATTTTCCTTGTCTCTTAACTTTGGCACTTGAATTTTTATGTGTCTTGTTGTAGGCCTCCTTGGATTTCTCTTTAATGAGACTCCCTGTGTTTCTTAAACTTCTGTGACTTTGTCCTTCATCAATTTAAGAAAATTTTCAGCTATGATTTTGTCAAACAGTTTCTCTAACCCTTATTTGTTCTCTTCTCCTTCAGGAACCCCTATGATGAGGATGCTGTTTCTCTTCATGTTATCACAGAGTTCTCTTAAGGGTTCCTCAGACCTTTTGAGCCTCCTTTTTTTTGCTGCTCTGCTTCTGTGCTTTTGTTGATCTTGTCCTCTAAATCACTGATTTGATCCTATGCTTCATCTAGCCTGCTATTGATACCATCTAGTGTAGACTTCATTTCTTATACTGTATTTGTCATTTCTGACTTGTTATTTTTTGTTATTTTAATATCCTTTACAGTGCTTGCTATTTTATTATTTAGGTGATTATTATATCCATCCATTCTTGCTCTAAGATCCTGAGCATCCTAAAAATCATTATTTAACACTCTGCATCAGGTAGTTTGGTTACTCCTATTTCATTTAGTACTTTTTCTGAAGATTTATCTTGTTGATACTTTTGGGTCACATTTCTTTGGCCATTTTGTCTGTGTATTAGGTAGCTCTCTTTGACTTTGAAATATTTGTGGTGTCTTAATGAGGAAGATGGGTTTAGTGATAATGACCTCCAGGCCACCTGTTTTCTTTGTATTAAGAATGCTTCTTAGCGAGCACCGCCCACACTCCGGAGCGCGAGCAGCCACCGGCGTGCCCAGTCCGGTTGCAGAGCGAGCACTGCCCACACTCCGGAGCCGCGAGCAGCCGCGGGGCGAGCACCCGGTACAGTTGCAGAGCGAGCACCGCCCACACTCGGGAGCAGCGAGCAGCCGCCGGCGCACGCGCCCTGTCCGGTTGCAGAGTGAGCACCGCTAACGTTACCAGCGGCCAGCGCACTGCGAGTGAGGGTCGCCAGCCACCGGTGCCCGCAGCACCCCATTCACGAGCGTGCCCTGGGCATTGCACACGCCCAGAGCGCCTTACTGGCCTGCAGACCCAGGGTGCCCCATTATCCTGCGCCTGGTGCGATTCAGCCACCAGCGGCAGGGCGAGCGGGAGAGGCACCAGGGAGGTCTTCTACTTGGGAGATCCTCTCCGTGAGCGGGGTACCTCACCCAGCCATTCAAGCTAACAATCAAGCATTGGGGGAGGGGCACGCACAGGCAGCCTAAAATACCTTCGGGAGCACAGCTGCTACCCAATCACTGACATTAGCTTAACCCATGAAATCTGCGCACCCTCGGTTCTAATTGATAAGAACTCTCTCAGTTCAGCGACCCAAGACAAGAGGCGTGATATTTTTTAGTGCCTCTCGCTAAAGGGGCGGGGGCAACTTCTGATTGATAGAGCCTCCATATTCAGGGATAAATGCTAACAAGAGGGACTTGGCAGATAATAAGATCTATACTACACTAGTCGCAAGCAGAGACTAGTGCCTCTTCTTCCCAGCCAAAACAGGCTACAAAGTGTGGAAAGCCTGGGTTGAGAGGTCCAACTGAATGCTAGGCGCTGAACAGTCACCTTGACAACAATTGACTCCCACCCCCGCCTGATTACACTGGAGGCCCTGACTGCCAGAGCCTTTCCCAAAGCCTAGCACTGAGTGGGGATAGAGTGGGGATTTCCAAGCTCTTTGAGCCTCTTACTCCCCAGGCAGAAGCAGTTGCAGCCTTATAGCTGGATCACCAGGCTGCTAATTCAGGAAGGGGGGACTAGGAGAGAGAATCCAGGAAAGCAAACTCTCTCATCGTTGGACCCTGCAAACGCCAATAAGCCTTGACTACCAGCAAGACTAAAGCCAATTATATGACATTGCCATAGAATCCCATAAACTGCAAATCCCTACCTAAGTGTGACACAGGGGCAGAGCCTGGGGTACAGAGTCACCGACCAGGAAGAGGGAGAGAAAAGAAAAAGGAAGAAGTTAACCTCTCAAAATCAAGAAAAATCCACAGACTTTACAACTTGTTCCACTAATTTTTTTGTTGTTGTTGTTTGTTTCTTCTATCTTATTGCCTTTATTTCCACCACCTCGGTCCTTCTATTCTCTGCCCATCTTATGCTTCCCTTTTCTTGAACTACACTACCCATGACGGTTACATTTTCTCTTCTTCATCCTCACCCTCCTTAAAGGTTATACTCCAAAACACTTAACTCTCACTCTCTCCTCTTTTGTTTTTTTTTTATTTGCTTTATTTTGTTTTTTTCTCTTCCTTTTTTATTACTTCCTTCATTTTTCTCTTTTTCTTATTTTTTCCTTTCTATTCGTTTTTTCTTTTCTCGTTCTACTTTCCTCACATTTAATCCTCAATCACAAACAAATTAGTTAATTTGGGACTCAAGGCTTTTTTTGGCTTTATTTTTTTTTTTTGCTTTTGTTTTTGTTTTTTTCTTGTTTGTTTATTTTTGTGGCATTTTGGGTCCTCACAACCCAAGGTCTCCATTGTATTTAGTCTTCGCTCCACTTAATATAACAGATTTTTACTTATTATTTTTATTTTTTCTTCTTTATTATTCTTTTTGTGGTCCTTTTTTCTGGTTCCCTCTTATCCCTCTCATTATATCTCTTAGTTGACCATCACTTACAAGCAAATCATCTTATGCTTGTCTAAAATTTTCTTCCCTTTTTTTTTTTTTTTACTTTTTACTCTTTATTAATTCTAATTAGTGCTATCAACAGGACCACCCTCAGATGCCAATAAGAAAGAGGAAATAGAATATTATGGATACAAAAGAAAGAGAGGTAACACAAATAGATGTGGAAAAATCTATGAAGAAAAGACTTAATATATTGGAAGCCTTGGAGCTAAATGACAGAGAATTTAAAATAGAAATCTTAAAAATACTCAGAGATATACAAGAAAACACAGAAAGGCAATATAGGGAGATCAGAAAACAACTCAATGAACACAAAGAATATATTACCAAGGAAATTGAAACTATTAAAACAAATCAAACAGAAATGAAAAACTCAATTCACGAGCTGAAAAACGAGGTAACAAGCTTAGCTAACAGAACAGCCCAGATTGAGGATAGGATTAGTGAAATAGAAGACAAACAACTTGAGGCACAACAGAGAGAAGAAGAAAGAGACTCAAAAATAATAAAAAACGAGAAAGCCCTACAAGAATTGTCTGACTCCATCAGAAAGAATAACATAAGAATAATAGGTATATCAGAGGGAGAAGAGAAAGAAAATGGAATGGAGAATATACTCAAACAAATAATAGACGAGAACTTCCCAAGCCTGTGGAAAGAACTAAAGCCTCAAATTCAAGAAGCAAACAGAACACTGAGTTTTCTTAAACCCAACAAACCCACTCCAAGGCACATCATAATAAAGATGACACAAACCAATGACAAAGAAAAAATTCTCAAGGCAGCCAGGGAAAAGAAGAGTACAACATATAAAGGAAGACCTATTAGATTATCATCAGACTTCTCAGCAGAAATGCTACAAGCTAGAAGAGAGTGGACCCCAATATTTAAAGCCCTGAAAGAGAGGAACTTTCAGCCAAGAATACTATACCCATCAAAGCTATCCTTCAAGTATGAAGGAGATATAAAAACATTCACAAATACAGAAAAGATGAGAGAATTTATCAACAGAAAGCCCCCACTCCAGGAAATACTAAAGGAGGTTTTCCAACCAGATTCAAAGAACAAAAGAAAACAGCACCACAAGTAACAGCTCCACCAAGAACACAATAAAACCAAACTTAAACTGTGACAACAAAGGAAAAAAAGGGGGGAGAGGATGGAGATTAACAGTAGCAAAGGATGATGAAGTGCAGAAATACTTATAAGATAGGGTACTACAATGAATATGGTAGGTACCCTTTTCATTACTTAATGGTAACCACCCTTAAAAGAACCACCACAAAAACACTTGACTTAAAAAAGGTAGCAACAGAGGAAAGAAGTATGGAACACAAACAAACAAAAACAAATGATAGAAAAACAAAAGAGAAGAATCAAACTAGATACAAAACTAACAGAAAGCAATTTATAAAATGGCAGTAGGGAACTCACAAGTGTCAATAATTACACTAAATGTAAATGGATTAAACTTACCAATAAAAAGACACAGAGTAGCAGAATGGATTAAAAAAGAAAATCCAACTATATGCTGCCTACAAGAAACACATCTAAGCAACAAGGATAAAAACAAATTCAAAGTGAAAGGCTGGAAAACAATACTCCAAGCAAACAAAACCCAAAAAAAAGCAGGCGTAGCAATACTCATATCTAATAATGCTGACTACAAGACAGAAAAAGTACTCAGAGACAAAAATGGTCATTTCATAATGATTAAGGGGAAGTTGAATCAAGAAGACATAACAATCCTTAATATATATGCACCAAACCAAGGAGCACCAAAATATATAAGACAGCTACTTATTGACCTTAAAACAAAAACTAACAAAAATACAATCATACTTGGAGACCTAAATACACTGCTGATGGCTCTAGATCGGTCATCCAAACAGAGAATCAATAAAGATATAGTGGCCTTAAATGAAATACTAGAACACCTGGATATGATAGACATCTACAGGACACTTCATCCCAAAGCGACAGAGTATACATTTTTCTCTAGTGTACACGGAACATTCTCAAGAATTGACCATATGTTGGGCCACAAAGACAATATCAGCAAATTTAGAAAAATTGAAATTGTACCAAGCATATTTTCTGATCATAAAGCCTTAAAACTAGAATTCAACTGCAAAAAAGAGGGGGAAAACCCCACAAAAATGTGGAAACTAAACAACATACTTCTAAAAAATGAATGGGTCAAAGAAGAAATAAGTGCAGAAATCAAAAGATATATACAGACAAATGAAAATGAAAATACAACATATCAGAATCTCTGGGATGCAGCAAAAGCAGTAATACGAGGAAAGTTCATATCACTTCAGGCCTATATGAACAAACAAGAGAGAGCCGAAGTAAACCACTTAACTTCACACCTTAAGGAACTAGAAAAAGAAGAACAAAGACAACCCAAAACCAGCCGAAGAAAGGAGATAATAAAAATCAGAGCAGAAATAAATGAAATAGAGTACAGAAAAACTATAGAAAAAATCAATAAAACAAGGAGCTGGTTCTTTGAAAAGATCAACAAAATTGACAAACCCTTAGCAAGACTCACCAAGGAAAAAAGGCACAGGACTCAAATAAATAAAATCCAAAATGAAAGAGGAGAGATCACCACAGACATCATAGATATACAAAGAATTATTGTAGAATACTATGAAAAATTATATGCCACCAAATACAACAATCTAGAAGAAATGGATAAATTCCTAGAACAATACAACCTTCCTAGACTGAGTCATGAAGAAGCAGAAAGCCTAAACAGACCAATCAGCAGGGAGAAAATAGAAAAAACTATTAAAAACCTCCCCAAAAATAAAAGTCCAGGCCCAGACGGTTATACTAATGAATTCTATCAAACATGCAAAGAAGACTTGGTTCCTATTCTACTCAAAGTCTTCCAAAAAATTGAAGAAGAAGCAATACTTCCAAACACATTTTATGAGGCCAACATAACCCTCATACCAAAACCTGGCAAGGATGGCACAAAGAAAGAAAACTACAGACCAATATCTCTAATGAATACAGATGCTAAAATACTAAACAAAATACTGGCAAACCGAATACAACAACACATTAAAAAAATAATACATCATGATCAAGTGGGATTCATCCCAGAATCTCAAGGATGGTTCAACATACGCAAAACGGTTAACGTAATACACCATATCAACAAAACAAAGAACAAAATCCACATGATCTTATCAATAGACGCAGAAAAGGCTTTTAATAAAATACAACACAATTTTATGTTTAAGACTCTCAACAAAATGGGTATAGAAGGAAAATATCTCAACATGATAAAGGCCATATATGATAAACCATCAGCCAACATCATATTAAACGGCATAAAACTGAGGACTTTCTACCTTAAATCAGGAACAAGACAGGGTTGTCCACTCTCTCCACTCTTATTTAACGTGGTGCTAGAAGTTCTGGCCAGAGCAATCAGACAAGACAAAGAAATAAAAGGCATCCATATCGGAAAAGAAGAAGTAAAGCTATCACTTTTTGCTGATGATATGATCCTATACATCGAAAACCCGAAGGACTCCACAAAAAGATTATTAGAAACAATAAACCAATACAGTAAGGTCGCAGGATACAATATTAACATACAAAAGTCCATAGCTTTTCTATATGCCAACAATGAAATATTAGAAAACGAACTCAAAAAAATAATCCCCTTCACGATTGCAACAAAAAAAAATAAAATACCTAGGAATAAACATAACAAAGAATGTAAAGGACCTATATAATGAAAATTACAAAGCATTGTTAAGGGAAATCGAAAAAGATACAATGAGATGGAAAAATATTCCTTGTTCTTGGATAGGAAGAATAAATATAATCAAAATGGCCATATTACCCAAAGCAATATACAAATTTAATGCAATTCCCATCAAAATCCCTATGAGATTTTTTAAAGAAATGGAACAAAAAATCATCAGATTTATATGGAACTATAAAAAACCCCGAATAGCCAAAGCAATCCTAAGGAAAAAGAATGAAGCTGGGGGCATTACAATACCTGACTTTAAACTATATTATAGGGCCACAATAATCAAAATAGCATGGTATTGGCAGAAAAATAGACACTCAGACCAATGGAACAGAATAGAAAGTCCAGAAATAAAACCACATATATATGGTCAAATAATCTTTGATAAAGGGGCCAACAACATACAATGGAGAAAAGAAAGCCTCTTCAACAAATGGTGTTGGGAAAACTGGAAAGCCACATGCAAAAGAATGAAACTCCACTATAGCCTGTCCCCGTGTACTAAAATTAATTCAAAATGGATCAAAGACCTAAATATAAGACCTGAAACAATAAAGTACATAGAAGAAGATATAGGTACTAAAATCATGGACCTGGGTTTTAAAGAACATTTTATGAACTTGACTCCAATGGCAAGAGAAGTGAAGGCAAAGATAAATGAATGGTACTACATCAGAATAAAAAGTTTTTGCTCAGCAAGAGAAACTGATATAAAAATAAACAGACAGCCAACTAAATGGGGAATGATATTTACAAACAACAGCTCAGATAAGGGCCTAATATCCAAAATTTACAAAGAACTCATAAAACTCAACAAGAAACAAACAAACAATCCAATAAAAAAATGGGAAGAGGACTTGAACAGACACTTCTCCCAGGAAGAGATACAAATGGCCAACAGATATATGAAAAGATGCTCAGCTTCATTAGTTATTAGAGAAATGCAGATCAAGACTACAATGAGATACCACCTCACCCCTGTTAGATTAGCTATCATCAACAAGACGGGTAATAGCAAATGTTGGAGAGGCTGTGGAGAAAAAGGAACCCTCATTCACTGTTGTTGGTGGGACTGTAAAGTAGTACAACCATTATGGAGGAAAGTATGGTGGTTCCTCAAAAAACTGCAAATAGAACTACCTTATGACCCAGCAATCCCTCTACTGGGTATATACCCCAAAACCTCAGAAACATTGATACGTGAAGACACATGTAGCCCCATGTTCATTGCAGCACTGTTCACAGTGGCCAAGACATGGAAACAACCTAAAAGACCTTCAATAGAAGACTGGATAAAGAAGATGTGGCACATATACACTATGGAATACTACTCAGCCATAAGAAATGATGACATCAGATCATTTACAGCAAAATGGTGGGATCTTGATAACATTATAAGGAGTGAAATAAGTAAATCAGAAAAAAACAAGAACTACATGATTCCATACATTGGTGGAACATAAAAATGAGACTAAGAGACATGGACAAGAGTGTGGTGGTTACCAGGGGTGGGGGGGAGGGAGGACATGGGAGGGAGGGAGGGAGAGAGTTAGGGGGAGGGGGAGGGGCACAGAGAACTAGATAGAGGGTGGTGGAGGACAATCTGACTTTGGGCGAGGGGTACGCAACATAATTTAATGACAAAATAACCTAGACATGTTTTCTTTGAATATATGTACCCTGATTTATTAATGTCATCCCATTACCATTAATAAAAATTTATAATAAAAAAAAAAGAATGCTTCTTGAGGGTACTATATTTTCTCTTATTGTATGTGAGTATTAAATGCAGTAGGTCGTTTTGTGGGAATGGTTATCCCTTCAGACTGGCTGGCTCTAAGGGTAAACCTTGATCATGTGTATTACACACTGTGCAATGTCTGTCTTGTTAGGTGTAATTATTTACCACAGTGTCTGGTGCCTGTTTGAGTCCACCTTTGGGTGTGCTAGCTAAGTGTAGGGTTGGTGCTGTCTGCCACCCACTACCAGTTGTTTTGGCTCTAGATCTTCTTGGGTTGTTATCAGCTGTTGTTTGTAACCTACTGTTGGCTCCCTGTCTGCAGCTACTGCAATTTTTGCATCTGTGTTTGCATTTTCTGTGCCTGGGTAGTATGGGAGGGGCCAACCATTGTGTAAGGATTAACTACCTCCTGCTTAGAGATGACAGCAGTTCCACAAAAGCCCCAAGCTCTGTAAGATTTGTCTCCACTTCTCAGCTGCTCCTCCACCTCTTGTAGCTGCCTGGACTTCCCACAGAGTCTTCTATAGAAGGACTGTAGTGTGGGCTTTGACTGGCCTCACCCAACCAACCTCTCTAGAGGTTGCATGCCTGGTCAGTTAGGGCAGCTGAGGTTGTGAGTACAATGTTAGTATGACCCCCTATGTCAGGGGTCTCTTGGTTAGCATTTTAGTACATGGAATATGGCTCCTACTCCAGAGCTTAATCCTTCAGTTACTGCTGGATACTCAAATTTTATTTCTCCCTAACAAGGTGAGCAGCAGTTTCAGACTGAGTGTGGCTGACAGTCCCCTTTGCAGAAGTTCTTTCAGCTGGTGAGACCCAGGTTTCAGAGAAAAAGACTGAGAGAGTCCTTTCCTGGAGTTAACTGTGCCCCTTCCAAAGGTGGATAAGCCCCTCAACCAGATCCAACATTAAACTCTCAGGGAACCACACTTTAAATGTCCATGCTCCAAGCCTTTCTCCCTTCCCCTTGTGGAATTTAGCCCCACAGGGCAGGATATCCAGTGCCCAGGCCAGCTGACTGTGAAACTCCACCCTACCCATTGTACATGAGCTGCTGCTCCAGTGCTGATCACAGAGAGTAGAACTCGCCTCAGCTGAGCCAGGTGTGAAGAGCCTTTTCTTAGGATACTATGCTAGCAAGGGTTGTTAGGTCCTGAACCAATGCTTTCCAGAGCTGGCCCCTGAATGTGCCAGCCCTTGGCCTCCCTGGCAGGAACCTGCTGCAAACCAGTGAGAGACACTGCCCATGAATGACCCTCTGCAACCTTCTTGGAGCTACAAGCAATCTAGAGTTTCTGGCTGACTTTGCTGGGCCCAGGAGTATGTGGAAATACCAAGATGCACTCCTGGGCTGGCTTTTCCCACACTGGGCTTGGTGGAAGTTCTTCTTAAAAGGCTGTTTCCCTGAGTCCCACCTCCTGCAGCCTCTGTCTGCTGTCTGCTTGTTGGTCTCAGTTGCTGAAGAAAACTCTGCTAAAGTCTAGTGCCTGCAGCAATTCAGGGATTTGCAAGGGTGGTGGGCGTGGCTCCACCCCTCAGCCCCAAGTGTCAGTCTGTCCAGAATTTTTTTACAGATTTCAGTAGGCTGTGGCCCCAGGAGTCTAGTGGATGTGGCCTCTGAGACCCAGAGGTGGGGTCTATCCACACTCCAGACAGTTTCTGCTGAGTCTCCCGTGATTTGGAAGCAACAGTCTTAGAGTTAGGAGCTTGTGGGAGAACTCTTGGGTCTCAACACCAGAAAACTGAGCCATTGACATGACCCTTGTTTCCTGGCCTCTCAGAATGACCCATCATCATTCCGGGGTAGGAGAGACTCTTGAAGGCAGAGCAATTGCTTGCCCCCTGGCTGATGCCACACCAAGGAGATGCTCTGCCCAAGAAATATGGCAACTGCAGT
Organism: Saccopteryx bilineata; assembly: GCF_036850765.1. Taxonomy (NCBI): domain Eukaryota; kingdom Metazoa; phylum Chordata; class Mammalia; order Chiroptera; family Emballonuridae; genus Saccopteryx; species Saccopteryx bilineata. The sequence continues at coordinate 178,133,970 of NC_089491.1, read as the reverse complement.
ATTGGAGAATAACTCAGCACAAGGGTTCTGGTGGACATCCCTCACAGTGTCTCTCCCTGGGCCTCCAACTTTATACTTTCCTCACACAACTCCAGTCCTCTCAGCTCTCCCCCCACCGGAGCCCCAGTTAAGTGGTTGTGAACAAGATGTTTTTTGCTGGCCCTTTAAGACTAAATCTGCATCTCTGAAAGGTCAGTCTCTTTCTTGCAGACAGAAACCTGGCTCTTTTCACAGCTAAATGTTGTCTGGGCACCTCTTCTAGGCTCTGGCTCTCTAGGCTGAGGATCCAAGCTTGGGGCTTAACACCCACATCTCTCAGGGTGTCTCTCCCCATAATGAGAGTTTCTTTGAACCCTCAGCCACCCCTTGCTCCTGGGAGTAGGGCAGCCCTTTCCACATCTCATCCCTTCCTACCAGTCTTGGTGTGGTTTTTACTGTGATCCTTAATTATAGACTCTTCTTCATTTAGTACAAAGTTGATTTTTCAAGATGATTGTTATTTAATTAAATTGTAATTTAATTTGGTCCTAGGAGGTGGCAGTTGGTATGTCTGTCTACTCAGTCACCCTCTTGGAATCCCCTGGTTCCCTGCAATATTTAAATCAATAGTCTAATTAGATACCATATTATACTAATTCATAAAAAAAATCAGTGTCTTCAGCATGCTGAAGTTCACTAGTATCTTTGTTACAATCAGTTATAGTAATCTTTTTTATCTGTGGTTTCTGCTACCTGTGGTCAAATGGGGTCTGAAAATTGTAGATTGGATATTCTAGAAATAAACAAGTCATAACTTTTAAATCTCTACCCAATCTGAGTAGCATGATAAATAATTGCAAGACCTGCTCCATCCCTCCTAGGACATGAATAAGCCCTTTTTCTGTATATGAATGCCAAATACATTCCCTGCCTGTTGGTCACTTAGTAGCTGTCTAGGTTATTAAATTAATTGTCCTGATGTTGCAGTGCTTGTGCTCAAGTAACCCTTATTTTACTTAACAATGTCTTATTCACCATACTTTATGTGATTACATAGGCATTTTATCATCTCATATCTTGACAAGAAAAAAAAGATGAGTATAGTATAATAAGATATTTTGAGAGACCACATTTCTACAAACTTTATAATAGTATACTGTTATAATAATTCTATTTTATTATTAGTTATTATTAATCATTTCTTCCTGTCCTTAAGTTATAAATTAAACTGTATTATAGATATATATGCATAGGAAAAAATGTAATATGCATAGGGGTTTGATGCTGTCTGTGGTTTCAGGCATCCACTGAAAGTCGTAGAACATATTCCCCATGGACAAGGGGGAGTGCTGTAAGGTGCTAAATGATTACAGAGCAGTTACTTGGTTTGCTGAAGGCCGCATGGCTGAGAAGAAGATTCAGTGCCAGAGCCCAGGACTTGACACCCCCACCTACTGCATCTTCCATTAGGTCAGCTCTCTTCAAGCTAGAAATGCAGGGGTCTTGTTTTCTTCTCTGCCTATTTTAAAGACTGGTCATATCTCATGATGTTAAGATATACAATGAGTGATATTAATACTAAATCTGTAAAAAAGATTTTCTCTTTGTAGACTCAAGTGGGAAATTCTGGCCTCTTTAAGTTTCTTGAAAAACCTGATTCTAGAAAAAGGTTTCATTAAAGAAAGATCATAAATTCCAAATTGTGAAAATAAAAATCAAGAGAAATTGTCTTGATGGTATTTAGGAATATACAGACAATTAGAAAACAGTGTTATCAAAATAGAGATTGAAGAGAGATATTTGTAAAGTTTAAATTTTTAAGATTAACTTTTTTGCCTGCCTCTGTACACAATGGTAATTATTTATTTTTTTCTTAAGTTTATCTTTTTTCCCCCCAGCATCAGAAGTGCTTACTGAGAGAAAATTCTTTTCAGAGATGTGCCATGACGACTGCCTTCCTAAAAAATGTGTGGCAGGAACCAATAATTGTGATTCAATATTCACTTTCTTTTTCTGTGCTACAATGGAACCATTGGGTTTTAGCTGCATGTCTGACTCCTGAAAAAAAGACTATATTGGCCCTGGTCAGTTGGCTCAGTGGTAAAGCACCAGCCTGGCATGCAGGAGTCTCGGGTTTGATTCCTGGCCAGGGCACACAGGAGAAGCACCCATCTGCTTCTCCACCCCTCCCCCCTTCCTCTCTGTCTCTCTCTTCCCCTCCCACAGCTAAGGCTCCATTGGAGCAAAGTTGACCCGGGCACTGAGGACGGCTCCATGGCCTCTGCCTCAGGTGCTAGAATGGCTCTGGCCACAACATAGCATCGCCCTGAATGGGCAGAACATCACCCCCTCTTGCCGCAACAGATCGATGCCCCGGATGGGCAGAGCATCACCCCCTGGTGGGCATGCCGGGTGGATCCCAGTCAGGCACATGCGGGAGTCTGTCTGTCTGCTTCCTTGTTTCCAACTTCAGAAAAATACAAAAAAAAAACAACTATATTCCCAAAATTACCTTTCAGCTAGCTGTAGTCATGTGATTAAACTTCAGTCAATTAAAAGTGAAGAACGGTGATGTGTGATTTTGAAAATTTGTTCTTAGAGGGCAGAGTGCATTTTGCATTCCTTCTTTCTAATCTTTATATCTTGCTAATCAGAAGGTGGATTGGAGTTGAGCTACCTTGAACTACATGAATAAGGACAGAACCCTAGGGATGGTGGAGAACAAGAAGGAAGGATTTGGGTCTTTGATGACTTTGCAAAACTTGGCAGCTCTACCAACCCTCCACAACACAGGACTAAAAAAGAATGAACTTGTGCCATACATAAGACATTGTCATTTTTGGCCTATAAAATATGTAGTTGAATCTAAATATCCTCTACTACAAAGACAAAGAAGGTGGGAGATTATTTCAGGTCAGAAATTAGTTTGGACAATGCTTCAAATAAAATGAGTGCCCTCTACATGCATAGTGCTTCCAATAAACAAGTTTCTAAAGTTAATGAACCAACCTACCACAAAATTATTTAACAGTTGAGTGTTATATACCATTTGAAACTAAGACAACATTATTTGTTTTAAAAATAGCTGAAAATAGGGGATAAAAATAAATAAACAGTAATACTTTGGTAGGCTTTGTAAGACAAATTCAGCCCTTGAGAATAATTTATTTATAGTAACATATATTCTGAAATAAGAATTGTACATACAATTGGTGTTTGATAATACTCACATTCTGAAGGAATAAATGAGATTTAAGAAATAAATGAGGATTTAGAGATGGCAAAACACTAGGCAGATGTACCAACTGCCACCTCATAAGTAAATAGAAAGCACTGAAAAGGACATTAAAATAATAAAAAAGAACAAGTCAGATATGACAAATACAATATAAGAAATGAAGTCTACACTAGATGGAATCAATAGCAGGCTAGATGAAGCAGAGGATCAAATGAGTAATTTAGAGGAAAAAATCAACAAAAGCACAGAAGTAGAGCAACAAAAAAAAAAGAGGCTTAAAAAGTCTGAGGAAACTCTAAGAGAGCTCTGTAACAACATGAAGAGAAACAACATCCTCATCATAGGGGTTCCTGAAGGAGAAGAGAATGAATAAAGGATAGAGAAACTATTTGAGAAAATCATAGCTGAATTTTTTTTTAAATTTATGAAGGAGAAAGTCACAGAAGTTCAAGAAGCACAGAGAGTCCCATTAAAGAGGAACCCAAAGAGACCTACAGCAAGACATATCATAATTAAAGTGCCAAAGTTAAGAGACAAGGAAAAAATAGTAAAAGATGCAGAAAACAGCAGTTAGTAACTTACAGAGGAGCCGCAATTAAAATGATATCTGACATCTCAACAGAACCACTTGACACCAGAAGGGATTGGCAAAGAATATTCAAAGTGATGAGAAAAAACTACCTACAACCAAGACTACTTTATCCAACAAAGCTATCATTTAAAACTGAAGGAGAAATAAAAAGCTTCCCAGACAAATAACAAACAAACAAAGAAAAAACACAAGAAATTTATTACAGCAAAACCAGAATTCAAGAAATATTAAGAGGTTTGCTATAAAAATTGCAAAGAGAAAAAAGAAAATTGAGAAAAAGAGAAATGTTGATTTAAAGAATAAAATGGCAATAAATAGTTTGGACTAAACTAAGAGGACTCTTCAACCAAGGAACACTGAAGAAGCCACACCGAGACTGGTAGGAAAAGCAGAAACGTGGAGAGGGCGGCAGCAGAGAGAGACTCGCGTGGCGGGAAGTGAGTTTAGTAGAGGGGGAAGGGTCCTGAGCCCCAGGAACAAAGCCCCAGCCTGCAGCCCCAGAGCCCAGAAGAGGCGTAAGGATAGTATTTAGCTGGAAACAAGTCAGGATACTGTTTGGGAGAAAGAGTCTGATTTCTCAGACCCAGGATCCTTCTTAAAAAAACCACACAGAATATCTCTCTCACAACCACTCACCCGGGGCTCCTGGGGATGGGGAGGGGGGAGAAGAGAGGACCAGAGTAACAGGAAGAGAGTGTAATGTAGGAGGCACAGGGAGAAACATTTCGGGAGATAGCCACCCTAACCCCTGAGAAGAGTCATTCCCCAAAGCTGAAGTGAATATTTCCCCCAGAAACAGCAATACCAGGAAAGGGAAGCAGGAAAGCAGCCAAACAAGCTCCCCCATAGCACTCAGAGGAGTCGCATAGAAGGAGGTAGCTTTTGGGTCTACAGTAGTGAGTCTTAGGGTCCAAGCTGCAATGCTCCCACCCACGCGGCTGAGGGCGTGCCAGAGGGTGGGCGGCAGTGGGAGACAAAAGTGCGGTTCTGCTGGCAGGGGCGGAAGCCAGCTGGCCACCACTGGGCTCAGGTGTGAGCTCAATCTTGTCCGGCTGGGGAGAAGGGGGCGTACAAAAGTGGTAAAGCTCAGCTGCTGGCAGCCTATAATCCAGCCTGTGGGAGAAGGGCAGGAACCCCAGAAAGGGTGGAGACCAGCCCCTGAGCAAGGGCAGAGGAGCACAGCCTTGCCCCGCCTGTGCAACCTAGGCTTGCAGTCAGACTTGGTAGCCGACTTCTCCCGTGGGGGTGGAGCCAAAAGCCCAGAAGAGGCGGAGTTCCGCTACAGAGCTGAACTTGGGCACGCAGTCCTGCCCAGCAGTACAGCCAAAGCTAGCAGCTGTTCCTCGAGTGGGCTCCTCCTGCAAGGGCAGGGCGAAAGCCCGGAAAAAGGCGGAGACCCGCAGCTGAGCAAAGGTGCTCGCCAGTGCCCTCAGGACTGAGCATAACGTCACACATGGGGGCAGGGCAAAGGCCAAGGCCAACAATGCTTGTGCACCCAGCGCATGATCACAGCCACTCCCATGAAGAGAAAATGTGGAGGCAGAGAAATACAACACAAATAAAACAAGAGAAATTCCTAGAAAAGGACCTAAGTGAATCAGATATAACCAAATTACCAGATGCAGGGTTTAAAATAACAATTGTTAGGATGCTCAAAGATATTAGAACAAACATAGATGGCCATTATGAAAACCTAAATAAAGAGATAACAGTTATAAAAAAGGACATTGAAATAATAAAAAAGAAGCAGTCAGAAATGACAAATACAATATCTGAAATAAAGAAAACAATGGAAGGAATTAAAAACAGGATGGATGAAGCAGAGAATCGAATCAGCGAGTTAGAAGACACGATAAATAAAGGCACGGAAGCAGAGCAGAAAAAAGAAAAGAGACTCAAAAAGTCTGAAGAAACTCTAAGAGAGCTCTGTGACAACATGAAGAGAAATAACATCCGCATCATAGGGGTTCCTGAAGAAGAAGAGAAAGAACAAGGGATAGAGACTTTCCCCAATTAAGGCAGGAAAACATTTCACATGTTCAGGAAGCACAGAGAACTCCATTAAAAAGAAACCCAAAGAAACCAACACCAAGACACATCATAATTAAAATACCAAAGCTAAATGATAAAGAGAAAATATTAAAAGCTGCTAGAGAAAAAAACACTATCACCTACAAAGGAGCCCCCATAACGATGACTTCTGACTTCTCAACAGAAACACTTGAGGCCAGAAGGGAATAGCAAGAAATATTCAAAATAATGCAGAATAAGAACCTACAACCAAGACTACTTTATCCAGCGAGGCTATCATTTAAAATTGAAGGAGAAATAAACAAAACTGAAGGAGAGACAAAAAAAAACTCAAGGAATTCACTGCAACCAAACCAAGGCTGCAAAAAATGCTAAGGGACCTATTGTAAATAGATCAAAGGAAAAAAGAATATAGCAAAAGAGGAATACAGTTTTAAAGAAAAAAATGGCAATAAACAATTACATATCAGTAATAACCTTAAATGTTAATGGATTAAATGATCCGATCAAGAGACACAGGGTAGCTGCATGGATAAGAAAACAGGACGCATACATATACTATCTACAAGAGACACACCTTAAATCAAAAGATGCACACAGACTGAAGATAAAAGGATGGAAAAAAAGCTGGGGTAGCAATACTTATATCAGACAAAATGGACTTTAAAACATAGAGCTCCTTGTTTCATAGGACATACTCAAGCTCACTCCGTGCTCCCTGGAGCTTTAGCACAAGGGAATGCCTTTTTTTTTTTTTAGTATTTTTTCTTTTATTTATTTATTTTTTGTATTTTTCTGAGGATGGAAATGGGGAGGCAGTCAGACAGACTCCTGCATGCGCCTGACTGGGATCCACCTGGCATGCCTTCCAGGGGGGAATGCTCTGCCCATCTGGGGTGTTGCTCTGTTACAACTGGAGCCATTCTAGCGACTGGGGCAGAGGCCATGGGACCATCCTTAGTGCCCGGGGTGGCTTTGCTCCGGTGGAGCCTTGGCTGTGGGCGGGAGGAGAGAGACAAAGAGGAAGGAGAGGGGGAGGGGTGGAGAGGTAGATGGGTGCTTCTCCTGTATGCTCTGGCCAGGAATCGAACCCGGGAATCCTGCACACCAGGTCAATGACTCCGACGGTTCTACCATATCATGCTTTTTACTTAAAAAAAAAATTACATTTCTTTTGAATGCTGATGAACAGGACACACCAAATCTTTTTTGCCTGCAAACTACTACCTTCTTTATTAGATCTAGCTAATAACACTGTTTTGTCTTTTTCCAAATAGCTCCAGATATATGGAAAAGATTTATATAGGCAGATGGGGATCCCCAAACCCCTCAGCGAGATCTTCTGAGAATGGCTTTTAAGATACCTAGAGGCAGAAAAAGCCCAACAGAGATCAGGGGAAATACCAGCTTTTAGGATATACCCTTAAAGGCTCCAACGCCCCAAAGGGGTCTCATAGGATGCCATCTGGGTCCTGCTTCAATAGTGGAAAGGAAGGTCATTGAGCTAAAGCCTGCCAGGCTTACACGCCTGCTGTGAGGAAACAGGGACACTGGAAAGTGGGCTTCCCCCTCGCTCCTCTAAGGGAGGGTTCAGTCTCTTCCAGCCCTGCTCCAGCCACCTATGACCTAACCTTTCCCAGAAAGCTGGGGTTTGCCACTGAAGACTGAAGATGCCCAGGGCCGTCGGCCCCATCTACGACACTGTGGATGAGCCTAGGGTATTTCTTCCAAGAAGCAGGTAAACTGATCTCATTTGCACAAGGGCCACTTAACTATGTTTGGCCTGAATAGTCAGGTTTTTTATTCTTCCCTCAAAGATCTCTGTTGTGGGTGTTGATAGTCCTATTTTCTGCTGCTTTGCTTAATATATAGTGTTTCCTTTATCCCTCCTACCTCAATGCCCCACTCATATTTCACGCTGGGACCTACTCCTAATTTAGAGCTCTCTTTCCTCCTTTTGCCAACTTGTATTATGAATTTACCTCTGCCACCCAGCTTAGTGTATCCCAAGGTTCTCTTTACCATGCCACAGTCACAGAGCTCCAGGGAAAAGCAACCTGGTCTCAACTCTCCAGGCAGAGGAGAACAGAAGCTCCATATCCACTCATGCTGCAAATGGCTTTTTCCAGTCTACCTGAATCATTACCAGCTAGAAGCAGCAGTCATTGGGACTTGGACATGAGCTGCAAAGTATAGAATGGTGACAACAATTACAGTGCCATGCGGACTTTTCCTGTGGGGAACTTTCCTGGACTCCTGCTCCCTGTGACAGCTCCTAACAGACTGAACTGTGGTTGGGTTGCATTTTTCAGGGATTTGGCATGGTGATGGGGCCAACTTGGACTTGGTAAACATGTTAAGGACACTACTCTTTTATGGATTCTTGCTGTATTGGCCAAGAGTTTGCTTAAAGGCTTTTAATCACTAAAAAAAGATAGATGACTGGATGAAGAAGATGTGGCACATATACACCATGGTATACTATTCAGCTAGGAGAAATAATGACATCGGATCACTTACAGTGGAAGCGTGGAGTCTTGGTAGCATTGTGCGGGGTGAGATAAGTGAATCAGAATAAAAACAAGAACTGCAGGATTTCATACATTGGTGGGACATAAAAGTGAGACTAAGAGGCATGGACAGGAGTGTGGTGGTTACAGGGGGTGGGGGGAGGGAAAGAGGGAGAGGGGGAGGGGAAGGGTACAGATAAAACTGGATGGAGGGTGGCGGAGGACGATCTCTCTTCGGGTGATGGGTATGCAACAGAACTAAATGACAAGATAACTTGAAAATGTTTTCTTTGAATATATGTACCCTGATTTATTGATGTCACCCCATTATAATAAAAATTTATTTATAAAAAAAGAAAAAACATGGCAATAAATAATTACATATCAATAATAACCTTAAATGTAAGTGGATTAAATGCTCCAATCAAAAGACCTAGGGTATCTGAATTGATGAGTAAAGAGGACCCATATACATATTGTCTATAAGAGACCCATCTCAGAACACAGGATACACATAGACTAAAAGTGAAGGGATGAAAAAAGTACTTCATGCAGATGGAAATGAACAACAAAAGCTGGGATAGCAATACTTATATCTGATAAAATAGCCTTTATAACAAAGGCTATAGTAGAGAATAAAGAAGGTCACTACATAATGATAAAGGGAGCAATCCAATAGGAGGATATAACCTTTTTAAATATTTATGCACCTAATATGGAAACACCTAAATATATAAAGCAGATATTGATGGATGTTAAAGACAAGATCAACAGCAATACTATAATATTAGAAAATTTTAACACCCTACAGACATCAATGCATAGATCCTCCAGATAGAAAATGAAAGAAACAGTGCTTTAAATGACACATTAGATCAGCTGGATTTAATAAATATCTTCAGAACATTTTACTCTGAAGCAGCAGAATATACATTCTTTTCAAGTAATCATGGTACATTATCTAGGATAAACCACATGTTAGGACACAAAACGAGTCTCAATAAATTTAAGAGGATTGAAATTATATCAAATATGTTCTCTGATCACAATGGCATGACACTAGAACTCAACAATAGAAAAACTAACAAACAGTCAAACACTTGGAGGCTAAATAGCATGTTATTAAATAATGAATGGGTTAACAACAAGATCAAGAAAGAAATAAAAAATTTCCTTGAAACAAATGAAAATGAACATACAACAACTCAAAACATATGGGACACAGCAAAAGCAGTCCTGAGAAGGAAGCTCATAGCATTACAGGAATACCTTAAGAAGCAAGAAAAACCTCAAATAAACAACTTAAACCTAAAAGAACTGGAAAAACAATAACAAATAAAGCCCAGATTAAGTAGAAGGAAGCAAATAATAAATCTCAGAATGAAAATAAATGACATAGAGGTTTAAAAAAAAACAATACAAAAAAATCAATGAAAACTACAGCTGGTTCTTTGAAAACAAAATTGACAAATCTTTAACCAGACTCGTCAAGAAAAAAAGAAAAAGGACTCAAATAAATAAAATGAGAAATGAAAAAGGAGAAATAACAACTGACACCACAGAAATACAAAGGATTGTTAGAAAATATTATGAAGATATATGCCAAAAACTGGACAACCTAGGTGAAATGAATAAGTTCCTTGAAATATGCAATCTTCCAAGACTCAATCTGGAAGAATCAGAAAACCTAAATAGACTAATTACAACAAATGAAATCGAAACAGTTATCAAAAAACTCTCAACAAACAAATGTCCTAGACTGGATGACTTCACAGATGAATTTTACCAAATATTTAAAGAAGAATAAACAACTAAGCTACTTCAAAAAATTCAAGAGAGGACCTGGGCAGTTGGCTCAGTGGTAGAGAGCCAACCTGGCGTGCAGGAGTCCTGGGTTCGATTCCCAGCCAGGGCACACAGGAGAAGCACCCATCTGCTTCTTCACCCCTCCCCCTCTCCTTCCTCTCTGTCTCTCTCTTCCCCTCCTGCAGCCAAGGCTCCATTGGAGCAAAGTTGGTCCGGGTGCTGAGGATGGCTCTGTGGCCTCTGCTTCAGGTGCTAGAATGGCTCTGGTTGCAACAGAGTGATGCCCCAGATGGGCAGAGCATCGCCCCTTGGTGGGCATGCAAAGTGGATCCCTGTCGGGCGCATATGGGAGTCTGTCTGACTGCCTCCCCATTTCCAACTTCAGAAAAATACAAAAAAATAAAAAAATAAAAATTCAAGAGAAGGGAAGACCTCCAAGCTCCTTTTATGAGAAAAGCATTATCTTCATTTCAAAACCAGTAAAGACACTACAAAGAAAGAAACCTATAGACTAATATCCCTGATGAACACAGATACTGAAATTTTCAACAAAATATTAACAAACTGATCCAGCAATACATTTAAAAAGTCATACATCATGATCAAGGGGGATTTATTTCAGAGAGACAAGGCTGATACAATATTTGCAAATCAATCAATGTAATTCATCACATAAACAAAAGGAAGGAAAAAAGTCACATGATTATATCAATAGATGCAGGAAATGTATTTGATAAAATCCAGGACTCATTTATGATCAAAACTCTTAGCAAAGTGTGAATACAGGGAACATACCTCAACATGATAAAGGCCATCTATGACAAACCAACAGCCAACAACATACTCAATAGAAAAATATTAAAAGCAGTCCCCTTGAGATCAAAAACAAGGCATCGGTGCCCCCCTTCACCACTCTTACTCAACATAGTTCCGGAAGGTCTAGCCATAGCAATCAGACAAGAAGAAGAAATAAAAGGCATCCAAATTGAAAAAAAAAAAGAAGTAAAACTATCATTATTTGCTGATGACATGATACTGTACATAGAAAACCCTAAAGTCTCAGTCAAAAAAACTACTAGACCTGATAAATTAATATGGCAAGATGGCAGGTTATAAAATTAATAATCATAAATTAGTGATATTTTTATACACCAACAATGATCTGTTTGAAAGAGAAATTAAGGAAACTATCCCCTTCAGAATTGCAACAATAAATAAAAAGTACCTAAGAGTAAATTTAACCAAGGAGGTGAAAAACTTGTACTCAGAAAATTATAAGACTTTGAAAAAAGAAATCAAGGATGATACACACAAGTGAGAGCATATACCATGTTCATGGACAAAAAGAATAAACATCATTAAAATGTCTATGTTACTCAAGGCAATGTGTAGATTTAATGCAATTTCTATTAAAATACCAGTGGCATACTTCAAAGATATAGAACAAATATTCCAAAATGTTGTATGTAACCAAAGAGGAACACAAATAACCTCAGCAATCTTGAAAATGAAGAATAATGTGGGAGGTATATTGCTTTCTGATATCAAGTTATACTACAAGGCCAAAACAGCTTGGTACTGACATAAGAACAGGCATACAAATCAATGAAACAGAACAAAGAAGCCATAAATAAACCCACGCCTCTATGGTCAACTGATATTTGACAAAAGAGGTAAAAGCATACAGTGGAGTAAAGACGGTCTCTTTAATAAATGGTGTTAGGAAAATTGAACAGGTACATGTACAAAAATTAAACTAGAACAGCAACTTCCCATTCACAAAAATAAACTCAAAGTGGATAAAAGACTTAAATATAACTCATGAAACTATAAATATCTTGGAAAAAAACATAGGCACTAAACTCTCTGATATCTCTCATAGCAATATTTTTGCCGATTTATCTCCACGGGCAAGTGAAATAAAGAACAAAATATACTAATGGGACTATATCAAACTAAAAAGGTTTTGCACAGAAAAGGACACCATAAACAAAATTAAAAGACAACTCACACAATGGGAGAACATATTCACCAATACTTCTGATAAGGGGTTAATAACCAAAATTTATAAAAGAAACTTCAAAAACTCAATACCAGGAAGGTAAACAAACTATTTTTAAAAAATGAGCAAAAATACTGAATAGACATTTCTCCAAAGAGGACATACTGGTGGCCAATAGGCATATGAAAAAATGTTCAACATCATTAATCATCAGAGAAATGCAAATTAAAACCACAGTGAGATACCACCTAACACTTGTCAGAATGGTGCTCTTTAACAAATCAACACACAACAAGTGCTGGCGAGGTTGTGGAGAAAAGGGAACCCTCCTGCACTGCTAGTGGGAATGAGATTTGTGCAGCCACTGTGGAAAACAGTATAGAGTTTTCTCAAAAAATTAAAAATGGAACTGCCTTTAGAACCAGCTATCCCACTTTTAGAAATATATCCTAAGAACACCAAATCACTGATTCAAGATAGGATATGCACACCCATGTTTATGGCAGCATTGTTTACAATAATAGCCAAGTTCTGGAAACAGCCCAAGGGTCCGTCAGTGGAGAAGTGGATTAAAAAGTAGTGCTACATATGCACAGTGGAATACTACACAGCCATGAAAAAGAAAGAAATCTTGCCTTTTGCAATGGCATGGATGGACTTGAAGATTATTATGCTAAGTGAAATAAGCCAAGCAGAGAATGACAAATATCACATGATCTTATATATATGTGGAATCTAATGAACAAGGTGAACTGAGGAATGGAATAAAGGCAGAGACAGGATCACAGGGAGCAAAGGGACAACTGTCAGAGAGAAGGGGGATGAGAGGATGGGATCAGGGAAAGTGAAGGGATTATTGAAATTATATATACATAACACAGAAATACAGATAACAGGACTTCAAATTTCAAAGGGAAGGGGGTAGGGATTAGGGGGAGGGCAGCCAAGGTAGGGTAATGGGGTACAAGGCAGAGGGGGTGGTGGAGTTATACTGAGTGGGACACTTGAATTCATGTTAACACATTAAATTAAAATTAATAAGAAAAAATATATTGTAGGGACCCTGCACTGAAAGGGATGTTTATATTTACTTAAAAGCAAATTCAATAAAAGCTGTCCATCTTATTCTGAAATAATTAACACAACATTAATCTGGGTATCAAAAATATTTACACCCTAAACTGTGGTTCTTTTTAGCTAGTAAGAATCTCACAAAACCACAAGTCTGGTTTAATATTTACAATGAGCTCTTCCTCTTTCTATTTTTTCTATAATGGTTGAAGCCAGGGGTCTTTATAACTCTTTTTTAAAAATAACTTTTTTGTCTCCTGGTTTTGTGTGAAGTCTGAAAATTATTAAAGAAATTGATTCTATTTCTAAAAGTTTTATATGATAATAGTGTGCATTAAAACAAAGTGACACAATGGATGATAATATTTCATTTTACAAATATTTATAAAAATATGATCATGTGTCAAATTAATGGGAACTATAAATTAATGGTTTAAAATACAGTGGCATATAAGGCACTACCCTGTTCTCAAAGAAACAACAAACCATTGGCTGAGACCAGGGGTCCCCAAACTTTTTACACAGGGGGCCAGTTCACTGTCCCTCAGACTGTTGGAGGGCTGGACTGTAAAAAAAACTATGAACAAATCCCTATGCACACTGCACATATCTTATTTTAAAGTAAAAAAACAAAATGGGAACAAATACAATATTTAAAATAAAGAACAAGTAAATTTACATCAACAAACTGACCATTATTTCAATGGGAACTATGCTCCTCTCACTGACCACCAATGAAAGAGGTACCCCTTCCGGAAGTGTGGCGGGAGCCAGATAAATGGCCTCAGGGGGCCGCATGCGGCCTGCGAGCCATAGTTTGGGTACCCCTGGCTGAGACCATCACATGTACATAGAATGGTAACAGATGTGTCTTGATGGGGAAATGTGATGAGAAGAGGTCACCCCCTGGCCTAGGTGCCAGTTATAGGTGGTAAAAGAGGAAAACAATATAGCATGGTGGTAAAGAAAGAGTTTAGGTTCTGGACAAAAAGACTGCATTTGGAACCATAACTTTGTTGTACGGTAGCTGGGTGACAAAAATTAACAATATTATTAATAATAACAGGCTAGATCTTTATTTTATTTTTTTTAAGTACCATCAGCTTTTCAAGACACAACTATGACCCAATTGATGAACAAGCCTATTTCATCTCTTTTTTTTATCTTAATTGAGTTTTTTTTTCTTTTCCTTTTTTGTTCAATCCCTTCATCCCCTCAGCCAGCCCCCACCCTGACAACTGTCAGCTTGCTGTTTATATATGAGTCTGTCTCTACTTTTCTCGTAAGTTTATTTTGTTCATTAGATTCACATGTGAATGAAACATGTGGTACTTGTCTTTTCCTGACTGGCTTATTTCACTTAACATAATAATCTCCAAGATCATCCATACTGTTGCAAAGGGTAAGATTTCCTTCTTTTTTGCAGCCCAAAAGTATTCCATTGGGTAAATATACACAGTATTTTTATCCACTCATCTACTGGTGGACACTTGGGCTGCTTCCTAATCTTGGCTACTGTACATAACGTTGCAATAAATATAGGGGCGCATATATTCTTTTGAATTAGTGTTTTGGGTTTTTTTAAATATATACCCAAAAGTAGAATTGCTAGGTCATAAGGCAGTTTCATTTTTAATTTTTTTAGTTAGCTCCTGATTGTTTTTCACAGTGACTGCACCAATATGCCTTGCCACTAACAATGCACAACTATTCCCTTTTCTTTACATCTCCACTAACACTTGTTTGTTGATTTATTCATAACTATCTGAGAGGTGTGAGGTGATATCTAATTATGGTTTAAATTTGCATTTCTCTGATGATTAGTGGCATTGAGCATCTTTTCATATGTCTATTGACCATCTGTTCATTCTGTTTGGAGAAATGTCTTTTCAGGTCCTTTGCCCATTTTTTTTAGAGAGAGAGAGACACAGGCAGAGAGATAGAGGGTGAGAAGCATCAACTTGTAGTTGCTTTCACTTTAGTTGTACATTATGCTTCTGCTACATGCCTTGACCAGGCCATGCCAGTGTCCTCTTGCTCAAGCAAATGACCTTGGGCTTTTTATGCCAGCAACCTTTGGATCCAAGCTGGTGAGCTTTGTTATCATGTGGACAATTACCCAGTCAAGCCAGGGACCCCATACTGAAGAGCCTGCACTCAGAGCCTGCGACCTCGGTGTTCTAAACTGGTGACCTCAGCATTCCGGGTCAGCATTTTATCCACGGTGCCACCACCAGTGAGGCCTATTTTTTTTAATTGAATTGCTTGGGTTTTTTGGTGTTTGTTGAGTTTTATAAAATCTTTATAAATTTTAGATATTAAACCCCTTATCAGATGTATCATTGATGAATAAGTTCTCTCATTCAGCAGGTTGTCTACTCATTTTGTTAATGGTTTTCTTTGTTGTATAAAAATTTTTAGTTCAATGTAATCTCATTTGTTTATTTTTTCTTTTGTTTTTCTTGCCAAAGGAGATATGATATATGAGAAAAAAATGTGGCTATGAGAAATGTCTGAAGTTTTACTGCCTATGTTTTCTTCTAGGATTTTTATAGTTTAGAATCTAATATTTAAGACTAAAATCCAGTCTGAGTTTATTCTTGTGTAAGGTATAAGAAAGCAGTCTGTTTCTTTTCTTTTTTCTTTTTATTTTTTGCATATATCTGTCCAGTTTTCCCAACACTACTTATTAAATAGACTATCTTTACCTCATCATATGTTTTTGCCTCCTTTGTCAAATATCGAGATACATTTATAGTCTATTGCTGTTCAATTTACAATTAGTATGCCTCTGTCCCTGAACATGTCTGACAAGGTACAAATAGCAGCATTGAGATGAGAATAATTGAGGTGGATAAAGAAATGACTAAAGATATTTCAAAATCTCACTTAAACCTTATTCTAGTGAAAATATACAAGGAAGAGCTGTTTTGACTATGATAAAAAAAATCCTTTTTGGTAGATACTTCAAGGATTAAAAAGAGATTAAACATTTACCCTTTTAACCTCCTTACCAAAAAGAAGCTGAGAAAAAAAATCTTAGATGTAACAAATTAGATGCATCATCTAGTGCACAAAACCTGACACAACAAAGCCTAAACTGCCTCAAAATGATCTCACACAGGCTATGAATGCCAGAACGTTAACAAAACAGAACTATCTTGAGCCTTTAAACTTAATGATTGGAGGAGAGAGAGTGGTTCTCAAAAATAAAACTTATCCTTATCAAATAGCTATTTCTCATCATACCAGGTGATTCCAGAGCAAACATAAATAGAAAATAAAATCAAAGCTATAAAGAGTTCATTTAATCTTGTCAGTCCATCCTCTGCCCAGTTTCCAGAAAACTTAATAAACAAAAGATGGTAATCTTGAAAAGCATCAAAGAATCAATGATTTTTCTTTTTCCCAAAAAAGCAGCAGTTGAAAGTCCATTTTGATTTGAATATGTAAGAGTTTCATGCCTTCTTTTGTTTTTCTTGGGGTAGAGTGGGGGGAAGAGGGTTGGTTACTTTTTATATAAAAATTGTTTTGTTTTGTTTTTTCTTGAACTTCGGTCTCTCAAGTTCATTTCACCCATTTCAGTGTGTGGTCTAAGTAACCAAACACTGAATAAATTTAGCTATGAGTTACCACATGTCTTATTTTCAATAGTTGGGTTGACGGGTTATAAGGGCTCGTGCTCACTGTGGGAGAATTGATTTCTCCCCTAAACCTTTCTGAAGAAAATAAAACCACTTCAGCCACTGTAGAGCTACAGTTTCCACATACCTGTGTGGTAAGTCATTTTCAGGAAAGCAAGATGTGACAATATCCTCCATTCTTATCAACACAAAAGTAACTTGGGGCTAAAGAAATTACATATTTGAATCTGACTCATTTTCAAAGCAATCAAAAATAATGTCAATTAAGTAACTAATTGAATTTTATATAACATTTTAAAATATGTACCTGTAAATATCTTTCAAAAAGTTGTGTTTGCAAATGTTTTATAGGCTGTCAGCAAAAATGTTTTGGTCTATGACTCGAAAAAATATTTTTTTAATCTGGCAACTTAAAAGATAGAAAATAAAACTGCTTTGATCTAATTTGATTTAATGGTTTATCCTATAAGTAGAAAGATAAGTGTGGAACAAATGGTGGTAGAGATCATGGTAAAAGTGATGGTGGTGGAGATAATGATACTGGTTTTTAATAAATGAGTTATTGATTTTTTTTTTAATTTGAAGGTTAGAAAATGGAAGATGAACCAGAAACAAATCAACTGGCCTAAGTTACTTTGGGAATTCATAAGATTCACATTTTGAATTAGAAAAATTTCATAGGGAAGAAAAAAATTGATTAGATATTACTTCTACTTTTTAATAAAATATAAAATTTCACTCTGAGTCACTAATTTGGAATTAAAAAAGCAATTTTTGGTCTAAATAACACTTCTATTCTCTCCTTTTCCAAAAGAAGAATGCCTCATCTAATGACTTGTGTCCCTGAGATAAATGAACACATTAAAGCTCTTAACACCCCTTTGATGGACTACAATAGTCACAATGCAGAACAATATTTGGACAGTAATGATTTGTGCCTTCTTCTTAAGTGTAAGCTGATTGCAAAGGCTCCTAGACAGCATGAAGTAAATAGCTAAAGGGGTCATGAATTCTAATAGCTTCCAAATCAGAAAGATCTACAACTTGCATGGTCTGACTAGAGTGTGAATGGAATGTATAAATATTAATAGGTCTGGAAGAGCCTCTGCAGACAAGCTGTCTAAAATTTCACAGCAGGAAGATTGAAGTTGCCATGTAAGAAATGGATATAAGGCTCCCACTTGGAAATGAACTGTTAGTATGTGTGTAAATACATATTTTCTAAAGGAATATTTAACATTCAGTGCTGCCCTGATACCCGGCAACATTATGCATCGATATTTACCTCCAGTCCATTATTCAAAATTATGAACATACAGACTAGGCTCATTTCATGAAATGCCAAGACAGCATCCTAGTTTGAGAGTCTCAAAATACATTTTTCCCCAAAATACAACTTTGAAAACAGCACTGCATCCCTAGGAGACTCTAAAATAATACTCAGCCTCATCACCCAATAACTTGCACACCAGTGGGACATGACTTGATTCTGTAACATCCTATTCTTCATGGACAGGACACATAGGTCTTTATGGTCTAATCAAGATAGAGAGATTTCAGTTTCATGGATGAGTAAATACATTGAACTTCAAAGAGTAAGCATAAGTTAAAAAAATACGTAATAAAATAAAGAAGGAAATTAGTTTTAAAATAAACAAAAGTCTTTGTGGAACAACAAAAAAGTATTTGTCTTTTCTAACTATAATATGTGGAAAGACTAAGACCTATATAATAAATTTTCTGTTCTTTCTTTTTATAAGCAAATATGGGAAGACCACTTTGCTATTCATAGCTGAAACTGAAAAAGGAAAGAACACAAACATGAAGCATTTTAGGAGTAATGGAGAGACTTTGGTCAAAGTAGAGAATAATCTACTTTTTTATTTCATTATTTGTAAGGAAAACAAATGCACAGCAATACTTTTTTTTGTATAGTTTTCAAGATGTTTCTGTTGTCTCATGAAGGGAATGAGATATTGATTTTAAACTTTTTTGACTTTTGCTCATCTTGAACAAAATGTTTCTCTACTAGCTACTCTCCTCTCTCCAAAAATAGTACCAGTCATTATTTGTCCTCAAGTGAGAGAAGTAATGAAACTCCTAAGAAAAAGCAAATTATTCATTAAATTTAAATATTTAAGCATTTGATTCCTGTTAAAGATTTATCAAAAATTTGTCTTCACCAACTTGGGACTCTCAAGAGAAATTACTTGAGATTTGGTAGATTTTTCAAATCAAAAACTGTGATGGGCAGCAAACCAACAAAGCCTATCTACCATCTTTCACACAAAGGCAATTTAAAATAATTAATTAGGTCATCTCAATAAAGTCAATAAAAATAATTAAATAAGATGATTAGTGATCACCCCCCCAAAATAATTCAGCAAAATTTGAATCCAAAGAATAGTCTCAGCATAATAAATCATGATGGCCCTGGTTATATTGACCATGGAAAGTACCATGAGTTGCCATTATTTGGTTAGTTATGCACTGTTTCTCTTACAGTGGGGGTCTATTTCATAAATAAAAGAGCTTCACCTGACCAGGTGGTAGTGCAGTGGATAGAGCAACAACCTGGAACACTTGAAACTCAGATTTAAAACCCCAAGGTTGCAGGCTTAACTGCAAAGGTTGCTGGCTTGAGCAAGGGGTCACTGACTCAGCTAGAGCACCCCCAACACTGGTCAAGGCACATATGAGAAAACAACTATGAGTTGATGCTTCTCATCTCTCTTTCTTCCTATCTGTCCCTGTATGTCCCCCTCTCTCTTTCTCTCTCTTGTACACACAAGCCAAAATAAATAAACAAATAAATAAATAAAGGTCAACTTTTGTTTTAGTTGAGACTTTTAAAAAATACTAATGAAAATGAGAAATTGGGAAAAGCATGTAAAAACAACTTTTTAGAAAAGTTTGGATGTAAAAAACAAAGGAAAATAGTTTGCAACTAAAAAGTACATGGAATCCAAGAAGGGTTTATTTAAAATGAGAGTATTGAATACAATGCAATACCAATTAAAATACCAATGACATACTTCAAAGATATGGAACACATATTCCAAAATTTTATATGGAACCAAAAAAGAACACGAATAGCCTCAGCAATCTTGAAAAGGAAGAAAACAGATGACGTCAGAGTAATGGCGGAGTAGAAAGCGATACCGATAAATCTTCCCCAAAACTCAACAAGATCTTCAACCAGAAACAGAAAAACCTATACTTGGAGGCTCCAGATGCTTCACAATACACCCGAAGGTATGGTCGAGTGAAAAATTGGCTAAATATATAACCAAATCCTGAAGGAAATAGGGAGTAAGAAATGCTCCGCCTTCCTCACTAACCTAAACAGGGCGGCTTTCTCTGGTAACTGTGAATATAGAAACTGAGGCGGGCAAAGGGGGTGAATACATCCAGGCCACGCACAAAAGGCCGAACCAGGCTGTGGCACGGAGATCCTAGCGGAGGAAAAACTGTTCCTGTGGCAAGCCGGGCAATACAAGCTAACACTCGCGCCAAACCCAAACAAAGAAAGACAAGTGGGGCAGCCATTTTACCCGTTCTCCTGGTTGGTGCGCAGTTAGTGGGCGAGAGATCTCTTCCTAAGCCCCGGAAGTGGGTGCCCGTGTTGCCCCATGGAGAGGCAGGGTCAGAGGTCTTTCTGTGGGCCGAAAGCAGAATCTCTGGGCAGCCCCAGTGCCCTGGGAAAGCCGCGCACGGGAGGGAGCGAGAACTAATTCCAATGGTGGAAATTTTCCGTGCTGGTGAGGGTTTCACTCAGGGAAACGCGGCCGGCCTCATATCCTGGTTTGCGCATGCAGATAGGTAGTGAGCGATTCCTCCGAGTGCCTCGGCAGTGCGCGCCCGTGTTATCGCACAGAGGGGCAGAGTCAGGGGCCTTTGTGTGGGCAAAAGCGGAATCTGGGGCTGCCCCAGCGCCTTGCAGGGGCCGCGCACGGGGTAGGAGCGAGAGCGAATTCCAGCGCTGCAAATTTCCATGCGGTTGGGGGTTTCACTCAGAGCGTGAGACTACTGGCCGGATATCCTGGTCTGCGCGCGCAGATAGTGAATGAGAGTTTCCTCCAAGCACCCCGGAAGTGGGTGCCCGCCTGTGTTACCGGACAGAGTGGCAGAGCCAGAGGTCTTTGAGTGGGCGGAAAGCCCGCCTGATTATGCTAGCAGCTCTGACTGACTGAGCCTTACCCAGAGCCCTGTGCTGAGTGGGAATAGAGTGGGGAATTGCCAGCTCTTTGAACCTCCTACTATCCAGGCAGAGGCAGCAGCAACCCCATAGCTGGATTATCAGGCTACTAAATGAGGAAGGAAAGACTAGGAGAAAGGCTCCAGGAACACGGACTCTCTCACTGTCGGAGCCTATGAATGCTAATGAGCCTTGACTCCCAACGAGACTAAAGCACAATACATGACATTGCCATAGAGACTTATCAACTGCAAACCTCTACCTGAGCGTGCCAAAGGGGCAGAACCTGGGGTACAGAGTCACCGACCAGGAAGAGGGAGAGAAAAGAAAAAACAAGAAGATAACCTCTCAAAATCAAGAATAATCTGCAGACTTTATAACCTATCCCATTTTATTATATTTGTTCGTTTGTTTCTCTTATCTTCATTCTTGATACTTTTTTTCCTCCTCCAATTTGGCCGATTAACTCTCTACCGGTCTTACTCTCTCCTCTCCTTGAACTACACTACCTATAAGTGTTACATCTCCCATTATCTTTTTTCTCCTCTTCCTTTCTCTCTATGAGGGTGGCACTCCAAAACCCTTAACTCTCTCTCTCTCCTTAATTTTTTCTTCTTTTACTGGTTCCCTCTTTTTTCTCTCTCTCTCTTTCTTTTCTCCCTCTATATTAGTTTCTTCCTTTCTCCTTTACATCTCCTCTCATTCAAACATCAATAACAAACAAATTATCTTATCTGGCACTCAAACTTATGTTTGTGGCATTTTGGGGTTTTTTACTTCACCTTTTTAACTCACTAGCAGTGCTCCCATCCCTGGCTCTCCATTTTATCTAGTTCTTGTTCCACTAAATAAAATAGTATTTTTTTAATTTGTCCCCCCATTTTTCTGTTCTCCTCTTATTCCTCTCATCATAACTCTTAGACAACCAACACCTAAAAGCAAATCATTTTATTCTTGACCCAAATTTTTTCCTTATTTGCTTTTTGTGGGTCCATACCGCCCCCTTTTTCTTTTTTTTTTTCTTTTTTTTTTTTTTTGCCCCTTTATTACTTTTCCCCAATTCAGGACCTCCATCACAGGCATTATTTGTTATAATTCACAGTTCACCACAAGATTTTCTCAAGAAAAAGGGGAGAGGAGAGAAAAAAGGAGGGGGAGAATAATTTCCTTTTTTTAAAAATTATTTTATTTTTCTTTATTTCATTATTAATTTTTTTTAAAAAAAACAACTCTTTTTGATTTTTTATTTTTTTAACTTTTTATTCTTTATTAAATTGCATTAATACTATCAACAAAACCACCCTCAGATGCCATTAAGGAGGAGAAAATCAAATATCATGGATACAAAAGAAAGAGAGGTAACACAGCTAGATGAGGAAAAATCTATGGAGAAAAAATTTAATATATTGGAAACCTTGGAGCTAAATGACAGAGAATTCAAGATAGAAATCCTAAAAATCCTCCGAGATATACAAGAAAACACAGAAAGGCAATTTAGGGAGCTCAGAAAACAACTCAATGAACACAAAGAATATATGTCCAAAGAAATTGAAACTATAAAAACAAATCAAACAGAGATGAAAAACTCAATTCACCAGCTGAAAAACAAAGTAACAAGCTTAGCTAATAGAACAGGTCAGATAGAAGAGAGGATTAGTGAAATAGAAGACAAGCAACTTGAGGCACAACAGAGAGAAGAAGAAAGAGACTCAAAAATTTAAAAAAATGAGATAGCCCTACAAGAATTATCTGACTCCATCAAAAAGAATAACATAAGAATAATAGGTATATCAGAGGGAGAAGAGAGAGAAAATGGAATGGAGAACATACTCAAACAAATAATAGATGAGAACTTCCCAAACCTGTGGAAAGAACTAAAGCCTCAAATTCAAGAAGCAAACAGAACACTGAGTTTTCTTAACCCCAACAAACCTACTCCAAGGCATATCATAATGAAATTGACACAAACCAACAGCAAAGAAAAAACTCTCAAGGCAGCCAGGGAAAAGAAGAATACAACATATAAAGGAAGGCCCATTAGATTATCATCAGATTTCTCAGCAGAAACTCTACAAGCTAGAAGAGAGTGGACCCCAATATTTAAAGTCCTGAAAGAGAGAAACTTTCAGCCACGAATACTATACCCATCAAAGCTATCCTTCAAATATGAAGGAGAAATAAAAACATTCACAGATACAGAAAAGATGAGGGAATTTATCATCAGAAAACCCCCACTCCAGGAATTACTAAAGGGGGTTCTCCAATCAGATACAAAGAACAAAAAAAAAAAAAAACAGAGCCACAAGTAAAAGCTCCAAGAAGAACACAATAAAACCAAATTTAAACTGTGACAACAACAAAAAGAAAGAGGGGGAGAAGATGGAGATTAACAGTAGCAAAGGATGATGGAGTGCAAAAGTACTCACAAAATAGTGTGCTACAATGAACAGGGTAGGGACCCTTTTCATTACTCAAAGGTAACCACCATTGAAAAAACCACCACAGAAGCACATGAGATAAAAAAGATAGCAACAGAGGAAAGATGTATGGAATACAACCAAATAAAAACAAAAGATAGAAAAACAAAAGAGAAGGATCAAACAAGACACAAAACTAACAGAAAGCAATCTATAAAATGGCAATAGGGAACTCACAAGTATCAATAATTACACTAAATGTAAATGGATTAAACTCACCAATAAAAAGGCACAGAGTAGCAGAATGGATTAAAAAAGAAAATCCAACTATATGCTGCCTACAGGAAACTCATCTAAGTAACAAGGATAAAAATAAATTCAAAGTGAAAGGCTGGAAAACAATACTCCAAGCAAATAACATCCAAAAAAAAAGCAGGTGTAGCAATACTCATATCGGATAATGCTGACTACAAGACAGGAAAAGTACTCAGAGATAAAAATGGCCATTTCATAATGTCTAGGGGGACACTGAATCAAGAAGACATAACAATTCTTAATATATATGCACCAAACCAAGGAGCACCAAAATATATAAGACAGCTACTTATTGACCTTAAAACAAAAACTGACAAAAATACAATCATACTTGGAGACCTCAATACACCGCTGACGGCTCTAGATCGGTCATCCAAACAGAGAATCAACAAAGACATAGTGGCCTTAAACAAAACACTGGAGCACCTGGATATGATAGACATCTACAGGACATTTCATCCCAAAGTGACTGAGTATACATTTTTCTCCAGTGTACATGGATCATTCTCAAGAATTGACCATATGTTCGGCCACAAAAACAACATCAGCAAATTCAGAAAAATTGAAGTTGTACCAAGCATATTTTCTGATCATAAAGCCTTGAAACTAGAATTCAACTGCAAAAAAGAGAAAAAAAATTCCACAAAAATGTGGAAACTAAACAACATACTTTTAAAAAATGAATGGGTCAAAGAAGAAATAAGTGCAGAGATCAAAAGATTTATACAGACTAATGAAAATGACAATACGACATATCAGAATCTATGGGATGCAGCAAAAGCAGTGATAAGAGGGAAGTTCATATCACTTCAGGCATATATGAACAAACAAGAGAGAGCCCAAGTGAACCACGTAACTTCCCACCTTAAGGAACTAGAAAAAGAAGAACAAAGACAACCCAAAACCAGCCGAAGAAAGGAGATAATAAAAATCAGAGCAGAAATAAATGAATTAGAGAACAGAAAATCTATAGAAAAAATTAATAGAACAAGGAGCTGGTTCTTTGAAAAGATCAATAAAATTGACAAACCCTTGGCAAGACTTACCAAGGAAAAAAGAGAAAGAACTCATATAAACAAAATACAAAATGAAAGAGGAGAAATCACCACAGACACCGTAGATATACAAAGAATTATTGTAGAATACTATGAAAAACTTTATGCCACTAAATTCAACAACCTAGAAGAAATGGATAAATTCCTAGAACAATACAACCTTCCTAGACTGAGTCAAGAAGAAGCAGAAAGCCTAAACAGACCTAAACAGACTTCTACTCAAAGTCTTCCAAAAAATTGAAGAAGAAGCAATACTTCCAAACACATTTGATGAGGCCAACATAACCCTCATACCAAAACCAGGCAAGGATGGCACAAAAAAAGAAAACTACAGACCAATATCTCTAATGAATACAGATGCTAAAATACTAAACAAAATACTAGCAAATCGAATACAACAACATATTAAAAAAATAATACATCATGATCAAGTGGGATTCATCTCAGAATCTCAAGGATGGTTCAACATACGTAAAACGGTTAACGTAATACACCATATCAACAAAACAAAGAACAAAAACCACATGATCTTATCAATAGATGCAGAAAAGGCTTTCGATAAAATACAACACAATTTTATGTTTAAGACTCTCAACAAAATGGGTATAGAAGGAAAATATCTCAACATGATAAAGGCCATATATGATAAACCATCAGCTAACATCATGTTAAATGGCACTAAACTGAAGGTTTTCCCCCTTAAATCAGGAACAAGACAGGGTTGTCCACTCTCTCCCCTCTTATTTAATGTGGTACTAGAGGTTCTCGCCACAGCAATCAGACAAGACAAAGAAATAAAAGGCATCCATATCGGAAAAGAAGAAGTAAAGGTATCACTTTTTGCAGATGATATGATCCTATACATCGAAAACCCCAAAGAATCCACAAAAAGACTACTAGAAACAATAAGCCAATACAGTAAGGTCGCAGGATACAAAATTAACATTCAGAAGTCAATAGCCTTTCTATATGCCAACAATGAAACAACTGAGAAGGAACTCAAAAGAATAATCCCCTTCACGATTGCAACAAAAAAAATAAAATACTTAGGAATAAACATAACAAAGAATGTAAAGGACTTATATAATGAAAACTATAAACCATTGTTAAGGGAAATTGAAAAAGATATAATGAGATGGAAGAATATACCTTGTTCTTGGCTAGGAAGAATAAATATAATCAAGATGGCTATATTACCCAAAGCAATATACAAATTCAATGCAATTCCCATCAAACTTCCAATGACGTTTTTTAAAGAAATGGAGCAAAAAATCATCAGAT
Organism: Saccopteryx bilineata; assembly: GCF_036850765.1. Taxonomy (NCBI): domain Eukaryota; kingdom Metazoa; phylum Chordata; class Mammalia; order Chiroptera; family Emballonuridae; genus Saccopteryx; species Saccopteryx bilineata. Next base: position 178,107,831 of record NC_089491.1, on the reverse strand, counting down.
TTATATGGAACTATAAAAAACCCCGAATAGCCAAAGCAATCCTAAAGAAAAAGAATGAAGCTGGGGGCATTACAATACCTGACTTCAAACTCTATTATAGGGCCACGACAATCAAAACAGCATGGTATTGGCAGAAAAATAGACACTTAGACCAATGGAACAGAATAGAAAGTCCAGAAATAAAACCACATATATATAGTCAAATAATTTTTGATAAAGGGGCCAAGAACACACAATGGAGAAAAGAAAGCCTCTTCAATAAATGGTGCTGGGAAAACTGGAAGGCCACATGCAAAAGAATGAAACTGGACTACAGTCTCTCCCCCTGTACAAAAATTAACTCAAAATGGATCAAAGATCTAAACATAAGACCTGAAACAATTAAGTACATAGAAGAAGACATAGGTACTCAACTCATGGACCTGGGTTTTAAAGAGCATTTTATGAATTTGACTCCAATGGCAAGAGAAGTGAAGGCAAAAATTAATGAATGGGACTACATCAGACTAAGAAGTTTTTGCTCAGCAAGAGAAACTGATAACAAAATAAACAGAAAGCCAACTAAATGGGAAATGATATTTTCAAACAACAGCTCAGATAAGGGCCTAATATCCAAAATATACAAAGAACTCATAAAACTCAACAACAAACAAACAAACAATCCCATAAAAAAATGGGAAGAGGATATGAACAGACACTTCTCCCAGGAAGAAATACAAATGGCCAACAGATATATGAAAAGATGCTCATCTTCTTTAGCTATTAGAGAAATGCAAATCAAAACAGCAATGAGATACCACCTCACACCTGTTTGATTAGCTATTATTAGCAAGACAGGTAATAGCAAATGTTGGAGAGGCTGTGGAGAAAAAGGAATCCTCATACACTGTTGGTGGGAATGTAAAGTAGTACAACCATTATGGAAGAAAGTATGGTGGTTCCTCAAAAAACTGAAAATAGAACTACCTTATGACCCAGCAATCCCTCTACTGGGTATATACCCCCAAAACTCAGAAACATTGATACGTAAAGACACATGCAGCCCCATGTTTATTGCAGCATTGTTCACAGTGGCCAGGACATGGAAACAACCAAAAAGCCCGTCAATAGATGACTGGATAAAGAAGATGTGGCACATATACACTATGGAATACTACTCAGCCATAAGAAATGATGACATCGGAACATTACAGCAAAATGGTGGGATCTTGATAACATGATACGAAGTGAAATAAGTAAATCAGAAAAAAACAGGAACTGCATTATTCCATACGTAGGTGGGACATAAAAGTGAAACTAAGAGACATTGATAAGAGTGTGGTGGTTACGGGGGGGAGGGGGGAATGGGGGAGGGAAAGGGGGAGGGGGAGGGGCACAAAGAAAACAAGATAGAAGGTGACAGAGGACAATCTGACTTTGGGTGACGGGTATGCATCATAATTGAATGACAAGATACCCTGGACTTGTTATCTTTGAATATATGTATCCTGATTTATTGATGTCACCCCATTAAAAAAATAAAATTTAAAAAAAAAAAAAAAGGAAGAATAAAATGGGAAGTATCACACTTCTTGATATCAAGTTATACTACAAAGCCATTGTACTCAAAACAGCCTGGTACTGGCATAAGAACAGGCATATAGATCAATGGAACAGAACAGAGAACCCAGAAACAACCCCACACCCTTATGGACAACTGATATTTGACAAAGGAGGTAAGAGCATACAATGGAGTAATGACAGCCTCTTCAACAAATGGTGTTGGGAAAATTGGACAGCTACCTCCAAAAAAATGAAACTAGACCACCAACTTACACCATTCACAAAAATAAACTCAAAATGGATAAAAGACAAATGTAAGTCGTGAAACCATAAGCATCTTAGAAGAAAACATAGGCAGTAAACTCTCCAACATCTCTCGCAGCAATATATTTGCTGATTTATCTCCACAAGCAAGTGAAATAAAAGACAGGATAAACAAATGGGACTATATCAAACTAAAAAGCTTTTACACAGTTATAGACAATAAGAACAGAATAAAAAGACAAAATAGAAGAACAGATTCAACAATACATCTGATAAGGGGTTAATAACCAAAGTTTATAAAGAACTTGTAAAACTCAACACCAGGAAGACAAACAATCCAATGAATAAATGTACTAAAGAAATAAATAGACACTTCCCCAAAAGGACAGACAGATGGCCAATAGGCAGATGAAAAAATGCTCAACATCACTAATCATTAAAGAAATGCAAATTAAAACCACAATGAGATATAATCTCACACCAGTCAGAATGGCGCTCATCAACAAAACAACACAGAATAAGTGCTGGTGAGGATGTGGAGAAAAGGGAACCCTCCTGCACTGCTAGTGGGAATGCAGACTGGTGCAGCCACTGTGGAAAACAATATGGAGACTCCTCAAAAAATTAAAAATCAAACTGCCTTTTGACCCAGCTATCCCACTTTTAGGAATATACCCCAAGAACACCATAGCACTGATTTCAAAAGGAGAAATGCACTTCCATGTTTATGACAGCATTGTTCACAATAGCAAAGATCTGGAAACAGTCCAAGTGTCCAACACTTGGACGAGTGGATTAAAAAGCAGTGGTACATATATACAATGGAGTACTACGGGGCCATGAAAAAGAAGGAAATCTTACCTTTTGCGACAACATGGATGGACCTGGAAACTATTATGTTAAGTGAAATAAGTCAGGCAGAAAAAGAAAAATATCATATGACCTCACTCATTTGAGGAATTCAATATACAATGAGAACTGAGAAACAGAATTGAGACAGAGGAGGGATCAAAGGGACCAGAGGACAGAGGGAAAGGGGATGATAGGATGGGATAAACCTGAAGGGAAGGGGGGATGGTGCTGTGGGGAGGGGGGCAAGGGAGATGTCGAGGGAAATATGGGGGAGGAGGAATGCATTCAGGGCAACACTAGAATCTATATAAGCACAATAAACAAAATCAATAAAAAAACTAAAAAAAATAAACAAATAAAATAAAATAGGAGTATTGAGTCTGTTTATAAACTAATGAAAATGAAGCAAATGAAAGGGAAAGATTGATTTTACAAGAAAGAGAGGAAATGGACTAAAGGATAGAGTCTTTGATAAGACTAGAGGAAAAAGCTCACAACACATGTGGAAAAATAAGTACTTAAGGGAAGGAGAAACAAACCTCCATTATCTCAGGAAAAAAGAAAAAGCAATATACACTGCTCACAAAAATTAGGGAATATTTCAAAATGAATATGAAGCTATAAAATACCCCCTAATTTTTGTGAGCAGTATAGGAAAGATTTTGGAAGGAAAGATTGATGAAGCATTCCTCTGTCGGTTTTGTTCTCAGTGAATTTGAACCAAATTCCTCTGTGTGAGTTTAAGAAATGAGAAGATGCAAGTCCATATGTCAGATGAAAAATAATTAATTATGTCATCTCAATAAAGTTAATAAAAAATAAATAAATTTAGTAGGATAGTGTGTCAGTGTTGAGCTAGCATTAAAAGTGGTAATGAGGTTACACTTTTTCCAAACTGCCTTTCATACAGCAACATGTGGCTGAGTGGGCACACATATGGAGACATAAAAGGTTGGACCCACCAGAAGTAAAGATTTGCCAGGGGATAATATAACAATTCAGTTATATGAAAAAATATATCTTTAAAATTATCATGGATTCAAAATGGGTGAGGAGGAGAGGAATGAAAATAAAAGAAGGCTGAGGTATAGAGAAAATGGATTATAGCTCGCAAGGTCTTTAAAGAATTGTTTCCATAGGTGACTGAGGAGGTAAACGGAAAAGACAAAACATTGCTCAGAAAATGATATGCATGAATTTATTTTGAAATTTTGATTTCAAAATTGGAGTAGTAGAAAGAATACACAGCTGAGTTGGAGCGGAGGAAATATCCATTGGGGATAAAGATGTCCATGACACTAAGAGGCCAGAGTATTAGTTAAGCCACCTAAAGGATGTTGAAGTACTCAAAATTGAGAAGTAGATAAAACACTAGTTAGGTCTGTATTTTGGAAACATTCCAGTTACAATAAGGAGAATGGATTGGAAGGGATCAAGGCTGGAAAAAGAGAGATCACTGCAGAAACTCTGAAAGATTATGGTGGTTCAGATTAAAAGAGTAATAGGGAAGATGGAAATAAATGGATGTTTTCAAAAGATGCAGAGGTAGTAAGCCAAAGGACTTTGTGTTTTTTGGTAGGAGTGGAAATGGGAGTAAAGAAGGAATCAAGGCATCAAGATTAGGTGACTGAGGCAAATATTAGTGCCATCCTCTGGAAGAGAAAAGAAAAGAAAAAGCTGTTCTGGGGACCATCTGAACCTCTGGATACAAATATATCATAGAAATTATCAAAAGTAATATCTAAACATTAAAATACCAGCTAAGGTTTATAGTTTAAATGTTGATAACACACTTTAGTGGTTTGATATAGTTTCTATATTGTAGCAGCTCACAATGAAACTTTTTCAAGTCTAGAAGAAAAATTAAATTATTAATAAATTAGGTCTCAACAAAGTTGCTTTGCCTGAAGATTAAATAACTCCTAAACACCATAAAGATTAAATATTAAAATAGTTATTTCAATTTCATAATAGATGAGACAATATCTGGTTTTTAAACTTGCATTTTAAAAATCAGTTATAAATATAACATCAGTGAAACTTGATGGGCTAATATTTTGAAACTCTCACTATAGAAATGAACATTGTGCTACATAAAAGACAACTTAAATATTAAAAATATTTAACAAATAAATATATAACTTTTTTACATGTTATACTTTCTTAATAACAAGTTCATGTTCACTGTAAGCACAGGTTTTAGAACAAGCTATTTTTCTAAAAAGCTACATTCATACATCTTCCATTTGCTGAAACTCAGCTTCTGAATATCATGGAAAAGTCAACATATCAACTTGTATAGGAAGAATTTGTGATTCGTGAAAATATTAACCCACTATTGATGTCACTTACTGTCATTTAATTATGGCATCTTTCTCTTTTTCTGAATATTTATGAATTATTTTTTGTGTAATCCTAAGGTACATTGTTAATGCACATCATAGGACAGTTTAGTTATAAAAATAATGACCCATCAAAGTAACTTTGGATAAAAAATATCATTAACAGTTGATTTTTCTTTTTAATTCTTCATATTGATTGATTATAGATTTTTTAACTAGGCATAAATATTGTTTTATTCTCTGTGATGAAAGGTTAGAAATTATAGTATTACAACAATCAATTTCTTTAAAATACAACATAATATAATTTATAGCAGTTCTTTACATTTCCATTTGGCTGTAAAATATGTTTTCTTGTAATAATTAAGTATATAATGAATGTAACGGCTAAAGAACAGTTGCTTTATAACATTTACAAGAAGTAATTTACATTAGTGAGAAGAAGTAAAAAATGTTTAACACAAATGTAATTAGAATCCACTAGACTCCTTGTCTATTAGTCTTGTAAAGACAGGTCTCTGGTACAAATGTTTCATTTAATACATAGTTATTAAAGAAATACAGTGCTTCTCTTCTCCACTTGTAGTACATATGTTTAAGCATATGCAAAATTATTAAAGCACTTCATTTTCACGTTTACATGAATAACTATCAGGGTGGCTAATTATAACTATTGTAGCTTCAAAAATTTATAACTAATTCTCAATTATTATCTTAGCTTAACTCTAAACATGAACGTACACTCCAGGAAAACCTACAAATAAATATTGCTTAGCATTTACCATTTGGAGTGTTAAAATTTAATAAAGATGTCAAAGACTTGAAGGATTCTAAGAAGGTTAGAAATTAACTAACTTTAGTAAATACTTCCATAAAGAAAGATTGCAAGCTTCTGAATTAATTTTTCCCAAATAATTAAAAGGTTATTAGTAAAATCAGTAAGCATTTGAAATTGTATTAAGGACTTGACAGATTGGCTCAGTGGCAGAGTGTTGCCCAGCTTGTGGATATCCAAAGTTCGATTCCCACTCAGGGCACACACCTTCCTTTTCTCTCTCTCCCTCTTCTTCTCTCTTCTTGTCCTGCAGCCATGGCTCGATTGGTTCCAGTGTTGGCCCCAGGCACTGAGGATGGCTCTGTGGAACCTCTGCCTCAGATACTAAAAATAGCTCCATTGGGAGCATGACTCTGGATGGGCAGAACATCGCCATATGGGGCTTTCTGGGTGGATCCCAGTCAGGGCACATGTGGGAGTCTGTCTCTCTCTCTCCTCTCCTCTCAAAAAAATTGTATTAAAATTGTTGACCATCTATATCATTCTTACTGTGACTGAGCAGGAGAAATGTCTAAAAGCTCATTACAATAAGTAATACTCATTAAGGGCTTGAAATGTACCAGGCACTGTGTTAAGCACTTTACTGTATGTTCCTTAATCAGGCCTTATAACTGACCAATTAATTGGGTACTATTACTGTGTCCAGTTGAGAGATGAAGAACCTGAGACATTTTATGAGCAGTTTTCCCAGTTTGTCTCCAGAGCTGGTTGGTCCCCAGAAAGTTATCCCTATTTGACCTCAAGGATGTTGCTCTTCAACCTTTCCCCTTCCTTCTTTCCAGGTAGAATAGAGTGACGGTTAATAACACTGACAACAAGCTCCCCCAATTCTTCTGTAGCCATTTAAAAACATGATATGCTTCATGGCTGTGAAGAAATTTTGGGAATAGGCTCAATAATATGACTTTGTGGGGTCCCTTCCAAGTCTGACCCAAAAGTATTAAAAACTATGTATGCTCTTGACTTTTGAAGTCAATAACAACAAAGGAAGAATGGCCATCAATAGGATGCAATGAGAAAAGTGTAGCCATTTTCTCTCATAAGCTTTCATTCTGCTCTAAGCATCTGGTGCTTGGCGCCTCTAACTATCCAATCACACCTTTCCCCAACCGGACACAAACACTGATTGCCTGAGATGCAGAGGAAGCAGGGCCTCTTTTATAAAAATTTCTCACTAGTCTTAAGAAGCAGCTAGAGTCTAGCTTCATAACTTTACTTTTTTCTTTCTATCTTTGTAGAATATTTACTAAAATTTTGAGTAAAAAATCTGGAGCATCCTCTGAAATTGTTATCCACTTAACAACTCCAACTCTAGGTAAAATACCTTTCTAAGCATCCTTAATCAGTGTGTCCCAGCCTATATGTGAATCTTCCAAGAACAGGAGTCCCTGAGCTTATAGAGAGAACCATCTGAATCTAGAGCAGCTCTCATTATGAGCCTCCTCATTCTGGGCCAAAATCTGCTTCCCTGTTATTTCCAGCCTCTGCACCTTGGCAAATCTCTCTTTTATAATCAACCCTTCTCCTTTGAAGACAGTTGATCAAATCTCCTTTTAGCCTTACATGCCCCCAACCAATCCCCAGTTCCTTCAAACATTTCTTTTTTGTTATTGTTTGTTTTCCTTAAATGACAAGCAAGGAGGCAGAGAGACAGACTCCCGTATGTGCCCTGACTTGGATCCACCCTACAAGACCCCTTTTGGATGATGCTCTTCCCATCTGGGGTTGTTACTACCTTGCTCAGCAACTAATCTATTTTAGTACCTGAGGTGAGGCCATGGAGCCGTTCTCAGTTCCCAGGGCCAACTTGCAGCAACAGAGCTGTGGCTGCAGGAGAGGAAGAGAGAGAGAGAGAGAGAGAAAAGGGAGAGTGGGAGGGTGGAGAAGCAGAAAGTCACTTCTCTTGTGTGCCCTGACCAGGAATCAAACCCAGGACTTCCACATGCTGGGCTTATGCTCAACAACTGAGCCAACCAGCAAGGGTCTCAAACATTTCTCATTTGGCATGAATAGCCAGGTCCTCTACCAATTCTGTCAACCTATTCTGTCAATGCCACAGATATCACTAAGAGTCAAGTAAAATGGAAGAAATATCCCCTTATAGTCTAGATATTATGCTTTCATGGGTGCAACCTAAGATTGTATTAGAGATTGGGTCAGACAAATAACACAGGTCAGGCATTGAGCTCACAAAGTGTTAATCATAAATTCACATTAATGCATTGACAGTTAACGTTACTACCTGTGCGGTGTACATTATCAATAATCTAATACAAACAAAGGTTTTACTGAAAATTTACTTTCCTATTATTTTTCTCTATAATTGCCAGACTCTTGTGTCTGTATAAAACCAAGAGCTAACAGACACTGAGCCCTTACTATGTGCTGGAGCTCTGCCAACCACTTTCATTCCAGATCCTACACAGGCTAGGGACTCTCTCACCATATACTTTTTCACATGAAGAAAGTAAGTGAGTTTTCCAAGGTCAGGAGGCTAGGAAATGGCAAAACCAGGATTTAACCCCAGTTGTGTCAAAGCCCCAGAGGCTCTGCTAATCTTGTTTATTCTGTGCCACACCCATGTCATCCTCAAACATGTTCTGTTTTGCAGTTGCAGCTACTAGTTTTCTCTTTCCTCGTTACGTTACAGTGCAGAGCCCTCTGGATCCATTTGGAAATCTGCCAAGTTCTTTTCAATTCCTCCAGGAAGACTCTGAAAATAGGAAAAAGCTAACCTGGGATAGACTGAGCCACTACTATAGAAGGAACAACTCAAACTGTTTACTACACAGTTAATCTATGTAGAAGTAAATGAAATAAATTATAAAAAGTATATAGAGAGATGATGATAAATTAATGCCTATTTCTCAGTCCACTAAAACTTTTATCCAGCTGCCTAAGATACACTGTTTCCTTGACCAAAGGTTCTGAATGTTTCCTCTTTTCTTTTTGCTCAAGTAAGTCTTGCTAAGCCTCTCTTCTGCACTTGTCATTTGCCAGCCTGCTAGGACATTCACACCTTCGTACTGGACCTTGGTCACTATCTGTACAAAATTAGAACTCTTTACATATACAATTGTTAAGTACATGGTATTTATCAATGGTACCATTAAAAAGGCTTTCCTTCTCTCCTATATGCTCTATGAGACAGACCTGAAACTAATTACTAGTCCTTCTGAGGACTTCTGGTTTGTGAAGCTGTAGCTCTGCTCCCTGGGAGGGGTGGGGGTGGGGGTCTCCTGTTCAATTACCTTTGTGTTCTGGCCTACCTCTCAATAAAGAGATTATGTTAACTTTTTTCATTTGGTAAAAGGAAAATCTTAAAACTTTGATGTCAGCTGGGACAGATTTCTCTGCTATGTAAAAAGTCAATACCATGAAACTTCCTATGGACTAAATCTCAGCATCTTGGCTGATTGTAGCAGACCAGAGGTTTAAGAGCTTAACTATTTATACTCAGCACTCATGTGGGTTACCTATATCCCAGTGGTGGGATTCAAAACTAGATTATGTTATAAGAGTTTTAAGATATTAATGAAAAATATTAAATAATATCTGACAAAAACTAATAAAACTATTATTTAGGATATTTCCGTATTACTTCTTGACTGGCTTCCTCACTTGCAATTTTTTTCACCTATGGATGAAATGAACATTACTATGGGTGCTTAGAATATGCTGTTGCACATATGAACGTTAAAAAAGAGTAAGGAATGTAAATTTGTGATTTCACATTGAGAGAACCCTGATTACAAGTGCCATTTTAACAACTAGTTCGCCAAACTCAACAAAAAATTAGGTATCAGTTCTGCCGAACCAGTGCAAACCAGCTGAATCCCACCACTGCCTATACCACATCAGGTATATTATATGTATTATTCAAAGATAAGAGTATTTTCTCATTCTTTCCTATACGTTCCCCTTCTCCCAACAAACTACGTAGATTATGAGCTAAAAGCCATAAAATATATGACATAAAATCATAGTGCATTACACTATGCAGTGAACAATTATATCTTTGAGCAGATGGGCATGTAGTCCTCCTCCTTTTGGTAATAGCAGGCTAGTATTCTTTTAGCAAATTATCTCTCCTCTCTTGGGTACATTGGGATAAGAACACTAATTAAAGAACGCAGCTAACATTAACCATGGGGAGAAAGGGAGAGAAGATATGACCATAGTGATCAGAGATTCCTCCCTGGAACTTGATGCCTGACCCTCATTTATTCCAGCAGCAGTACTCTAATGAGCCCAAAGAGGAGTTCCTGCACCATGAATTCCTGGAGTGCCCTCAGTCCTTTTCCTGCTCTGAACCTAATCTTTCAGTATTCCTGCTGCTCCATATCCTTCCAACAAATTCTTTTTACCCAGGGCCAGTTTCTGTTGCTTGAATCCAAATAACCTTGACTGAGACACATCCCTGTAGTGACTCCTCTTATGAACAGTACTTAAGTTTTAAATAGCATTAAGCATAGTGTGTTACATCCTCATCTGTGGGAAGAAAATGAAAACTAAACTAAACATTTCCATCAGCTTTAGCATTTACCCTCTTCGAGCTAAATGATGTGAAATTTACCAGCTGCTCCATAGGGCTTGTCTTAAGTAGTATATCCACCATTTAGTGATCTTCTTGGGAAGAAACACCTCCCATTTTTTATTTACTCTCTGCCATGAAAGCCACCCATATTTGAATTCTGAGCAGCTGTTTATTTGCCCTTCATTCAGGAAAGGGAAGGGGTGGCATAAGAAAAAGAAATAAATGTTTATGGTCCATTTCATTGTAAGTAACAGGAGGGTTAAGAAATCTTTCCTTGGATCTAAACATAAGACCTGAAACAATAAAGTACATAGAAGAAGACATAGGTACTAAACTCATGGACCTGGGTTTTAAAGAGCATTTTATGAATTTGACTCCAAAGGCAAGAGAAGTGAAGGCAAAAATTAATGAATGGGACTACATCAGACTAAGAAGTTTTTGCTCAGCAAGAGAAACTGATAACAAAATAAACAGACAGCCAACTAAATGGGAAATGATATTTTCAAACAACAGCTCAGATAAGGGCCTAATATCCAAAATATACAAAGAACTCATAAAACTCAACAACAAACAAACAAACAATCCAATAAAAAAATGGGAAGAGGACATGAACAGACACTTCTCCCAGGAAGAAATACAAATGGCCAACAGATATATGAAAGATGCTCATCTTCTTTAGTTATTAGAGAAATGCAAATCAAAACTGCAATGAGATACCACCTCACACCTGTTAGATTAGCTATTATTAGCAAGACAGGTAATAGCAAATGTTGGAGAGGCTGTGGAGAAAAAGGAATCCTCATACACTGTTGGCGGGAATGTAAAGTAGTACAACCATTATGGAAAAAAGTATGGTGGTTCCTCAAAAAACTGAAAATAGAACTACCTTATGACCCAGCAATCCCTCTACTGGGTATATACCCCCAAAACTCAGAAACATTGATATGTAAAGACACATACAGCCCCATGTTCATTGCAGTATTGTTCACAGTGGCCAGGACATGGAAACAACCAAAAAGCCCGTCAATAGATGACTGGATAAAGAAGATGTGGCACATATACACTATGGAATACTACTCAGCAATAAGAAATGATGACATCGGATCATTTACAGCAAAATGGTGGGATCTTGATAACATTATACGAAGCGAAATAAGTAAATCAGAAAAAAACAGGAACTGCATTATTCCATCCGTAGGTGGGACATAAAAGTGAGACTAAGAGACATTGATAAGAGTGCGGTGGTTACGGGGGGAGGAGGGAGAGGGAGAGGGGAAGGGGGAGGGGGAGGGACACAAAGAAAACTAGATAGAAAGTGACAGAGGACAATCTGACTTTGGGTGATGAGTATGCAACATAATTGAACAACAAGATAACCTGGACATGTTATCTTTGAATATATGTATCCTGATTTATTGATGTCGCCCCATTAAAAAATAAAATTATTAAAAGAAAAAAAAAAGAAATCTTTACTTGGAACACCAAGAGAGAAGTAGATGGTAAAAGGACCTTATTACCTCTTGTTTTAATTCACTTCTAACAGCCTAAAGTTATTAAGTATCACAGGCAGGTTGAATTTTTTTCTATCAAGACAACCACTGCCACCCTGGTTGGATTGTTCAGTTGTTTAGAGCAATGTCTCCATATGTCAAGGTTGCAGGTTCAGCCCCTGGTCAGGACACATACAAAACTCAACCAATGAATGCATAAATAAGTGAGACCAAACTGATATTTCTTTCTCCTTTCTAATATCAATAAATAAAATAAAATAAAAATTTAAAACAACCCTTGCCTAGTTATGAAATCCAAACCTTTAAAAAAAGCCTTTACTGGGCTTCTTACTGCATCTATCTCTGAATTTGTAGATACTTCATCTTAAGTTTACCCTAAGTGAAATAAGAATTTCTGTTAGGTGTCATAGCCAGGGACCAGAAAGTCCCTAAAATTGGTAGTGAGAATTTAGCCAGTACTGTACACTATATTTTGCATGTGTTAGAATGTTTATATTCATTCAGTACTGTTTCTTTCCTGTCAGAGAAGTGCCAAAGCCAAGAATTCATTTTGTTAATTCAGTGTGATCTGTTTTTCATCTCTTTCCTCACACCTGAAACATCTGCTGTCAGTTTATATTTCTACTGCCATATATAGGAAACTCTTGCCATTTATAGAATGCAAGGAAGTTATATCCATGGATTTATAAAATAAGCCTAATTTTCCCCACTTGAATATTTTCTGCCTCACTCATGTAACTTGGGCAGAAATATAGCCTAAGAATATTGCTATATAATAAGGCAATTAATAATACTTGAGACCAATAGGAAATATAATACACCATTATGCTTCCTTCATCTCTAACACATTGAGCTGTAGAATATGAACTATGGTTGTCTTTATCGTTATACCACCAAAGAAATGCATAAAGATAAAGAATGACAGCATCCAAAAAAAGACTTTGCATTTCCAAACCTACCTGTCATTTCAAATGGCAGATGAAACATAGAATCAGATTAGAATGGAATCCAGCAGACAGAAACAAAGAATTGGGAGGGAAATTGGATGGCCCTTATTTCTTTACAAGTGGTTTTAATTTTTTATGTTCATTACAAAGGAAATTAAAACAATATGCCTTTACACACTAAAAGGGAAGGAGGAGGGAAAGGCAGACTTGAGATGGAAGTGGCTGGAAAGGAAATGTGGAAAGATTCATCCCAGATATTCTCTGAAACAGAGGATATAAACGCAGGCTCCTGAGCCACAATGATGTCTTAGCAGTTCCTGCTTTTACCACATGAACTGTTATGATTAGTGTAAGGATTTACTTATGCTTCATTTTTTAATAGTTTTGAACTGTGATACTTTCCATTTTAGAGAACTGGAACAAAGTCTGAGGTTGGAACACATGAAAACGAAGCACATTGTGCATCCTTTACCATTATTATCATCAAAAATTATAGAGACCAGTAGCTACTCATTCTTTTCTCCAAGACAGCTTTGGCATAGCTAAACTCTGCAAACAAATTAAAAAAATAGGCCATATTCTTATAGCAAAATAAACAATATAAAGTGAGAATTTGAGCTCTGTGGATCAATATGGCTCCCCTCATTTTTTAAAGAAAACAAGAAACATCACAGATGGAATAGCTGGATATATTTTGATGAACATATATACTTCTTAGAAAAATAAACATCTTTTACCTGTATTCATTCCCTTCTAATGAGCATACTCCTCCAGATCTATATTCATACCATTGGCATCTAATAACTTCTTTTCCTTTTTCAGTGTGCATATTTTAGAAGTCTAATTACTGTGGCAAAGCTAATTCAATATTCTGTATCAAAATCTGTACTATACTAAACAGAAATGAAATATTTGTATTTTACAGCTTGGCTTCTTTTAACTATCTAGTAGCTAAACATCATAAAAAGTCCATTTTTATAATTCTTTGTATTGTATATTCCCTTCTTCAATCAGTTGTCACTTTATTCAACACTGTTTACTCCACAAATTTGAAGTTATTTCTAGATATATTTTTTCACCTAATAAAATAACAAAAGTGTAGTACAAATTCCTAAGTTTAGAAAAACATAAAAATATCTGAACTAGATCGTGTAGCCAGTAGTCAAAGGTTCAGACTTCAAAGTTGAACAGAATGGCCATCATATTCAATCTCTGCCACTTACTAGAACTATGTGACAAGTTACTAAACTTCAAATCTTTTTTTTGCTAATAATTAAAATAGACAGAATAATGCTAAAACCATAAGGTACTGTGAAGTGTAAGTGAGAAAATGGAGTTGCATGTTTAATACAGTGTCACACACAGAGTAAGTAATCAAGAAGGGGTAACAGTGGTGGCATTTGTGGTATCGTGAAAGGAGAAGTGAGGTCCTACCTCAGGGCTCCTGGTTCAATCCCTGGCCCCACCATTCACTAGAATTGCAGCCTTAGTTTTCTCTTGTGCAACATGAAAAGGGGTGGACTTGATGATGTCTAAAAGGGGGAGACTAGATGATGACAAGTCTCTCCTGGGGCTGATATTCATTGGCTCTTTGATAAATATTGATTATAGCTCTTTCACTGTTTGTGGTCTCAGTTCAACATGACACCCAAGAGGCTTTCCTTGACCACTCTGCATGAAGTAGTAAGCTTTCCTCCTTACTGTCACCCACTCACTCTCCATTACATAGCCCTGATTATTTTCCTCATTATATTTGTTTATCATTCTCCTCCTCCAATTAGATTGTTAGCTTCAGAAGAGTAGGAACCTCTTCTGCTTCATCAGTATTTTATTGCCAATGTTAACAACCGTGCCTGACACAGAGTACTTATTGAATGAATAAATGCCGCACCCAGTTAGACACTGAAGAGATGTCCACAAAATATATCCACAAGAATGTACTTAGCATCTTTATTCACAACAGCCAACAACTGGAAACAAACTAAACATCCATTAACAGGAGAATGAATAAATTATTTGGATTTGGGGCATTAGAGTGACATTTTATGTACTATAGGTACACGAAGAACTGGAACGTTTTAATTGTTAGATGTAGCACACACACTGAATCCCTTCACTTCACCAAATTAAGGGCTTAGGGAAGCCTCAGCAGCATCTGCTCCAGTTCCCTTCAATTTTCTTTCTTTGTGGTGTCTTTATCTGGTTTTGGAATTAGAAAAATTCTGGCCTCATAAGAGGAACTTGAGAATCTTTACTCCTCTTGAATTTTTTGAATAGTTTGAGAAGGATAGGTGTTAATTCTTTAAGTTTTTGTTTGGTAAAATTCACCTATGAAGCCATCCAGTACAGAACATTTGTTTGTTGAGAGTTTTAATTACTACTTCAATTTCATTAGTTGTAACTGGTCTGTTCAGATTTTCTGTTTCTTTTATTTCCCCCCTCTGCTTCTATCATCTTTTTCTCTCTCATCCTCTTCTGTCACTCTTCCTCTTCTTTCTCTCCTTACAAACTCTGTCTCTTTCCCTCTTCTTATACCTCTCTCTTTGTCTTTTTCCCTCTCTCTTTTCTCTCCCTCCTCCTCCCTTTCTCCCTCTACTTCTTTTGCACCTATTTCTTTTTCTCTCCCTCTGGCTCTCCCTATCTCTGTTTCCCCCTCTCCCTCATCTCCTACTTATCTTGCTGTCCTCCCTGCCTCCCTCTCTTTCTCCCTCTCTCCTACTTTCTCCTTCTTTCTTCCTCTTTCTTTCCCTCTCTATATGTCTCCCTTTCTCTCTTCCTTCTTCCTCTTTCTCCCTTTTTCTTTTCTCCCTTACTTTCCTGTTGTCTTTCTCTTTTTTTCTTTGACTCCCTCTATTTTCATCTCCCTATCTCTTCCTTCCTCTAGCTCTCCTATTCCCTCTTTCTTTCTCTCCATCTCTTCCTTTCCTTCTCCTTCTCTCCCTTCTGTTTCTCCTTCTTGATTCAGTTTTGAGAGATTCCTAATGTTTCTAGGAATCAATTGAGTTCATCCAGATTGTCCAATATTTTGGCATATAACAGTTATTTGTAATATGTCCTTATAATTATTTGTATTTCTATAGTGTCAGTTGTTACAGCTTCTTATTTGTTTCTGATTTTACTCATTTGGGTCTTCTTTCTTTTTTCTCCCCCCCCCTTTTTTGATGAGTCTGGTTTGTTCATTTTGTTTATCTTTTCAAAAAACAAGCTCTTAGTTTATTGATCATTTGTATTAGTTTTTAGACTCTATTTCATTTATTTCTGCTCTTATCTTTGTTATTTCTTTTCCTCTGCTTACTTTGGACTTTGTTGTTCTTTTTCTAGTTCCTCTAAGTGTAAGGTTAGGGTTTTTATTTAAGATGTTTCTTGTTCTTTGAGGTAGCCCTGTAATGCTATGAATTTACCTCCCAGGACTGCTTTCACTGTGTCCCATAGATTTTGGGTTGTTGTGTATTCATTTATACTTATTAACAGGTAGCTTTTGATTTTACTTTTTATCTCATTGTTAATCCATTCATTGCTTGGTAACCTGTTATTTAACTTCCATATCTTTATATGTTTTTTTTCTTTTATTTCTTGTAATTGATTTCTAGTTTTATACCATTATGGTGAGAGAAAATACTTGACATGATATTGATCTTCTTAAATTTATTGAGACTATTTTTGTGTCTAACATGTGGTCTACCTTAGAAAATGCTCCTGATTGTACTTGAAAAAAATGTATATTCTGCTGATTTGGGGTGAATTTCCCTAAAGATGTTGCTTAAATCCATCTGATCTAGTGTGTCATTTAAGGCCACTATTTTCTTGTTGATTTTCTATCTAGAAGATCTATTCATTAATGTCAATGGGGTGTCTCACTATGACTGTATTACTGTTGATCTCTTTCTTTATGTCCATTAAGATTTGCTTTACATATGTAGGTACTCTTATGTTGGGTGCATAAATGTTTACAAGGGTTATACTGTCCTGTTAGATTGTTTCCTTCATCATTATGTAGTGTCCTTCTTTATAATCTTTGTTTTAAAGTCTATTTTGTCAGCTATTGGTATTGCTACTCCAGAGTTTTTTTCTTTCCATTTGCATGAAATACCTTTTTCTATCTCTTTTACTTTCATTCTGTGTATCTTTCATTCTGAGGTGGGTCTCTTATAGACAGTATATATGGGTCTTGTTTTTTTATCTATTCAGCTACACTATGTCTTTTTGTTGGAGAATTTAAGCCACGTACATTTAAAATGATTACTGATAGGCATGTATTCATTGCCATTTTATTCTTTACAACTATGTTCCTTTTTCCTTTTTTCTTCTTAAAAAAAGATTCTTTAACATATCTTGTAATACTGATTTATTGGTGATGAACTTCTTTAGCTTTTTCTTGTTTGGGGAGCTCTTTTTTTCTCCTTCAATTTTTAATGATAGCCTTGCTGAGTAAAGCAGTCTTGGTTGTAGGTCCTTGGTTTTCATCACTTTAAATATTTCATGACAATCCCTTCTAGCCTGAAATATTTCTGTTAAGAAAGTAGCTGACAGTCATTTGGGAGCCTCCTTGTAGGTAACTGTCTTTTTCTTGCTGCTTTTAAGATTCTCTCTGTCTTTAACTTTTGTCATTTTTGTTATGCTGTGTCTTGGTGTAGGCTTCTTTGGGTTCATCTTGTTTGGGACTCTCTGCATTTCCTGGACTTGTGTGTCTTTTTCCTTCACCAAGTAGGGAAGTGTTCAGTCATTATTTCTTCAAATAAGTTTTCAATTTCTTGCTCTGTCTCTTCTTCTGGTACCCTTATAAATGCATGTGTTGTTACACTTTATGTTATCCCAAAGGTCCTTTAAACTATCTTTGTTTTTGTTTTTATTTTTGTTTTCTGTTCATTTTGTTTTGTTTTGTTTACTGCTCTAATTGGGTGTTTTCTGCTACCTTGTCTTCCAAATCACTAATGCTGTCCTCTGTTTTATCTAATCTACTATTTATTCATTCTAGTGTATTCTTCATTTATGACTGGTTTTTTTATGGTTTCTATGTCCTTTTTCATGCTGTTGAAGTTCTTACTAAGTTCCTTGAAAATCCTTATACCCATTTTTTTAACTCTATAATGGATAGATTCTTTCCCTTTATTTAACTTAGCTTTTTTTCTGGGTATTTTTCCAGTTCTTTCATTTGGGGTATGTTTCTTTATCTTCCCATTTTGACTGCCTCTTTGTGTTTGTTTCTGTATGTTAGGTAGATCTACAGTATCTCCCAGTCTTAGTAAAGTGGCCTGATATAGTAAGTGTCTTATGAGACTTGGTGGCACAGTCTCCTTGATTGCCTGAGCTGAGTGGTCCAAGAATGTTCCTTGTGTGGGTTATGTGAGCCCTCCTGGTATAATTGAATCTTGATTGCTATTGGTCTGTTTAAGCATGGGGTAAACCTTCACACTGACTGACTGTGAGGTTTGGCCCCAAACACAGTGTATGAGTTGCTGTGCTGGTCTTAGCTACACAAAGTGGAATTCGCTTCAGCAGTGTCTTGTACCTGCTGAGATCTCCCTTTGGATGTGACACTTGTAAAGCTAATTGAATACTGTCTGAATTTGACCACAGGGTGTGTTGGTCCTAGGGTCTCTTGGAAGGAACTCTGGTGCAGTTCAATGTCATACACTGCCTGTGATAGCACTAAGCAACCTGTTAACAGTGGCAGAATAATCCATAGTTTGTGGCCATCTCTGCTGAGACTGGGTGTGCATGAGAAGGACCCAGCTGAACACCTGAGCCAGCCTCCACCAACATTGAACCCAGGAACAGGTCAGCAAATGGCCTGAGGCACCCCAAGATCTGCCTCCATTTGCCTCTGCCTGCCAGTTGCCTATTAGTCTTAGTCACTTAAAGATTCTTTGGTAATACTTGAGCTGCATGAGGTAGGTTCTTAGAAGTCACCAAGTAGGGGTGAGTTATACAGCTTTATATTCAGTACCAGTGTTTGGTCTGAGACCACTCAGCAAAAGTCCCAGGGCAATTGCCACCCACCAGGTGCAAACAGACCTTTGCGGAGGGGTGGGACCTCAGGTAGTCTTTAGGTTGAGACCAGCAGAGTTCATCAGGCCCAAATAGCCCAAGATGTGTCTGTGTGAAAGAGGGTTTTGCACTAGTCAGGCATGCAACATAAAAATGGTCCCTGTCCAGGAGATTCTGCTAGGACCTTCTGGACAGCCAGAGCTTGGCGGGGGGTTGGGGGGTGGGCATCATGAGTCAGGAACAGGAGGTACCATTAGGGATCAGGGGAATATGGGGGAAAAGGTTGCCATCCAAGAGCCACACAACTCAGTCACTGGCACTCTCGATATCTTCCCAGACCTCTATACCCCTGGCCTAGACAGCTGACTCCTTCATGGGGCATGAGCTCTACAGGGTGGTGGAAGAAGGATTCCAAAGGTTGGAGCCAGTGGTTGGATTCAAATAATTTAACAATCAGTTTTCAGCCCTAATGACTGTTTTTAAGTATTCAAAAAATGATATACCAAAAGGTAGTTTATTATTTCATGCATTTAATACTTAAATAAGAATAATAAAAGAGGTAAACAAAAGTAGATTATGTTATAAAAAAGTTTAATAAATTAATAAAAAATATTAAATAATACCTGATCAAAAAACAATAAAACTGTTATTTAAGATATTTCTAATGACAGCTTATCGTCCCTTGGTTGTTTTTCTCTTTACATTCTACATTTATTTACTGAAGTAACAAACATGAGGGAATTAAAATGTAGTATTTTATCAAAGGTATAATGAAATTTATGAAATAAATAAAAAAATATTACAAGCATAGTTCTGTTAAATTTGTTTTCACCTCTGTATAGAATGAACATTGCTACAGGCATTTAAAATACACTGTTGCACAGATGAACATTAAAGAAAGAGTAAGGAATATAAATTTGTGACTTCCACATTGGACAGCTGCCCAGGTGCCCACATCAGAGAGAACCCTGATCACAAGTGCCATTTTAACAACCAGTTCGCCAAACTCAACAAAAAATTAGGTATCAATTCTGCCAAGCCTGTGCAAACCAGCTGAATCCCACCCCTGGGTGGAGCTATTATTCTCCCAGGCTGATGCTGTAAGTAGAGGAGTGCTCTCCCCAAGAAAAACAACTTCTGTAATGTTAGAAAGGAAGTCAGCATGGGGCCCTGGAAGCTGTCCCTTCAGCTCTTCCTGAATCCACAAACTCCAGTCTGCCTTGACATGACTCGAGTCTACCCTACCCTCCCTCTGCCAAAGCCCAAGGTAAGTGGCTGCAAATAAGATTTGGTGCACTGGCTTTTTAAGAGAAAAAAACTAACATTTTTATTTTAAACTTATAAAGTTATTTGCGCTTTAATGTTTAGAAGGCTGATTGAAATAAATATGTGATATGAAAAAAACATTTTGAAAAACCACCCTAATAAAGAAGATGTATATATATATAAAATTGTCAAGTAAAAGTTGATGGCAATGCCTTCTCCACAAAATGTAAACTGTTCTTCATAAAATCAGTGACTCTGCAAACAGTCTTATTTCTTTGTTCTTCAACTCTTGTGTTGTCTTGTTTTTACTAAAAAAAAATCTAAAACTGATGGGTACCCAGGCTATTCTCTATTGTTAAAATATCAGGTATGGAACTGCATTATTGCATGACCCTGTTGGAGCCTGTAGGTCATGGTGGAAAGGGTCAGTCAAAATCCTACAAGTCTGAAGGGCATCACCAGACATGTGTAGCCCTGTGAATGAACCACATCAGTACATTAAGAGCCAAGTGCTTTTCTTGTCATAGAACAAGTTAATGGTGGTGAAGTTTTTATATATCTTCTGCTGTTTCTAAAAATAAATGAGAAATATGCTTATTTGATTCTACAACAACTAAAATAGAAGCATTTTGTGGCAGATGGGGTTTTTATGAGCTGCTTGTCACCATGTACCAGTCTTGTTAAAAAGCAATCGTTTTCTGCTTCATTACACTAAGATAGCTCTGTTTAGGGTTCCACTCAGCTGTGAAATGATTTTAAAACTTCTATAAGGAGTAGAGATGAGATTTTTTATATAATAAAAAATTGTTGAAAAAAATATACCAAAACAAAAATAAAGTGGTCAAACTATATTTTTATGTCAGGTAAATAGGGATATGTTGAATATCCTAGTTATGCTTAATCTGCTCATTTATGCCAACAGAGAGAACTACAAAATACTTTTATTTTCTTTGCCTAATAAAGGTAAGAGTTTACATATTTTATATATAGAAAGGAATGAGTATTTGAGTAAGAAGAACTTGAGCTTAAAATACATAAAAGGAAGAAAAAACTTTAGTAAATGCATGAAACACATTTTTAATAGTTTTAAGATGAGGCCCTGAATAGAAACATAGAACAAGAATAGGGTTCAGTGCCCTGAGGCAAAAATCACAGTGGCTTTACCGACAAAAGTAATGAATGTAGTACTGTGCTGAATGTAGCATGATAGTAATAGAATTAGCAATTCTGATTAATCAATAAATGGGGACATTTGAGCTACTACCCTTGCCCTTTGATCTGCTCTAAAGAAGTTGCCCTTCTTGACTTTCTCATTCTCATCCTTCTATTTGTGTGTATAAATAAATACACACAAGGTCTGGGCATCAGGGAAGTCTCACGAAACCTGTATAAGAGATTGTGAGACAGTCCTCCCTAGGTCCTTCAGTGCATGCCATGTCATCTCCAAGTAGCCACTGTCTCCATGACAAGTGGTGCCCCATATGAGAAACAGGAACAAAACAAGCTCCCAAAGCCTGGATAAGGTAAAGGATGTCCAGCACATCTGAGTAAGTGGGACACAGATGACAGAGGAATAGCCTCCTAACATCTGTGGTGAGGTCAGATATACTGCTCACAAAAATGAGGGGATATTTCAAAATGAATATAAAATATGAAGTAATAAAAAAAAGCATTTGACTTTTTTTATTATACAAGAACAACAGAAAAACAAACAACAAATCAAAGACAAGTCAAAGAAAGTTGTTTGATTATGCAAATGAGGTAAAAAACCAACTTTTATTTTATTGGTGAAAATGCACTATACAAAAAGCTGAAAGTACTGGAGTATCTGCACATTCCCTGATCCTCTCATTTTCACACCAGGATACTCCTCATTTTTCCCCTCCTTTTCCCATTTCTTTCCCCTGACCATCATTGGGAATTCACTGACTCAGAGCAGCCAACCATAAGCTCCAACTTCATAGCCTCCTCTGCAGTATGGGAGGTAAGGTCACCTTTAGGCAACTCACAAAGCTGCTTATTGTAGTCCATCAACAGTGTCTTTGATATCCAAAAGAAGAGAGTCTAGACATTAAAGACTGGGAGCAAATGATATACTGGCTCTGCAACTCATTAGGGCCAATGACTGTACAATATCTAACAACATAGAATCATTGTCGATTGACATTATGCCCAATTTAGAGCAGAAATCACCAGATTCCCCCTTCTGATGAGCCCCAATCTCACTGGCCTCCTCCCAAAACCCCCACTGTAGATACAATTCTCTCACCCCTACCTCCATATGAAAGTAAGGTTGAAAAGTACCTAAAAGAAGGCTTAAAAAAAGATGCAGAATTTGTTCAGGTTTTTTCAATATTAAGAATGCCAGGGCAGTCTGTGCAACATGAGTCTGTCTCCCTTTCCTGGTCTTTAAGTAATTCAGGGAAAATATTATTGAAAATGGGGTACGAAGCACATTTACCAAGAAAATGATTGAGGACATTGGCACAGGTTATAAAATGACCCCATGGGACTGGAAGGGGTTAGTGAAAGTAGTAACCACCACTGCTCAAGTACAGTGTCTGACTACAAGAATACCAGGATCATCTCAGACAGCTGTAAAGAATCTGAATACGGTAGTTCCAATTGGTGTTGATATACTCTCAGGAGCTGGGGTTTACAGCACTCCCCAGGTTCAGGCTTGCATGAACCATGTTGCCTTTCCTTAGGTTTTTACAATGGCTTTTAAGGCATGCGTTCAAAATCCAGACACTAAAGTCCCTACAGGCTCTTTGGCAAGCATCCATCAGAGACCTAACAAACTCTATATTGATTTCATTAACCACTTGCAAACTGCCTTTTCACAACAGGTAGATAATAAACAAGGAGCAAAGGTGCAGACCCTACAACTGGCTTATGAGAACAAAAATGTTGATTTGCCAAAAGGCATTGGCTCCTCTTAAGGGGCAGCACCCTAATGTAGCAGAAATGATTAAAACATGTCAAAATGCAGGGGCAGAAATAAGACAAAGCTCAAGTCTTGGCTGCCATATTATGACCACAGACATGCTTTAATTGCTGTAAAGAAGGACATTCTCAAAAAGATTGCAGTTGGAGCTTAATGGCAACTGTGTGGTTTGGCTTTTGTGCATGCCCTGAGGTACTAATTAAAACTCAATCTAATTTTTTTTATAAAGTTAGCAAAGCAGATTGTAAAAAGCCAATATAATCAATTGTTATTTTTATTGTGTTTATGCAAATTACAAGGCTAAATTAAAACTGGACTTAATAGTGCAAGTAGGATAATCTTAATTTGGCTCTTAAAGAAAAACTGAGGGTAATTTTAGGTAGAAACATTATATTACAGTAAAATCCATTAACACAGTTATGAATATCAGAAACTAGACTGGATCCTGAATTTTTCTGATTTTCTTGAATGTTTTGGACAAAATGTTCCTGTTATTTCTGTTATATCTTTTGAAAAGATGTTTGTTTACCAATGATAGAACCTGTCTCTAAAGGTCATAAAATATGTTCATAAAAGTATCAATCTAAAATTACTAATTACTAACTCAGTCCTCACTGAAAGTTAAAGTTTTTGAAAATTGAGAATTCTGATTAATTAGAAAGAAATTGTATGGTTTTACTAATAAAAGGTATAAGGTGTGGAGGTACTTTTGAAAAGAAAAAAAGTTGTTCTGAAAGTTGGTTATTTCTAAATGAAGAAAAAGGTTTATATAAGTTTCAGAAGGTTTGTGCAGGTTGAAGAAGGTTTGTGCACAAGAAAGAAACAAAAATAGAAGTAACAGAGATATTAAACAAAGGCGAGAAAAGGAAGGACTTTAGAAGAAGGATTGTCCTGTGTAAGACCAGTAGCCATAGCCACCAACACAACCGCCTGGCCTGTGCAGGTTTGCATTTGATTCGAACAGACAGTAATAAAACAATGGAGCCAAGAACTGGTGGGCCATTACCTTTAATCCTAGTTGGCACCCGGTGGGCGAAAAATACACACAGTGGGAAAACACTGCCCTTTCCATTCAGAGCTCCCAAAGCCACTGACTTATCTGAATTTCCTAGAATCAAAAGTTTCTACCTCACCAGCCTTATTCACTCTGTTCCCCATCTTCTTCTCTCTGCACAAACTGGCTTCTTCTTCAGCACTCCACCATCTTGGCTGCCATGCTAATTGCTCCATTTTATAGTGTAGAAATCAAAACCTTTAAGCCAATATACAAATAAGGAAGTCTCTGATACAAAGCCACTTATCTGAAGCATAAATGGGATTCCGCATAAGAGTGTACCACCCCACATCGTGCAACAGTCAAGAGTGTGGGGAAAAGCTTATTTTTCAAAAGATCTTAGAAGACTATACTTTCAGGGATCATTTCTATAGTTTGTCTGAAAAGGTCTTAGTATTAAAAAATTATAATGGCTATAATGACTTTGCCAGCTTACAGCCTGTCCCTCACACCCAATGCAAACTATAAGCAAGCAAACATATATATCATATTTGCAAACTTATTTGACCAACATCCTGAAAGGAAAATAAAACAGAACCTTGGGACATTCTTCAGGGCCTCAAGAGCTTGAGAAATTCACCCAAACTTACAGGTATTGCAGAAAGAGTCAATGCCCTTTTTAAGAACAACTGCACAAACAAAAAAGGGAGTCAGAGGAAAGACTGACCCTACAAGAACAATTGTATAAGGGTCTTCTTACTCTTAATTTTTTAAACATTTTTTCATCTGAACTTACTGCAGCTAAGAAGCATTTTATGCCAGTCAAACAATGGCCTAAGCCTCTCATGTTGTACCTGTATATATTAGCTGACCCTGAGTTATAGGATCCTGTCAATTTGCTAAACTGGGAGTGGGGCTATGTTGCAATTTGTCATCAACATACAGCTAGTGTTCAACTTACGACCATGATTGGTTCCGACAGACCGGTCGTAACACATTTTGGTCATAAGTTGAGTAGGCTATATGTACAGTACTGTGAAATGATGTTATAAAAATCTTTAAGTCATATTTTATCATAATTTTCTTTCATTATTATTATATATCATAATTTTCTTTGTTCATTTTATGCCATTTGTGTCATCTCTACACTATTTTGTTTCTTACTTTTACATTCATCAGGTTTAAGTAAAACACTACATTACCAGTACAATTGGCTTAATATTTGCAAAGACAATTTCCTCTTGGTAAACATCTTGGCAGGGGTTTGATGAAAAATATCCAAAACACAAATTGCTGTACCGAGTTTGGGATAACAGTTGAAATGGTGCATGTGGAGATGGTAGTGCTGCCAGAAGCTGGTCCGCACTGTTGTATGCCCAGCTGGGCAACACTTGCACTGCCAGACATGAAGCAGTTGTGGCTAGCAATTTTGGTGGTAAAGTCAAATGGTCATAAGTTGCATAGGTCATAAGTTGATCAATATTTGTATCCTCTTTGGATACCAGCGAGTAATGTGAAGTCTTCATGAGTTGGCAACAGCCCCTAGGAAGCAACCCAGTTCCAGAGATACAGAAACTGATAGTCAATCCACCTCCAGGAATGAACCTGAAAAAGAGGAGACAAAACCCACTCCCAAGCCCTAAGGGAGCACCTGACATCACCTGGGGCACTTTGCAACATTTAAACAGGCATGCTGAAGAAGTTTCAGGTATGCATGTGACCCCTGAAAACCTGTTTCTCTCTATTCTTGTCCTTCACCTTCCACTGCAATTACCACCACCAGTAGAAAAATGTCCTTCTGAACCTATTGAAGATTTGAACTCCTATTAGACAGCTCAAACAAAAAAGGAGGAGATGTAGAGACCCTGAATAGAAACACAGAAAAGGGACAGAGCTCAGTTCCCTGAGGCAAAAGTCAAAGTGGCTTTACTGAAAAAAGCACTGAATGGCAGTACTGTGCTAAACACAGCACAATAGGAATAAAATTAGCAATTCTGATTAATCAATAGGTGGGAATATTTGAGCTACTTACTATCTTGCCCTTCTGTCTGCTCTATAGAAGTTCCCTTTCTTGACTTCCTTATTCTTGTCCCTGCTTCTATTGTGTGTATCAATAAATACCTGTAAGGACCAGGGGTTGGGGCCATCTCATGAAACCTGTATAGGGGATTATGAGGCAGTCTCTCCTAGGTTCCTCAGTGCACTTCATGTGGTCTCTGAGTAATCATTGTTTCTGCTACAGCTTTACTATCCTCAAAACCAATCTACTACTAGGTTCCTTTTCATATTTCACCATATTTTTAAAGGATAAGTACCAGGGCCAGGAGATGCCTAGGCTTCCTATTTTAAAGATTATAAACTTATCATGTCACCTTTTTTGGCTCCACTTCCCATTCATTATAATTCAAGGGGAATCGGGAGGGTTTTAGCCAAATCCTCACCTA
This sequence comes from Saccopteryx bilineata, assembly GCF_036850765.1. Lineage (NCBI taxonomy): Eukaryota > Metazoa > Chordata > Mammalia > Chiroptera > Emballonuridae > Saccopteryx > Saccopteryx bilineata. Next base: position 178,081,362 of record NC_089491.1, on the reverse strand, counting down.
ATCACTTACTTATGACTTCAGTTACATTATTTAGCCTTTCTGGACCTCTTTTTTCTTATATAAAATGATCAATAGTAACACAGACTTTGCAACACTGATTATCTATTACCCCAATAATGTTACATAAAAAATAACCATAAATTCTCAGTGACATACAATAACAAACATCTATTTAGTTCATGAGTCTGTAAGGTTCAATTGCTTTAGGCTGAGCTCAATCAGGCCTAGCTATGTACATTCATGACTGCACTGTAGCTGTCCTGTTTGTGTCTATGGGTTGGCTCTGTTAAGGGTTGGCTGATCTTGGGTGGCTTCAGCTTATACAATTGGGATGGTTTGGCCCTTCCTCATGTCTCCCATCTTTCAGTCAGCTAGCTTGTGTTCATTCTCATGACAAGGCAAAGGTGTTAAGAGAGAACAAACCTAGGCACACAGATTTTTTAAACTTTTGCTTGCATCACATTTGCAACTGGCCAAAGCCAAATGGCCTAGTCAGGTGAGAAGGTATTACAACTTGCCTGCAAAAAGTGAGGATTATTATTACACAAAAGCAAATCCATACCAAGTTCATATATGTTACTAGAGAGTGTCCTCATTCTGTGCTAAATTCTGATAATCCTGAGTAGTTGCAATTATGTAAATCTAGCACAGGGGTCCCCAAACTATGGCCCACGGGCCGCATGCGGCCCCCTGAGGTCATATATCCAGCCCCCGCCCCACTTCCGGAAGGGACACCTCTTTCATTGGTGGTCAGTGAGAGGAGCATAGTTCCCATTGAAATAATAGTCAGTTTGTTGATTTAAATTTACTTGTTCTTTATTTTAAATATTGTATTTGTTCTGTTTTGTTTTGTTTTTACTTTAAAATAAGATATGTGCAGTATGCATAGGGATTTGTTCATAGTTTTTTATAGTCCAGCCCTCCAATGGTCTGAGGGACAATGAACTGGCCTTCTGTGTAAAAAGTTTGGGGACCCCTGATCTAGCACATTCAAAACATGCTCAGGGAGTTTGAGTTTTAAATATTCTTATGGTGAATTATTTAGTAAAACATACTATGAGTTCCTGATATTCTTGTTTTGTAAAACCAAATTTTGATAAGTGACATGTTTAAAGTAGTATAAATCTATAATTTGGCTTTTTAAGGTGTGTAATCTTTTGAGTCTGCAAGCATCAACAAACATAATTCCTTGAGACATGCATCCTCATGCTTTGGACTAAGCAAAAGCAGTTTTCCATGCTTAATGAAGGGCACAGATGGTGGCCTGGTTTTTCAGTTTTTCAGTCACACTCCACTTAGGGACTCTCAAGTGCTTGAGGAAACTTTACAAACATTTTTGTTTCTGTGCCTTACACACCTGAAACCAAATCACATAGCGGAGAATTAACCCTTCTCTGCTCAGAATCCTATCACTTCTTTCTTTTTTCAAGGTGGATCCCTTAGTACTTATAAGTTTATATTTTCAATTATTAAAGAAAAACAAGCCCTTTATCAAAACCAAAACTCCCCTCATTTTAAAAAGAGTCACATTTTTACTAGACACAAGTCAAACTTTCTTTTGAGAGAGAGAGAGAGAGAAAGAAGGGAGAGAGATAGAATCATCAACTCATTGTTCCATTTTTGTGCCATTGTTTGCTTCTCATATATGCCTTGATCTGAGCTCAAACCAGTGTCCTTGGGGTTGAGCTGATGCCCTTGGGATCCCACCAGCACCCTCAGGATCTGCAACCCCAGGCTTAAACTGGTGATCCAACACTCCAGGATGGTGTTCTGTCTACTGTGTCACTGGCCAGGGCACCAGAGTAAACAATTTTTAATGCCTTTCAGTTTGGGGTTAGGTGCCTGGTTGAGTTGCTGAAATATGCTGTGTATACATGTACCATAGCCTTAAAATAAAACACGGAAACATTTATTTAATGCAAAATCTCTAGTCAATGAAATATTTTAATTCATTAAACCAAACATGTTTTGAAAGCTATTCTGAACTAGGAAACCCTATAAAGGAGAAAAAGTCTATAAAGCCAAGTAGTACCAGAATAGTGTTGGATAAGAGTAAACAAAAAGTATCATATATTGTAAAGACAAAAGAAGATAGCCCTTCAATGGTCTGGAAACCCCTTCTTTTGTGCCAAGTGCCTTCGGACAACCATTTCAGACATCTATGAGTACTGCTTTAAGAAAAATAAAAGTCACTAGGCCTCTTTGAATTATATGTATTCTAATTGTTAATGAAATTAACTATAGCTAATTTTTACATAAAAGTATTTTTTTTTAATTTCAGAGTCAGACTGGCTTGAAACCTCTATCTGCTACCATGGCAAATAATCCCTTTGTGAGCTGACCTTGATTTTGAATGTTGCCCTTAAAAAATTCATTCTGGGAAGGAGAGCACCTGAAGGAATTCTTCTCAACATATTAATATCTCTCACCAAGACAATTAGGTCATTTTGAATTAAATTAGAAGCACCTTCATCTCTAGAATACATTGAATTTTTAAAGGATTTTTAGTTGCATGTTTTGTAGAACATCTTCAAATGAAAAGCATGATTCATCCTTAAAGAGTAGGCTGCTTTGAACTTTTCAAGGAGGCAGAGCACCAGAAATAAGTTATATCTTAATGCATGTCCACCCTGCACTTCAGGTGGTAGATGACATAGCCATGAGTGTTTTAGAAAGCAATTCAAATGACAATAGAGAAATAATGAGGTTTTTAACTAAGGCAGTATCCATGGGAATGGGATAGAGGGATGAGTTTTAAATCTTAAAGAGGCTAAATGAATGTAACTTCTTAACTAACTGTATGAAGGAGAACTGGATGCAGAAAACTTTTGCAATGACAGAAAAAGTTATAGATTCATTGAATAAATGGAACAGTAAGATCATAAAGTTTAAGAAACAGTAAAAAGGAAAAGAAAGATCAGACTAAAGAAAGAACATTAATTCCATGTGGACATGATGAGTTTTAAAAACTATTAAGGAATACAACATACAATTGAAAATTTAGATCTAAAGTTTAAGAGAGAGAACAATTCTGAAGAATATAACTGGAGGCCACACATATGGTACCATAAAGTTAACACAAAGAAAAAGAGATGTTTTGAGGGGAAAAGTGGGAAAAAGGTTCAGAATAAGATTTTGAGAATGGCTAAATTCAATGAGTAAGCAGAAGAAGATAAGCAATTCATTCATTCATTCATTCACTCATTCAATAAATAGTTTGAATTAAGAGACATTTCCTAGATGATGTCAGAGTAATTGCAGCATGAGAGATACTCCTGATCTCTCCTCTTGAAATTTCAACAACTTGAACAACTGTAACACAGCAAGGGAACCCCAGCTGGGCTCACAGGCATGCCTTAAACATTCATGCACTGAATGGACTAAAGGTGGGATGGGTTGAAAAGAGGAGCAGAAGAAAAAAATGCATCCTCAGTTGGCTCTGGGGAGGAAACATACCTGGTGTTATTTTTCTCTGCCAAACTACAGGGAGGAGGGAAGTTCAGGTTGTTTTGATTTTTTCTTAGGGAGACAGAGAAGAAAACCTGGAGTGACTGGGTCTCCTTCTGCCAGCAGGAGCAATGAGATAAAGGGACAGAGGCAGAAATAAATGAAAGTGGCCAGAGAACAAGGTCACAACCGGTGTTCTCACAGTCTGTCTGCAGCCTGAACTCAGGAGAGATAAAGAAAACAAAAATGTAGCCCCAGCATCCCAGATCCTGCCTCCCTTACCTCACCTCCCTCAGATAGCTGTGGCAGGGACACACTCTCCTCTAAAGAAAGAGGTGCCCCAGGTCTGGTCTCCAGATCTGTGGAGACATAGAAAGGAGTGCATGGAAGCAAGAGATCGCCATTCTTAGTGTCATAAAGTGGAAAAGCCAAAGTCATAAAGCAGAAACAGTAAAGATTTCATACATGCCCTACCCACCAATGCAACTGCGACCACACCAACATCATTGCAACAGCAATGATGAACAGCCTAGAAACTTTAGAGCTGAAACTTGTAATACAACAACAGCTAATGGAAGAAACCTCGCAAAACCAAAAATTATATTTTCTTTATTCTTTTTTATTTCTTCTTATTCTTTTATTCTTTTTTCTCTCTTTTTTTTGAATTTCATTTTCTTTAATTTATATATATATATATATATTACACTTAATTTTCGGGGTGTTTTGTTGTTTTATCTTTTGGTATTTGAATGGTTTTTCTGTGATTTTTTCCTCTTTACTTGGCATAATTTTTTAAATACTTATACTTTATTATATTTTTGTTAATTTTTCATTTTCTTAGTAGGGTTTCTAGTTCTTGGGGATATTAACACCACATTCAAATACCATAAAGAGAGATGAAATCTAATATCATAGCTACACAAGATAGACACTTACTTCAGAAAAGAACATGAAAATCTCCAGAAAAAAATAAATTACATGGAATTACATGGAAACTTTAGATTTAAATGATAGAGAATCCAAAATTGAAGTTCTGAAAATACTCAGCAAGAAGACAAGATGTCAAAGGAGTAGGCGGACGTACCAACTTCCACCTCCCAGAACCAAAATGGATTACAACTTAATTTTAAGAACCATCATCTGGAAAAACCAACTTTAGATTAAACTAAGAGGACTCTTCAACCAAGGAACACTGAAGAAGCCATACTGAGACTGGTAGGAAAAGTGAAAACACAGAGAGGGCTTCCCAGCTCCCTGGAATGAACAGCAGCTGGGAGAGACTTGCATGGTGGGAAGTCTAAAGATCTTAAAGAGTTTAAGCAGAGAGGGGAAGGTCCTGAGCCCCAGGAACAAAGCCCCAGCCTGCAGCCCCAGAGCCTAGAAGAGGCTCAGGGATAGTATTTAGCTAGAAACTAGTCAGGATACTGTTCGTGAGAAAAATACTGATTTCTCAGACCCAGGATACTTCTTAAAGGGATGAAGCAGAAAATCTCTCTCACAACCACTCACCCAATGCTCCGGGGGATGTGGAGAGCAGAGAGGACCAGAGCAGTGGAAAGAAAGTGTAATCTAGGAGGCACAGGGAGAAATACGTTAAGGGACAGCCACCCTAACCCCTGGGCTGTGTCACTCCTCAAACATGAAGTGAATATTTCCCCTGGAAACAGCAATACCAGCAAAGGGAAGCAGGACACCAGCCAAAACAAGCTCTCTCGCGGTACTTAGAGCAGAGTCACTTAAAAGGAGGGAGCTTTCAGGACTACAGTATTGAGTGTTAAGATCTGAGCTGTAGCATCCCCACCACACAGCTTAGGGCTCGCCCAAGGGTGGGTGGCAGCGGGATGTGGAAGCATGATTTGGTTGGCAAGGGCAGAAGCTGGCTGGCCACAACTGAGGTCCAGGTGTGAGCTCAGTCTTGCCAAGCTGGGATGGAGGGGATGCATGAAAGTGGTCAAGCCCAGCTGCGGGCCACCTGCAACCCAGCCTGCGAGGGAAGGACAGGAGCCCTGGAAGAAGCAGAGACATGCCCTTGAGCAAGAATGCAGGAGCGCAGCTTCACCCAGCCTGCTGAGCCAAGGCTTCCTTGCGGCCTGACGCATGAGCTGGCTCTTTCCATGGGGATGGAGTGAAAGCCCAGAACAGGTGGAGTCCTATGACTGAGCAAGGGCATGCAGTCCCACCCAGCCTGTGGAGCCAAGGCTTGTAGCCATCCCATGAGCAGGCTTCTCCTTCAGGGGCAGGACAAAAGCCCAGAATCAGGCAGAAACCTGCAGCTGAGCAAAGGTGCTCACCCCTGCCCTCAGGGCCAAGGCTTTCAACCAAACACAGTGTATAATCCCACCCACTGGAGCAGGGTAAAAGCCAAGGTCACTGAGGCTTGTACACCCGAGCACATGATCATAGCTCCTCCTGTAAAGGAGCGGAGGAAACCACAGCAACAGCCCCAGTGGGCTGGCACCGGCAACCCCCATACCTGAATACCCTAAGCAACAGAAGCACATGTCATGGCGGGCCTGCAGACAGACCACACCTAGAGGACATAGGGAACACACCCAGTGGACTCTAGTGGCCAAAACCTTCTTTTACACAGACAAAATGAGAAGGTAGAGAAATAAAACACAAATGAATCAAGAGAAATCCCGAGAAAAAGAGCTGAATGAATCAGAAATAACCAAAATACCAGATGCAGAGTTTAAAATAATGATTGTTAGGATGCTCAAAAATCTTAGAACAACAATAGATGGTCATTACGAACACCTAAATAAAGAGATAGCAAATATAAAAAAGGACTCTGAATGACCAAAAGATAGGCAGATGCACAGACTCCCAGCTCAAACCACTGAACTAGATTACAAATTAATTTAGAAACAATCAGCATGAAAAACAAACTCTGGACTAAGAGAAGATCTCTCAGAAACCAAGGAACAAAGAAGAAGCCACACCAAACCTAGTAGAAAGTGCCTGAATCTCCCCTGCTTACAGAAACAGAGGGGGACTGAGACTGAGAGTCCAGAAGGGCTCTCACTCCAAGGAAAAGAGCAGAACACATTGCTCACAGTCACTTGCCTGGCAACCAGGAAACAAGGTGTGTTGAAAGGGCTTCCAAAAAGAAAAGAGAGAGAGAGAGATAGACAGTGAGGGACAGAGGAATGCATGGAAAGACCTGAGAAGCTGACTCAACCAGTGATGGAGGCGGCCATAGCTGGAGGAGGGGCTGATTCTTCCACAAAACAAAAGACAAAAATCCTTCGGGTCATAGATCTTTAGACATCTCTCCAACTCCAATTATTGCAACAAGACACAGCTGAAAACAAAAAGAGGGGAGGAGGGGCAGTAACTCAGGTCTGCATGGAAATCTGAGATACACCTCCCTCTACTGAAGCTGAGAAAACACCCTGCCCCCAGAGAGAGTACCTGGCAGATAAAGCCTGCAGAGTCTCAGGTTACACACACCACATTCCTAGATACAGTTTCAAATAAGCCCCCTGCTGAGATCAGTAAACAAGACAATCACCTGTTAAGAAAACAAACAAATCAAGACTTTAAAGCTGCCCAAAATCGAAAGTTGATTACAAATAATAGCTGATGAAAACCCAAGAAGACCTAGAAATGACACAATTGAAAACTAGAGGCAGACTACACCAAGCCTAAACTCAACCAGCTCTACAAACAATACACCCAAACACACAGATATAATGAGAAGACAGAGAAATGCAATCCAAATAAAACCACAAGAGAAACCAACGGGAAATGAACTGACTGATATGGAAATAACCAAACTTCCTGATGCAGAGTTCAAAATAATGATTGTAAGGATGCTTAGAGATCTTAGAACAACAATGGATGGTCATTACAAACACCTAAATAAAGAAATAGCAAGTATAAAAAAGAACATTAAAATATTTAAAAAACAATCAGTCAGAAATGACAAATACAATATCAGAAATGAAGACCACAATGGAAGGAAGTAAAAAAAGGATGAATGGAGCTGAGGATCAAATCACCGAGTTGGAGGACAAGTTGAATGAAAGCATGGAAGCAGAGTAAAAAAAGAAAAGAGACTCAAAATGTCTGAGGAAACTCTTAGCTCTGTGACAACATGAACAGAAATAACATCTTCATCATAGGTGTTCCTGAAGAAGAGAAAGAACAAGGGATAGAGACTATGTTCAATCATATTATAGCTGAAAACTTTCCTAAATTAATGCAGGAAAATGTCTCACAAGTTCAAGAAGCACAGGGAACTCCATTAAAGAAACACCCAAAGAAACCTACACCAAGACACATCATAATTAAATGACCAAAACTAAGTGATAAAGAGAAAATATTAAAATCTGCTAGAGAAAAAAAGGCTATCACTTACAAAAGAGCCCCCATATGGTTGACATCAGACTTCTCAACAGAAACACTTAAGGCCAGAAGGGAATGGCAAGAAATATTCAAAGTGATGCAAAACAAGAACCTACAACCAAGAATACTTTATCTAGCGAGGCTTTCATTTAAATTTGAAGGAGAAATAAAAAGCTTTCCAGACAAAATTTAAAAACTCAAGGAATTCATTACAACCAAACAAATGTTGCAGGAAATGTTAAGGGGCCTGTTTTAAACAGATCAAAGTAGAAAAAGAATATAGCAAAAGAGGAATACAGTTTTAAAGAATAAAATGGCAATAAACAACTACATATCAATAATAACCATAAGTGTAAATGGATTAAATGATCCAATCAAAAGACATAGGGTAGCTGCAACTGCATGGATAAGAAAACAGGACCCATACATATGCTGTCTACAAGAGTCACACCTTAAACAAAAGATGCACATAGACTGAAGGTAAAAGGATGGAAAAAAATATTTCATGCAAATAGAAATGAAAAAAACCTAGGGTAGCAATACTTATATCAGACAAAATGGACTTTAAAACAAAGGCTATAATGAGAGATAAAGAAAGCCGCTACATAATGATAAAGGGAGCAATCCAACAGGAAGATATAACTATTATAAATATCTATGCACCTAATATAGGAGCACTTAAATATATAAAAAACACTTTGATGGATATAAGGGATGAGATCAACAGCAATACTATAGTAGTAGGAGATTTTAATACCTCACTAACATCACTAGCTAGATCCTCAAGAAAGAAAATTAACAAAGAAACAGCAGACTTCAAGGACACACTAGATCAACTCGATTTAATAGGTATCTTCAGGCTTTTCACCCTAAAGCAGCAAAATATACATTCTTTTCAAGTGCTCATGGTACATTCTCTAGGAGAGACCACATATTAGGGCACAAAAGTGGTCTAAACAAATTTAAGAAGATTGAAATCATATTGAGCACTTTCTGTGATCAGAATGGCATGAAACTAGATATGAACCACAACAGAAAAACTCAAAAATTATCAAACACATGGAAACAAAATACCAGGTTATTAAATAATGAATGGGTTAACAATGAGATCAAAGAAGAAATTGAAAAATTCCTAGAAATGAATGATAATGAGCATACAACTAAAAATTTATGGGACACAGCAAAATCAGTACTGAGAGGAAAGTTCATAGCACTACAGTCACACTTTAAGAGAAAACTAGATAGAGGGTGACAGAGGACAATCTGACTCTGGGCGAGGGGTATGCAACATAATTTAATGAGAAGATAACCTAGACATGTTTTCTTTGAATATATGTACCCTGAATTATTAATGTCATCCCATTAACATTAATAAAAATTTATTAAAAAAAAAAGAAGCTAGAAAAGCTCAAATAAACAACTTAACCCTGCATCTAAAAGAACTAGAGAAAGAACAGCAAGTAAAGCTCAAATGTAATAGAAGAAAGAAAATGATAAAGATCAAAGCAGAAATAAATGACATAGAGGCTAAAGAAACAATACAGAGGATCAATGAAACTAGGAGCTGGTTCCTTGAAAAGGTAAACAAGATCATTGAACCTTTAAATAGACTCACCAAGAAAAAAAGTAAGAGGACTCAAATAAATAAAATTAGAAATGAGAGTGAAGAAATAACAACTGATACTACAGAAATACAAAATATTGTAAGAAAAGATATACTATGAAGAATGTATGCCAAAAAATTAGACAAACTAAATGAAATGGAAAAATTTCTTGAAACATACAATCTTCCAAAAATTAATCTGGAAGAATCAGAAAACCTAAACTGACTGATTACAACAAATGAGATAAAAAAAACCAGTTATCAAAAAACACCTGCCAGGCCAGGCGTAGGGGATAAAGCATCAAACTGAGATGCGGAGGACCCAGGCTCAAGACCCTGAGGTCACCAGCGTGAGCTCAGGCTCATCTGGTTTGAGCAAAGCTCACCAGCTTGGACCCAAGGTTCCTGGCTTGAGCAAGGGGTTACTCAGTCTGCTGTAGCCCCACGGTCAAGGCACATATGAGAAAGCAATCAGTGAATAACTAAAGTGCCACAACAAAAAACTGATGATTGATGCTTCTCATCTCTTTGCATTTCTGTTTGTCCCTATCTATCCCTCTCTGTGATTTTTGCTGTCTCTGTAAAAAAAAAAAAAAGAAAGAAAGAAAAAGAAAAAAAATCCCAACAAAGAAAAGCCCTGGGCCTAATGGCTTCACAAATAAATTTTACAAAATGTTCAAAGAAGAACTAACTTCTATCCTTCTCAAGCTATTTCAAAAAATTCCAGAGGGAGGGAGCCTTCCAAGCTCCTTTTATGAGGTGAGCATAAGTCTGATTTCGAAACCAGGCAAAGACAACACAAAGAAAGAAAATTATAGGCCAATATCCCTGATGAATATAGATGCTAAAATTTTCAACAAAATATTAGCAAACCAGATCCAACAATATATGGAAAAAATCATACACCATGATCAAGTGGGATTTATTCTGGGGAGGCAATACTGATACAGTATTTGCAAATCAATCAATGTGATTCATCACAAAAACAAAAGGAAAGAGAAAAACCACATGATGATTTCAATAGATGCAGAAAAAGGATTTAATAAAATTCAGCACCCATTCATGAGCAAAACTCTCAGCAAAGTGGAAATACAGGGAACATACCTCAATATGATAAAAGCCATCTATGACAAACCTACAGCCAACATCATATATAATATGCAAAAATTAAAAGCAATCCCCTTAAGATCAGGAACAAGGCAGGGGTGCCCCCTTTCACCACTCTTATTCTACATAGTCCTGGAAGTGTTAGCCACAGCAATCCGATAAGAAGAAGATATAAAAGGCATTCAAGTTGAAAAAGAAGAAATAAAACTATCATTATTTGCAGATGACATGATATTGTATATAGAAAACCCTAAAGTCTCAGTCAAAAAAGTACTGGACCTGATAAATGAATTCAGCAAGGTGGCAGGATATAAAATTAATACTCAGAAATCAGAGGCATTTTTATACACCAAAAATGAACAGTCAGAAAGAGAAATTAAGGAAACAATCCCCTTCACTATTACAACCAAAAAAATAAAGTACCCAGAAGTAAATTTAACAAAGGAGACTAAGGACTTTTACTCAAAAAATTATAAAACATTGATAAAAGAAATCAAGGAAGATACAAACAAGTAGAAGCATATACCATGCTCATGGTTAAGAAGAATAAACATCATTAAAATGTCTATATTACCCAAAGCAATCTATTAATTCAATGCAATACAATTAAAATACCAATGACATGCTTTAAAGATATAGATCACATATTCCAAAAATTTATATGGAACCAAAAAGAACACGAATATCATCAGGAATCTTTAAAAAGAAGAATAAAGTGGGAGGTATCACACTTCCTGATATCAAGTTATACTACAAGGCCATTGTACTCAAAACAGCCTGGTACTGGCATAAGAACAGGCATATAGATCAATGGAATAGAACAGAGAACCCAGAAATATATATCAGACAACTGATATTTGACAAAGAAGGTAAGACCATACAATGGAGTAATGACAGCCTCTTCAACAAATGGTGTTGGGGCCCTAACCGGTTGACTCAGTGGTAGAGCGTCAGCCTGGCGTGCAGAAGTCCCGGGTTTGATTCCCGGCCAGGGCAGAGAGGAGAAGCACCCATCTGCTTCTCCAACCCTCTCCCTCTCCTTCCTCTCTGTCTCTCTCTTCCCCTCCATTAGAGCAAAGATGGCCCGGGCTCTGGGGTTAGCTCCTTGGCCTCTGCCCCAGGCGCTAGAGTGGCTCTGCTCGCAACAGAGCGACGCCTCAGAGGGGCAGAGCATCTCCCCCTGGTGGGCAGAGCATTGCCTCCTGGTGGGCATGCTGGGTGGATCCCGGTCAGGCACATGCAGGAGTCTGTCTGACTGTCTATCTCCGTTTCCAGATTCAGAAAAATACAAAAAACAAACAAACAAACAAAAATGGTGTTGGGAAAATTGGACAGCTACCTGCAAAAAATAAAAAATAAAACTAGGTCACAAACTTACACCATTTACAAAAATAAACTCAAAATAGATAAAAGACTTAAATGTAAGCCATGAAACCATAAGCATTTTAGAAGAAAACACAGACAGTAAGCTCACCAACATCTCTCACAGTGACAATATAATTGCTGATTTATCTCCACAGGAAAGTGAAATAAAAGACAGGATAAACAAATGGGACTATATCAAGCCAAAAAGCTTTTGCACAGCTAAAAACAATAAGAACAGAATAAAAAGACAAACTACACAATGGGAGAACATATTCGATAATACATCTGATAAAGGGTTAATAACCAAAATTTATAAAGAACTTGTAAAACTCAACACCAGGAAGACAAACAATACAATCAAAAAATGGGCAAAAGAATTGAATAGACACTTCTCCAAAGAGGACATACAGATGGCCAATAGGCATATGAAAAAATGCTCATCACTAATCACTAGAGAAATGCAAATTAAAACCACAATGAGATATCACCTCACACCAGTCAGAATAGCACTCATCAACAAAACAACACAGAATAAGTGCTGGCGAGGATGTGGAGAAAAGGGAACCCTCCTGCACTGCTGGTGGGAATGATGACTGTGCAGCCACTGTGGAAAACAGTAGAGAGATTCCTCAAAAAATTAAAAATTAAGGCCTGACCTGTGGTGGCGCAGTGGATAAAGTGTCGACCTGGAAATGCTGAGGTCGCCAGTTCGAAACCCTGGGCTTGCCTGGTCAAGGCACATATGGGAGTTGATGCTTCCAGCTCCTCCCCCCTTCTCTCTCTCTCTCTCTCTCTCTCTGTCTGTCTCTACTCTCTCTCTCTCTCTGTCTCTCTTGCTGTCTCTCCCTCTCCTCTCCAAAATGAATAAATAAAAAAAAATTTTTAAAAAAGAAAAAAAATTAAAAATTGAACTGCCTTTTGACCCTGCTACCCCACTTTTAGTAATATACCCTAAGAATACCATAGAACTGTTCCAAAAGGAGAAATGCACCCCCATTTTTATGGCTGCATTGTTCACAATAGCAAAGATCTTGGAACAGCCCAAGTGTCCATCAGTGGACGAGTGGATTAAAAAGCTTTAGTAATATATACTATGGAATACTACTCAGCCATAAGAAATGATGACATCGGATCATTTACAATAACATAGATGGACCTTGATAACATTATACTTAGTGAAATAAGTAAATCAGAAAAAACTAAGAACTATATGATTCCATACATAGGTGGGACATAAAAATGACACTCAGAGACATGGACAAGAGTGTGGTGGTTATGGGGGGGGAGAAGAAGGAGGTGGTTGGGGGGAAGAAGCATAAAGAAAACCAGTTAGAAGGTGATGGAAGACCATTTGACTTTGGGTTATGGGAATGCAGCATAATCAAATGTCAAAATAACCTAGAGATGTTTTTTTTTAACATGTGTACCCTGATTTATCAATGTCACCCCATTAAAATTAATAAAACCTCACTGAAAATAAAAAACAGGCAGAGGACCTGAATAGACACTTATCCCAAGAAGACATACAAATGGCCAACAGGTATTTAAAAGATGCTCAACTTCAATAGCTATTCGAAAAATGCAAATAAAAACTGCAATGAGATACCGTCTCATACCTTTTGGGATGGCTGTTCTCAACCAGACAAGTAATAACAAGTGTTGGAGTGGGTATGGACAAAAATGAACTCTCATTAACCTCATCCATCCTAGCTGTTCCATCATAGCTGCCCCTTCTGTCCCTTGTCCCGAAAGAATGTTGGATGCCTCTCCTACTGCATCCCAACTTTTCCTGGTTATGTTCTCTCTCACTATTTTAACAGCTTATTTATATGTTGGTCTACAATTAGACTGCAGAAATCTTTGAGGGCAGAGTCTATTTCTGATTGCTAATATTCCTCTAGTGCTTAGCACAGTGAGGGTATACACTGAGATCTTCATTGAAGAAAAGAATGAATAATAGATGTGAGGCAAGTGTGAGCAATGTTTCCCTTGCTGAAATGGAAAACAGACAAAACTTGAATGCTACTTTTTGCTCAAGGACAGATAGTTCCAGACCCTTAAATGACAGTTCCAATAAGGCACTTCCCCTTCCACCCAGAGCAGGTTTCTCTGGTCCCTTTCTTGCATTAAAATTCCAATGTCATTTAAAAAAATTTTTAACAAAAACTACCAGGTTTATATGGAACCATAAAAACCCCTAAATAGTTAAAGCACTTATTTCTTCTTTTAGTGGTTCCCTCTTTTTTTCTCTCTCTCTCTTTCTTTTCTCCCTCTATATCAGTTTCTTCCTTTCTCCTTTACATCTCCTCTCATTCAAACCTCAATAACAAACAATATCTTATCTGGGACTCAAACTTATGTTTGTGGCATTTTGGGGGGTTTTTACTTCATCATTTTAACTCACTAGCAGTGCTCCCATCCCTGGCTCTCCATTTTATCTAGTTCTTTTTCCACTAAATACAATAGTAATTTTTTAATTTGTCCCCCCATTTTCCTGTTTTCCTCTTATTCCTCTCATCATAACTCTTAGTCAACCAACACCTAAAAGCAAATCATTTTATTCTTGACCCAATTTTTTTTCTTATTTGCTTTTTGTGAAACCATATGCCCTTTTTTTCCTTTCTTTTTTTTTTTTTTGCCCCTTTATTACTTCTCCCCAATTCAGGTCCTACATTAAAGGCATTGTTTGTTCTATTTAATACAATATAATTCACAGTTCACCACAAGATTTTCTCAGGAAAGAGGGAAGAGGGGAGGAGAGAAAATATAGGAGAGGGGAAATAATTTCCTTTTTTTAATTATTATTTTATTTTTCTTTATTTCATTATTAATTTTTTTTAAAAAAACTCTATTTTTTTTTAACTTTTTACTCTTTATTAAATCTCATTAATACTATCAACAAAACCACCTTCAGATGCCATTAAGGAAGAGAAAATCGAATATCATGGATACAAAAGAAAGAGAGGTAACACAGCTAGATGAGGAAAAATATATGGAGAAAAAATTTAATATATTGGAAACCTTGGAGCTAAATGACAGAGAATTTAAAATAGAAATCCTAAAAATACTCTGAGATATACAAGAAAACACAAAAAGGCAATTTAGGGAGCTCAGAAAACAACTCAATGAACACAAAGAATATATTACCAAGGAAATTGAAACTATAAAAACAAATCAAACAGAGATGAAAAACTCAATTCACGAGCTGAAAAACAAGTTAACAAGCTTAGCTAATAGAACAGGCCAGATAGAAGAGAGGATTAGTGAAATAGAAGACAAGCAACTTGAGGCACAACAGAGAGAAGAAGAAAGAGACTCAAAAATTAAAAAAAAATGAGATAGCCCTACAAGAATTATCTGACTCCATCAAAAGAATAACTTAAATATAATACGTATATCAGAGGGAGAAGAGAGAGAAAATGGAATGGAGAACATAAACAAATAATAGATGAGAACTTCCCAAGCCTATGGAAAGAACTAAAGCCTCAAATTCAAGAAGCAAAGAGACTCTGAGTTTTCTTAACCCCAACAAACCTACTCCAAGGCATATCATAATGAAATTGGCACAAATCAAAGGCAAAGAAAAAATTCTCAAGTCAGCCAGAGAAAAGGAGAATACAACTTATAAAGGAAGGCCAATTAGATTATCATCAGATTTCTCAGCAGAAACTCTACAAGCTAGAAGAGAGTGGAACCCAATATTTAAAGTCCTGAAAGAGAGTAACTTCCAGCCACGAATATTATACCCATCAAAGCTATCCTTTAAATATGAAGGAGAAATAAAAACATTCACAGATACAGAAAAGATGAGGGAATTTATCATCAGAAAACCCCCACTCCAGGAATTACCAAAGGGGGTTCTCCAATCAGATACAAAGAACAAAAAAAAAAACAAGGCCACAAGTAAAAGCTCCAAGAAGAACACAATAAAACCAAATGTAAACTGTGACAACAACAAAAAGACAGGGGGGGAGAGGATGGAGATTAACAGTAGCAAAGGACGATGGAGTGCAAAAGTACTCACAAAATAGTGCGCTACAATGAACAGGGTATTGTACCTTTTCATTACTTAAAGGTAACCACCATTGAAAAAACCACCACAGAAGCACATGAGATAAAAAAGATAGCAACAGAGGAAAGATGTATGAAATACAACCAAATAAAACAAAAGATAGAAAAACGAAAGAAAGTTGTACCAAGCATATTTTCTGATCATAACGCCTTGAAACTAGACTTCAACTTCAAAAAAGAGAAAAAAAATTTGACAAAAATGTGGAAACTAAACAACATACTTTTAAAAAATGAATGGGTCAAAGAAGAAATAAGTGCAGAGATCAAAAGATATATACAGACTAATGAAAATGACAATACGACATATCAGAATCTATGGGATGCAGCAAAAGCAGTGATAAGAGGGAAGTTCATATCACTTCAGGCATATATGAACAAACAAGAGAGAGCCCAAGTGAACCACTTAACTTCACACCTTAAGAAACTAGAAAAAGAACAAAGAAAACCCAAAACCAGCCAAAGAAAGGAGATAATAAAAATCAGAGCTGAAATAAATGAAATAGAGAACAGAAAAACTGTAGAAAAAATTAATAGAACAAGGAGCTGGTTCTTTGAAAAGATCAACAAAATTGACAAACCCTTGGCAAGACTTACCAAAGAAAAAAGAGAAAGAACTCATATAAACAAAATCCAAAATGAAAGAGGAGAAATCACGACAGACACAGTATATATGCAAAGAATTATTGTAGAATACTATGAAAAACTTTATACCACTAAATTCATCAAAGTAGAAGAAATGGATAAATTCCTAGAACAATACAACCTTCCTAGACTGAGTCAAGAAGAAGCAGAAAGCCTAAACAGACCTATTAGTAGAAAAGAAATAGAAAAAACCATTAAAAACCTCCCCAAAAATAAAAGTCCAGGCCCTGATGGCTATACCAGCGAATTTTATCAAACATTCAAAGAAGACTTGGTTCCTATTCTACTGAAAGTCATCCAAAAAATTGAAGAAGAAGCAATACTTCCAAACACATTTGATGAGGCCAACATAACCCTCATACCAAAACCAGGCAAGGACTGCACAAAAAAAGAAAACTACAGACCAATATCTCTAATGAATACAGATGCTTAAATACTAAACAAAATACTAGCAAATCGAATACAACAACATATTAAAAAAATAATACATCATGATCAAGTGGGATTCATCCCAGAATCTCAAGGATGTTTCAACATACGTAAAACGGTTAACGTAATACACCAAATCAACAAAACAAAGAACAAAAACCACATGATCTTATCAATAGACGCAGAAAAGGCTTTCGATAAAATACAACACAATTTTATGTTTAAGACTCTCAACAAAATCGGTATAGAAGGAAAATATCTCAACATAATAAAAGCCATATATGATAAACCATCAGCTAACATCGTATTAAATGGCACTAGACTGAAGGCTTTCCCCCTTAAATCAGGAACAAGACAGGGTTGTCCACTCTCTCCACTCTTATTTGATGTGGTACTAGAGGTTCTAGCCACAGCAATCAGACAAGACAAAGAAATAAAAGGCATCTATATCGGAAAAGAAGAAGTAAAGGTATCACTTTTTGTAGATGATATGATACTATACATCGAAAATCCCAAAGAATCCACAAAAACACTACTAGAAACAATAAGCCAATACAGTAAGGTTGTAGGATACAAAATTAACATTCAGAAGTCAATAGCCTTTCTATATGCCAACAATGAAACATTTGAGAATGAACTCAATAGAACAATCCCCTTCACTGTTGCAACAAAAAATAAAATACTTAGGAATAAACATAACAAAGAATGTAAAGGACTTATATAATGAAAACTATAAACCATTGTTAAGGGAAATCGAAAAAGATATAATGTGATGAAAGAATATACCTTGTTCTTGATTAGGAAGAATAAATATAATCAAGATGGCCATATTACCCAAAGCAATATACAAATTTAATGCAATTCCCATCAAAATTCCAATGACATTTTTTAAAGAAATGGAGCAAAAAATCATCAGATTTATATGGAACTATAAAAGACCCTGAATAGCCAAAGCAATCCTAAAGAAAAAGAATGAAGCTGGGGACATTACAATACCTGACTTCAAACTATATTATAGGGCCACGACAATCAAAACAGCATGGTAATTGCAGAAAAGTAGACACTCAGACCAATGGAACAGAATAGAAAGTCCAGAAATAAAACCACATATATATATAGTCAAATAATTTTTGATAAAGGGGCCAAGAACACACAATGGAGAAAAGAAAGCCTCTTCAATAAATGGTGCTGGGAAAACTGGAAAGCCACATGCAAAAGAATGAAACTGGACTACAGTCTGTCCCCCTATACTAAAATTAACTCAAAATGGATCAAAGATCTAAACATAAGACCTGATACAATTAAGTGCATAGAAGAAGACATAGATACTAAACTCATGGACCTGGGTTTTAAAGAGCATTTTATGAATTTGACTCCACAGGCAAGAGAAGTGAAGGCAAAAATTAATGAATGGGACTACATCAGACTAAGAAGTTTTTGCTCAGCAAGAGAAACTGATAACAAAATAAACAGACAGCCAACTAAATGGGAAATGATATTTTCAAACAACAGCTCAGATAAGGGCCTAATATCCAAAATATACAAAGAACTCATAAAACTCAACAACAAACAAACATACAAACAATCCAATAAAAAAATGGGAAGAGGACATCAACAGATTCTTCTCCCAAGAAATACAAATGGCCAACAGATATATGAAAAGATGCTCATCTTCTTTAGTTATTAGAGAAATGCAAATCAAAACTGCAATGAGATACCACCTCACACCTGTTAGATTAGCTATTATTAGCAAGACAGGTAATAGCAAATGTTGGAGAGGCTGTGGAGAAAAAGGAACCCTCATACACTGTTGGTGGGAATGTAAAGTAGTACAACCATTATGGAAGAAAGTATGGTGGTTCCTCAAAAAACTGAAAATAGAATTACCTTATGACCCAGCAAGCCCTCTACTGGGTATATACCCCAAAAACTCAGAAACATTGATACGTAAAGACACATGCAGCCCCATGTTCATTGCAGTATTGTTCACAGTGGCCAGGACATGGAAACAACCAAAAAGCCCATCAATAGATGACTGGATAAAGAAGATGTGGCACATATACACTATGGAATACTACTCAGCCATAAGAAATGATGACATCGGAACATTTACAGCAAAATGGTGGGATTTTGATAACATTATATGAAGTGAAATAAGTAAATCAAAGAAAACCAGGTACTGCATTATTCCATATATAGGTAGGACTTAAAAGTGAAACTAAGAGACATTGATAAGAGTGTCGTGGTTTCGGGGGGAAGGGGGAGAGGGAGAGGGAAAGGGGGAGGGGGAGGGGCACAAAGAAAACTAGATAGGAAGTGACAGAGGACAATCTGACTTTGAGTGATGGGTATGCAACATAAGTGAACGACAAGATAATCTTTGAATATATGTATCCTGATTTATTGATGTCGCCGCATTAAAAATAAAATTATTTTTTAAAAAAAGGCCAACAAAGTTTAAATCAAAACATTAGGAGTCTTTCAGAAAAAAGAAAGTATTTAGTGGTTTGGGACGGTAAAGTCATTCTAAACTAAAGACCAAAGCTTCCTGCAGTACATGTTCACATAAAATACACATAAACACACACTTCTGCAAATATTTTTATGGTTTCTTTCTTGGAAGTTTCCACTTTCTTTATACCACTATCTTCTCCTGATGTAGCTCCCTTGTATTTCACTTCCGTGTCTGTGGCTTAATTCTGACACATCTCATGCATTTTGCGTTTCCATGTACCTGAATGGCTATCTCCAGATTAGTTGCTCTGAACTTGCCTGTCTGTCTCTCCATTCATGTCTTGCTATTGCTCTAGTTCCTTATTCCACATTGATGTTCATCCTAGAAGGCTCATAAGGTTGCAGAGCACCACTAACTCATGGAAAACCTATTGACATCGGCCAGCCAAGTCTGTCAGGTGAAGTGTTTCTCTTTAACTAGCTGCAGGGATAGATAGCAGTTAATGTTGATATAAATCCTCACATTAAAAGTTCAGAGTGCCTTTGTGACCCAAACCAAGGGAACTGCAAAAATACATCAGAAATAAGCAGCCTTTGGAGAGTCGCTCTGAAGACGCATAATTTCTTAAAGTAGAATCTTTATTTTATGAGCTCAAACACAGTCCCATCTTTGCCAATTTTTCAGGATTATCAGGTCAGAATAATAACTGCTTTAAGTAAACATTCATAATGTTCCCATTACTTTCTGTGTGAAGAGTTGTCCTGATTCAAATGTATACTTTGCAAAGCATTGTTCTTAACATTGCTGCACTTGTGTTTTTACTACAAAATCTTATTGTCTTACCATCAAAAAATTTGCTGACTCAATCTAATCCTTTTGCCCTCTGTATAATATTTTAATTTAGAAAGAAATACCATTCTAAGAATACTTTTATTGTAAAAAATCTAATGACATATTTAATCACCCCATTATTGTTATCAGTTATCTTGATATAATGATAAATGTTTACAAAAGCTTAAATCCTGAGGAAGAAAAAGTGAGGTTATCACAAGGGATAGATACATAGTGATTATTATTGGGTTTATGTTTTCAATTTAATCACTCCTCATGACCCATTCATCCTTAGGATATACAGTTGAAACACAATTATTTCACTTATACTTTTTTAATGAGAACTGCAATTTTTTTTTTTTTTTTTACAGAGACAGAGAGAGAGTCAGAGAGAGGGATAGACAGGGACAGACAGACAGGAACAGAGAGAGATGAGAAACATCAATCATTAGTTTTTCATTGCATGTTGCAACACCTTAGTTGTTCATTGATTGCTTTCTCATATGTGCCTTGACCGCGGGCCTTCAGCAGACTGAGTAACCCCTTGCTGGAGCCAGCGACCTTGGGTTCAAGCTGGTGGGCTTTTTGCTCAAACCAGATGAGCCTGCGCTCAAGCTGGCGACCTCGGGGTCTCGAACCTGGGTCCTCCGCATCCCAGTTCAACGCTCTACCCACTGCGCCACCACCTGGTCACGCTGCAATTTTTTTAAATAAATTTTTATTAATGGTAATGGGATGACATTAATAAATCAGGGTACATATATTCAAAGAAAACATGTCTAGGTTATTTTGTCATTAAATTATGTTGCGTACCCCTCGCCCAAAGTCAGATTGTCCTCCGCCACCCTCTATCTAGTTCTCTGTGCCCCTCCCCCTCCCCCTAACTCTCTCCCTCCCTCCCTCCCATGTCCTCCCTCCCCCCACCCCTGGTAACCACCACACTCTTGTCCATGTCTCTTAGTCTCATTTTTATGTTCCACCAATGTATGGAATCATGTAGTTCTTGTTTTTTTCTGATTTACTTATTTCACTCCTTATAATGTTATCAAGATCCCACCATTTTGCTGTAAATGATCTGATGTCATCATTTCTTATGGCTGAGTAGTATTCCATAGTGTATATGTGCCACATCTTCTTTATCCAGTCTTCTATTGAAGGGCTTTTTGGTTGTTTCCATGTCTTGGCCACTGTGAACAGTGCTGCAATGAACATGGGGCTACATGTGTCTTCACGTATCAATGTTTCTGAGGTTTTGGGGTATATACCCAGTAGAGGGATTGCTGATTTTTTGAGGAACCACCATACTTTCCTCCATAATGGTTGTACTACTTTACAGTCCCACCAACAGTGAATGAGGGTTCCTTTTTCTCCACAGCCTCTCCAACATTTGCTATTGATAATAGCAAATTGTCTTGTTGATAATAGCTTCATTAGTTATTAGAGAAATGCAAATCAAAACTACAATGAGATGCCACCTCACCCCTGTTAGAGAACTGCAATTTTAGTCAGCAGCTCTTGCCTGAGCAGGCAATGGTGCAGTGAATAGAGCATCAACTTGGGATACTGAGGATCCAGGTTAGAAGTCCTGAGGTCCACAGCTTGAGCACAGCCTCATCCAGCTTGTGCACAGGTTCACCAGCTTGAGTGTGTGAGACATGATCCCATGGTCTCTGGCTTGAAGCCCAAGGTCATTGGCTTGAGCCCAAGGTTGCTGGCTTGAGCAAGGGGTCATTGGTGGCTAGAGCCCCCCAATCAATTCACATATGAGAAAGCAATCAATAAACAACTACAGTGCCTCAACTATCAGTTGATGCTTCTTATCTCTTTTCTTTCCTGGCTACCTGTCTCTCACTCTCTCTCTCTCTCTTTTACAAAAAAAAAATATTCTAGTCAGCAGCTCTTTGTGTCATAAAAGACTACACCTCCTACTATTTATTCATGAGGTTCAGAAATGCATTATAATTCAATTAAAATTTCTCTTGTAAGGCAATGGAGCACATGACCCTTTTATAATAAACTATAATTTTGGGGTGCATAATACAATTGTTTCATCATTTGCTATTCCTGGAGGTAAAACATAGATTAATATTAAAATATTCTGCTCCATATATTTTATTTAATACTACCTAATAACACATCCTTTTGTTTTCTCGACAGTGATTTAGAAGTGTTACAAACCTTACCATATCAAAGAAGGAACATTTTAAAACAGGGATACAGGGGGTCCTCAGGTTATAACACAGTGCCATTCCTACAAGAGTGACATTATCAAATTTTTGCGAAAGTCGAAACACACCCTAGCTTAAGTCATTTACCTATCCTAACACAGTTGTGAAATCATAATTTAGAACAGGAGTCCCCAAACTTTTTACACAGGAGGCCAGTTTACTGTCCCTCAGACCATTGGAGAGCCGGACTATAAAAAATAAACTATGAACAAATCCCTATGCACACTGCACATATCTTATTTTAAAGTAAAAAAAACAAAATGGGAACAAATACAATATTTAAAATAAAGAACAAGTAAATTTAAATTAACAAACTGACCAGTATTTCAATGGGAACTATGGGCCTGCTTTTGGCTACTGAGATGGTCAATGTCCGGTTCCATATTTGTCACTGCTAGCTGTAACAAGTGATATGACGCACTTCCAGAGCCATGACACATGCGTCCCGCATCATCGGAAGTAGTACTACTGTACAGAAGCGACACCGCGCTTTGCATCCTGTGCTCCTCTCACTGACCACTAATGAAAGAGGTGCCCCTTCTGGAAGTGTGACAGGGGCCAGATAAATGGCCTCAGGGGGCTTCATGCAGCCCATGGGCCATAGTTTGGGGACCCTTGAAGAACATAAAAACACAACTAAGCCACAGAAAAAAGTAAAGGATATAAATATACTGTACTGTACATTGTACTATAGTAACAGAAACAATGACAAAAATGAGTATAAAAATTTCTTACCTTTATTCCTGCAGTTGGCTTGCACACTGGAAGGGGCATTGCAAGGTGGGAGAGAGTGACCTATTGGGAGGAGGAAGCTAGAGAGGCAGGAGAAAGTTGGAGATACTGGATCAGGAAAATCAGGATTGCCTAAGATGTAAACCAAAACACTCACATCTCAATTTTTTTATAAGAGTATCATAAACTCAAAATGTCATATGTTGAGACTGGCATAACCTGAGGACTCCCTGTAAACTCCTTACATTACCTCAAATCTCTAGCACAGCAATTTTCAACCAATGTGCCAACACAACAGCTGTCTGATGTGAGTGAATAAAAATTATCCCTTTTTATGTCAAATCAGCAAATTAAGTTTTGGGGTTTTTTTTGGGGGGGGGGTTGTGCCATGAAATTTTAGTAGTTTATGCACACCATGAAGTGAAAATGGTTGAAAACCACTGCTCTAGCATAGCATTCCTCAGAACCATTCTTTACCACCAGCCAAATAAAATAGGTCCTCAGAAGAAGACTAGGTAATCTACTCCTCTATTGACTTTGCTCTTATAAAGCAAAGGTCAGAGAATTAGGACTGAGTTAAATGCATCTCTAAAGAGGTTTTTCTGTTGTCCCAGTTTATCTTTTAGTTGTGTGTCTGTTAGTTGTGTGTCTAAAAGATGGCAGGATTCTGAGTCCCTAAATGCAAGACCATCTGTTTGTCATGACAGCCACATGGAAGCCACTTCCTCCAACACCATGGTAGTTCATCTCCATAATTTCTCACACATACAAGAAGACACTCCAGGAAAATATGCGTTGAGGCCTAACACCTGAACTCATCTCCCTCCAGCTCTAGTGAACTGGGCCAGGCCAGAAATGGGTTTAAAACTCTCTCTTGTTCTGGCTCACTAAGGTCACAGGTTCTATCCCCAGCCAGGGTACATACAAGTTGATGCTTCTCTCTCTCCCTTCATCTCTCCCTCTCTCTTTTTCTCTCTCTCCTCCTCTCTCTCTGTCTCTAAAATCAATGAAAAATAAAGATTTTTTAAAAAGAAGTAATGAGCAGGCATTACTCATAGACACGGATTGAAGATGTTGTCCACAGACAGTCAAAACAAAACAAAAACAAAAACATGAGCAGTCTGGAGCCCCAAGTTAAAGCTTATTTCCCACAGGCCATCAAGAAGGGGAAGTCATAAGCAGTCTGCAAATACAAGATCCAGAGGAAAGAGAGAGTAAATGTACTTTCAGCTACTGTTAAATTCTCTGAGCCCAGGGAAAGCCTCTTTGAAAAGACTCACTTGATTAGGTCAGACCCATCCAGAAAAACTTTTCTTTGATTAACTTAAAGTTGACCAATCATGGGCTTTAATCTGCAAGATTCCTTCAGTATAGCACCTAAATTAGTGTCTAATTGAATAACCAAGGACCATAGTAAAGCCCAGATAAGTTGACACACCAAGAAGCCATCATACCCACTGTCTTCTAAAACTAGTTGGGAAACTTGACTAGTCTACATTTCATTAATACAGAAACACTTACTGTACACAAAGCCCTGTGTGTGCACTAGAAAAATATTACTTTATTGTACAGAAACTTTAAAAAAATAAAAAATGAGGCACCAACAAGAACAAAAATATATAATGAACAAAACGGAATTAATGACAAGGAAAAAAGGATTAAAAATAAGATAAATACATTTTTTAAAATTAAGGTCCTGGCCGGTTGGCTCAGTGGTAGAGCGTCGGCCTGGCGTGCAGAAGTCCCGGGTTCGGTTCCTGGCCAGGGCATACAGGAGAAGCGTCCATTTGCTTCTCCACCCCTCCCCCTCTCCTTCCTCTCTGTCTCTCTCTTCCCCTCCCGCAGCAAGGCTTCATTGGAGCAAAGATGGCCTGGGCGCTGGGGATGGCTCCTTGGCCTCTGCCCCAGGCGCTAGAGTGGCTCTGGTCGTAGCAGAGCGATGCCCCAGAGGGGCAGAGCATCACCCCCTGGTGGGCATGCCGGGTGGATCCCGGTTGGGTGCATGCGGGAGTCTATCTGACTGTCTCTCCCCGTTTCCAGCTTCAGAAAAATACAAAAAAAAAAAAAAACTTAAAAAAATTATATTAAGAAATAGTAGAAAAAACTGGTTTCAGAAAAGAAATTGGAAATAGTTTCAAAATTACATTGTTATAGTTTCAAAGTCACATTAATATTGATGCATAATAACATTCTCAGAGTACAAACCATGACTTAGTTCATTTTCCCAATGAAGCTTTCTCAACTGATGAAAATTTATAAATAAAAATATGTTAAGGGAAAAATTATACTTATGAGTTCCTGAGAGGAACCACTCCAATTCCAGACTATAAAAATTAAATTTTATCCTAAACAGAACTGTATGCTATAAAAACAATATGTTCATCATTGTTGTTTTGTGTATGCCCAAGAGAATGAAAGATAATGCAAAAATACAGTAGAGACCTAAGAGGAGGAAAAAACAAAGCCATGAGAAATTTGTATATATACTGCTCACAAACATTAGGGGATATTTGATCACTTCATATTTATTTTGAAATGTCCCCTAATGTTTGTGAGCAGTATATTTAGCTGTAAGAATTGTCAGACTCTAATGAATGCTGAACCCTCTGCATTTAATAGTGTAACCTGTATAAAACCGGGCTTCCCAGATTCTGGCCTGAGCACCATGGAACCTCTGAAATCTGCCTCTCACCTCAGTACCTGTTCATCATACTCACCTCCTCATTGCAGGTAGAGTGCAGAGCATTTACCTAGCAGCTGTGGCTGATGCGATGCTGTGAGAACACTCCAGCACCTGAAACCCTCCTAGGCACACCCAGGAGCTTGCTCACTCACTGTAGGGAAGTGACTCAGCGCTAACCAGGCAGCTCTCTGATCTTTTTAGCCATTGGCTGCGAAGGACATGCACCCTTGTGTTATAGAAGGTTTCTATAACACCCTATAGGCTGAACCTGTATATATAAGCTAGCTTACTTCCTGAATAAAAGTGGATCTGCGTCACTGAACCTGGTCTCCAGAGTCAGGTCTCTGTGTCTCCATCATCCTCACCCCTGGTGGGCCTTGTCCACATACTGGCACTTCAAACAGGGACCCAACTGGCATTCAAGGGACGGGTGAGTGACCCTCAGCAATGGGAAACCTTCTGCCTTACTCCCGAGCCCTGCAAGATTGAGCCCTCTATGCCCTATTGCAGAGTAGGCAAGTTAAAGTTAGTGAAAAGGATCTTTGTACCTACTGGGAAATCCTCTCAGGTTTTAACGCTTGGCTCTGGGAAGCGCCTCTTTGGGACCCCGATACTTGGGCCTGAGCTTTCTGGTGCATCTGTTTGGCCAAAGTACATGAAGGACAAACCTTCCCTCTCTGCCTCATTCCTGCCCTGCTACTGATACATGCCTGCCTGACCAGTGTTCCTGCTAAGGACCCTCCGCAGATCCCTAAGGTTCTACAGGCTACTCCTCTTTTCAGAGGAACCCCTACCTACATATTTGCCTCCACCTGTAGAGGAAGAAAAGGGTTGGGCCACCGAGTTTGATGATCTTGCAGCCAAGCATGCAGAAACAAATCTAGATATATTAGAAATCGCACCATCAGCTGCTCCACCCAAAGAAGTGGAAGTCACTACTTCCACATTCCCTGTTGGGGCTCAATGCCGCACCCCAGCCTCAGACACCATTTTCTATCCAAGCTTTAACTTCAACACGTGTTCCTGCTGCAGATCCATGGGCCAGCTTATACGCCCCCCATGTGTCTTTTTTCTTTTCCCCCCTTGTTTGTCCGTCTGTCTGTCTTTTTTATTTTTCCATATCTCTTGCTCTCTCTCCCCTTCCCCTTTCTCATGATGCTGGAAGGACCCAGCCGTGGCACAGTGGCGGGGATCGCACCCTCTTCTAACACAAGGGAGAGGTTATGCTTGTATTTTTAGCCAATTTGGATCCTAGGAACCCACCCAACCAGCTTGACAGGGTTTCTTGGGCACCCACTAAGTGGTTCAGTCTTCACCCATCCAAAGCCACAGCCCTGGCCTCCTCCACACTGACTATGCCTGAGGGGAGGAGGTCCTCAGCACTCCAGAAGAAGACCTCGCAGCCGGTGTGCACGCCCCATCACCTGGGGGGATGTGGAGGCTTTGGTGGGGCAAGCCCAGAGAGTGGCCCCTGGTGGGCCCTCAGGTCCTAGTGCTCTGTTTCTGCTTATGTGTGCTATAGTGACCACTAACTCCCAGACACGGGCAGACCCCCACGTCTGGGTGACTGTTCTCCACCCTGGCATAATTATGCCTGTTGAAGTCAATAGCCCACAGTTTCTAGCAGTATATTCCAGTAACTGCTCCCTTAGTCTCCCTTGTGACAATAGTGGCCAGGAATCCCAACAGTGGAACAGCATTATATGGGGTAACCTCAGTGACCCAATGCTACTTAAGTTTACTCTGAATAATAACACTGTCCCCTCGGAGGAGTGGGTCCTCCTACTAACAGTGGGGCCTGCCCCACTAATCTTGCCTTCCCAGGGTCACCTCTTTGCCCATTCCTGTAAGATGAACATCTAAGAACACTCCCGAGAGAAGGAATTCCCTGGAGAGACTGCCACATTGCCTCTGGCCCAGATGCACAGACCATCAACCTTGGAGTTTGGCATCGGAAGATGAGAGATGGAATGCCACCATATGCAGTACGCAGCCCGCGGCAAACCATCCATTCCATGTTTGGACGCTGGGACTTTTTTGGGAAGGAGGCATGCATGGACCTACGTCCATTTTTTACAATCAAAATGGAACTGTGTTTAATGGCACCTGAAGGTCTCTGTAACACAATGGGAGGAAAATGACATCCTGACCCCTAGGAGGAATCCCCTGTTTAAGGTCCCCATTCTATTTCCTAACTAGTCAAACATTACAGAAGCTTGCCTCATTGTTTAATCCAGCTAATCTAATACCCTTTAGGCTGAGCCTGTGTATATAAACTAGCTTACTTCCTGAATAAAGTGGATCTGCATCACTGAACTGGGTCCCTGGAGTCAGGTCTCTATGTCTCTTGTCATCCTCACCCCCAGTGGACTTTGTCCACACCTCATATTTATTCAATTTCTCTCTGTCTCCTTCTCTCCCTGCCTCAGTCCTTACATCTCTTTGTCTTTTGTATCCTCTCCTTTCTAATACAGAGTTATCTGATCTATTTTTGGTTTCTGCTATTCTTCCCCACACTTCTCACCCTACACCTCATTTAGCACAACAGAGGCCCTGTCTCTGGCCAAGAGAACAAAGGAATTTTCCTCCATGGAATGTAAGGGGAGCATACAATTGCAAATACTAATTATTTTATATGATTTTTGCTGACAGAACTGTAAATCTCCAATGCATTTGCAAGTAATGAATCAGAACTAGTTCTTTCATTTCTCACATGCAAAAGAAAATGAAAAAAGATAAATATACTTATCCCTGATGTCACACTGGAATGAAAAAAAAATGTTTTATGTTCATCTGCTGAACTGCTCTTAAGATTTTTATTTCTCTAGATAAAAATAAAAGGTTTGCCTGACCAGGCGGTGGCGCAGTGGAAAGAGTATCGGACTGGGATGCAGAGGACCCAGGTTTGAGACCCCGAGGTTGCCAGCTTGAGCACGGGCTCATCTGGTTTGAACAAAAGCCCACCAGCTTGGACCCAAGGTTGCTGGCTCCAACAAGGGGCTACTCGGTCTGCTGAAGGCCCGCGGTCAAGGCACATATGAGAAAGCAATCAATGAACAACTAAGGTGTTGCAATGCGCAATGAAAAACTAATGATTGACGCTTCTCATCTCTCTCCGTTCCTATCTGCCTGTCCCTGTCTATCCCTCTCTCTGACTCTCTCTCTGTCTCTGTAAAAGAACACAAAACAAAAATAAATAAATAAATAAATAAAAGATTTGTGGGATCAAACAGACAAAGGTTTATTCATTATTTTTTTAAGTAATAGAAAAGAAACATTATGGTTGAAGATAGTTTTGAGACATTTTTTAAAATGCTGAATTGACACCAGCATTATTTATGCCTGAGAAAAAAAACAGGTTTGTTACAGCTGATTCAATTATTTCAGGAGTTGACTGGGCAATTTGTGATTAACCAGAATTTCTATTTCTCTTTATGCCTCCCACTGCAATCTCAGCTTTTGTATTGCAGGTTAGGACCTGTGGGCAAATAAACAAGGACTAGGGAAGTTGTCAGTCTAATCAGTCCATTCTGCTCTCCTATTACTTGCTAAAAACTTAGGGTGAGATGCCAGAAAAAATTATTAAAATTAGATATACAAATTTGAGATTCAATTACTTTTGCTACTTCTGTTCATTATTATTTTTTATGTTCAACAGAAAGCTTCACATTTAAGCATGCAATTTAGTCACCCAAATTCATTATCTATGCTGAATTAACTGAAACATGTAATTTTTTCAATAGTAACACAAATAATATTTAGTATAAAAATTTCAAAATTATAAGTCAAAGGAATATTGTTTAATAAAATTATTCAATATTTTTATTTTTGAGAGAATCACAATGACTCATATTTACTAAAGATTTTTATTTCTTGAGATGATGTGCAAACCTTCTCTATTCATTTAAAATATTTAACATATAATTAAGTGCTTGCTTTATTCAAACACAAAATAATATGACTATAGACATAAAATATAGAAAGTGAAAAGTTCTGAAACACAATTTAGAAAACATAAGATGAAAAATAGGTTAAAAATAAGGACTTTAACAAGAGTGCCTACTGTTGCTATTCCTATTTAACATAATACCAGAAATCATAAAGCAAGATATAGAAATAAAAGTTACTAGAATTGGAAAGGAAGAAGTAAAATTGTCTTTATTTACAGTTGACATGATTTTGTATATAGAAAATTCTAAAATCTCAACCAAAAAATCTGCTAGATCTAATCAATGAATAGTAAAGTTTCAGTATACAAAATTAACATACAAAAATCAGTAAAGTGCCTATACACTAACAATAAATTTGCTGAAAAAGAAAGAAATCAGTCTCATTTACAATAACATCAAGACAATAAAATATTTAGGAATAAATTTAACTAAGGATGTAAAAGAGCTCTACTCAGAAACATACAAGACTTTGATGAAAAAAATCAAGACACAGAGAAATATAAAGATATTCTGTCACCATGGATTGGAAGAATTAATATTGTTAAAATGTCAAAAATTACATAAAATTAATGGTGGCATGAGAGATACTCCTGATCTTTACCCTTGAAATATCAACAAATTGAACACCAATAATGTTACAAAATAACCCTAGGTGGGCTCAGAGTCAGGCCTGAAAGATCTGCATACCAAATGGACTGAAAGGGAAACAGC
This sequence comes from Saccopteryx bilineata, assembly GCF_036850765.1. Lineage (NCBI taxonomy): Eukaryota > Metazoa > Chordata > Mammalia > Chiroptera > Emballonuridae > Saccopteryx > Saccopteryx bilineata. The sequence goes on along the minus strand of NC_089491.1, from coordinate 178,050,758 downwards.
AGATAGAACTCGTTCACAGCCAGCTTTGGGGAGGAGGAAAGCTCGAGCTGTCTGGGCTTTGTCTGAAGAGGACAAGGAGAAAAAGCCAAAGTAACATGGTCCCCTTCTGCCAGGAGAAGTGGTGAAATAGAGGGGAGCAATACTGGACCAAAGCAGCAGCAAAGTGAGGGGTCACTGTCAGTGTTCCCACAGTCTGCCTGCAGTGGGCCTGTAGACCACACTCAGCAGAGACAAGGAAAACCAAAGTGAAGCCCTCTGGCCTTCCAGATCCTGCTTCCCTCACCTATTGGGTACAAAGAGTGGTAGGGAAAAAACCCATAGCTAGCTCTTCAGAACCACTCTTTCCCATGAAAAACAGAGGTGCTCTGCATCTGGTCCCCTGGTCTACTGAAATGTGGGTAGACACACTGAAGGTTTGAGAGTGCTATTGCTAGAGACATAAAACCATTAAGCTAAAGCCATAAAGTCAAAGCCATAAAACAGCAGTGGTACCACCAACTGCATTTTGACAGCAACATCTCAGCAGAAGACAGTTCAGGAATTTTACAGAACTAAAATTGTAAAACAGCAACACCTACTGAAAGAAAACAGTAACCTCACAAAACCAAAATTTATTTTTTTCTTTATTTTCTGGGTTTTTCTTTTCATTTTTCTTCTTAATATTTTTTGTTTTATTTTTTACCTTTTGAATTTTATTTTCTTTAATTATTATATTTTTTATTCATCTGTGGGTGTTCTGTTTCCTTTTTATTACTTTTCTTTCTTTTGGATTTTGATCTTTGGTTTCTGTGATGCTACAGAAAGAAGAGGAGAGAGATTCATGAATTAAAAATAACTGGGACTTTCCTACAAGAATTGCCTGAATCCAGCAGAAGGAGCAATATGAGAATAAAGGGTATATCAGAATAGGAAAAGAAGAAGAATTAGATGGAGAACTTATTCAAATATATAACTGATGAGAATTTCTTAAGACTATAGAAAGAATTAGAGGCTCAAATTCAAAAAGCAAATAGAAGACCAAGTTACTTCAACCCAAACAAACCTATACCAAGGCACATCATAATAAAATAGTAAAAAAAATCAATAACAAAGAAAGAATCTCAAGGCAGTGAAGAAAAAGAAGAAGAGAACATATGAAGGAAAGCCAATTAGATTATCATCAGACTTTTCAGCAGAAACTCTATAATCCAGAAAACAGTGAAACCAAACATTCAAAGTACTAAAATACAGTAACTACTAACTAAGAAGTTGAGGATACCATATCTATTAAAGTTATCCTTCAAATATAAAACAGAAATAAAAGCCTTTGCAGATATACAGAAGCTGAGGGAATTTATCACCAAAAAACACCCACTGCAGGAAAAACTAAAAGGGCTTATTCAACCAGATACAAAGAAAAAATTAAATCAAAACTACAAGTAAAACCTCTAAAGAAATTACAATAAAAACAAAGGTAATCTTTAACAACAATAACACAAAAAGGGAGAGAATAAAGAATGGCAGTAACAAGAAAGATAAAGAAAGAAATAGTCATAAAACAAAGTATTCTTGTACATATAAACATTTTTCTCTTAATAATCTAGTGATAACTACCCACAAGAAAAGCCACTACAGAAATACACAGCTTAGATAACTCAAATAAATAAAATTAGAAATGTAAGTGGAGAAGTAACAACTGACACCACAGAAATACAAAGGATTGTAAGAGAATACTATGAAGATCCATATGCCAAAAAAAAAAAAGGACAACGTAGGTAAAATGGGTAAATTTCAAGAAACATATAATCTTCCAAAACTCAATCTGAAAGAATCAGAAAACCTAAACAGACCTATTACACAAATGAAATGAAAATAATTATCAAAAAAATCCCAACAAACAAAAGACCTGGATGAGATGACTTTACGGGTTAATTTTACCAAACATTCAAATAACACCTATCCTTCTCAAGCTATTTCAAAAAATTCAAGAACAGAAAACAGTTCCAAGCTCCTTTTATGAGAAAAGCAATATCTTCATTCCAAAAGCAGGCAAAAACACTACAAAGAAAAAAAAAACAGTAGGCCAATGTCACTGATAAACCTAGAAGCTAAAATTCACAACTAAATATTAGCAAACTGGATCCAGCAATACATGAAAAAAATCATACATTATAATCAAGTGGGATTTATTCTGGAGAGGCAAGGCTGGTACGATATTTGCAAATCAATCAATGTGATTTATCACATAAAAAAGGAAGAATAAAAGTCACATGATTATATCAATAGATACAGAAAAAGAATTTGAAAAAATTTAGCACCCATTTATGATCTAAACTCTCAGCAAAGTGGAAATACAGGGAACATACCTTAACATGATAAAGGCCATCTATAACAAACCCAATGCCAACATCATACTCAATGGACAAAAATTAAAAGCAATCCCCTTAAAATCAGGAACAAGGCAGGGGTGCCCCCTTTCACCACTCTTATTCAACATAGTTCTGGAAGTCCTAGCCACAGCAATCAGAAAAGAAGAAGAAATAAAAGGCATTAGAGTTGGAAAAAAAGAAGTAAAACTATCATTATTTGCAGATGATATGATATTGTATATAGAAAGCCCTAAAGTCTCAGTCAAAAATCTACTAGACCTGATAAATGAATTTGGCAAGGTGGCAGGATATAAAATACATATGCAAAAATCAGTGGCATTTTTATACACCAAAAATAAACAATCTGAAAGAGAATTAAAAAAAAACAATGCCCTTCACTATTGCAAAAAAATATATCATAAAGTACCTCGGAGGAAATTTAATCAAGGAGGTAAAAGATTTCTATTCAGGAAATTATAAAACAATGATAAAAGAAATCAGGAAGCTAGAAACAAGTGGAAGTATATACCATGTTCATGGATGGGAAGAATAAACATTATTAAAATGTCTATATTATCCAAAGTAATCTATAAATTCAATGCAATTCCTATCAAAATACAAATGGCATACTTCAAAGATATAAACAAATATTTCAAGAATTTATATGGAACCAAAAAAGAACATGAATAGCCTCAGCAATTTTGAAAATGAAGCATAAAGTGGGAGGTATCACACTTCCTGATATTAAGTTATACTACAAGGCCATTGTAATCAAAACAACATGGCATAAGAACAGGCAAAAAGATCAATGGAACAGAACCCAGAACCCAGAAATAAACCCACACTTTTATGGTCAATTGATATCAGACAAAGGAGGTAAGAACATACAGTAGAGTAAAGACAGTCACTTTAATAAATGGTGTTAGGAAAACTGGATAGGTAAGTGCAAAAAGATCAAATTAGACCACCAACTTACACCATTCACAAAAATAAACTCTAAATGGATAAAAGACTTAAATATAAGTCACAAAACCTCTCCAATAGCTGTCATAGCAATATTTTTGCTGATATATCTCCAAGGGCAAGTGAAATAAAAGACAGAATGAACAAATAAGACTATATCAAACTACTACAAAGCTTTTGCACAGCGAAAGACACAATTAACAAAATAAAAAGACAACCTACACAATGGGAGAATGTATTTGCCAAAACGTCTGAAAAAGGGTTAATAACCAAAATGTATAAAGAACTTCAAAAATTTAACACCAGGAAGGTAAACAATCCAATTAAAGAATGGGCTAAAGAACTGAACAGACACTTCTCTAAAGAGGACATACAGATGGCCAATAGACAGATGAAAAATTGTTCAACATCACTAATCATCAGAGAAATACAAATTAAAACCACAGTGAGATACCACCCATCTCACACTTGTCAGAATGGTGCTCATTAACAAATCAACACACAATAAGTGCTGGAGAGGGTGTGGGGAAAAGGGAACCCTTCTGCACTTCTGGTGATAATGGAGACTTGTGTAGCCACTGTGGAAAATGGCATTTTTCCAAAAAATTAAAAATGGAACTGCCTTTTGACCCAGCTGTCCTATTAGGAATATATCCTAAGAATACCAAATCACTGATTCAAAAGAAGATATGCACCCCCATGTTTATTACAGCATTGTTTATAATAGCCAAGATCTGGAAACAGCACAAGTGTCTATTAGTGGACAAATGGATTTAAAAGCAGTGGGACCTATACACAATGGATACCACGTGACTGTGAAAATGATGGAAATCTTACCTTTTGTAATGGCATTGAGGAACTTGGAGATTATTATGCTAGTGAAATAAGCCAGACAGAGAAAGACAAATATCAAATGGTCTCACTTATATGTGGAATCTAAAGAACAAAGTGAACTAAGAAATGGAATAGAGGCAGAGTCATAGGGACCAGAGGGACAGGTGTAAGAGGGAAAAGGGATGAAGGGATAAGTTCGGAGAAGGTAAAAAGATTAGTGAAACTATATATACATAACACAGAGATACAGATAACAGGACAGCAAGTCCCAGAGGGAAGTGGGGGAGGGAGTGAGTGAGAGGGGTCAAAAGGGATGTAAATAGGGACAAGGGGTTGGGGGAGGGTGTTATATTCAGTGGGACACTTGAATCCATGTGAACAAAATTAATTAAAATTAATAAAAAAGAAGAAAAAAATAAACAGCTTAAGAAAACTTTAAAGGAAAAAAATATGGAATATCACCAAACAAAAACAACTGACAGAAACAAAAATAGAAGAAGCAAACAAGACACAGAGATCTCATAAAACAAAACATAAAATGGCTTTTAGAAATCCTCAAACATCAATAATTACCCAAAATGTAAACAGACTGAACTCACCAGTAAAAAGGCACAAAACAGCAGATTGGATCAAAAGAAAACCTAACCATACACTGCCTTCAAAAGATACATCTAAACTGCAAGGACAAAAGTAAACTCAAGTATAAGGTTGGAAAATGATTCCTCAACCAAATAATATCCAAAGAAAATTAGATGTAGCCATACTTATATCTGACAATGTTAACTTCATGACAACAAAGGTATCCAGAGACAAAAATGAGCATTTCATAATAAAACAAGGAACATTGTATCAAGAAAACACACTACTTAATATATATACACTAAACCAGAAAGCACCACAATATATAAGCCATCTACCAAGTGATCTAAAAATAGAAGCAGACTAAAACACAATCATACTTGGAGATATCAACACATCATTGACAGCTTTAGATAGATCATCCAAACAGAAAATCATTAAAGAAATATTGGCCTTTATTAACACAGTAGAGCAAACAGACATAATAAACATTTACAGGATGTTTCATCCCAAAATGTTAGATTATACATTCTTCTCCAGTGTGCATGAAACATTCTAAAAGATAGACCATATGTTGGGCCACAAACTAACATCAACAAATTCAAGAAGATTGATATTATACCAAGCATATTTTCTGATCATAAGCTTTTGAAATAAGACTTCAATGGTAAAAAAAAAAAAAAGTAAAGAAAATCACAAAAATGTAGAAATTTAACAACATACTTCTAAAAAGTGACTGGGGCAAAGAAATATATAAAAGCAGAGATCAAAAGATACATACAGTCAAATGAAAAAGACAAAAAAACATATCAAAATCTCTGGGATGCAGTGAAAGCAGTAATAAGAAGGAAGTTTATATCATTACAGACATGTCAAGAAAAAACAAATATCCCAAATAAACAACCTAACATCACATCTTAAGAAACTAAACAAAAAAAAAAAAGAACAAAGGCAACCCAAAATCAGCAGAAGAAAGAAAACAGTAAAAACTAGAGCAGAACTAAATAAAATAAAGAACAAATAAAATATAGAAAAATTAAGACAAAAAAGAGCTGGTCATTGAAAAGATCAATAAAATCAATAAACCACTGACTAGACTCACTAAGGAAAAAAGGGGACTCATATAAACAAAACCCAAATTGAAAGAGAAGAAATTACCAAAGACCTATATATATATATATATATATACACACACACACACACACACACACACACACACACAAAGGATCATAGGATATTATGAAAGATTATATGTCACCAAATTCAACAGTCTAGAGGAAATAGATAAATTCATAGAACTATACAATCTTCTTAGACTGAGTCACAAAGAAGTGTAAAACCAAACAGACCCATAAGCAGGGAGGAAATAAAAACAACTACCAAAACCCTCTCCAAAAATAAAAGTCTAGGACCAGATGGCAACAGTAGTGAATTCTACCAAAAATTTAAAGAAGATTTGGTACCTATCCTCTCAAAGTCTTCCAACACATTTTATGAGACCAACATAACCTTCATACCAAAACCTGGCAAGGACAACACAAAAAAAGAAAACTACAGACCAATAACACTAATGAATACAGATGCAAAATCCTAAACAAAATACTAGCAAATCAAATATAGCAACACATTTAAAAAATAATACATCACAATCAAGTGGGATTCATTCCAGGAGCACAAGGATGGTTCAACACATGAAAATCAATTAAGATGATATACCACATCAATAAAACAAATAAAAAACATATGACCCCATCAATAGGGGCAAAAACAACATTCAATAAGATACATTTCTTTATGTTTAAAACACTCAATGAAATCAAAATACAAGGAAAGTACCTCAACATAATAAAAGCCATATATAACAAACCATCAGCTAATATCATACAAAATGGTGAATAATTAAGATTTTTCCTCTTAGGCCTTGTTCCAAAAATCAAAAACAAGACAAGGTTGACCTCTCTCTGTACTCTTATTCAACATAGTGCTAGAATTTTTAGCCAGAGAAATCAAGCAAGAGAGGAAAATAAAAGGCATCCATATCAGTAAAGAAGTAAAAGTATCACTTTTGGAGATGACATAATCCTGTATATGCCAACAATACAACTTCAGAAAATAAACTCAAAAACAAATTCCTTTTACAATTGCAACAGAAAATAAATAAAATACCTACAAATAAACTTAACAAAGAACGTGAAGGACCTATATATTTTAAATTACAAAGAATTATTAAAAGAAATTGAAAAACACACAATGAAATAGAAAAATATTCCATGTTCATGGATTGAAAGAATCAACATAATTAAAATGGTCATATTACCCAAAGCAATATACAAATTTAATGCAATCCCCATAAAAATCTTAGTCATTTTTTAAATAAATAGAAAAAAAATTACTAGGTTTGTATGAAACCATAAAAAAAATTAGCCAAAGCAATCTTAAGGAATATAAATTAATCCAGCAGTATCACACTAGCTGACTTCAAATTATACTAGAGAACTGATAATCAAAACAGCATGGTATTGGCAGAAAAACAGACATATGGACCAATGGAACAGAATCAAGAGCCCAGAAATAAAACGTGACATATATATCACCACATCATCTTTGCTAAAGGAGCCAAAAACACAAAATGGAGAAAAAAAAGCTTCTTCAATAAATAGTGCTATAAAAAGTGGAAAGCAACAAGCAAAAGAATGAAACTTTACTACAGTTTGTCCCCCTGTGCACAAAAATAATTTTAAAATGGATCAAGACCTAAATATAAGATCCGAAAGAGTAAATTACATGGAATAAAACATAGGTACTAAGCTCATGGACTTTGGCCATAGAAAAGAATTTATAAATTTAATCCCAAAGGTAAGGGAAGTAAAGGCAAAAATAAATGAATGGGATTATATCAAATTAAAAAGCTACTACACAGCAAAAGAAACTGACAAGAAAACAAATAGGCAGCCAATTAATTGGGAGATGTTATTTGCAAACAACAGCTCCAATAAGGGATTAATATTCAAAATATATAAAGAACTCACAATGCTCAGCAACAAACAAACAAACAATCCAATTAAAATGGGTAGTGGACCTGAACAAACACTTCCCCCAAGAGGACATACAGATGGTCAACAGATATATGAGATGATACTAATCTTCACTAGCTATTTGAGAAATTCAAATCAAAACTATAATGAGATACCACCTCACACTTGTTAGATTGGCTGTTATCAACAAGACAGATAATAACAAGTGTTGGAGAGGCTGTGGAGAAAAAGAAACCCTCATCCACTGTTGGTGGGAATGTAAAGTAGTACAACCATTATTGCAGAAAGTATGTATAGTGGTTCCTCAAAAAATTAAGAATAGGCCTGACCTGTGGTGGCGCAGTGGATAAAGCGTCGACCTGGAAATGCTGAGGTCGCCGGTTCTAAACCCTGGGCTTGCCTGGTCAAGGCACATATGGGAGTTGATGCTTCCTGCTCCTCCCCACTTCTCTCTCTCTCGGTCTTTCTCTCCTCTCTCTCTCTGTCTCTCTCCCTCTCTCTCTCCTTTCTAAAATAAATAAAAATAAATAAATAAATAAAACTCAAAAACAATTTGAAAAAAAAAAAACTTAAAAAAAAAAAGAAAAAAAAATTAAGAATAGAATTGCCACATGACCCAGCAATCCCTCTATTGGTATCTACCTCAAAAACTCGAAAACATTGGTATGTAAAAACATACACATCTCTATGTTCATTGCAGCATTGTTCACAGTGGCCAAGACACGGAAACAACCAGTGTCACTCAAATGAAGATTGGATAAAAAAGATGTGGTACATATATACAATGGAATACTACTCAGCCATAAGAAATGATGACATAGTAACATTTATAACATGGATGGACCGTGAATACATTATACTGAGTGAAATAAGTAAATCAGAAAAAAACTGAGAACTATATAATATCACACATAGGTGGAATTTAAAACTGTGACTTGGGCATAGACAAAAGTAATATGGTTATCAAGGAGAAAGGGATGTGGGGAAAGGAAGGGGAGAAGGGGATTTAGAAAGGGTATAAAGAGGGACAAATATAAGGTGATGGAAAATGTTTTGGCTTCTGGTGATGGGTATACAACATAATGAACAGCTCAAATGCTGTAGAAATGTTTACCTGAAACCTATGTACTCTTATTGATTAATGTCTCCCTGTTAAAGTTAATTTTCTAAATAAAGTATATATGTAAGATCTAAAACTATTAAACTCCAAAAAGAAAGCATAGACATAAAGCTCCTTGATATGAATCTGGAAGTAATTTTTTGAATATGATACTTAAAGCACAACCAACAAAATAAAAATTAACAAATTGAACTACATCAAACTAAAAAACTTCTACACAACAAAAGAAGCCATCAACCAAATGAAAAAAATCACCTCCAAAATGGAAAGTATATATTTGCAAAGTATATATCTAAAGAGTGTTTAATATTCAAAATATATAAAGAACATATACATTTCAATAGTAAGAAGGAAGCAGGAAGTCTGTCTGGGGCCTCCACTTCACCATCTGGTGGGGATGTTAATGTTTCTTGCGGATCTCATCCAGCAAACCCAGTATCTGGAGTGTAAGGAATGGAACCCAAACATCTGAGTGACCTTCCTTTGATGCCCCTTTTTGTAGTCTGCCCAATACCACTGCCTTCTCCTATTCACTCATTAATTCACATCTTCATTCAATAAATATTTAGTGATCACTTAGCATGTGCCAAGCACCACACTGATGTTAGGGATCTAGAGGTAAATAAAATTGTAATGGCCCCTGTCCTCATAGAGCATTCAGTCAGGTAGAGCGTTTCTAAAACTAGAACTCTTATTCTCAACTTTGAGTCTTTCAACTGAACTCTGAAACCATGCTTGTACCAGCATTCTGCCCTAGGAGTGGGATCACTAGGTCTTACCCAGATTTGCTCCCCTGTATAGTTAGGGCCAGGCAATAATATAGAGCTAAGTGAGAATAAAGAATGGTGTCATTTTTACATTTAGCTAAGGAGAAGTCTGTATCACTAAGCCAAGAGAATAATCCAAAAACAAATCCAAATGTCCATGGGATCCATGATATTCGGTCAACATCTAAGTCTCTAAATGAGAAGGATTTCCAATAACAAGTCAGGCCAAAGGTAAGAGTGGAGTCTAGCAGCCAGGTGCAGAGGAGAGGGAGGGAGTCTAAACTACATAGTTGATTAACCAGGTCCTACTTCTTACCAGCTACATACCTCAACTTCTCTGTCTGTTAAGAGGAAACAATAATAGTATTTTCATGAGGACATTGTAAGAATTTAGCAACTTAATGCATTTCAGTTATGGTGCCTGGCATACCATAAGCTCCTTAATAAATATTAACTCTTACTATTCCTCTCCTGAGGGAAGTCAGAGTAACCAAGAAAGATGGCTTCTTAATCTCAGTTTCAAGGGACCTTTATCTTTGTCTCCACAGTCTGTATGCCACTTTTCATACTCATAAAAATGCAATCAGGTCTAATAGATTCTCTTGCTAGGTAACATGGCTGATGTGTAGTCAGAATCTTAAGGCAAAATGACACGAAGAGTTTTTTAATAAACTGCAGACTATTATTAATGTTCATGGAGGGTGACACTGTAAAATAGGGAAGTAGGAGAATGTAAAAGGGTCTAAGATGTGAAGGAAGACCCCAACGGACCAAGGCAAGAGGGGCTGGTGCTGAGAAATCCAACCAGCATCTCACCTGAGAGACTCAGCTTTGGCCCTCCTGGAATGCAACATTAATGGCTCATCTTCTTAAAGAGTACCTTTTGTTTTTAGTTGTCGAATGTATAAAAGGAGCAATCTATTGTAAAAATTGAATAAGGCCAAGTCGTATTTCAAATTTTTTGGTTGGCCCACTCTTCTTCTTGCTTTACTCAGCTCCATAAAGTGTTTTTCCTCAAAGAAGAAGTTTTAGGTACTTTAGTTTACCCTGTATATCTCTGGCTTTTGTTTCTCCTTCAGTGCCCTGCTCTGTTATGGATCTAATTTTGTAGCTCACAAACGAAATATCCTCAGAAATATCCTGTGAAGCAGCCTCAATAGGGCTGCCTGGGACTTGAGAGCTTTCATTTCCTCCCCCATGGAGAGCTGCAATGATCCAGCACGGGGACCAGACTGAGGGGGCAGAGGGAGGAAGCTCCGTTTAGTTGTTACAGCTCAAGTTTTACAGTTTGCCCTCCTCAGTACAGCAATTCCTTAGCTCTTTTCTGGGTTATAAAGTACATTTTGACCTCACATCTTAATTGGCATATAAACATAAATTTACTAAAAAATAAGGGAAGTTCTAAGGGGCAGTAGAATTTTTGTCTTATTCATGGCACCTTATTTATATTATTTAAGGTGATCCAACTGTGGTTTTGCAAATAGATGGAATCATTTCTGGAAAAAGTCATAATAACAAATCAATGTCTTATTCCAGAATTATAAAAGCATAAGCCTCTTTTTAAATAATGACAGTTGCATCTCAGAAAATCTAAACAAATATGTAGTTAAGAATGATTGTTATACTTTAGGGATTTAGTTTATACAAGAGAGATTAACAAGATATGAGCCTCATTATGCATGAAAGTCATTTGTTTTTTCATGAATCCATCACAGCACAAGTTCTGGGGTTGCAATTTATAAACAGAATGAATGTGAAGACTAAGAACTGTTATGACATTAATCTTTATGAATATGGAAAGAAATGAATTATTATCTTTCTCTTTATGAGGTGAAGAGAACTGTCGCAACAAATTTAAATCTTGGTGTACAGTATATTAGAATGCAAAAGCTAGAAGGGCCCTCGCGTTAATCTAACCCTTCTATTTACACAAAAGGAGGTGAGAATGTTTTTAAGGAACTCACCTACCTTTATGTGGTAAGTTAATAGAAAAGATAACACAGACCTCTAAACTCCAAAAATCAGGGTCCTTTCAACCTAAAAGAGGGGTAAATTTTCCTTAATTCCAGTTTTCCTTTTTTTAAAGTGTATTAACTATTCATTAAGAAACAAGGCATACAAATTTATTTTTTCTTGGACATACTTTGCAATCCCCATTGTGATCCCCACAATCTGTAATCTTGACATGCTGAACTGAAGCAGGAGAACTTCAGAAGTGGCACAGCCCTCTATGGGCTAATCCCCATAGTGATAGTATTAGGCAGGAGGTGGCATTTTGGACAGAGTCCCTATGATGGTACTAATGCTTTATAAAAGATGTCTCACAGAGCTCCCTTGCCCCCTTGGACATGTGTAGACACAGCAAAGAACCAGAAAGTGAGTTCTCACAAGAACCTGATCATAATGGGATGCTGATCTTGAACTTCCAACCTCTAGACTATAAGAAATAAATTGCTGTTGTTTATAAGCCACCAAGTCATGCTATTTTGTTAAAGTGACACAAACGAACTAAGACATGTTGAATTTTGATTTTAGGATTCTATAATCATCCCCTCACATAAATAGACAGTACTCTCTAAACAAATGCTTCAAGCATGTGCATGTCTTTAAAATGACCTAATTTGCAAGAAACCTCTTTTATAAAACAAAGAATCATTTGATAAAGCAGCCCCTTGACATCTGTTTTTGTGAATTCCAATTTTAGTATATCAGGTTTTTCCCCAAGAAAAACACAACTGTACATATGCTCAATGTAGTTCTTTTTAATTTATTGTTCTGGGAATGGTGACTGCCAATTCTGAAACTTGTTTGAATTATATGTTAAAATTTCTATTTAATCCCATATATCATTTCAAAATTAAGTTGTAGTGTTTATTTTAAAATTTAAAATAAAAGAAAACCAATTTGGAAATCATGCACGAGTTTCTCAGAAATAATCATATATAAGACCATGGTTTTTAATCTTGCCCATAGTATTCAAAAAGTTTTTTCTATGCCCGAAAAAAACCCGCAACCCCGCATACACCATCTTCACCTCTTTCTCCTCTAATCTCCTCCCCACCACTACTTCACACACTCAGAGAATTGTAAGAACTTTGAAGGACGTAAGTAATTTTTCTTCAGAGCTACCACTCCATAATATGGCAAACATATGAAAATAAATAATGCAAATTACTTAAAGATTTATGGGTTGAGTTGCAATAGACTGATATAATACATATTATGTTCTAGAGGTATTTAAATTAAATACTAATTAAATTCAATTTTGCAGAATGGGTTTTTTTAAATTTTGGAACCAACAAAAATATTTTAAATTTCAAACATTTTGTGGGCCCTTGAAAACTTGTAGTCTGTTAAGCATTTTTTCTATAATAATCAATGGATAAAATAGTTTCAACAACAAATCCCCACTCAAGGAAAAAGATAAAAAATTAGTACTTTCAGAATATTTTTCTGATTTTTTTTCTCTCCTAACATAAATCATTCATACCATTTTAAGTGATTCTCATCATGGACTCTTTTTCTCTCATGCAATAGTTGGCATGGGACACCAAGTTGTTTGGGAATTGTTGACGAGCTGGCTTGTGCTGGAGGTGGAGGTGCCATGGGATTCACTATGGTACTCAGACGTGGAGTGGAGTAAGTGAGACTCAGCCATCTTGTGCACCTCTGTCTGGTTATAAGGCCTCCTAACAAACACACCCAACACAGTGGATAAAGTGTCAGCCTGGGATGTTGGGGACCCATGCCCAAGGTCACTGGATTGAGACCAAGGTTGCTTGCTTGAAGCCCAAGGTTACTGGCTTGAGCCCAAGGTTGCTTACTTGAAGCCCAAGGTCACTGGCTTCAGCTCAAGGTCACTGACTTAAGCCAGAGGTCATTGGCTCAGCTACAGCTCTCCGGTCAAGGCATATATAAGCAAGAAATCAATGAACAACTAAGGTGCCGCAACTATGACTTTTTTCTCATCTCTCTCTCTTCCTGTCTGTTTGTCCTCATCTCTGTCACTCTTTCTTTCTCTCTCTCACTAAAAAAAAACAACTAGCAAAACCTTTAAGGATTTGTAAATGGTCCAACTGAGGCCTCTGTTAGTTTGCCTATGGGTTTGTACTCCAATTTTTATAATTTTTGGAAGATATTCACAAGAAAGTATTGCATAACTAAAATTTGATTGTTTAAAAGCAAATTGTCGGGAGATGACGTCCGAGTAATGGCGGGGTAGGAAGTGATACCGATGAATCTCTCCCAAAACTCAACAAGATCTTCAACCAGAAACAGAAAAACCTATCCTTGGAGCCTCCAGATGGTTTGCAATACACCCGAAGGCATGATCGAGCAAAAAATTGGCTAAATATATAACCAAACCCCGAAGGAAATAGGGAGTAAGAAATGCTCCGCCTTCCTCACTAACCTAAACAGGGTGGCTTTCACTGGAAACTGAGAATATAGAAACTAAGGCGGGCAAAGGGGGTGAATAGATCCAGGCCGCGGCACAAACGACCGAACCAGGCTGTGGCACGGAAATCCAAGCCGAGGAAAAACTGTTCCTGTGACAACCTGGGCAATACAAGCTAAGACTTGCACCAAACCCAGACAAAGAAAGACAAGCAGGGCAGCCATTTTACCCGAACTCCTGGTTGACACGAGCAGATAGTGGGCGAGAGATTTCTTCCAAAGCCCCAGGAGTGTGTGCCCGTGTTGTCCCACAGAAAGGCAGAGTCAGAGGCATTTGTGTGGGCCAAAAGTGGAATATCCGGGCCGCCCCAGTGCCCTGGGGGAGCCACGCACGGGGAGGGAGTGAGAACTAATTCTAACGCTGGAACTTTTCCGTGCGGGAGGGGGTTTCACTCAGAGGGTGAAGCCGCTGGTCTGATATCCTGGTCTGCACAGGCAGATAGTGAGCGAGAGATTCCTCCGAGTGCCTCAGCAGTGCCCGCCCGGGTTGTCTCACAGAGGGGCAGAGTCAGCGGCCTTTGTGTGGACCAAAAGTGGAATCTCAGGCTGCCCCAGTGCCTTGAAAAAGCCACACAAGGGGACGGAACGAGAGCCAATTCCAACGCTAGAATTTTTCAGTGCGGGCGGGAGGTTTCACTCAGAGGGCGAGACTTCCGGCCTGACATCCTGGTCTGCATGCGCACATAGTGAGCGAGAGATTCCTCCAAGTGCCCTAGGAGTGGGTGCCTTCTCGTGTTACCAGACAGAGTGACAGAGCCAGAGGTCTTTGAGTGGGTGGAAGCCCCGGCTGATTATGCTAGCAGCTCTGACTAACTGAGCCTTACCCAGAGCCCTGTGCTGAGTGGGAATAGAGTGGGGAGTGGCCAGCTATTTGAGCCTCTTACTATCCAGGCAGAGGCAGCAACAACCCCATAGCTGGATTATCAGGCTACTAATTCAGGAAGGAAAGACTAGGAGAGAGGCTCCAGGAACACGGACTCTCTCACTGTCAGAGCCTATAAATGCTAATGAGCCTCAACTGCCAACGTGACTAAAGCACAATATATGACATTGCTATAGAGACTTATCAACTGCAAACCTCTACCTGAGTGTGCCAAAGGGGCAGAACCCAGGGTACAGAGTCACCGACCAGGAAGAGAAAGAGAAAAGAAAAAGCAAGAAGATAACTTTCAAAATCAAGAATAATATGCAGACTTTATAACCTACCCCATTTTATTATATTTGTTCATTTGTTTCTCTTATCTTGATTTTTTTTTTCTCCTCCAATTTGGTCGTTTAACTCTCTGCCAGTCTTACTCTCTCCTCTCCTTGAACTACACTACCCATAAGTGTTATATCTCCCATTATCTTTTCTTTCCTTTTCCTTTCTCTCTATGAGGGTTGCACTCAAAAACCCTTAACTCTCTCTCTCTCTCCTCTTTTTTCTTTTTTCTTCTTTTAGTGGTTCCCTCTTTTTTTTTTTCTCTCTCTCTCTCTCTTTCTTTTCTCCCTCTATATTAGTTTCTTCCTTTCTCCTTTATGCTTCCTCTCATTCAAACCTCAATAACGAACAAATTATCTTATCTGGAACTCAAACTTATGTTTGTGGCATTTAGGGGGGATTTTTACTTCACCTTTTTAACTCACTAGCAGTGCTCCCATCCCTGGCTCTCCATTTTATCAAGCTCTTCTTCCACTAAATACAATAGTAATTTTTAAATTTGTCCCCCCATTTTCCTGTTTCCCTCTTATTACTCTCATCATAACTCTTAGTAAACCAACACCTAAATGCAAATCATTTTATTCTTGATCCAAATTTTTTCCTTATTTGCTTTTTGTGGGTCCATACCCCCACTTTTTTTAAATTTTTTATTTTTATTTTTATTTATTTATTTTTTGCCCCTTTATTACTTTTCCCCAATACAGGCCGTCCATTACAGGCATTGTTTATTCTATTTAATACAATATAATTCACAGTTCACCACAAGATTTTAGCAAGAAAGAGGGGAGAGAAGAGGAAAGAAAAAAAAGGAGGGTGGGGGCATATTTTTCTTATTTTTAATTTTAATTTTATTTTATTTTTCTTTATTTCATTATTAATTAAAAAAACAAAACTTTTTTCAATTTTTTATTTTTTTAAATTTTATTCTTTATTAAATCTCATTAATACTATCAATAGCCTGACCTGTGGTGGTGCAGTGGATAAAGCGTCAACCTGGAAATGCTGAGGTCGCCGGTTCGAAACCCTGGGCTTGCCTGGTCAAGGCACATATGGGAGTTGATGCTTCCAGCTCCTCCCCTTTCTCTCTCTCTGTCTCTCCTCTCTCTCTCTCTTTCTCTCTCTCTCTCCTCTCTAAAAAATTGAATAAATAAAAAGTAAATAAAAATTTAAAAAAAAAATACTATCAATAAAACCACCTCAGATGCCATTAAGGAAGAGAAAATCGAATATCATGGATACAAAAGAAAGAGGTAACACAGATAGATGAGGAAAAATATATGGAGAAAAAATTTAATACATTGGAAACTTTGGAGCTAAATGACAGAGAATGCAAGATAGAAATCCTAAAAATACCCAGAGATATACAAGAAAACACAGAAAGGAAATTTAGGGAGCTCAGAAAGCAACTCAATGAACACAAAGAATATATTTCCAAAGAAATAGAAACTATAAAAACAAATCAAACAGAGATGAAAAACTCAATTCACGAGCTGAAAAACGAGGTAACAAGCTTAGCTAATAGAACAGGCCAGATAGAAGAGAGGATTAGTGAAATAGAAGACAAGCAACTTGAGGCACAACAGAGAGAAAAAGAAAGAGACTCAAAAATTTAAAAAAAATGAGATAGCCCTACAAGAATTATCTGACTCCATCAGAAAGAATAACATAAGAATAATAGGTATATCAGAGGGAGAAGAGAGAGAAAATGGAATGGAGAATATACTGAAACAAATAAGAGACAAAAACTTCCCAAGCCTGTGGAAAGAACTAAAGCCTCAAATTCATGAAGAAAACAGAACTCCGAGTTTTCTTAACCCCAACAAACCTACTCCAAGGCACATCATAATGAAATTGGCACAGACCATCGGCAAAGAAAAAATTGTCAAGGCAACCAGGGAAAAGAAGAATACAACATATAAAGGAAGGCCCATTAGATTATCATCAGATTTCTCAGCAGAAACTCTACAAGCTAGAAGAGAGTGAACCCCAATATTTAAAGTCCTGAAAGAGAGGAACTGTCAGCCACGAATACTATACCCATCAAAGCTATCCTTCAAATAGGAAGGAGAAATAAAAATATTCACAGATACAGAAAAGACAAGAGAATTTATCATCAGAAAACCCCCACTCCAGGAATTACTAAACGGGGTTCTCCAATCAGATACAAAGAACAAAAAAAAAGTAAAGCCACAAGTAAAAACTCCAAGAAAAACACAATAAAACCAAATTTAAACTGTGACAACAACAAAAAGAAAGGGGGGGAGAGGATGGAGATTTTTTTTTAAATAAATTTTTATTAATGGTAATGGGATGACATTAATAAATCAGGGTACATATATTCAAAGAAAACATGTCTAGGTTATTTTGTCATTAAATTATGTTGCGTACCCCTCGCCCAAAGTCAGATTTTCCTCCGCCACCCTCTATCTAGTTCTCTGTGCCCCTCCCCCTCCCCCTAACTCTCTCCCTCCCTCCCTCCCATGTCCTCCCTCCTGGTAACCACCACACTCTTGTCCATGTCTCTTAGTCTCATTTTTATGTTCCACCAATGTATGGAATCATGTAGTTCTTGTTTTTTTCTGATTTACTTATTTCACTCCTTATAATGTTATCAAGATCCCACCATTTTGCTGTAAATGATCTGATGTCATCATTTCTTATGGCTGAGTAGTATTCCATAGTGTATATGTGCCACATCTTCTTTATCCAGTCTTCTATTGAGGGGCTTTTTGGTTGTTTCCATGTCTTGGCCACTGTGAACAGTGCTGCAATGAACATGGGGCTACATGTGTCTTCACGTATCAATGTTTCTGAGGTTTTGGGGTATATACCCAGTAGAGGGATTGCTGGGTCATAAGGTAGTTCTATTTGCAGTTTTTTGAGGAACCACCATACTTTCCTCCATAATGGTTGTACTACTTTACAGTCCCACCAACAGTGAATGAGGGTTCCTTTTTCTCCACAGCCTCTCCAACATTTGCTATTACCCGTCTTGTTGATAATAGCTAATCTAACAGGAGTGAGGTGGTATCTCATTGCAGTTTTGATTTGCATTTCTCTAATAACTAATGAAGCTGAGCATCTTTTCATATATCTGTTGGCCATTTGTATCTCTTCCTGGGAGAAGTGTCTGTTCATGTCCTCTTCCCATTTTTTTATTGGATTGTTTGTTTGTTTGTTGTTGAGTTTTATGAGTTCTTTGTAAATTTTGGATATTAGGCCCTTATCTGAGCTGTCGTTTGAAAATATCAGTTCCCATATAGTTGGCTGTCTGTTTATTTTGATATCAGTTTGAGGATGGAGATTAACAGTAGCAAAGGACAATGGAGTGCAAAAGTACTCACAAAATAGTGCACTACAATGAACAGGGTAGGAACCCTTTTCATTACTTAAAGGTAACCACCATTGAAAAAACCAGCACAGAAGCACATGAGATAAAAAGATAGCAACAGAGGAAAGATGTATGGGATACAACCAAATAAAAACAAATGATAGAAAAATGAAAGAGAAGGATTAAACAAGACACAAAACTAACAGAAAGCAATCTATAAAATGGCAATAGAGAACTCACAAGTGTCAATAATTACACTAAATGTAAATGGATTAAACTAACCAATAAAAAGACACAGAGTAGCAGAATGGATTAAAAAAGAAAATCCAACTGTATGCTGCTTACAAGAATCTCATCTAAGTAACAAGGATAAATACAAATTCAAAGTGAAAGGCTGGAAAACAATACTCCAAGCAAATAACATCCAAAAAAAAGCAGGCATAGCAATACTCATATCTGATACTGCTGACTACAAGACAGCAAAAGTACTCAGAGACAAAAATGGCTATTTCATAATGGCTAAGGGGACACTGAATCAAGAAGACATAACAATCCTTAATATATATGCACCAAACCAAGGAGCACCAAAATATATAAGACAGCTACTTATTGACTTTAAAGCAAAAACTGACAAAAATACAATCATACTTGGAGACATCAATACACCACTGAGGGCTCTAGATCGGTCATCCAAACAGAGAACCAACAAAGATATAGTGGCCTTAAACAAAACACTAGAGCACCTGGATATGATAGACATCTACAGGACATTTCATCCCAAAGTGACTGAGTATACATTTTTCTCCAGTGTACATGGATCATTCTCAAGAATTGACCATATGTTGGGCCACAAAAACAACATCAGCAAATTCAGAAAAATCAAAGTTATACCAAGCATATTTTCTGATCATAACACCTTGAAACTAGAATTCAACTGCAAAAAAGAGGAAAAAAATCCAACAAAAATGTGGAAACTAAACAACATTTTTTAAAAAAATGAATGGGTCAAGGAAGAAATAAGTGCAGAGATCAAAAGATATATACAGACTAATGAAAATGACAATACGACATATCAGAATCTATGGGATGCAGCAAAAGCAGTGATAAGAGGGAAGTTCATATCACTTCAGGCATATATGAACAAATAAGAGAGAGCACAAGTGAACCACTTAACTTCACACCTTAAGGAACTAGAAAAAGAAGAACAAAGACAACCCAAAACCAGCCGAAGAAAGGAGATAATAAAAATCAGAGCAGAAATAAATGAAATAGAGAACAGAAAATCTATAGAAAAAATTAATAGAACAAGGAGCTGGTTCTTTGAAAAGATCAACAAAATTGACAAACCCTTGGCAAGACTTACCAAGGAAAAAAGAGAAAGAACTCATATAAACAAAATCCAAAATGAAGGAGGAGTAATCACCACAAACACTATAGATATACAAAGAATTATTGTAGAATACTAAGAAAAACTTTATGCCACTAAATTCAACAACCTAAAAGAAATGGATAAATTCCTAGAACAATACAACCTTCCTAGACTGAGTCAAGAAGAAGCAGAAAGCCTAAACAGACCTATTAGTAGAGACGAAATAGAAAAAAACCATTAAAAACCTCCCCATAAATAAAAGTCCAGGCCCTGACGGCTATACCAGCGAATTTTATCAAACATTCAAAGAAGACTTGGTTCCCATTCTACTGAAAGTCTTCCAAAAAATTGAAGAAGAAGCAATACTTCCAAACACATTTGATGAGGCCAACATAACCCTCATACCAAAACCAGGCAAGGATGGCACAAAAAAAGAAAACTACAGACCAATATTTCTAATGAATACAGGTGCTAAAATACTAAATAAAATACTAGCAAATCGAATACAACACCATATTAAAAAAATAATACATCATGATCAAGTGGGATTCATCCCAGAAACTCAAGGGTGATTCAACATATGTAAAACGGTTAACATAATACACCATATCAACAAAACAAAGAACAAAACCCACATGATCTTATCAATAGACGCAGAAAAGGCTTTTGATAAAATATTACACAATTTTATGATTAAGACTCTCAACAAAATCAATATAGAAGGAAAATATCTCAACATGATAAAGGCCATATATGATAAACCATTAGCTAACATGATATTAAATGGCACTAAACTGAAGACTTTCCCCCTTAAATCAGGAACAAGACAGGGTTGTCCACTCTCTCCACTCTTATTTGATGTGGTACTAGAAGTTCTAGCCACAGCAATCAGACAAGACAAAGAAATAAAAGGCATCCATATCAGAAAAGAAGAAGTAAAGGTATCACTTTTTGCAGATGATATGATACTATACATCGAAAATCCCAAAGAATCCACAAAAACACTACTAGAAACAATAAACCAATACAGTAAGGTTGCAGGATACAAAATTAACATATAGAAGTCAATACCCTTTCTATATTCCAACAATGAAACAACTGAGAACGAACTCAAAAGAACAATCCCCTTCACAATTGCAACAAAAAAAATAAAATACTTAGGAATAAACATAACAAAGAATGTAAAGGACTTATATAATGAAAACTATAAACCATTGTTAAGAGAAATCAAAAAAGATATAAGGAGATGGAAGAATATTCCTTGTTCTTGGTTAGGAAGAATAAATATAATCAAGATGGCCATATTACCCAAAGCAATATACAAATTTAATGCAATTTCCATCAAAATTCCAATGACATTTTTTAAAGAAATAGAGTAAAAAATCATCAGATTTATATGGAAGTATAAAAAACCTTGAATCGCCAAAACAATCCTAAAGAAAAAGAATGAAGCTGGGGGCATTACAATACCTAACTTCAAACTCTATTATAGGGCCACGATAATCAAAACAGCATGGTATTGGCAGAAAAGTAGACACTCAGACCAATGGAACAGAATAGAAAGTCCAGGAATAAACCCACATATATATAGTCAAATAATTTTTGACAAAGGGGCCAAGAACACACAACGAAGAAAAGAAAGCCTTTTCAATAAATAGTGCTGGCAAAACTGGAAAGCCACATGCAAAAGAATGAAACTGGACTACAGTTTTTCCCCCTGTACTAAAATTAACTCAAAATGAATCAAAGATCTAAACATAAGACCTGAAACAATAAAGTACATAGAAGAAGACATAGGTACTAAACTCATGGACCTGGGTTTTAAAGAGCATTTTATGAATTTGACTCCAATGGCAAGAGAAGTGAAGGCAAAAATTAATGAATGGGACTACATCAGACTAAGAAGTTTTTGCTCAGCGGAGAAACTGATAACAAAATAAACAGACAGCCAACTAAATGGGAAATGATATTTTCAAACAATAGCTCAGATAAGGACCTAATATCCAAAATATACAAAGAACTCATAAAACTCGACAACAAACAAACAAACAATCCAATAAAAAAATGGGAAGAGGACATGAACAGACACTTCTCCCAGGAGGAAGTACAAATGGCCAACAGATATATGAAAAGATGCTCATCTTCTTTAGTTATTAAAGAAATGCAAATCAAAACTGCAATGAGATACCACCTCACACCTCTTAGATTAGCTGTTATTAACAAGACAGGTAATAGCAAATGTTGGAGAGGCTGTGGAGAAAAAGGAACCCTCATACACTGTTGGTGGGAATGTAAAGTAGTACAACCACTATGGAGGAAATTATGGTGGTTCCTCAAAAAACTGCAAATAGAACTACCTTATGACCCAGCAATCCCTCTACTGGGTATATACCCCAAAAACTCAGAAACATTGATACATAAAGACACATGCAGCCCCATGTTCATTGCAGCATTGTTTACAGTGGCCAGGACATGGAAACAACCAAAAAGCCTGTCAATAGATGACTGGATAAAGAAGATGTGGCACATATACACTATGGAATACTACTCAGCCATAAGAAATAATGACATCAGATTATTTACAGCAAAATGGTGGGATCTTGATAACATTATACGAAGTGAAATAAGTAAATCAGAAAAAAACAGGAACTGCATTATTCCATACATAGGTGGGACATAAAAGTGAAATTAAGAGACATTGATAAGAGTGTTGTGGTTACGTGGGGAGGGGGAAAAGGGAGAGGGAAAGGGGGAGGGGGAGGGGCACAAAGAAAACTAGATAGAAGATGACAGAGGACAATCTGACTTTGGGTGATGGGTATGCAACCTAATTGAAAGCAAGATAACCTGGACTTGTTAGCTATGAATATATGTATTCTGATTTATTAATGTCGCCCCATTAAAAAAATAAAATTATTAAATCTTAAAATAAATAAATAAATAAATAAATAAATAAAAGCAAATTGTCAAATATTTTGTGTCCAATATATCTTAGCACTGGTGGGATTCAGCCAGTTTGCACTAGATTGGCAGAACCAATACCTAACTTTTTGTTGAGTTCGGCAAACCATTTGTTAAAATGGCACTTGTAATCAGAGTTCTTTCTAAATTGGGCACCTGGGCAATCACCCAATGTGGAAATCACAAATTTACATTTCTTACTCTTTTTTAATGTTCATCTGTGCATCAGTGTACTCTAAGCTCCCATAGTAATGTTCATTCCATTCACAGGTGAAAAAAATTTGACAGAACTATGCTTATAATATTTATTTATCTATTTCATAAAACTCATTATACCTTTGATGAATTACTACATTTTAATTCCCTCACATTTGTTACCTCATTAAACAAACATATGATATAAAGAGGAAAAAGTGCCAAACAGCCAGGGGGTGACAAGCTGTCATTAAAAATATCATAAATAACAGTTTTATTGTTTTTTTGTCAGGTATTATTTAATATATTTATTACTATTTTAAAACTCTTTCTTATAACATTATCTAGTTTTGTGTACCTCTTTTATTGTTTTTATTTAAGTATTAAATGCATGAAATAATAAACTAACTTTTGGTATATCTTTTTTTTTTCTTTAAAACAGTCATTAGGGCAGAGAACTAGTTGTTAAATTATTTGAGACTTACTACTGGTCTTAGGTATTTGCCTTGGCAGAAACTGGTAGCAGAAATGAAGTAAAAACTAGAAGTTCTAAAATGTTTGTAACTGATTTCAGAAGATCTACACTGACAGGTTACTCCCAAGGCCGTTTTCTTACTCGGCGTTATAGTCATTCTGCTGATCCAGCTCACACTCTGGCCAAAAGAATAAAAGAGGAAAAAAGAAAGCAATAAATGAAAGTGGATTAAAAGCTGTCCAAAGATGTATATTTCTCTCCTAAAATCAGACATTCAAATCTACAATCCTTTCTGTGAAAACAATTTGAGTTAAATCAGAAAGAAACAAAGGCCTATTTAACCAATAATTTGACAATATTCTCAGGATACTTTCATTTGACAATGAAAGAAAAGTAGCTCTGACAACAAAATAAACAGACAGTCAACTAAATGGGAAATGATATTTTCAAACAATAGCTCAGATAAGGGCCTAATATCCAAAATTTACAAAGAACTCATAAAACTCAACAACAAACAAACAATCCAATAAAAAAAAATGGGAAGAGGACATGAACAGACACTTCTCACAGGAAGAAATACAAATGGCCAACAGATATATGAAAAGATGCTCATCTTCTTTAGTTATTAGAGAAACGCAAATCAAAACTACAATGAGATACCACCTCACACCTGTTAGATTAGCTATTATCAACAAGACAGGTAATAGCAAATGCTGGAGAGACTGTGGAGAAAAAGGAACCCTCATACACTGTTGGTGGGACTGTAAAGTAGTACAACCATTATGGAAGAAAGTATGGTTGTTCCTCAAAAAACTGAAAATAGAACTACCTTATGACCCAGCAATCCCTCTACTGGGTATATACCCCAAAAACTCAGAAACATTGATACGTAAAGACGCATGTAGCCCCATGTTCATTGCAGCATTCTTCACAGTGGCCAAGACATGGAAACAACCAAAAAGCCCTTCAATAGAATACTGGATAAAGAAGATGTGGTACATATACACTAGGAATACTACTCAGCCATAAGAAATGATGACATCGGATCATTTACAACAAAATGGTGGGATCTTGATAACATTATACGAAATGAAATAAGTAAATCAGAAAAAAACAAGAACTACATGATTCCATACATTGGTGGGACATAAAACGAGACTAAGAGACATGGACAAGAGCGTGGTGGTTACTGGGGGTGGTAAGGGGGGGGCGTAGGAGGAAAGGAGGGAGAGGGGAAGGGGGAGGGAGAGGGGCACAAAGAAAACTAGATAGAGGGTGATGGAGGACAATCTGACTTTGGGTGATGGGTATGCAATATAATTGAATGACAAGACAACCTGGACATGTTTTCTTTGAATATATGTACCCTGATTTATTGATGTCACCCCATTAACATTAATAAAACTTTATTTATTAAAAAAAAGACAAGTAGCTCTTAAAATATTAACTTCTCAAATAGCAAGGTTGTGTTGAATTTAATGTGTTCATTTAAGTTCTGCTTTTCATTTCACCATAGACAGCATTAGAGAACTGATTTTTAAAAAAATGCAGCACATGATAATTGCAATGTATTGATGATATTATTTTAGTTTCTGTTTCATCATTCTTGTGTAGGTTGTAAAGGCTCAAGAATTAAATGTATAGGGGGGATGTGATTTTAAAACAGAGATAGCTACTTATTTTACAAAAGATGAATTCAAAGGGGGATTTTTCTCTTATCTATGAATAAAAATTCTATGTAATGTTATAGCTAATAGAGTATTGATATTTTCCCTTTCTACTTATGCAATGTGTTTTGCAGCTGCTTTTTATGTATTTTAAATATGCAGCTTTGTGTGACATTTGAAAAAACATTCATAAACAGAAAATGTATTCTCCCAAATGGGCCTGGGTATTTCAGCTGTCAGAAATCTAGTTCAGATACATTAGTCTAACATTAAACCAACTGTGATGCCTGTGAGAAGAATAAGTTGAAATTGGAGAATTCATCAAGAACTGTTCAATGAATAAGACTGATTTCAAACCAGAAATAATTTCAACCTGATTTTTAATTAAAGGCAGAAAAGAAATGAAGACGTGATCACGAGTACTTCCACTTCCTGAAATGTTTCCCCCCTCTTCTTTCCACACTCTTACTAACTTAATCATAATCTTTGAGCACTGAAAAATAATTAGCTTTGGTAGTATGGTTGGCAGACCCTGAAACTGACATCTTCAATCTTCTTCTCAATTTCATATCTAAGGACAAAACTGTAACATGCAAAAAAAATGTTTTTGAAAAAAAGGAAAATGGTTACATATTTGAAATGAGACTTTGTAAAGACAAATGCCAAGTATGATCTTTATGTGTTCACTCAAAACAAAGTCCCCAACTTCTAAAGTAACTTTGAGCACGGCAGTCCTCAAGGTGAGTCAGTCAGTTAATGCTGGTTATGAAACTAGAACATGAATTCATATGCAGTGAAAGCAGGAAACACAGCTTCTTTTAGAAGACAGAAGCACCTTAGACTCTGAATCACACAGGATGGTATCCACAATATCTTCTAGTTAATTTTCAGCCAAAAAGCATTGATTGAGCAACTGCCATGGGCCCAACTCTGCAGGATAAAAGGAAGTGTTATCTATGTATGTTATGTCTGGGTGTATGTGTCTTACCTCCCCTCCTAGACTATAAGTAATTTGAAGGCAAGTATGTGCCCAGTTCTTCTTTCTCCCCCCCCCATACTTAAACAGTGGCTAGAAAAATAAGAGCACTTAATAACTTTTTTGGTGAATGAATGAATGGGTGAATATATAAAACTTTTCATAGTTTTATAACCTCCTTGAGAAAATATCACAAAATCATTCTTTTGGGGGAGGCTAGGGGGCAGGGAGAATACTAACTACTATAACCAAGAAACATGGTGAACAGTGGTCATGAGGAATCTCATTTATCTTAGAAGCAAAAAAAAAAAATTAAAATAAGGCAGTATACTATTCTCCAGAATTAAAGCTCAATTTATAATTGAGAAACTCTGAAAATTAACAAGTGTGGTTGCTTATCTCTCCAGCTACACCTAAAATGACTGATTCCTCGAAAGGAACTTGCTTGCTAGTAATTATTGATGCAGCAGATGCTTCAATGGCTTGCTGAAGACTGTTACCTTGGTTAATGAAGTCTCCTTGGAAGAGCAGAGAGCTGAATCTCCAGCAAAGTAGTCAGAGAGTTGCAAACATCACAATTCATTTCATGAGGCTTGGAAAGATTTTATTTTAAAAAATAAGTTTAGGCCTGACCTGTGGTGGCGCAGTGGATAAAGTATCAACCTGGAACGCTGAGGTCACTGGTTCGAAACCCTGGGCTTGCCTAGTCAAGGCACATATGGGAGTTGATGCTTCCTGCTCCTTTCCCCTTCTCTCTCTCTCTCTCTCTCTCTTTCCTGTCTCTCTAAAAATAAATATTTTTTAAAAAAAACAGTTTAACTTTTAAGGAGAGAAAACATTTAAATAGAAGAAAAAAATATTTTCCAAACACAGTTTTTTTTCCAGTTTTCAGAGTAAAATAACTAAAACTAAAGTTCTACTTGATCTAAAAGCAAGCGAGATTCTAAATCTAAACTACAGTCACTGAAATGCACAATCTGCTTATTTCCCAGAAAGGGCTTTTGGCGAAGAGAATGGGAGGTCTCTTACTTGTCAGTCAGGGTGAAAGACAGAAAAACCAAGGTGTCAATTAAAGAAACATACTTATGCTTCCCTAATGCTTTCTCAAGTGCCCTGTCAAAAAATGACATGTGTTCTAGCCTTGTTCGTTTTATCTCCTGAGATAAAAAAATAATAATCATCTGTCTGTCAAGACAAAGAGTTGAAAAATGTGAATATTCCAAATCTCTCAAATATCAACTAAGTCTCAAACACAAAGTGAACTCTAGTCATCGATCATGATTGGATATTCAAGTGACAAGTTCTGTTCTAGGCTCTTAGCTTTCCCCTCCTACCACCAGGCTCAGAGGATTGCACGTGAGAGGCCCAAAAAGAACCACCCACAAGAGGATGGTAATTTCACACAAGGTATGAACAGCTTCATTTCTATGACGTAAAGAGACACTCAGCATCCACTGTGACCATGACTTTCTCCCCAGGGATGCCTAAAGTTCTCTGAATGTCTAACTGGCTCCAAGATGGTGTTTCTGAGAGATGAGAAAATCCATACTCTTCCCAACCCACCAGCCAACCCTGTCTCCCCAGTGGCCTGTCAATGAGTCACTGAGTTAAAGCTTTGCCCATTACCAAACACCCAAGGTATAGTACTGCTAATGAGAAAAGAGTTAGCCCTGGCTGGTGGCTCAGTAGATACAGCATCGGCTCAGCATATGGACATCCTAGGCTCAATTCCTAGTCAGGGCACACAAGAGAAGCAATCATCTGCTTCTCCCCCTTCCCTCTCCCCCTGCTCTCCCTCTTCCCCTCCAACAGCCAGTGGGTCTATTGGGTCCAACATGGTCCCAGGCATTGAGGTAGGCTCAGTTGGTTCAAGCATGTCAGCCTCAGGTGCTAAAAATATCTCTGTACTCGGTCAACAGTCCCAGAGGGGTTGCCAGGTAAATCCTGGTCCAGGAGCATGTGGAAGTCTGCTTCACTATCACCCCTCCTCTCACCTAAAAATAAATTAAATTAATAAATGAATAAATAAATAACTAGAAAATTAAGTGGACAAGCCTGAGAGTCTGAATAGCCATCACAGAACAGTGGATGTCTGAGGAGAAAGGGAAAAGAAAGGAAGGTTCTAAAAAGAAAAGGCATGGGGTTGAATAAAGATAATCATAACCTCCTTTGCAGTATTGCCTGAACAGGAACAAGGGCAAGTAAAAACCTAGAAACCTGGGACAGGAGCAAGTAGAAACAGGGAACCCTCTGTGTGCCATGAGTCTACGACCGGGCTCAGCACAATGATTCTGAGTTACTTGTCACCGCACACCTTTTAGCATTCAATTCACTAGTTCAAACCTAAAAGCTTCTTATTTTATGAAATTATGGCTTTTTCATTTCTAAACACATCTTGTTCCAAATATCCAAGTGTTTTCCCACCTTCTTATCTTTGTTGATTGTGTTCCTTCTGTAAGAAAAGCCCTCCCACCACGACAGCTGGAGAGGTAAATAGTATCCATCATTTAAGACCTAATTCTATCTCATCTCCTCTGTGAAGACCCTCATTAAAAAGTAACCTTTCCCCTTTCAAAACCTCCAACGCATATTAAATCATAGAAAGAGAGAGACAGCGTGTGTGTGTGTGTGTGTGTGTGTGTGTGTGCATGCGCACATTGAAACAGCACAGAGTCCTTATGTTATTTAAATTCTGCATGCAGGTTGGCCGGACAGGCTGAGCATCAGAACACCCCATCCCTGTTTCAAGGAGAACCCAAGATAGGGCATTCAGTGCATACTAATATAGGTCTCCAGCTCTGACCAATTGCCCTAAGACATGGATTTATGGCATCGTAGCATTGCACAGTTCTAAGCAAAATTACTTTAGCTCGGAACTAATGAGAATAAATAATTTTTGACAACATTAAAATGAAGCTGCTTCCTAACAATTAGAAAATGAATCTTCTCACAGTTGCTTTTCTCCTTGTTTCTATTATTTTCACTTAGCTTTAACACTGGTTCTACTATTCTCTCTCTCTCTCTCTCTCTCTCTCTCTTTCTCCCTTTATTTCTTTTTTTGGTGTATTACCAACCCTTTCAAATAAAAGAACTAAGGTAGATTGTTTTCTACATTTTACCTTAAAAATTTACTTTAGACTTAGAAATCATATGTACTTACCAAATGAAAATAATAGATACCATTTCTATGTTATACTATTCTTTAGACAGTAAGGTAACTATTTTTAAAATGTTTCTGATTTGGTTTAGATCTAAGACATTAGGTTTTCCTTATCTACAATCTATTATAAGACTATGTATGGTATTCACCTTCAAAAGCATCCAAAGTAAGAAATTTAGTATGTTAGCTCATCACTTATATTCATATTAGCTTGATATTTAAATTAGTTTTTTTAATCTTTTTAATGTCTTTGATTCCTACCATTATGCTTCTTAATAATTACTGGTATTAGCTGGCAATATTAATCTAAAAAAGGTAATCAAAATGTTAAATTTAAAAAAAATAAAAAATGATAATATTTTTAAAATGTAATCAATACTAAGAACAAGCAACTCATAATATCAAAAAATTTCTATATGAAAGATCAGCACATTTATGGGTTTATGTGCATTCACAAAAAAAGTTTATAAAGTTTATAAAAGGTTTAAACATCATCTTTATAAGATAAATTTGGATTTTTTAAAGTTTGGTTTATACACATATAAATTCTTTTTAGCACCATGATAGGCCATATATAAGTTATCTAATTGATGAATTTCTTACATTTTAGTTACTGAATAATATTAGTTTTAATTAGAAGAGCATTTATATTAGTTGGGCACTGACTTGAGTTTTTCAGTCACTTTAAACACATTATCTAAGGGCATCACCACATTTTACAGATTAAAAAACAGGATCAGAGTGACATACTGAAGTAGCTGAATTAGAGTTTATATTTAGTATGACTCTAATGGTCATGATCTTTTCACTATATCATATGTCTTCTCCAAAGTAAACCTCTATTGTCAACAAGCTTTTAAAGACAAAGATGATGTGACTCCCAGGAAGGAGCAAGGAGAAGATAGAAAATCATCAACGCCTCTTCCAAACTAAGCCCTCAAAGATTCTAGGAGCAATGTATGGTGCCAGGTGGGTACAAACACTTTGTAAGTTATATAAATGTCTAACCTGGGGGTAGCCAACCTTTTTATACCTACCACCCACTTTTGTATCTCTGTTAGTAGTAAAATTTTCTAATCGCCCACTAGTTCCACAGTAATGGTGATTTATAAAGTAATGAAGTAACTTTATAAAATTTATAAAGCAGAGTTACAGCAAGTTAAAGCATATAATAATAATTACTTACCAAGTACTTTATGTCGGATTTTCACTAAGTTTGGCAGAATAAATCTTTATAAAACAACTTATTATAGTTAAATCTATCTTTTTATTTATACTTTGGTTGCTCTGCTACCGCCCACCATGAAAGCTGGAAAGCCCACTGCTGGGCGGTAAGGACCAGGTTGACTATCACTGGTCTAACTGCTATGCTGTACACCAGAAACTAATATAAAATAATACTGAATGTCAACTGTAATTGAGAAGTAAAAACCTATCACAAAGCTACAGTAATCAAGATGGTGTGATACTGACATAAGGATAGACATATAAATCAACAGAATAAAATCAAAGGTCCGGAAATTTTAAAAAATATATTCTAGGAGGTTTCAATCTAGTTACTAAGCCATAGATAAAAATTTACAGATTGTCTAGTTTAACACAGAATTTCGAAGAGATTTAAAATACTTCTTTATGCAACTCTATATACATTATGAGCTCTAGGATATTTTCCAGAACAAGTGTCTATTTAAAACTACTAGTAAAGCAACAGGAAAAATAAAAATAAAAGAATTCTCTGTAGAAGGTGATATAAGGCCACCTTTTCTAGACACTGAAATTTAGAGACAGAGTAGAAACATCATTTTCATCTGCATTCTGCCCAGCTGTTCTTCCACCTAACCTCAACAGGAAGGAGAGATATAGAAATGAAAGGGCAGAATTTCAGAATAACAGACACAATCAATACATGTTACGATGTGACTCTTTTCCTGACTCCAATCCCTGGAGCAGTTCACAAGTACTAGGCCCTGAACTATGCACTGGAGATTTGGAGTTGACTCAGAAATAGTCCTAGACTTCCAAGAGTTCATGTTCTAATTAGGAAAATAAGACAAGAACATTAATTCTTGCAATCATAGGTAAAACATCATCTATGTTATAAAGAAAAATATAGAAATGTTCAAAGTCAACAACAGTGACCCACGTGTGCCATTTTGGAGAGGTGGGAGGGGTGGGATGAAAAGAGGTAAAGGTGGGGCACCAGAGAAGACATAAATAAATGGGCATCTTCCAGAACTGGCCCTTGGTTTTCTGGGCTGCAAGTTCACATGTTGATTTGTGCCACACTGTGGAGGGACTGGCGCACAGCAGTAAGAATTCTTTATCTAACTGGTGACCTTTGAAAGAGTTGTTTTCTTCAAGTGGAAGGGTCTAAAATTAAAGCACAAAGTATGATTTGCAATCACGAATCCACTAAGCAATCTTCCCACTCTTCCCTATTTTCTTGTAAGGCTGCTGCCAACATCTGAAATTTGATTCAACACCTGAAATCTCATTTTCTCACTCCCTATCCCCTTGGAAAATTTAATTGGTGATACATTCGAAGTAAAATAAATAGTAGTGAAAAAAGAAATTAGAGTTGTGGCAGGAAGTGTTAGTAGCAGGAGATTGGCCAAGGGAAGAGATGAATGGATCTTGAAGATGGGAAGGAAAAGTCTTCACAACCAGCCACTTCTCTGCCCCCAACACTCACACTCCCCCATGGAAAGTGAAGGTCAACTGGTTAGGGAAAAGGAGGCTCTCTGGGATCCAATAGATCCATCCACTGTGAGCACAGAAGCTAAATCCATAAATTAAAATCAGACAGATGTCAGTTTGAATATACACTTACTATGTGAACCTGAGCAAGTTATAATTGCTCTGGCCCTCAGTTTTCTCATTTGTAGAGTAGAATAAGAATGCTAGGAACACCTGCCTTACAGGATTCCATTGGAGAATAGATAAAATAATGCAAGAAAGAGACCTTAGCCTAGTGAGCCCTATAGAGGACTTCTATTTTCACCTACAAATGTACCTGGAATTAGAGGTCAGCTAGACAGCCCTTTACTACATTCAGAGAATAGAAGGCACAAACTCTCCTTCCCCAAAGTGTGTGGGAGGAGGGAGGTCAGAAAAATTTGACTCTCAAATTGTTCTTAAGAAAGAACACTGGCCAGAACCATGGCACCTTAATGTCATTCTGGAGAAGAGTTACAAATTAAGACACCCCTTAGATGGGAAGGGGAGTGTAGAAAGAAATAATCATTGATTTCTGTGGAGTTTTGGCATCCTGAATGCAATACTAGAAAAAGACACATTAACTCAAGTAATTCCCAGTATGTGAAAAGCAAATGTATATGTATCAGAAAAGACGTGCTTTGATTATACACACAAGCCAAATACTACTGGTTAGAGTGGTATTATGAAAACACCAGTCACATTTATCTTATTTTATTATTTAGAACATTAAAAGATGTCACAGATCTGAGCCCTCCAAGATACAAAAAGGCTGGAGATCGCTGGTGAGACCCAATATGCCTGTGTCCCTGGGGAGAGGGGAGACATCAGTAGTCATAAGGGCAGGTTGATATGGGGCAGAGGCTGCACAGGATGGTCTGGGCTAGACATTCACCTGGAGGAGCAGGGGCAACAAGTCTGCTTAAAATAAACAAAGCCTATGACACTTGAACCTGGCCCTGTGACTGGGAGGCCCCTCGGGGCTCTAGATAATGGCCACATTTAACCTAGAGGCTCCCAAACTCCTCTGGCAGAAGTTTAAGGAATTCAGACCCTAGAGCAGGGGTCTCAAACTCAACTCAGCATGTGGGCCGCAGAGCAAGATCACAGCCATTCGGAGGGCCGCACTAGGTCTACAAAAGGCAACTGTTACGCAACACTTTTCTCACTGCAATTGAAAACAAAAAAAAATCAGTACAACAAGCACAATCGTACATGCAGTTTACTCAGTGTCACAAAACGACCAGAAACTGTAGTTCACATCACAACTGCTGTTAACTAAGCTAATATCTAGCTAGGATGCTAGAGAAATGAAAAATACAAGTAGGCCCCTAGGCTTACTTAATTTTATCCAAAATATTTTGAACTTCGTGGATTAGTCTGTGGGCCACACAAAATTGTTCGGCGGGCCGCATGCGGCCCGCGGGCCATGAGTTTGAGACCCCTGCCCTAGAGTCACCATCCCGCTGTGCCTTGGCTTATCCAAAGGTGCCCAGAGCTAAAAACTAGAAAATAAAAATGACCCAAGAATAACCACCTATAAAAATTAAAAAATGTTATGTCAACTGCTCTACAGAAATGGTTTCACTGAGTCAAAGAACTGAAATCCAAATGGTCGCTAACAAGTATTTCCCGAAAGAGCCTAGTATTTGACTGCATGCCAACTTTTTCAAGAAATTTTATGTATGTGTAAACAAAACTTTACATGAAGCATCCAAACATTTTGACCAAATTGACTGTCATCTACCATGTCAAAGTCCAGGAACTTTCTAGGGGAAGAAATTGAGTGCAATTAGCAGTGTAACAGAACAGAAGGCTACCTTCATTCTAATGCCTTTCACCTTCCAATGAAGGAAAACAGAATGCAGCTTAAAGTATCTCAAAGGCCCCCATTCCTGAGGTTACAATTAAAAGGAAAGTTTTTAACAAGTCCTGGAAATGTCTGCAGTACCAGGAAGAATGACAGCCCATGACCCATCCGATACACAACACTCAGTCTCATCTAGAAGTCCAGTCTGCAGCTACAAACTTGTGATTTGTTTAGTTAATCCCTAATGTGCTTTTACTGGATGAGATAACTATATCAGCACAGTTCATCCATGAAAAGAGACTACTGATATTGATTATAGAAAAGCAGATTGGGTGAATTGTACACTTAAATTTAATTACTTTTGTCAGTAATCCAACGACCTCAAGGATAAAGCTGGAGGAAACACCGCTAGTAAATAAATGGGAAGTCTCCAAGAGCCTCTATGTTCTATAGCAGGTTGTGACCTCAATTCAGCTGGAGTCACATTTCACCTTGTATAGTGATTTTATTAGTCTGTTTGAGGAATGAAGAACCAATTAATAAAACCAAAAAATAAAATCTTAAACCTGGAATGAAAAATCACAAGTTAAAGTGGCTTTTACACACAGTAGTCTGTGGCAGCTAGAAGAGTTCTTGGAAATCACCTCAGCCTAGTTTTTCATTACAGAGGAAGACAGTGGAATCCAAAGAACATTAGTGACTTGCCCAAGGTCACCTCTCTCCTTAGAAATGCTCTTTCCATTAAAGGACAGTGACTTCAGATTAAAATTAGCTCAGTAAAATGTCATTCCCGGTGTTTCCTTTCACTGTTGAGACTCAAGTATGGGAAGTACTGGAGGATTGGCTTCTTTCTGTTCTACTAACATTATTATGCTCAATACCCTGGCTTAACTACTAAGGACCTCTGCATTTACAACAAATTATATTCAAAATCTTTGTAAATCAGTGGGGTAGACTTTCAATTATCTCTTTCCCATAGAAACAGTATAAAAATGGTAAGTTAGTGCCAATTCTACTCATACAAATATATTTAAATTATATAAAACTGCAACGAAATGCACATTCCAAAAAATACTGTAAAAAGCAATATTTTTGTAATTCTTGTAGTGAATAACTCAGAAAAGATATAAAAGCATTGCATTCCAAAGTAAATAATCAGCTTTTAGTTATCATGAATATTGATGCTTAAAGAAAAGTAGTTTTAATAAGTGCTTTTCTAATAAGAATATACTGGAAACTACCAAACTGAGTGTTTGCCACCAAGAAGCTACAAAAGCCTGTGAAGGGATAAGAAAACAAAAAGACTTAGAAGGTAGTGTTAACAGAACCCAGACAGCCTGGGGAGATCAAGAGGGTGCTTGTACAGTAGGCAACTTCTGATTTAGTACTCAAAGGATAAACAGGAGTTTGACAGAATGATGAAGAAAGAAATGTCATCCCAGGAGGTAGACAGAAATGTATTGAGGTTCTTCTGATAAAAAATGGAGCACTCTCAGGGACTAATTATTTCTCATTTCACTTAAGAATGTGGAGCTTCCCTTTTGTTCTTCATAGAGATATTTCACTAGCACTGCTCATGCTCTTTAGTCCTAGTTAAGATTATATTTTGCTATCAATAAAAGAGAAAAAAAGAGTAAAAGAAGAAAAAAATTACTGAGCAAGAACTGAAAGGGAGACCGGAAGACCCAGCTCAAATGCTGTGTCATCTCTGAAGGAAGTCAGGCTTCTGACTCACTTTTGAATCTCAGAGTACAGTGTTAGAATTAAGTCACAAAATTCTACAAGGAGATACCATTTTATAAGTACAAGCATAGCTATAACAACACTAACAATAAAAAAGACATAATAATAAGGTTTGATATAAGGGAATATGGAGACATTGAGACTTTCAGATATTGTTGGGGAGTATAAAATGCACAGGCACTTTAGAAAACATTTTGGCAATTCCTCAGAAAGTTAAAGAGTTGCTATATGATCCAGCAATTCTACTTCTAGGTACACACCCAAAAGAACTGAAAACATATCCATACAAAAATGTGTACATTAATGTTCAAAGCAGCATTATTCATAATAGCCCCAAACTGGAAACAACCTAAATGTCCATCAACTAATAAATGGATAAATGAAATGTGATCTTTTCATACAATGGAATATTATTTTATCATAAAAAAAGAAGTACTAATATACATGAATGAACTTTGAAAACATTATGTTAAGAGAAAGAAGCAAGTTACAAAAGACAAAATATGGTACACTATCCAAAACAGAAATATTTATAATGACAAAAAGTAGATTAGTAGTTTTCTAAGGCTGGAAGATTAGGGACAATGGAAAGAGACTACTAATGGGCACAGAATTTCCTTTGAGGTTTCTGAAAACAGTCTAAACTTGATTATGGTAATGACTGCACAATTCTGTGAATATACTAAAAACTGCTGGACTGTGCACTTTAAATGAGTGAATTCTATAGTATGTGAATTGTATCTCAATAACCTTTCGAAAAGTCATTACATCTATGAAGGTAACCACACCTATGAAATTCTTTTACCCATTTATTCAAACAAATATTTTTAAGCCCCTACTCTATGCCAGGCACTATTAGAGGCCTGATACAAAATAATAAGCAAAAGAAAACCCCCTACCTGCCAGGCATTTATAGGGGGTATGGTGCAATAGGAAAAAAATTCAAGGGAATAAATATACATAATGACTTGAAAACAAACCCTTATATAAGCTTCTCTCCCCTAAATCCCAGGAAAAGGACTGCCAAGGACTAAAAAGGTATAAAAGGCAAAGACAAAAAGAAAAGAAAAGAATCATCCCAGCTAAGGCATGACAATGACAACAAATTTTCTAAGATAGAAAGTAGATGGACAAGGCCCTGGCTGGTTGGTTCAGTGGTAAAGTGTCGGCCTGGCATGTGGAAGTCCCGGGTTCGATTCCCAGCCAGGGCACACAGGAGAAGCGCCCATCTGCTTCTCCACCCCTCCCCCTCTCCTTCCTCTCTGTCTCTCTCTTCCCCTCCCTCAGCCAAGCCTCCATTGGAGCAAAAAGTTGGCCCGGTCCCTGAGGATGGCTCTGCGGCCTCATCCTCAGGCACTAGAATGGCTCTGGTTGCAATAGAGCAACGCCCCAGATGGGCAGAGCATCGCCCCCTGATGGGCATACTGGGTGGATCCCGGTCAGGTGCATGCAAGAGTCTGTCTGACTGCCTCCCCGTTTCCAACTTCAGAAAAATACAAAAAAAAAAGTAGATGGACAAGTGAAATCTTAACATGTCCAATGAAAAGTCATTAAAAGGTTTTAAGCAAGTAGAGTGACTTGAATTAACATTAAGACCATTACTCTGGTCCTTCTGTGTAGAATAGAAAATGAATCTAGAGAGTAGAAGTCAAGAGAACAATTAGACGTTATTACCATAATCTAACTATGTAAAATTGCTACTTGGACAGTGAAAACAGAAGAAAAGGAAATTGGATTTGGGATGCATCTTGAAGGTAAAACCAGTAGGATTTGCTGATACTGGGACTTGACATACATGGGACATGAAGAGAGAGAGGAATCAATAATGACCATTAGATATTTTAGTACAGCAGCTAAGTAGTTAGTGTATTATTTACTTAATGAAGATGGAGTGGGATGGAAGAGGAAAGATTTAGGGATGAGGGTAAAAAATTGAAAATCAAGCATTCTGAGCACGTTAAGTCTTATATGGCTATAAGTTATACAAGTGCCCAAGATGAGTAGCAACTAGATATTTTATGCATAACTTGGACTGGAACCATAGACAAATTTGAAAGTCATTAGCACATATATGGTATTAAAGTTGTGGAAATTACTAAGAAGAGCAGAAAACCTAGATTTAGGTGAACTACAAGCTCCAGTATTTTGTTCAAAACATCTTCTATTGTAAAATATTTCATCTTATATAAGTTTTAAATTATCTTCTTAAATTATCTTCTAATGTTTCTACTTCCAAGCCATGCAAAGAAAGGCCTTCAGAGTGACGTCACGGAAATGGCGCCGTGAGCAGCGCGTCCAAGAGATCTCCCCAAAATCTCAACAAATTTATCAACTAGAAACAGAAAAATTTATCCTCGGAGCATTCCGGAGTTCCACACACACACTGAAAGCAAAAGGACTGTTGCTGAGGAGAGAGTACACCTGTGGTGAGTCAACCCACACGTGCAGCTGCCCACCCACACGTGCAGCTGCCCACCCACTGGGCACTGGCGGCCGCCCCAGCATACCCTGAAAAACCGCGCGCGCGCCCCCTGCCGCGGTCCCCGTCCACTGGCGTGCCCCGTGCCGTGGTCCCTGGCCACTGGCGTGCTGAGAAGCTGCGCGCGCGCACTCCTGCGCCCCGAGCCGCGGTCCGGGAGGGGCGCCAAGGCTGTCTTTCCTAGTCAGGAGATTCTCTCCGTGGGCGGGGCACCTCACCCAGCCATTCAAGCTAACAATCAAGCGCTGGGGGGAGGGGCGTGCAGGCAGCCTGAAATACTTTCTGGAGCACAGCTGCGGATCCAATCACTGAAATTAGCTTAACCCATGAAATATACGCACCCACGGGGCTCTAATTGATAAGATCTCTCCCAGTTCAGCGATCCAAGACAAGAGGCGTGATATTTTTCAGTGCCTTTCGCTAAAGGGGCGGGGGCAACTTCTGATTGACAGAGCCTCCATATTCAGGGATATACCTAACAAGAGGGACTTGGCAGATATTAAGATTCATAAAGCAAACAGCGACTAATGCTTCTTCTTCCCAGCCAAAACAGGCTACCAAGTGTGGAAAGCCTAGGTTGAGTGGTCCAACTGAATGGTAGGCGCTGAACAGTCACCTTGACAACAATTGACTCCCAGCCCCACCTGATTACGCTGGAGGCTCTGACTGCCAGAGCCTTACCCAGAGCCTTGCGCTGAGTGAGGATAGAGTGGGGATTTCCCAGCTCTTTGAGCCTCTTACTCCCCAGACAGAAGCAGTGGCAGCCTCATAGCTGGATCACCAGGCTGCTAATTCAGGAAGGGGAGACTAGGAAAGAGACTCCAGGAAAGCAAACTCTCTCATTGTTGGACTTTGCAAATGCCAACAAGCCTTGACTACCAGCGAGACTAAAGCCAATTATATGACATTGCCATAGAATCCCATCAACTGCAAATTCCTACCTAAGAGTGACACAGGGGCAGAACCTGGGGTACAGAGTCACCGACCAGGAAGAGGGGGAGAAAAGATAAAAGGAAGAAGTTAACCTCTCAAAATCAAGAAAAATCCACAGACTTTATAATTTGTTCCACTAATTCTTTGTTGTTGTTGTTTCTTTCTTCTATCTTACTGCCTTTATTATTATTTCTATTTCTTCCACCTTGGTCCTTTTACTCTGTGCCCATCTTATGCTACCCTTTTCTTGAACTACACTACCCATGAGTGTTACATTTTATTTCTTTTCTTCATCCTAACTCTCCTTTAGGGTTACACTCCAAAACCCTTAACTCTCACTCTCTCCCCTTTTGTTTTTTTTTTTCCTTTCCTTTTTTTCTTCCTTCGTTTCTCTCTTACTCTTATTTTTTCCTTTCTATTCATTTCTTCTTTTCTCCTTTTACTTTTCCTCCCATTTAAGCCTCAATCACGAACAAATTATTTAATTTGGGACTCAAGTTTTTGTGGGTTTTTGTTGTTGTTGTTCTTTTTTTTCTTCTTCTTCTGCTTTTGTTCTTGGTTTTCCTCTATTTGTTTGTTTTTGTGGCATTTTGGGCACTTTTTACATTGCTTTTTAACTCACTAGCATTCCTCCCAACCCAAAGTCTCCATTGTATTTAGTCTTCGCTCCACTTAATACAACAGATTTTTACTTATTATTTTTATTTTTATTTTTTTCTTTTTTAATTTTTGTTTTTTCTCTCCTTTTTTCTGTTTCCCTCTCATCCCTCTCATTATATCTCTTAGTCAACCATCACTCACAAGCAAATCATTTTATGCTTGTCTAAGATTTTCTCCCCCTTTTTTTTTTGTATTTAGTAGGTCCCTACTTCCTTTTTTGCCCCTTGAACTCTTCACCCCAAATTAGGCCCTCCATTATAGGCAGTTTTTGTTCCATTTAGCATAATATAATTCACAGGTCATCACGATATTTCCCTAAGGAGGTGAGAGGAGGGGAAGAGAAGAAAGAAAAAAGGGGGAAATAATAAATTATTACTTTTTTTGTGTGTGTTTTCCTTTTTTCTTTTTTTTTCCTTTTTATTTTTTATTAATTCCAATTAACACTATTATCAAGACCATCTTCAGATGCCAATAAGAAAAAGGAAATTGAACATTATGGATACAAAAGACAGAGAGGTAACACAAATAGATGTGGAAAAATCTATGGAGAAAAGATTTAACATATTGGAAGCCTTGGAGCCAAATGACAGAGAATTTAAAATAGAAATCTTAAAAATACTCAGAGATATACAAGAAAACACAGAAAGGCAATTTAGGGAAATCAGAAAACAACTCAACGATCACAAAGAATATATTACCAAGTAAATTGAAACTATAAAAACAAATCAAACAGAAATGAAAAACTCAATTCAAGAGCTGAAAAACGGAGAGTGACGTCACGAAAATGGCGCCGTGAGCAGCGGGTCCGACAGATCTCCCCAAAATCTCAACAAGTTTGTCAACTAGAAACAGAAAAATTTATCCTCGGAGCATCCCGGAGTTCCACACACACACACTGAAAGCAAAAGGACTGTTGCTGAGGAGGGAATACGCCTGTGGTGAGTCAACCCACACGTGCAGCTGCCCGCGCCGCGTCCCGGGG
Source organism: Saccopteryx bilineata (assembly GCF_036850765.1). Lineage (NCBI taxonomy): Eukaryota > Metazoa > Chordata > Mammalia > Chiroptera > Emballonuridae > Saccopteryx > Saccopteryx bilineata. The sequence goes on along the minus strand of NC_089491.1, from coordinate 178,010,000 downwards.
AGTGCCGGCAACCACCGGTGTGCTCTGAGAAGCCACGCGCCCCCCCCCAGCTGCGTCCCGGGGAGTGCCGACAACCACCGGCGTGCTCTGAGAAGCTGCGCGCGCCCTGTGCCACAGTCCACAGGGGCGCCAAACCTGTCTTTCCTAGTCAGGAGATTATCTCCGTGGATGGGGCACCTCACCCAGCCATTCGAGCTAACAATCAAGCGTTGGGCGAGGGGCGTGCAGGCAGCCTGAAATACTCTCTGGAGCACAGCTGCGGATCCAATCACTGAAATTAGCTTAACCCACGAAATCTACGCATCCACGGGGCTCTAATTGATAAGATCTCTCCCAGTTCAGTGATCCAAGACAAGAGGCATAATATTTTTCAGTGCCTTTTGCTAAAGGGGCGGGGGCAATATTTAATTGACAGAGCCTCCATATTCAGGGATATACCTAACAAGAGGGACTTGGCAGATATTAAGATCTATATAGCAAGCAGCGAATAGTGCATCTTCTTCCCAGCCAAAACAGGCTACAAAGTGTGGAAAGCCTAGGTTGAGTGGTCCAACTGAATGGTAGGCGCTGAACAGTCACCTTGACAACAATTGACTCCCAGCCCCACCTGATTACGCTGGAGGCTCTGACTGCCAGAGCCTTACCCAGAGCCTTGGGCTGAGTGAGGATAGAGTGGGGATTTCCCAGCTCTTTGAGCCTCTTACTCCCCAGACAGATGCAGTGGCAGCCTCATAGCTGGATCACCAGGCTGCTAATTCAGAAAGGGGAGACTAGGGGAGAAACTCCAGGAAAGCAAACTATCTCTCATTGTTGGACTCTACAAACGCCAACAAGCCTTGACTACCAGCGAGACTAAAGCCAATTATATGACATTGCCATAGAATCCCATCAACTGCAAATCCCTACCTAAGCGTGACACAGGGGCAGAACGTGGGGTACAGGGTCACCGACCAGGAAGAGGTAGAGAAAAGAAAAAGGAAGAAGTTAACCTCTCAAAATCAAGAAAAATCCACAGACTTTATAACTTGTTCCACTAATTCTTTGTTGTTGTTGTTTCTCTCTTCTTTCTTATTGCCTTTATTTGTATTTCCTCCATCTCGGTCCTTTTATTCTCTGCCCATCTTATGCTACACTTTTCTTGAACTACACTACCCATGAGTGTTACATTTTATTTCTTTTCTTCATCCTTACTCTCCCTTAGGGTTACACTCCAAAGCCCTTAACTCACTCTCTCCCCTTTTGATTTCTTTTTGGTTTTTTTTTGTTTTTTTCCCCTTTCCTTTTTTTCTTCCTTTGTTTCACTCTTTTTCTTATTTTTTCCTTTCTATTCGTTCCTTCTTTTCTCCTTTTACTTTTCCTCTCATTTAATACTCAATCACAAACAAATTATTTAATTTGGGACTCAAGTTTTTTTTTGTTTTTGTTGTTTGTTCTTTTTTTTTTATTTTCTGCTTTTGTTTTTGGTTTTCCATTGTTTGTTTGTTTTTGTGGCATTTTGGGTACTTTTTACATTGCTTTTTAACTCACTAGCATTCCTCCCAACCCAAAGTCTCCATTGTATTTAGTCTTCACTCCACTTAATACAACAGATTTTTACTTATTATTTTTACTTTAAATATTATTTTTTCTCTCCTTTTTTCAGTTTCCCTCTTATCCCTCTCACTATATCTCTTAGTCGACCATCACTTACAAGCAAATCATTTTATGCTTGTCTAAGATATCCTCCTTTTTTTTTTTTTTTTTTGCATTTAGTAGGTCCCTACTCCCTTTTTTGCCCCTTGAACTCTTCACCCCAAATTAGGCCCTCTGTTATAGGCAGTTTTTGTTCCATTTAGCATAATATAATTCACAGGTCATCACAATATTTACCTAAAGAGGTGAGAGGAGGGGAGGAGAAGAAAGAAAAAAGGGGAAAATAATAAATCATTACTTTTTTTGAGGGTGGAATGTTTTTCTTTTTTTTTCTTTTTTTTCCCCTTTTTATTCTTTATTAATTCTAATTAACAATATCAACAAGACCACCTTCAGATGCCAATAAGAAAAAGGAAATCGAATATTATGGATACAAAAGATAGAGAGGTAACACAAATAGATGTGGTAAGATCTATGGAGAAAAGATTTAACATACTGGAAGCCTTGGAGCCAAATGACAGAGAATTTAAAATAGAAATCTTAAAAATACTCAGAGATATACAAGAAAACACAGAAAGGCAATTTAGGGAAATCAGAAAACAACTCAACGATCACAAAGAATATATTACCAAGGAAATTGAAACTATAAAAACAAATCAAACAGAAATGAAAAACTCAATTCACGAACTGAAAAACGAGATAACAAGCTTAGCTAATAGAACAGCCCAGATAGAAGATAGGATTAGTGAAATAGAAGACAAGCAACTTGAAACAACACAGAGAAGAAGAAAGAGACTCAAAAATAATAAAAAATGAGAAAGCCCTACAGGAATTGTCTGACTCCATCAGAAAGAATAACATAAGAATAATAAGTATATCAGAGGGAGAAGAGAAAGAAAATGGAATGGAGAATATACTCAAACAAATAATAGATGAGAACTTCCCAAGCCTGTGGAAAGAACTAAAGCCTCAAATTCAAGAAGCAAACAGAACACCGAGTTTTCTTAACCCCAACAAACCCACTCCAAGGCACATCATAATGAAGATGACACAAACCAATGACAAAGAAAAAATTCTCAAGGCAGCCAGGGAAAAGAAGAATACAACATATAAAAGAAGACCTATTAGATTATCATCAGACTTCTCAGCAGAAACACTACAAGCTAGAAGAGAGTGGACCCCAATATTCAAAGCCCTGAAAGAGAGAAACTTTCAGCCAAGAATACTATACCCATCAAAGCTATCCTTCAAGTACGAAGGAGATATAAAAATATTCACAAATACAGAAAAGATGAGAGAATTTATCAGCAGAAAGCCCCCACTCCAGGAAATACTAAAGGGGGTTTTCCAACCAGATTCAAAGAACAAAAGAAAACAAAACCACAAGTAACAGCTCCACCAAGAAAACAATAAAACCAAACTTAAACTGTGACAACAAAAGAAAAAAAGGGGGAGAAAGGATGAAGATTAACAGTAGCAAAGGACGATGAAGCGCAGAAATACTCACAAGAAAGGGTACTACAATGAATATGGTAGGTACACTTTTCATTACTTAATGGTAACCACCCTTGAAAAAACCACCACAAAAACACTTGACTTAAAAAAGGTAGCAACAGAAGAAAGAAGTATGGAATACAAACAAACAAAAACAAATGATAAAAAAACAAAAGAGAAGAATCAAACAAGATACAAAACTAACAGAAAGCAATTTATAAAATGGCAGTAGGGAACCCACAAGTGTCAATAATTACACTAAATGTAAATGGATTAAACTTACCAACAAAAAGACACAGAGTAGCAGAATGGATTAAAAAAGAAAATCCAACTATATGCTGCCTACAAGAAACTCATCTAAGCAACAAGGATAAAAACAAATTCAAAGTGAAAGTCTGGAAAACAATACTCCAAGCAAACAACACCCCAAAAAAAGCAGGTGTAGCAATACTCATATCTGATAATGCTGACTACAAGACAAAAAAAGTACTCAGAGACAAAAATGGTCATTTCATAATGATTAAGGGGACACTGAATCAAGAAGACATAACAATCCTTAATATATATGCACCAAACCAAGGAGCACCAAAATATATAAGACAGCTACTTATTGACCTTAAAACAAAAACTGACAAAAATACAATCATACTTGGAGACCTCAATACACCGCTGACGGCTCTAGATCGGTCATCCAAACAGAGAATCAATAAAGATATAGTGGCCTTAAGCGAAATACTAGAACACCTGGATATGATAGACATCTACAGGACACTTCATCCCAAAGCAACAGAGTATACATTTTTCTCTAGTGTACATGGAACATTCTCAAGAATTGACCATATGTTGGGCCACAAAGACAATATCAGCAAATTTAGAAAAATTGAAATTGTACCAAGCATATTCTCTGATCATAAAGCCTTGAAACTAGAATTCAACTGTAAAAAAGAGGAGGAAAAACCCACAAAATTATGGAAACTAAACAACATACTTCTAAAAAATGAATGGGTCAAAGAAGAAATAAGTGCAGAGATCAAAAGATATATACAGACAAATGAAAATGAAAATACGACATATCAGAATCTCTGGGATGCAGCAAAAGCAGTAATAAGAGGAAAGTTCATATCACTTCAGGCCTATATGAACAAACGAGAGAGAGCCGAAGTAAACCACTTAACTTCACACCTTAAGGAGCTAGAAAAAGAAGAACAAAGACAACCCAAAACCAGTCGAAGAAAGGAGATAATAAAAATCAGAGCAGAAATAAACAAAATAGAGAACAGAAAAACTATAGAAAAAATCAATAAAACAAGGAGCTGGTTCTTTGAAAAGATCAACAAAATCGACAAACCCTTGGCAAGACTCACCAAGGAAAAAAGGCACAGGACTCAAATAAATAAAATCCAAAATGAAAGAGGAGAAATCACCACAGACATCATAGACATACAAAGAATTATTGTAGAATACTATGAAAAACTATATGCCACCAAATACAACAATCTAGAAGAAATGGATAAATTCCTAGAACAATACAACCTTCCTAGACTGAGTCAAGAAGAAGCAGAAAGCCTAAACAGACCAATCAGCAGGGAGGAAATAGAAAAAACTATTAAAAACCTCCCCAAAAATAAAAGTCCAGGCCCAGACGGTTATACTAGTGAATTCTATCAAACATTCAAAGAAGACTTGGTTCCTATTCTACTCAAAGTCTTCCAAAAAATTGAAGAAGCAATACTTCCAAACACATTTGATGAGGCCAACATAACCCTCATACCAAAACCAGGCAAGGATGGCACAAAGAAAGAAAACTACAGACCAATATCTCTAATGAATACAGATGCTAAAATACTAAACAAAATACTGGCAAATCGAATACAACAACATATTAAAAAAATAATACATCATGATCAAGTGGGATTCATCCCACAATCTCAAGGATGGTTCAACATACGTAAAACAGTTAACGTAATACACCATATCAACAAAACAAAGAACAAAAACCACATGATCTTATCAGTAGATGCAGAAAGGGCTTTCGATAAAATACAACACAATTTTATGTTTAAGACTCTCAACAAAATGGGTATAGAAGGAAAATATCTCAACATAATAAAGGCCATATATGATAAACCATCAGCCAACATCATATTAAATGGCGTAAAACTGAGGACTTTCCAACTTAAATCAGGAAAACGACAGGGGTGTCCACTCTCTCCACTCTTATTTAACGTGGTGCTAGAAGTTCTGGCCAGAGCAATCAGACAAGACAAAGAAATAAAAGGCATCCATTTCGGAAAAGAAGAAGTAAAGGTATCACTTTTTGCTGATGATATGATCCTATATATCGAAAACCCAAAGGACTCCACAAAAAGATTACTAGAAACAATAACCCAATACAGTAAGGTTGCAGGATACAAAATTAACATACAGAAGTCCATAGCCTTTCTATATGCCAACAATGAAATATTAGAAAATGAACTCAAAAAAATAATCCCCTTCACGATTGCAACAAAAAAAATAAAATACCTAGGAATAAACATAACAAAGAATGTAAAGGACATATATAAAGAAAACTACAAGGCATTGCTAAGAGAAATAGAAAAAGACACAATGAGATGGAAAAATATTCCTTGTTCTTGGATAGGAAGAATAAATATAATTAAAATGGCCATATTACCCAAAGTAATATATAAATTTAATGCAATTCCCATCAAAATTCCTATGACATTTTTTAAAGAAATGGAACAAAAAATCATCAGATTTATATGGAACTATAAAAAACCCCGAATAGCCAAAGCAATCCTAAGGAAAAAGAATGAAGCTGGGGGCATTACAATACCTGACTTTAAACTATATTATAGGGCCACAATAATCAAAACTGCATGGTATTGGCAGAAAAATAGACACTCAGACCAATGGAACAGTATAGAAAGTCCAGAAATAAAACCACATATATATGGTCAAATAATCTTTGATAAAGGGGCCAACAACACAAAATGGAGAAAAGAAAGCCTCTTCAACAAATGGTGTTGGGAAAACTGGAAAGCCACATGCAAAAGAATGAAACTCGACTACAGCCTGTCCCCGTGTACTAAAATTAATTCAAAATGGATCAAAGACCTAAATATTAGACCTGAAACAATAAAGTACATAGAAGAAGACATAGGTACTAAAATCATGGACCTGGGTTTTAAAGAACATTTTATGAACTTGACTCCAATGGCAAGAGAAGTGAAGGCAAAGATAAATGAATGGGACTACATCAGAATTAAAAGTTTTTGCTCAGCAAGAGAAACTGATATCAAAATAAACAGACAGCCAACTAAATGGGAACTGATATTTTCAAACGACAGCTCAGATAAGGGCCTAATATCCAAAATTTACAAAGAACTCATAAAACTCAACAACAAACAAACAAACAATCCAATAAAAAAATGGGAAGAGGACATGAACAGACACTTCTCCCAGGAAGAAATCCAAATGGCTATCAGATATATGAAAAGATGCTCAGCTTTATTAGTTATTAGAGAAATGCAGATCAAGACTACAATGAGATACCACCTCACCCCTGTTAGATTAGCTATTATCAACAAGACGGGTAATAACAAATGTTGGAGAGGTTGTGGAGAAAAAGGAACCCTCATACACTGTTGGTGGGAATGTAAAGTAGTACAACCACTATGGAGGAAAGTATGGTGGTTCCTCAAAAAACTGAAAATAGAACTACCTTATGACCCAGCAATCCCTCTACATACCCCAAAACCTCAGAATCATTGATACATAAAGACACATGTAGCCCCATGTTCATAGCAGCACTGTTCACAGTGGCCAAGACATGGAAACAACCAAAAAGCCCTTCAATAGAAGATTGGATAAAGAAGATGTGGCAAATATACACTATGGAATACTCCTCAGCCATAAGAAATGATGACATTAGATCATTTATAGCAAAATGGTGGGATCTTGATAACATTATACGGAGTGAAATAAGTAAATCAGAAAAAAACAAGAACATGATTCCATACATTGGTGGAACATAAAAACAAGACTAAGAGACATGGACAAGAGTGTGGTGGTTACCGGGGGTGGGGGGAGGGTGGACGCAGGAGGGAGGGAGGGAGAGATTTAGGGGGAGGGGGAGGGGCACAGAGAAAACTAGATAGAGGGTGACAGAGGACAATCTGACTCTGGGCGAGGGGTATGCAACATAATTTAATGAGAAGATAACCTAGACATGTTTTCTTTGAATATATGTACCCTGAATTATTAATTTTATCCCATTAACATTAATAAAAACTTATTTAAAAAAAAAAAGGCCTTCAGCATTCAATATGACAGAATTATTCTAGCATTATCAACCAGTGGTCATTGATAGCAATTCAGTGCCAACAAGAACACCCAATTTGGAGTGCTGTGAAGTGGGAAACTTTATTCAGTACAAACAGCTCAATCGTGATATAGCATGGCTGTAGAACAGCTTAGTAGTGCTATAGATCAACTATGAAACAGCATGGCTGATGAACCCTTCAGCTATGAGTTGTCCCTAGGGCAAGCAGTCCTGGGAAAGACCCCTTTCCAGCTAGACAGCTCTGTTCTGCACTGGTCTGATCTGTTCTACCCTGGTTCAGGTAGACATCTTTGGTATTTCAGCTCCAGCCAGGGAAATGCAGTCTTCAGTCTTTGGTGGAAAGGCAAAGTGCACTCCCTAAGCCAGAGGGAAGCTGACTTAAATAGAGAGAAGTCTAGCCCCTAACCCCTGGCTCCTGACCCCTAATTGGTCCATCGTCATGCAACTAAGGACTCCAAATCCTCACAGTCTGAGTGGTCCAAAAGGCATTCTCCTGATTGATCAGAATGGAGTTATTCTGATTCATAGTGAAAATGCTGATGGGTATATAGCTACACAACTTTGGTTGGGAAGAAAATACTTCAGTCCTATTGGTTGAAATACAATTCCAGGAACTTTTTTTAGGGTTGGCTCTGTCACCAGGAACACAGTGTGCACAGGCAGTTCAGTGCAGGCTTCCCCTTGAAGCACAGTTTGTGTGACAGGGTCCTATTTAAAAATGGCTGCTCAGCTCTGCTTATAAATTTGAGTCCAGTTAGCCACCAATAACCTTTTTTAGTATGTATCTTCTTTCTCAAGGTCTACAATGTACTTTTAGTGTCCTCAATCTATCTTTAGCACAGCAGATAGGCTAGATTCAAATAAGCAATAAACTGGAGCAGTCATATAACTTTTTGTTTTTTGTCTCTCAGGAATTCCTGACCTTTCTGATGGTCAGGAATCTTGAAAAATAATCCCATATATGTTTTTATCACATTTAATCTAAATGAACCATACTAAATATATCATATAAAGTAATTTTACCTTTAAATACATAAAATATGAGTACATCAACATATTCATACTGATAAGTGTGCACATAATTTACAAGTTCATGGAAAATTATTTGAGATGATATGTGCCAAACCATAAAGAGTGGTCACCCTCCCAAGTAAAGGAATAAAGGTAAAGTAGGGATTGCTTATTATTTTGCTTTGCACACCCTTTCAGTGTTTTAACTTTTATAGTGATTATACATTATCTTTATAAATTATTGTAAAAATAATTAAAATGTTAAAAAGAGCCTCTTGCCTCATTACCTCTAACTGTGTTCTTCAATTTGGTAAACAGTTGAAGTAAGGTCATTTATCTGAACTGACTAGCTCCCGTATCAGTTCAAATGACATTGTTTCCTTCACATTGTTATTTTCCTTAAAGCCTTCTAGACTGTATCTATCTCCCATGTTTTGAAAAACTAATTATTTAATTCCAATTATATGAGGAGGACAATATAAATCAACAAATGTAGACCTTAAATTCAGTTTGAGAAAAATAACTACATCAACTGTAACTTGAAATATAACTATGGCTAATATCATCCCCCCCTGAAATTTTCTTGCTGGTAGGAAGGCTGTCATGTCTCAAGAAAAAAATAGAGAAGTTGTCAAGCAATTCTACTACATAGTACAACCCATCCCTACTGTCTCTAAAAATCTGATTTCTTGTTTTGAATACTGTTTCAAGTTAGATGAGAGGTTTTTTGCATTGTAAATTGATGAGGAATATTCTTGTGAAAACAAATGTCAACCTTCCTTCCAGGATTTAGGACTCAAAATATATATTCCACTATAAAGTTTGAATGCACTTTGAATAAAAGAATTCAACAAGAAGGATGGGTCCGGGAGTGATGTCAGAGTAATGGCAGCATGATAGATGCTCCTGATCTCTCCCCTTAAAATTTTAACAAATGAGCAAGTATAACAAATGAGCAATTTTAACAAATGAGCAAGTGGCCACACAGCACATCTGAAAGATTCGCGTATTGAAGGGACTGAAGGTGGGATGGGTTGAAAGGTGGGGAGGAAGATATAATGCTTTCATGGTGAACTCTGGAAAGGAGAGAAGCTGCAGTACTAAATTTTTCTCTTTCCTTGTGAAAATGAGGGAGGGAGGCTCATTTGGCTTGGGTTTTGTTTTGAGCCAGGAAAGGTGGAGAGATTGAGGGGCAGAGGGAAAGGAGTTACATTAGAGCAGGTGCAACCCAGTGCAGGGTCATGGCCTGGGTTGCCTTGGTCCACCCACTTCACTGCCTCTGGTTGCAATATGCCCAGGAGCTTCCATGCATAGCTTGCAGCACTCCGTTGATCTGCAGGGGCTTGATCCACAAAGGTCAGCCTGTGCAGTACTGAGTCATGCTCAATCTGCACGTGCTTATGAGCCCATGGAGTTTGGCCCATTTGGCACCCAAACACACCTGGCCCACAACACCCAGGCACAACTGGACAATAGCAAGCAGCCTGTATTCTACCCATGGCCCCACACTCTGTGCAGTGTTGGAGAGGACCAAAGTGTGGTCCCACAGTCTCCCAGATCCTGTCTCCTTCCCCTCCCATTACAAAGAGTGGTCATGGTGGACCTCCCACACACACACATGACTCTCTGGGGCCACTCGCTCCCCTGAGAGGTAGAGGTGCTCCACATCTAATCCCCTGGTCCATTGAGACATGGAGAGGAGCGTCCAGAGACCTAAAATCACCATTGCTAGAACCACAAAACTGCAAAAGCGGTTAAGCTGAAACAGTAATGCCCTCACAACACACCTCACCCACCAATGTAACTGCAGCCCTGTATACATCATTAGGACAGCAATACCAAAGCAGAGCTCTGCCCAAGAATTTCACAGACCCAAAATTCATAGTATAGCAACACCTACTGGAAAAAGAACAATGTAACCTCTCAAAAGTGAAAAAAAAATTTTTTTCCTTTTCTCATTTTTTATTTTTCCTTTTTCTTTCTCTTTTTCCCATTTGAATTTCATTACCCATAGTTTTTATATTTTTATTTGTATTTTAGTGAGTGTTTTATGTTTTATTTTTTGTACCTTTTCTTTTACTCTTTTTTATTTCTTCCCTATTCTTTTTATTTTTTCTCTTTTTCTCGTATGAATTTCATTTTCTTCAAATTACTACTTTTTACTCTTATTTTTGTGATGCTTTGTTGGTTTCTGATTTTATTTATTCCTTTTTTCTTTTTTCTTTCTCATTTCTTTCTCTTTGTTTTCTGTATATTATCTTTTCTATTTATCACTATTTTTAAAATTTTATTTTTTCACTGTGTTTCTTCAATTTTATACTTTATTTTCTAGCTGTCTCTTGTTAGAGACAGCAATATTAGATTTCTTAGCAATATCACTGAAATGCCATCAAGAAAAAATAAATTAAATACCATGGATAAACAAGACAGAAATGTAGTTCAGGTAGATAATGAAAAAAAACCCAAAAGAATCTCAATTACATGGAAATCTTGGAGTTAAATGACAGAGAATTCAAAATTGAAGTTCTAAAAATACTCAATGATATGCAAGAAAACACTGACAGGCAATTTAATTAGCCCAAAAAACAAATTATAAAACCAAAGAATACTTCATCAAGAAGATTGAAACTATAATAAAGAACCAAACAGAGATGAAGAACTCAATATATGAATTAAAAAATGAGGTAGCAAGTTTAGTTAGTAGAACAGGCCAGATAGAGGAAGAATCAGTTACATAGAAGACAGGCAACTAGATGATATACTACAGAGAGAAGAAGGAAGAGAGTCACAAATTAAAAAGAATGAGAGAGCTCTACAAGAACTGTCTGACTACAACAGAAAGAGTAATATGAGAATAATGGGTATTACAGAAGAAGGAGGGAAAAGGAATGGAAAAGCTGCACCTGAGGTGACATTTCAACTTTGTATTATAGGATAAGTAGATTTTCAACAGATAAACCAAATGAGGAGGAACATTTCAGGAAGAGGAAACACCATGCACAAAGGAACATAATATATAAAGGCAGAGTGTGTTCAGGGACCAAAATGTTGTACAGTGTGACAGAGGCACAGGATGTTCATATAAATAATAAGGAATGAGGCTGGACAAGTAAATAGAGGGGCCATGTCATAATGAGCTGTGTATTCCTCATTTATCATTCAATAACTTTTCTTCTGTGCATGAAAAAAACCCAATTTCAACTAGCTTAAGCAAAAAAAGAAGGGATTTATTGTTTCACAAAACTGAACAATCTGGGCACAGGCTTTAGGCCCCAGCTGGGTTCAGGGATCAAATGAGGTCAATAAGTCTCAGGTTCTCCTCAGCTTCTTCTCAGTTGGCTTTATTCTCCAATTCCACATGGAAATTTTCAGAACCAAGATACATTCCAGGACTTGGACTAAAGTAAGGCAAGAAAGGCACAAAATTTAAATTAACACCCAAAAATAAAATTCAGTAATCAAGATAAAAAATATTGTAATGCAGTATTTAAAAAATTAAAAATGAATCACATCAAAGTAGTGGCAGCATAAGAGATTCTCCTGATCTTTCTCATTGATAACCAACAAGTTGAACAACTATAAGGCAGCGAAGAAACCCTAGCTGTATTCATGGGTGTGCCTGAGGGATCTGTGCACCAAACTGACTAAGGATAGAATGCAGTAAAAAGGAGTTCAGAAGATAAAACGCAATCATGGTGGGCTTTGGAAATAAGAGGCAACCCTGAAGTTACTGGGGTTTTTTTTCTCTGCTGGACTACAGGGAGGAGGGAAGTTCAGGCTCTCTGTGTTTTGTTTGATGGGTACAGAGAGTGAAACTCACAGTGACTGGGTCTCCTCCTGGGAGGAGCAGTGAGATAAATGGGCAGAGGGGGAAATAAACCAAAGCAACCAGAGTATGGAGTCATGACCAGTGTTCCCATGGTCTGCCTGAAGCCCACACTCAGCAGAGACAGAGAAAGCTAAAGGGCAGCCCCTCAGCCTCCTAAATAGCATCCCTCACCTCATGGTACTGAGAGTGGCAGAGACAAACCCCACAGCTAGTTCTACAGAACCACTTTCTCCTGTAAAGTATAGACATGTTCCACACCCAGTCCCCAGGCCTGTTGAGATGTGAGAAGGAGTACCCAGAAGCCTGAGATTACCATTGTTAGAGCTGCAAAGCCAGAGGACTGAAGACATAAAGCTCTCAAAACATGCCACACCCACCAATGCGACTGTGACCCCACCAACATCATTGCAACAGCAACAGAAACACCTCAGTGGACATCTCAAGAATTTCACAGAGCTAAAAGTTGTAATAGAGTGAAACCTACTAAAAAAAGCTCTCAAAACTAAAGGTTCCTTCCCCATTTTTCCCCATTATTTTCTTTTTTCTTATTATTCTGTTTTACTTTTTCATTTTTGAATTTTATTATTTAAATTTTTAAATTATTATTCTATTATTTTTAGGTGTTTTGTTATTTTTTTAGCTTTTGATCATATTTCCTGTGGTTTTTCTTCTTCTAGTAATTTTTTAAATTTTTATAATTTCATTGTATTTTAATATTCTCAATTTTTTCAGTTGTCTTTTTGTTAGGTTTTTTTTCTTTATAATAATTTTTTTTAATGGAGTGACATCAATAAATCAGGACACATATATTCAAAGATAACATGTCCAGGTTGTCTTGTCATTCAATTATGTTGCATACCCATCACCCAAAGTCAGATTGTTCTCTGTCAACTTCTATCTAGTTTTCTTTGTGTCCCTCCCCCTCCACTTTCCCAATCCATCTCCCCCCCTCCCTCCGTAACCACCACACTGTTATCAATGTCTCTTAATCTCACTATTATGTCCCACCTACGTATGGAATAATGCAGTTCCTGGTTTTTTCTGATTTACTTATTTCACCTCGTATAATGTTATCAAAATCCCACCATTTTGCTGTAAATGATACGATGTTATCATTTCTTATGGCTGAGGAGTATTCCACAGTGTATATGTGCCACATCTTCTTTATCCAGTCATCTATTGATGGGCTTTTTGGTTGTTGCCATGTCCTGGCCACTGTGAACATGGGGCTGCATGTGTCTTTACGTATCAATGTTTCTGAGTTTTGGGGGGTATATACCCAGTAGAGGGATTGCTGGGTCACAAGGTAGTTCTATTTTCAGTTTTTTGAGGAACAACCATACTTTCTTCCATAATGGTTGTACTACTTTACATTCCCACCAACAGTGGATGAGGGTTCCTTTTACTCCACAGCCTCTCCAACATTTGCTATTACCAGTCTTGTTAACAATAGCTAATCTAACATGTGTGAGGTGGTATCTCATTGAATTTTGATTTGCATTTCTCTAATAACTAAAGAAGATGAGCATCTTTTCATATATCTGTTGGCCATTTGTATTTCTTCCTGGGAGAAGTGTCTGTTCATGTCCTCTTCCCATTTTTTTATTGGATTGTTTGTTGTCGAGTTTTATGAGTTCTTTGTATATTTTGGATATTAGGCCCTTATCTGAGCTGTCGTTTGAAAATATCATTTCCCATTTAGTTGGCTGTCTGTTTATTTTGTTGTCAGTTTCTCTTGCTGAGCAAAAACTTCTTAGTCTGATGTAGTCCCATTCATTAATTTTTGCCTTCACTTCTCTTGCCATTGGAGTCAAATTCATAAAATGCTCTTTAAAACCCAGGTCCATGAGTTTAGTACCTATGTCTTCTTCAATGTACTTTATTGTTTCAGGTCTTATGTTTAGAACTTTGATCTATTTTGAGTTCATTTTAGTACAGGGGGACAAACTGTAGTCTAGTTTCATGCTTTTGCATGTTGCTTTTCAGTTTTCCCAGCACCATTTATTGAAGAGGCTTTCTTTTCTCCATTGTGTGTTCTTGGCCCCTTTATCAAAAATTATTTGACTATATATATATATATGTGGTTTTATTTCTGGGTTTTCTGTTCTTTTCCATTGGTCTGTCTATTTTTCTGCAAATATCATGCTGTTTTGATTGTCGTGGCCCTATAATTTAGTTTGAAGTCAGGTATTGTAATGCCTCCAGCTTCATTCTTTTTCTTTAGGATTGCTTTGGCTATTCTGGGTTTTTTATAGTTCCATATAAATCTGATGATTTTTTTTGCTCCATTTCTTTAAAAAATGTCATTGGAATTTTGATGGGAATTGCATTAAATTTGTATATTGCTTTGGATAATATGGCCATCTTGATTATATTTATTCTTCCTAACCAAGAAAAAGGAATATTCTTCCATCTCATTATGTCTTTTTTGATTTCCCTTAACAATGGTTTTTTGTTTTCATTATATAAGTCATTTACATTCTTTGTTATGTTTATTCCTAAGTATTTTATTTTTTTGTTGCAATCGTGAAGGGAATTATTCTTTTGAGTTAGTTCTCAAATGTTTCATTGTTGGCATATAGAAAGGTGTTGACTTCTGTATGTTAATTTTATATCCTGCAACCTTACTGTATAGGCTTATTGTTTCTAGTAGTCTTTTTGTGGAGTCCTTTGGGATGTTCGATGTATAGGATCATATCATCTGCAAAAAGTGATACCTTTACGCTTCTTTTCTGATATGGATGCATTTTATTTCTTTGTCTTGTCTGATTGCTCTGGCTAGAACCTCTAGTACCACATTAAATAAGAGTGGAGAGAGTGGAGAACCCTGTCTTGTTCCTGATTTAAGGGGGAAATACTTCAGTTTTGTGCCATTTAATATGATGTTAGCTGATGCTTTATCGTATATGGCCTTTATCATGATGAGATATTTTTCTTCTATACCCATTTTGTTGAGAGTCTTAAACATAAAATTGTGTTGTATTTTATTGAAAGTCTTTTCTGCGTCTATTGATAAGATCATGTAGTTTTTGTTTTTTGTTTTGTTGATATGGTGTATTACGTTAACTGTTTTACGTATGTTGAACCATCCTTGAGATTCTGGGATGAATCCCACTTGATCATGATGTATTATTTTTTTAATATGTTGTTGTATTTGATTTGCTAGTATTTTATTTAGTATTTTAGAATCTGTATTCATTAGAGATATTGGTTTGTAGTTTTCTTTTTTTTTACCAACCTTGCCTGGCTTTGGGATGAGGGTTATATTGGCCTCATAAAATGTTTTTGGAAGTATTGCTTCTTCTTCAATATTTTGGAAGACTTTCAGTAGAATGGGAACCAAGTCTTCTTTGAATGTTTGATAAAATTCGCTGGTATAGCCATCTGGGCCTGGACTTTTATTTTGGGGAAGGTTTTTAATCTTTTTTTCTATTTCTTCTCTACTAATAGTTCTGTTTAGGCTTTCTGCTTCTTCTTGACACAGTCTAGGAAGGTTGTATTGTTCTAGGAATTTGTCCATTTCTTCTACGTTGATGAATTTAGTGGTATAAAGCTTTTCATACTATTCTACAATAATTCTTTGTATATGTACGGTGTCCGTGGTGATTTCTCCTCTTTCATTTTGGATTTTGTTTATATGAGTTCTTTCTCTTTTTTCCTTGCTGAGTCTTGCCAAGGGTTTGTCAATTTTGTTGATCTTTTAAAAGAACCAGCTCCTTTTTCTATTAATTTTTTCTATAGTTTTTCTATTCTCTATTTCATTTATTTCTGCTCTGATTTTTATTATTTCCTTTCTTCGGCTGGTTTTGGGTTCTTTGTTCTTCTTTTTCTAGTTCCTTAAGGTGTGAAGTTAAGTGGTTCACTTGGGCTCTCTCTTGTTTGTTCATATGTGCCTGAAGTGATATGAACTTCCCTCTTATCACTGCTTTTGCTGCATCCCATAGATTCTGATATGTTGTATTGTCATTTTCATTTGTCTGTATATATCTTTTGATCTCTGTGCTTATTTCTTCTTTGACCTATTCATTTTTTAAAAGTATGTTGTTTAGTGTCCACAATTTTGTGGGATTTTTCCCCCTCTTTTTTGCTGTTTAATTCTAGTTTCAAGGCTTTATGATCAGAAAATATGCTTGGTACAACTTCAATTTTTCTGAATTTGCTGATATTGTTTTTGTGGCCCAACATATAGTCAATTCTTGAGAATGATCCATGTACACTGGAGAAAAACGTATACTCAGTCACTTTGGGATGAAATGTCCTATAGATATCTATCATACTCAGGTGCTCTAGTGTTTTGTTTAAGGCCACTATATCTTTCTTGATTCTCTGTTTGGATGACTGATCTAGAGCCGTCAGCGGTGTATTGAGGTCTCTAAGTATGATTGTATTTTTGTCAGTTTTTGTTTTAAGGTCAATAAGTAGCTGTCTTATATATTTTGGTGCTCCTTGGTTTGGTGCATATATATAAAGAATTGTTATGTCTTCTTGATTCAGTGTCCCCTTAGCCATTATAAAATGGCCATTTTTGTCTCTGAGTATTTTTGCTGTCATGTAGTCAGCATTATCAGATATAAGTATTGCTACGCATGCTTTTTTTTGGATGTTATTTGCTTGGAGTATTGTTTTCCAGCCATTCACTTTGAATTTGTTTGTATCCTTGTTACTTAGATGAGTTTCTTGTATGCAGCATATAGTTGGATCTTCTTTTTTAATCCATTCTACTACTCTGTGCCTTTTTATTCATGAGTTTAATCCATTTACATTTAGTGTAATTATTGACACTTCTGAGTTCCCTATTGCCATTTTATAGATTGCTTTCTGTTAGTTTTGTGTCTTGTTTGATCCTTCTCTTTTGTTTTTCTATCTTTTGCTTTTATTTGGTTGTATTCCATACAACTTTCCTCTCTTGCTATCTTTTTTAAATCATGTGCTTCTGTGGTGGTTTTTTCAATGGTAGTTACCTACCTGTTCATTGTAGTTCACTATTTTGTGAGTACTTTTGCACTCCATCATCCTTTGCTACTGTTAAATTCCATCCTCTCCCTTCCTTTCTTTTTGTTGTTGTCACAGTTTAAGTTTGTTTTTATTGTCTTCTTCTTGGAGCTTTTACTTGTGGTCTTGTTTTTTTTTTTTTTGTTCTTTGTATCTGATTGGAGAACCCCCTTTAGTAATTCCTGGAGTGGGGGTTTTGTGATAAATTTCCTCATCTTTTCTGTATTTGTGAATGCTTTTATTTCTCCTTCATACTTGAAGGATAGCTTTGATGGGTATAGTAATCATGGCTGAAAGTTCCTCTCTTTCAGGACTTTAAATATTGCGGTTCACTCTCTTCTAGCTTGTAGAATTTCTGCTGAGAAATCAAATGATAATCTAATGGGCCTTCCTTTATATTTTGTAATCTTCTTTTCCCCGGCTGCTTTGAGAATTTCTCTTTGCCATTGGTTTGTTCCAATTTCATTATGATGTGCCTTGGAGTAGGTTTGTTGGGGTTAAGAAAACTCGGAGTTCCGTTTGCTTCTTGAATTTGAGGCTTTATTTCTTTCCACAGGCTTGGAAAGTTCTCATCTATTATTTGTTTGAGTATGTTCTCCATTCCATTTTCTCTCTCTTCCTCTGATATGCCTATTATTCTTGTTATTCTTTTTGATGAAGTCAGATAATTTCTGTAGGGCTATGTCATTTTTTTTAATTTTTGAGTCTCTCTCTTCTTCTCTCTGTTGTCCCTCAAGTTGCTTGTCTTCTATTTCACTAATCCTACCTTCTATCTGGCCTGTTCTATTAGCTAAGCTTATTACCTCATTTTTCAGCTCATGAATTGAGTTTTTCATCTCTGTTTGATTTGTTTTTATAGTTTCAATTTCCTTGGAAATATAGTCTTTGTGTTCATTGAGTTGTTTTCTGAGCTCCCTAAATTGCCTTTTGTGTTTTCTTGTATATCTCTGAGTATTTTTAGGATTTCTATTTTAAATTCTCTGTCATTTAACTCCAAGGTTTCCAATATATTAAATTTTTTCTCCATAGATTTTTCCTCATCTATCTTGTTACCTCTCTTTCTTTTGTATCCATTATATTTGATATTCTCTTCCTTAATGGCATCTGACGGTGGTTTTCTTGATAGTATTAATGATATTTTATAAAGTATAAAAAGTTAAAAAATAAAAAAGAGTTGTTTTTTTAAAAAAATTAATAATTAAATAAAGAAAAATAAAATAAAATTTAAATTTAAAAAAAGGATATTATTCCCCCCCCTCCTTTTTTCCTCTTTTCTCCTCTCCCCTCTTTCTTGAAAAAATCTTGTGGTGAACTGTGAATTATATTGTACTAAATAGAACAAACAATGCCTGTAATGGAGGGCCTGAATTGGTGAGAAGTAATAAAAGGGGGAAAAAAGGGGGGTATGGACCCACAAAAAGCAAATAAGGAAAAAATTTGGGTCAAGAATAAAATGATTTGCTTTTAGGTGTTGGTTGACTAAGAGTTATGATAAGAGTAATAAGAGGGAAACAGGAACATGGAGGACAAATTAAAAAATCACTATTGTATTTAGTGGAACAAGATCTAGATAAAATGGAGAGCCAGGGATGGGTGCACTGCTAGTGAGTTAAAAAGGTGAAGTAAAAAAAAACCAAAATGCCACAAACATAAGTTTGAGTCCCAGATAATATAATTTGTTCGTTATTAAGGTTTGAATGAGAGGTGACGTAAAGGAGAAAGGAAGAAACTAATATAGAGGGAGAGAAGAAAGAGAGTGAGAAAAAAAGAGAGTACCACTAAAAGAAGAAAAAAGGAGAGCGAGAGAGAGAGTTAAGGGTTTTTGAGTACAACACTCATAGAGAGAAAGGAAGAGATAAGAAAAGATAATGGGAGATGTAACACTTATGGGTAGTGTAGTTCAAGGAGAGGAGAGAGTAAGACTGGCAGAGAGTTAAACGACCAAATTGGAGGAGAATGAAGATAAGAGAAACAAATGAACAAATATAATAAAATGGGATAGGTTATAAGGTCTGCAGATTATTCTTGATTTTTAGAGGTTATCTTCTTGCTTTTTCTCACACTTTGAGTGAAACTCTCACCCGCATGGAGAAGTTCCAGTGTTGGAATTGGCTCTTGCTCCCTCCCCATATGCAGCTTTTTCAGGGCGCTGGGGCTGCCCGGATATTCCGCTTTCGGCCCACACAAAGGCCTCTGACTCTGCCTCTCTGTGACATAACATAGGCGCCCACTATCTGCGTGCACCGACCAGGAGATCGAGGAAAATGTCTGCCCCACTTGTCTTTCTTTGTCTGGGTATGGCGCGAGTGTTAGCTTGTGTTGCCTGGGTTGCCACAGGCACAGTTTTTCCTCGGCTTGGATCTCCATGCCACAGCCTGGTTCGGCTGTTTGTGCTGCAGCCTGGATCTATTCACCCCCTTTGCTCGCCTTAATTTCGATATTCTCAGTTCCCAGTGAAAGCAGCCCTATTTAGGTTAGTGACGAAGGCGGAGCATTTCTTACTCCCTATTTCCTTCAAGATTTGATTATATATTTAGTTAATTTTTTGCTCCACCATACCTTTGGGTGTATTGCAAAACATCTGGTGGCTCCAAGGATAGGTTTTTCTGTTCCTGGTTGAAGATATTGTTGAGTTTTGGGGGAGATTTATCAGTATCACTTCCTACCGTGCCATTACTCTGACATCATCTCTGTTTTGTTAAGTTTCTTAACAATACCACACTCAGATGCTATCAAGAAAGAAGAAATTGAATACCATGACTACACAAGACAGAAACATAGTTCAAAAAGAAAATAAAAAATTCCCAGAAAAAAATCTCAATCACATGAATAAATGATAGAAAATTCAAATTGAAGTTCTAAAAATACTCGATGACATGCAAGAAGAAATCAATAGCCAACTTAGTGAACTTAGAAAACAAATTAATAAACAAAAAGAAAACCTCACCAAGGAGATTGTAATTTTAATAACACAGATAAAGAACTCAATATGTGAATTGAAAACTAAAGTAGCAAGTTTAGCTAATAGAACAAGCAAGATAAAGAAAAGAATCAGTAACATTGAAGATAGGCAACTACAGATGCTACAGAGAGAAGAGAGAGACTCAAAAATCATAAAAATTAAGAGATCTCTACAAAAATTGTTGAACTCTAGTAGAAAAAAATATATAAGAATAACAGGTATGTCAGAAGAAGAGAGGAAGAAGAGAATGAAGAGCCTGTTCAAACATATAATTGATGAAAATTCCCCAAGCCTATGGAAAGAGTTATATTCTCAAATCCAAGAAGCAAACAGACCACAGTTATTGCAACCCAAATAGACCTACTTCAAAGCATATCATAATAAAATTGTCAAAAATCAGTGATGAAGAAAGAATCTTCAAGACAGCTAGGAAAAAAGAAAACCGTAACATATGAGGGAAGACCCATTAGGTTATCATCAGACTTCACAACAGAAACTCTATATGCCAGGAGAGAGTGGACCCAAACTTTCAACATACTGAAAGAGAGGAATTATCAGCCAAGAATATTATATTCATCAAAGTTATCCTTCAAATATGAAGGAGAAACAAAAACTTTTACCCACATACAGAAGCTGAGGAAATTTACCACCAGAAAACCCCCACTCCAAAATATACTCAAGGGGTTGTTCGACCAGATTCAAAAAACAAAACAAATCAAAACTACAAGTAAAAGCTCCAACAAGGTCAAAATAAAAATAAGGATAATCTGTGACAATAATAACATAAAAAGGAAGAGGATAATGATCCACAGTAGCAAAGGAGGATGAAGTACAGAAGCATTCATATGACAAAAAACTTTTATACATATGAACATTATGTTCTTAATCTAATGGCAACCACCCACAATAAGTCAGTACTGAAACACATAGCTTAAAAAAGAAGAAACAGGGAAAAGAAGTATAGAATACCACCAAATAAACACAACTGACAGAAACAAACAAACAGAAGAGAACCAAACAAGGCACATAGCTCCCAGAAAATAAAACATAAAATGGCTATAGGAAATCCTCAAGTATCAATAATAGCCTAAATGTAAATGGGCTGAATTCACCAATAAAGAGACACAGAGTAGCAGATATGATCAAAAAGCAAAACCTAACTATATACTGCCTTCAAGAGACACATCTAAGGTGCAGAAACAAAAGTAAATTCAAAGTAAAAGGTAGAAAAATGATTCTCCAAACAAGCAATTCCCAAAGAAAAGCAGATATAGCCATACTCATAACTGACAATACTGACTTCAAGATAACTAAGGTAACCAGAGACAAAGATGGTCATTTCATAATAATAAAGGGAACATTGTATCAGGAAGATATAAGACTTCTTAATATATATGCACCAATGCACCAAACCAAGGAGCACCAAAATATATAAGACATCTACTAACTGATCTAAAATTACAAGCAGACAAAAACACAATCATACTTGGAGACTTCAACACACCATTGATGGCTTGAGATATATCATCCAAACAGTATTAATAAATATCAGCTTTAAATTACACCCTGGGCCAAATGGACATAATAGATATTTATAGGACATTTCATTCCAAAATGTCAGATTATGCATGTGCATGGAACATTCTCAAAGATAGGCCATATGTTGGACCACAAAACTAACAACAAATTCAGGAAGAGTAAAATTATGCCAAGCATATTTTCTAATCATAAACCTTTGAAATTAGAATTCATTCAAAAAAAGAAAGTAAAAAAAAACCATAAAACATGAAAATTAAGCAACATACTTCTAAAAAATGACTGGATCAAAAAAGAAATAAAAGCAGAAATCAAAAGATACATAAAGAGAAATGAAAAAACAATATATCAAAATTTCTGGTATGCAGTCAAAGCAGTAATAAGAAGGAAGTTTATATCATTACAGGCTTATATCAAGAAACAAGAGAGATCTCAAGTAAACAACCAAACCTCACATCTTTTTTTTTTTTTTTGTGGACAAGCAAAAGCTTTATTCAGAGCACATCTGGGTGAAGTTCACTGGTCTGGGAGACTGGGTCAGGGAAGTCACACAGCCTCCCCTGCCGGGGGAGGGAAGGGTAACTTATAGCGTTGGTATGTTGGTGGTGGGTTGATATGATGTGGTGAAATTTCATTGGCTGACAGACAGTCATTTTCTTTCAAAGTGCTCCTGGGCCATTTCTTTTGGTGGGCATGGAAGTAGGTGGTTCCAACCAAAGTCCCTGGACCTGGTTCCTCATGTAACCTTCCCCCATTGCCAACTGACCTCACAGTTACCTCTGAACAGGAGTTAAAAAAATATCTTTAATAAAGCATCTATCTTTTAAAACCAGTGAACTATTATAAATCTTTGGTTCTTTTTTTTTTTTTAAATAAATTTTTATTAATGGTAATGGGATGACATTAATAAATCAGGATACATATATTCAAAGAAAACATGTCTAGGTTATTTTGTCATTAAATTATGTTGCATACCCCTCGCCCAAAGTCAGATTGTCCTCCACCACCCTCTATCTAGTTCTCTGTGCCCCTCTCCCTCCCCCTAACTCTCTCCCTCCCTCCCTCCTGCGTCCTCCCTCCCCCCACGCCTGGTAACCACCACACTCTTGTCCATGTCTCTTAGTCTTGTTTTTATGTTCCACCAATGTATGGAATCATGTAGTTCTTGTTTTTTTCTGATTTACTTATTTCACTCTGTATAATGTTATCAAGTTCCCACCATTTTGCTGTAAATGATCTGATGTCATCATTTCTTATGGCTGAGTAGTATTCCATAGTGTATATGTGCCACATCTTCTTTATCCAGTCTTCTATTGAAGGTCTTTTAGGTTGTTTCCATGTCTTGGCCACTGTGAACAGTGCTGCAATGAACATGGGGCTACATGTGTCTTCACGTATCAATGTTTCTGAGGTTTTGGGGTATATACCCAGTAGAGGGATTGCTGGGTCATAAGGTAGTTCTATTTGCAGTTTTTTGAGGAACCACCATACTTTCCTCCATAATGGTTGTACTACTTTACAGTCCCACCAACAGTGAATGAGGGTTCCTTTTTCTCCACAGCCTCTCCAACATTTGCTATTACCCGTCTTGTTGATAATAGCTAATCTAACAGGGGTGAGCAAACCTCACATCTTAAGGAACTAGAAAAGGAAGAACAAAAACAACCCAAAATTAGCAGAAGAAATAAAACAGTAAAAATTAGAGCAGAACTAAATAGAGGGGAAAAAAACATAGAAAAAATTGGTACAACCAAGAGCTGGTTCTTTGAACAGATCAGTAAAATCAACAAACCACTGGCTAAACTCACTAAGGAAATAAAAGGAAGGACTCAAATAAGCAAAATCTGAAGTAAAAAAGAAAAATTTACCACAGACATCATAGATAAACAAAAGATCATAGTAGAATATTATGAAAAATTATATGCCACCAAATTCAACAACCTAGAAAAAATGGATAAGATCCTAGAACTACACAATCTTCCTAGACTGAGTCACAAAGAAGTGGAAACCCTAAATAGACCTATAAACAGGGAGGAAATAGAAACAACTATCAAAAACCTCCCCAAAAATACAAAAGTCCAGGACCAAATTGGTACACAAGTGAATTCTGCCAAAAATTCAAAAAAAATTTGTACCTACCTTTCTCAAAGTATTTCAAAAAATAGAAGAAAAAGCAATACCCCCAAACACATTTTATGGGATCACATAACCCTGATATCAAAACCTGGCAAAGACAACAACAACAACAACAAAAAAGCTATAGACCAATATCTCCAATGAATACAAGAGTAAAAATTCTAAACAAAATACTATCAAATTGAATACAACAACACATCAAAAAGAATAAATAATACATCATAATCAAGTGGAATTTATTCTAAGAGCACAAGCATGATTCAACCTACAGAAATTGATCAACATAATACCCATCAACAGAACAAAGAATAAAAATTAAATGATTTTATTAATAGATGCAGAAATGACATTCGATAAGATACAACATCCCTTGATGTTTTTAAACATCAATAAAATTGGAATAGAAAGAGAATACCTCAACATAATAAAGGCCCTATATGACAGACCATTAGCTAATATCATACTAAATGCTAAAAAAATGAAGTCCTTTCTCCTAAAATCAGGAACAAGACAATGCTTCCCACTCTCTACATTCTTATTTAACATAGTTCTGGAACTTTTAGCCAGAGCAATTAGGCAAGAAAAAAATTAAAAGCATTTATATTTATATCAGGAAGAAAGAAGTAAAAGTATTACTTTTTGCAGATGACATGATCCTGTATATAGAAATTCTCAAAGAGTCCACCATAAAACTGTTAGGAACAATAAATCAACATAGTAAAGCCACAGGATCAAACTCAATATACTAAAGTCTACTACTTTTCGGTATGCCAACAATAAAACTTCAAAAAATGAACTAAAAAAAAACCCAATTCCTTTTACACTTGCAACAAAAAATAAATAAAGTACCTAAGAATAAACTTAACAAGCATGTGAAGGAACTATATACTGAAAACTAAAAAACATTGTTGAAAGAAATTGAAAAAAAAAACATAATAAAATGAAAAAATATTCTATGTTTATGGATTAGAAGAATCAACATAAATGGCCATATTATCAAAAGCAATATACAAATTTAATGCATTCCCCATTAAAATCACAATGTAATTTTTTAAAGAAATAGAACAGCCCTGGCCGGTTGGCTCAGTGGTAGAGCATCAGCCTGGTGTGCGGGGGACCCAGGTTTGATTCCCGGCCAGGGCACACAGGAGAAGCGCCCATCTGCTTCTCCACCCCTTCCTCCTCCTTCCTCTCTGTCTCTCTCTTCCCCTCCCGCAGCCAAGGCTCCATTGGAGCAAAGATGGCCCGGGCGCTGGGGATGGCTCCTTGGCCTCTGCCCCAGGCGCTAGAGTGGCTCTGGTCGCAGCAAAGCGATGCCCCGGAGGGGCAGAGCATCACCCCCTGGTGGGCAGAGTGTCGCCCCTGGTGGGCATGCCAGGTGGATCCCGGTCGGGCGCATGCGGGAGTCTGTCTGACTGTCTCTCCCCGTTTCCAGCTTCAGAAAAATACAAAAAAAAAAAAAAAGAAATAGAACAAAAAATTACTAGGTTGGTATGGAACCATGAAAAACCCTGAATAGCCAAAGCAATCCTGAGGAAAAAAAATAAAGCCAGACGTGTCACACTACCTGGCTGCCACAATAATCAAAACAGCACGGTATTGGCAGAAAAACAGATATATAGACCAATGTAACAGAATAGAGAGCCCAGAAATAAAACCACATATATATGGACAAATCATCTTCAACAAAGGAGCCAAAAACACACAATGAAGAAAAAAAAAGCTTATTCCATAAATTGTGCTGAAAAATTAGAAACCCACATGTAAAAGAATAAAACTTGATTACAGTTTGTTCCCCTGCACAAAAATTAATTCAAAATGAATCAAAAACCTAAATATAATATCTAAAACAATAAATTACAAAGAAGAAAACCAAGGTACTAAGATCATGGACTTTACTGTAGACAAGAGTTTATAAATTTGACCCCAAAGGCAAGGGAAATAAAGGCAAAAATAACTGACTGGGGCTATATCAAACTAAAAAGCTTCTGCAGCACACCAAAAGAAACTGACAATAAAACAAATAGTCAGCCAACTATATGGGAGATGTTCTTTGCAAATGACAGCTTCAATAAGAGTTTAATATCAAAAATATATAAAAACTCAAAAAGCTCAGCAACAAACAAGTGAATGATCCAATTAAAAATGGAGAGAGGACCTGAACAGACACTTCTCCAAAGAGGACATACAAATGGCCAACTGATATATAAAAAGATGCTCATTTTCACTAGCTATTTGAGAAATTCAAATCAAAACTTCAATGAGATACCACCTCACACTTCTTAGATTAGTTTGTATTAATAAGACAGGTAATAACAATTGTTGGAGAGGTTGTGGAGAAAAAAATTCTCATTCACTGCTGGTGGAAATGCTAATTAGTATAATCATTATTAAGGAAGTATGCTGGTTTCTCAAAAATTAAGAATAGAATTACCGCCTGACCAGGTGGTGGTGCAGTAGATAGATTGTCAAACTGGGATGCAGAAAACCCAGGTTCAAAACCCCAAGGTTGCCGGCTTGAGCGCGGGCTCATATGGTTTGAGCACAGCTCACTAGCTTGAACCCAAGGTGACTGGCTTGAGCAAGGGGTCACTCAGTCTTCTGCAGACCCCTAGTCAAGGCATATGTGAGAAATCGATCAATGAATAACTAAGAAGCTGCAATGAAGAATTGATGCTTCTCATCTCTCTCTTCCTCTCTGTCTCTGTCACACACACACACACACACACACACACACACACAAATGGAATAAAATTACCCAATGACCCAGCAATCCATCTACCCCAAAAAGTCAAAAGCAATGTAAACACACATGCACCCCCATGTTCATTGTGCATTATTCACAGTGGCCAAGACATGGAAACAACCAAAGTGTCCTTCAATGGAGGAATAGATGAAGAGTTGGTACATATATACAATGGAATACTACTCAACCATAAGAAATGATGTCATAGTGACATTTATTACAACATGGATGGACCTGGAGAACATTTTACTGAGTGAAATATATAAATCAGAAAAAGCTAAGAACTTTATGATTTCACACATAGGTAGGATATAAAACTGAGACTTATGGACATAGATAAAAGTGAAGTGGTTACCAGGGGGAAGAAAACTTGGAAGGAGGGGGAAGGGGACTTGAGTAAATGAGGAGAGGGGAGGGGGTGGGGGGAGGTGCATAAAGACCAATAAATATAAGGTGATTGAAAAAGGTTTGAATTTGGATGATGGGTATACAACATAACCAGCAGTTCAAATGCTATAGAAATGTTCACCTGAAATCTATGCACTCTTATTGATCAATGTCACCCTGTTAAAGTTACCTTTCTAAATAAAATTTAAAAATTAAAGTTCAAAATAAAAACAGAAATCTGTGAACACATATTAAAATTTTAAATAAAGATATGTTCATTATTGCTGACTTGGCTCTAATGTTGAAGATAGAATGAATAACATTGCTAAAAATACTAGAGGAGTGAATGGATTCTGAGGGTGGGGAGGGCACAAAGTGATGCCCACCCCATCCTGGTTAAAGATATCAACTTTATCCATAGGCAATAGATAACCATAGAAGAATGTTAACCAAGCAAGAGGCATAAAGACAATGGATGGAAAGAAGTGATAGAGGGATTGAAAGAAGGAAATTCAGGGATAGGAGTTAAGAGACTATTAGCCTAAGTAAGACATGATAAAACACATATGAAAAATAGTGCCAGTTGAGGATGGTGAAGAGAGTACAGAAGACATGGCAGACAAAATCTTAGAGGTCGTTAGGGATAAGAAGAATAGGACTTGGAGTGATGAGAAATAAATACTGAATAGTCAGGGATAGTTCTCTGGTTTCTGACTCTAACAGCTCATTAGATGGCAGCACAAGAACCAAGCTTAAGAATTCAGGGTATAAGCAGGTCGGTAATTGGCCCAAGGGAAATAAGGGTGAAGAAGAAATGCAGTTCTAGACATACTGATAATGATGTGGCAATATCCAGCAGACACTGGATTCTGAATCTCAGGAGAGACCTGAACTGAGGAAGTGACTTTGGAAGGAATTGGCACAGTTGAGGTCCTGGGAATTACCAAGTCTGCTCAGGGGCTGTGTACAGAGGGAGGAGAAAAGACTGAATGTGGAATTGTTATCATTATTTCTCACCAATTTGATTTTTAAAAATAGAACCCTGCTATCATACCTTCTTTATTGGTCTTACAACAACTCCTAGAATTTATTTTTAAATTCTAAAATTTTCACATTACTCTGGCCTTGGATCAAATCACTAAAAGCATTTTGGTGTAATACAAATGCTGTCTATATAACGTTATACTTTAAGTACACAAGTTAACACAGCTATGATAACCACCGATAGAACATAGAACACAGAACTTCCAAAGGAGGTGGAGGGTAAAACAAGAAAACAAGTGCTACCTGTTGAATTTGTGACCATTTAAGAAACCTTTGCTTATCATTGATTTCTCAGATTGGGCCTGAAAGAATTACAAAGCATTAAAGGTTTCCTGATAGGCTTTTTGTATACCCCATATCTGATTATATTAGAGAGTTAAGAGAAATAGACATAAAACTAAAAAATATATATTTATAAAAAAGGAGAAACTCAGGTAGAGTTTTTCCATTCTCCTCCAAATTAGAAGTTTAAAAAAAATCAGTAATCTCTGGAGGTCCCTTGCTGGTGCCAACTGTAGGAGAACTATTAGTAACCGCTCTTTTTTTAATTTTTTTTTTTTTTACAGAGACAGAGAGAGAGTCAGAGAGAGGGATAGACAGGGACAGACAGACAGGAATGGAGAGATGAGAAGTATCAATCATTAGGTTTTTTTTGTTGCACATTGCGACATCTTAATTGTTCATTGATTGCTTTCTCATATGTGCCTTGACAGTGGGCCTTCAGCAGACTGAGTAATCCCTTGCTCAAGCCAGCGACCTTGGGTCCAAGCTGGTGAGCTTTTGCTCAAACCAGATGAGCCCACACTCAAGCTGGCGACCTTGGGGTCTTGAACCTGGGTCCTCAGCATCCCAGTCCAATGCTCTATCCAGTGCACCACTGCCTGGTCAGGCTGTAGGAGAACTATTAGAAGGCACCACCTGACTTCTACTGAGGGGGCAGACAGACAACTCATTCTGCCCTCTGTCTTTGAACAGAGGGTCCAGCCGCAAAGTCCAGTATCTGAAATATTTGAGCATTTGATCAGGAAATGCACGATTCAATAAAAGGCTACAGTGTAACCTGAAAAAGCCCAATAAGCTCTACAACAAGGAGAAAGATTACTTTCATTTGCAAGCTAAGGCTGGATCTATAATTTTTTATAGTGTGAGGTTTGGCAGAAGTTAAAAATCTCTTGTTATTCTAAAACTTTAGCTTATTTTTAATTAAGACACCCATGTCAGTTGAAAAATGTGCAATATTTGCATAGAAATAACTATAGCAAACCAAAATCTTAATTTTAAGCCATTTTAATCACTTTCCCAGACACACCAGTAATTATTTGTGGTTGACATCACACTGAAGTGCTTTCCAGCAGCACTGAATGTATGCATATCAACTAAAGTTCTCTCTCGTGTAGAAAGATGAGATGCCCAGGATAACTCTGAGAGTAGACAAGTGACATTTTTCATCAGTGCCTAACAATTAGAAGAAATTCATTACTCTGTATTTTTTTGAGCCTGGACAATATCAATTTGTAACTACTGGTAGTTTAAAACAAAAATATTTGATGTGATGCTGGTAAATCTGCCGTTAGTGATACAAGAAATTAGCTGATCATGTATTTCTTTAGCTTTTAATAAACATTATAAGCCACAATGGTGTGGCTGAAACTTCCCCACCTGTTGTTCCTTCATGCTGCAGGCAAATAAAAGGGAAGAAGCTGCCTTGGAACACCAAGCTAATAAACCCCTGGGGGAGCAGGGCTGTCTACTTGGGATAAAAATAGGACTTTGTTTTTAGCAAATTCAGTGAAAAAAAATAGCTACAGTAGCCTTATTGCTAAAGTCCTACAGCTCCTTACAGGGCTAAGCTTTGACCTAGTTTTGATTTAAATCTTTAATATTTTTGTTGTTGTTATTGTTTTTCAGTCTGAAAGCCTAATAATAAAGGCAAATTTAATCTTTCCTGATTGGTTTACTAGATTTTTTTTAAGTCTTAAGATTAAGCAATATTCTTAAGTCTTAAAATTAAGCACAGCAGGTAAATTCTACAACAATCTTCTCCAGCAGTAAATATAAAAGAGCCAATAAAAGTGCATTGGACTTTGTAGCCCAACAGGACTACCTACACGTATCTCATTTATCCCACTATAAATCAGCAAAGTATGGAGAGCCAGTAGTATTATTCACACTTTAAGAATGAAGAAACCTGATCTTCAGTGAGGTTAGGGCACTGACAGGAGGTCATGGGTGGAGTCAGCTGAAATATTCAGTCTCTGTATTCCAACCACAGTCCAATGGGGAAGACAAGCAAGAAAGCCAGTGATTGCCATGAACTGTGGCAGGTGTGATGACAGGGGTACACAATTTCCTAACAGGGCCCAGAGAGTGGGCCCTTGGTTCATTCTATGTGTAGGAGAGGGAAGGAAAGCCAAAGAAACCCACCCAAAGAAGTTAATTGTCTTGAGATATAAGTTTACTAGATAGAAAAAAATGGGAAAATGTTTCTAGGAAGAGAGAATAATGTTAAAAGGCAGAGACCTGTATCAAAGCATCCATTTTGATGGAATAATAAGTAGTTGGTAAGGCATAAGAGGAGGTATGGGGAGAGAAGAACTTGCAGAGGCAGAAAAGAGTATATCATGGTTGACATTGTGTGCCAAGCCAAGCACCTTCATCTTGATCCAGAAAGTGATTATAAACCATTAAAGAGTGAAAGGTGTGTGTGTGTAAATTATAAATATATGTGTAGAGGGCTAGATAATAATTCTAAATATATGGAGCAGCTAAAGAAGATTGTGCATTAAAGTTGACAGTATAAAAAACTGATTTGCAAATTATTGTTTGTATATAGAATTATAAACTAATGTAGCATTAGTTCTAAAAAGGACAGTTTAAGGATCACCTACCCAATTGCCACATTTGACACATGGGAAGACAGAGGGTCTTGCCTCTGATCATAGAACTTGTGAGCATCCAAGACGATGATTATTGCCAACAATAATTTCTTATTTTCATCATTATTGTTTGTGTCAATTAACAAGAATTTTATTTAGCTTATATTTTACATTAAGGTTGTCAATATCTCAAATAGTTTATATAATAAATTGAATGCAGTGACCCTATCTTGAAGGAGGATCAAGAGCAAGCAAGGGGGCAGCAAGATGGTGATGAAGTAGGCAGACGTTCCAACTTCCATCTCCCAGAAGCAAAGTGGATTAAAACTTAATTTTAAGAACAATCATCTGGAAAACCCAACTTTGGGCTAGAGGATTCTATAACCAAAGATCACCAAAGAAGACACACTGAGACTGGTAGGAAAAGGGAAAATGCAGAAAGGGCTGCCCAGATCCCAGGAGCGAGTGGTGACTTGGAGGGACTTGTGTGGTGGAGTGGGTTTCCCAGAAAGGGGAAGGTCCTGGACCCCAGAAGCAGAACCCCAGCCTGCAGCCCCGGAGCCTAGAAGAGGCATAACGACAGTATTTAGCTGCAAAACAAGCCAGCATACTGTTTGCAAGAAAGAGACAGATATCTCTAATTTAGGACTTGTCTTAAAGGAACTGTGCAGGAAACCTCTTTCACAACTCACCTGGGGCTCCGGGGAACAGGAAGATCTGAGAGGTATGAAGTAGCAGAAAGAGAGTGTAATTTAGGAGGCACAGGGAGAAACACTTTGAGGGACAGCCACCTTAATCCCTGGGCTGAGTCACTCCCCAAAACTAAAGTGAATATTTTTCCTGGAACCATCAAGGTCCCACCTGCAGTCCCACCTGACGTGGCGAGGTTTCTGGCCAAATGCACAAATGCAGTACCACTCATTTGTGGAGGGTGGAGGCCAGGGGACCAGCCAAGGTTTGCAGCCAGGTGAGCGAATGCCATCCGGTCCACGGGGGCCAGGCAGAGGCCAGGGGCCCACCATGGCATAGGCCCAGGAGCTCACACACAATCCCACCCACAGAGGTGAGGTAGAAGCCACAGTGGCCACAGCAGTGGGCCAGCATCAGCAACACCCATGCTCGAACACCAGAGGCAGCAGCAGTGGTGATGGCAGGCCTGTGAACAGACTACACTTCAGGGACACAGAGGCCAAACCCATTGGACTCCTGTGGCCACACCCTTCTGAGGGTTGAAAAAATATATATAAAATAAAATAAAATAAAAGTCTGGATAGAACTACACTTGAGACTAAGGGGCAAAGCACATCCAATACCTTACCTAACCCCTGAATTATAGTACTGAGCCCAACAAGTATACACTAATAAAAGATGGCAGAAAGTGAATTTCAGGGAAACCTGAACATTTAAACAAACATCCTCCAGACCAAAAGTAGATAAAAGCCAGCCTAAGAGTGCAGTTGATATTAACAACAACATCTGGGCTCAGCAGAGGTAGCCACAGGATTGGGATTGCCTGTTGCTCCAAAAAGGTAGATAAAGGCAAGTCGTAGGCAGCAACCCACACTGGTCTGCAACAGGCTCCAGCCAAAAAGGTCCAGGGAGGACATATCTAGAGGCCTGATATGAGAGCAACAGTTCAGGACCTAGCAACCATTGTAAGAGTGATAGCTTAAAGAAGGGTTCCTCACACCTGACCCAGTTAAAAGATAGAAAACGCCAATATAAATTGCAAAAAGAACAGTGACCAGACAAATAGCCCACAGCAGTTTACAAACAACAGCTGATGCCAACCCAAGAAGTTAAAAAAAACAATACAACTGGAAACTGGAGGCAGACAATACCAACCCTAGACTCAACTAGCTACACAAACAACACATCCAAAGGAGAAGTTTATACACAGAAAAAATGGAAAGGCAGAGAAATGCAACTCAAATGAATCAACAAGAAAAATCCCCAGAAAAAGATCTAAATGAAAAGGAAATAACCAAATTACCAGATGCAGAGTTTAAAATAATGATTATTAGGATGTTCAAAGATCTTAGAAAAACAATAGATGGACATAATGAACACCTAAATATATAGATAGCAAGCATTAAAATGCACATTGAAATCATAAAGAAAACAGTCAGAAATGAAAAACACAATATCAGAAATAAAGACCACACTAGAAGGAATTAAAACAAAAATGGATAAAGCTGAGGATCAAATCAGCAATTTAGAGGACAAGATAAACAAAAGCATGGAAGCAGAGCAGCAAAAAGAAAAGAGGCTCAAAAACTCTAAGGAAACTCTAAGAGAACTCTGTGACAACATAAAGAGAAACAAAATCCACATCATAGGTATTCTTAAAGGAGAAGAGAAAGAACAAGGGATAAAGAACCTGATTTAAAAAAATCATAGCTGAAAACTTCCCTAAATCGATGAAGAAAAAATCAGACAAGTTCAAGAAGCACAGAGAGTCCCATTAAGGATGAACACAAAGAGGCCTACATCAAGACACAACATAATTAAAATACTAACATTAAGGGATAAAGAAAAAATACTAAAAGCTGCAAGAGAAAAACAGTCAATTACCTACAGAGAACCCCCATAAGAATGACATCAAACTTCTAAACAGGAACAATAGAGGCCAGAATGGAATGGCAAGAAATATGCAAAGTAATGCAAACGAAGATCCTACAACCAAGAATTCTCTATCCAGCAAGATATTATTTAAAATTAAAAAATCAATAAAAAGCTTCACAGACAAAAAAAAACCTCAAGGAATTCATTACAACCAAACCAATGCTAAAAGAAATGTTAAGGGGCCTGCTGTAATCAGAACAAAGGTGAAAAAAATCTAGAAAAAAAGGAATGTAGATATAAAAAATAAAACGGCAATAAACAACCACATATCAATAATAATCTTAAATGTAAATGGATTAAATGCTCCAATGAAAAGAGATAAGCTAGCTGGGTGGATAAGAAAACAGGACTCATATATATGCTGTCTACAAGAGACTCACCTCAAAACAAAAGAGACACAAGACTGAAAGTGAAGGGATGGAAAAAAATATTTCGTACAAATGGAAATGAAAAAAAAGCTGGAGTAGCAATACTTATATCTGACAAACTAGACTTTAAAACAAAAGCTATAGTAAGGGATAAAAAAAGTTACTACATAATGATAAAAGGAGCAATTCAACAGGAAGATGTAACCATTATAAATATCTGTGCACCTAGTATAGGAGAACCTAAATTTTATAGCAGATTTTGATGGGCATAAAGGGTGAGATCAACAGCAATACTATAATACAGGGGTTTTCAATACCACATTAACATTACTGAATAAATCCTCAAGAGAGAAAATTAACAAAGAAACAGCAGATTTAAAAGACACACTAGATCAGCAAGACTTAATAGATATCTTCAGAAACTTTCACCCTAAAGCATCAGCATATACATTCTTTTCAAATGCTCATGATACATTCTCTAAGATGGACCACATATTAGAACACAAAATGAGTCTCAACAAATTTAAGAAGATTGAAATCATATCAAGCATCTTCTCGGATCACAGTGGCATGAAACTAGAAATTAACTACAATAGAAAAACTGAAAAATACTCAAGCACTTGGAAACTAAATAGCATGTTATTAAATAACAAATGGATTAACAATGAGATCAAGAAAAAATCAAAACTTTTCTTGAAACAAATGAAAATTAACATAAAACAACTCAAAATTTATTGGACACAGCAAAAGCAGTCCTGAGAGGAAAGTTCAGAGCATTACAGGCATAACTTAAGAAGCTAGACAAAGCTCAAATAAACAATTTAATCCTGCATCTAAAAGAACTAGAAAAAGAATAGCAAGTAAAGCCCAGAGGAAGTAGAAAGGAGGAAACAATAAAGATTAGATAGAAAATAAATGACATAAAGGCTAAAAAAAATACAGAGGATCAATGAAACCAAGAGCTGGTTCAACAAAAAGGTTAACAAGATTAATGAACCTTTAACCAGAGTCACCAAGAAAAAGAGAGAGGTATCAAATAAATAAAATTAGAAATGAGAGTGGAGAAGTAACAACTGACACAGTAGAAACACAAAGGATTGTAAGAAAATGCTATGAAGAACTATGCCAAAACATTAAACAACCTAGGTGAAATGGACAAATTTCTTGAAATATATAATCTTCCAAAAATCAATCTGAAAGAATCAGAAAACCTAAACAGAACAATTACAACAAAGGAGATCAAAAACAGTTATTAAAATACTCCCAACAAACAAAAGCCCTGGGCCAGATGGCTTTACAGGTGAATTCTACCAAATATTCAAAGAAGAACTAATTCCTACTTTTTTCAAGCTATTTCAAAAAATTCAAGAGGAAGACTTCCAAGTTCCTTTTATGAGGCAAGCATAATTCTGATTCCAAAACCAGGCAAAGACAACACATATCCCAGGCAAATATCCCTGATGAATTTAGATGCTAAAATCCTCAAAAAGCCTGACCTGCGGTGGCACAGTGGATAAAGCATCGACCTGGAATGCTGAGGTCGCTGGTTCAAAACCCCGGGCTTGCCTGATCAAGGCACATATGGGAGTTGATGCTTCCAGCTTGCCCCCCCTTTCTCTATCTTTTTCTTTCTCTCCTTTCTCTCTAATAAAAATGAGCAAATAAAATCTAAAATAAAATAAAATAAAATAAAATAATAACGCAAGTGAGTAAAAAAAAATCCTCAACAAAATATTAGCAAACCAGATCCAGCAATACATGAAAAAAAATCATACATCAGGATCAAGTGAGATTTATTCTGGGGAGACAAGGATGGTACAATATTTGTAAATCAATCAATGTGATTCATCACATAAACAAAAGGAAGGAAAAAAACCACTTGATATTTCAATAGATGCAGAACAATCATTTAATAAAATACAGCACTCATTTATGATCAAAACTGTCAGCAAAGTGGAAATACAGGGAACGTACCTTAACATGATAAAGGCCATCTATGTGAAACCACAGCCAACATCATAATTAATGGACAAAAACTAAAAGCAATCCCCTTAAGATCAGGAATGAGGCAAGGGTGCCCCCTTTCACCACTCTTATTCAACATAGTCCTGGAAGTCCTAGCTACAGCAATCAGACAAGAAGAAGAAATAAAAGGCATTAAAATTGGAAAAGAAGAAGTAAAAACTATCATTATTTGCAGATGATATGATATTGTATATAGAAAACCCTAAAGTCTCAGTCAAAAAACCTAATAAACGAATTCAGCTAAGTGGCAGGATATAAAATTAATACAGAGAAATCAGAGGCACTTTTATACACCAACAATGACCTGTCAGAAAGAGAAATTAGCCTGACCAGGTGGTGGTGCAGTGGATAGAGCATTGGACTGGGATGCAGAGGACCCAGGTTCAAGACCCCGAGGTCGCCAGCTTGAGTGTGGGCTCATCTGGTTTGAGCAAAGCTCACCAGCTTGGACCCAAGGTCACTGGCTTGAGCAAGGGGTTACTTGCTCTGCTTTAGCCCTGGTCAAGGCACATATGAGAAAGCAATCAATGAACAACTAAGGTGTTGCAACAAAAAACTAGTGACTGATGCTTCTCATCTCTCTCCATTCCTGTCTATCTTTACCTATCTATCCCTATCTCTGTCTCTATAAAAAAAAGAGAGAGAGAGAAATTAAGGAAACAATCTCCTTCACTATTGCAACAAAAAAATAAAGTACCTATGAGTAAATTTAACCAAGGAGTTTAAAGACTTATACTCATAAAATTATAAAACATTGATAAAAGAAATCAAGGAAGATACAAATAAGTGGAAGCTTATGCCGTGCTCATGGTTAGGAAGAATAAACATCATTAAAATGTTTATATTATCCTGAGCAATCTATAAATTCAGCGCAATGCCAATTAATATACCAATGACACACTTCAAAGATATAGAACATATATTCCAAAAATTTATATGGAACCATAAAAGAACATCAATAGCCTCAGCAATCTTGAAAAAGAAGACTAAACTGGGAGGTATCACACTTTGTGATATCAAATTATACTACAAGGCTATTGTACTCAAAACAGCTTGGTACTGGCATAAGAACAGGCTTAGAAATCAATGGAACAGAACAGAGAACCCAGAAATAAACCCACACCTCTATGGACAATTGATATTTGACAAAGGAGGTAAGAGCATACAATGGAGTAAAGACAGTCTCTTTAACAAATAGTATTGGAAAAATTGGACAGCTACCTGCAAAAAAATGAAACTAGACCACCAACTTACACCATTCACAAAAATAAACTCAAAATGGATAAAGGACTTAAATGTAAGTCATGAAACCATAAGCATATTAGAAGAAAACATAGGCAGTAAGCTCACCAACATCTCTCGCAGCAATATATTTGCTGATTTATCTCCACAGGCAAGTGAAATAAAAGACAGGATAAACAAATGGGACTATATCAAACTAAAAAGCTTTTGCACAGCTAAAGACAGTATGAACAGAATAAAAAGACAAACCACACAATGGGAGAACATATTCGACAATACATCTGATAAGGGGTTAATAAACAAAATTTATAAAGAACTTGTAAAACTCAACACCAGGAAGACAAACAATCCAATCAAAAAATAGTAAAAGAAATGAATAGACACTTCTCCAAAAGGACATACAGATGGCCAATAGGCATATGAAAAAATGCTCAACATCACTAATAATTAGAGAAATGCAAATTAAAACCACAATGAGATATCACCTAACACCAGTCAGAATGGCGCTCATCAACAAAACAACACAGAATAAGTGCTGGAGAGGATGTGGAGAAAAGGGAACCATCCTGCATTGCTGGCGGGAATGCAGACTGGTGCAGCCACTGTGGAAAACAGTATGGAGACTCCTCAAAAAATTAAAAATGGAACTGCCTTTTCACCCAGCCATACCAGTTTTAGGAATATATTCTAAGAACACCAAATCACTGATTCAAAAGAAAAAATACCACCCCATATTTATGGAAGTATTGTTTACAATAGCCAAGATCTGGAAACAGCCCAAGTGCCCATCAGTGGACAAATAAATTAAAAAGCTTTGCTACATATATACAATGGAATACTATGGGGCCATGATAAAGAAGAAATCTTACCTTTTGTGACAACATGGATGGACCTGGAAACTATTATGTTAAGTGAAATGAGCCAGGCAGAGAAAGAAAAATATTATATAACCTCACGCATTTGAGGAATCTTATGGAAAATGTGAACTGAGCAACAGAATAAAGGCAGAGGTAGGATCAAAGGGACCAGAAGGAAAGCGGACAGAGGGAAAGGGGATGAGAGGATGGGTTTGTTGTAAAGTACCTGTACCTCACTTTTGCGGGTTTTCGTAGAGACACCAAATCCAGATGAATTTTGAAGGGTTTTATTAAAGAAGATTTCTTAAATATGCTGGTCGTGTATGGCTAACATGGGGCATTGCAGACCCAAATCATTCGTGCCGGGCACAGCTCTTGTGGCAGGTTATATACTTTTGCTCTCACACGCACACAGGTTGGCAAGAAAAGGAGGAGGAGGATGGGACACAATTCATTAGCAAGCTTATAACATTTTTCCATAGGATCTATAAAAATATTCCTATATATTAAAACTTACAAGGCAACACAATAGCAAAAATGTTGTTCTACATATTTAAAATATTCCTAAATTTTCTAGTGTTCATTTGCCATTCCTTTGTTTAGAGGTATATACATTAATTACATGCTTTCAGGAGGGGAGAGGTAGTTTCCATGGCACCAGGGGATAAATGCCTGCAAATGGTTCATCAAATAGGAAAAGGTTTTTCAATCTCTCTTTTCCTGCATCTGGCTAGCTATTTACCTGCTTTCTTACAGGTGTGGGGGGGGGGGAATCTAAATCTCCTTCCCCTCTTCATTTACAATACAATGCTATCGGTCATCCTGAGTTGGTGTAAATCACACAGTATAAAAATCATTTTTACAAAATCTCTCTGTATGCCTAGCCCAAACTAATAAAATACCCTTTAAGCTTCTTAGTAGAAGGGAGTTTCCTACACAGTATGTTTCTGCAAGCTAGAAAACTGTCACATTTCTTTCCCTTTATTCTCTACAGAAAAGAGGGGACAAGAAACCTGACTATTTTCTTTAAAATATCAATATTAATTTTGCAGCTTTTTGGTACCTTATTACAGGTTCAGAGAAGGGAAAGAGATTGGTGAAATTATATATACATAACACAGTGTTATAGAGAGCAGAAAAGCAAATCTTGGAGGGAAGAGGGGAGGGTATAGAGGGGACGGGGGCAAAAGAGATGTTGAGGGGAACACAGGGATGGGGGATATATTACATGGGACACTTGAATCTATGTAAACACAATAAATTTAAATCAATTAAAAAATAAAAATAAATAAATTGAATGCAAATATGAATAAAATGGATTTTTTTTAATGACAGGAAAACAGCAAAATCACTGTGGTCTTTTTAGGAGGCTACATACATTGTCATCAATGAAAGTAATATATAAAATGTCGACCACATCAACTTTTGAACTCATCTTTTGTAAATACCCCTGAAACCTCAGCAGATAGCATAGCATTTAGTTAACATTTTGATCTCCTGAACCCCAAAGTGTCTGGGTTCAATCTTGCTCCTGCACTAACAAGGTGAGTGATCTGGGCAACTTGTTTAACCACTGTGTGTCTCAGTTTTCCCATGTAAGGAAAAAGCAACAGAATAATACCTACCTCTAGAGTTGTTGTGAGGATTAAGTTAACTGCTACATATAATAAGCTAAGAATACTGCCTAGTATGGGATAGGTATAAGCTTACATTAAATACAAAAAAGCCAGATGAAAACCATGATACAGTTGGCATAATAGATTTTCACCTGCTCTGGTTAAAGCTAACAAACAGAACTGCAAAACCAAACTGAAAGGGAAAAATTTCTAAAGCAATTTAATGCTATAGATGTTAATATTATCCATCATTTACCATTATTTGTAAAATATGAATATTTATTACTCATTCGTTCAATGTTAATTATTTAAGTTTGGCAAAAATTTTCACATGTCTGTTTACATGTAAAAAAATCCCCAAATGACAAAAGCCATGTCTTTGAACTTGCTCTTTAAGGTGCCAAATCCAAGTAGGCACTCTAATGATGTAGATTAAACTAAGCAAGTACCTTGATTTCTTTAAGTGTCAGCTTTACTTGCTTTTTGG
Source organism: Saccopteryx bilineata (assembly GCF_036850765.1). Lineage (NCBI taxonomy): Eukaryota > Metazoa > Chordata > Mammalia > Chiroptera > Emballonuridae > Saccopteryx > Saccopteryx bilineata. The sequence goes on along the minus strand of NC_089491.1, from coordinate 177,969,790 downwards.
TGCCTGTGTATACTTTTCTTTTCATTTCATTTTCTTTTGTATAGGGGAGAAATACACAAAAAATGGCTTATCAGTATCTTTAGATAGAGTTGAGTGAATGGTATTATCACTATATTCCCACTAGATGCAATCTGCTTTATGACTACTTTTTTGCTAGTAGGGTCTACACAGTAGGTCATCGAGACTTGGAATAGGCTTCATTTAGAAGCAACTAAGAGAGACTTGAAGCTGAGGAGAGAAGATGATTTTGCAGCAGCACACTGTACTCAGGATTAAAAAGGGCTAGCTCCGGGATCAGCCTACAAATCCTTGAATTTATGCTGTAATCAATGAGATAATACTATAAAATATAATGCTGGAATAAAATCAAATGGTTCCATATCTTTTTATATAAAACAACTTACCAAAACACATAAAGAAAATATGTCAAGAAAAACAATGCTGAATACAAATAGAATTAAAACCACTTTTAAAAATCTCCAACAACAATAAACATGACAAATTGAGCTATTTTAATTCTACCTCTTACACAAACTACACCATAATTGAGTGCTTTGTTGGATAAAATCTACACAGAGGACTTTTCAAATAACAGAGGATTGTTTGAAGATAAATTTTGCAAAAGAAAAATAATTAAATCTTCCTCATAATATTCTTTGGAAATAAGAATGGGGCAAGGTCAATATGTTTACCATTAATCAAAATATAACATTTGTTTAACTGAAAGCAAAAAGCAGGTTAAGATAGGGTAAAGCATTTGAAACTGAAAAATTCTTCTAAATATCTCCACATTCACAATAAACTATTAACTAATATGCTTCTTAGGGACAAGTGAAACTAGCAAGAAGCTAGATCTGTCTAAAAATTATAAATATAAATATATTAGTCATCACCAAAATAGCCCAGCCTACAGCTTAGCAATCCATTGGAGTATTTGTGGCACATGTGGTTGAGTTCATTAGTAAATACAGAATAGCAGATGATCTCTTAAAGGGGAAGTCCTTCTGTATAATCTATTTGAACTGTTAACCTCCAAAGCATATTTTTATAAGCTTCCAAGGGTTGAAAACAAGATGAAAAGACAAGAACTACATAAGAGAAAGTGATGTCACAGAAATGGTGCCGTGAGCAGCGCATCTGACAGATTTGCCCAAACTTTCAACAAATTCATCAACCAGAGACAGAAAAATCTATCCTTGGAACATCCAGGAATTCCACACACTGAAGGCGAAGAGGCTGCTTTCACTTGGAACTGAGAGTCGGGAGGGAGCTGAGGGTGTGGAGGAAACTAACTGCAGCATAGACATTCATTCCAGCTGAGGAGGGAGTGTGCCTGTGTGCTATCAACAAGACCATCCTCAGATGCCATTAAGAAAGAGGAAATCGAATATCGTGGATACAAAAGATAGAGAAGTAACACAGATAGATGTGGAAAAATCTATGGAGAAAAGTTTAATATATTGGAAACCTTGGAGTTAAATGACATAGAATTTAAAATAGAAATCCTAAAAATACTCAGAGATATACAAGAAAACACAGAAAGGAAATTTAGGGAGCTCAGAAAACAACTCAACAAACACAAAAAATATATTACCAAGAAAATTGAAACTATAAAAACAAATAAAACAGAGGTGAAAAACTCAATTCACAAGCTGAAAAAATAGGTAACAAGCTTAGCTAATAGAACAGGCCAGATAGAAGAGAGGATTAGTGAAATAGAAGACAAGCAACTTGAGACACAACAGAGAGAAGAAGAGAGAGTCTCAAAAATTTAAAAAAAAATGAGAAAGCCCTACAGGAATTGTCTGACTCCATCAAAAAGAATAACATAAGAATAATAGGTATATCAGAGGGAGAAGAGAGATAAAATGGAATGGAGAATATACTCAAACAAATAATAGACAAAAACTTCCCAAGCCTGTGGAAAGAACAAAAGCCTCAAATTCAAGAAGCAAACAGAACACCGAGTTTTCTTAACCACAACAAACCTACTCTAAGGCACATCATAACAAAGATGGCACAAACCAATGACAAAGAAAAAATGCTCAAGGCAGACAGGGAAAAGAAGAATATAACATATAAAGGAAGGCCTATTAGATTATCATCAAATTTCTCAGCAGAAACTCTACAAGCTAGAAGAGAGTGGACCCCAATATTTAAAGCCCTTAATGAGAGGAACTTTCAGACAAGAATACTATACCCATGAAAGATATCCTTCAAATATGAAGGAGAAATAAAAACATTCACAAATACAAAAAAGATGAGGGAATATATCATCAAAAAGCCCCTACTTCAAGAAATACTAAAGGGGATTTTCAAACCAGATTCAAAGAAAAAAACAAAACAAAAGCACAAGTAACAGCTCTATCAAGAACACAATAAAACCAAATTAAAACTGTGACAACAAAAGAAAAAAAAGGGGGGGAGAGGATGGAGATTAACAGTAGCAAAGGACGCTGAAGTGCAGAAACACTCATAAGATAGGGTACTACAATGAATATGGTAGGTAACCTTTTCAATACTTAATGGTAACCGCACTTGAAAAAACCACCACAAAAGCACATGACTTTAAAAAGGTAGCAACAGAAGAAAGAAGTATGGAATACACACAAAAACAAATGATAGGAAAACAAAACAAAAGAATCAAACAAGATACAAAACTAATAGAAAGCAATTTATAAAATGGCAATTGGGAACCCACAAGTGTCAATAATTACACTAAATGTAAATAGATTAAACTTACCAATAACAAAACACAGAGTAGCAGAATGGATTAAAAAAAATATCCAACTATATGCTGCCTACAAGAAACACATCTAAGCAACAAAGATAAAAACAAATTCAAAGTAAAAGGCTGGAAAACAATACTCCAAGAAAATAACATCCAAAAAAAAGCAGGTGTAGCAATACTCATATCTAATAATGCTGACTACAAGACAGAAAAAGTACTCAGAGACAAAAATGGTCATTTCATAATGATTAAGGGGACACTGAATCAAGAAGACATAACAATTCTTAATATATATGCACCAAACCAAGGAGCACCAATATATATAAGACAGCTACTTATTGACCTTAAAACAAAAACTGACAAAAATACAATCATACTTGGAGAACTCAATACACCGCTGATGGCTCTAGATGGGTCATCCAAACAGAGAATCAATAAAGATATATTGGTCTTAAACAAAACACTAGAGCACCTGGATATGACAGATATCTACAGGACACTTCAACCCAAAGCAACAGAGTATACATTTTTCTCTAGTGTTTATGGAACATTTTCAAGAATTGACCATATTTTGGGCCACAAACATAACATCAGCAAATTCAGAAAAATTGAAATTGTACCAAGCATATTTTCTGATCATAAAGCCTTGAAACTAGAATTCAACAGAAAAAAAGAGGGAAAACCCCACAAAAATGTGGAAACTAAATAGCATCATTTTAAAAAATGAATGGGTCAAAGAAGAAATAAGCACAGAGATCAAAAGATATATACAGACAAATGAAAATGACAATACGACATATCAGAATCTCTGGGATGCAGCAAAAGCAGTAATAAGAGGAAAGTTCATATAACTTCAGGCCTATATGAACAAACAAGAGAGAGCCCAAGTGAACCACTTAACTTCACACCTTAAGGAACTAGAAAAAGAAGAAAAAAGACAACTCAAAACCAGCCAAAGAAAAAAGATAATAAAAATCAGAGCAGAAATAAATGAAATAGAGAATAGAAAAAGTATAGAAAAAATTAATAAAACAAGGAGCTGGTTCTTTTAAAAGATCAACAAAATTGACAAACCCTTGGCAAGACTCACAAAGAAAAAAAGAGAAAAAACTCATATAAACAAAATCCAAAATGAAAGAGGAGAAATCACCATAAACATCATAGATATACAAAGAATTATTGTAGAATACTACGGAATCTATATGCCACCAAATTCAACAATCTAGAAGAAATGGATAAATTCCTAGAACAATACAACCATCCTAGACTGAGTCAAGAAGAAGCAGAAAGCCTAAACAGACCAATTAGCAGGGAGGAAATAGAAAAAAACTATTAAAAACCTCCCAAAAAATAAAAATCCAGGCCTAGATGGTTATACTAGTGAATTCTATAAAACATTCAAAGAAGACTTGGTTCCTATTCTACTCAAAGTCTTCCAAAAAATTGAAGAAGAATCAATACCTCCAAACACATTTTATGAGACCAACAAAACTCTCATACCAAAACCAGGCAAGGATGGCACAAATAAAGAAAACTACACACCAATATCTCTAATGAATACAGATGCTAAAATACTAAACAAAATACTGACAAATCAAATACAACAACATATTAAAAAAATAATACATCATGATCAAGTGGGATTCGCCCCAGAATCTCAAGGATGGTTCAACATACGTAAAACGGTTAACGTATTACTCCATATCAACAAAATAAAGAACTAAAACCACATGATCTTATCAATAGATGCAGAAAAGGCATTTGATAAAATACAACACAATTTTATGTTTAAGCAACTCAACAAAATGGGTATAGAAAGAAAATATCTCAACATGATAAAGGCCACATATGATAAACCATCAGCCAACATCACATTAACTGGCATAAAACTAAGGACTTTCCACCTTAAATCAGGAACTAGACAGGATTGTCCACTCTCTCCACTCTTATTTAACATGGTGCTAGAAGTTCTGGCCAGAGTAATCAGACAAGACAAAGAAATAAAAGGCATCCATATCAGAAAAGAAGAAGTCAAGGTATCACTTTTTGCAGATGATATGATCCTATACATCGAAAACCCAAAGGACTCCACAAAAAGATTACTAGAAACAATAAACCAATACAGTAAGGTCGCAGGATACAAAATTAACATACAAAAGTCCATAGCCTTTCTATATGCCAACAATAAAATATTAGAAAACGAACTCAAAAAAGTAATCCCCTTCACAATTGCAACAAAAAAAATAAAATACCTAGGAATAAACATAACAAAGAATGTAAAGGACCTATATAACAAAAACTACAAAGCATTGTTTAAAAAAATAGAAAAAGATACAATGAGATGGAAAAATATTCCTTGTTCTTGGATACGAAGAATAAATATAATCAAAATGGCCATATTACCCAAAACAATTCATAAATTTATTTATTTTTTTATTTTTTATTTTTCTGAAGCTGGAAATGGGGAGGCAGTCAGACAGACTCCTGCATGCGCTCGACAGGGATCCACCCGGCACGCCCACCAGGGAGCGATGCTCTGCCCATCCGGGGCATCGCTCTATTACAACCAGAGCCATTCTAGCACCTGAGACACAGGCCATGGAACCATCCCCAGCGCCCGGGCTATCTTTTCTCCAATGGAGCTTTGGCTACGGGAGGCGAAGAGAGAGACAGAGAGGAAGGAGGGGGGAGGGAAGGAGAAGCAGATGGGCACCTCTTCTGTGTGCCCTGGCCGGGAATTGAGCCTGGGACTTCCGCACACCAGGCCGACACTCTACCACTGAGCCAATTGGCCAGGGCCACAATTTATAAATTTAATGTAATTCCCATCAAAATTCTTATGACATCTTTTAAAGAAATGGGACAAAAAATCATCAGATTTATATGGAACTATAAAAAACCCCGAATAGCCAAAGCAATCCTAAAGAAAAAGAATGAAGCTGGGGGCATTACAATACCTGACTTCAAACTATATTATAGGGCCACGACAATCAAAACAGCATGGTATTGGCAGAAAAATAGACACTCAGACCAATGGAACAGAACAGAAAGCCTAGAAATAAAACCACATATATATAGTCAAATAATCTTTGATAAAGGGGCCAATAACATACAATGGAGAAAAGAAAGCCTTTTCAACAAATGGTGCTGGGAAAACTGGAATCCCACATGCAAAAGAATGAAACTCGATTACAGCTTGTCCCCTTGTACTAAAATTAATTCAAAATGGATCAAAGACCTAAATATAAGACCTGAAATAATAAAGTACATAGAAGAAGACATAGGTACTAAACTCATGGACCTGGGTTTTAAAGAACTATTTATGAATTTGACTCCAAAAGCAAGAGAAGTGAAGGCAAAGATAAATAAATGGGACTACATCAGACTAAAAAGTTTTTGCCTAGCAAGAGAAACTGATATCAAAATAAACAGACAGCCAACTAAATGGGAAATGTTATTTTCAAACAACAGCTTAGATAAGGGCCTAATATCCAAAATTTACAAAGAACTCATAAAACTCAACAACAAACAAGAAAACAATCCAATAAAAAATGGGAAGAGGACATGAACACACTCTTCTCTCAGGAAGAAATACAAATGGCCAACAGATATATGAAAAGATGCTCATCTTCATTAGTTATTAGAGAAATGCAAATCAAAACTGCAATGAGATACCACCTCACACCTGTTAGATTAGCTATTATCAACAAGACAGGTAATAGCAAATGTTGGAGAGGCTATGGAGAAAAAGGAACTCTCATTCACTGTTGGTGGGACTGTAAAGTAGTACAACCATTATGGAAGAAAGTATGGTTGTTCCTCAAAAATCTGAAAAAAGAACTACATTATGACCCAGCAATCCCTCTACTGGGTATATACCCCCAAAACTCAGAAACATTGATATGTAAAGACACATGTAGCCCCATGTTCATTGCAGCATTGTTCACAGTGGCCAAGACATGGAAACAACCAAAAAGCCCTTCAACAGAAGACTGGATAAAGAAGATGTGGCACATATACACTATGGAATACTACTCAGCCATAAGAAATGATGACATCTGATCACTTACAACAAAATGATGGAATCTTGATAACATTATAAGGAGTGAAATAAGTAAATCAGAAAAAACCAAGAACTACATGATTCCATACATTGATAGGACATAAAAATGAGACTAAGAGACATGGACAAGAGTGTGGTGGTTACCAGGGGTGGGGGGAGGGAGGACGCAGGAGGGAAGGCTAGAGAGGGGTAGGGGAGGGGGAGGGGCGCAAAGAAAACTAGATAGAGGGTAATGGAGGAAAATCTGACTCTGGGTGATGGGCATGCAACATAATTGAATGACAAGATAACCTGGACACATTTTCTTTGAATATATGTACCCTGATGTCACCCCATTAAAATAAAAATTTATTTTTAAAAAAATAAGATCTAATTGACCTTGGTCAGCAGGTGACCTGAAGCCAGGCTCTAGAAAATATTCATCCCCTTTAAGCCCAGGATAAGCATTCATTATTTAGGTCAAACATATGAACATTATTATTTCATTCAAATTATCTCCACCCATTCAAATGCATACCTCTTCCATGATTTCAGCCAGGTGGAGAACTGAATAGTCCAGAGAAAACTAAATAAATATGCAAATGTGCTAGCACAGCTTGTGGGATAAATCACATGCTATCCACATGGGTTTTCCCTCAAGTGTGATGGGATTTCTATGGCTGATGCAGAATAAAAGTTCTTCCTGGTGGAAATGAAAAAAAAAAAAAAGAAGTACATAAGAGACATATTAAACTATAAAGTAGATCTGTTTCATGGTCAATTACTTAGACACAAAATGGCGAGTACGCAGCCTGTTGTTAGTGGGTAGCTTTCCCCACAATGCAGGTTTGCTACTCCAGAAACATCTCCACTGTTGTTTGTAAGAAAGCCTGAGAATTGCACCAAATCTGTTGATGAAAATGCATAAATACACATTTTCAGTTTACAGAGAAATGTAGTAATATCAAATTGCCTAAATTCAAATAAAGAATATTTCCCAGTGATGACATAGCAATGGCTCTTTATTTTCTCACCAGCTATTATACACCTTCAAAGGTCAAAACATTCAAGAATTAACAAATTCACCTGTATTAGGAATGGAGGTAGGGGAAAGGGATAAAGAGGGTGAAAGGGGAATGGAAACAGACTTTGCATGAGGTATGGGGGGTATAATGTAGAAGTTGGAGGATGTTATACTGAGTGGGACAATTAAAACCATGTTAAATCTTAAAAATGAATACAAAAAAAAAATCCCCCTCTACCATTTCAAGAAATGTGCCAAATCAAATCCTTAAAGACTAGATCAGCAAATCCATTTTTTAAAAATGTACTTAGCGCCTGATCATGTGGTGGCACAGTGGATAGAGTGTCAACCTGGGATGCTTAGTACTCAGATTTGAAACTCCAAGGTCGCCAGTTTTATCACATGCTCACCAGCTTGAGCACAGGGTTACTGGCTTGAGCATGATATCATAGATATGACCCCACAGTCACTGACTTGAGCCCAAAGGTCACTGGCTTGAAACCCAAGGTCGCTGGCTTGAGCAAAGGGTCACTGGCTCAGCTGGAAAACCCCTCCCAGTCAAGGCACATATGAGAAAGCAATCAGTGAACAACTAAGGTGCTGCAACTACCAGTTGATATTTCTCATCTCTCTCCTTTTTTGTCTGTCTGTCTGTCTGTCTCTCTCCATCTGTATTTCTCTCACACACACACAAAAACGTTCTTGTTACCAATTTGATAAGGATGTCTTAAAAAGAGTAATTTGTGATCAAAAGTTCTCTCCACAGAAAATATACACATTTCCACTCTGTTTCATGACTGGCAGAAATAGGCACTATTAATACACTTAATTATTTATGGTTTGACATTTACTTTCCACAGATATTCAAAAAGTAGCTTTTCTTTAAAATTCAGAATAATGATCATATTATTTTCTAAATATAAATCAACTTTTTAAAATGAAAAGTGTACCAACTACCATTTTTATTTCTTGTTGAATAATGAGATGAAAGAAAATAAAAAATAGAATTTCAATATACCAGATAATCTCTTTAATTTCATCTCTTCAGCAGTGTGTATGCAGTTTCTCCTATGAGCACGAACATGAGAGAGGAGTGTTAGGAAAAAAAGATAAAATAGGGAATTCAGTATAAAGCAAAATTTTTATTAAGAAGGCCTAAGAATTTGCCTAAGAAGGCAAAATTATTACCAAGAGAATATTAAAAATACAAAGGAGTATATCTACAGGGACAAAATTAGGTGCTACAAAAAGTGTATCTAACTGCCAGGAGAATGACAAATAAAGGAATGATTACTGTCAGATTAGGGGGTAGACAGGTTATTATTCTGGGAAAAATTTTAGAACAAGTTAAATTTTGAATGGAGCTTGGAGAGAGGTAGCTTCTCAGAATCTTGCTTTCCTAGAACACCCTACTACTCACCTTTCCAAATCGCCAGTCTATTTAAGTCTCAATTGTTTATTCACTATTTAGAATGTATCAGTCACTGTGCTGGGCACTATAAATATAAAAAATAAAATACCTGAACCCTGTCTTCAGAAAGCGTAGTAGAGGAGACAGTGCCCTATATTAAAGTGATAATGTCAATAACAATGTAATCAAGTCACAGAAGACAAATGGTGTTGCTCTACCTGGCAAGTTGGAGATGTTTTTAAAAGACAGAAACTGAATTGAGTGTTGAGAGAACAGACGTTCCATCAGAAGAATGGAGAGAAGGCTGTACCAAGCATAACAACCATGCAGTTTGCAGGGCAGCAAGGTAGACACAAGCACAGGGGCTTCCAGAACTGCAGGAAGTCCCACATGACTGAGCTGGCTGCTAGGCCTGCAAGCCGGAAAACATATGGGGACCAGGGGAGATCTAATAGAAATCGGGTGGAAACTGGAATTGGAAAGAAGGTTGTTTCTGTATTTTTTTTTCCTCAGTACTAAAAACACATCCAGAAAAACAGCTAATTTTTTTAATGATTTTCTTTACATTTATTTTGCCCCTAGCATTGTTAACCCATTGGTCTGTGAGGAGCCAAAGGGGGAAGCATACTCACATTTTATTGTTTGGTATTGTTCTGAAATTAATCTTTGTCAGAGCAAAAGAAGCACAGCTGTATTTCTATGTTGGATATTGAATTTGTAGCATTAATTTCAGAGCTTAAATAGGGCAATCTTTATTATTCAGAAAATACTAATGCATAATATGGGATTTTAAAGGTTGTATTATTAGCAAGCACTTCGCTTAATCAGCCTGATAGTTACTATTGGCAAGACAAGTGCTTATGAATTATGGCATTGCTTTTGGCAAAACTATTTATCTGTGTGACACGATATGTCACTTTTAGACTTCAACTTGACATCCATAAAATTACATTTTCATCAAACTGAAAGATCAAGCTTTCTGTGCTGACTCACTTGGGTCAACATTTTGCAAATGCCTGGATTTACCACTTGAACCATAAACCCTTTGTGAATAATTTTGTGCACTGATGTTTGATAGCCTGGGGTACAGATCATAATTTCTGAGCCAAAGAAGAGATGTCAAAGCAAAATGCATTTCCTTTATGCATACAAATGATTTACTCCAAAGTGTAATCTTATCAGGTCATTTTTAAATCATTGAATAAACACTAAAATTGTTGACTCCAAAAAAAGAGAGTATATAGCATCAGTGCTATGTTCTTTTATTTCTTGGGGATAGGAAGAGCATCACCTCCTATCAGAGAACAAGCACGTGTAATAGGCGCATGCCATGACTTGCAGTGATTCCCTTCTTTAGGATAGATCTAATTTTAAGATTTTTACCATAAGCAATGAGGTGAAAATTTCACAACTGCCCAAAGACCTGGAGATGAGTCAAGAGTTATTCTGTACTTAATTCTGTACTCAAAATAACCCTACATTGTACCCAGGTGTACTGCTCTTGTCTCAGCTCTGTTTGTGACATGGGGTCTTTTTTCATGAGAAGCATCTCACTCTGGTAAGTAAATACAGAGTTTTGGCCCCTCACTGCTTGAAAGAAGGAATGACCTAGTGTCCCTTATCATTTCTTTGGACATAAAGAGCAGTCATAACTCAAATACCCATTAGAGGATTTTTAAACGGGCAGGTTTTTGCAATCTCTACTAACCACATTAAAGAGTAATCTGGCACCATTTTTGCAACAAGACTTTCTACAACAATTTTGCAAATATAAATATCCTATTTGGTGCAATAATGTAAACTTTGTCTTCTGAGGAAAATACATATCAGTTTTGTGATATTTACATAAAAACCAATTTGTTAGCTCCAAATCTTCCCCAAGGAAACTGAAGAGAAACATTAAATATGCTGATTGTGACTTCACTGAGAGCTCCTAGATGAAATGATGACAGTTCTCATTGCAGGTAAAAAGACTGCAGGTAAATCTTTGGGAAATATTCTGCCCCAGAAAGCATCTCAATTTGAAATGTTATTGACAGACTCAACTGAAATAACTGCAAAGGTGGAAGAAAGGGCCTAGGGTTTTGCCAGTAGCTCCATGAACCATTCAGGCCTATATGAGATAATGGTGAATTCTTGGGAGAAGGTTTGACCTGGTGTTAGATACACAGCACTTAAAAGAATCTTTCACTGACAGAGTTTGTTATAGATCAGTTTTTTGGCAGTATTAGTATAGACCTTGCATATTCTCGAACAATAAAAGGCCAAGTTTATAAGTCAGATGACTGAGAAGATATGTTACTTATTGCCCACTGGTGCAATGGACACAACATCAGCCTGGGACACTGAGGACCCAGGTTCAAAACCACAGGTCATTGGCTTGAACTCAGGCTCATCCGGCTTGCGCATAGGCTCACCAGCTTGAGCGCGGGGTTGCTGGCTTAGACATGAGCACATGGTCACTGGTTTGAGCCCAAAGGTTGCTGGCTTAAAGCCTAAGGTCACTGGCTTGAGCCCAAGGTTGCTGGCTAGAGCAAGGAATCACTGGCTTAGCTTGAGTCCCCCAGTCAAGACACATTTGAGAAATCAGTCAATGGACAACTAAGGTGCCACAACTATGAGTTGATGCTCCTCTCTCTATATAAAAAATTTTTTAAAAAGAACATTTTCATTTTTGTTCTTTTGATTAACACAGGCAACCAACACTTTCTATGAGTAGGATACCAGACTTGATACAGACATAGAGGGTTTATTAAAAGAAAAGTCTTTGCTCTAGATCCTTTGCAGCAATGTTCCTGGAGGAGGATACTATTGTCATATAAGGTGGGACAATTCTCCATTGTGCAGGACTACTCCATACATTGTGAAAAGCTAATATCCTAGGCTTTCAAGCACTAAATACCAGTGGCACCTCATTATAGTATATATTACAGTCATTACATATAGTCATTATAGTAACAAAAATTGTCACGTTTTCCAATAGTCCCTGAAGGGGTAGCACCACGACTAGATGAGAACTATTGATTTTTCAGGATCTACAACTTTACAATCTAGCTAGGGAGAAAAAATATACCAAAAAAAGGTCTGACAACTGAGGAACAATCTCAGCATAGGTTGAGAAATGATGCACAGTAACACCTAGCACAGTGCCTGCCATATAGAGGTGTGTTGAAAATATTAAATGAATGAAGATAGGACTAAATTGAATTTTATATAATGGAACAGTAGTAGTACACAGAATCCTGATGTAGAGTTTGGAGAATAATAAATAGACCTATTGTGCCAGAGTGGAGGGTTTCTGAATAGAAATAGGGTCTTGCTGGAAGAAAGCCTGAAATCTCAGGTGGGAGCTTGATTGTTCCAGCCTGCTACTTGACATGTGCCTTAGGACGAGGTAATCAATTCACTGCATGTTATGTGTTTTTAATCTGTGAGATGGAGGTTCCTGATTCATATGGTAGTTGTAAGGATGGACTGTGAGGAAACCTAAAAGGGTGCCTAGTATATAGTTAGCTAGCAATAAATGATAAGCATTATTACTGCTATTCTTATTATATCATAATAGCAAGCTAGATTTAAACTTAAAAAGTTTAAGTGGGAGACAGTGAGTGAGGAAAACAACATGTATAAAGAGGGGTGAAAAAGGGGAACTGGGACACAGAAAAGGCTGGAGCTGGAGACCAGTTAATCCTGAGCACTCAGTTTCAGCACTTTTTATCAAAACAATATAATGCCATTCCAAGTTTTCTTAGTTCCCAGACCATGTGTTTTTTAAAGCTTTTACAATAAGGTATACTCCGTGCTATTAATAATATTTACAAATCAATTTGTGATCATGGCTCTTTTTATTTTTTTATTCAGTGAGAGTAGAGGAAGCAGAAACAGACTCCCACATGTTCCCTGACTCAGATCCACCTAGAATGCCCACTAGGGGGTGATGCTCTGCCCATTTGGGGTGTTGCCTCATTGCTCAGCAACTGAGCTCTTCTTAGCACCTGAGGTGGAGGCCATGGATCCATCCTCAGCACCCAGGACCAACTCGCTCCTATCAAGACATGATTGCAGGAGGAGGAGGAGAGAGAGAGAAGCAAGAGGGGGGTGGAGAAGCAGATGGGTGCTTCTCCTACTTGCCCAGACCAGGAATTGAACCAGGGACATCCACACACGGAATCAACGCTCTACCACTGAGCAAATCTGGTCAGGCCCTTTATTTTAAAAAGACTTTATTTATTGTCTGACCAGGTGGTGGCACAGTGGATAGAGCATCAGACTGGGACACAGAGGACCCAGGTTCAAAACTCTGAGGTTGCTGGCTTGAGCACAGGCTCATCCGGCTTGAGCACAGGCTCACCAGCTTGAGTGTGGGGTCACTGGTTTGAGTGTGGGATCATAGACATGACCCCATGGTCACTGATTTGAACCCAAAGGTCACTGGCTTGAAGCCCAAGATCACTGGTTTGAGTCTAAGGTTGCTGGATTGAGCAAGGGGTTACTCACTCTACCGTAGCCCCCTGATCAAGACACATATGAGAAAACAATCAATGAACAACTAAGGAGCCACAAGAGAGAATTGATGCTTCTCATCTCTCTCCCTCCCTGTCTGTCCTTATCTGTCCCTCTCTCTGTCTCTCTTTCTGTCTCTGTCACAAAAAAAAAAGAAAAAACTTTATTTAAAGAGGAGAGAAGCCCTGGCCGGTTGGCTCAGCGGTAGAGCGTCGGCCTAGCGTGCGGAGGACCCGGGTTCGATTCCCGGCCAGGGCACACAGGAGAAGCGCCCATTTGCTTCTCCACCCCTCCACCGTGCCTTCCTCTCTGTCTCTCTCTTCCCCTCCCGCAGCCAAGGCTCCATTGGAGCAAAGATGGCCCGGGCGCTGGGGTTGGCTCCTTGGCCTCTGCCCCAGGCGCTAGAGTGGCTCTGGTCGCAACATGGCGATGCCCAGGATGGGCAGAGCATCGCCCCCTGGTGGGCAGAGCTTCGCCCCTGGTGGGCGTGCCAGGTGGATCCCGGTCGGGCGCATGCGGGAGTCTGTCTGACTGTCGCTCCCTGTTTCCAGCTTAAGAAAAATGAAAAAAAAAAAAAAAAAAAAAAAAAAAAAAAGAGGAGAGAGAGAGGGAGAGAGAAAGAGAGAGAGATGGGGGTAAGGAAGCCTCAATTCCCATATGTACCTTGACCAGGCAAGCCCAGGGTTTCAAACTGGAGATCTCAGCATTCCAGGTCAACACTTTATCCACTGCACCACCACAAGTCAGGCAATCATGGGTCTTATTTACCTTCTTATGTTTATAAAATGGCCTACTGTTTTATTATCAGTCCTTTGAATGTTTTATTTTAGTAATTTTTATATAAATATTTTTAAAAATAAATAACTTATAATGAAGTCTATATTAAAACCTGGGAATTCCTTAATGAACTATTCTGACCATTGGTTAACAGTCAATGAACAGCCTAAGTGGATTGAGCAAAATTTGCCACTAATGTCTGTCTCAAATGACCAGCAGCCTACAGGGAAGCTATTCATGTGACCAGATAGTTAGTCCAGGAAGCTGATGTACCTTCTGGAACAGGGATGGATGGTCCCCAGGTAAGCAAAGAGAGAGGAGAAAACCAGAGCTTGGTTCCCAGGCTGACAGAATTCAATTACTTTCTCCACCACTTTTCATATCATGTGCCATAAGAGAATTTCTTTCATTGCTGGGTAATTATTTGAACTGGGTTAAAATTAAAAACCACTTATTTAAGACAAGTTTTTAAGGCATTACATTATGTTACTTTAGAGTTTATCATGCTACGTTGCATATGAAATGCAATAAATATTTGTTAATGTCATGTGTTATGCAAAATAAAAGACAACCAAAATAACAAACAGGTACCTGGCAACTGTATTTAACACTGTACATGTAATTTGCTCCCTTCTCATAATAGTTACAAGTGTAAAAAAGTACAAAATTGGGAGGCAAATTATCAACAATAGTGGTTTTGCATTTAAACATCTACATAGTTTAATTTATACCTCAGCTTGTAACATGGCAAAAAAAAAAAGTATTTGAAAAGTTTTTAAATTTCATCAAAACATTGATTTAAAAGAATATAAGTTTTTAACTGTTATGTGCATATTTACATCCCTACAGTGGAATTTTTATACTTGCTATGAATTGGAATATGTCTTACACTTCAGCTGTAATTTGGTCAAATTTGTCAAAAGGTTCCCATCTATTTTGAATAATTTGAATTTAACAAGTCAACATGAAGTTAACATTAGAAGTTTTTTGTTTTTATAAATTTTTATTTTAATGGGGTGACATCAATAAATCAGGGTACATATATTCAAATAAAACACTTCCAAGTTATTTTGTCATTTAATTTTGTTGCATACCCATCACCAAAAGAGAGATCGTCTATCCAGTTTTCTTTGTACCCCTCCCCCCCCCCCGTAACCAACACACTCCTGTCCATGTCTCTTAGTCTCATTTTTATGTCCCACCAATGTATGGAATCCTGCAGTTCTTGATTTTTTCTGATTCACTTATTTCGCTCCGCATAATGTTGTCAAGATTCCACCATTCTACTGTAAGTGATCCGATGTCATCATTTCTTCTAGCTGACTAGTATACCATGGTGTATATGTGCCCCATCTTCTTTATCCAGCCTTCTTTTTTTTACAGTGATTAAAAGCCTTTAAGCAAACTCTTGGCCAATACAGCAAGAATCCATAAAAGAGTAGTGTCCTTAACATGTTCACCAAGTCCAAGTTGGCCCCATCACCATGTCAAATCCCTGAAAAATGCAACCCAACCACAGTTCAGTCTGTAGGATCTGTCACAGGGAGCAGGAGTCCAGGAAAAGTCCACATCCAGGAAAAGTCCTCATGGCACTTGAATTGTTGTCACCATTCTATACTTTGCAGCTCATGTCCAAGTCCCAGTGACTGCTGCTTCTAACTGGTAATGATTCAGGTAGACTGGAGAAGCCATTTGCAGAATGCATGGATATGGAGCTTCTGTTCTCCTCTGCCTGGAGAGATGAGACCAGGTAGCTTTTCCCTGGAGCTCTGCTACTGTGGCATGGTAAAGAGAACCTTGGGATACACTAAGCTGGGTGGCAAAGGTAGATTCATAATAGAAGTTGGCAAAAGGGGGAAAGAGAGCTCTAAATTAGGAATAGGTCCCAGCCTGAAATATGAGTGGGGCATTGAGATAGGAGGGATAAAGGAAACACTATATATTAAGAAAAGCAGCAGAACATAGGGCTATCAACACCCACAACAAAGAACTTCAAGGGAAGAATGAAAAACCTGACTATTCAGGCCAAACATAGTTAAGTGGCCCTTGTGCAAATGAGATCAGTTTACCTGCTTCTTGGAACAAATACCCTGGGCTCGTCTACAGTGTCGTAGATGGGGCCGACAGCCCTGGGCACCTTCAGCCTTCAGTGGCAAATGCCAGCTTTCTGGGCAAGGTTAGGTCATAGGTGGCTGGAGCAGGGCTGGAAGAGACTGAACCCTCCCTTAGAGGAGTGAGGGGGAAGCCTACCTTCCAGTGTCCCTGTTTCCTCACAGTAGAGGCATGTAAGCCTGGCAGGCTTTAGCTCAATGACCTTCCTTTCCACTATTGAAGCAGGACCCAGATGGCATCCTAGCAGATCCCTTTGGGGTGTTGGAGCCTTTAAGGGCATATCCTAAAAGCTGGTAGTTCACCTGATCTCTATTGGGCTTTTTCTGCCTCTAGGTATCATAAAAGCCATGCTCAGAAGATCTCGCTGAGGGATTTGAGGATCCCCATCCACCTATATAAATCTTTCCATATATCTGGAGCTATTTGGAAAAAGACAAAACAGTGTTATTAGCTGGATGTAATAAAGAAGGTAGTAGTTTGCAGGTGAAAAAGATTTGGTGTATCCTGTTAATCAGCCTTCAAAAGAAATGTAAAAAAAAAATTTTTTTTAAGTAAAAAGCATGATATGGTAGACCTGTAGGAGTTCCAGGATATGACTACCCCCTTTTAATTTTTTTTAATTGACCTTAAAATGTTTCCTGAGTACAATTTAATAATACCTTAACATATGAGACTGACTTGCTCAGTCTGTCATGGTTGCTCCATATAATTTTCTTTTGGGTAGCTTGATCAACAAGGGCATTCCTAGGCCCTGGCCTGTTTGCTCAGCGGCAGAGCATCGGCCTGGCGTGCAGGATTCCTGGGCCAGAGCACACAGGAGAAGCGCCCATCTACCTCTCCACCCCTCCCCTCTCCCTCCTCTCCGCCTCTCTCCTCCCCTCCCACAGCCAAGGCTCCACCGGAGCAAAGCCACCCCAGGCACTAAGGATGGCCACATTACCTCCGCCTCAGTTGCCAGAATGGCCCTGGTTGCAACAGAGCAACACCCCAGATGGGCAAAGCATTCCCCCCTGGTAGGCATGCCAGGTGGATCCCGGTCAGGCGCATGTGGGAGTCTGTCTGACCGTCACCTCATTTCCATCTTCAGAAAAATACAAAAACGAATAAATAAAAGAAAAAATACAACAAAAAACAAGAAAAGAGTAAAAAAAAAAAAGGGAGCATTCCTTTGTGTTAAAGCTCCAGGGAGCATGGAGTGAGCTTGAGTATGTCCTGTGAAACATGGAGCTCTATGTTGACATATAAGTCTTTGAAGAAGGAGGAACTGCTGAAATAGTTCGTCAGCATTTGTCCCTAAGACAGCAGTCTTTATAGTGGAAACATCATATATTTGCTGTCTGTCTATAGATTAAAGGGGGAATATGGCAAATGCTAAAAAGCCATGATCTTTGTGGCCCTCCCCTCCCCCAACTCCCTCCCTCTCCTCCCCCCACCCTGTAACCCCAACCCTGTTGTCCATGTCTTTGAGTCTCATCTTTATGTTCCACCTATGTATGGAATCATATAGTTCTTAGTTTTTTCTGATTTACTTCTTTTGCTCAGTATAATGTTATCAAGGTCCATCCATGTTTTTGTAAAAGATCCTATGTCATCATTTCTTATGGCTGAATAGTATTCCATAGTATATATATACCAAAGCTTTTTAATCCACTCATCCTCTGACGGACACTTGGGCTGTTTCCAGATCTTTGCTATTGTGAACAATGCTGCCATAAACATGGGGGTGCATTTCTTCTTTTCGAACAGTGCTATGGTGTTCTTGGGGTATATTCCTAACAGTGGTATAGCTGGGTCAAAAGGCAGTTTGATTTTTAATTTCTTGAGGAATCTCCATACTGTTTTCCACAGTGGCTGCACCAGTCTGCATTCCCACCAGCAGTGCAGGAGGGTTCCCTTTTCTCCACATCCTCGCCAGCACTTATTCTGTGTTGTTTTATTGATGAGCGCCATTCTGACTGGTGTGAGATGGTATCTCATTGTGCTTTTAATTTGCATTTCTCTAATTATTAGTGAAGCTGAACATTTTTTCATATGCCTTTTGGCCATCTGTGTGTCCTCTTTGGAGAAGTGTCTATTCATTTCTTTTACCCATTTTTGGATTGGATTGTTTGTCTTTCTGGTATTAAGTTTAACAAGTTCTTTATAAATTTTCTTTATTAACCCCTTATCAGACGCAATGTCAAATATGTTCTCCCATTGTGTAGTTTGTCTTTTTATTCTGTTCTTATTGTCTTTAGCTGTGAAGAGCTTTTTAGTTTGATAAAGTCCCATTTGTTTATCCTGTTTTTTATTTCACTTGCCTGTGGAGACAAATCAGCAAATATATTGCTGTGAGAGATGTCAGAGAGTTTACTGCCTATGTTTTCTTCTAAGATGCTTATGGTTTCACAACTTACATTTAAGTCTTTTATCCATTTTGAGTTTATTTTTGTGAGTGGTGTAAGTTGGTGGTCTAGTTTTATTTTTTTGCAGGTAGCTGTCCAATTTTCCCAATATCATTTGTTGAAGAGGCTGTCTTTACTCCATTGTATTTCTTACCTCCTTTGTCAAATATCAGTTGTCCATAGAGCTGTGGGTTTATTTCCGGGTTCTCTGTTCTGTTCCATTGATCTATGTGCCTGTTCTTATGCCAGTACCATGCTGTTTTGAGCACAATGGCCTTATAATATAACTTGATATCCGGAAGTGTGATCCCTTTGCTTTATTCTTCCTTTTCAAGATTGCTGAGGCTATTCGTGTTCTCTTTTGGTTCCATATAAAGTTTTGGAATATGTGTTCTATATCTTTGAAGTAAGTCATTGGTATTTTAATCGGTATTGCATTGAATTTATAAATCGCTCTGGGTAATATAGACATTTTAATGATGTTTATTCTTCCTAACCATGAGCACGGTATATGCGTCCACTTATTCATATCTTCCCTGATTTCTTTTATCAATGTTTTATAATTTTCTGAGTACCAGTCTTCAATCTCCTTCGTTAGATTTATTCCTAGGTACTTTATTTTTTTGGTTGCAATGGTAAAGGGGATTGACTCCTTGATTTCCCTTTCTGACTGCTCATTATTAGTGTATAAAAATGCCTCTGATTTCTGAGTATTGATTTTATATCCTGCCACATTGCCGAATTATTTATCAGGTCTAATAGTTTTTTGAATTATGCTTTAGGGTTTTCTATGTACAAAATCATATCATCTGCAAATAATGATAGTTTTACTTCTTCTTTTCCAATTTGGATGCCTTTTATTTCTTTTTCTTGTCTGATTGCTGTGGCTAGGACTTCCAGAACTATGTTGAATAAGAGTGGTGAAAGGGGGCACCCCTGCATTGTTCCTGATCTTAAGGGGATTGCTTTTAATTTTTGCCCATTGAGTATGATGTTGGCTGTGGGTTTGTCATAGATGGCCTATATCATGTTGATGTATGTTCCCTGTATTCCCACTTTGTTGAGAGTTTTGATCATGAATGGGTGCTGGACTTTATCAAATGCTTTTTCTGCATCTATTAAAATTATCATGTGGTTTTTCTCCTTTCTTTTGTTTATGTGATGAATCACATTGATTGATTTGCAAATATTGTACCAGCCTTGCCTCCCAAGAATAAATCCCACATGACCATGGTGTATGATTTTTTTCATATATTGCTGGAACCGGTTTGCTAATATTTTGTTGAGGATTTTTGCATCTAAGTTCATCAGGGATATTGGCCTATAATTTTCTTTTTTTGTGTTGTCTTTGCCTGGTTTTGGAATCAGAATTATGCTCGCCTCATAAAAGGAGTTTGAAAGTCTTCCTTCCTCTTGAATTTTTTGCAATAGCTTGAGAAGGATAGGAGTTAGTTCTTCTCTGAATATTTGGTAGAGTCCACTTGTGAAGCCATCAGGCCCAGGACTTTTCTTTTTTGGGAGTTTTTTGATAGCTGTTTCAATCTCATTTGTTGTAATTGGTCTGTTTAGGTTTTCTGATTCTTCCAGATTGATTTTTGGAAGATTATATGATTCAAGGAATTTGTCTGTTTCATCTAGGTTGTCTAGTTTTTTGGCATACAGTTCTTCATAGTATTTTTTTACACTATTTTGTATTTCTGTTGTGTCAGTTGTTATTTCTCCACTCTCGTTTCTAATTTTATTTATTTGAGTCCTCTCTCTTTTTTTCTTGATGAGTCTCGTTAAAGGTTCATCGATCTTGTTTACCTTTTCATAGAACCAGCTCCTGGTTTCATTGATCCTCTGTATTGTTTCTTTAGCCTCTATGTCATTTATTTCTGCTCTGATCTTTATTATTTCCTTCCTTTTACTAGCTCTGGGCTTTACTTGCTGTTCTTTTTCTAGTTCTTTTAGATGCAGGGTTAAGTTGTTTATTTGAGCTTTTTCTAGCTTCTTGAGGTATGCCTGTAATGCTATAAACTTCCCTCTCAGGACTGCTTTTGCTGTGTCCCATAAATTTTGAGTTGATGTATGCTCATTATCGTTTGTTTCTAGGAATTTTTTTATTTCTTCTTTGATCTCAATGTTAACCCATTCATTATTTAATAATGTGCTATTTAGTTTCCAAGTGTTGGAATGTTTTTTAATTTTTCTATTGTGGTTGATTTCTAGTTTAATGCCATTGTGATCAGAGAAAGTGCTTGATATGATTTCAATCTTCTTAAATTTATTGAGACCACTTTTGTGCCCTAAGATGTGGTCTATTCTAGAGAATGTACCATGAGCACTTGAAAAGAATGTATATGCTGCTGTTTTAGGGTGAAAGGTTCTGAAGATATTTATTAAATCGAGTTGATCTAATATGTCCTTTAAGTCTTCTGTTTCTTTGTTAATTTTCTTTTTTGAGGATCTATCTAATGATGTTAATTGGGTATTGAAATCCCCTACTATTATAGTATTGCTGTTGATCTCGCCCTTTAAGTCCATCAAAGTATGATTTATATATTTAGGTCCTCCTATATTAGGCACGTAGATATTTATAATGGTTATATCTTCCTTTTGGATTGCTCCCTTTATCATTATGTAGTGACCTTCTTTATCTCTAACTATGGTCTTTGTTTTAAAGCCCATTTTGTCTGATATAAGTACTGCTACCCCAGCTTTTTTTTCATTTCCATTTGCGTGAAATATTTTTTTCCATCCTTTTATCTTCAGTCTGTGTGCATCTTTTGATTTAAGGTGTGTCTCTTGTAGACAGCATATGTATGGGTCCTGTTTTCTTATCCACGCAGCTACCCTATGTCTCTTGATCGGATCATTTAATCCATTAACATTTAAGGTTATTACTGATATGTAATTGTTTATTGCCATTTTTTTTCTTTAAAACTGTATTCCTCTTTTCTTGTATTCTTTTTTTCCTTTTATCTGTTTACAACAGGTCCCGTAGCATTTCTTGCAGCCTTGGTTTGGTTGCAATGAATTCCTTGAGGGTTTTTTTTTGTCTGTAAAGCTTTTTATTTCTCCTTCAATTTTAAATGATAGCCTTGGTGGATAAAGTAGTCTTGGTTGTAGGTTCTTGTCCTGCATTATTTTGAATATTTCTTGCCATTCCCTTCTGGCCTCAAGTGTTTCTGTTGAGAAGTTAGAAGTCATCCTTATGAGGGCTCCTTTGTATGTGATAGTTTTTTTTTCTCTAGCAGCTTTTAATATTTTCTCTTTATCACTTAGCTTTGATATTTTAATTATGATGTGTCTTGGTGTTGGTTTCTTTGGGTTTCTCCTTAATGGAGTTCTCTGTGCTTCCTGAACGTGTGCAATGCTTTCCTGCCTTAATTGGGGGGAAGTTTTCTGCTATGATTTGTTTGAACAAAGTCTCTATCCCTTGTTCTTTCTCTTCTTCTTCAGGAACCCCTATGATGCGGATGTTGTTTCTCTTCATGTTGTCACAGAGCTCTCTTAGAGTTTCCTCAGACTTTTTGAGTCTCTTTTTTTTTTCTGCTCTGCCTCTGTGCCTTTTATTTGTTGTGTCCTCTAACTCGCTGATTCGATTCTCTGCTTCATCCATCCTGCTTTTAATTCCTTCCATTGTATTCTTTATTTCAGATATTGTATTTGTCATTTCTGACTGATTCTTTTTTATTATTTCAATGTCCTTTTTTATATTTGTTATCTCTTTATTTAGGTTTTTGTAATGGCCATCTATGGTTACTCTAATATCTTTGAGCATCCTAACAATCATTATTTTAAACTCTGCATCTGGTAATTTGGTTATATCTGATTCACTTAGGTCCTTTTCTGGGGATTTCTCTTGGTTTATTTGTGTTGTATTTCTCTGCCTCTGCATTTTCTCTTCACGGAAGTGGCTGTGATCACGCGCTAGGGTGTACAAGCATTGGTGGCCTTGGCCTTTGCCCCGCCCCCATGTGTGACGTTATGCTCAGTCCTGAGGGCACTGGTGAGCACCTTTGCTCAGCTGTAGGTCTCCGCCTGTTTCCGGGCTTTTGCACTGCCCTTGCAGGAGGAGCCCACTCAAGGAATGGCTGCTAGCCTTGGCTCTACCACTGAGTGGGAATGTGTGCCCAAGCTCAGCTCAGTAGCAGAACTCCGCCTCTTCTGGGCTTTTGGCTCCACCCCCGTGGGAGGAGCCGGCCACCAAGTCAGATCACAAGCCTGGGTTGCACAGGCGGGGCAAGGCTGTGTTCCTCTGCCCTTGCCCCAGGGCTTGTCTCCACCCTTTCTGGGGTTCCCGCCCTTCTCCTGCAGGCTGGATTATAGGCTGCCGGCAGCTGAGTTTGACCATTTTTGCAGCCCCCTTCCCCCAGCCAGGCAAGATTGAGCTCACACCTGAGCCCAGTGGTGGCCAGCTGGCTTCCGCCCCTGCCAGCAGAACCGCGCTTTTGTCTCCCGCTGCTGCCAGCCCTCCGTCGAGCCCTCAGCTGCGTGGGTGGGGGCGTTGCAGCTCGGACCCTAAGACTCACTTCTGTAGACCCAAAAGCTCCCTCCTTCTATAGAACTCTGCTCTGAGTGTTGCGGGGGAGCTTGTTTGGCTGCTCTCCTGCTTCCCTTTGCTGGTGTTGCTGTTTCCGGGGGAAATATTCACTTCAGCTTTGGGGAGTGACTCATCCCAGGGGTTAGGGTGGCTATCTCCCAAAATGTTTCTTCCTGTGCCTCCCAGATTATACTCTCTTCCTGTCACTCTGGTCCTCTCCCTTCTCCCTCCATCCCCAGGAGTCCTGGGTGAGTGTTTGTGAGAGAGATGTTCTACGCGGTTCCCTTAAGAAGGATCCTGGGTCTGAGAAATCAGACTCTTTCTCACAAACAGTATCCTGACTTATTTCCAGCTAAATACTGTCCTTACGCCTCTTCTGGGCTCTGGGGTTGCAGGCTGGGTCTTTGTTCCTGGGACTCAGGACCCTTTACCCTCTGCTAAACTCACTTTCTGCCACACGAGTCTCTCCCTGCTACCGTTCGCTCCAGGGAGCTGGGCAGCCTTCTCCATGTTTCCGCTTTTCCTACCAGTCTCGGTGTGGCTTCTTCAGTGTTCCTTGGTTGAAGAGTCCTCTTAGTATAGTCCAATGTTGGTTTTTCCAGATGATAGTTCCAAAAATTAGTTTGTATTCCAATTTAGTTCTGGGAGGTAGATGTTGGTACGTCCGCCTACTCCAGCGCCAACATTAGTAGCTTTTTGAGACATTATTTCAGCAAAGGATTTTTTTAAAGGAAACAAAGAGGGAGAAAATGTCCCAAGCTTCCTACTCTAAGATTTTTGATTGCCACTGTTGCTACCTTTTATTGAGCAGTTACCATGGGCCAGGTGCTGTGCAAAGTGCTTTCCATACTTTGCATCTTTTAATTCTTCCTTCAGTGATTCTACACAGGTCAAAACCCATTCCTCAGAAGGAACGGTGATCTGCCCAAGGCCCCCCACTTACAAGTTACAGAGCTAAATTTAATCCCTAACCTGTTTTACTCTCAAAGCCCTCACTTGTGACAATTCCACTCTGGTCTTAAATCACATGAGCCCAGAGCCATCTTAAAAAAAATAAAAGGCCTAATCAGCAATCAGGATGTTTGGAATAGTGCTGTGGATCTTTTAGGCCATCCTAGGGATGCTGCATGTCTTTTATCAATGTTCATGTCGAGTAAAAACCATGCCTTAGAAACAGAGACCAAATAATTATAGCATGCACCTAATGCAGCACATGTTATGGGTCAGGCACTAATTATAATACATTGTATATTTATTTTTAATCCTCAAAACATTACTGGTTAGTTAGTATCACAGTCAGCCCTAATTTACAGATGGTAATTTGTGACATAGAGGAAATTAAGTAAATTGCCTAAGTGACATGGCTGGCAAGTAGAAAAGCAGAGATTCCAGGGAAGAGAGGCTGGTGCCAAAAACCAGGTTCCCACCACCACTCTCCACCACTTCTCACAGAAACCATGCTCCTGTTTTCACAGCTCCTACTGTCTCTGTGCAAAGCAATGACCAAGGCTTTCAGAAGGCACTTTACTATTGGAGGTTTGGAAGTGCACTACTTTATAAAGTGTTTGGGGATGTCAAGATAAATTATTTAATTCAATAAATAGATATTCTGTTTGTATGTTCAGGTACTTTTTGTATAAAACACTCTGGACTTGTATTTTCTTTGGTAATACCTAAAAGGGAAATAAAGAGGCAAGAAAATCTGATGGGGAAAAAAGTGTTATGACTGTAATAAAATGGCTTTATAAATATGTATAGATTCCAAGACCGTTCTTTTAGTCAGGTAATACCTAACTGGCTATAGGAAGATTAACAAGTGTAAGATGATGCATTTGAATTGCAGAGAATTAATATCTAATTTGGTCTCCATGGTACAGTCTCAGGCACAGGACAAGGTGATTTTAAAAAGTAAAATAAGATAGCACAGTTCACCTAGCACTCAATTTCTGTGAGCCACCTCTAGACCAGATTTACAAGAGTTAATCAGTAAATTAGTTCAATAATCTAACCATATATATTAACCCTTTTTTTAATATAATCTCATAACCTTTGGCCCCATAGAAATGGAAGCCATACAGATCAATTAAGCCACTGCATATGGGCTACCTTGGGCAGAAAAAAATAATCTTTCATCCAACAATGTTCCAGTGCAGAAGAGAAGCTGGAGGCTGAGAGAGAAGCCATTTAATTGAATATCCCCTCTCTCCTGATTTAATTGTCCTGCACTGAATTAACTAACAAGACCAAAATGGAAAAAAATCTAATTATTAGGAATTGGGTGTATTCTTTGCCTTTCATACACCATTGCCTTAATTCACTTTGAAAGCAATGCAGATTCAAGAAATTCAAATATTTAAGTAGACTCTTCTCCCTGAGAGAGAAATGGTCTTGTCATAGGACTGAAATCATCCTACTAGAAAAAGTGCACAGTGAAGAAAACTGGGATCCTGGCAACTAAAGGAGGCCTAAAATTATACAAAAAAATTAGCTCCCACTTACTGAGTACTTACTGTGTGCAAAGCAAGTGTTGAATATTAGGTTGATGTAACATGCTGGGACAGACACAGTGTTAGTGATTAGACAGTCTGAAATCTGGCTCTGGCTTTTCCACCTGTGCACCCTTCTTGATATTTACTTCTTGTCCATAAAAATTGGTCAACAATACCCATCTGACTGAGTCACTCTAAAAATCAAATAAGATAATGTATCTGTGGCAGAGATTGCTGTGAGGGTTCCCAATTTTTAAGTAGATTCTTGGCTACCTGAAATAAATACCTACTTTTCCCAGACCCCCTTGCAGTTAAGTGTGGACATATGACTACATTATAGCCAATGGGTAGAAAACAGCAGTGTCAAGTGTAGTTTTCAAAAAGTACATGGATATATCCTTTGCCTCTTTGTTTCTTTCTCCTGTAACCTAGAACACAAGGCTACTATATCAGACCACAAGGTTACAGTCACTCATGGACAAGCCATTAGTAGGAGCCTGGTTCTCTGACACCATGAAGTGGTATACCCCTGATCCATCCACCCAGACCTTACTAGAAAGAGAAATAAACTTCTAACTTGTTTAATTTATGGTTATGTTTTGCTTTTTCTGTACAACCCTGCTGTTGTTGTTGTAAAATACCAAAATAAATAAATAAACCAGATCCTGAATATCAGGAACATCTCACCCCAAATATATATATATATATATATATATATATATATATATATATTTATCTATAATATTATATACATATAATAAAATGTTAGCAAATTTATTTGGACTATTATTTGTGGGTAGGCCCAGGATACAAAAGTTTGAGGACTGTTAAAAACACACACACCCTTTGGCCCAGCAATTTTACTCATACCCAGAAGACATTTATCCACACAAACATTTGAACAAGAATATTCATAGCATCTTTATTCATAACACACAAAAACTGAAGACAACCCAAACATCCACTGACAGGTAGGGGAATAAACAAACTGTGATATATTCATATAGTAGGATAGAAATATTATCCAGCAATAAAAAGGAAAAAAGTATAAAACATGCAAAAACATAAAAAAATCTCAAAATAATATGTCTACTAATTATCCTACCCACATAAAGTTGAATAATAGGCAAAAAAAAAAATCATATCTACAGGGGTTGTCTTGGATAGAAGGATTTGACTTGAAAGGGCACATGGAAACTTGGAAGGACAATAAAAATGTTCTTTATCTCAATTTGAATAATGATAATACTGATCTATATATTTATCAGAAGTCATTGAACTTAAGATCTATTTTACCATATGTAAACCCTTCATCAATAAAGAAAAACAGTTTGAGGATTACTATTTTTTAAGAACAGTGTGCTTCAGGCCCTGGTCAGTTGGCTTAGTGCATAGAGCATTTGATTCCCAGTCTGGGCACACAAGAGAAGTGTCCATCTGTTTTTTCCCCTTTACTCTCCACTTTCTCTCCCTTTTCCCCCCTACAGCCAGTGGCTTTTGTTATAGGATTAGCTTCAGATGCTGAGGACAGCTTGGTTGATTTGGGTTTCAGCCCCAGACGGGGATTGCTGGGTCAGAGCAAAAGCAATAGTCTATCTCACTATCTCCCTTC